>NW_026555084.1:21567500-22817500 GCF_021234165.1 Pteronotus mesoamericanus | reverse complement strand
TCTAGAAATATTTTTATAGTATTTCCCCATCACCAGTTTATCTTTTAATTCATTTACAAATATTTACTAATCACCTACTTAATGCAGACAAAGGGACAAAGAAATTTCTAACCTGGTTGGGATTGAGTTATGACATGTAAAAAGCCAAAAAGTAATATATCTGTGAAGCTTTCAGTAACATTTTCCAACTTTGTGATATGTTGTAAAATCACATAAAATTCATACATTAGAATAAGAATAATATAGTATGAGTCAACAGCACCAGAGCTCTGACCTTTGGCAAGAATCAGGTGAGTAGTCTAAATTAGCAATTCTCAACCATAGTGCCTCAGTACAACAGTATGTCATTATAATTTGTATAGCACATCACAGTAACGTACATCCATACTATTTAAGGTATCAGAGTTTGCATACTATTTCACACACACAGGATTGAAGATTATTCTCACAACAGAATCATTTTCACTTACTTGCATCCTGATATACTTACTTAAGTGGTTTATCAATTCTCAAAAGGGAAAGTTTGATGTATCCAGGAGAGACTCCGTGAAGACTTCAAAGAATAGGTGTAATTAGAGATAAATTAGAGGAGAGTACATCCCACTATGTGTCAAAGATGAAAATGTACAAAATATGCTAGGAGAAATAAGGAGACTGGCCTATCTGAACAGAGATTTATAGAGGGGGGTATAGCAACAAATGAGTTAGAAATCACATAGTGGACAATTGTTTCCTTTTAACCTTCTCTTAAAAAGACCCAAATTCCTTCTTACAAAGTATACTCTCCCTCTTCTCTGACTAGATGAACTTTGGCTACAGTTGACTCTAGTCACAGTCCAGGAGTGAGGAAGTGACTCATGCCGGGCAAATCATCATCATATTCCCCAAGTTTCAAAGGTGGTTCAGGAATGAAAAATAAGATGCAATAATAAACTTTTATTTAGAGAGCCATGTGGTCTTTTCTCCTGAAATTACTAATAGTGAGAATGCTGTAAGCTTGAAGCTACTAAGAGGTCAGTACTTTGTGCCAGGTAATGTTTCTGATTTGATAGAAGACAGAATGAAGAGATAAAAGGAGGGAATAAGTCCCATTGACACTATCTAGCCCCTGGATCAAAGCATGACGGAAACCAATAACCCCTAGGCTTTTAAATCATGTTAGCCAATAAATTTCCACATATACTTAAGCCATTTTAAGTCAGGTTTTCTGTCACATGCAACAAAAAAGAATCCTAAATTATTTAGGTCTGTTGGGGCTGGTTATTAAGGATCCCATGTGACAAGGTTAAAAATTAAGACTTTACCCTATGAGAAACCATTAAAGAAAAGGTCCTTAAAGCAGATGTGTGACATAATAAAAATTATTTGATGCATATAATTTTTTAAAAATATTTTATTTATTTATTTATTTTTAGAGAGGAGAAGGGAGAGAGAAAGAGATGGAAACACATCAATGTGGGGTTGCCTCTCTTCCGCCCCCCACTGGGGACCTGGCCCACAACCCAGGCATGTGCCCTGAATGGGACTTGAGTGGGCAACCCTTCAGTTCTCAGCACAGCACTAAATGCACTGAGCCACACCAGCCAGGGCAATTCATATAATTTTTTTTTTAATTTTCAAGGGAGAAAATTACCACTAAGAGTAATTTGTTTTGACAGGACAGCATGCAGCAGCAGAAACAAGATTATGTCTTAGACTTCTTAGGCTCTGAGACATAGGATGCTTACCCTCTATGTCATTCTGTTGTAGCTAGAACTTAATGCTTACCAAATATGTAACCTTTGAGACAGAAATCATTAGGCTGTCAATTTCTTAGAGTATGGTCTATCTTTATAATATGTCAAGATAATATGGATATGAATGATTCCATGGCAGTGATACTGTTGTCTACTTTAACAACCAATGAAATATAGCAGAAATATAGTGCCATATGAATGGTGCATCTAAAACCTCTCCACTATAATGGGTAACTATGAAACCCATTTTCAATGTATATCAATAATCATGCAATATCAATAACTGATTTGTGAAAAAAGTTCAAGGTACAGTCTTACTCATGATTCCTTAACAGTTTTGTATAATTGAGTAAAACACTTTCTCTACAACTCAATTTCCCTACTTAAATGATATGAAAATAATAATACTGAACATAAGATACACGGAAATTTAAATATGACCTTGACCATCCTCATCTATGTTCATCATGTACTTAAAGAAGATCAAGGAACAATACTCTGGGGATATAGTAATAACAACAAAAGTCAAAACTGAGTACTAATATGTTCTAGGCATCATTCTAAATGTTTTACATGTATTAAACCATTTGTGCCTTGTAGCAATCCTATGAGGTAAATATAATTATTATTCTCATTTTGCTGAGGCACAGAAAAGTTATGATTCATGCCCAAAAGTCCAAAGCTAGCCATGATTTGAACCTAGGCAGCTCTATATTGCCTTTCTAATTATCAAATAGTGTACTAGATAATCTAGAATAGAATAATAAATAAAAAAGAAAAAACTTTGAACAGCCAAAAGAGATGTCAAAAGTTTTTAATGTCTTTCATTTTGTCATATGGAATTCTCTCAGGCTCAAGGCTTATTGATTTTTATCTTAGGCACAATTTCAACAAGTATGTTGCTATTTTTTTTAAACTCATGGGATATTAGAAAGAACAAATAAAAATGTTTATTTCTAAGAGAGAAGTTAAGAGTGGAGGGACAGCAAAAATGAGAATGCTGACAACAAAATGCACAAGTCTCTTTAAGATATTGGAAAACACACACACCTACTGGAACAGCCAATGAGGATATCATTGTTATAGTACATATAATAACTGCTGTTCCTAATAATTATCCTGAGTCACCAATTAGAAGTTAAATTATGGTCAACGCTCTAAGAGAAGGTCAAAGTTCAGACCAGAGGTCCCTGTCCCAAAACTTCATCCCAGAGAAAGCATGTAATGAAAGGAAACCTAAGATACTTGAAAGACTATGTCTAACCAAGTAAATGAGAAGGTCAGCATCTTCTGAAGGATATAAACATCTTTTCAGAAAATTTTTCACTATCTCTGATGGACATGATCAGTAGGTGGGACTTGAGAAGAACCTCAGCATCAGACATTGGAGAAAAGTATGAGCTGAAATAATCCTGGTTCTTTAAATTAAAGCAAACTCTTCTCTCTTCTGCTAAGCAAGATAAAATTTAGGCTGCCTTGAGGAAAGAAAAAAAAAGATGCCCTTTTGATTCAATCCAAAGTAGACATAAGAAGAAAATTCAGTAAAGGTACCACAAATAAATAATAGCTGCTGAGAAAATAATACTAGGAAATAAAAGTCAGCACCCATTTAAAAGAATTAAACAGCAGATTAAGTGGAATCATATCAGGAATGCAAGGATAGTTCAATATTAGAAAGTTTATTGCAATAACTACCCTTTTAAAAAATCAAAAGAGAAAAAGTGTATTATCATCCCCTTTCAGTGATTTATTGATTCATTCCTTTAGCCAACAAATTTTCGTTATGCACCTACTATGTACCAGGTGCTATACTAGGTTCTGGGGGATATGGCAGTCAACAAAAATAGGAAAAGTCTCTGTCCTAGAGAGCTTATATTTTAGTCAAGGTTGATAAATAATAAATAATTAAGCAAATAAATATATAATATCTGGAATTATATGTTATGAAAAAATAAAGGGAGACAATAGTTGTGTGTTACTTAATATAGGGTAAGCAGGGAAGGTCTCTCTGTTAAGATTACATTTGAGCAAGACCTAAAGGAAGTGAGGGGATTAGCCAAGAGAATATATAGGAAAGAGGGTTCTGGGTAGAGAGAACAGCAAATGTGAAGGCCCAGAAGTGGGAGAGAGCATAGCAGTTTTCCAAAGATGCCAATACCGCTGGAGTAGAGTGAGCAAAATGGAGACTAGACGTACACAAATTTAGAGGCAGAGGACAGAGAGGACAGATTGTGTATGCCCTTGTAAGCTATGGTAAGGACTTCTGTTTTTATTCTGATTGAAACCTGTAATCACTAGAAGGTTTTGAATAGAAAAGTGAAAGGATCTGAGCTCCATTTTAAAAAGATTCTTCTGACTGCTAAGTTGATACAATTCTCTAGGGATAAAGGTAGAAAAGCAGGTGACTAGATAGGAAAATGTTACAATAGTCCAAGTAAGGAATGATAGTGGCTAGCACCAGAATGATAGTAGGGAAGATGAGGAGAGATGGTTATATACCAGATATGTTATGAATTTTATTGTACTATGAAGCTGGCTTTTTAAAAATTAAAGTAGAAAAAATGATTTTTTTTTCAGTATCAGTTCAGTTTTCCAGAGAGCTATCCTCTTATTTCTTGCCTGGAGATAGCAACAGTCTGGTTGCTAGCATCCTGAGGCTGGGAAAAGAACAGTGTGTCCTTTTAGAATACAGACTTTAATGTTCATCACATACCTTTGTTTTCATGCTTATTCCTCAGAGCCTAATACAACCAAATCCAGAGGTACTCCAGTTCAATTTCTCCAGAGAAGACATTTCCCTGCCCATCTCCTGTATGGTGAAGAAGAAAGCATCTGACTACTTGGGGTATCAGTAGAGGGTGAGGATCTGGGCTCTCTCTACTTGATCCTTATACAGACTTTTAAATAATCCACCCCTGTTCAGCCCCTTCCCTCCCTGTACATATTCTTTACCCCTCTAATTCCTGTGGCTTTCTGAGGTTTCATGGGACAAATCTATGTGTTTATTGTTGGTGTCCTCCTCCTCTGCAATACCTAGGTTTTACCTTTCTCTAACTTAAGTCATTTGTCATTTCTCCATCCACTTTTAACTTTCCTATTTGACGCTTTGGGTTTAAAGATATTTCCTCACATCACTGAATATGGCATTCCTGCTTTTATTTCTTATTCTCCTGCAGATGTCTTTAAACTTATTAAATATGCCTGATACCACTCTTAATAGGAAAGTGCAAATAAAACTTCATTAGACACCACTTTCCACCTATACAGGATTAGCAAAGATCATTGACAAGGTTATTTAATCTGGCAGGCTTCAGTTCCTTGCTGCCTGTTAGCTGGAAACCTCAGTTCCTTGCCACATAAGTCTTTCCATAGTTAGGTTGTCTGAGTGGCCTTGAGACATGGAAGCTGACTTCCTTCAGAACAAGTAATACAAGAGAGAGAAAGCCCAAGATAGAACCCACAGTCTTTTTCTGAACAGCCTTATTGAGATATAATTAATAAACCATACAATTTGCCCATTCAAAGTATATAATTCAATGGCTTTAGTATATTTACAGAGCCATATCAGTATTACCTTTCATCACCACAATCAGTCTTAGAACATTTTTATTACTTCCAAAGAAATCCTGAACTAAGCCATCACACTCAAACACCCACCGCCACCCTACATTTCCAGTCCTAGGCAACTGTCAATCTATTTTCTTTCTCTATAGATTTGCTAATTATGATCATTACATATAAATGGAATCATACATTATCTGGTCTTTTGCAACTGGCTTCTTTCACTTAGCATGTTTTTAAGGTTCAACCACGTTAGAGCATATATCAGTACTTCATTTCTTTTTATTAGGTGCTCTCTTTTTTTCCACTATCATTTCATGAAATTCCTACTTATTTCTATTTTGATATCTAGATTTTTTTTTCTCTTTCACTTTTTCTAGATCCATGAAGGATCCAGACCTTCTTGGCTTAGGACCTGGCTTGGCACTTTACAATCTCAGAAACAGTTCCCTTTAAAACTAGCTGAGGTTCCAATTTGGCCTCTGGTTTCTGTGTCTGTGAAATCTTTCAAAATCTAATCTTGCAAGTGACATACTTCTACTTCTGTATTCTGTTGATTATATAGACCAATCCTTGTACAACATAGGAGGGGACTATATAAAACGGTGTTAGCACCAGAAGGCAGGAATCACTGAGGACCTTCTTGGAGGCTGCCTACTATGGTGAGGATGTTGTCATGTTGCAATCCATGTGAGAAGTAGAGGCTCAACCTCCTATCTTACAGACAACTGCTTACAAATAACAAAAGCAAGTAAACAACAACAAGCTTACTTACACTGCATGATAGAAAGAAAAAGCCTCTACTTGAAGGGAGCTTTGCAGGAGTCAGTCTTCCTTCAGCAGCTCCTTGATCAGTACAGAGGTGAATATCTGGCATTATGGGAATGAGGAAATGAGAATTAATATGTGGCTTGAAAAGAGAATATAAAAAGAAACCAAACACTGATAGCAGCTTTACTAAACACAGATTTAGCTATATAAATAAAGTTGAAAAGCATTCACTTGGCATAAATGTATTCACCCTGATGAATGATTATTTCCAATAATAACTACAGACCATATAGAAAGTAAACTACAGCTTTCTTATGCTTTGGTCATGAATATTCACTCAGTCATTTTGTCAGTCGACAAATATTGATAGTACAGAGGGGACTTTTGCACTCAATTCATATTCTCTGAGTTCCTCTTTGGGATATGACACTATACTTAACAATATAATAAAGAAACATAAAACAAATACACAGCTCCTTCCTTCAAAAATCTTTCATTCAAAGGCAAGAAAAAATAGACAAATGACAAACTAGTATTTGTTTTTAAAGACAATAAACACTAGGAGCTATCAAAGTTCTTTTTTAAAATATACATATATTGCCATTTATCTTGGTTTCTCTTTTTCCATCTCTATGTGTTTTTAGTTATTGATGGAGACCATTATATACAAGATGGCTTTTACAATTTTAAAAAACCCCACACATTTTAGGGCACAATATAGTAGTACCTTCTGTTTGGGCTTATTTACCTGGTTAATATGTGTATCAATTCGGTAGCCAACAGTAGCAAGATGAACATTTGGAGTTTTGAAATTTCTTTGAGGGACTAATTTGTGCTGCCTCATATAACCATGTCAAGAGGTTAAGTTAGGTCTCTTTGGTACAATTAAAATACAAGAGAATATATAAAGATAGCTTTACTATCTTTATATATTTAATTCATATATAAATTATATATATTTAATTCAGTGAAAATATTCCAGGTCAATAGACTGAAGCAGCCTTTTATTTAAAATAGTTTTACATACAGGTATAAACTCAAGATGAGATTAATTTGTGATAAGCCAATAGCAAACAATACAATTTAACACATTTCCATTTCTGTAGAGCATTAACAAGAAATTTTAAACTATGTATAATTTGGTATATATGTAAGATCAACTTAAAAGCAACTTTCAAACAACCTAGTTCCAGCCTCTACCAGGTACCCTATCTCAGCTACCCCATCTCAGCTTTTATATCCTTAGCATGAACTATCACACAAATAAATGACTTCCTCTTAACAGAATCCCTAGCATGGTATCATCTAATCCGGCTGCAAACTCTTAATATAGAAAGAAAGAGGAAGTTTTAAAAGCTTTAGGTAAAGATGTCTCTTCCATTCTATAAAAAAATAGGTATGTACTATTTTACTCCCACTGGACTGACAAAAATTAAGTGTAAAAGTAACAAATAATTGAGGAATAAGTCAAATTTGTATAAACTGTGGAAGAGTGAGAAAGGATTTGGCATTATCTCACAAGGTTGAATATGTTCATACTCCACAAACCAGCAATTCTACTCCTAGAATACTCCTAGTATATAACCAAGAGAAACACTTGCATCTGTGACTAGGAGGCAAGCATAAGAATTTTTAATGCAGCAATGTTTATAATTTTTTATAAGGCTAGAAACAACTGAAGTATGTATCAATCAGTGAATAAGTTATGATATATATTCCCACATTGGAATATTATATAGTGTTGAAAATGAACCATCATTATACACGACATGAATGAGTTTTGGGAATATAATGTTAATAGGGTAAATCCCTGAAAACTATATAATGTATGATAGCATTTTTATAAAACTTGAAAGCACACAAATTAGGCAACATACTGTTTTAGTTATATACATTTGTCATAAAATTAAATTCTATGAAGTAAATATCAATGGAATGATAATCACAAGACATAGGGTAATGGTTACCTCCGAGGGCAGGAGGAAGAGAAAAAGGAGAAACACAAAAGTAGATGCAAGTTACTGGAAAATGTTCTAGCCCTCGAGTTGGGTATTTAATTATATTATTCAGCTTCATGTGTTACATATGTCTTTTGTATACATTAAAAAGAAAACTTTTGCCCTGGCCTGCGTGGCTCAGTTGGTTGGAGCGTCATCCCATAAAGCGAAGGGTTGCAGGTTCAGTCCCAGCCAGGGGTTGTGTGAGAGGCAACCAATCCATGCTTCCCTCTCACATTGATGTTTCTTTCCCAGTCTCTCTCCTTCCCTTCTTCTCTCTCCAAAATCAATAAGCATGTCCTCAGGTGAGGATTTAAAAAAAAGAAAGAAGGAAAGTAAGATAATGTTTAAAGTATTGATAAAATTCATCCTCACTTCCTTCAAGTGAGAGAGAGCTGATTTTTATTCTGCATGTAAAGCAATTGAGGGTGGTATGGTCCTTTGTTCAAATAAAGAATGAGACAAAGAGTTCTGCATAATAGAACCCCTCTCAAAGATACCGATAGATTTTAAAGAGAATAATCAGTCTATTTGGACTGATCAAGAGAATGTAAGTAACATGAAATATAGGTGAATTAAGTGGGATTTTGTTTTTCTAATATATGAGTGAAGTATGTGGTAAACTGAACCTCCTAACTGCCTGATGATCCGGGATGGGATCTCAGTATCACGAGGTGAAGTTAAAATTTCCGCAGATAAAGGGCAAGGGAATTTTCAGGAAAACTGGAGGTTCAGAATAGAATATCCACCATAAAATGAGCGAAAAATACAAAGGCTAAATAAATTAATTCATTCATTAAAAAGCCTTTCTTTGGCATAGACTTGCAAACAGGGAAAGGGCTAGAGTAATAGAGATAATTAAGACACAGTCCCTGCTCTCAAAGAACTCATACTTCAGTTATCACAGAAAAACCTTTCAACGTGTAAATAGAAGACTTACTGCTTCCTATGAAGAACCAATAAAAAAGATGTTCAGAGAGAGAAAGAGAGTAAAATGGCCCAACACTGAGAAAAGGAAAGAATACTTGGAGGTTTTCAAAACAATGAAGTTGATGAATCTAGTGGGAAAGAGGACAAGTTTAATCTTAGGCATAAGATGGAGAGCCTAAAATCTGAAGAAAGAGAGAGAAAGACAGGCACATACAGTGAGAGAGAGAGAGAGAGAGAGAGAAAGAAAGAAAGAAAGAGAGAGAGAGAGAGATGGAACTTGACTTGGGCCTTGAGAGAAAGGCAGAAAAAGTTAGTGCAGCAGCAGGTGGGAGTTCACATTTATGGAGTGCTTACTATGTGCCAGATCCTTTTCTAAATGCTTTTTATAAATTAACTAATTTAATCCTCATAGTATACATACGTGAAAGTGGGTATTATTATCCTCATTTAATAAATGAGGAAACTGGGGCCTATAGAGGTTAAGTAATTTGCCCAAATTCACGTAGAAACTTCAAAGTAGATTTTTGGACCTAGGAGATTGGATTACCCAGCCCAATTCTTGACTACCACACCGGAAGGATTTCTTAAATTAAAGTTGGCAAAAAAAGAAGAGCTAGAAAAAGTTGTTCATCACATAAACTAATTAAAGTTTGTTTATATACAAGTGAGGTAAATTGTAAATATTAAATTTTTATCCCCAGACATTGGTACACCTTGGTAAATATAAATGGTGTGCCTCAAAAGTTTTATACTGGACACTATGAATGTAGAATACTGTAGAGAAACTAGCAGAGAAAAATGGTGTCTCCCCATGATCTTAGGAGAAAATCTCATTTTTTATCCTTCTGGAGATAGAGACAGAAAGTTATTCAGATAAGCCTTGGCAAAGTCCTTGATCTCTCATATAGTAAACTGATGTACTTTATAGCCAACCTCAGTGCACATACATATTTATTCAGTCTCTTTTTTATTTCTTTCTTGGCAATTTAATAACTGACTTGTTGGGATCATTTGGTTCAGCAGTATGCTAATAATATAAAATTGATGGTTTTAATTCCTTTTTAGCTCAGGTGGCCATGAACTGCACCTCTAAACTTAGCAAGCATGAGCTGTTGAATGACCCTGGAGGAACTGTATTTGGCTCAGAACAAGTCTAGCAACATTACAAAAGATAATACTTTACTGAGTATGTGTCAGAACCTTCATCTTTGTATTCAAGGACAACACATTAATTTTCACAGAGAATGACTAAAGTGATTTGTTTAAGGTCTCACAATGAATCTCTAGGACAATCAAGAATAGATGCTTGGAAAGTTCAATATATTATACTTGCTCAGATTGACCTTACCTATGTTATACAGTTACACATAATAGAGTCTTTGTCCAACCTCGTGATATATACTCAATTGATCTTGCCTTTATATAGCCAAAAAATAAACAAACAGATAACTGGGAACAGAAGCTACTTTGGTTTCTAATTGCTTATGGAAGAACTCTTACCTGAGGACAATAAAAACAAAATCAATCCTAACTCAAAAATGCTAAATTAATATGCCTAGAATAAAGTGATCTGAAGCAAGTTATGCAATTCATTGAGAGAAATCTACAAAGCAGTGACAGAGCTTTATTTAGCAGATGCTACTGCTCACTAAACTAGATCCAAATTTTTAATGTGATCTGACATCTGACAAGGCCACAATAATAAGGGAAGTGCCTCATTAGTATCCAAGAATATTCAGAGGAAAGGAAAAGGGTGGCGAAACACAACATTAACATGAGAATTTATCAGACTAAGAATGAGGATAAATAAATCCCCAATTTCAATTGGAAATAGGAATGGCTCAAATTATAGCAGGACCAAATAAAATAAAATTTAAAAAATTATGGAAAGATATTTGTCAGGAGCAGGGAGTATATTGAGAGGACTAAATGGTAATGGGAAAAAATATAATAAAGATAAAGACAGATATTTGTTTGTAAATAAATGTAAAATTTTGATGTCTGACATTCCAGAGTAGAGGAAAAACCTACGCTCTTAGAAAGGATTAATATTCGAAACCTCCAAAGTAGAGGTATGGGAGAGAGGGATGGGGAGTGGAAGAGTTAGTTTAATCGAAAAGAATGCAAGCTACGAAATAAAGTTGTCTGCGTTCAATTTGTAGCTCCGCCACTTGGTAGATGTGTGATTTTGACAGGTTTTCTTAATCTCTCTGTGCCTCAAGTTTCTCATCTGCAAAACAATAAAATTTACTTATAAGACTGCTCTGAGGACTTCATGAGCTAATATATACAGTGTTTACTCAGTGCCAGGTATAAAATAAGAGCATTATATAAACATTCTACTTTGAATAAAGGATATCTAAAGATTAACATCAATGGTGATATTTAATCAGAGAATCAAGAAGAAATCTAATACAGGAATGTAGTCTCTTATCCCAAATCTTTGGGGCCAGATGAGTTTCTAAATTAAATCTTTCTAAATATTTTAGGAATTTAACATATTATGCTGTCTATATTTTACTTAAATATGAGTTGTCCTAGGCAGCAGTCCTTAATTAAACACATATTTCCACAATGAAATGCATCAAAAGTCACACCACCTGGAATAAATGAAGACTTTAGAGTCATGCCAATTCCAGTTTTTGTCACCAAACAAATTAAAAAAAGCATTTTTTGATTTAGGAATTGCAGATACATTATTGTGAAGCTTTGTCTATAGAGCCATAAATTTTATTGTGCTAAATAATAAAATAATCATGGGAAATATAGAGCAATGGTGATATTAAATGAATTTTTTTCCCCTAAAAACCTAATAAGTACCCAGAAAAGCTAATGAGTTTCTTTTCTACTCTTAAAAAAAAGATGTAGACTTTTGGCCAAGGTGGAAGCAGGCGTAGGTAGATATACTTTGCCTCCTCACACAACCAAAAGAAGGACAACAAATTTAAAAACAAAAAACAACCAGAACTGCCAGAAATTTGAACTGTATGGATGTCCCAACAACCAAAGAGTTAAAGAAGAAATATTTATCCTGACAGATAGGAGGGGTGGAGACAGGCAGCCAGGGTGGAGAGGACATGAGTGGCAAGACAGCAACTGGAGGACTGGGAGGGTGATTTGGCAGCTGGCAGACCAGGCAGTCCCACATTTGCGTGCGGATAAACCAGGAAGAACAGCTGGGGAGCGAGACAGACTGAACAACCCAGGGTTCCAGTGGGGAAAAAGAAAACCTCAAAACCTCTGGCTGTAAAAACCTGTGGGAGATACAGCAGTGGGAGAAACTCCCAGCCTCACAGGAGAGTTCATTGGAGAGACACACAGGGCCCTAGAGTGCACACAAATCCACCCATCTGGGGATCAGCACCAGAAGGGGCCAATTTGCTTGTGGGTAGTGGGGGAAGTGACTGAAAGTTGGCCAAGAGCCAAGCAAGTAGCATTGTTCCCTCTTGGACCCCTCCCCACATACAGTATCACAACACAGTGACCTGGATTGCCCCTAAGGTTTGTATCTAAGACTCCACCCCTTCTAACTTAACAGGTGCTGAGACAAAGAAATATGGCCCAAATGAAAGAATAGATAAAAGCTCCAAAAATAGAACTAAGTGATGAAGAGATCACCAACCTATCAAATGCACAGTTCAAAACACTGGTAATCAGGATGCTCACAGAATTGCTTGACAATGGTCGCAAAATGGAGGAAAAAGCGAAGGCTATGCAAAGTGAAATAAAGAAAAATATACAGGGAACCAACAGTGAAGGGAAGGAAACTGGGACTGAAACCAACGATCGGAAGCAGAAAGAAGAGATAAACATTTAACCAGAATAGAATGAAGAAACAAGAATACAAAAAAATGAGGAGAGGCTTAGGAACCTCTGGGACAACTTTGCACATTCCAACATCCAAATCATAGGGGTGCTAGAAGGAGAAGAGGAAGAGCAAGAAAATGAAAACTTATTTGAAAAAATAATGAAGGAGAACTTCCTCAGTCTGGCAAAGGAAATAGACTTCCAGGAGATCCAAGAAGCTCAGAGAGTTCCAAAGAAGTTGGACAAGGAAGCATACACCAAGGCACAGCATAATTACATTGCCCAAGATTAAAGATAAGGAGAGAATCTTAAAAGCAGCAAGAGGAGACAGTTACCTACAAAGGATTTCCCATGAGACTATCAGCTGATTTCTCAAAAGAAACCTTGCAGGCAAGAAGGGGCTGGAAAGAAGTATTCAAAGCCATGAAAGGCAAGGACCAACATCCAAGATTACCCTATCCAGCAAAGCTATCATTTAGAATGGAAGGGCAGATAAAATGTTTCTCAGACAAGGTAAAGTTGAAGGAGTTCATCATCACCAAGCCCTTATTATATAAAATGTTAAATGGACTCATCTAAGAAAAATAAGATCAAAACTATGAACAGTAAAATGACAACAAACTCACAACTATCAACAACTGAACCTAAAAAACAAAAACAAAACTAAGCAAACAACTAGAGCAGGAACAGAATCACAGAAATGGAGATCACAGGGAAGGGTTATCAGCAGAAAGGGGGAGCAGGGAGAATGGGGGAAAAGGTACAGAGAATAAGAAGCAAAATTGGTAGGTACCAAATAGACAATGGGAGGTTAAGAATAGTATAGGAAATGGAGAAGCCAAAGAACTTATATGTATGACCCATGGACATGGACTAAGGGTGGGGGTGAATGCAGGGAGGAGGGGGATAAAGAGGCGAAAAAAATGGACAACTGTAATAGCATAATCAATAAAATATACTTTAAGAGTATCAAGAATAACTACCATGTTCAAATTACTATACTTGGATCCTATAAATTGGCATTCCATTGATCATGGTTAGAGGTAAGATCATCATTTCAACCTCTGTTACTTTTTTTTTCTACTTTTGTACTTTTTTCTTTCCATTACTCCTAAACCGGGGGAGGGGAGGAAACCCAAAAAACAAAAATAAAAGAATGCTCTAACATTCTTTAATGGCTTTCAAACTGTGTTACCCCAGGTTATGCAAGGATTTTCTATTAGAATTACTTGGAAAAAATAATGGAAATTGAGACCACATGATGTTTCCCTTAAGAAGAGGTACCCCCTGAAATAAGACAAGTTAACACGCACATCTGGGCCAGGTGTTGTTACTTAACCAATGACTTCAGGATGGGAGGATGTGGTTAAGAGCGATGAGGCCAGACAACTCATATCAAGAAAGATCAGAAGCTCATAGTTACAATCTAACAATGGGATCAAGTTTTAATAATTACTGGCCCCTTTGTTCTCAAGTTGCATATTATTACTTAGTGAGTTTCATTTGAATAAATACATTTAGGTGGTACTGTGAATAGGAGGATGAGGAGTAAATTTCCACAGCTCTATATCCTCAGCAGAAAGGGTCCTGTTCATCTACTTCTGGGACTGGTTCAGTATCATGTTAGCATTTAAGTTGTAAACCAAAAGGTCCACTTCAATAACTCCTACACCAGCAAAGAAAAAGCTGCTCTTGTTTAAGTGAAAATTCAAGATCACTAGCATAGTCTGTGTCAGGGCACATATGAACTATACAAGTCTCATGCTTCTGACCCTCGTCCTCAAGTCCCAAAACTGGAATAAAACCAGATAAATGCCTGAGGAACCACTTCACACCCCAAACACGTGCAAACTTTGTTCAACAGAACACGACTGCCAAAATGGAGCTGGCAGAAGTTTGGAGCCAAGGCCCCCAGGCTGCATGATTTGCTGGCACCAGAGAGCTTAAAAAAAATCTCAACATAATACTGCTGAGCTTGAATTCTACGAATTTTCTTGAGACTTCTTCTCCAAATCTGACTTGAGAAAGATGAAAGCTGCTATCAAGAAAGATTTTATTAAGACATATCCTCTATCCAGAAATAATTTGATTTCCCACTCCTGAGGGTCGTACCTCTATATTCCTTGACGGTTATATTTATGCTGTGAAGCAAATGCACTCTATTTTGTAATGCATGTGAATTCAATTTTGTTTGGTTCCTTGGGTAAAGGGGTATAAGAGAACTAAATTAATTATGACAAAGTTCTAGTTAGGAAGCATTAGCTCCAAATACCCATATATCACAATCTATTACCCTAAAAAATGTGAGAGAAATTAAGATATAGAATATCTGTAAACTGCTATTATTTTACATTTGATTTAGCTTGTCTTCTCACTTCTCTGAGTTCAGTGATCCTTTACTTTGTATATGAACAATTTTGGAAGCTAGAAAAGAAGCCAGTAAGAGCTCTCTTCCACAAGGTTCAACAATAGGATCCTTTTTGGAATCTTCATAAGCTTTTTGCAAATAAATGAGGGAAACTGCACCTAAATTTTAAAATTGTAGTTAGGATATGGGCAACTATACAACTAGCAACATTGAAGTTGTAAATACCTGATAAATAAGCAGTATTGAGAAACTATGACTTGCATAGGAAGGATATCTTGCACTATGTTTCATTAAGAAATCAGGTTTACAGTAAAAATGCTTGCTTCTCATATAGCTTAAAAAGGGGTTTTAGGAAACTTTCTAATCTTTTTCCTTAGTACATCCATGTATTTTAATAATTACTCTGAGAACCTTTCTATTTTTCCTCTTCCAGAGCCTCCTAAATATTCCAATTCTCAGCTATGATTTCCTATTTTCACTGGCTTCCACTCTCCACAACATCGTTGGATGCATTTACGACGACAAAACACTTTAGGATATCAAGTTGTAGAAGACTGGAGTATAAAAGATATTTACATAGTAGTGCTGCCACCTAAAGATGAGGTGAATAAAGAAGCAATTCAAAGGAAATGACCCATCATTCTTAAACCTGTCTCGAACGTTTTATCACCTCTAACTAGGGATTAATTTTTTAAAAAATTGTTAGTATGGAAGTTAAACTTTCGCAATAAGTTAGTGCTGAGCTGCAATTTCCTATGGTAGAAAATTTCAAACCTTTTTAGAGACCTCTATGACTTGGGGTCTACAGGAATATCTCAATTTTTTTTCTCTCAGACATTAGGCACTGCCTACCATACACGGGGGATGGGCATCAATAAATACCTGAAAGTAAACATTTGAGGGATTTCTGGTTTAGTGGATAAAGTAGGTGAAAGTAGCCTACAGGGTTTCCCTCTACCAGTAATAGACTCTTGCAACTGAACTAACTTGTATTTTTGTAACTCAATTTTCTTATGTACGAAACGGGGTTAATTTTACTTTGCTCCTATTTGCCTCACAGGTTAACTAGATAAGCTTCTTGGAAAAGGTCCTATAAGTGAGTTTAAAATTAGTTTACTATTGCCTAATAAAAGTGTATTTTTTGGTGTATTGCAAAGTCACTTAAAATAAACTCAAAGACAGTGACTAAGTCACAGATTGACTTCTCTAAGGTTCTATTAATTTTGCAACCAATATTTTTAACTGATTCACCTCTACGTACTCAGTGTTGCAGAATGGAGATGTGACAGCACACGAAGAGATGGAAAAAGTTACTATGCATCAAAAACCTTGTCTTAAAGAACATTTTGTAGTTCTGCATTTCGCATAGCAATTTACGAAAATTAAGTCGCCCCTTTTACCTTCTCCCTCTCAGCCCAAAGACGCATAAATAACATTTATCAGAGTTTTGTCCTTAGTCACAGTCTCTCAAAGGGGCCCAGTTTCACCTACACTGCGTGGGAGGCTGGGCAGCAACCCCACGCTTCCTGTGAAGGATTCCTGAGGCTAGAGCCTGAACGTGGTTTAGTCACTTTCTTCTTTATGCTAATTCTGCTCTTCTAGCCCCTCACAGCAGGCGTCTGAAGGCCAAGGTGAGACCCTCCTAGGAGATAAAAGGTCCTAAGCCTTCAGAGAGCTGGGGGCGGAACAAGGGCTACAGGGGGGCGTGGGGGAGGAGGTGACGCAGTGGTAGCAGCACCAACTACGACGCTGAGGGCCCAGAGCTGGAACTGACGCAGGCGCCACAGGGCTGTATTACTGCTTGAGCCTGGCTTCGGCCTTCAAGGCCCTAGGAGGGATAAGTCCTCCAGGGTCCGCTACCCGCGGCGGGTGGAGGAAGTGAGGGAAAAGAGGCCGCAAACAGCCCCCTCCACAGACGCGCCTCGAGGCCTGGGCCGCAGATTGTTGACGCGCCAACGGCGGAGAGGGCGCGCGCACGCGCGAGATGGGGGCGGAGGGAGCGTGCTCGGCGGCCGCCGCGGCAACTAAAACCGAGGGACGCGAGGGCGGAGGGCGCGAGCCACGGAAGGCGGGCGGGGGGGTAGGGGGGGGATGGTGGGTAGCGCGGAGCGCGCGCTGACGTCGCCCGGAGTCACGCACGGAGCGCCGGGTTACGCGCCGACGTCTGGCTGCCACGACTTGCCGTCTGCGGCGGCGGCGGCGGCGAGCGGATCCCGCAGGGGAAGGAGGAGGAGGAGGGAGAGCAAAGGGGGCTGTGAGTGAGCGGGAGAAGCGGGGTGTGAGCAGGGCTTGCCCGCGGGAGGGAGAACGAGCGCGAGCCGAGCCAGCCATCCGAGCCGCCTCCTCCTCCTCCCCTCGGCGTCCCGCCCCCGCCTGCCGGCCCGCCCTCCTCCCTTCTCAGCTAGCAGAGCTCGAGTGAGGCGCAGCACGGCTCGCGCCGCTGTCCAGGACAGGTGTGTGCGCGCGCGCGCGCGCGCCCTCCTCCTCCTCTCCCCCCCCTTCCTCGCGCCTGCCTAGCGCGCGCCCTCCCTCACCTGCGGCAGGACAGCGCCCGCCCGCCCGGGTAAGCCCCTCGCGACCTTTCCTGTTGCCACTGCCACAGCTCGAGGTGCTGCCCACCCCGTCCTCTAATCGCCCTCTTACGCCCCAGGAATAATTACTGTACCGTTGCAGATATCCCCGCACCCTCCCTCCGGGGACCCTGGCAGTGCAGCAACGCCCCCCCCCCCCACACCGTAGCGCACGAACGAACTCCCTCCCTCCTACTTCCAAAAAAGAACAAAATCACACGCCCCTTAAAAGAAAGAAGACAATCCTACCTCCGCAGGCGCTGGAGACCACCAGTGGTGCCGTTTGCTTAGCAATCCCTGAGCCCCATTTTCCCTGGCCACCTTCGCACGGGGCCTGGGACAGTGCGCCAAATGTGGCCGACACTCCCTGCACAGCAAACCTGGCAGGAGGGGAGAAGAAGGAGGGTTCTAGGCTCCACTAACAACCCCTCCTCTCCTGTGTTCAACTTCCCCTCCCCCCTGCAATATATACACCCGCCCAGGATGCGTTGTAAAAATAAAAAATAATACATTGCTGCTGACATCGCAGATGAAGCCAGGCCCAAGGATGGGTGGCCCGGACAAGGCATATTTGCTGCCCCACCGTGCTAGGTCAGCTCAACAGCTTCCTTTGCCCTAGACCGGGGGCAAAAGGAACGGTTGTGAAGCTGGAGGGGCTTTCCTGTGAACGACAGTAGGTGCCAGAGGCGCCTGAGATGTCTGTAGGGAAAGGGACCGCCCCCCCACTAAACATATCTGCCTTGAGCCAGAACGTGGTTAGAGAAAGGCCCAAGAGTCCAACTGGGGCAACTTTGTTTGGTTCGTTGTTGTCTACCCCGGAATAAATGCCACCTTCTTTTCGCTGTCTCTGCGGACCCTCTTGAGAGTTCTAATTCGTTCTTATTTGGGCCCCTTACGTTTCTGTCGGACTAGCTAGGCGCTTTGGGACAGCTTTTTGCAGCGGTGTCTGTTTGTGTCCAGTGTCCTTGGAAGGGAGGTCCCAATGTTTTACAATAGGCAGAATTCGGTTTGACATCTTTTGGTAGACTGTGAGAGAAGAAAAGGAATTTTTTTGATTACTTCAAGACCCCTCCCCGCAATGTTCCCTTCCCAAACTGACGTTTGCGAATTGCGGCTTTGAAAATTGGAGTGTTGGCTAGTGTGTGGAGAGTTGCTGATTTCATTCTTTTGGGTACTAGTAAAATCATTTAAGTATCAGCCGGAAGAGAGGGAGCTATTGACATTTGCATCGCTTCTGTTTGGACCTTTTGGGTACAAAAAATGTCGGGTTTTTAAAAAAATTTTATAGAATTTAGAATCTGTGGTACGTTTATTTAACTTCTGGAAATGCTTAAAATGGAAACATTTTGTGAAGTGCGAGGATTGTATCACGTGGATTGTTCTCTTGAGATTTTAAATGTTTAATTCATATCTTTAACCCTAAACATTAAAATAGCATTGAAGAGACATAATTTTAAAGTTCAGGTGAGCTATAGAAAAGAGATACTACACACTTTTAAAAACGGTTGGTGAAATACTATTACCATTAGTCTTTGTTGTTGTCGTTAAACGTTAACATCTTGAGGGCTTCCCTTAATTTTTCTGGTGGATAGCCATGAGAAGAAGTGGGTAATTCCTCCACTTCGAAGACTTGCAGTAAAACATTCCAGTTAGTTTTAATGATTTGAGTATTGAAGGTAATTGTCTGGTTTTAAACAGGCATTTAACCTAAGCAGCACTTCAAAACACAAGTTTTAATGTTCTTTTTATTTTGGAAATCTGTTATTCTGTGAAATATTAATCAGCATATTGTTTCTACTGGAAACTCTATATTCAAAAGGGTTTATTATCCAGAAGTAGATTCCCTCTCTCCAAGTTTATTTTATAAATGTGTGATAATTTTTACTTTTAAAAACCAAAGCTGAGTTAGGTTATTTCAGAACCCATAGTTCAGGCTGAGGAAAATTGAGGCTTTTTTCCTTGTTGTCTACCTAATGTCTGTTTGACTTGCAAACAATTTTTTGTTGGTAAGAGTTTGTTAAAGACATAGAGCTAATGGGATTAAAAACAAAGGAATCTATTCTTTTCAAAATATGTGTGTAGTATTAATAAAAGCACAAGAAATCTAGAGACATCATTTTTAAAAATGTAAGCAAACTTTGAGAAAGGGAATATTTTATTATTTTTTCATCAACATGGATATTTTGCTGCATATTAATATATTTCGTTTTCCCTTTGTCCTTCTTACATTGTATTGAAATTATAAATTTAATTTTACAACTATTTGTTTTAAAATTACATATTCAGACAGCTAGACACTAAAACTTGCTTTTCATTTACCAAGCTAGTATATTGTTTAGGTAGTTAACAAATGGTTAGATGTCATTTTAAATCCAGAAATTTTCTATTGGATTTTCAGTGTTAGGATGCAAATCTAACTTTGAAATTCTATTTAAGGTTCTAAATTTTTTGTTTTAAGACTTTTTCTGAGTCAATATTCATTCTTCTCTGACTGCCTTTTTTAAGGCTACTGTATTGTGTAGCCTAAGGAAAACTACCTTCCACCACCTCCCTCCCAGTCTGACCAAAAGCCCAGATTTACAGGCTTATCCTGAAATTAACTCTCTTATTTGAGTAATGAAAAATGTACTAAATATCCAATTTATCATTGAATTAGTTTGGAAAAGGTATTATTGTTTGCTTGTTAAGATACATTTAAAAAGTAAGAAGCTAGTTTATAGTACCAGAAATTTTTTACATATATAATAAATATCATTAAATAAATTAGTACATATTTATGCGAAGAGATCCAGGTCTCAGTCGTTTGATTTGAGCGTAAAATTCCCAGTTTACGCAGGGAAATGATATTTAACTTGTGTTTTGTCTAGAAACTTCATCAGTTGCCTCTGTACTGGGCAACTAAGCACTCGGTTCCTGGGGACCCTTAATCAGAAAATCAGAGCATTCCCAAACTAAAACCACTTCAGAGCCCCTGGACATGATCGTTTGGGACAGAGGGCAAGAAATTTAGACTCCAAAGGTGGTCCAAGAAGGCTGGCAGCTTAAGCCCTAGTTTGTTGTTTGTTTTGGGGAAGCGATCATTATTAGCTTGGAAGAATGGCCAGACCGGCGCGTGCCCCTTCTTCGCAATCCCATTGGCCTTGTTGCTGCTTTGCGCTCTCCCGAGGGGGCAAAGTCTTGGTACAGCGCACGCTAAACCCTTGAGGAAGAGCAGCGGCTTTTCTAGATCGGACTTCACCAAATCTTAGCTTCAGCTTACAAGTGGAAGCGTGATGCCCTGCAGGATTGTGTGCGGAGATCTGCCACTCATCCTTTGCGTCTCTGTTTGGGGCTGGGGTCTATCCAGGGTCCTGATCGCTTCGGTGGGAGCCTGAAGGAGTCTGCGCTTCTTTACGTGTTTTTTGTTGTTTTGTTTTGTTTTTTGTTTTGGCGTGGTATGAAGTGTGCTAACAGTTTCCTATGTCCCCTTCCCGACAGGGGAGGGACTGCAGAAAAAAATCAGCAATGAAAGAGTACTACATGGTACTGGAGGATGCCCCTCAAACTAGGGGGAAATTCTTTATGGTGCCCAATGCCTAGATTTCAGTCTCTTAGTGGGCCCCCCATTAGGGAGTCATTTCAATGGCCACTGGACAGGTGGGTTATTCTAGAGCTGGCTCACAGGACTACTTTGGTTTGCTCTTTGATAGCCAGGGTGCTTTGCCTTGTTTCTTCTTTAAAGGGAATAAGTAAACTTTGGGAGTAGTAGCCCAAAGTTGAAGTAGCTAATGCTGGGTAGAATGGGACCCTTGCAAAGAGAGAAAGGAAGCTATGAATACTGTAGCAGACAGGTTTGCCCAGGATGTGAAGGGAAATATTAGGGGGCTTTGAGGGCTCAGGTATTGACAAGGCTTATACCTTCGACTGGTCTAGGTTTCTTGATCATCTGTCCTCTTTTCATCCCTCTCTTTCTAGGAAGCTTGGGCAACCGTGTACTCAGTTGTCTTTGGGGCTAAGAGCGAAGGAGGCAAGTCTCCTTACTTTGGGGGGTGGAGGATGTTAAATGGGAATGGAACTTAGAGATGGGATACGCATACGCTTCTCAGAATAGAGGCAGCACTCTGTGCTTGATCCGGTCGGGAATTGGGCTCTGATGTCCTCTGAGACCACTGTAGAAGGTGGTGGGGAGGCATTGGCAGGGGGTCCTCTGCAGATGGGCCTTAGCTTTTCCACAGCTGTTAGGACTGCAGACTGCAGTGAGGTAGTTATGAGCATTCACTATGTATCTGGGAGAAGGAAAATAGGCCTTAGATTGTGCCTCAAATCTACGAAGAAAAAAAATCAATGATTTTTAAGACCAGAGACAACCCCTTCAGGTTAACTCGTTGGTTAACTAATGGTCGGTAACCTAGCTATCTGCCTAAAAACTAGCGATCATTTAGTGCTTTACTTCTTGAGAGGTGGGAGCCCTGCTTGACACTTAAGAGTTTCTGGGAGGGGTAAAATGCATGAGTGAACCTGCGTTAATGAATCCCGTAAGGAACTGCGTTTCCCAGGAAATTCCTGGCATTTTTAGCTCGTGAATATCCTAAACCCTGCTTGGTTTTCTGCCCCTTTCTGGGTCCTTCCAAAGAGGAGAGTGGGCTAGGGGCTGAAGGCTCCGCAGGGCCTGGTTCATCCGCAGAGCTGGCCGGCAACCCAGGCTGGGCTCAGCCCTAAGCAGGGTTGCCCCCCTTCCCCAAATCTTGGAAGAAGGAGGGGGAGGCAGGCGGGCAGTCTTGGTCCCAAAGGGGGCTGGTTGAAGGTTTGGGGGTGAGTGTGGGGTCCCTCTTTGATTGTTGCTTGGGGGGAAGGGCAGAGCCCATGGGAACAGGCATTGCGGGCACCCCGGCCCTGGTGCGGCTGCCTGCCGTCCTCTGCTCAGCTCCCCCCTCCCCCCCAGCCTGTGAGTGCGCCCGCCCGACTGTGCGGGGCTGCGGTTGGGGGGAGGGGGGAGCGGGATCATCTGAGGCCAGAGTCGCTGCGTTGGGAGGGGGAGCGGCTGGAGCGAGGGGAGGGACCGGCTAGGTGTCTGCTGCTCCGTGCCACTGCTGCCGGCGCCCCAACCTCATCCCCGGCAGCCCCTTCTGCAGCTAAGGGTTACTGCCGCACCACCTCTCCTCTTCCTCACCCGCCTCTGCGGCCAGGGCTCTGCGGTAGGAGACAGCACAGCCTGGCGGCTTGTGGGCCGTTTTGGGTTTGGGTCTGGGTCTTGTTTGGGCCCGCAGGGGAGGGGGTGGCTGTGACTCGGTGTCCCTCTCTGCAGGGTCTCAGCTGTGCTGCGCAGGCCCCTGTCCCCACATCTCTCTTTGGGGTCACTGGAAAGCAGAGCTCAGGCCCGCTCCGTATGCTTAGTATGGCAGCCCTCTTCTCACCCCTAGTCCCCCAACTCCCTGGGCCAAGGCCGCCCAGGGTCTGGCCAACAGCGACAGCCACAGTGGTGGTGGCGGCAGCTGCGACGCGGCGCGTCCTGCTCCCCCCCCTCCCAGCCAGGGGTGTGGGGTGAGGGCCGGCGGGTGGGCGCCGCCTGGCGGGCGGGCGGACGGGGGCTGGCAGTGGGGAGGGGGCGCAGGTCACGTGCCCGGCGAGCGGGTGGGCGCGTACAGTAGGGCTCCCTGCTACTGTACTGGGGAGTCAGTGCCCTGTTACCGGGTCTCGTCTGTCTCGTCTCTCCCGCAGATCTCGCGAGAGTGGCTGACTGGCTGTGGGGGTTGCGGCGGCAGCAGGCGGAGCCGGGGAGGGAAAGCAGCGGCGGCTGAGGCGACTGAGGCGGCGGCGGGCGGAGCGGCAGGCGGCGGCGAGGCGGCGAGGCGGCGGAGCGCAGCATCATGGCGGACCGAGACAGCGGCAGCGAGCAGGGTGGTGCGGCGCTGGGCTCGGGCGGCTCCCTGGGGCACCCGGGCTCAGGCTCGGGCTCCGGCGGGGGCGGTGGTGGCGGCGGGGGCGGCGGCGGCAGTGGCGGCGGCGGCGGCGGGGCCCCGGGGGGGCTGCAGCATGAGACGCAGGAGCTGGCCTCCAAGCGGGTGGACATCCAGAACAAGCGCTTCTACCTGGACGTAAAGCAGAACGCCAAGGGCCGCTTCCTGAAGATCGCTGAGGTGGGCGCGGGCGGCAACAAGAGCCGCCTCACTCTCTCCATGTCAGTGGCCGTGGAGTTCCGCGACTACCTGGGCGACTTCATCGAGCACTACGCACAGCTGGGCCCCAGCCAGCCACCCGACCTGGCCCAGGCGCAGGACGAGCCGCGCCGGGCGCTCAAGAGTGAGTTCCTGGTGCGCGAGAACCGCAAGTACTACATGGATCTCAAGGAGAACCAGCGCGGCCGCTTCCTGCGCATCCGCCAGACGGTCAATCGGGGGCCCGGCCTGGGCTCCACGCAGGGCCAGACCATTGCGCTGCCCGCACAGGGGCTCATCGAGTTCCGTGACGCTCTGGCCAAGCTCATCGACGACTACGGAGTGGAGGAGGAGCCGGCTGAGCTGCCCGAGGGCACCTCCTTGACTGTGGACAACAAGCGCTTCTTCTTCGATGTGGGCTCCAACAAGTACGGTGTGTTTATGCGAGTGAGCGAGGTGAAGCCCACCTACCGCAACTCCATCACCGTGCCCTACAAGGTGTGGGCCAAGTTCGGACACACCTTTTGCAAATACTCGGAGGAGATGAAGAAGATTCAAGAGAAGCAGAGGGAGAAGCGAGCTGCTTGTGAGCAACTCCACCAACAGCAGCAGCAGCAGCAGGAGGAGACCGCCGCTGCCACCCTGCTACTGCAGGGTGAGGAAGAAGGGGAAGAAGATTGATCAGACTTAATGGAAAAAGAACCCACACACATGCATACACACACACACACACACACAGCCACACACACAGAAAATATACTGTAAAGAGAAAATAAAAAGTAAAAAAGTAAAAAAAAAAACAAACTTAACTCCAAGGGAGCACCACCCACAGAACCTCCACCAACTGACAGTTTCTCTTCTTGACTTGCCACCCATCGCTGGATGTTGTCCACTTTATCCACCATATAAAACAGTAAGCAGCTGCTAAAACAAAAAACAAAAAATAGAAAAAGTAATAACATTATATGAACTGTGTTTCCTACTTGATTAAAAAATATAAAGAACTGAGTGTTTATTTCCCTAATTAACCAAGAACTTTTGTACACGTTTAAGCTATTATTATTAAAAGTGTTTGCAAAATGGTCAAGATTATAATATTGCTGAATTATATAAAAGTCCTTTTCATGTTGAGCTAACATTTGACTTTAGCACAAAAAAGAGATATTTTAGAACACGTAAAATAATATTTTTAGTTTTTCTCATTTTGTTACCAAATTTCAAACCTTACATGGAGGTTATTATAGTATATTTGACACCCTATATACCTGTGATTAGAGATGTGTATATATATGAGGGCTAGGCATGCTGTGTGTCTGAGCTTTGTCTAAATGTTATGCAGAAGTTTGTAGAGTTAAAGGTACGTAGGTTTAATTCATGCAAGGTAAACAATAAGTGCTCTCTTTTATACAATATGCATTGCATCTGGACCTTAAACATATAAAAATGGTCAGTGAAACTTCTGTGAACATGAAGAAATTATTAAAAAAGGCATTTAAATGAAATTTGCTAAGTTGTGATTTTTACGGTTGGAACCAAAGTTATTCAAATAGCAAAAGGAAAAAGAAAAAGAGAGAAAAAGGAAATCTCCCATAATATTTTTCTGCATCTGTTTGCTTTGACTGAGTAGGCGTTTTGTCATTATTGTGTATATGAGATGTACTTGTATCGTTCATAATATATTTTTTTTATTATGTGTAGAAAGATTTTAAAAACTTAACTAACGTGCAGCAATTTCCAGTGAACCTGTACTTGGACATCAGGTAGTGAGTCTATTTGTGGTCACTAGCACTGTCTCCTAAACTTGTAAGAGGTCCGAAGCTATCCTTTGGTTTTTGCCAGTGCTATTAACTTATGTAGACCTGTTAAAAAGCAGAGCAACACAATTACAGTTATCCTACTGAGCCATGGATTCTGAGTTTCATTTAAAAAGAGAAAGTCAAGTTAAGTTGGTGTATGTAAAGGATTTCCATGTAGCTGTGGTGCTAGTTATTACTGGCTACATTATATGCTAAGTGTATTTGTGTTCCCCAAGTGTACAAGCCTTCTATCAAAAGTATGTTCTATAATTCATATATTCAAGGTGTAGGGTATGAAAATGGAAAGCTTAGGAGAGCACTTTACCAAGCTGGTGTCCTCCAAACTGAAATTGTTTGTAACGATAGTCTTTTACAGGTTTTCATTTAAAGATGTTTGTGTGCTTTTAATTGACAACTAACTTCTTGCTGCTGTATAGTAAAATATTAATATATTTTTATCATTAAACTGCTGCATGACTATCATCTTTTGAGTGAAGAGAAAATGTTATAAAAAAGATGCCTTAAACAGTACATTTTGGTTTGGAATTCTGTAGAAAGTATTTTGGTTAAAAAAAAAAAGATTTTGTCTGACAGTGAGAGTTCTGGGGATGGAATTGTTTCTTGGCAAATCCAGACATATAGATCTAACTGCTGTATGTAGGAGACATCACCTGTAGGAGCTGGAAGGTGTCAGTGCTTCTCATATTGTAAAGCATTGGCCTAGGAAGGTGAAACAGTTGTCTTTTTGAAGGATTTTTTTTCTGCTGGTTCTTTGGGTTTGATTTGATATTTTTAAGCTCCCTGGTTGAGTGTGTTGTCTTTGTTTTTTAGATCTACTGTATGTGTTGAATAACAAGCTATTTCCATTGTACTGTGCATTTTCCCATTAAATTGTTTGCTTTTAATATTCATACAATGTTAAATATGAGGTGACCGTACAATAGTTAGGAGTTTCTTTACTTACAAAATCACTGGAAATGATTAAATTGCTTTCCCCCTTTCCCAAAGGTGCATTTTTCTTATTTCCATATAGTAAAGTTGAGCTTTTACAGTGCATAATGTGACATTTGGAATGCTTATCAACTGCATGTAAACATTAATAACCTGCACTTTTTTTGTCTTAAAATTTGTTGAGCTGTTTTGTTCACTGTACTTTAACTGTGATATGGAAAAGACTGCATTCTCTGTGCTGTTACTAGTTAGGAAAGAGAATTGCTTTGATTTTGTCTCTTGTTTACTATAGCTTCTTAAAGTTAAGCCTTGTACTACAGGTTGTTGGAGTACTCCTAGATCAGTGTTTCATAGTAGCCAGCAATAAGTAGTGCAGGTCAACAAAAACACAGCAAACTTAGGCAAAGTGTCCTTCCTTTGAGATGCGAGTTCTTTCATGAGGTTTTCTTTAGGGTCAGAGTTACCTAAAGTGAAACCTTTCTTACCTATAGACTTCAGATTCTGCTTGGAATCCTACCGGATCAAGAAGCACACGTATTGTGCAATTGTCTTTACACTATAACAGTTAAACACAATCTTACTAAGGTTTTGAAACCATTGTCTGATTTATGGTCAGTGGGTTTAAAAACAAATCCACATGCAGATCATTTAAGACTTAAGAGATGATCATAGAAAAGACTAAGTGACTGTAAAGATGCTTTTTTTTGCATCTCACTTTACCTCCCCAAGCACCCTCCCAAACCTTCTCTTCTGCCCTCTCCTATTTCATCTTTTCCCCACCCTTCCCCCAGGTGCTCGGTACTTTACCAAGGTCTATATTTCAGTGTTTTATGTTGGAGTTTTTCCTTGTTTTTATTTTACTAGTTGGTAAACTCTGTGCTGAAACAAAAAAGGAAATGGTTGGTATATTTGACCATATGTGTTATTCATAGAAGACAGTATGATCAAATGTGCCAAAAACAAGCAAACAAAACTTAATTCCTGACAAGTATGCCTTATTTTTAATGATCTGCTTTGTCTTACAATTAAGGTCCAAGAGCTTGGTTAAACTATTATTTGCCTAAGTATAAAAGAAAACTTGAAATGCATTGCAATATTGAAGTTCTTTAAAATGAGAGACACTGTCAAGTAATTTAATCTAGAGATCAGCCACCAGATTTGAAATGCCCATATATATGTGTGTGTGTTTGGTGTTGTTTGTTTTTTTCTTTTAAGTCACCAAATCTTTTTTTAAGCTACTTTTTATTTGTGCCTCCTATTTATCATGCTGATGTTAGAAGCAGCAGTCATCCAGCCACAGAGGGAGCTAAAGTTAACTAACCAGAACTGTAGAAATCATTATACATGCCTTTGACAACAAAGGAAGTTTATAAGAAAAGCCATGTCGGCTTTTCCTCCACTAGATAAAGATTGGAGGTAGATGAATATTTGCCAAATGGAAAAAACAATAATGCAAGTCAGGAAAGACAGACTTTTCCAGCTTCTCAAAAGCCATGGAGAGTAGAAACCAAAACCAACAGGGAAAATAAAAAACCTTGAAAGTCTCACTTTCTAGCTGTCCCATGCAGGGGTTGAAATTTGACTCAAAGTGGAAAATATATCAATGTGTTTTTTAGGTCTTCATATCTAGAGATGGATAACTATTCCAATTTGATTTTTCAGGTAATGGAGAAAGCTGCTAGTAATTTTAACCCCTGCCTAAACAAGACAGATAATTTCATTTGGGAGCAAATACTTAATGCCTTGAAAAATAGCACTGTAATAGCCTATGAAAATTAGTTGTAGAATAACTTTTATCCCTTTTAAACTATGCAAATTATTAAACAAGTGTAAATTAGGACTCAAAGATAGTTGATTATATTGCAATCAGATGGCATTCACAAACTTAACTGGAGCATATACAAATAAAATCTATTAGTCTAAGAGTTTTGTATGCTAACAGAAAAATATAATTTAGCTACCTATTCTAAAAATGGTGAATATTATTAATATTGTATAATAGGACTGGGAAGACTGCCTCCTTTTTTGAAGAGAGATTAAGGATTTTTATAATTGTTTTTCATCAAATTTTAATATTTTTGTCAAATTTTTAGGTATTTAATTTGTAAAACAGTTTGCTTTGTACTGGCATACAGAAAATAGGGTATTGATTTTAAACTTTTTGAAGCCAAGTGATCAAGTACATTTGTAATAAAAGTCAATGGATCTATATCAGTTGTACTCACTGTTTTCATTTCTTATTACTATAGGAATGCTGTACTTTTCTGCAGGAAACTAAATTTGGGTGGAAGGGAGGGGAAAAGATAAGTCTGTTGATAATGAGAATCTGGGTGGGTACTATGGCCCAAGCACTTCACATAATTTTTAAGTCAGTTAAGATTTGGTATATTAAAACGATGCTTACTTCGATTTTTTGTTCCTGTTTTTTTATGGAAATTGATGTTTGTGGGGGTTATCTCATTCACTGTTTCTGTGCTTTAACATTTTCATTTGGCACTGTAGAAACTTTCTAAACACACTTTTCTTTTGTGACATTTTGGGTTATTTGCCAACTGTGGTGACCCTACCATGGACATGATTATTTTTATCTCCCTCAAATGGTTCACCTCCTCTTCTTCATATTCCCACTTATTTTTAAAGTATTACACACACATTCCAGATGATCTTAGAATGGCGATTTCTGAAATTGTTGCTTTGGTGGCTTTTACAGCTCCACAGTTCATTTTACTATACATATGAACATATTTTTAAGATTTTTCCCCCCCCAAAACATGAGATACCAAATCTAATGACTTCTTTTCCCTTTTCAGAGTCTTTCCAATATCAGGATGAGATCCTGATTTCTCAGTAAAAGCATGCTAAAACAAGGGAATCTTTAGCTAAAAAACTTAGGTTTGGAACAATTGGTGATAACTCTGAGTATAACATTTATTGTTGATTATCCCTAAATTTGAATATCTTAATAATTTGGAGATATATATACTTCCACATGAGGATTGAATTGAGAAAAGAATTTATTGGCATTGCTTAAGTAAATAAATACACAAATTATTTGTGCAAAGTTGTTAAAGTTTATTTTTACATCAGACATTGTAATATTTCTGTTTCTTCATTGCAAGTTAACGGATTATAGGCCATTCACAATGAAGTACCCTATAAAACTAAAGTGACCACTGTTATTAAAATTACTGTTTCACCTGGCAGAATTAATTACTATAGAAAATTTACAATATATTTTTAAGAACAGTTGACTTTAATATTTGAAAAGTTATTGATCCTAAAACGAAACCTAAATTGAAGGCCTAAGACATTTAACAAGCTCTTTTTGAACTTAAACTGTTATGGGCTAAGTGAAGATCATCTAAACTAGCATTAATTAGCATGAGTCAAGTAGAATTTCTTGATAAAAGAACAACCAGATGAAAAGTGAAAGATGATTGGTTTCAAGCCAACAGTTTGTCATCTTTCAGCTGCTAAACTTGACTACCAAGTTTTGATGTTGAATAGTCTAGGCAACTTACATCTTTAGGAAAGTTTGTGGCAAAAGTCACGTGTTAAAAACATTTTTCTTAAGAATTTCATGGCTACTCATTTATTTTCATTTTGTCCCCATATTATGTTTGGTATTTATTTTTTTTCTTTTTACTGATGTGCTTTGCTTTTGTGGAAAATTGTCTTGTTTGACAGGTAGAAACGTGGTGGTGATACTCTATGTAAAATAAAATTACTTCTTATCAGAAATATTCATTTTAGAATTGCAATATTTTTGCATTTTCATGCATACATACTTTAAATGATTATTTGCTTATTAAATTTTTGTAGCATTTCATGGGAATATTTTAAACTAAAAGAGTTTAATTTTCTTGATTTAGGATGCACTTTAATAATTTAAGAGGCCTCCAAGTTCAAGGACCAAACTTCTATGCTTTAGGATCTTGAGAAACATGGAAATACTCTTGTTAGCATGAGTTTTGGTCTAAACTGGATTAATGCAGAAGGATCCTAAGAGGACTTAAGAAAAGATGTCCTTATTGTAAACTGGCAGTCAAACTAATGAGACAGGTAACTTATGTATTCATTTTGACTTAGTCCAACAGTAATGGCCATCAGCTAATGAATTATTAGACATATGTTGGGATTGGATCAAACTCCCATTCACCTGGAGTGGGTTGACAGTTTCCTGTGCAGGTAGTTGTTGGTGGCATTTGACCTACCTCCCTACCAAATACATCTGGCATTTTCTTTCACCCGTCTTCCTTTTTTCTTGTTTATCTCTTCATTCTTCTTGCCATAGGACTGCCAGTGGCACTAAAACTTACCCCCTTGAGAAGGAAGTAAAGAAATTGCTGACTCCTACCTTAGAACAGCGCTAACTGACCCCAGAAACATTTCTGTATTGTGAGGAAATCAGGCAGTTTTTATGACTGCTGTTTGCCCCATAATCTAAAGTTGGTAGTTTGAAAGATAGCAATATTGTTAAGAAATTTGTAAATTAAAGAGAGTTAGAAGTATGTGTATTTTAGGTAAGTTACTGGGGGCTGAGACTGACTGGTTTGGAAATCTGAGAGCAGAAAAGGGAGAGCTGTTTGATATGTCTTGAGGAGGGGAGTGTGAGAGGTATATAAGGGAATGGTTTGGTTTGGAAGTAAAGTGGGAGAAATTTTTATTGGAGATAGAAAAAGATACTAAGGTAGACTCTTAAGAGTTGTTGGCCAAGGGCAGTGAGTTGATCTTCGTTAAGGAAGTTTCAATAAAGCCAGAAAAAATGGGTACCTTGTTGGTTATGAGAAAGCTGTTGGTGTATAGCTAGATGTTATGATGATGATGATGCATTATACAAACCTGTTTTCAGATGTAGGATTTTTCCTTTTCTGGACAAATTAAGTAGAGAAATTGTGGAATGGTAACTTTTCTGGTCATGGCAGATTGGTACTGGGGACTTAGTATTTTGAGAAAAGATAAAATTTCAAACTTTTTCAGTTATGATTTTTAAACTATCAGGAATATATATCATATGTATTATCTGTTCTCCTGAGCTCCTGTTACACTGTAGCTTATCTTTACTTTTCAAAATGGTCCTTAGATCAAAATCACTTGATTTTGCAGTCCACAAATATCTGCCCTATATTTATTATGCCTTGCTTTTTCAGAATCTTGAGCCTTTGGTCCACATGAATTTCTTAGAACAATAAGCCAGATAAAAACACTAAATTGCAATATTAGGTGTCTTTTCTATTTCTTTTGCATTTGCAATCCTAACAACCGTTTAAAGTTGTAACTTTTATGAGATCCTCAGAATGATATATTTCTGAAATTAGACAATGCCCTCCCAAATTTGTTTGTTTTTCCACCTCTATTACTTTAAAATTGTAGAATTCCCAAGAGTTCAGTGATGGAATATATTAATAGTATAATTTAATACATTTTAGAAGCTTGTATGCCCTTTGTAGAGTGAATTGATTGTGTTTAGATTTCTGTTCCCAATATCGCCAAAGCATTTTAAATTATTTAAGATAAAGAATTTCTGTAATATTTGTTTTTAAAGTTACATAATTCAAGTATATTTGGATTAACTCATGTTTTCTAGTTTAATACAATTTAGTGATTTTGACATTACTTTCAAGTTTAATTTTACCCAAATCTGTGTACATTAGTGATAAAATCTCTTTAAAGATAGCTAAACGAGAGCTTTTGATTTTGTATTTAGAAGGTAATTTTTTGTCAAGTTTGTTAACATCAGAATTGTTTTTATAACATTTTGTAGAGTTGACTATAATTTTCACAATTCATTATGTGGCAGATTTGAAATTATAATACAGTTACAAGTCAGTCCAGAGCCTTCTTAAATAACCCCCACCCTTAGGAATTGTTTCAAAAGAAGTGAATTCCCAAACCTGTGTCTACAACCAGTGATTTAAATGTCTATGAAAGGCTTCCGTGAGTCTAGCCAATGGAGATAAATGATAGCCCATTTCCATGCTGCATAGTTGTTAGGGTTTATAAAATTGTCAATATGTAAAAGTGCAAAAGCAGGAAAAACTCTGTAAAATTGCCTATAAATTTTCTAGTTTTCATTATTTGCACTATTTACCTTTGCACTTGATTTTTGAAAGTTAAGACTAGTCACTTTCACTTTTGTTTCTAGTCTTTCTAATTTCTTAAGAGTTATGTTTTCAATATCCCACCCAAAGCAAGCTTATATGCAATTAAATATGCTTTATAAATCCAAGAAAATATTTTTAGTGTTAGCTGTGTAGAAAAAATTGTTTTGATGAAATTTTTAATATGGGCCTTTATTTGCCAATAAAATCCTTTGTAAATGTGAGCTTTATTCTATTTGAATAGACAAAGTGAAAGCTTAGGGTATATATATATATATATGAATGAATATATATATTCTTTGAGATATATATACACATATATATGAATGAATATATATATTCTTTGAGATTCAGCTTCCAGCCTGAGATGGCCTGGTTTTGGAGTGATTTGTTGTCACTCAAGTCAATGAGATTTGAGTCTAGCTGACTGTTGGCTCAAAAATCTGGAAGTGAAGTGGGTGGCAAGTGGCACTCCCTCTTTCATGTAGTTTTCCATAATGCTCATAGAGTTTTCTCATGGTCTATGTGATATTACTGGTATAGAAATAATTATATTAAATGAATATTCCTTTTTGGAATTCAAGGTTGACTCATTTTTTGAGGGGGGCGTGGCAAGGGATAAGAGACTTTATTTTAACTAGAGGCATTCTTAGAACCTCAAGATGTGCTCTAGAAAGAATAAGAGAACAAAAAGTGTACCTGTGAACATATTTTTTGTCTTAGTGAGATTGTGCAACACACTTAGGTTCAGAATTGCAAAAAAAAAAAAAAAAAAAAAAAAAAGTTTTGTCAATAGAACAGAAATGTTTTGGCTAAAATTATTTTTGTAAGTTATTTAATTATTTCATTTTATATTCCCTTTCCCATAGCCTTTTAGGCACTTCATACTTAAACCCAACAAGTGAGAGGCCTCTCTTTAGATCTGGTTTATTTTTGGAATGCCTGAGTGTGTTTCTGGATTGGGAGGGGTGGGCAGGGGGTAGTGTTTTAATTCTTGACATGCTCTTCTCAGCATGTTTTGCTAGTTCTGAATCTTATGTTTGCAAATTGTGTTGAAAATTTAGTGATGTATCTGAAATGAGAAAGTCCTCTGACATAGTGTGGATGTTTGTGGCTGGAACCTTTTAGCTTTGTTTTTAATTTGGGTAGAAAGTTAAATTTCCATTGTTCAGATTTTAGGCTTACCTAGTGGAATTGTGCCCAGTAGTTGTCTGAATATGGACCAATTTTGGGAAATGAAAGTTGAGAGACATGCATCTGATTCCAGATAATCCTTTACTCAAAATCATAAATTAAAGGCTTACATCATTAGAGTTGTCTTAAGTTTTATGTTGTCAGAACTTTAAATGTAGATGATGATCAATATTATACCTATGAATTTCCTTTGGGGAAAGAGAAAAATCCAGTCTCCAAACCTCTCCTTTGAGACTAAATTCACCATATATGAAAACTGAAAAAATTTTTAGAACATGGCTTTACTTTTTAATAGAGTTTAATCAGCTTAATTATTTTTCCTAGTTTGAAGCACTATTTTCCAAGTGTGAATAAAGGGAAAAGATTAGCAATTTGGCTTACCCCTTTTTTGAGGCCATTTTTAGTTTTCTGCCCCCATTTCCCAATCCTGGTATAAAATGAATTACGGGTATCCCTCTAAGTACCTGTAACCCCTTTTTGGGGTCATAGATAACCTTTGATAATCTGATGAAAGTGATGGACCCTCCCCCCCCCCCCAAAAAAATGCACATAGATAATTTTACAAACAACCTCAGGGGCATCGCACATCTTCTGAAACCCAAGTTAAGGATCTCTGCTCTAAGTAAACTCTATAGAGAAAATTTGTATGCAATTAATTGATAAAATTAGGAACTAACTATTGGCCTAAGACATTTCAGATTGGAATTATTGTTACATGGTGGCCCCTACTAGCAAAATGTGACATTGCAACCAGCTTTGTTAGACTATAACATCCAGACAGAAGGAAAAAAGCAAAGTTCTGAGAGCTATTTATAAGGAGTCAGGGCATCTCTAGACATGGGAGCCATTCCTGGTTCAAGGCAGGGGTCAGGGTGCCTGACAGCTTTTAGCAGGGTAGAGTTTGATAAACCACAATGCTCAGGATGCCAAGGGGTTAGCCATTATCTTAACCTCTTCCTCACCAAAAGATTTCAGTTTTGTCTGTTGGGAAACAAGATGTCACTAGAAGGAAAAAAAAAAAAAAGATTTGCCTTACAACTTCGCTAGAAAACATCAGTTCAGTGATATATGGGACACCAGTATTATTTTTGAGAAGGTGCATAAAACCAAAGTAAATTATTCTCTATGTAGAACATTATTTACTGGTAACATTTCTCTGGATATAGTAGCTTTGACAATTTTTACCAGTAAATACTGGTTTTATTTAAAACTGGAAATCCAGTTTATAAATAGGATAGCTGGTATATCTGTCCTTTCCCCCATGTAAAGAATAGTTTAAAGATTTATGCATATTTCTTGCTTTCTCTCTTGATGCCATGGAGTGGGGTGGGTGGAGTGGGGGGAGATCTTTGAGTCAACAACTGACAAGATGTCTTCTCCAAATTTAAAAATTGAGAAGCAGCACTTTAAGTCTAACTCTACACCATTTTAGTGCATGTATTAATTTTAATAATGATTTTTGGTGCATGCCTTTGGGCTTATTCAAAAGTGTACAATAGGAAAGTATATTTCCTTTCTTTGAAAGGAGATGTTTTTCTACTTTGCAACATGTGATTACAAAAATCTTCCTCTGTGGGAAGATTAACCATGTACTGAACTACTGAAAAGTATATATTTTTAGATATACAGAAGGAATCTACATGGAGCAGCATTCAGACCTATATAGAAGTCATAGCATTCTGTATAGGACCAAAAATGAAATAACATGAAACACTTAAACAGACTTTGTTGGGTAGAAATACCTTTAGATCTTGCATTGACTTCCAAAAATAAAATGCCACAGAAGTTTGCTGAAAACTTTTGTTGTTTGAATTTTCTCTGTCAGTGTATTTAGCCCAAATAAAACATTTTTGGGTTTACACATTAAGAATCAAAAAAACAAAACTAACTAAATAGATCAGTCTGGTTTGCCAATCCAGCTTGACTAAAATAAGTAAACTAATCACTTGCAATATGAAAAACTGTCCAACTCCTCTAAGGTTTTGACAAAATAATCTTGGCTGATGTGGGAAGACTCCCACTTTGATTTTTGATCTGACAGTGAAGATTCATACTTCACCTGATTTCAGACCTGACAGTGTCTGTTTAAGGAGCTATGGTACAGTTTGCTAATTCAATCTCAGATACCTGTTGATTACCTGTGAGATCTAGAGTCCAAAGTAGCCAGCAGCTGTATCCCTGAGTGCTCTGTGCCCATCAGATCTCTTAAAGTAGGCAGGGTTGGGACCAGTCACAGTTCAGATGAGTGCCTTCAGGTGCTGTGGACAGCCCCAGCTTCAAGAATTGTATCTGCTTTCTTGGGAGTCATCACTGAACTAATGTCCCACATGGTGTTACTTACTGTAGTTGCTCTCTCTTGGAGGAGGCCCAGAGCACACATCCTGATTGCTTGTGGTACTCAGAGAGGGGGTGCTAACTCTGATGCCCTGGCAAAATTCCAGTTTAGGGATGTGGGTCTTCTTGCCATTCTAATTGGAAATGTACATTGCTTCCCATTTTCCCTGTTTATCTCAATACAAACCAAGCTAGTCTGTTGTTGTTTTTTTTGCCCCAGTCCCAAGTCTCTTGGTGTGTATTATATAGGTCAAGTTCATGTCTTACCGTAATTGCATAAAAATTAAGGAATGAGTGAGTTTGGTGTCAAAGTACCCTGTAGTTGGAGGGTAAACTCTTGTAATGCTTTGGGGATGAAATTGGCCCTCTTTTAGCATAAGTTGGGGAATGTGCTAGCCATGAGGTGTGAGCTGAAACCTATTGTCCCTCTTTTCTTACAGCATTTTGAGAAAATCTGTTGGGTTTTCAGTAGTCAGGGAAGGCCGGAGTTCTGCAGCTTTAAATCTGGGTAACTGAGGCTGGTTTGAATAAGACTTTGGTTAATTAATTGGGTTCTCAGATGCCACAGACTCCGTGAAAAGTCACCATTATTTTCAATGGTTGTGATAGAATTTCCCCCAGTAGCCATTATTTTAAGATTATATTGCAGAGTTGCTTTATTTGAGCTTTTTGTGTATACACAATCCCAAACTGGAAGAAATTAAAAAAAAAAAAAAAAAAGGAATCCTGCTGTGAAAGGTATATATTACTCTAGATTTTTCTTACTGTAAATATTGTAAGATTGTAATACTGTCGATATTTTATTAACCAACAAATGTTAATCTATGTGAATTTAGACTTATTTTAAATGTGCTTCTTATTTACTGTGTGTGGTTCCTGTTGCTGACAGTATTAAGTTATATTCTGATGTAAGATTAACTTTATTAAAGAATGTAAACATTAATGTTTCCTTATGGGAAAACAAATAAAGTATAAAGAAGACAATTCTTTTCATCAAAATATACTGTGTATTTACACTTGCTAGACCCAGCACCACTTACAAATTTAGTACATTGTTCAGAATTTTAGTTAACACAGCTGACATGGTTGTGCTCTGTTTGAAAGTCTAAAAGTAGGTATTGTTGGAATATAAACAGTTTGTATTTGTCTGCTGTGAATCATCTTGAAATTTCTAATCAAGTTTGTAAAATTTTTATAGTAAAATATTTTAATGACAATTTAAAAATTTATCTTCAAAGAATGGTTGAAACAATATCCTTTCAGAAATATAATTATTCTTTAATATCTTTCCAAAATGACTTTGGTTAAATGGACCAGATGTATATTAGTTAAAGTTTAGGACAAAGTTGTGATATTCTTTGAGTTTACAAGTTAATCCTTATTGGAGATGTGCCAATTATACAGTAGAATATCATTAATTTGCACTGTTTGGGGACCCCATTAAGAATGCTTAATTTTGCCAACTAAGAAGTAAGCAAATGCAATTTAAAAAGTAAATTTGAGCATTCTGTATTAAATATGTGCAGTTATTATCACATGAAGAAGCGCAGTGTGTCAGGCTGTAATATAAACCATACTTGCTGTCATGTTCTCCCATCTCAGTGCTGGGAACTCACCATGTGGAAACCAAGCAAATGTGTTGTGCATCAGCTGGCTTGAGTTTGTTCAATATCAAAGCTGAAACTAGCAAGGTCTGCTGTACTGCTTATTGAAGTATTGTGATTCTTTTAGGCATTGATTCTTATAAAATATATACTGTAACAGTATACTTTGTACAGATTTAAATTTTATTTGAAAAAATGAAATAAAGTAGGCAAAAAATAAAGATGTTTATTTTTCATGTGACTATATGAAACAGATCAGTCTTTTGTTTCAGTGCCTTTGGTGGGTGGGGAGGGGGTCTCGTTGCTCTTGGGGTTTTGTTTTGTTTTGTTTTTTAATATTTGAGAGATGGAAACCATTTTTAGGACTCAGTGGCAGGTATACTTGCCTGATCATTAATTAGCTGCAAGCATTAAGTGTGCTCTCTCCCACTGGAAAACTTTTTTTTTAAACAAATCTGTTTATTTGTAAAGATTTTATGTGAATGGCTTCCTGATCTTGCTTCTTGAGTCAGGTTTGAAAATTTTCTGATGGCATGATTTAACCTAGCTATCACAATTAAAGAAGAACTTTCCCCATAGATTATGCCTCTTTCTATTGGAAGGTTTTTTGTTTTCCATTGTTTTAAATTTGAAATTGGTTTGGGGTAATGGGAGGGTTACCGAAGAGTATGTAATGCCCTGACGAGTATAGCTCAGTGGGTTGGGCGCTGTCCCACAAACTGAAAGGTTGCAGGTTTGATTCCGGTCAGGGCACATACCTGGGTTGTGGGCCAGGTCCCCCGTTGGAGGTGTGAGAGACAACTGATCTGTGTGTCTTTCACACATCAATGTTTCTCTTCCTCTTTCTCCTTCCTTTCTCCTCTCTAAAAAAAATACATCTTTTAAAATTATTTTTTTTAAATGTATATGACAAAAGATGAAGAGTATCTTCTACAGAAAATAGAAGTTATGCTTGAAAGTAAGATCTTTTAAAACTGCTTTTCTAGTGTGTGGAGTGGTAGACAGTGAATAAAGTTACTAGTAAAAGTGTAGCACAGGAGCGATCCTTCAGGATAATTTTAATGGGACCTTATCATAGATTAGATTATTGACCAGGAAGAACAATTCCAGTTTTGGCCTCTAACTCAAAAATCAGTTGAGGCCTCAGGTGTATGATATTTCCTTGATCTTTAGAAATGGAGTTGGAAGTTTTATTTGTGGCATTCTCCTCATTTTACCTTCTCTGGTGTTTTCACCTACCTTCAGGTTGGATATGGGAAGGCTTGGAACAAGTAAGTGCAGGAATAGAGTTCTTGCAAAAATTACACTATGGAAAAATTTTTCAGTTATTTTAAATGTGTATGACAGTGTTTATATTCTTAAAACTGATGCATGGCCATTGAAGTATCTCACAGCATCACAGTTCCAGGCTTCCCCAGGTGAATCCCCAGAAACCGCTGTTACTGTTTTGGGGTGGTGGTTTTTTTCCTGTTAAAATATCCCTTCTTTCCCTGGCCAGTAGCTCATTTGGTTAGAGCATCTCCTGATACACCAAGTCTGCAGGTTTGATTTTTGGTCAAGGCACATAAAAGCAAGAAATGAATGCATAAATACGTAGAACAATAAGTTGATATCTCTCAAAAATCAATAAATTTAAAAAATAATAAAATATAATGTCCCTTCTTTGTAGAGACCAGCAGACTAGCTATTGGACTAGCTTCCACATCTGACAACCACCAACTCCAATAAAAAATAATGCAGAAACTGCTGTATAAAAACTTAAAGTGTGCCACTGTTATGGGGAGGTTGGTGGGGTGCCAAGAAACTAGTTTTCCCTACGTTGTGCAGTGCCTCTGATTTTGGGGAGCACACAGAGGACAGGTAGTTAACTTCTTGAAGAAGAAACTAGGTTCCCCTTTCTCCTCAAGGGGGATCAGATAAAGCCTTGGGTCTTTATCCAAGAGGAGGACGTTAAAGTACAGAAGCCTGTGGTGGAAATTCTAGTCATTATTTGCAGTTAAGTATAGGAAGTGAAAATCCAGAAGCCAGGCCCCTTCCTAAGTGTCCTGTGGCCTTAATCTTTTAAAGACTCCAAATACAGGGTTGCAGGGGAACATCCCAGCCTTGAAATAGCGCAAGGCTTGTAGGGTCACAGGGATACCTCAAGTAAGGAGCCCAGCATGTTCAACAGAACTATTTGTCATTTTTGTTGAGCTCTTTTTGTTTCTAAAATGATACAGTTGTCAGTCTTCTTCGTACCCCCCACCTCCCATTGATGTTAACTTTTATTTAAGCATGTGTTATGTCATTTACTTCAGCTCTTTTGCTTGGTTTTTAGAAATCTCTTTGTTCCCACTTCCAGTAACAACTTCTTTCTAAGCAGACAGGGCTTTTTGATTTGAGGAACAGGGTTTTGGACATGGTTCTGTTCATTCAGGATCCAAGTAAATTCGGGCTTCGACTTCCTGCTGACCTCAAGGCCAGCACACATCACCACTTTCACCTCAGCATTATCCGTCACATTTATAGAACCTGAGGAGGAGGAGCCACTTTTCCCCCTGGAAATGAGAATTCTACCTTAATATTGTGAATCTCTGGAGCATTTCCAATAACATCCTTCCAGTTTTCCTACCAATGTTCGTTTTCATTCATCTTGATTCGTTCAAATCAGGTCATTTGGCACTTAGGTTGGCAGTGAGAAAATGTCACAAAAACTCTCATTGAATGTTGCAATGTTTAAAAGAGCAGGATAGCCAGCAGGGTCGCCCAGTTAACCCGACCATCCTAAGAGTCCTGACTAGCCCTGCGTGCCCAGCTCATGCCTCAGGCCTGCCCTAGGGCCCAGTTTTTCTCTCAGCCTCCAAGGGAGACTGGCAGTAGCTCCAACCTAGCTCTGCTTTCTTTCTCTGTCTCAGGCTGCGACACCCAGGTGAGTCTATACTGCCACCGTCCTAAATTTTCCCAAGGCCACCATTTTTACTTTTTTTAAACTAATGCTGAGTACTTAAAATATGCAAGGCACCAAGCTAAGTTTTTTATCTAGGTTGTGTCTTTTGATTCTTATTCCAACCCTAGGAGATAGGCACTATTATTGTCCCCATCTTACAGAAGAGGAAACTAAGGGGCAGAGAAATTAAGTAACATGCCCAGGGTCACACAGAATTCAAGTCACCAGTTCTGGCAGGCTGATGCCAAAGCACATCCTTCATCTCCACTCTAGTATATCGACTTCCCTGTGAAATCCTGCCTCCTGTTCCCCTAACTTGTAGGGTCTCCCTGACTTTGATGTTGCCTCACCTCAGGATGTATTTAGCTCAGGATGGCAAAGCCAATGTTCTCTGTAGCAAGTGAGGACTTCTCTGTATAGTTCCAAAGCCACAATTCATGTTTTGAAGTTTGAGTCATGAATGAATTCACAATTTCATTTTGCCCCTCCACTTTCATGAGGGAATGACTTAGAGCAGGTCTGAAGAAAACTGGCAAATGGCCCTTTCAGGCCTCTCTCCACTGCTCTTGCTTGAGGTAAGCACTGCCCTGAGTACTATTCCTGCCTCTTCCCGCCCTCACCACAATGACCCGATCAAAGGGCTCTGTGAATGGAGCTCTTGAATTCTGTCTAGCAGAGTTGTTGGTTTCTTTCTTTTTACACGCCATAGCAGACACTATGTCTTCCTTACAGCAGACCTCCTACCTTGGCCCATCTAGTAGAGGCTCAGGGAGGATCAGGGAGCAGTCTCTAAGAGGTCTGGGTCTGCCCAGATCTGCCGGGGCCAGCCCTGTAGTTTCCAGCTCAGAGTTTTGCTTGGGCTTTCACGTTTCTGAAAGCATTTCCCTGCGTCCTCTAAAATGCTATTTCCCAGATGCTTCCTGACCTCCGAGGGGAGGTCCAGAGCCTGTCATTCTCCAGGGGCTTATTCCAAAAATAAAATACGAAATTCCTTGGGATTTAAGGGTGGTTTAAAGGGCTGTGGCATTTGTTAGAACTCTCGTCTGAAAAGGGAATATTATCATTTAACCTAAAATCCCTCATGTTTTTTGTACCCTCTAATGTAGCAATTCTCAAAGTTGGCACCTGGACCAAGAGCATCCCCTTGGAAATTATTAGAAATGTAAATACTTGGGCCTCACTCCAGACTGAACTGTATCAGCGCCTGTTAGAGCCCAGCAATCCTTATTGTAACAAGCCCTCCAGGTGATTCTGACGCACATTGAAGTGTGAGAACCACTGCTCTGTAAATGAAAGGTTATCTCTTTTGGAGTCTTAGATTTGAGACTCTGGTGAGAGCTTGGGGGTCTTGCACCTGCTTCATAGACCCCCTGAAGTCCAAGTTAAGAATCCCTGCTCTGGAACGCAGAGCTTGTTCATGCTTCTGTGACTTCCACCCTCTCAACGTGACTTGGAGAAGGGGTGGCCACATACTCACGTTTGTACTTCCATCTGTGTGCTGTTGGTTGTCGCTGAGAGTGGGCAGCCCCTGCGCCAGACAGCACAGAGAAAAAGCCTTGCTCCCTCTATGTGCTGTAACTATAGCCCATGGCACTGAGACAAAAACCAAATGCTCAGGCACGGGGCACCCGGCCAGGAACCTGGGACCAAATAGAAAAGTGATTCCTCCTCCTGGAGCCGGGAGTTTTGTGTCAGAGCAGAACTGCTAAAAACTGCTGAACTTCCTATGACAACCTGGCTGGGGCATGTCAGCTGCAGCTAGAGCTTAGTCAATGGCAAGTCCTGGTTACGCCTCTTGTCCCTGATTAATTGTGTGTAGCATCCCATTCACTTGCACAAGTATCCTGGTTTGGATGACACATTTTATGGTCATCCGTTTGCTCACCTAACAGCCTCCTCACTGGTCTCCTTATTGCCATGCTTGCCCCCTGCAATCCACTCTTCACAGAGCAGCTAGCTTGTAAATGTAGTTACAAGGCTCTTATGACCTGGCCCCTGCCTAATTTTCCCATTTTCTCTCCTCTTTCATCTTTTTATTCATTTCTCTTAAGCCATACTAGACATCTTTTGTATGTTAAATGCACAGAGCCCATTGCTACCTAAGGGTCTTTGACTTTTCTCTTCTATGCGCCTGGAACGTATTTCCCTCCAGATCCCCGCATGGCTGGCCCTTTTACATAAACAAGCCTCAGATTTCATGATCTTGCTTCAAGGAAGCCACCTCTAGCAACCCAAACTGAAGTGGCCCCTCCACTCTCCCTCGCTGCCCTGATTCAGTTTTCTTCCTAGTACTTAACCACTGTCAAAAATTGTATTTTCTCTTTCTGTTGATGGGCTAATGCTGTGAAGGTAGGACTCATTAAGACATTCTCAGTGCCCAAGCTGATCTGACACACAGCAGATACTCAATAAACATCTATTAGCTAAGAGACTGGACTCCAGTGATCCCAGGGCATTTCTGGGAGTCAGCTGTACCTCTGGGGCTGACTTCCTCATCCACCTTGAGGGTAGATGGGTAAGGCGGGTAAGACTGGGACCCTGAATATGAGATGACTTTCTCTGCCTGCTGCCACTCTCCTTGGCTTCCTGTATCTCCCACCTCGGTATAGGTCTAAGCATCTCCTCTCCATAGCTATCTCATCTCCAGATGGGGCTCTGGGAAAAGAACAGTAACAAACCTGGACTCAACAGGTAACTTAATGCCCACTCTGCCCCCACTCCCCCACCAAAGCACAGTTAATTGGGGCTCTAGTCATTCAGCATGCACTTGTGGGGAGGGAACCCTTGGCCACTAAGTGTATGATGGGCAGCATTCTTGTGGGCTTTTCCCTTGATAAACTGTGCACTTACTCTCTCTGGAATCCACTAGTTGAGGGAAGGGAAGAGACTAGCCATCTGAGGGGTGATATGCCCTCTTTTTGAATGCTGAACAGCAGAAGATGTCTAGAGAAGTATGGCCTCCATAGAGCAACAAACATCATTGGTGACATTACACCAAATCCTGGCTCTTCTACTCTTTGCTCCCTGTCCCTACCCGCCAACAACTTTCCAGGGAAGTGAAAGAGTCTCCCTCCTTGATTCTTAGCCTGCAAAGGAAATCATGTGCCTGAGCTCAGCTGAGTTTAAAATAAATTCACTCCTCAGCCCTGGCTGGTGGGGCTCAGCGGATTGAGTGCCAGCCTACGAACCAAAAGGTTGCTGGTTCGATTCCTGGTCAGGGTACATGCCTGGGTTATGGACCAGCTCTCCAGTGGGGGGTGTGCAGGAGGAATCAATCGATGTATCTCTCGCACATTGATATTTCTCTTTCTTTCACCTTCCCTTGCCCCCTCTCTAAAAATAAATAAAATCTTTTTTAAAAGATTAGGCTCCAGGATAAATTTAGGAGTATAGAGTATGAACTCAAATAGCAAGGTCATTCAGAGATAGGAGACAGAGTTTGAGAGTTTCTGACCAACTCTCCATAAAGCGAGTCCCTGATGCCCTGGCTGATTTGGCTCAGTGGATTGATCTCCGGCCTGCGAACCCAAGTGTTGCCAGTTTGATCCCTGGTCAGAGCACGTGCCTGGGCTGTGGACCCAGTGTCCAGTTGGGGCACATGCAAGAGGCACCTGATTGAAGTTTCCTCCCTCCCTCCCCCTCTCTAAAAGTAAATAAATAAAATCTTTCTTGAAAAAATGAGTCTCTGATGAGAACCTGGCTTCTACATGGTGGGCAGAGGGAAAACCGGGAGATCATCACTCTGGAGGATTTCCAAGGCCTTTGAGTCCTGGGAGGGAGCATGGAGATGGAAATTAAATAAAAGTATTAGGTTTGAAATCAGGCCTAGATACAAATCCAGGCTCTCTCAGTCACTAGCTCTATGGCCTTAAGCATCTCTACCTAAGCTTTCCTAGCTTCAATTTCCTTATCTGTAGATGGGATAAGAGTGCCTACCTCATTTGAGTGTCAGGAATATTAAATGAAATAATTTTTGTCAAGAGCTTATAGCACAGTCTTGGCCCAGAATGAATTGAGTAAATACTAACATCATCATTATTCTTCTTGTTGGAAAAAGGGGAGACAAATGTGGAACCTGAGTGGCCAATAGGTCACTGCCTCCAGTAACCTCTGCATTCCCAGTGGAGGAACCATGAAAGCAGCAGATGCCTCTGTAGAATGATTAACTAGTCTGTATTAGACAGAAGGGAGGGGGACCTATTCTGACCCCTTCCTATTCAGCTTTTGGCTTCCCCTCATGCCTTTCTCCTGCAAGCCCAAGGGAGAGTCAGTCTGTGGCTCTCTCACCACAGGCCTAGTTGTATACTGGACCAGATTTATTTTTGGTTTGTCTCTTAGAGTCTCTGTTCCAGGCCTAGGGTGTCTAAGGTTTTTCTGGTGATGGAAGAGAGTGCTCTTTTGAAAAACAAAATTCGGTCTCAGCCTAGGGACTCTGCTTCCTTCTGGCTACGTGCAACAGCATTGACTCTGCCACCTGCCAAGGGTATAAGATGACTAGAGGTCAATGCTGGACATTAATACACCTGCTGGACATCTATGAGAGCAGTTAATCAGCCACAGGAAATAGTTCTTGCATAAGAAGGGCAGTGATTTGCCTATGGCAGAAATTCTTAAGCCTGGGCTTTTTGGGGTCTCTAAAGCTCCTAAAGTTTTTCACGAGATTATACCTGTATGTTCAAGGTACATTTTTCTGAGAAGAGGATCCATAGTTTTCTTCAAAACTTTCAAGTCACAGCCCCAGTAGGTTCAGAATCACTGGTCCTGATCTGAGAGTAGAACTAGAACCCTCCTCTAAAGGGTCTCTAAGAGGCTGCACCCTTCAGCCTCAGATCAGCAGGACTATTAGTTGCTAAGGCTTTGAGGACAGAGAGCTACTCTCCTTGTTGGACCTATGTTAGCTAGTTGGAGCCTGCCATATCCATTTGGGAAGGCGGGGCTTTTGAGCTAGCTAAATATCTCCTATATTCCCTGAAATTTGGTTGCAATATTAAAAGGTACTCTGAGCTGCCATATTTTGTGCCATATGTGGGAACTGGTTTGATGTCATCCCAGGGGTAGGAAGCAGGGTTGGGTGACTTCCCTGGGGTTCCTTTATGTTGCACTCATTTGAATGCTTAGTACCTAGTTGGTATTTAGCTACAGTTTGTGTATTGATTTGGAGTTGTTTCCTTTCCTTATGTAGATATGTAGTCCATTTTTTAATTTCCCAGAGGCCAGTAGCTTCTCCTTACTCCTGTAGCATCCTTTCATGAGGGATCAGGTGCTTTGGCCTTATTCCCAACTGTGCTTATTCACTCCTTACTCCTCCCCCTATAAATCCTGAAAGATATCTCGGTAAAGCCAACTTGGTTGGGGCCTGTGAGATTGATGCTTCTTGGAATATGATTTTATCATTGAGGGTATACCCCAATTCTGGCCAGTCCTGGTACTGATTCCTGCTTTTCTTAATATCTGTCACTCCTTGTTGCAACTTCATGTTCAAGTTAGAAAGTGGCATCGACCTGTCTCCTGAGAATTTCCCCCTCCTCTCAGACCCCGAGTCTGTGTATTCAGTCCAGCTTACTGGAATGCCAGTTAGATGCTGCAGAGGTTTCCTAAGATGTAGCTGTCCTCCTGCCTGAATCGAGTGACATGCTCTGAGCTTGGAGTCAGCTCATAGGTAGGAAGTATGGGCTGGCAATAGCTGAGCGCAGCGATTGCCTGGGCTCCCCCAAGAGCAGAGCCTGATCCTCATCGGGCGAATTGGCTGAAGGCTCCCTGGGAAAAGGTTTTCACTTTGCTCTGGGGACCTTGAGTCAGAATGTTCTCCAGACATGAAACAGTCAAGTCTTCAAGACATAGGCGTCTGACTTGGAGCCATCAAACCATGCAGGGCTACCCAGCCCACCAAGAATAATAGGCATGTCCGCTGACACTGCCCTTGGGACGTCTGCCATCACCCCAGGACCGCACTGATCCACAGAGAGCTGAGGGGTCTCATGAGGGTGATGAAACCCACATGCTCTTCCCAAAAGCGCTCTCTACAGAGAAAATGAGGTCTTAGGAGGCGTTGCCTGAGCCACTTCCCTGTGAAGATGGGCCAGAGGACTGGAGACTCTGATGTCTGAGAGAAAGGCAACCCTTCCTCCCGCTCCTCACCAGAGCCAGCAAAACTGTTTTTACTCCTTCCATCTTGCTTCAAGACTCCTGTCATGCATCTGGTTCCACTTAATCCAACTGTTTTGAGCTGGCTGTTAATAACTATGACTTGAGTTCTCTCTTGATTGTACGGCTCTAGGGATGATGAACAGTAGGGAGTAGTCACCCTCTGGTGCGTATGTACTTCCTCCTGAACCCGGTCTTCTGAGAAGGAATTGTGAAGGGAAAGACAGTCCTTCAAGGCCATCCCATCACCCACTCTGCTCCCAGGCAAAACAGGCCACCCCTTAGCCCAGGCGGACTGGTCCTTTTAACCTTATTAATGGTTCCTTGGTCTAAACAGAGGCTTTTTATTTTTATTAAGTGTATAGGTCCTTTATGGCTTTGTATTTTATTGTTTTTAAAGATTTCTCTCTCCCCAGAATAAACATATTCTGCCATATTTCCTTGTACTTTTTTTTGGTATTTCTTTTATAGTTGTGTTTTTGTTAATTCTTTAATCCATCTGGAATTTGTTTTCAGATATGGTGTAAATTAGGGAAGCTAACTTTTTTATTTTTTTCCAGAGAGTTCCATGCTGCTCAGAATTATTTATTCTATAGGCCATCCTCTCCCCAGTGACTTGAAATACTACTTTTCTCATATTCAGGCTTTCATAAATACCTGACTTCAATTCTTTATTCAATTGCATTGAACTTTTTTATATTCCTTGTACCAGAACCACACCATTTTAATTGTTGTAGCTTTTGAGGAAGTTTTGATGCAGTGTATTTTTCTCCTTTGTTTTGTTTCCCCAACATTGTTGTATTATTCTACATATTTTTTTCTTCCAGATGTACTTTATAGTCAGCTTGTCAAGTTTTATTTAACAAATCCTGTTAAGACTTTGGTTGGGATCTTACTGGTTATATAAATTAAGTTGGAAGAGAGTTGGTATCTTTACAACATTGGATCTTCTCATCCAGAAACAGAAGTTCTCAGCTATGTTCTTAAAGGTCTTTGGAAGGGACATGCTCACTTCTCCTAACCTCTCAGCATTTTTGTACGGTGCCCTGAGCCACCAGATCCTTGTTTTACTATGTCCTGTGATTCTAGCTTATTCATCCCTTTTTCCCCCTCAGAGATGTATGAAACAGTTGAGCATTTGCTTTTTCTCAGCAATCCTGAGCTTTATCTTCCCAAGACCCAAAAGAACTCCAGGGGAGTTGTCCTATCTCTTTTCCCCTGCCTTTACATCCCATTCTTGGAATCTCCTGTCTCATCTTGATTCCTCAGGAATTCCAATATTTCTAATCTAAGGATAGGACAGCTTAATGTTTTCTTCAATCTGGAGTTCCCTGAGAATCTGGTTGGCTTCAAACACAACCCTTCATTCTGACCTTCTCTCTTCTCACTTTGTTCCATGTAATTTATAAGCTTCATCCAGACAAGATGATATGTTGGAAGGAGTGGAAAGCTCACAGGGTATTCAAGAGAATAGCAATATTAGTGATTCTACACTAGTTGCCCTCACTAAAGGCATGAGCTTACTATCCCAGATTTGCCAACAAGTACCATCTTATGACTCTACTCACCAGCCTGAACTCCACAGAGAGGCTAGGCATTCCTAGCCATTTTTGATCCCTGGTTTCTGTCATGTGCATCAGCCTCAAGAAACAGGCTGCTAGGTCAGGCTGACTGCCAAAGACCCAGGGGTGAAGCAAGGAGGCCCCTAACCCTTATGCCAAATCTCTTTCAGAAATATCCACCTATTTTGTTGCCAGTGTGGAAGTCAAAAGGGCCAGAACTAGAGTTGCATGGGCCTTCTGACTAATATGGTAGCCAGGAAGTAGGAAAACAAGAATGTGAGCCAGGGTCCAGGTCCCCATCTCACCAGGAGAATAGCTGAATGTGCTTTATGGCTAGGTACAATAACAATGCAAAGACACAGGCAGTTTGCCTAGAGCATTTGCATATATACACAGGTACCCAGAAAGGCCACAGAATCTTGCCACCCAAACATGCTTGACCCAACCACGTTCCTCTCCTGTTTCTGTACCCATTTGGCTCTCTCTGCATAACCTCCTCCTGCTCCCAGGCTTCTCTGGAGCCAGGTCAGCCTGAGTTATCATTAAAATATCCCCTGTAGCCTTGACTAATCTTTACCTGCAGCTGAGATTTTAAGATTTTGAGTAAGGACTATGGAATTTGTTACAGCAATTAGAAAGTTACCTTCACATAAAACTATTACAGAAAATGATTCCTAGACATTTGCATTTCAAAGGACAGAATGAGCCACTCCAGCATAGTAAACCAATTTCAGGGACAGGAAATCTGCCACAGTGGCTGAAAGGTTCTGGTAACACAAACAGAGCTACAGCGTCTGATTCCTTGAGATCTCACTTCCAAACACAGTATGCTACAAAGAATTTTCCCTGGCCATTCCGCACGTACCCTCCCACCCTCCACCTCCAAGTTGCTCAAGACTTAGCCAGCCACCCAGTTTTGCAGGTCTAAATCTGAAATCAAAGTCCCAGACAGGGAGAGGGATTGTCACAAGTAATTGCGACATCCCACAAGAATTTGTTTGGGAGTTAAAAGGAGCCAAACCTGGGCCTTCTCCAAAGCTTCCAGGTCTAAGCTTTTTGAGAACTACATTTGAGCTGTTCCAGTGTGTTGAATGGAAATGCTTCTTGTGCCTGCTTGGCAGCTCTACAGGACTCTGCAGGGTTCCTGTAGCCCACTATGGTGACATGTATGGCCTCCCCTAGGAAAGGAGAGAGTGGGGAACTACCTGCTATAAGCCATAGGCTCCCAGAGTTGGCCTATGCTCAGAACACTACCCCGGGAGAGAAGAAGGGATGAGGGCTCTGAGGGGCGAGGACACCCAGGCAGCTGCAAAGTGGGACTTGGATAGGGAGGGGAAGAGGCGCGGGCATCCTGCCACACTGTCCCACCCTTTCTCAGCAATTCGCTGGGCCCTTGCCCTCACTCATCTCATTCTTACATGTTAACTTCATGACATTTTTGAGATGAGGTTCTCTCTTTTTCCATATAGAGAATATCTACCTGCAAAGTGATAGCTTAGGCACAGACACAGTAGCTATTCCCAATTATCTCTCAAGACAGCCCAGTATTATTGGGGAATACAAGTGGTTGTTATAAACTAGATATTACTATCATCCTCACCGTCATAGAATAGTTAGCGCTTACTGAGGTTTTACTTTGTACACAGCCTCCTTGTGAGGCTGACGTTGCTATGTCCCTATTTGACAGAGTAGGGGCCAGGTGGCGTGTTCCAGGTCTCCTGGTTGTGAGGTCAGGTGGCCTGTTCCAGGTCTCCTGATTGGTCAGAGGGGGAGCCGGGCCTCTGGAGGACTTGAGACATCGCTGTAGCTCGTTTTCTTTAGGATGGAGTAGAAGGAAGCAGAGCCCAGTAAGGTGCCTGCCAGCCCCAACAGTGTAAAACCTCCAGGCACCATTGGAAGAAGCTTTCACACCATGTCTTTCCTGGGCCCCAGATCTCCCACAGCTGACCCAGGACCACTGGGACATGATGCCTCAGGGATAGGGAACGAATGGGCGGGGTGGAGGGATTCTGGCTCAGTTCCTTAAAGAACTGTCATGTCCTGTGGCATGCAGGACCCAGTGGGCATGTTATCCCTGCTTCCCTCCTCCCAGTTCTCCGGGACTTCAGGGGTGTGGCTTTATCTGAGAGGTGGGTTATTCCTTATACCCACCATTCTGGTTCTAAAACAGGTCAAGGTCAATTTCTACTTGAAGGTCAGTGGTCCTGCTGTTCCTCAGCCCAATTTCTTTTCAGCACAGCCTACTGTCTCCCTTTCCCTTCTGCTGATTTACATGACAGGTTTATTTAATTAGCCAGAGGTGAGTCAAAGTGCAGCTTGTCCACAGAGGTAATTAATATTTACTGAGCCACTACACAGTGACGCCAAGACTGGACTGTGTTCTCCACATTGGCTTAGGGAGCAGACTTCAACCCCTTGTGCCTGGCTGGGATTTGGAACTGGAACCAGTCAAAAAGTAGGGATAATAGGTCTCCGAGCTACTGTAAGGAGCAAATGAGGTCATGCACATAGCATGCTTACCACAATTCCTGGCACATATTAGGGACTTGGAAATTGGTAGCTGTATTTGAAAATTGTAAAATGGAGTGGCAGGGAGAGGTGGCTGGGAGACAATCTTCTCCTCTGGGGCACGTTGCAGAGGAGAGAAGGGTAAGAGTTGGCAGGTGCTTCGGGGGACACAGACCCTCAGGCGCACTCTCACATGAAATGAGGCATGCTTCTCCCTGTTTTCTCCAGGTCCCTTGTAGAAGAGGGAGAGAGTGGTAGTAGCTGGCCTTGGAGGAATTTAAGCAGACCATGAGTCAACGGAAGTGCTCCTGCCACTGTGATTGTATTGCAAAGGGAAGGAGACCTGCCTGGGCAAAGAACACTGGCCTATGCAGTCTCTGCCAGGCCAGGACCCCTCCCCCACTTCTTTCACCCCTGTCCTTACACACACCACAACCCCACCCCACTCTTATGCCGGAAGACTTTTGATCGTCATCCAAGACCTTCTTCCAAATGGTGCTTCCTTGTACGCTGACAGCGCCAGGACTGTGGCAGGAGATGGTAACAGTGCCTTCCCTCTCCCTCTCCCTCCTCTGGGGCTGCCATGCCTGATGACCATCTCACAGCCTGTCTTGTCTGACTGCTGGATGGCAGGAGAGTCCCATTGCCCAGAGGCCTCTTGGCAGTTGTTAGCTCTGGACAGCCGGCCCCTGGCTCTGGGCTTATCATCTGGGCGGCCTCAGTGCTCCCGGTGGAAGTGCCAGCATAGCCAGTGCTTGGGCGCCTGCGCTCTTCAATCTCTGTCCACCAGGGGTCAAGGTGGGAGGTTACCATGGAGCAGCCCAGCTTCAAGTATGGACAGGCCATTCTGGAAGTCAAGACCGCGTGAGAAGACATGCTACTGAGACAGGACCCAACGCTGCCTGCCTTCAGCTGCCAGAAAGATGGCTTTTTTAAGTCAAAGACAGAGGCAGGCCTTCAGACCTGGACAGATTTGGGCAGGAGGGCAAGCCTAGAAGTTTCATTACAGGTTTGTCACATCTGTACAAAGCCAGAGGCTGGGTGGGAAGGGCGTCTCCAGTTACCTGAGATGACTTGGGTAAGGAAAAGGGAATGGGAAATGGGGCAGAAACTGACACAGCCAAATTGTCAACTGCTGCCAGCTCTGGTGAGCCTGATCTTCTAAGGCCCCCTGCTGGCCTCTGAGACAGGCACCCACCCTTTGGCTACCTCCTCCCCTGGAGGCACACTGGTCCTTCCTTTTGGTTCCAGAAGCTACTTCACCACATCACCACCACCACCACACATACACACACTCTTTATTAATCTGCTGCCTTTGGGCCTAGCCCACAGCTGCTCCCTCTCCCTTCCCGCAGCTGGGCTTCCTCAGAACCTTATGACAAAAACCTCTGAACCTAACCCCCAAGTGTGTGTGTGTTTGTTCATTTTGGTGTTTTTGTTTTGGGGGGGGGGTTGTTAGCATATAACCCAACCTCTTCAAGAAGCCTGGGTTTCCCACCTGCATCTGTGCCCTTCAGAATTGTGCAAATGGCAGCCTCCCTTAGCCAGCACCTCTGAGCAGACTCTGCGGCTGCTCCCCAGAGGCGCTTCCAGTCTCCAGCTCTGGCTTCTCCCTGTCTCTCCCGCTGTGGAACCAACCTTTACTGGGCCCCTTAGGTTGACCCCCACATCCCAGTCTCCCACAGCAGCCTTCCACCCCACTCCAGCTTGGACCAGGAATATTTTCACTCTCTCTCCCTCCTTTTCTCCCTCACCCTTTCTCTCTTCCCCTAACCGCCACTTCAGAATCCTGTCTACTTGATGAGCCCTAATGGCTCCGTGTTCCCACTTCAGCCCATCCCCACCATGGCCTCGTCCAGGCCCCTGCTGCTAGGCCGCTTGCTGGGCCAATAGGTGAGTATGTTTGTCTTCTGAGATTGGAAGCACCCATAGGGCAGGGACTTTTACCTCCCACAAATCCTAGTGCCAAGTTAGGCAGTTTGGATTTGCTGAATGCTGATCCTCTCCTAATGACCTCCTAGCATTGGCTCAGAGGTCTCTGCCTGCCCCAACATCTGAGGAATGGCAGGTCTGGGTGTGACTGGGCCAGCCAAGAGTACCATTGTCAGGTCACTGCAGAAGGAGGGAAGATGTGGGGACATTTCCCAGAATGGGTGTAAACGAGAAAGAGGCTTTTCTTTCCAGGAAGGTTGAGAGAAAGGAGAGAGGACCAGTCTGGAATGAGGTCCCTGGGTATCAGCCATCACTCTGGTGGAGAAGCGCACGCAGGATATGGAGGACGTGGATCCAGGGGGACCCCCTGATCTTAACAGTTGCCTGGTTCCATCGTCCCTCCATTCCTACCAAGGGCGGCCTGCCTCCGTGCTCGCAGCCCCGGGGCAGATTTCTTGCGTGACCTCGGGCGGCGCCCAGTGCTGCTGTGGACAGCTCATTCCGCGGTAGTGGTGGTGGCGGCGGCGGCGGCGCCCCTGGCAGGTCCCAGGCGCCGCCAGGGGGCGAATGGGGTGCCCGCTGGCTCTTCGGACGCCCGGCGCGCCGGCGCTGCGCTCCGAAGAGGCCCAGCCAGGGAAGACGCGCCAGAACCGCCGCCGCTAATTCCAGCCCCGCCCTCAGGCCGGCTTGGTGGTTCTGGGTGTCCCTGGCCTGGGCAAGGGTGCAACCTCCGCGCGCCGGCACAGGTGGCCGGGCCAAGAGCGCGCCCGCCCAGCACGCACGGGGCGCTGCCCTTGGGCTCGCCGCCCTTCCTTCCCGCCGCCGGACAGCCCTCTTGGCAGCCCCGGCTCTGCTCTCAACGGCCGCCCCGATTTTAGGGCCGATGATAGAGTAGGCCGCACCCCGGGGCGCCGCATATGGAGAAATTTAGGGAGAGGGCGAAAGAGGAGGGAACTCAGCTCTCCTCTTTCTCCCCACCTCGAGAAGGCACGCCGAAAAGCGGCAGCAGGCGGTGCGCAGAGAGGTCCCGGCGCCCCGGGGCTTCGTTGGCGGTGCTTGCGGAGAGACCCCAACCCCGTGAGCGGCCTGAGGGACGCTCTCGCCCCATACCTGCACCCATCGGAGCGCGTCTACCTGCTCAGACCGAGCCGACCTCCACGATCTACACCACCCTGGTTGCAGTCCCCTACTGAAGGGGCCACATTTGGCTTTAGGAAAACAAAACGAAAAAATAATGGGTTTACAATTGTGCCTGTCGTCTCCTCTTTGAGTCAGCTCGTGGTGAGGACCACATGTCAGTAAGTCCCTAGGGCTGCAGCCCGAGACCCCGACTCTCCGACTAGACCTGTCCCCACCCTTCCTACGCCGTTATTTCTTTCCCTGCCGCCCCGCCCTTGGCACTGCGGGGTATCTTTCAACTTGATGAGATGCTGCTTCCGTAGAAAATTAGTATTAATACGTCCCTTGGAATCCAAGTCAGCCTTTTTCAAAACGTGAGGCTGCCAGAGTTGGTGATAAACCTTTTTGTGTGAGTTTTTAAAAATCCTGTTTTTGTGCCCACACACTAGCCAACCATCCATTCTAGGCAAATGTATCTACCATTGAATAAAAAGAAGTCAAGTTTATGTATTTCGTTTCAAGGGGAGTCTGAAATAGTATGCCTCTCCTTGACTGTCAGTCCCTTACATTTTGTTTTGTTTTGGTTGAGTTAGGTTTGGGGATTTTTGCAACCCTCGAAGCAATAGCTAAAGGTTAAGTTATGTCTCAAGCTCTGGTTTCAAGCCCTAACATTTAGCCCAGGTTTGCACAGCAGGAGTCCCAGGGCTGATATCTGTGTCAGTCTTTACTCTGATTCATGCTGTTGGGTTAGATGCTCAGACAAACCCTGGGGGAAGGCGTCCTTAATGACTGCGCTCCCCTTCCCAGCCAGGAGCCAACAAGACAGGACCGGTTTGTCCGCTAAGAGAGGTCATCCCCATATGGCCTAAGTCTCTTTCAAGCTCTGAAATGTGGGGGTTGGGCTACAAATTCCAGACTTCCAACTTCCAGACCTGGCTCCTGGAGGTTCTGCCTCCTCCTCAGTTCACCTGGACATGGAAGATGGGCCCAGAAATTGATCCTATGGTCTGAGAGCCTGGGTAACTGCTGCCTGAGGGAGCCTCACCTCCCAGAACACAGCGCTAGCGAACGCTGCCTGCTGGCAATGCAGGGGATCCACTCCAAGCCCAGCCCGAGATCCCACTGCTGTGCCCTCTGTCCTTCAGTTCCCTGTGTCTCTGAGACATCCTGGACAAGGAGCAGCCTCAAGTCCAGAGCCCCACGTGGCCACAAGACCCTCATGTCTAACAGGTGGCACTTGTGGGAGCTCTGCTGCCAACCCTACATCATCCGTGAGCTTGCCCAAAGGTGAGTGCTTACCAGGCGAGGCTCCCATAGAGCTTTCCTGTTCACCCGAATGCAGCAACCGCCTGGAAGAGCACCCCCAGTTCAGCCCACCTGAGGCCTCACCTCCGATCCTCTTCTAGAATCAGCACTACCACTCCCCTTTCTCTGCCCTGCTGGGTACCCCTTTGTTCCCAGGAGACCTACTTAGAGGAGAAGGCCATGTCTTCAGTGCATCAGGGGCAGGAAGTGATAGAGGCGGGAGTCTCATGAATACATCTATTTGCAAAGGCTTCTCGTGGCCCACAGTAACACCCAGTGAGTTTTCCATCCCCACACAATTTAGTGGGTACTATTTTTGTGCCAGGTACTGTGCCAGGGCTTGGGGATACAAAAAAAAAAAAATGAGAAACAGTCTCTGCCCTTGGAGAGCTCATGGTGTCTAATGGAGGAATTCTTTAACTCATTCATTCACTAAATGTGTACTAAGCACCTACTATGTGCTGAGTGCTAGGGAGACAGTGATGAAGATAAGCATAACCCCAGCCATTCTGCTAGTACCACCCTGCAGACTCACAGTCAATAGGGGAGACAGACATTATCAAACTGTCTAGCAAATAGAGAATTATAAGCCATGTAAAGAAAATCACAGGATGCTTTGAGCACCTGTACAGAAGGTGGGGAGAGCAGGACCCAGTCTGCATGGGAGGGGCAGGAGGGGGGGACTGACTGGGTCACACACCTGGCAGAGCCTGGCATGGTGTTTATCTTCTTCCTGAAACTTGACCTCAAGAGCTTCAAGGAGGCCTCTCCCTGTCCCCTACCCCTACCCCCTATCCCCTATCCCTCACCCAGGAAATCTGCTAGGCGCCCCGCCCATGGGCCTCTCTGAGGAGGCCAGGCACCTTTTCCTGCTGCCTGTGGATTGGTGGCAGGAGGCTGCAGTGCCCCGTGTGGTCACTGAAGTTTCCAGAAGAGCCAGTCAGTGGGGTTTCAGGCTGTGGGCCCGCTCTGGCCTACCTGAGCTCCTGGGGAAGATCTGGGATTGAGGCATTTAATAAAAGAACTCCTAGGAGAAATATGAAGAGGTTTGGCATATTGACATTCATACCCCTCACCCCTCACCCCCACCGCTCCACTTGTTCTCTGGCTTGTCATTAAATAGACCTGGCCAGGAGTAGTCCTCCACCCCAACCCTCAGGAGAGGGGTAGCAAAACCCCCAGACTGGGACTTACCCAACTGAACAGCCATCCCAAGTGCCTGCATTCACTTGACTTTGGCTTTGCTCCCACATTCTGGCTGGGTCTGGGGCGGCGACGGCTACCCTGCTTCCAGGTAGGAACTGTACTGGCCAGGTAGCCAGGGGGCCTTACCCGGGAACGCCAGCACTAAGGCAGGAGGCAGCCCCTCCACGGCCCCCTCCGTGGCCCACTCTATCCCCCACCCATGGCTCACAGGCGGCTGAGGATCTCTGTGTTCCCTCTGAAGAGGGGTGCTGGGCCCCTCAGAAGGGCCGTTCCTCACCACGGTGCCAACAGCTGCTGCTGGTTGTCAGGGAGGGTGCTCTGCACTGTGGAGAGCTTGACTGAGGCCTCTGTGTTTAGGAGCAACAGTGTGGCCAGGGCCACGGGCGGGCCTCAGTCCCTGCTCTTGGTCTCATCTGGAAGGAACGCCAGGGTGGCTTGCCTGGGAATACCAAGGTCCCTCGGCAGACACAGACGTGCCCATATTGCTGCCACAGGTCAGCCAGCAGCAGCCTATGGTAGATGAAGGAGCTTAGACCCTCTGGCAGCTGGGTCACTGCAGTTTGCTCCCTTTTGTCTTTATAGGTGTGGATGAGACTGGTGTGTGTGTTGGGGGTGGGGATGTGACACCCTTTGCATGAGTCCATAGAGCCCAGTGCCTGGGACCCAGCATCTGTTTTGCTCCATGTGGCCCAGGCCTGTGCGGATGTGAGTCTCTCAGCCTCTCCCCTCCTCTGTCAACCAGTCCACATTCACAGTGGATGCAAAGCGTTGTAGCTGGATTTGGTTGCCCCTGAGACCCCCCGGGCATAGAGAAAGAGGCCACTTGTGCTACTGGTATCATTGCCTATGAGTCAGCTCTATGGAGAGAAAAGTTTGAGAATCTTCATTGGGAAGTCAGAAGGATGGCACTAAGCAAGGTGTGATCCTTGTTACCACTTTTTTTTGGCCAGGCATGCACACTCCCCACCCTCAAGCAGCTGGAGAGGTCCATGGCCTCCAGGCCAGGGCACCTGGTCCTCAGGTGGCAGGGCTGCCCACCTGCCTGAGTTCCCCACATGGGGAAGATGCAGCAAGACCTCCCTGAGTTTTTGGACATGAAGAGGTAAGGACAAACAGCCAGACCACGTGGCACTGGAGAAAAAGATAACAGCCCCTTCCTTAGAACCTAGTGGTCCTCTCTCTCCTCTCATTTCAGTTAACTGAGCTCCTCTTTAAGGTATTAAAAATGTTCAACAGATGCAGACTCTGTTAGCTTAGCATTAAAGTATCCTGGGTAGATACTGGGAACACAGGAAGGGACAGATAGTAATAACTGCAGTACTACCAGTTATTATTTACTTACTATGTGCATTCTGAGCTCAATACATTAAATGAATTTTATTATTTACTCTTTGTCACTTTCTAAGGAAGACCTGCTGTTGTTATCCCCATTTTATAGCTTAGGAAACTGAGGTTTGGAGAAATGAAGTCATGTGCCTGAGCCACACACGGCCAGTTAGGATTAGAACTGAGACCCGGCTGCCTCCAGGCTTCATGCCTTCCATTGGGCAGAGAAGGGGTGAGTGCCCTGCTGGCCTCGGTCCTTGGCTAAGTTCATTCTGCCTTCGCACAAATGGTCTTCCTGATCTTGGGGAGCGTGGCCTGAGGGTGGGCAGTGAGGCCTCCAGATGTCAAGGCAACAGCTGGTCTGCTCCAAGATTCATGTTTCTGATGGCTAAGCTCCCCGGTTGCCTGGACTGACTCTGCTCCCCATCTTGGGCCTAGGTAGTGATTTCCCAGGCTCTGGCATCTTGCAAGCAGTCAGTCATAAGATTGAGGACATGCCCATAAAGCCAGAGGTACCCCCGAACCCAAAGCCAAACAAACATGGGGGCAGAGAACCTGCCACTGAAGCTCTTGTTTGTCCTGTGTGCCCAGGAGATTCCCCTGGACACCACTGCCACTTGTCCTAGAACTGTGGAAGGCAGTGGGGTGGGGATGAGGGGTGCAGAACTGCAAATAGGGTGCCAAGCCAGTGCCCAAATCTGCCCTCCTCTTTCCAGAAGAGATCACAGACCTTCAGGACAGTTGCCCATTGTCCAGGGTGGCCAGGGGGAGGGAAGGAGCTCTTTATGGAGATTATTACATTTACTCCCTAAAGCCACCCTAAGAAGGTGCTGAAATTATTCCTTTTACAAAAGAGGAAACTTGGGTCAAAGTCCCTCAGCTGGTAGGTGGCCCCAGGTTCATGCTGCTGCATCACCTCCATAGTCCTTATCAGGCTGTGACAAGCGGGGTGGGTTTGAGCAGGAGCAAAAGGGGGCCTGAAGCCCAGGGCTTAGAGAGGGGAGAGGCAGCCTCTGGCGTGGGAAAAGCATCTGAGGGCAGGAGTCACCCCTCCCCCTCCCATATCTACCATAAAATGTGGGCTCAAAGCCACGAGGTCGACCACCGCTCATTGATCGATTCCAGTTGAGCACCTTCCACATGCAGGTCCTGAGTGACCACCAGGGCCCGGCAGTGGCACTTTCCCTGTCCTCAGGCAGGTTGCAGTGGTGAGAGGGGACCGAAGCTTAGTACTCTAGGGACAGAGACATGGAGGGACAGCCAGCCTAGCCTGAGACAGGGAGGGGTCAGCTAGGATTCCTGGAAGGAAGCCCTAAAGAAAGAATAAAAACTAGTGAGACAAAAGAGATGATGGGTGGTAGGAGCAGAGCAGGCCCTATGAACAGGTTTGAGGGCTGCTGAGAAATGGGGGGGCAAGGTGGGCAGAGGCAAGAGGAAAGGGTTGTGTGAGCCAGAAATCACAAGGCTCACAGGCAGGGCCTGTGAGTTTCCAAGCCTGAAGAACCTGGGACAACCAGACACCCTCACACCGTCTCCCTTCGGACATCACCAAGAACCAGACCGGGAACATTCCAGCCTAATCGGAGCTCAGATCAGGAACGCCAGAGGCTTAGAGTCTTCATACACCGGGTTGACCTCTACCCAAGAGCTCACCTGTTCTCTCAGGCCAGACTGGAGTGGGGACTTCCAGGTTCTCGGGGATTTCTCCAGACCTCAGAAAACTGGAGGCCCAGATTTTTCCCTCTCCAGATTCAGGGGAACTTGGGTAGAGGTAGAATGAAGGAGGATAAAAATGAAGCCCCACCTGTGGGAGGAGCCAAAAGATCCTGCTTGAGGAACCTGGCTTTGGAGTGATCCTCATTCCTCAAGGTCCCCTGCTCAAGCTGATGAGTTCTGGAAGGGGCTGAAGTTCAGAATTTCAGGTTCAACCTGAACCCAAGCCGGCGCTGCCACCCTCCACCCAGCCCCAGCCCTCTCTCAGCAGGAGGGCAGCCATAGGCTAGGATATGGGAGCCGCAGCCCCCAGCCCTGGAAATGGAAATGGGGCGCTGGGTGGCTAACTGGACCACAGACTCTGATGTTCTTGAGCAATTGTTATTTCTTTGTTAAAGCATCCATTCTTTTAATGCAAACAGCATCGTGCTTTTGAGGGCAGCTCTTTTCCTAAGGGGGTGGCAAGAGGTGGGGACAGATGTCTTAAATACACTATATAATTCCCCAATTTCAGCCTGAGATTAAAAAATAGAGAGGGCGCTTTCCTCTTTAAGCACTGGAGAACCTCCTCTATCTCCTCACTTCACCCTCAGCTCCTTCCTCCTCCCCTCTCTCGCTGTCTGGGGAAGAAAGCAGGTCTCTGGCATTGTCAAAAGTTAAAGACAGAGAAGCAATAAGAGGAAAGGAAGAGAAATCTGGCTGCCTCAGGCTCAGGGGTCCCATCTCACAGGCTGGCAGGACACCGGCATTCTGGTAAGTGGGGGTGGGCTGCTGGTGGGGGAGGTGGGGGAGGGTGACTCTCCCTTCCAAGACCTCTGAGCTCCCTGTGTCAGGCCCAAGGACCTGGTGTCATCATCGGGGGGGACCAGGCAGGGAAGAAGCCTCCCTCAGGTGACCTGGCTGACCTCCCCTGGAGGCTAGCCAGACTGCACAACTGTGTTCTACCAGCGCCCCTGCACTGCCGCTGCCATAGGAGCAGCAGCAGCAGCAGCAGCAGCAGCAGCAGCAGCAGCAGCAGAGATATGCAGTGAGGGCTTTCTGGGTGTCTGTACTGTGCTTGTGCATTTATCATTCATTTTCTTTTTAAATCCCCACAAACCTCATGAGGGTTTAATTAACCCCATTTTACTGATTGGCCAACTGAGACTCAGAGAAATTAAGTGACTTGTGAACAAAGTCACAGTTGTTCACGACAGCGTCAGGACTCAAATTTGGTCTGTCTGAACCTGGAGCCTACGGAGGGTGAAGGAAGCTGGACCAACATTGCCCTTCCTTCAACCACGTCTGCTCACCCCCAAGCCCAAGACCTACAGGTCAGCATCTTCTCTACTCTGCAGCCCATCCTACCTCTTCTTCCTCGAGCCCAGCCCTGCCCCAGCTCCTGGCCCACCCTTCAGACCTGGGGAGGAAGCAGGTGGGCCCAGGAAGGTCCCACTGCTCCTCGACCTTCACCCCCACCAACTGCTTGGGTATTTCATGGGGAGGGGAGCCGGTGGCACAAGGGAAGGGGCCTGAGCTCAGCGTGGTGCACTGACTGGGCCAGACCTGGCCACATCAGTGTCGTACATTCAGGTCAGAATTGCCATGGTCACTTTTGTCAGTAAAGGCTACTGCTTTCAGGAAGGAAGAGGAGAGAAGGGAGGGGACCAAGCCCAAAGGGCCAAAGTGGGTGAGGGAGTGAGCATCACAAACTCCTCGGATCACGGGTGAGCAGAGATTCATGGCTCAGGCTGCCAGGGAGGCACACCAGTGCTCTGCAGGTGGCCTGAGCACCGCCTGCCCTGGGGGCGCTGTTCCCCCCTGCCTCCCCGCTGCCGCCTGCCCTGATCCCACCACTGCCAGGGCACCTGGAACACCCCTTGCCTCCCAGCAGCACAGACTCTGGAGTCATAGGAACCTAGGTTTGAATCCTGGAACCTGACAAAAGTTACTTAACCTCTTTGGGTCTCTGGTTCCTTATCTCCGAACTGCCAGTACCTGGTAATAAAGGAACTAATGAAAGAATCTATAATAATGTTATGTTTATTCGGTGCCCACTGTGTGCCAGGATGTTTCATGTATTAGCTCATTAAATTCTCAAAACCACCCTGTGAGGCTGGTGCTATTATCATTGCCCCTGTTTTGTAGGCAAGAAGACTAAGGCTTAGGTTAGGTAATTTGCCAGAGCCGGCAAGCTGCAGAGCTGGGGTGCTTCCCCTGCCCAACACCACAGTCTGTGCTCTCGGAGGCTCCATGGGCCCTCAGAACCAAGGGCTTGCTCCCGCCCACTTTGCAGAGGGGCTGGAAGACTCCTGATGGCCCCAGAGGCTGCCCCTCCGAGGCCTTTTTGAACCAGTGGCAGGCTTCTCCTGGCCACCTCCCTGAGAAGTTCTTTCTCCTTCCCCAGAGCTGGGGCTGGGGATCTGATGCGGTGTGGTCACGTCCCCGCATGACACAAGTGAAGGCACTCACTAGAAGGCCGTGTGCTGGGATGGGGGTTGAGGGGTGCTTCTTTTGAATCTTTTCCTGTCTGACCATTTGTCTGGTCCAGGAAGGGCCAGAGGTTCCGGTGGGTCATCAGGGCCACCCCCAGGAGAAGCCATTTTAAGGGAGGGGTTTTCTCAGCCAGCTTTGAATCCCCATCCTTCAGCTCCCGGCCCACAAGTCACTGACTGCCTGAGGGAATGGCTCAGGCCTGACCTGTCCCTTTGTCACAGTGAAAAGAATGTATCAGTACTTCTTTCCTTTCCGTGTTACTTTAATCACCATCTTCCCTTCCCACCCCCTCCAGAATTGGGTGTTTCTTGAGGGCAGAGTCAAGATGACTTTGCTTACCACTGTCCCCAGAACTTGGCATCCACCTGACATGTGCATGTTAAACAAGGGCTTGCCTGGGTCATGGTGCATCAGGGAAATGGAGGCAGCAAGAGAATGTCCCCAGTGGTGGTAGCAGCCAAGTCGTGTCTTATCCTGACTGGAAGGTAAGACCCACTATCCAGAGAGAGGGATGGGCCCCCACCAGCCTCAGCTTCCTGAACCAGCCCACAGAAGAAACCATGCCAGGAAAGCAGACAAGGGACAAGTCTCAGTGGAATTTCCCTCTCAGCCCCAGGCCCCTCACCTCGGCTGGCACCTGCCTTAAACACTCAGGCTTTAGCTTTTGTGAAAGTTCCTCCCCCAACAATAGCACTGAGTGCTTACTGTACCCTAGGCCCTATGCCAAGCAGCGTCCACCCATTCTCTCTCAGAACCCTCAACATGGGCCCAGGAGATAGATGTCATTTTAATTCCCATTTCACAGATGAGGTAACTGCAACAGAAAGACTAAGTGACGTGTGCAAAGTCGCCCAGCAGGTACAGGGTGAAGGTGAGACTGTGAAGCCAGGTGGCCAGAGCCCAGAGCCAGGAGTCTTAACCCCAGAACTCTCCTGCCTCCAGGACATGCCTCTCTAATTTGATAGTCCAGGGCAGGTGCAGCCTCTTCCAGGGGCCCAGACTCTACCTGTGTTTGCATATGCTGAATTGTCGGAACCTGAAGCCCTGTTCTTGTTCAATAGGGCACTGGTTCATTTATTATGCTGACAAATATATACTGAATCTACTGTGTGCCAGATCCTATACCAGGGACTAAAGATGGGGTGGTGAACAAAAATAGACCAGTCCTTGCTCTCATGGAGCATGTATTCTAGTGGAAAAAATCAAACAAATTTGTGTCCAATTACAAATTGCAATACATGACAAGAAAGAAAACTACGGCTGGTTCTGAGGAAGAACATAATTTAAACGGTGTGGGGATGAGGGGGCTTTCAGAGATGACATTTATACACTTACGTTACCAATCAATCGGCCAATTGATTAATCCAGAGCCGAGAAGCAGTCAGGTTCCACCTGCAGTGACAGGCAGATTAAAGAGATTCCCCTGGGTTTTCCTCTCCATCAAGGAAAAGTGCTGTAGTCCACGGCCATTTTTGCCGTTTGCTGGGGAGTGCCCCTGAGAGTCCAGATCCCGGTGACCCCAGTAAAGGGTGAGAGGAAGTATAATCTGACTTGGTTTTTTGGCTAAAGTAGAAAGGGCAGGGTCCTCCCACGCCCTGATCAGTGATTGAGCGGCCCGCCCCTTGCCTCCCTCACCGCCCTCAGGAGTGTGGCGCTCTGTTGCCACCTGGTGGACAGAACAGACCATACCCGGAGCGGCCCAGCGTTCCCCGTTTTCGGTTGGAGCTGCTTCCTTCGGCCCGGCAGAGGCCGAAAAGGAGGCAGAAGGTTTGTGTGACTTCCTCTCAGGGGGCGGGGATGGGGAGAAAGAGCCAGGGTGGATGGGGAACTGCTGCTTGAAAGTCAACTGACTGGAGACCGACAATGGCCCCATTGTGTCTGAGGCCTTGACCTTGATTTCCTGCCACTCTCATCTCCTGGTGTGGCATCACCCGGGTCTGATTGGCCCGAAGTCCCCTCCACGACAGTGGGCGGGCCCGGGGCTGGACAACAAGCCACGGGCTCCCGGAGGGCTGAGACGTGCGACCGGCCCAGTTCCCCGAGGAAACTCAGGGAAGGCAGATGAGGCAAGGGGCCCACGCCTCTCAAGAAGCCCAGAAGCAGTATCCTCCTTTCTTCGAAAAGAAGTGCAGTATAATGGTTATGGACTGGAATCTGCTGTCTGAGATCCAACTCCAAATTAGTTATGGGATCCTTGGACACAGTCTTTACCTTTTATTTTTAAGTACACACAAATGATTAACATTCCCATTGTAAATACATACGTGTGTGTGTGTGTGTGTGTATAAACACTGCAATAAAAAGCTAAAGTTCCCCACCTTTGTCACACACGGGCTCCCAGTTAACTACTACTATTAACTTTCAAGTGTGCCCTTCTGGCCTCATTCAATGTATTTATATATGAGTGTACATATGAAAATATGTGATTTGGTGTATGTACCTTCTGGGCCCGTTTCATAATCTAAAATTGGAATGAAAATAATAGTAGTTAAATGCAAGAAGTTACTGAGAAAGTTACCTGACATAATTCACGTGGAGCGTTTAGCTCAGTACCTGCTGCACAGTGTCTGTGACTATTGTCAACACTGCCATCTATTTGTCTTTATCATTGGGCCCCAGACCCAATTCTGAGGTCTTGGCTAGAAGCCCTTTCTTAATCCCCAGCCTGCTTTTCACCCTCCGCTTCTCCCTTCCTACAGACTGTGATAAAAAATCTGTGTTCTCTAATGCCTCCTTTTTTTTTTTAAGCTACAAGGAGCATCTGTTGTTTTCTGCATGTTCCCTCCTCCCCTTCCTCCCTTCACCCCCACCTCCCCTTCCTTTCTATATTTGACCTAAATGAGACCCACTCACCCTACTACAGAGAGAACATCCATTCTGTTCCAGAGGAAGAGACTTTCATGGCACACATGGTACTGTTGGACCCTCAGTAACTCTACACAAAGGCTACCCCCAGGTAGGAGTAGAGCTAGTGGCTGACAGGGTGGGGTGGGGTCTCTCTGAAAGGCCACATGGTAGAGCAGGTAAGTGCAGGGTCAGCTGTCAGAGCACCCCAATCTGTGGCCAAAGGCAGGTCACTTTACCTTGCTGAGCCCCAGCTATCTCGCCTGGACAATGGGACAACTAACCAGAGCCACCCCATGCAAGCGCTGTGAGCACAACGGAGTGTGTGTAAAGGGCCCTGGCACTGAGAAAGCCAAATGGTAGTTATTATGATGTCAGAAAACAAAGGGGCATTTTTGTGTTTGCAGAGAGAATTTCTAACTTCTCCCCCTACCCCCTTTTTTTTCTTTTTAAATGAACTAGTCTTTGCAGCTTGGAGATGGAAGTTTGGTTTTGATTTACAAAGTCTCAGGAGAAAGGTAAGTTCCTTTACCTGGGCCTCTGCTGGAGTAGCTATGTGCCACTTCCCGGAGCTATTGCTGATCGCTAAGATGGTCCACAGGGCTCCCTTCCAGCATAAAGCCCCAGGATAAAGGACACCAAAGGGCCTCACCATTCCAGGTGATGCAGGAGAAAAAGCATCAAACCCATGTGGGTAAGACAAGGCCAAATCACCCATTTGACAAAGAGCCATCGAGCTGCTGTTCCGTGCAGCCTGCACTATGTGGGACTGTACAGCCCAAGGTCCCTGGAACATGGGGGTTTTATCAGGGAAAAAACTTGCTGCACATACTAGCAAATATTTATTCAGTGCTTATTACATGCCAAGTGTGTTATAAGCACAGCGAACAAGTCAGACAGATAAGATCTTTGTTCTCGTGTAGCTTTTTTTTTTTAATGAATCTTTGGCATATCGTACTTTCCTCTGCTTTTTTTTTTTTAGATATAATTTACATTAAAATTCACCTTTTTAATATACAGTTTTATGAGTTTTGACAAACACAGTTATGTAACCTCCATCACAAGTGAAATACGGACTATTTCATCACGTCCCCCACACCCTCCTCCCACTGTGTACTGATCAGCATCCCCCCTCCAGACACTGGCAACCCGCGTCTCACTTCTGTCCATACGGTTTTGCCTTTTCCAAAGTGGACCCTTACAGTACGTGTCCTTTTGAGTCTGGCTTCTTTCACTTACCTTAATGCTTTTGAGATTCATTTATATCATAGTGCATACCAATGGTTTGTTCTTTCTTTCTTTCAACTTTTTATTACAAAAATTTTCAAATATGAAGTTATAAGAATACAATGAACATCTATAAACCTACCACCCAGATTCAATAATTGTTTGCATTTTGCCACATTTTAAAATGACATATGTACATAGGCACATATTGATTGAAATTTTTGAAACTATATTGTAGACCCTGGCACTTTACCTCTAAAACTTCAGCATATACACTTAAAAATGAGTACAGGTCAAGATGGCAGCATAGATAAACACGGCTTGCCTCTTCACACAACCACATCAAAATGACAACTAAATTATAGAACAACCATCACTCAGAACCATCAGAAATCGAGTTGAATGGAAATCTGACAACTACAGAATTAATAAACCACCTCTATCCAGACTGGTAGGAGGGGTGGAGATGCAGAATAGGGCTGGTCCCACATACTCATGAGCGAGGAGTCCCAGCACCACACCCAGCCCCCCAGCACAGGATACCAGTGCCGGGAATACAAGTCCCATAACTTCTGGCTGCAAACAGCAGCAGGGATTGAGTTGGTGGAATAAACCTCTGGAGTGCCAAGCAGTTCCTCTTAAACAACCCACGCACGAACTTACTCAAACTCACTACCTGTGAGCTCCAGCACCAGCGTAGCAGCTTGAAAGGTACCAGTGGTACACAGGGAGAAACTGAAGTGTATGACATCAAGGCAAGAGCTGGGGGACAGCTTTCTCCCAGACAGGCGGGCAGAGCCACAGAGCCAGCAGGCAGCAGGCAGGTGCCATATCTGAAACTCCATCCACCAGGCTAACTCCCTGGTCTGCCGCTTCCCCAAGATCTACTGAGGCTCTTTCCCACCGAATTTACAGCTCTTAACAGTAGCTTTTCCATATGAATGGCTGGTCTTGGCTCAAGCTTCACAATTTCTTAAATCCTTTCAAACAAGAAACAGCTGGCCTCAGTGAGCCCCCCCAGCACCCCGCCCCCACCCCATACCTCTTGCTGAGTGTGTGAGTGTGGCCCCAGGCATGGCATTAACAGCAGCCAGCTTAGATTCAGCTGGGCTTTGCCAGGGAATCTCTAAGCCCAGCACAAGCAGCAGCCATCTCAGATTGTTCTACCAAGCAGGGTGGCCCTGGGCAAAATATAGGTGGGGGCTGACCTTGGTCTGCACCACCAGGGAAACCCCCGGGCCAGCATACCCAGTGGACAACCTTAGACCACGTTGGAGCACCACCACCCTGCCCCTGCACAGCTGATCCTCACGGAGGGTGGGGGCTGGTGGTCAGTGGTCACAGCCAGTCCTTGCAGCTGACTGGCCTGAATAAATCCCTCCCATCAATCTGCCAACAGCAACCAAGGCTCAATGACAAGAAGATGGTGTATTCAGCCCATTCAAAGGGCACAACTCTACTACCCAGCTTGGGTTTTAGAAGTGGTTGTGTCATTGGACCCTACAGGACACCTAGTACATTAGGCCATGCTACCAAGACAGAGAGTTATAGAAGCTCTGCCTAAAACATAGAAACAAACATAAGCAGGATGCCAAAATGAGAAGACAAAGAAGCATGGCCGAAATGAAGGAACAGATCAAAACTCCAGAAAAAGAACTGAACAAAATGGAGATAAGTGGTCTATCAGATGCAGAGTTCAAAACGCTGGTTATAAGGATGCTCAAGGAACTTAGTGAGGACCTCAGCAGCATAAAAAAGATCCAGTCAGAAAAGAAGGATACAGAATTAAGATGGCGGAGGAGTGAGTGGAAGGCACACGGACCTCCTCCCAGGACCAACCTGGAGTTGCAACTAAATTGTGGAGAAATCAGCTGGACCAAATAACTGAACAATAGCGAGAGAGGAGCCTTGTAACCTCAGAGACAGAAGAATTGGCTTTAGCGCAATCTAACTGGTAAGGAGTGTGGTAGACTCAAGAAAGCGGGCGGGGCGCCCACGGGCGGCAGCACCACAAGGATATTGGAACGGCCAGTTGGATCCCCCTGGGAAGAGCGGGGTCTGAACCAAAAGCGGGGATCTCCAACCTACAGCACCAGAGCCCCAAAAATACACAGAAAACAGCCAGCTGTGAAAATGGCAGGGTTGCTCTCTGACAGAGACTGGCAGCTGGAGACGCAAAGAACCATTTAAAGGGCCAACGCATAAATTTTTATCCGCAGCCACTTACCCTGGTCTCCGGCAAAGATGGGGGCAGAGTGGACCTGAGGAGAGACTGGGGAAGAAGGCTTTGGGGAGAGAACTGAGAGAGTGGCTGGTGGGATCTTGGTGCTGACTCATCCCCTATGCAGCAGCAGCCATCTTGCTCAGGCAGAGACCACTCCCCCTGAGCGGCAGCAGCGTGAGAGGACCCAATAGCCACGCCCCCAGGTGGGATTACACCCGCCCTGTGCTGTCTAAGCTGCCTCCTGAGTGTAGAGTGGCAGCCACAGATGGTATATCCCTGGATAAAGGGGGCGCAGAGAGGTCTGACGACACTTGAGGAGAGACTGGGGACGGAGGCTTTGGGGAGAGAATGGAGAGAGTAGCCAGCTGGATCCCAGTGCGGACTCCTCCCCTATACGGCAGCAGCATGAAAGGACCCAATAACCATGCCCCCAGGAGGGACTCCGCCCCACCCTGAGCTGTCTAAGGTGGCCTGCTGAGTGCAGAGTGACTAGGTTAACAGCTGAAGGAGACTGCCACAGACAGTAGATACCTGGAAGTCTTGAACAGACTGCCTAAGGTCAGACAGGGACGAAATCTGATATCATCAGAGGCAGATCCAGAAAGTAAAAACAGCGGTCTCCTACCATAGAGGTTCACACCACAAAGTCAGGAAATCAAGACAGATCAACTTAAGAAGCAGAAGCAAAAAAGAAGAGTCTCACAAATAATGGGAAGACAAAGAAATACCACCCACTCGAAGGGAAAGGAGGAATCCCCACAAAGAGAACGAAATGGAATAGAGGCAAGTAAACTATCAGATATTGAGTTCCAAACAACGGTTCTAATGAAGCTCAGTGAGCTCAGAGAGCTCAGAGAGAATTACCAAAAACTACAGGGAAACTACGAGGAACTTACTGCAAACTATATCAGCATGAAAAAGGACATAGAAGCTATCAATAAGAGACAAGAGGAAATGAAGAATACAATTTCTGAATTGAAGAACACGTAGAAGGATTCAAAAGCAGGGTAGATGAAGCTGAGGACCGAATCAGCGAGCTGGAGGACAAGGTAGAAAAAAGCTCCCGGAAAGAGCAAGAAAATGAAAAAAGACTCAAAAAGAATGAAGAGGCATGTAGGGAAATACAGGACAACCTGAAACATAATAATATCTGTATAATAGGAATACCAGAAGGAGAAGAGGATGAGGAAGGGATAGAGAGCCTGTTTGAAAAAGTAATGATGGAAATCTTTCGTAATTTGAGGAGAGAAAAAGTCACACAAGTCCAGGAAGCACAGAGGGTCCCATTCAAGAAGAACCCAATGAGGCCCACTCCAAGACCCATATCATTAAAATGGCAAATATCAAAGACAAACAGAGAATCCTACAGGCAGCAAAGGAGAAAGAGATAATAACATATAAGGGAGCCCTGGTACGGCTAGTAGCTGACTTCTCAACAGAAACACTACAAGCCAGAAGGGAATGGCAAGAAATATTCCAAGTCATGAAAAGCAAAGGCCTGCAACCAAGACTGCTTTTCCCAGCAAGGCTCTCAATTAAAATGGAAGGCGAACTAAGGAGTTTCCCAGACAAAAGAAGCCTAAAAGAATACACTTCCACCAAATCAGCACTGCAAAATATGCTAAAGGACCACTTTAAGAAGATGAAGAAAAAGAGTCTATGAATATCGTGTTCCTTTCACAGTCACCAATACTTGATATTACCAATATTTTTAATACTTACTCTGATTGTGTCAATGATGTGTCATTTTAATTGATACTTCTTATTTGTTGAAACTAAACCTGTTTTGTATATTTCTTGCCTATTTCTATTATTTTTAAAAAAGCTTTAAATGAATTTTTGGTATTCTCTATCCATTTTTTGATTAAATGTTTGTAGAATTCTCCCCCTCAAAAAACCCCCAACTATTAACCCCTTTATAGATGTGTTGAAAATACTTTCCTATTCTATTACTAAACATTCAAAGTCATGAAAAGCAGGGACCTATAGCCAAGATTGCTCTACCCAGCAAAGGTATCATTTAGAATCGAAGGAGAGATAAAGAGCTTCCCAGACAAGAAAAAAACTAAGGAGTTCAGCATCACCAAACCATTATTTTATGAGATGTTAAAGGGACTTATTTAAGAAAAAGAAGATGAAAACTATAAACAATTAAAGGGCAAAAATACATATCTATCAACAATTGAATCTAAAAACAAACTAAGCAAACAAGAAGAGCAGAGACAGAATCATGGATGGTTGCTGGGAGGAGGAGTGTGTAGGGGAACGGGTGAAGAGGCGAGGGGACTAAGAAGTCCAAATAGGTAGGTACAGAATAGCCATGGAGACGTGCAGTGCAGTATAAGAAAAGGAGTAGCCAAAGGATTATACGTATGACCCATGGACTGATGGCGGTTGCCTGAGGGAGTGAGGAGTGCTGGGCGGAGGGGGGCAAAGGGAGAAAAATTGGGAAAACTGTAATAGCATAATCAAGAAAATATAATAAAAAAATGAGGACATATGATAAGCATATGTTATCACATCTAAGAAAGTTGGCAGTAACTTCCAAATGTCATCTTTTATCCATCCATTTGCAAATGTCCCCAATTTTTTAAAAAAGAGTCTTTTATAGCTTTTTACCCATCTTCTAGGGTTTTATTTTGAAACTTTTAGTTTCAAAATAATTATAGACTCACAGGAAATTGAAAAATAATAGTCTCGTGTACCCTTTAACTGCCTTCCCACAATGGTGATATCTTATATAGAGAATATAAAGGGAGCTTTAGATGAAGTTTATGTAGAGTTTATAGTAAAATATCAAAACGAGGACATTGACACTGGTACGTTACTCTTAACTAGACTACAGACGCTATTCAGTTTTCACCATTTTTTTTTACCTGCATTCATTTGTGTATGAGGGCGTATGTATAGTTCTATGCACTTCAGCCCCGTGCATAGATTCGTGCACCAACCACCACAATCGAGATTGAAAACTGCTGCGTTGCCACAAAAGAACTCCAGTGCCACCTCTTTGTATTCACACCCACTCTCACTTCATGCCTCCCTCTGTCTCCTCCCTGCCCCTTGGTAACCACTAATCTGTTCTCCATCTTTATAGTTTTATCATTTTGAGAATGTTATATAAATGAAATTGCATAATACGTAACCTTTTGATTTTTTGAATTAAGTGCAATGCCCTCACAGTCTCTCCAGTTTGTTGCATGTATTATTAATAATAGTTCATTCTTTTTTACTGCTGAGTATTATTCTTATATGGATGTACTATAGTTTAGCTATGTACCTTCCAAAGGATCTTTGGAAACTGTTTCCAGTTTCGAGTGAATGTAAAAAAGTTACTGTAAATATTCGTGTACAGGTTTGTGTGTGAACTTAAGCTTCATTTCACTTCAGTAAATACCTGGTAGTGTGATTGCTGGGTTGCATGGTGTCAGTTTATCTTTATGTGAAATGGCCAAACTCTTTTGCAAACTGGCTGTACCATTTGCATCCCACCAGCAATGTATGAGAGTTATAGCTGCTCTTTTTGTTAAAAAAAATGTTTAACCATTTTAATACATATGTAATGGTCCCCTACATAACCTTTAAACTACAGATGACACCAAGTTATAATTCTTCTGAAAACTCTCCAGTGGCTTCCTATTACAGTCAGAATGAAATTCAAACTCATTTCTGAAGTTTGCCAGACCTCTCTCCTGACCTCTTTCGACTCTGCCCTGCTCCAACCACAGTGATCTCCTTGTTGTTTTTCTAACACCCTGAACTTTTTGTCCCTCAAGGCTTTTCCATCGTGGCTGCTTCCACCTGGAATGTTCTTGCTCTCGGTATTCACGTGGCTCAGTTTCTTACTCCGTTCGCTCTGGGTCTAATGTCAGCTCCTCAGAGGTGTTCCTGATGGCCAAAATTAGCCTCTTCCCTCCATCCGTCTTCACAATTCTCTTACCCTGTTTTATTTTTCCTCATAGCACTTATCCCTGCTTAACAAAGTGTGTATCGATTATTGAATTGTTTACTGTCTGTCTTTGCCATAAAGACGGGCACTGGCTTTTTGATGATTATCTCTAATGCTTAACACGGTGATGGGCACACAGGAGACAATAAATATTTGTTGATTGAATGTGTATTGGAAAACTCTTGTGAACCTCTTCTCATCCTTCTGGCCCACCTTTTGCTCAACCATCACTATGGCAACCAGCTTGGAGCAGGTGTAAGCCCCTTGGTTTAGCTGCTACCCACAGCCTTTGCGTGTACCCAGGGCTTCTGTCTGGCCTCAAGCACTGTAACCTGGAACTCTGGGGAAATTAACCCTGTTAGGGCAACGCCTGGCCCTGGGGCTGAGGTTCATAGACGTATGCCCCTCCTCTGATACCTAGTGGACAGTTCTGAGGTTCACTCTACACCGCCCTTCAGCAGGTCCAGCTAGATCGAACCCTACTTGCCCACAGTGGTGACCAGTTTCATGGCACACCATTGTGCTGGCTTCCCTTACTTCTTATTTCACTCTGCTTAGCCCCTACTCCTGTTTGCTGGAATAATGTCTGGAATTAATTTGCAAACAAGCCCCTTCTCTGCCTTCTGTACCTGCAAGGAGGTAGCAGGGATGGAAAAGAGCCCAGATTAAATTAGAACAAATATATGGAGCTTGTAGTCTCATAGGAGGAATAATAATAACAAAAGGGAAATGAAATTTTAACTGCAGGTGAAAAGATAGACTTTTCAACAAATGGTGCTGAAATAACAGAATATCCACATGGAAAACAATGAATTTCAGTCCCTACTTCATAATATACTTGACATGGAACAAAGAGCTAAATTTTTAAAAAAGAAAACTATAAAAATTCTAAAAGAATGCATAGGCAAAAATCTATATGAAGTTGGGATAGGCAGAAACTTCTTGGATCACATGAAGAATTATACAAGATGGGAAAGAAAGCATAAAGAAGATGAAAAGGTCAGTCAGACTAGAAGAAAGTTTTGCAATACATATATTTTTGACTAGTAAGTTGTATTGACCGTATATAAAGAAATATTTTAACTCAGCAATAAGAGAAACAACCAAATTAAAATATGGGCAAAAGACTTTAACAAATACTTTAAAAGAAGATATACAAATATGTGTATGCACATTGTTCAACACCATGAGCCCTTAGGGAAATGTAAAATAAAACTACAATGAGATAACACGATGCACCCATTAGAATGGCCAAAATTGAAAAGACTGGTAATAAGCATTGGCAAGGATGTGGAAAAATTGGAACTCTCATACATTGCTGGCAGGAGTGTAAAACGGAAAATCACTTTGGAAAAAAGTTTGGCAGTATTTTATAAAGTTAAATATGCCATGTACTCTACAATCTCCATTATAGGTATTTATCTGAAAGTACTGAAACATATGTCCACACAAAGACTTGTACATGAATTGCCGGAGCAGCTTTAATCATAATAGCCAAAAACTGGAAATGGCCCAGGTGTCCATCAGCAAGGGAATAGATAAATTGTGGTGTATTCATACAATAGCTTACTACTCAGCAATAAAAAGAAACAGATACTGATAAATGCTACAACATGAATGAACTTCCAAAACATGCTGAATGAAAGAAGCAGACAGAAGAGTATGTACTGTATTATTACATTTAAATGAAGTTCTAGAACAGAAAGAAGAGCTGGCTGTGAGGTGGGGAGATAATGACTGGAAAGAGGAATCAGGAAAATTGTACAGGTTATGAAAATATCCTGTATCTTGAGCAGAGTGGTGGATATGTGGGTATTTGTCAAAATTCATTTTGCTGTGTACCTTAAATGGTTGCCTTTTATTGTAGGCAATTATGCCTCAATAAGGCTGACTTTAAAAATGAAATTAACTATAGCTTGTGATAAGTGCTACAAAGCGAAGAAAATATGGTATTATAAGAAAGGATAATGGGGAAGGAAGACTCCTGATTGGTTGGCCAAGGAAGGAACACTAAAGAGACAACATTGAGCAGAGATCTGAATGTCAAGAAGGAGCCAGCCATGGAAAGATCTAGGGGAGGGTGGGCATTACCAGAAAAAGGTAACTGCAGGAGCAAAGATCCAGAATCAGGAAGGAACCGGATAATCTTGGGAACAGTCCGAAGGCCAGTGTGACTGGGCAATGAGGGTGGGACAGAGAGTGGTAGGAGACAGGGTGGAGAGGTCGGCTAGAGCCAGATCACACAAGAATTTATCAGCCCTGATAAAGGTTTGGAATTTGAAATGAATAAAATGCAAATCTCTCCTGTACTAGTGGGGCAGAAACATACAAGGAAACAAAGGCAATATGGGATGATGGGTGATTTGAGTACATTTGGGAAATGTACAGGAATATAGGAGGGATGAATCAGCACTACCTGGGAACATCTGGGAAGGTCTCCCAGAGGAGGTGAGATTGCAGCCAAGAGTTGAAGAGTAGCAGAGGGGAAAGGACATTTCAATGGAGGGTACTGTGTCCATAGAATCCCAGGGGCATGCAGCCCCATGGACATTCGAAGACCTGCATAATACAGGGTGTGGCAAAAGTAAGTTTACAATTGCAAGTACATAAAACACAGAGTTAATTCTTGCATTATTATTTGTTAATTATTGTATTGTTTTCCATATGAATAACGATGAACCTACTTTTGTCCCACTCTGTATAAGTCTAGTTGGAACTTTCCCTGTTGCGGGGGGAGTAGCAGGAGATCTGAGGCTGGAGAGAGAGGCTTTTGAAGGCCTCCTCAGACCTGATCCTGCAGGGTATGCGAGACCCCTAAAGAATTTTACATAAGGGAGTACTAGGTTTACATTTCAGGTCAAGACCCCCAGCTGGCAATTGGAGAGCAAGACCACTGGTTCTGATGTGAGATAATGGGGAAGGCTTGGCAGAGGCAGGTGGGGCAGAGAGACGGGCTAGACTGGTTAGGGGAGATCGGTACTATCCTCAGCCCAGGGACTTCCCGGTTTCTTCTGGCTTGAAGGCCTGGCTTCCTGGGGGGATGATGGTCCAATAAGGCAGGACACGTGAGAGAAACAGGTTGACGCAAACATCTGCAGAGTTTGCAGCACCAGAGGGCCATAAATGATTATTTATTAGGGTGTAGTTGACTCACAGCATTATATTAGTTTCATGTGCACATAATGATTCGATCTTTGTATACATTGTGAAATGATCGCCACAGTAGAAAATCTAGTTAAGCCCTGACTGATGTGGGTCAGTTGGTTGGCTGTTGTCCCACAAAGCCAAAGGTCACCAGGTAGATTCCTGGTCAGGGCACCTGCCTGGGTTTCAGGTTTTCTCCCCAGTCAGGACACACATGAGAGGCAACCCATCAATGTTTCTCTCCTTCTCTTTCTCCCTCCCTTCTCTCTAAAAAATAAAATAAATATTTTCTTTTTTAAAAAAGAAAGTCTAGTTAATATTTGTCATTATACAATTGCAAAAAAAATGTCTTTCTGGTGATGAGGACTTTTAAGACCTACTCTCTTAGCAACTTTCAAATATGCAAATAGTATTATTACCTATAATCAACATGCTGTATATAACATTCTATAACTTACCAATAACTGGAATTTTGTACCTTTTGACCCCTCCTTCACCCATTTCACCACCCATCATCCACCTGTAGCAACCACTAATCTATTCTCTGTATCTATGAGTTTGGGCTGTTGTTTTTTTCTTTTTTAATTCCACGTATATGTAAGATTATATGGTATTTGTCTTTCCTTGACTTCACGTAGCGTAATACCTTCAAGTTCCAACCATGTTGTTGCAAATGAAATAATTTCATTGTTTTTTTTTTTGTGGCTGAGTAATATTCCATTGTATATATGTACCACTTCTTTTTTTTTTCTTTTTTTAAAGATTTTATTTAATTTATTTTTATAGAGAAGAAAAGGAGGGAGAGAAACATCAATGTGAAAGAGAAACATTGATCAGCTGCTCCTCGCATGCCCGACTGGGGACCTGGCCACAACCCAGGCATGGGCCTCGTCGGGGAACCTTTCTCAGCCTGCCAGTCAGTCCACTGAGTACAGCAGCCATGGCTATATGTACCACTTCTTTATCCACGCGTCTATCAATGAACCCTTAAATTGTTTCCATATCTTGGCTGTGGTAAATAATGCTGCAGTGAACATGGGGGTACAGGTATCTTTTCAAATTAGTGTTTTTGTTTTCTTTGGATAAATACCCAGAAGAGGAATTGCTGGGCCATATGGTAGTTCTAATTAATTAGTTTACTTATTTAATCCTCACCCAAGGACATGCTTATTGATTTTAGAGGGAGGGGTGGAGAGGGAAAGAGGAGGAAACACATCAAAATAAGAGAGAAAACATCAATCGGTTACCTTTTGTATGCACCCTAACCGGGGACCAAATCCACAACCCACACATGTGCCCTGATGAAGAACTGAACCTGGACCTTTTGGTCTATGGGATGATGCTCCAACCAAGTTAGCCCCACTGGCCAGCACCTATTTTTAATTTTTTGCGGAAACTCCTTATTGTTTTTCATATGTGGCTGCATATGTAAATGTAAGTGTAAAGTGGCTGCACCAATTTACATTCCTACCAGCAATGCACGAGCCTGTTCCCTTTTCTTCACATCCTCGCCAACGCTTGTTATTGCTTGTCTTTTAAGTAATAGGCATTCAAACAGGTGTGAGGTGATATCTCCCTGAGGTTTCGATTTGCATTTCCCCCATAATTAGTGATGTTCTTTTCACATGCCTGTTGGCCATTTGCATTTTCTTTGGGAAAATGTCTATTCAGATCTTCTGCCTAATTTTTTAATTAGGTTGCTTGTCTTTTTGCTATTAGATTGTATGAGTTCTTTATATATTTTGGATATTAGCCTCTTACCAGATATATGACTTGCAAATAATTTCTCCATTCAGTAGGTTTCATTTCATTTTATCGATGGTTTCATTCACTGCGCAGAGCTTTTTAGTTTGATGTAGTCCCACCTGCTTATTTTTACTTTCATTGCCTTGGTCCGAATAAGCAGGACACATGAGGGAAATCAGGTTGAGGTAAAGACCTGTTTGAGTTTCAGGCACAGGAGGGCCCTAAAAACTAACTTTTACCTGCATCTGCTCCCTCAGATGGCGTGTTGCAACTGAAGATTCCTAGGTCCTGGCCCCATTGATTCAGAAGCAGTGGGCCTCAGATGGGGCCCAGGAATCTGCATATGTGCAAAGTGCCCCTCCCATTCTGATGCCGACTCCATACCTATGGATGTCAACATGGCCTCTCCAGGGGCCTGGAGCAGGAGGCAGGATGGCCATACTCTCATCTGGCCTGTGGCCTAAGCAGCCCAGAAATCCAGGTAAAGTTGGCATCTACACTAAGTCTCTGAATGTGGTGGGGGCAGAGATAACTTGCATTTTTACTCATGCAGCTGAAGAATCACAATAGAGTGACCTTGGTCATCATGTGTGACCTCTGGTCACAAGGAGCCACAGAAATACGTGGCGGGGCTGAGCCTGGAGCATATATCTGCGTTTCGGTTTGCACCCTCTCTGAGGGTGTGGACTCGGGGGCCGGATGCGGATTCGCGGAGGCTGTGGTGAACTGGACAGCGAGCTCCGCGCAGAGAGCTGCTTCTGTGGCACGCGTGGCATCTTGCCAATGAACTTTTGCAATAATAGCTCCATGTGGTCAGACCTATTATTATTTCCATGTCACATGTGAGAAAACTGAGGCCCAAAAAGAATTAGCAAGTTGCTCTGAGTCCTGTGGCAAGGAGGTAGGGGAACCAGGGCTGGAACTCCTAAGCATAGCATCGCTCTGCCTCCCTGAGTGGGAGAAGTCACTTTGCCTCGTAATCTCAAATGATGTTTCAAGCAAGGAAGCGGAGAAGGTACAAGTTTTCTTTGTCCCATCCTTTTAGAAGGTATCTAAATTCTTTCTATGTGTATTTTCCAAAGAAAAGTCTCCCCGGGGCCCAGAGGAGCTGGGATTTAGAGTTTCACGTTGTAGGGTCCCAGGCAAGGGCACTTCTAAGAATCTCTCAGCAACATCACCACATGCCTTAGCTTTATCCAAGGAACATGGGGAGGTGGTGGAGGTGGTGGAGGTGGCGGCGGCAGCAGCAGCAGCAGCAAATCTGTCCCCAGCGCACTGCAGTACTGTTTTGCTATGAGGAAATACACATGGCATATGGCTGCAAAGTTACTATCTTGAGAACAGAGAGAAATGGGATATTTCATATGCCAGATTTTACTTCCCTTTCTGAAACAATCTTGTAGTAAATAGGGGTTTTCTGATCTTGTTAAGATCCGAAGGATGGGAATTCCTGTACACTTTTTAAGTAAAACTATTGTCTTACAGTTTCAGTCTATCGATGGTGCAAATGTTTTTTTAAACCCGAAAGCTCATCTGAGCTCCCTCCCACTCTCCAAAGGCCAAGACCGAAGAGGCACTGCCAACACAGGGGATCAACGCCTTTCCAATCATCGACCACCCCCGGTGATGAAACCTCCGTGTGTCCCGTGGCTGCCATCCCTCGGCAAATGGGGTGGGGAAGAGAAAAGGCTTGTTGAATGTGGGAGGCCATGGGCAGAGGAGGCAAGAAAGGGCCAGGAAGCGAGTAAAATGACTTTTAGGAGAATTATTTTGAATCCCGTACGTCTTGCGTGCTGACAGAATAATGATCATTATTAGGACCTCAGATGTAACATAGAGCCCGCCCTGAAGTTAAATTTTCCCTTTCGGATGAGCATGGCCTGTCAACCCAGCACAGGATGGTTCTCTGCCAACCTCCCCCACAGTAGGGGGGTTGGAATGCTCCAGCTGCTCCCTAGCTGTTACCTTTCATTAAGGACTTTGCTTTTTTGGTAAACAAGGGCACCGTGTTTCTACCTTAGCCTTATGAAATCAACCTGAGAAATAAATGCTTTGTGCAAAGACCACAGCTATATTTGTGGGGTTTTACCTATATTTAGTTTCAGGGTTGCTATGTGGAATCCTGCCTGCCCAGGAACCCTCTGGCCACAGCGTGACCTCCAACAGAGGAGCAGACGTGTGGCCAGGATTGTGCCCAGGTGGATTACTTTTGGTGTTTTAAAAATTGGTTTTCACATCAAAATCTTGTTTGCTGGCTTCTCTTGAAAAATCAGCAAACCTGGCCATATTGGACCCCATTCCCATCTGACAAGTGGCTGGAGCCGAGTAACAGTGGCTCCCTTTGCACTGTTTGTTGTCCAGCTTGCCATAGTCCCAACCCCTCCCCATAATCTCCCACCCACACCCTAAGAGAGGATACAAGCTAAAAAGCAGATATGGTGGTGTGAGTTGCAGTCTGGACTCCACCACTTACTTCCTATGACTCTTTGAACAGGTGTCTGCATCTCTCTGAAACCTGCTTTGAATCCCTGGGAAGAAGAGAATTATGGGGCAGAGCACTGGCAGGAAGCCCAGCTTAGAGGAAGCACTCACTGAGAATTTGCCCTGGATGCTCGTTGCTGTATTGACTACTTCCTGTCAACAACGGGGGAGACTCAAAGATGGTGTACAGATAGACGCACCTAAGCAAGGATTTAAAAAACCTGTTTTGCTCATTCCTATATCCTCGGAACCTGGTACCATCCCTGGCACATGGTAGGCACTTAGTGACTGTGTTGAATGAATATATGAATTTAATGTTCTCCTGAGCTCTTATTCTTCATACCTTATGTACTAAATTATGGTTGGTTTATTCTATAAATAGTAATGCAAATGTACTTACAGGCTGATTATTTCTAATTTACATGTTGATTTTTTTTATTCTTTCAAAATATTAAAAAACCAGGAGATTAAAAAGCCAATGATGGGAACTTCATTGCCCTACTCAGTAGAGTCACAGCCTGGGAGAAAAACATTTTTCTCCATGGCTGGGTTTTTAAGATCATTATCCAAATACCAGGACACTTCAAGAGTCAGTGCTTTAGAAAGTCACCATTATAAATGCATGCATTTATGTGATGACTCTTAGAACTCAGGGTTCTGTACGTACATTTAAAGCATTAAGTGTTCTCCAAAGCGCTTTCCTCAGAAGTAATACTTCCAAGAGAGGAGAGTGCACTTAGGTAAAACCAATGGCAGGTTGTATGCCACCATCTCAATAAGGCTCTCCCTCTGAGTATTGGGAGTTCGTTCCCCATTGGATGCACTGTCCGGGAAATGCAGGAGAAGGTGAGGTGACTCCTAAGTGGATTAAAGGTTAGCCTATTGGAATATTATATTACACGTGCCTTCCATGGGCTGTGTTTTTGGTATCTGGCCTGTAGGGGTCAGCTGTGTTTTCTGTTTGCTCGGCATCCACTTGTCCTATCTCTGGTAATTAGACTTTCCTGGGAAAGCCATTTTTTCCACATCTTCAATGTGGGATGTGGGAGAAGCTAAACTCACTCCTTGCTCTAGAGGTGTCACCCATAGCCAAAGTGTCATAGCCCTTGGCTGCAGCCACGCACTCAGAGGAAAAAAAGAGTTACCCAAAGCCAATGCAAACACTAGGACTCCATTCTGGAGCTTTTCTTAGTACTGTTGGGAAAAAGAAAGCTTTCGTCTACTGGGACTTTTCACTGGGAGATGTAATTCTGATACTCTCAGAGAGACTGCCCGAGAGTGCAAGGCAAAGAGAGTTGAGAGAGAAAGGCCATGTGAGCAAGGTCTTCCTGGTGCCAGTGTTTGAGAACCTGGATCCAACTCTGCCTGCAGCTCAGGTCCGCCTCTGAATTTTGGTTTCATGGGCCACTAAGTTCTCTCTTCCTCTTTCTTAAACTAACCTGAATAGCGTTTTAGTCACTTGCATGGGGACATCCCTGACTAGCAAATTGGAATTTGAAAATGTAGACCAGAAAAAGAGGCACAAAACCATGAGAGCCATTGCTCAGATGAAAACCAAACCTTGAACTATGGCCAGAAGCAAACTGATGATTTTGCCTCTTTCTCCTTCATACGAAACTAAATTCCATTAGAATCAGGCAGAGTAGGAAGCTAGGAAACAGAAGAAACATATTTTTTTTCTTCTTTCTTTGATACCCTGACATGAAAAAAGAATCTTGTAGTTCTTTACTGGCTCTTGTGCATGTTCTGGCCACATTCACTGGTTTTTCCTTTGACATGTGTTCATTTGTTTACTTCCAAAGCGGGGAAGAGGGGAAGACATCGACATCAGCCAGAGGCCAGGTCTGAGTGGACTTCTCCAGGGCTTTAAAACTCTCCGTACTTGACTCCAGGGACTTCTACTAGTGTTCGTATTTGAGCCTGTGATCTCCAAAAAGAGGTTCAATTGGGCAGCATTTGAGACGTTCACTGAATAGGGTGATTGAGCAGCTCCTCATGCCAGGCTCTGACTTCCACACATATATGAGTGAGTGGGGCAGGCTTTCTCATTTCAGGAGTTGTTTCTAGTCTGTGATCAGTCCTTCTTCACCTCTTGGGGCTGCACTTTTATGATGGCCCTACTTTCCCTTCTGACCAGCCTGAATTCTGCTACCAGAGGATTCTTCACAAAATACTGCATCCCATTCCCGCTTTCCACTTGGGGGAGCTTCAGTGGTCCCCTATAGTTTTCTTTTTCTTTTTTTAAAAAAGATTTTATTTATTTTTTTAGGGAGAAAAGAAGAGAGAGAGAGAGGAAAAGAAATATTGATGTGTGAGAGAAGCATCAATTGGTTGCCTCTCGCATACCCCAACTGGGGGCCTGGCCCCCAATCCAGGCCTGTGCCCTGACCAGGATTCAAACCGGCGACCTTTTGATTCACAGGCTGGAGCTCAGTCCAGTGAGCTACATCAGCCAGGTCCCCCTATAGTTTTCATACTGAATCTATCCTCTTCTTCCCGGTCCTTAATAAAACTACTATTAATAAAAAGCCAACAGTTGGGAGCATTTACTGTGTGCCAGGCACCATGCTTAGGTTTCATGTTCATTATCTCAGCTAATCCTACAAATGACACTATAAAGTAGAAGTCAATGTTATCCCTATTTGTTTGCAGATAAAGAAACTAGTGCACAGAGAAGTTAAGTAACTTGCTCAAGGTCACAGGGCCAATAAGTGATGGGGTCTGAATGCAACCCTGTCATTCTGGCTCCAAACCCTATGTTCCTACCAGAAGATTCTACTGTCTCAAAATCTCTTCGATAACCTGCTCTGTCTCTACCTTATTTCTCACAGCTCTCACTTTCCACAGTCTAATTAGGCTGGTCTTATGACCACCATTCTCTGATGTTATTATTGTCTTTGTTTATTTGTTCATTCCTTCATTCAATCATTCATTCTTTCAGCAAATATTTACTGAGCCCCTGCCCCAGGCGCACATGCTGTCCAGATGACTTCACCAAGAATGCTGTCTTTTCTCATCACTCTTCCAAATCTTGCCTTTCAGGGCTCTGCTGTAGGCCCTTCGTTTTATGCATCCCACCTTAGCCAACGCAGCTGGCATGGCCTCTCTTTCCATGAACATCGAAGGCACAGAAGGGCATGGCGTAGCTTAGCATTCAATCTTACAGGGGTCTTCAGAGGTCTCATACTATCTTGCTTTCCTATCAGGAGTTAGATGCCTGGAGGACCAAGTTAGGGAACATGCTCCTGTTGTACCTGTCACAGTGCTGAGTGCACCATAGACATCCAAGAAATATTCTTTTATCCAAGGCTGAGTGAACAAATGGAGTGCAATGAAAATACAGTGGTTTTACAATGGCCTTTTGAACCCCAACCAGGTGGCCCATTTGATTGGAGTGTTGTCCCATACACCGAATGGTTGTGTGTTTGATCCCAGTCAGGGCGGATATGGCAGGCAACCAAGCAATGTTATTTTTTTTCTCTCTTCCTTCTTCTCTCTCTAAAAATCAATAATTTTTTTTTAAATAGCCTTTTGAAAAATTATGCATCTGGATTCCTTTGGGAACTTAGAATTCACCTACAGTGTATGATAGTCTTGTGAGGTAGATACGATTATCCCTATTTTATAGATGAGACTGAGGCTCAAAGAAGGTGGATGACTTGCCCAATTTCACAAGATGGATAAATCTCAGAACACAGGGTTCCAACCACTGCATCATGTTGCCTCCACAATCCTTGGATGGTCCTCCTGAATTCACAAATGTTGAAAATTCATTATAGCTTCTGTGGCTAGTGGACTTTCATGGAAGATACACTTTGTCAGGACCTTCTACACAGATATTTTTCTTTATTTCTAGGAATGGAAACTCACTGCTGTTGTGAAGAAACTTGGTAAATCTCTGGCAACTTCTACATCTGGCCCACTGCTTAGTCCTGGGACTTAAGGTCAAATTCTAGAAAAGAACCACATGGGATGCACTCCCTAGCTACCTCTCTGGTTCTTGGATGCTGTCAGCACCATTGCCTGAGTTTGTACTCCCATGATAGCACTCCTCCCACATGGTGAAGGTAGAGGTGACATGGTAGGGGGAGATATTCTATTTTTTCTTTGATGGTTATGTTCTCTCATGCACAACCAACTCAGTAAAAGGGAAGTGGCCAGAGGCATTCCTAGAAACATGTCCTACCATCTCTTCTCCCTCAGCACAGCCAGTTCCCATACATCCCAGCAGCCATGAGAAGTTCCCCTCCCTTCCAACACAGTTACCCCTGCCTTCCACGCCCATTCTCACCTTGCCCTGCCCAGATTAGAGCCTCATGTGCCTACCCCCGCGGGCCTGGAAAACTTTCTGGCCTAGAAGCCTTAGTGTCAGAGGATAGTTATGGATGGACTATCCCTGCTCTTTCCTCTATATCAGCAATCTGTGAAGGGTGAGTCTTGCCCCCTGATGGTCCAAAGATGGTTTTGGGGTGTGTGTGAATGACCTCCCTTCCTCAGAGGCTCGCAGACTATGCTGTGCCCCCCTGCCAGCCTTTGAAGGACACAGCCTACTTCTTGGTCCGGAGGAGATGGAAATGTTAGCCTGCACCAGATTCCCCCCAGCCGCTCCTTCTTCTCCACAGTCCTCGCTTCTGTAACCTCACAGCCCCCCTTCCTTTAATGCTGTCAGCCCCCCTTCTTCTCCTTTCTCTCCATCCCTTCTCCCTTCTCTCTGTTTCCAGCACTTTTTCCCCTCCATTCTGACCCCAGTGCTCCCTGATCTCCAGCTGGAGTTCCCTCCTCAGATGTGTCCAACACCCCAGGTCTGGCTGCCCCTGCCCTGCTTCCATCATCTTCCTGACTGCTAATCTCTGCCCTGTGGACCCTGGACTCGTATTTTCAATCTCTTCTCCCCTATTAGTACGATTCTTTCTGGCTAGAGTAATGATTCTCCTCTTCATTTTACAACTATCTCCCCCTCCCCCACTTTATACACTTGTTTCTCTTTAAAATGTATAAAAGCAAAAAATTGCCACTTAAATAAAACTATTAAGTAAATAATAAACAGGACAGGTGGTACTTGGATAGAAGACACTACCCATGAACTTGTGATCTTCAAGGACGATGCATCAATCATCCCGGCATTGACCATTGCCAGGTACCAAGAGGTTCTCACTAGAAGTTGATTATAAACAACTTTTTGGTTTACAGTCCCATAGTCTGAGAGGGAAGGACAACATATATGAAACTTCCATAGCAGTGCAGGGTGTAGAAGAGTAAAATATAAATGAAACTCAAGAAAAAGAGAAGAAATGAGATAAGCAGTGGCTCTCGATCTGGGACCTCTATGGGGTGTTAAATTTTTATTTTGAAGCTGATGGTTTATGTTCAGAGACTGGAAAGTCACAGAGCAATATTCAATTGCATATATGTACCACTTCTGCTTTATCCAATTGTCTACTAATGGACACTTAGGTTGTTTCTCTACCTTGGCTCTTGTAAATAATGCTGCAGTGAACATGGTGGTGCACATATCTTTTCAAATTAGTATAGAGGCGTAGGCATAAGGTTATAGCAAGCAAGGGGAGGAATTTGAAGGAAAAAACAATTTCTAAAATGAAAAACAAAATCTTTTCAAGGAGGACTTGTAGGCATGTCTTAGACTTTCCTCTGGAAGTGTTTTAGTGATTTCTCTTTCGGTTGGAATCTGAGAAGAAGGAGGGCTTCAGGACAGGAGGGCTGGACTTAGGCTCCAACCCCTCCCCTCCCCTCTCCTGAATGAATGAAGTATAATTACATTCTCCAGCAAACGCTGTACTATTTGCTGTGAGGTTTACCAGGGGTCAGAGTTGCTAGAGAGCAATCCAGGTATTAGCCTCAGCCCGACCTCCCAGGTACAGCTCGGGAGTAAACACCCCCAAGCCTAGTTGCCTCTAGACGGAGAAAATACGAGGAGGAGCAGCCCACAGTTAACCCTGTGTGCCACGCACTGAGCCACGTACCAAAGGGGACACATGCCCGGCCTTCCAGGCACTTGCTCTAACGGAGAGGATGTACCGTTTGGAGTCTCGGAGTGATCCAACTTAAGGGGAGAGCCTTGCTGGCGCGTCGGGCATCCGGCCCAGCTCCGAGGCCTGAGCAGGAAGGCCCGAGCCGTATCTCCAGTCTCCGCAGAGGCGGCCTCGTAGCATTCCCTACGGCGCCCTAAGGCCTCAGGCTGGGGGCGGGGCTCGGGCTGTGACACCGCCCCTCGCCTCGCCACGCCCCGCGCGCGTTGCCAGGGTGATCAGGTGACTCGCAGCTCGCGGCTGTTGGGATCACCGTGACGTCAGGCGCGCTGCGGCTTCTCGCTCACTCGGAGGCGAGTGCTGAGCTATTTGTGCGGTCTTACCTAGTCCGGTCCGCTCCCGACTCCACCGGTGCCCGGCCCGTAGCTGAAGAGGTAAGGCTCGGCGGCCCCGGGGCCAGCCAAGCTGGGACCGTGGAGGCGGGGAGGTACGGCCAGGGCCCTTCCAGGGTTGTGCGCGTCTCCGAGCTCCCCAGAGGGCTCCCCGAGAGCAGCGGGCACCGGGGCGGGATGGGCCGGCTCCGGCTGGGGCGCTCGCAGCCCCGGGAGAGGGGTGGGGATCGTGGGGATCGGCAGCAGCCTGCCCGATGACCACCTGGGGGTCTCTCTCTCTCTCTCTCGCTCTCTCTCACCCCCCCCCCCTCCCCGGCTGTTCCTTCGGCTCCTGGTCGCCGTGCGGCTGGCGAAGGCTGGGGGGTGGGGTGGGGGGAAAATCCGGCCCCGCCCGGCCGGCTCCTGGGCGGTGGACTAAGGAGCCCCGCGTTTTACTGGTCTTGCGGTTCGAGGAGTCGACGGGCTTGGAGCGGGATTTGCCACACCCCGTCTCGAGGGACGTGTACGGGATGCTTCTGCATCTCTTTGCCTTGGGCTGCGATTTCTGAGGCGCTGTACCTACTCGGTGCTTTGAGCTGGGCCTGCGAGGGGCGGGAGGCCCTCCGAAGCCCCGCGGGTGGGAGCAGGGGCCGAGGGTGTTCAGACAGGGTGCTGCGATGGGGAAGGAATCCTGACCGTTCAGACCGGGTAGACCTGTTGGGGGAGGTGAAATCTGAGCGGAGTCCGGTGGTGTGGGGACTGTTCTCCCAGCCGCCGTGGGGAATTGGAAGTGTAGAGGGAGGGAGATAGGAGACCTCCGGAGGAGATCACAGTCCTTGCGCTGGAGGAAAAAAACAGATGATTCTGTGACTGACTGACTGGACCGAGTACTAGGGCAGTGTGAGGGGAACAAGTTTGGAAATTAGGTTACGGCGGGCTAGGAAAGCTCCTGAGTGCCCAGCTGAAGGTTTGTGTGCTGTGGGAGTCACTGAGGCGTCGGCTGGACTGGGGTAGCGGGGATCGCTGGGAGGCGGAGACACCGAGGAGATTGTTGTGAGGACCTGGGAAAGAGGGACAACACCTGGAACTCTGGTGTGATGGGATTCTGCGAACCCTGTTTATGAAACATTTATAACAGACAGGGATGGGGGTGCAGGCAGCCAGGGGCTGTACACCCCAGTCATTGTTAGCTGATTAAAACAAAAATGCCTTCTTAGAGAGAAAGGAAGCAGCGACTGCAGTTCGTTCTCTTGTCTCATTTAGCCGGACTTAATAACTGCCCAAGATCTTTGTGCCCTTCTACAAGGTGGTGTAGTAGATGTCAGGGTGGTGTAGTCCGTTTAGCTGTCAACCTTGCTTTTGCCTCACGCTATATGTGCATGGTAATTGGATTGTTTACAGCACTTGTCCTTCATCAGAGGTTTCAAGCTGTCTTACAAACACCTCTTGTCCCCAGGGTGAAACCCAAACCCCAAGTGACTGGTGGATTTAATATTAAAGGATAGTCAGTGCCCAAAACATGAATATGGGCATTGGGGAAGCTGAAAGGAGTCCCATGCTCTTTGTTAATTTGAGAGTTCCTCTTTTCTACCTTTCCCCTTCAGCCTGTGGGCTTCCCAGCGTCAGAATGCTTAAGTGTTAATTGGCCACTTAGTCTTAACTTCCTGAGAAACAGAAAATATTTTAATTACTGAAGAGGAATGATTTGGTGATTTATGGATTTTCCCAGCTCTGAAAACTTACTGATTCTGTGACTCAAAAAAAAAAAAAAAAAAAAAAAAAAATTGCACCAATGTGCATTTTAGACTGAACCTTACTAAGGAGCTTCTGTTTTCTGGGAGGCAGTGAAATGGCTAAACTTTCCCACCAATTTGTTTTGTTTTTGTTTGGCTCCAGAAAGCAGAATTGGACCTCCAGGGATCTCCTACAGTAAAAGGCAGTTTAGGGGATTGCTGAGAACTTGGGAAGTGGCTGCAGCTGCTTTGTATATAAATGTAGCGACCTGCCCAGCACTCGGGGGAGGGCAAATCCAGAGTGGTAGCACCTGGGGAGAGCAAGCTTCCGGTCAGATGAGTGAAGTCATTCTCTGTTAAAGAAGTCTTAAGATAGGTCACTTTAACAGTGTGTTTACCATACATTACTGCTTATCCAATGAGTCCCTATCCCTGTCCACCCTTTGTTATAATAGTGATTTTTAAGGGGCTTTGCAGGAACCTCATAATATTAAGAATCACTGGATATTAAATTTCTTGGCCGTGTATTTTTTGAATTGTTAACCATTTTCTAAATCTCTTTGGAAATATTTGAACCAGCCAACTAATCATGCTTCCTTTGGAAACAGTCTGCCCTCCTGTGCCCTAAACACTATAAAACTATGTGCTGTCAGGGTGGTTAAGTAGGCCAAGAGTTTTGAGGAATTTTCCGCTTTCACTCCTGCCACCTCTACAAGTTTTTCCCAATGACAGAATTTAAGACTTCATTGTCAGGAAAAAAACCGTTGGTGTGTTTCCCTAAACAGGGCTCACTGGGGCGGACGTTCTGCTGAGAAACGGAAATGCCCTCCCTGAAGGGGAACTGGGCCCAGGTGGGAGGCAGGACTAGGGTTAGGGCTAGAGACCTTCCACTTTTCTGGGCCTGCGCCTTTGTCACCCCAGGCCTTGGGGAGGGCCCTCCTTTCTTGGCACTGAACCATTCCTTGACCTTGAAACGGGATAGTTAATGGTCAGTACTCCCTTCACAGTGATACCAAGGAGAACTAATGAGAAGCTTATATGAAGTTTGAACTCATCCAAAACAAATATTTTTAATTTTGGATGGTAAATTTTGAGATGTAGTGAAATGAAAAGGAGTGAGGCTTTCTAAATTGGTGTAAAAGCCACCTTCAAACCTTATGGCTTTCTTGTTGGGTTTTTTTGTTTTTGTTTTTTTCCTGAGTATTTGGGCTTGGTTACCAACTTGCCTGTAATCAAGATCTGCAGGCCTGAGGGTAAGTCCGCGTTTGTATTTCACATGTAAATCAGTTCAGATCTTCCCCTACTCTTTCCGAGTGCCTGGAGTAAATCCGTAACCTCATAGGTGTGGGGCTTTAGACTCAACACCCTTTCAGCCCTAAGAGAATTTGTTATTAAGCTCAACAGAGACAAAAGTGGGCAATAAAGCTCACTAAATTGAGTAAGTGAAATAGTCATTTTTAAAAATGCCCTTAGCCTGTGTCATTCCACCAGGCCTACTATCAGTCATATGGAGATTAAGTGCTTGCTGATGTTCCCAGGGACTGCTCAAAACTGTTATATTCATATCTTAGACTTTTGACGTTTGTTGGCTTGGCGTAGTTCTCACTTGAGCAAAATTCTGACAGGAGAAGTAGAGGCTTCCTATTCTTCTCAGACGGAGTGCTATGGTCCAGGCTTTCAAGTTCCCCACGCTTGGCCTACACTTCTAATTGGCTTGGCTATAAAATGGGAGTCAGCAATTAAAAAACAGCAGTATATAGAAGTGAGGGGATTGGACATGAGTTGACCTTTCAGCTGAAAAGGTTTACACTGCTTTGGGTACTACATACAAAGCGCTCTTCAAAAGGAAGTGAGCTTGGACTGACTTATTTTTTGTCATTCCTAGGAGACATGTAGAATATTCATACTGATTTAGGCCTCAAGCAAGGGAGGCAAATGGTTTGAATAGTTTCTCTGGTCAGCAAGCCAGTGTGATATGACCTTGCTGAAAACAAGGGATGATATATATTTTTCTGAACCCTTTCAATTAAATAGTTTAAGGACACGTTGGTGGCCATCGGGGAGGAGGGTTCGATTTAGCTGCATTTACTTGTTAAGGAGTACTGCCTTATTCACAGGCGCCTATCTTTGGTTCTCTGACAATGTATGCTAAAGAAGCATTAGTTAGTCCCTAGGGAATTGATCCAGAAATACATCATTACGGAAAATTATCTGACTACTTAGTCAGTATTCAAAGAAAAGGAGGGGTGGGGAACAATTGAACTGCTAAGGTTTGGGGGGAGAAGAATGCCTGGAATTGATGCTAGACTTCTGCCAGTTAAATTTCTAAAGCTGCCCTCACTACTTTGTGAGTCAGCTTTCAGTGTCTTGGGCAGGATCAGAGGCGAGAGTGAGTGTGGAGAGGGGGACTTGCCTACCTCATGAGTCCCTATCATTAAGCCTGATACTGCTTTCCTGCTGCCAGAGCTTCCTGGAGCGCCTGCACTTCCCCTTTTTCCTCCTCAACAACACCCTGTCTAAGGCCAGTGTGATTCTTCTATCTCTGATCCAGTCGCTGTACATCCTTCTGGCTCTACTCTGCTGAACTAAATCTTGGTGACCGTGGATATCCGGTGCGGTGAAAGAAACTCCAGTGAGGGCCGGTTGCATTCTGAAGCAGGGGGCTTGGAAGTAGATGCTTTATCTGTGTCTCTCTCACTTTGTGTTCCACCTGCATGTTTTTTGTCTTTTCTCTGTGTGCCACCTGTATTATATTTAACATTTTTCTGTAAATTGACCCATTTAAAAATTTTTTAAAAATTTATTTAGAATGGAAAAAGTATCGTTGCCTTACATTGAAACTACTGTCACCTTCAACAAATAGAAGGTATAATTATTAAAATTAAGTTGTTTGTACATTGTCCCTAAATCATGCCACATATACTACTACTTGGGAAAACAGTGCCTTCAGTCACTATTTAGTGACTATTTAGTAGTCACTAAAGATATAGGACTCACTAAGTGAATTTTTTTCAGACATCAGTAGGCAGGTGGTAGAGATGGTTTGGGGCAGGCAGGCCTTCAGAGGGGCCCCTTAAATCCCATCCTCTGAAACTCCACGGGGCTGTGTGAAACCCGGAAGACGACAGAGTGAAGATTCTAGGAGCTAAAAAGAACAGTCTGTGTGAAACCACTGGTGTGTGAAATTTGCCGAAAGGAGGCCTGAGTGCTGGAGAGACCGTGAACTGTACTAACTTCCATGTCCTTCGCCAGGGCTGTGACGTCAGTGGTGCTGTGGTGTATTGTTCTTTTGGTGCACATATACTCTTGCAAAACTCAGGTTTTAGTTCAGGATGGATGCAATTTTTTTTTTTTTAACTTATCAATATCATACTTTGAGCCCCTTGTCTTCCACATGCATAGTAGCTTTTTGTGGATATTAATAATGACAGAAATCCGAAGATATCATCCAGTACTTGTGTTTTCTAATCTTCGTTGTCCATAAAGCCTGTTTGTTTAAAATCCTATGAAAATAGGGAGAAGAAAGGGAAGGGGGAGCTGCCCTGGGGTTGCGCGTGGTCTCCTAGGGCGCCACGCATGGCAGACGTGAGTGGTGCTTGCTGGTGTGAAGTGAAACGCACCGTTGTCCATTAAGAGCCACCCTGCAGGGCTGGCGGAGCTGCTGCTTCCTCCCAGGGTCAGGGGGGCACACTTTAATGGTGGAGCAGAGCCGGGGCTGGTTTGGTATCGTCAGGAACCAGGAGTGCTCAGTTCAATTACTAGCACATTAAGCGGTAGGGGTCTCTTTCTAAGCCATCAAGATTTCAACTTTCCCATAAGGCCTAATCTAATGCTCGGGGGGGATGGGTGGGTTGGGTGGGCAGGCCTTCAGAGGGGCCCATTAAATCCCATCTTCTGAAACTCCGTGGGGCTGTGTGAAACCCGGAAGACGACAGAGTGAAGATTCTAGGAGCTAGAATTGGGCGGGGTGGGTAGTCAGGCAGAGCCAGTCTTGCAGGGGCTGTGCTGGTGGGGGACCTGGCCTGGGAAGTGGCCTTGTCAGGCTTGTTGGGAGAGATGCGCCAGTCCCCTCTCTAATGTGTCCTCTCAACTTGGCAGGGGGCAGGGTTCATCCCTTTTCTCTCTCTCCATATTCTAACCTGTCTTTTAGTTCCCCAACTCACTGACTGTGTTAACAGCTTTCTTCCTTTTTCCCTACCCTGCTGTTCACTGCTGCTTCCCCTTCCGATCCTCCCTCTTGCTGGGCCTCGTTTTCTTTCCATTGTCACTTTGAGGGCTAGCTATTTGAAGTTCCAGAGTTACAATGCTGTCCTGTATGTCCCAGTGACTAGATGTAATGCTGAGGTTCCCAGCCAACCTTCACTTCCCTGGCCTGGCTTTCAGATACTGTAGGCAGGGCACTAACCAGAGTCCCTGGCCTGAATCATTGCATGAAGCTGGAGGTGCCCCTCCCCTACCGGGGGTCCCAGCAGTGTGGAAAGGGGGCTGTGTCAGGATTTGCTGGCATTGTCAGCTGTCAGACCAGAGGCTGAGGTCCACCCTTTGGGAGTCCTTCCAGAAGCTGAAGGCAGAATTAGAACGGGAGACCTGCAGCAGGCAGCCCTCTGGTTTCTACAGAGGACCATATGTGACTAATAAGGGCTGCAAAAGGGGCCCTTGGTCAGGATGGCCTGGAACCCATGGGAAAATGTACAGCCGGAGATCCTGCCCTGCTGCTGGCTTTCTCTAGGCGTCAGCTGGAACAAACTGCATTCTCGGAAGTTGGATGGTTTTTGGAAGCATATAGAAGCATGGCTTTCCTGCTCAATGAGTTAAGAAATGGACTGTTTTTCTCCTAAAAGCCATGTGGCAGATGTTACCCAAAAATGATTAGTGGTGGGAGGTTTAACTTTCGTTGTTAAATATGCATAGAAAATGCATTGGGTTGGCCAAAAAGTCTTAACGTTTTTTCCATATCATGGCTCTAGTAGTGCTTAGTTGTTTTTAACTTCATTTGAAATAATTTTATTAGATTGTATTGTAACAGCTGTCATATCAACATGCCTTTTTTAAAAAAAAACTTATCAAAATTGGTCGATTTTTGTGCAACCATTTTAATACTGAAGATGGAAGAAGATATGCAATATTTTCAGCATATTATACTTTATTATTTCAAGAAGGGTAAAAAAACAACTGAAACACACAAAAAAAGATTTGTGCTGTATATAGAGAAGGTGCTGTGACAGATTGAACATGTCAAAAGTGGTTTGAGAAGTTTCTTGGTACTATTGACACTTGGCCAAACAATTCTTTGCTGTGGGACTGTCTTATGCACTGAAAGACGTTTAGCGGCAGCCCTGGCCTCTACCCACTAGAAGCCAATAGCAGGAGATGGCTGACATACTTAGAAATGTCCATATCAATAAAGTTATTGGTGAAAATGAAAAATGTGTCTTTTATTTTACAGAAAAAATAATACGAACTTTTTGGTCAATCCAATAATTCTAATTCATTCTTCTTAAGGGTCAAAAAATAGCAGTTCTGTGGTTTATTTAATCATTCCTATATTGATGGACCTTTGGGATGTTATATAAATATGTATGTGTATATGTATGTTTTATATATAATATATGTGCTATATAGCTGTTATAAATAAATGCTACAATAAAATGTGTGGTATACAATTATGTGTATAAAATTAGCTTAGTTTTGTTTGTTTTTTTTGCATCCCAGCAGTAGAACTTATCTGTAAGATAAATTCCTAAAGGTGAAATTGCTTTTTCAGAGAACAGGGTGTCTTTATTCATTTATTTGAGGTTTCACTTAAATATGTGTCTTTGTTGAAGAATTTGTAAGGAAAGAAATATGGACCCTCTATAAAAAGAAGGATGTTTCCTCCAAACATTAGGGAGGAATGGGCTACCAGCTCCCAAGCAGCTAAAGGGCAGGCTATTTTAGTTGTTGATAGATATTTTCAGGTAACAATGATTTCTTTTAGGACTGTTTAATAAATGTTATATCTTATAGAGCAGCAGGTTCTGGATTCAGCCAGAAATTCTGTACAGAAAGCTTTATGAAAAAAAGATTTTAGCAGATGATGTGTTATCCTCTGTTGAAGAGAATTTCTCTGAATTCCCTCAAAGTCTCCAAGGCTGGAAGAATGCTAAAATGTACATTCCCAAGTTTAATATTGGAGGGAGGCAAGACTGATTGATTGGCTCTAGCCATGCAGGGTGGGGCAAAGTTAGGTTTACAATTGTTCATCTGGAAAATAATACAATAATTAATGAATAATACAAGAATAAACTTTTTGCATACTGAAAATTGTAAGCCTACTTTTTTTGCCCTACCCTATATTTTCCAATAATGCTTTCGGCTTCTGTGGATAATTAATGTGCGTATGACTTTTCAGACATTTCCTAATCTAATGTGTCAGCACAAGTTGAAACTATTTACAATTTTACACCTTTGTGTTATTTTAATGTTGGGCATAGTGGCCAAATGGCCTTAGCAAACCATGTTATTAAATAGTTTGTAGCTTTTTTAGTTTCATGTGAAACTCAGAGAAGCAATATGTAGTTTTTATATCAAATATTCTTTGTGAGAAAATAAAAGATTATAAGACAGTCTCTGAATGTCTTCATTACTCTAGGACAGAGCTTCCAGAGATAGATAACCCACTACTATATTTTTGCCTTCCTTGTGCATTTTAATGCCCTTGTTCAGGTAGGGTCCCATTTCTAAGCTGTGCATCATTGTGTACTCCACAGAGATTCTATTCTAAAGCCACAAGCCCAAATTTTGATACAAAAGACATGTTCTAATATTCAGTCATCCATTGACTATGCGAGAACAGCTCAGGGCCTGGTAGAACTCTGGCAAACAAGAGATGGTGACTGAAGTAGGGGGTGGCTAATAATTATTTGGAAGGCCAACTCCAAAATCAGTGTTTGAATAGTAATGAGGTAACACTACAGGCTATTTCTTTCCCGTCTGCCCCCAAAAGAAAAACAACTTAGGAAATGGTAACAGCAAAATGTGTTAGAAATGGTGAGCAAGTCATAAAAAACAAAGATCTTGTCCATGTTGTGATGACTGTGAGGCCTCCTGGTATTGCTCTGTTGTCGGGATCACTGCTCCTATATTATAAATAAGTAAATCCCAGTCGCTGCTCCGGAGCCCCATGTAAAGCACCAAGTCAGGAGTACATTCTTCCAGGTGAAGGCCTACGGTTGTGGGATACCTGTTCTTGTGGCTTTGGGGTTCGGATCTGAAGCCATTGTTTCTTATCTCTGCTCACCATACACTCACTTGTGCATGGCACGACTTTCCCTACTGGCGGCATCATTCAGGCTTTACTTGTACCTCAGTTTCAGTAAATTTGCGTAATTCTTTGAGGTGACCACCCTCTGGACCCCGCAAAGTGGATTTTGTTTAGTTTGTTTAAGCAAACTCTCCTCACCCCTGACATGTGGAGAACTTCCACCTGCTATAACACACAAATAGAGAAGATAATTTTATTTTTATTGTTAGCAGTACTGAAGGGGAAGAGCAAGCCAGCTAGAGTTCTTTCCCTCATGGCCAAGAGTACTGGGCCTGTCATGTAGTAGGTACTTATGTTGATAAATAAACAGTATTCAGTTTGCCAATAATATCCAAAAAGTAAGTGTAAGTTACATGAATCTTTTTAAAAGATGTAAAACTATAGAAAAGGAAGGTGCAGTGATCCTTAAATGATCACATTCTTAGCAAGGCTGTGAGCTGACCTTTGGTCTCCTCCCATACAGTCTGCTTCAGCCGTAATGAATTTGTTTAGTTTCTCAAATGTATTCAGCTCTTTCTCACAGATTGCTTGTTACTTCCAACCAGTGTATGTATGCTTAGCTCTCGCAGTTGTTCATGACTTCCTCTTTGAAATGCTCTCTGACTTTCTGACCTGCTGTCTCTACTTTGAGTTCACAGTAAATGTTTCCTCACTCTTAGCTTGGTTTCATAATTGATGTTAGTGTCTGTGTCACAAGCCTAAGAAATCTTTTGCTCACCATTCTCGGTAGTGGCTGGAACCACTAGTGCTGGGTCTGCGGGTTTACAAAAACTGTAAACAGGAGATGATAGAGCAGCACAAAACCAGTAATTCCAAAGCTTTTTTTAGCCTAACACACCATACCCAAAATTATGGGTACGAGAATCAAGAAAAATTGAGGGACCTAGTATATAAAATAACCTATTTACAAAAATCCTGTTAAAAAGCCAGCTAATCAGAGAGCTAAAAAAAGACACAGAGGAAGTCTTTAGAATAAGATATGATATGTTCTCATGTTTTTAAACTTTAAAGACAATTTATAAATTCCCAAGAAGGATATGTTAGGATGGAAGGCTAAGCATGACTTCTGGCTTTGACTGTTTACAAAGTGGGATAGCCTTCATGTAAGCAAGAGAATTTTGTTTTTTGATCCTTTGTCTGATACTTAGCAAAAGTGATTTCTCAGTCTGAAGCGGAAAGAAAACATTTAAATAACTTAGGGAGCTGAAGTGTCTTGTGAAAAAGAATCACAATTACAAAAATCACTGTAAAAAGCAGTGAAATGCAAATAAGAAGTTACCAGCAAGGGAAAGATTAGTAATAGGAAGAGAAATCGGGGTACCGGAAGTGGCTAGAAGGTCCGCAGAGGCACTATAGCCATTCTTTAAAAAAAAGGTGGGCAACATGAAAAGCACTAAGGAAACTTAATTTTTTTCTGACTATATAGCTTGCCTTACTAAAACTTTCAGATATACAAAAGAATATGAGTATAAGTAACAAATGCCTATTATTCCAGCCAAATTGTTCCTTCTATCCAAATTTTGTCTGCCTGCTGTTACTGTACAACTTAGTGTGAAAATCTTGATGTACAACTCGATGAGTTTATAGCATTTATGTAAACATGACTGAGCTCAAGATGTAGAACATTTCCATTATTCCAGAAGGCTCTCCTTGTGCCTCTTCCAGTCAGTATTCAAAGACTCACTTTGGCTGTTTTTGAACCTCATATAAATGGAATCATACAGTGCGAAGTCTGTTGAGTCTGGCTTCTTTGACTCATCTTTGTCTGTAGGATTCATCTACGTTGTTGCGCACAGTATTTTGTTTCGTTTTTTATTGCAGGGCCATTTTCTGTTATGTAACGATACCCTAATCTGCTCTGCCCTTGAAGAACAGATGGATAGTTTTTAGTTTGGGGTTATAAATAAAACTGCTTTGAATGTTGTTATACATGTCTTTGGTGGATTTATGCACTCATTTCACCTCAAAAGATAAATACTGGGTCATAAAGTAAATACTGCCAAAGTCACGAGTATATTATATACTTTCAGAAGCTTCATTGTTTTAGCTTTTACACATAGGTCTCTGATACAGTGTGGATTATAAGGATGAGGATCAAGGTTCATTTCTCCACTCGCACAAGAATATTATACAAAGAACTCAAAAAGAGTCTGGAAAGATCTATTCAAAGGTCAGGGTTTACAAGCTGGAAACACAAGTAGGCAGTACCCAGGGTGTTTTGAAGAAGAAAGAAAAGCTAAGAGCTTTTAGAGCAAAAAATACATTCTTGAGAAGACTCAGTCCTGCTTCTTAGCCTCTGGATTTGTCCAAGATTGTAATCATCTCGATGACTGTTGGTCTATATCATGGATGTGTCAGGCGGTCTGGATATGTGAAAAATCTTTTGTGCTCCTTTAGTGGGTAATCAGGACTCTCTGGAGGTTTGAGGTGGGGTGTGTGTGTGTGTGTGTGTGTGTGTAAGTAAAAAGGAAATTGGGATTGTGCTGAATATGTAGCTTTGAAATTTTTCTTACACTTAATACTATATAATACTTCAAAACCAAATTTAAATGACTGCAAAAGAACTACTGTGTAGGTGTACTATAATTTAACTCTTTTATTGGATATTAGGTTGTGTTTTTTTTCTTTTTCCTGTTTTGTTTTGCTCTGTCTTTTATGTTACAGTCTCTCCCCAAATGCCTAATAATCTTCTTTGTCCATTCATTTATGGATAAGGTAATAAAAAGTCATTTAGAAGTTCCGTGTGTATGGGCTTTACTGTGGGGTGACTGGGTGAGTCATTTCTTGAAATCTCCTCAACTGTGAGTATCAATAATTTTTTTCCAGGGGAAAATTTTCCAGTGTGCTACCTGCAGGTTCAATGCCAGGCTACCGGCTATCTTGTAATTTTAAAAATAATAACTTTGAAAATAGTGTTCTTTCCTGCATTTCTACTTTGATGAGGTGTTTTATAGTGATCTTATCTCCATGGACCGCTTTCCAAAAGCGTAGCTTCTGCTTTTCTCATGGTACTGTTGAGTATCTGCGGCTCCTTTGACTCGGAGCATGGCTTGAATGGGATCGGAGGCTCGCAGTGGTCATTCAGTATAATCTATTAATGGATCTTGGCTGCTGCTCAATTTGAGCCATCTCTTTTTGGAGCTCTGATTTGTCTTTAATGCTACAATTTTCACTGTCTACATTTCATTTGATCCTCATAGTAGGACTTACGTTTCACCTCACCAACTTTGTAAGGGAAAAGATTCCTGTTACGAAGTTTAGTATCGTACCTTAAATGTGAAGCTCTTTTGTGTTGTGGTTAGGCTAAGTGGCTTGAAGACTGTGTTTTACTCCTGTCCCGAGCTTGGGAACAATTGATTCCTCTGGGGGAAGTCCTGCTTTTCAAAAGGACTTTGATCTCAGCACAGATGCTGCTTCTGTGGCTTTGGCTGTTCTCTTTCTCTTACTGCCTTTTTCTTCTTGTTTAGAGGAAACCAAAAATAGATCCAGACTTTTATTCCTTTAACATAACTGTGTCTTAGGGACACAGGGACAGAATGCGTGTTCGGGGGTTGGGGGGTGGGTGGCGGGCGGGAGAGTCATGGCAACTGGAGCATCTGTATGGCTTATGCTCTTTAAAGCGCCGCTGTCAGTAGCACAGGGGGTTTTCCCTCCCTAGACATTAAACGATTCCTCAGGCAGAGGGAGAAATGTGCGCACCAGAAGTGAGGGGGAAACATGATTGAGAGAGAAGCAGGGAAGACACATACATTCGGGACAGTCTGGAGAGTGCCAGGGAGAGAGAACGACACAGGGTAATGAGGAATAGGTCCAAATAGATGGATCAAGAAACGTCATGAAATATTGAGGTCTGAGGCTGTAATAGTTTTACACGCTTTGTTCTTTTTTTCCTTCTCACTGCTCCTTGTTCTGAGAAAAACAATACCTTCCAAGAAATATAGTTCCAGTCTTTGCTAGAGTGAGGATAAATCATTACTACAGGGTCTTGTTGGACTAATCAAGTTATACTCCCGTTTTGGTGAAATTAGGTCAGTCTGAAGGACCCCTCCCCCAATACACACAATCAGTTTCAGGAGAGAGTAGGCTATGGTGGTTGTGTTCTACTTCTGTGACTTAAAAAGCAAATAATGGAATGACCATAGAGGGGCCAATGAAACTGATTTCCGTGTTAACCAGGGCTCACTCAGTTTAACACAGGTTTTCCAAAGCCTTCTCGGTAGGAGAGAGGAAATAGAGTATTGGTCAGCAATTACGTAGGCTCAAGTTCATGTGACAATTCCAGCGTTAGTCACAATGAACCTTTGCATTAGGGTAAAGTCATTTGCAGGTCAGAGTGTGATGCCATGTTAGCACAGACCAGGGAGCTGAGAAGGGAAAGAATACTAGTTCTTTCTTCGTAAAAGATCTAGGCCTGTCAGAGCCCTGGGAAAGTAAGAGTCTCTAAAATGGGGGACAGAGTTCAACTGTGGTCAAAATAGAGACTCGTAGGCCATTCTAATTCTATATTAAAAAGTTTTCTGTGATCATCTCCCTCAAATGACACTCTCCCCACTCCCTCCTCCTCCTACTGGGTTTAAGCCGCTACTCCTAACCCAGCAGTCTGTTTACCACCTTTTCTAAAAATCACAGTCTTTATTATTATTATTATTATTTTTAGCCAGTTGCCCAAGAGGAGTATGAGCTCTATTCATCTCTGTACTCCCACCGCTTAGCACAATGTCAGGCGCAGTCAGCACTGAATGCTGTGTGCTCGGTAGGATGTCCCTCAGAAAGGTTCTTTAGCTTACCTTACTGTTGGCTCCTAGGACTGGAAATTCTCCAGAGACAGTTTGGTTTAGGGTGGGTTTCAGTCTGATTTCTGAGCTGTTATAAAGTCATTTGGAGTCCCGTTGCTTTCCTGCTTTCCGCTCTGCCTTCTTCAAGTGCCTACTTCATCTTAAGACTGGCTCCCTCAGATCTGCACATTAGCTGTTAGCAATTTTGTAGGACATGTCCTTGCTGGCCTTCCTGTGTGCCTGTGTTAAGGGGAAAGGAAAGCTGGAAGTGTGTTAGGAGAGCTTGGGGAAGCTTTTAACTAATCAAACCTCTTCAGACCCAATCCCAGCGGCTTAATCCTGGATTCCTTTGACTCAACCTTGAAGCAAAAGGAAGGGTGACGTGGGTTGACTCGGGTTAGATTGGGCTCTCCCTGGAGCCGGTGCAGAATGAGCTTCCCTGAAGTACATGAACTGCAGGAAGAGTAGATGGCTGCCTAACTGGAAATCTGACTACTGTTACAAAGGGGAATATGGCTGTTGTGTGGGCAGCCAGCAAAGTCTGCTGTTATTTTAATGCAGATTTTTCTGGGAACCCTTACTTTATGGCTATTCTGTTCTTATAGAGTCACTTATTAATTTATTGATTGCATGTTATTAAACAGAATTAAGTAAAATTCAGTAAATACTAAATTTAGTATTTAGTAATGTTCAAAATAATAAATTTTCAGTATGAGACTCTTCCCTCTATTAACTTACTATTTAGTTGGGGATAGAAGACACTCGAATAGGTAAAAAGTGAAATGCAATGCAAGAGATGGCTAACAGTACAAGGCCGCAAGATGGCAGGGATCACAGCGCTCATCCAGCAAATGGACTTTGCATTCCCCAGCAGCGCATTTGCTCTGGAAGTCATTATGTCAGGCACTGTGGCGGTTACAGAGATGATAGAAGAGAGATGCTGGCCCCTCAGACTTTGGAAGCCCAATCAAGAGAATTTTTATCAGGCTTGGAGGCTGGGAAGCAGTGGCCTTCCTCACAGAAGCAAAGCCACTGAGAACAGGAATCTGTAAACACAGGCAGGGGATCCTGGGGAGCCCTCCAGCGCCCTGGGAGCCTGACTGGTCAGGGGAGACACCGGCGTCCTCCACAGACAGCTCTGCCCTCTATCCGGTGACGACAGAGCCCACTGTTCAGCTGCTCAGAGCTATGGGTCTCGGGAGGCAACTAGATCGCCTCAGTGCCCAGGGCGGTGGCGGCCGTTGCACCCTTTGGTCGGTCGCTGCCAGCAGTGCTGCTGTGACCCCAAGTGGCCCAACCCTGTTTATTGGAGGATTGCTAGTACTGGGTCAGTAAGCGCTGAACTGACAGAATTAGTGCCCTTAAACTTGCTGCCTTCTCCTTAGCTATCCAGTCACACATATGGACATTTCAGAGAATTAGGAAACAAAATAATATCCCATTCTTCATTCGACACATTTACTGAGGGGCCTGCCTTGTGCCAGGCACTATGCTGAGCTCTAGGATCATGGTGATGATTCAGAATTGACCCGACCCCTGCTGTCCCAGCCTACAGTCTGGTGGGGAAGGCAGACGAAGGCAAATAAACGGATACATAAGACATTTGCCTATTGTGATGGTGAGAAGGAAACAAAATGGGCAGAGCTGAAGATTTGCAAGAGGGTTGAGATACCTTTAAGACACTTTGTAAATGATCTATTGGGTTGAAATTTTTTTCCTAATGATTTCCACTGATTAAATGCAAATAATTTGTATTGTTTGTCTCTTAGGTACATTCTGCAGGTCCCTAATGAACGAAGGGAACCCACCACCGTACCCGGGCCCCGGTCCGACAGCCCCATACCCACCTTATCCGCAACCACCAATGGGGCCTGAGGCCTATCCCCCAGGACCGATGGGAGGACCTTACCCACCTCCTCAGGGGTACCCCTACCAAGGATACCCACAGTATGGCTGGCAAGGTGGACCTCAGGAGCCTCCGAAAACCACAGGTACTGTGAACAGGCTGTGTGTAGGTGCATATTTGGGTGTGTGTGCACAGTCCCATGTCACCAAAGGAAGTGTTCACCTGTTTTCTTTGGCAGAGAAGAAACTCTGGCCTTTGTGTGCCATGGTTGACATACTCAAAGCTTGGTGACTGCGTAGGTCGGCTTCTTATTCCTGAGAAGGACTTCTTTCTCAGGAAACCTGAGTCAGTTCTGTCTGCTTCCTTCCTTTCTCTTGTTGCCTCTGGGGCCGATGACTTCCTGGCCGACATGTTTGCTGAGGGCACTTCCTAGAGCGCTGGTGGGAGAAGTACCAGCTGGGTTCTTGTTCTTACCATCAGTTTTGTTTTTCAGGTTTAGCCTGTTGGGATTATTTTATCAGCTTGTTGACCCTCAAGTCATCCTCTTGCCCCTGCTATTGGGATTGGTTTCTTTTACTGATGTTTTCATTCTTTTTAACCCGCTGGCTGAGTTTTCAGCTAGCACATGAGTCCCTGTGTGCTGGAACAGTGCTACTCAAAGTCCGCTCTGCAGACTGGTGCCGGTCCGGGAACAGCTGCTGGGCCGTGGGAAGACAAGTACAGAGAGTGAGAGTAAACACTGAACACCCTTCAGAACAATTTGACATTTCTTTGACATTCAAGCATTTTACAAAAAGCATCAGTCTGTGAAGGGTTAGAAAGGAAACCTCTTGAGAAGCACTGTACTAGATGTCTTAGTAACTACTATGACTGTCGTAGTCTTTTGGTTTGCAAAATAGTTGCTCTCTTTAGTGCTTTCAGCTTAGTTCTTCCTGAGTGTGTGTTATGCGCCATGTGGTCTCCTAAGAGCTTTATATACATCAACATTTAATCCTTGCAACAATCCAATGAGGTTATTCCCATGTTCCAGGGAAGTATTTGAGGCACAGAGTGGAGTGATGATTCGCCCAAGGTCGCCCAGGTAGAAGTGGCAGATCCCAGAACTGAACTCCGATAGTATGGCTTAAACAATCTGTACCTGTAACTTCTTGCTGTGCTCACGTCCCTCTCCTGTCTTTTCTGACCCACATTCATCTGAATATAGGGTCTTAGGCTGTCTGGGATTTTCCTATAGCTTAACCCCTTACTAATCAAAAGAAATAACAGGACTGATTTTACTCCAGGATTTGAGGAGTCTTTAGAATGGGTGGGTGCCCTGGAAGAGGAACATGTTTAAGAGGGATTTTACACCCAATATGGAAAAGACAATACTTTTATAGTGTCAAATCAGGGGCTGTGCTAAGATTGAATAGTTTTGAATACCTTTTAAAGATTTGGTTCATCTTGAAGGAAAACTTTTACAATCCAAGATTCTGTTTCGCCTTGGGTTTCGGGAACCCTGCTCGGAAGAGCGTGGGAAGTATAATCGGTATAATCAAAGTAGTTGTCATCCAAGTCCGTGACCTCATAGGGGAATTTCCTGAAAATAAATCTCAGTTCTGGGTTTCTTGCTTCAAGACAAGGTAATCCTGTGATGAATGAAGGCAGGCAGACCAAAAAGACCACATAAGGTATGATTCCATTAATGAGAAATTCAAGAACAAGCCAAACTAATCAATGGTAATGAAGATCAGAATAGTATTTACTCCTGGTTAATGAGTCGGGGGTGAGGGTGGGGTTGGTTATTGGCTGGGAATGGCACAAGGGATCTTTCTGGGTTATTAAGAATATTCTTTTCTTTAATCTGGGTGTAAACATTCTTCAAGCTGCACACTTACTATCTGTGCACTCTCCTATATGTTATATGTTGATAAAAAGAAAAGTCATTCCAGCATCTGAGTTTCCCAGCAGGCTCGGCCCAGTGCCTGCCTGCTGTCACTCTCACCTGGAGCCCTCACGGCCTGTGGTGTGTAGGCCATTTCTGCACCTGCGTTGTTTGTACTGACAACTGGCATCCAGGATTTGGAACTTTATGGAGCTTGTGTTTCCTTAAATGCTTCCTAGGCTTGGTAGACTTTGTCCCCTCATGTGGAATATACAAATTTCATCTTCTTTCTTTACCTTTGGTGTAATGTAAGTATTATGTCAGCCTTTTTGAGACAATAATATTTTAATTCTTTTAGGATTAAAAGGCTATGTTCATCATGATTTCATAAATACCGTTCAAAGCTGTTTAATGTCCTTTCCTACAGGAGTTTTTTTCTGTTATCAGCTTGTGAATTGTTAACTGCCCTGACCCATTCTGCATCCAGACAGGGCAGGTGACACCAGATGGTCAAGTTCCTCTCTCAGCTGGTGTCCAGGTTCTGTGAATGGGACCTTGTTATTCCCTCTCTAAGGGATGTACCCTTTAGGGACCCATTTCATTCCTTGCTCTTTTTGTTGCTTCTGGGATCCCCAATCAAAATCATTCTGGGGGCTTGTGTTCTGTGTCGTGTCTCTGAGCTTTCTGTGGAAATGTAAGATGTTTTTCTCCAACTGGATGGTTTCAGATTTATTTACTACTGCGCATACCATGTCTCAAGCTGCAGTTCAAGTGTGTAGTTCATTCTGTTAACAGTTGAACCCTAGGTAGAAGCAACTTCTTTGTCAAAGGAGGGAGGGTCTTCTTAGCTGTGCTAATTGGTGTCTGGTAATTAGCAAAGACTTACTTAATAAAGGTTGTGTTGAATAGATGGGTAGGTAGGTGGGTAGATGGCAAACTGAAGCAGAACTTTCTTTGGTAGTCTGTTTATGGTTCAAAGTTCATTTTCCAGAGATTGTAATTAAGAAAAGCCTTTGTTTTTCCTCAGGAAACTAGCTTTTTGGAAACTGTGTGATTGCAAGCAGCAGGTGATTGTGGGAATAAGACTTTCCAGAGAGCAGTATGTCAGGGGTCTCCTGGGGTGATTTTTAATAATAATAATAACAACTATAACAACTAGTATTTCTTGAGCACCATGCCTGGTATTAGCCTTATGCAGTCTCCACAACAACCTAGTAGCATTAGTCGTATGTTACAGAAGTGGAATCTGAGACTCAGACAGATTGTGTTTCAGTTAGCTGTAGTATGGGATATCCCCCCAAAACTGAGTGGCTTAAGGCAACAATGATTTCTTATTCCTTATGATTCTGTGAGTTGGCTTCATGTGCTCTCTCCTGGGGTCACTTGCATGACTTAATGCAGCTGTCAGCTTGGCTGGGGCTGGAATGTCCAAGATGGCCTCACCCACATGACTAGGGTCTTGGTTTGCTTCCATGAGGCCTCATTCTACACATAGTCTTTCAGCTAGTCTGAGCTTCTTTATGGGGCAGCCAGCTTCCAAGAGCGTGAGAGAGGAAGCTGCCAGGCTTTTAAAGGCTAGGCCCAGAGCTGGCAGCGCTCTGTTCAAAGCAAGTCACAGGGCTGCCCGGATTCAGTCGGAGAGGAAATAGATCTCATCTCCCCACCCTTTTTTAAAAGAACAACTTTATTGAGATATAATTTACATATCATATAAATTACCCTCTTAAAGTATGTAATCTAGGGGTTTTCAGTATCCTTACAGAGTTGTACAGCTATCTTCACTGTCCAGTTCCAGAACATCTTCGCCACAAACCCGGTACCCTAGCAATTGCTCCCCTTTCCCTTAACCCTCCCCCTTCATTAATCTACTTCTATCTCTATGGATTTGCCTGTTCTAGACATATCTTATGAATGGAATCGTATAATAATATACGGTCTTTTGTGACCAACTTCTTTCACTTAGTGTGATGTTTTCAAGGTTCATCCATGTTGTAGTGTGTATCGGTACTTCATTCTTTCATATGCCACAGAATATTTAACTGTATGGACATGCTACATTTTAATTTACCCATTTATTAGTTGATAGATCTTTGAGTTTCTATTTTTTTGTTATTATGAATAAACAATGGCTCTTATAAACATTTGTGTAAAATGGCTCCATCCAAAAGGATTGGCATGTGAATACAGGGCGAGAGGAATTGTGGATGACCTCTTTGCAGAGAGTGCACAACGTTCCACTCTTTGCTCTCAACAGTTCACTTCTCCTTCATGTGCAAAATATACCTACCCCCCTCCAGGACCACCAGATGTCTCATCCAACAACTGCCCCGGCTTGCAGTCCAGGCTGTCCTCAGTTAAGTGCTGTGTATGTAGGTAAGGCCTCTAACCTGCCATGCTGCTCCCTTCGCTCCCCAGCCCTCATTCCCATTCTGCCCCAACCTACAGGTTCCTGGAGGTCAGACAGAGTATCATGTCCTCCATGAAGCTTTCCCTTGCGTGTATTCCACACCCCCAGGGGAAGTTACCACTCCCAAGTGCTTTGGCTGCACCCTATACAGCCTTCTTTCAAGGCACCTCCTCTCTCCATAATCAGTTAGTTTTCGGGTTCTGTCTAGCTTACCTCCTTAATGTCTGGATTCAGTCATCCTTGCCCTTGATGTCTTAGTTTAGGTTTTCACCATTAGTTTTAGTCGAGACTCTTAAGGCTGCAACGGACAGAACTTCAGCCTTAAATATCAACCAACAACTGAGGGTCACAAAGAGGCCTGAGAAGAGTCTCCAGAATGATAGATGGTGACCGAAACAGATGAAAACAGGGACTATGAGGGAACAGAGACCATGCAAGGAGCAAAAACTCTGCTACAAAAAGGAAAAAAAAAATCTCTTAACATTCTTTGACATACCTTACTGAAATAAGAGTAGGGATGCTGTCTAAAAAGGAACTCAGGAAAGAGAAGCACTTGGCCAAGAAGAATGTAAAACGAACCTCAGCCCAAGAATTAGGTCCAAAAGACCCATTTGGACAACCAAATCTTGCCAAACTGGAATTTCAAGCTTTCTGCCACAGGTGGAACTTGACATATGTTTTGGCTATCTATTGCTACATAACAAACAACCCCAAATCTTAGAGATTCTATAATTTGGATAGGGCTTGGTAGGAAAGCTTCATCTCTTCTCCCCAAGGCACATCCTGGGGCTGGAACATAGACGATAACCAGTGTACTGGGTCGAGTATGTGTATTTTCTACCCTCAAATGAGATTTAATTGGCTTTATATTTGTATCATGTCCAATGCAATACAGAGGAAGAAACCATGAGGCTTCAGAAGGGAGAGAGGGAGGGGGGCGTGATTTGCGGAGAGGGGTCAGGAGAGACCCCTGCTGAGACGCAGTTAATCCTGCTCAGTTAATCCCGCTCCTGTCCCGACCAGCCCTGGGCTTCTCCACTCCCATTGGCTTTGTCTGAGCCTCTCACTACCCTTGGAGGTTTAATTCAAGTTCAATATAGTCTGTCAGCGGTTTCAGTGTCAGTGAAATCTCGTACTTCTGGTTCATATAACAAGACACTGTTCTTTCAAATCAAAAAGAGAGGGGCCTGGCACTCCTCTTTCCCACTCCCCGCAGGCCTTTCGGGGCGCCTAGCCCGGGCCTCCTCACAGCGCGGCAGCCTCGGGTAGCTGGAGTGCAAAAGCGAAAGCTGCCAGGCCTTTCTTTAAAAAATAAAAAAAGAAACAGAAAACTTTTTACTGAACTTCTAATTTGGAAACAATTTCAGACGTACAAAGGCATGGCAGAAATAGTACAAAGGACTCTGTATACTTTTCACCCAGATTTCCCCAAACCTTACATAACCGCAGTGTAATGATCTGCCAGGCGGCACTGCCCGCCCTCAGAAGCCTTAGAACCGCACCTCCATCGCTCTGTCGTTGGTCAGAGCAGCTGCGGGTTGACCTAGAATGTATTCCAGGGGAGGGGAAAGAGACTTCACTCGTTGATGGGGGAGTGGCAACGCCACCTTGCCAAATGGCGTCCGGGTTGGGGGAACCCTACCACATGCCCCAGTAGTGATGGGTGAACTCCTGTTTGGTGAAGAAGAGGTTTTTTAATTCTGTCACCAAAATTAAAATGACTCCCGCTCGTGCCTTGAATCATCAGAAGTGGGAGAGCCCTCAGATGACCAGGCAGGTTAATCACCCCGCCAGGCTCTGGCAGACATCACTAGTCAGTTGTGGCTCTTTCTGCTCAGCCTAAATGTGGCTTCAGCCACGAGGAATGGGCTTGAATTGTTAGGCAAGAGGAAACCATTTTACTGTTCCAGCTAGGCTCACCCCTTCTTTTTAGATACAGTCAAAGAACGGTGAAGCCCAGAGCTGTTTAGTGACTTTTGGCTGGGACATAAGTCCTGATTCCAAGCTAACTGTGGTTTCCTCACGATGCCTTCTGCTGTAATCGGGCACAGACTCCACAGCAACGACCAAACGCCCACCAAAGGACAGTGCTTTCTTTTCAGCGTGTTCCCTCACCTGTCTCCCGGTTCCCCCAAAACCCCACAATTGGTCATTACAGCAGGGCACCGGTTTCCTAGTAAACAGAGATAAGTGAAGTGTGATCAAGCTGAATTCAAACCCCCTTAACACGAGGGCCTGGCAGGCTACTAAACCTCCCTGGTTTGGAGTGTGCCTGCCTCCCCTGTGAGTTTCTCCAAGGCGGTTTCTTGTCTTCTTCGTCTCTGCGTCCGGAGCCCCTAGGACGGCGCTGACACGTGTACATGCTCATCAAGTGTGTTGGATGAATGGAAGTAGCACCACTTCAAAAGGTGGCTGTGACTGCACATGAGGTGTCTGGTCCCCTTCTCCTGTGAGACCCTTCCCTTACTGTATAACTTTTTTGAGTCCAGATATTGGGGTTTTCCAGATAATACTCTTCTGAGTATCGATCTAAAATAAAATAAATTCTACTTCAACAGAGTCCTTGGGGTGCCCCCATGGAGATCAGAAACGCAACTGGCTTCCGCCTGGGTTTCTAAGCCTGTAGATTGGGAACAAAAAGTGACCCAATTATGGCTCTTTGTAATTTGAAGAAGCAAAAACAGAGTGCCTGTTCCAAGAGTGGCCCTGCTGGGCCACTGCCCAACCAGTAAGCAGTTAGAAGTGACCTCTCCTTTAGCCCACAGTCACAGATGGGGGGAGGGATGATAGAATGGCCTGTTTCTTCCTCTGCACACTTTCTGGGTGTCTGCACGCATCAGTCAGCCTGAGTATAGAAGAGGAAGGAATCTAACGGTCTAGTATCTCTGGCTAACTAGACTGAGGTATGGAATTACAGCTTGGCTTGTTTGAGCCTTTTATGCCTTTCTTCATCAGAAACTCTGATCAGGCATTTTTATTGCCCTAGGAAGCCTTTCTAGCATAAAGTCCAGCTCAGTACCTTCTTTCTTTGCCAGGTATCAGATGACAGAATGTCCCAGCAAGGGCGCTGCATGGTGCCACCAAAAGCCACATTGGCTTGGGAATCTAGGTATAGTTTCTCCAGGTCTCTGGGCTTCTGTTCTCTTATCTGTGAAACCGGGATTACAGGAATGCGGTGAAAAATAAAGTAATATGCCTTGTATAGTTATGACACCTTGACAGGCATAGGGGACATTAGTACTGTTTCTCAGGCCACAAAAATTTTCCCAATTTTTGCTTGTGGGTGGATGGGGGTGGTGAAGACAGGAAGCTCTCATGGGAAAGATGGGGAAGACAGTGACTGAGAGTCATTCCTGCCCTGCCCTGAGTATTCCCACTGGCCTGAGGCAGCCCCAGAGTCATCTCACCTGCAGTCACAGACACGCAACTGGTCTCCCTCCTCTCACTCTTGCCCCCTGCCATCCTCTACCCAGACCTGCTAATAGCTTCCCATGTCACTCAGATTAAAAGCCAGAATTTTCACGGTGACTAGCATGCCCCAGCACCTGATGCTTCAAAAGGCCAAAACTCAGAACCTCAAAGTTTGAAGTAAGGAAAAGTTTACTGACTGAGAAGGCGGAAGATGGGCGACTTAATAGTGCCTCCAGTCCGTCTTGCTTGCTGAACTAGATAAGGGTTTGTAAGAGGTTAGGGGGATCCAGGATGCAGAAGCGCTTGGTCTGGCACGATTTAATTGGAGGACCCTGGCACTTGGCCACCTGTCGTAAGTGCATTAGCACTGGGTCTTCCTGGACAGCAGACCCTTCACTTCTGAAAGGGTTCCGGTGTCCAGATTTCATTTACATTCTGGTCCTTTGGTTCCATGTATATGTGGGGCAGGGCAGGGGAGCGCGGAGGGGGCGAGGAGTGGCAAGGCTTTGGTTCCAGGTGAGCTGAAGGTCAAAGTTCTCTTCTCTGCTCATGCTTCTGCTGCATGCCATGCAGTTTTGGTGTGTCTGGAAAACAACTCGGTATTTTGTTAAACAGAATAGAGCCATTGTGAGCTATTTCTGCGGTTACACCCGCATGCTCTGCGCCACCTTCCCAGGCAGCCCTGTTCACTCCACCGGCCCCACTCCCACTGCCGCGCCTTCGTACTTGCCATTCCCCTTCCCTATGCCTTTTGCTTGTCTCAGAAACTTAGGCAGCGCCTGTCCTCTCTTGGTCCTTGCTCAGCTGTCACCTAGTCAGAAAAGCCCTCCGTCCACCTCCCCGCGCCCTCTGCCCCATTTAATGGAACAGCCCCACTTGGCTCTCTCCGTCCTGCTCTCCCCACCTCATCTCCCTGCTTCACGTACGGTTTAGGTGTCCTTGACTGCCTTTTTCCTCCTGCTGGAACCTAAGCTTCTTGAAGGCAGGCGCTTTTGTATGTTACTCCATTACTCGATTCCAAGCAGTGGCTGAATGGTTGAGGGCCCCACCCCAGCACCCTCTGCCTGCACAGGTATCCTGTGAGGCTTTCTCCTTCAGGCCTTACCCTGGGTTCCTTTTCCTCCCCATCCCCTCTGTCAGAGTCCTGGCAGCGGCCCGGAGGAGGTGCCGCTAACTGCGGTTTGCTGAGGGTCCGGCCTGGTGCTGAACACCGTACATCCTTCCCCATGTAACTGGCCTGGCCGCCCTATGGGGCGGGTCTTATTAAAGAAGGGAGTTCGCCCAAGGTCAGAGCTGGGCAGTGGCAGATGGGCCTGGGCCAGCATCTTTAAGACTTTTACCAGCCCTGTCAGAATTGAAAAACTTCTGGTTTTGCACCCTGTAAGTGGGTCTGGACACAAATACTGTTTGCTGTGAGAAAAGAGAGACGATCCAGTGGCCACAAGGAGGGAAGTGTCCAGAGAGGGGGGAAGAAGAAGGAACAAGGAAGGAGCAGGAGACGGAGAGTGCGCAGCTCCCAGACCCAGCACAGTAACTGGTGGGTATTAGGGCGTCCAGGGAGATTGACCGAAAGAATAAATCCCCAGGGCCTGTGCAGATAAAAGCACTGAGCCTGGGGACAATTGGGAGAGGTGGCCGGATCTAGCCTGAACTTGGCCCTTCAGCTGGGAGAAGACAGACTGCTTATGGGCTCCTCTGGGGATTTGTGACTCTTAACAAGGGCCCTGGCATCAGCTATTTCTCTCAGCCTTTCCCTACCCTGGAGAGGGCAGAGGCTGTCATGATTCACTGAGCTTAGAACTCGCTGACCCTTGCTGTGGAGGGGGAACTCCTCCGTCTTACTTTCCGCAGGGTTTTGTTGACTTCCATGGTGTTTGGAGGCTTTGCTACCGGCCTCGGTGCCCCTGTTATAGGTCAGAGGTTTTAGTTGGGAGCGGCTTCTCACCTAACCCTTGGGAGTGGCAGCGTAAAAAGCTCTATGTGTTAAGGGTTCAAACATTTCTTTTGCCCTCCTTCATAGATTTTTTTATTATCACAATACAGATCAACATTTCAAAAGGCTTTCAGATTCTGTTTAGTTCCTCAGCCTCGTCAGGCTTCTCCTCCACGGGACTTTTGCAGGTGGTATTTTCTCTGTGTGGCTTAGAAGTTTTTTTATACCTCTCTTGGCTCAGTAGTAGTACCTCCTATTAATCCTTTCTATCTCACTCGTGTGTCACTTAGGTGACGAGTGGCACTTCCACCGCCGAGTCTGGGCCAGCTTTCCTGTCCTGCAGAGTGCAACCTGGGTTCATCACTTTACAGTCTTGGCTCTTGTATAGAATTAAGGTCTTCCCTGCTGTCTGAAAGCTCCTTGATAGCAAAGACCTTGTCTAATTTGACTGACCACTTGATTCTCTGGTAACTATTTGTTGAGTAATTAAAGATGAAGAAGAGTTTAGAGATATGCAAGAGAGGACAGGGCAAGATTCTGGAATAAGCCTTTTTCAAGTTGTTAAACTCTGCACTTAAATTTGCAGGAAACACTGCACTATTTCTCCCTCCCTCGTGTTACTCGTTTCTGGGGGGTCTGGGGTCTGAGCGGACTGTGCACTGTGTATCGGGTTGGGGCACTGCTGCAATGCTGGCAGTCACAGTGGGTCATCAGAACCCATGTTACCAAACTGAAGGGGTCCGTTTGCCTGTGCACATCCAAGCTCTGTAAAATGCAAACCCAAGTTTGCAGCAAAGTAGGTTTCTTAGTTAAGGAAATGGTGCTGAGTCTGGAGACACAGACAAGCTAGTGCTCTAAAATCTGGCTCCTGCACGGGGGCAGGTTATGCATGGGGAAAATTATTAATTATGGTGAAGAAGGGAGTTGTGGTCGTGGGTTCTACTGATTGGTTGGGGCAAGGGTAGGGAGTAGTTGATCATTATGTCAGGTGCTGATGTCAGCCGTGGTACTAGTTCTGTCTAGTTCCATGAGGGTGTAGTCTCATTTCATGGGCGAGGGGCTTAAACACAACTGAAGTCAAAATATTATCTGTAGTTGGATGGAACTCTGTTTCTGTGGTCTATAGATCTGAGTCCTTGTTCTTAAGACAGTTTGATGCTGACCAGAATCTGATGTCCTAAGGGCTTAGTGATTAAAGAAGGGAGTAGGCGGGCAGAAATGGGAAAGGGTGACGTTAAAGAAACGGAGTTCCCGCATAGGTACACCACGAGGTAAAGCTTTGGGTCATTCTTTCCTCCACTGAATGCTGGCCCTTACTCTTTCTCTGAAACATAGTAATAACACTCATTGAAATTTTTTAAAAATTCCCCTCATAGTCCAAATACCCCATCATCTCGAATCACTTTTGTGTTCTTATTCCTAGGCAGTTCCTCCTTCCACGAACCTGTCGCTTGTGCCCGGCTGCCACCACAGTGTAGATACCATTGTCTCTTCTACGCGCCCCCCCCCCCCCACACTTTGTTTGTCACAAGCAACTTTCCTATAGGACAGGTTTCTCAACCTCAACACTAATGACATTTGAGCTGAGTAATGCCTTTTTCCTGGGGGAGGGGCTGTCCGGTGCATTGTAGGAGGTTTCGCAGCATCCCTTGCCTCTACCCACTGAATGCCAGTAGTATCTGCTCATTTGTGACTATCAGAAATGTCTCCAGCCCTGACTGGTGTGGTTCAATTGATTGCGCATCGTCCCACAAAGCAAAAGGTAGCTGGTTCAATTCCTAGTCACAGGGAGGCACAAGCTTGGATTGCAGGCCTGGTCCCTGGTCTGGGTACATGCCAGAGGCAACTGACCAGTGTTTCTCTCCTCTTTCTCCCTCCTTTCCCCTCTCTCTAAGAATAAACAAAATATATTTTTTTAAATGTCTCCAGACATGACTAGATGCCCCCAAGGGGCCCAAATCACCTTCCTTTGAGAACCACTGCTGTAGAGTTTTTATAATGAAAAATGTAAGCTGGCATTGCTTTTGAGTCCAGTGGAGGGAAAGGTCTTCCTAATCGCCTTCATCAGCAGCTGAAAAATACATGACGTTTTCCGGTGGCCTGCCCAGGAAGCAGGCTCCGGGAACTTGGGACTATAAAGAACTACCTCTCAGCTCTGGCTGAACAGGCTTTGTTTCTGAGCCTCTTTGCAGGGACTGGAGAATCTGGGTGTTTGATACCAATGCCTGGATTAAAACTAGCAGAAAAGAAGGGTTTGAGACTAATGGTCCAAGTTTTTAACATTTAATATTAACTTTTAGTCACTAGTTAATAAATACTAACTGAATAATAGAGCTAATTCTTATCAAGTAGTTACTGTGTGTTAGGTGCTTTTATATCTTCTCCACCCTCTGAGGTAGGTCTTGTCTTATCCCTGTCCTCGCAGTGGAGAAGCTGAAGCATAGAAGGTCTGACTTGTTCATGATCACACAGCCAGGAAGTGGCGGCGCTGAGACTCATTCCCACCAGCTCGGCCCCAAAGCCCGTGCCTCTAAACAGCTGTCACGTACTGAGCTCCTATTAATGTGCTGTTGCAGGGCTGAGAGCACTCTGGGCAGGGCTTCGATCCTTGCAATAGTCCTTCAGGGTAAGTGGGATTATCCCAGACTTCACAGATGTGGAACCAGAGTCTTAGAGAAGCTACATTGCCTTGCCCATGTTCCCCCAGGTGTCTGACCCAAAGCTCGACATGCTTCCATGTGTCATGTGGCCTCCCATGAATGAGTAAAAACATTTTATAACTTCATCTTCCTTTTTCCCTGGGAATCACCACTCACTCATTGAATAATTGTTAAGTACCAGTGAAGTGCTTTCTGTAATTGAGTACCAGGCACTATATCTGTTACCATTTCTAATTGGATCTTATTCAGGTGCCCCGTGTACACTATCTCATATAACCTGTACAGCAGTCCTGGTGGTTTCCCATTTTCGAGAAGAGGAGACTGAGGTTCAGAGAGATGAATTAATTTGCCTAAAGTCAAGTAGTAACTTGCTGAGCCATGAATTGAACCCAGGTCCAACTGATTTCAAATAGTATTCTTTTATGCTCTTTTGTATTCCATTAGGAAATGTCCTTAAAATACTTCAGAATTAGCGATAACAAGCATTGCTCACAGCAGTAAGGAAGGCCGCCTCTGTGAGTAAGATGAGTTCTCTCTGGGGACACTCATCGGCAACTCCCTTTCTTTTCACAAAAGCAAATGAGATTGGTCTTCAGTGAATGCACTGGGCTCTTAGCACCAACTTCGACTCTCAGTCCACGTACTTGGGGCCTCAGGCTTCAATTTGACAGGTCTGCTTGGGTAGGCCCAGGGCTTCGATGAACTGCACTGGGTCTCGGGGACCTGAGGGTTGCGAGGACACTGGCAGATTGTAGGCCCCTAAAGGTGGCCTCGGATTTTTCCATCTTCTCAGAGAGACACACGATCTGCTCTAATCAAATACTTTATGCAAAACACTCTTTTGTTTTTCAAAAACCGTGGCCTGCCCAGCACTCAGGGGTAATGGAGTGTGAAAAGGCAGCCACTCTCTGCGGATCCGGTGTATGCTGGCCCGTGGGATGTGCTAGTCTGGAGCAGGCTGGGTTGGCCAGGCCTGGCTGGCCTGGGGAAACGGAAGGTGCTGGAAGTCTTGCCCTGCTCCCAGGCTGGCTGGCTTCATCGTCCTTAGCCCCCTTCCATCCAGGGGCAGCCTGGGTTTTCTGCTCTAATGCTACTTTTACTCAGTCTCAAAACATGACATACACATTCCCTTCTCTTCTCAAATAAGCTTTTAAAAGTTAGGTAGCTGTGAACAATGAGGAAATTGGTTTCGTGGGCCAGAGAAAGAAGACCGCTTCGGGTGAAAGGCATCTAGGGAAACTGGAAGGTGCGGCTGGGCTAGAGTAGGTCAGTCTCTAGGATTGGAGCCAAGGCTGTGGCGCTGGCCTCTCCCTGGGAGTGTGGGGTCACTTAGGGTGGTGGAGACCTTTCCTAGGACTTACCCTTCCAAAAATTAAGGAGGCATTAGCTGTGCCAGAGGGGCCTGTGCGCAGGTGGCGTGGCACAGCGCCCATAGGCACCAGGCTTCTGCTTCCCAGCGGTCAGTGTGGTTAGCCACACGGGGAAGAATCTTTATTCTGCTTATGTTGTGGCTCCCCAGAGCTGAGATGCTCGAAAAAGCAGGACATGCACGACACAGGATGACTGTAACCCAAATGCTAACAATGAAGATGGGGAGGATCGGCGACTGTATGAGGGCTTAGCCCAGGCATAACACGGGTGTGGTGACCAAGTCCGGCACAGTTGGGGGCCGGGGGGTGGCTTCCCCGTACCCCAACTTAGTGCCACTCTACCCCAGGCTGCGACTCCTGGGTCACCTGGGTTCTCACACACAGGAGAAGGGGCTCGCTTTTCAAAGAACTTTTTAAATTACGGAAACATGTCTTTCTTGTAGAAACTAAATAACACCCATAATTTTGCTATTCAGAGATAGTTGTCAGCATTTTGGAATAAATCTTTTGGTGTGTGGTTAGTTTGTTTGTGATGCAGCCCCTTTTTGAAATTCAACTAGTTTGTTAATCTCTGTCAAGGGGATATATTTGCAGCTAATATCATGCTACATTAAAGTGTTGCTGATCAGTTTTTGTTTTATTCTTCATTTTAAATTCATCAAGCCTGGGTATCCTCAGCAGCATCTCAGCCCCACAGAATGTGCAATTCCTTACCGAGGAGAGACGACCAGTTTTCCCCGAGGTCTCCATTTCAAATGGCAGTCTCAACATTGCAGACCATGTGGTGGGGTGGGTTTCCCCCGAGTCTAAATTATTCTTGTTTTTAAAAATCTCAGTACAGTGGAAGGCTCTGCAACATAGATTGCTTTTCCATTAGCCCTTTATCTACTTTATAGAATAAGAGCAACAGTAATAGCTGTAAGTTATTGCCTGTTTACTTAGTGCCTGGCACAAAGCTAGCTGCTTTTGGAGGAGTTAATCCTATAATCTTTATTACAATCCCAAGAGGGAGAGCAGTTAATCTTTTAATCTTTCAACCGTCACAGGAGGTCAGAGCCGGTATGGTCTCTGCTTTCAGGTGAGGAAGCCGAGCCACTGAGAGGTTACGGAAATTGCATTTTACTAACCATAAATGGACTATGCCAGGTATAGCAGGGGTGACGCCTGAGCCCAGCAAACCTGTGTCTGCAGGAGCTGGACTGGGGGGGATGCAGAGATGAAAAGGACCTGGCTTCCGCCACTGAGCTGAGCTGACAGGCGGGCGGGGCTGAGAGACCCTCGGGGACACACCAGCGAGTGGATCGTGGCAGTGTTTGTGGCCTGCCCTGGTTTTCTGCTGTTCCAGACTTGCCTTGGCTCCTCAAGGGAATGGCTCCCTCCTCCAGGGAATATTGACTTTCCTGGGGACCCGTGGGAAAGCCTTATCAGCTGCAGCCAGAAGGCTTGCGGCTGCCAGGGCTGCAACCCTTTTACTTTTGAGAGATCAGTACTGCTCCCCTCCTTTTCCCTCTGCTGGGCTCTCAGTGGCTTTTTCCTCATTTGAACAAAGGTATTGTAGAGGTCCAGGCTGGGATCCTGACTGGAAGACGTGGCACATTCCCCAGGGATGCCCTTACTCATCCTCAGTCTCGTAGACTTCAGAGGTTTCTGAAGCTGGAGAAGAGATTAGAGCCCTACCCCACCCTCCCCACATACCATACACATGCGGGAACACAGGCATTCTTCTAGGGATTGTACCCAGGGTGTGGTGACGTGAGGAGCTTGCTCCTTGGGGTCCAAGGAACAGACCCTTTTCCCAGGGACACACGTGCTCGAAGATCATAAATTGGGAACCGTAAAGCTAGGAAAGATTCTAATGCATTTTCCTTAAGGGAGAAAATTTCTATTAGACGTTTTTGGTAGTGTCTCGGTTCCCTCTGAGCTTTCTCATTTACCCTTGAGAGGGGAGACCTTATCAGCTGGAGCATGTTAGGGAGACTGTACACGATTGTATTTGACTTGTTCTTAATGGGGTAAAAATAGATTTTTGCTTTTGGGGGTATGCGAAGCATGGGTAGTTTATGAAGGATCGATATTCTCCATTCCCCCCCACCACCACCAAAAAAAAGCCCTATCAATGTACCCTTGGACAACTGTGAGTAACCATGAACTCCTCCAGGCTCCCAAGGGGCCTCTCTGGAGAAGGTGTCTTCTTTGACCGTAGGGCGCCCTTTCCCTGACACAGCCAGGCTTGGGACCCTGAGCTCACTTTGCTCACCTGATACTCTCCTAAGACCCTCTCCTAGTCACACTGATCCCTTCTGGGATAAAGCGATGGCTCCGACACCAGGCATTGCCCTCGGCCATTTCAGGACGGTTCAGAATGAGCCAAGATCTCTTGAAAGGTTTCAACTGACAGAAGTAGAAGTGACTCCTTCCTTAAGAATTTAGGGTAGAACTTCCAGTCAAAATGGCAGCATAGGCAGACATGGCTTGTCTCTTCGCACAACCACATCAAAATTACAACTAAAATATAGAACAACAACCACTCAGAACCACCAGAAATCGAGCTGAATGAAAGTCTGACAACTACAGAATTTAGAAGAACACATCCACCTAGACTGGTAGGAGGAGTGCAGGTGTGGAATGGGCTGGTCCCACACCCACGTGTCATGGATAAAAATTCGGGAGGGATATCTTGGTATTGAGGAGTCCCAGCCCCACATCAGGCCCCCCAGCCCAGGGTTCCAGTGCCAGGATGATAAGTCCCCACAACTTCTGGCTGCAAAAACCAGCAGGGATTGAAGAAGAAACTTCTGGAGCCCCAAGCATTTCCTCTTAAAGAACCCACACATGGACACACACAGACTCATTCCCTCTGAGCTCTAGCACAGGGGTGGCAGCTTGAAGGACACCAGTGGAACACAGGGAGAGGCTGAAGTGTCTGGCATTGGGGCGAGCAGAGGCCAATGTCCCTTTCCTGAGCCGTCCCCACAAAGAGCCACAGAGCCAGCAGGCTCGTGCCATATCTGAGAATCCGTCAACCTGGCTAACACTGTTTGATCCATCTTAGAGATCCCCAGGAGACTCCACCACACTCAACTGGTCTCAGCTTTTACTGCACAGCTTCCTAAATCCTCTCAAACAAGCAGCAGCTGGCCCCAGTGAGCCCCAGGCCCAGCACTAGATTCACAGCTTGGCCTTGCCCAGGAATCCCCAAGCCCAGCACAAGTAGCAGCCATCTTAGATTGCTCTGTAGCTCAGGCAGGGTCCCCCTGAGCAAAACACAAGTCGGGGCTGACCTTGGCCTGCACCACCAGGGAAACCCCAGGGCCAGCACTCCCAGTGGACAGTTACAGACCATGTCAGAGCACCACCACCCTGCCCCCGCACAGCTCATCTTCCATGGAGGGCAGAGGTTGGTAGTTGGTGGTCCCAGCCAGTCTTTGCCCCTGATTGGCCTGGGTAAATCCCTCCCATCAATCTGCCAACAGCAACCACGGCTCAACTATAAGAGGAGGGTGTAGTCAGCCCACACGAAGGGCGCACCCCAGGTGCCTGGCTTAAGTTATAGAGGTGGCTGTGCCACTGGACCCTACAGGACACCTGCTACATGAAGCCACACTACCAAACACAGAGTCAAAGCAGCTCTACCTGACACATAGAAACAAACATAGGGAGGCTGCCAAAATGAGGAGACAAAGAAACATGGCCCAAATAAAAGAACAGATCAAAACTCCAGAAAGAGAACTGAACAAAATGGAGATAAGCAATCTATCAGATGCAGAGCTCAAACACTGGTTATAGGAATGCTCAAGAAACTCAGTGAGGACCTCAGCAGCATAAAAAAAGATCCAATCAGAAACGAAGGCTACATTAATTGAAATAAAGAACAATTTACAGGGAAACAACAATAGAGTGGATGAAGCCAAGAATCAAATCAATGATCTGGAACATAAGGAAGCAAAAACAACCACGTAGAACAACAAGAAGAAAAAAGATTCTAAAAATATGAGGATAGTATAAGCAGCCTCTGGGGCCATGTTAAGCATTACAACATTTGCATCATAGGGTGCCAGGAGGAGAAGAGAAAGAGCAAGAAATTGGAAATCTATTTGAAAAAATAATGAAAGAAAACTTTCCCTATGTTGGTGAAGGAAATAGACATGCAAGCCCAGGAAGAACATAGAATCCCATACAAAGTGGATGCATAGAGGCCCACTCCAAGATACCTCATATGAAAATGCCAAAAGTGAAAGATAAAGAGAGAATCTGAAAAGCAGCAAGAGAAAAGAAGTTAGTTACCTACAGGGGAGTTCCCATAAGACTGTCAGCTGATTTCTCAAAAGAAACTTTGCAGGCTAGAAGGGACTGGCAAGAAACATTCAAAGTCGTGAAAAACGGGGACCTATAGCCAAGATTGCTCTCCCCAGCAAAGCTGTCATTTAGAATCAAAGGCCAGATAAAGAGCTTCCCAGACAAGAAAAAAACCTAAGGAGTTCATCATCACCAAACCATTATTTTATGAAATGTTAAAGGGACTTATTTAAGAAAAAGATGAAAACTATAAAAAATTAAAGGGGGTAAAATTAAAGGGGGTAAATTATCTATCAACAATTAAATCTGAAAACAATAAGCAAACAAGAACAGAGACAGAATCATGGATACAGAGAGCGTTTTGATGGTTGCCAGATGGGAGGGGACGTGGGGGAATGGGTGAGGAGGTGAGGGGATTACGAAGTACAAATAGGCAGCTGCAGAATAGCCCTGGGGATGTAAAGTACCGCATAGGAAATGGAGAAGCCAAAGAACTCACACTCATGACCCGTGGGCGTGGAGGAGGGTGTGGCATTGCCTGAGTGAGTGGAGGGAAGAGCAGAAAAATCAGGACAACTGTAATAGCATAGTCAATAGAATACAATTTAAAAAAATGTTTTTAATAAAAAAATAAGAACTTAAGACTGACAGGGTCTTCATATTTTTACTTAGTAACGCTTCAGAAAATAATCAACTAAGCCCGTATTTGCAGCCTACATACAAGATAAGACAGGCTGGAAACAGCTTTTCAACTGAAGTAAAAGTGCAGCAGAGATTATTCATTCACTTGTCACTCATTCATTCACTCATTGGTTAATTCGTTCAGTCCATGTCTCCTTTGTGCCAGGCTCACGGAGTGCGCTCTGTGCGAGGCTCGGGGCAGAGAGTGGTGACACTGGAGTCTCCTGCATTTCTCTCCAGGTGGAATCAGGAGCTAAGGGTCACCGGTGCTCATCTCAGAGGCCAAAAGGAACTCCTGAGCAGGACCACTCCCCTCATCAAGCATGAGAGAAGGGTGGTTGGTCATGACGTTGTGACCCTTTCCATCGATCTTCAGTGCCTAGCTGGCTAGAACTGGGAGAGTTGGCCGTGGAAGGAGTTGCTTCCCTGAACTCCGGCCCTGCCTACCAGGCTAGCAGAGTTCTGGTCACACAGGCCAGGGCACCTGTGTCTCCCTTTCTCCGCTGCGGACATCCCTGGCCTCACATCTGCCAAATGGCACGTCTCAGTGGAGGAGGTGGTGGTTTTCAGGACCCTTTGTCATTGACTTTTGGGGAGCTGTCAGCTCATAGCACTTGGCAGAGCCCCGCCCCATTCTTTCCACTTGAATAGGGACGGCCTTTGGTGCTGTCTCTCTGAAATGGGGGACAGTGTGCTGGGGGAGTGGGGGGCAGCAGGGGTGGGGACAGTCCTTACAAGTGAGGCATGCGCCGGGTCACCTCGCCGTGTTCACTGAGAGTAGCCCCTCCGTCCCAGCCCTGACCTTAGAACTCACATATAACAGACCTCTGAACCGAGGTACATTTAAATGAAAACACAGCTATTACTGTTGCAAAATTAAACCTGACGGTGGAGGAAGAAAACAACCTGGGGTGTTTTGCATAAATATATCTGCTAGAACTGTTAATCAGTAACGCAGGAATCTCGTACGAATCTGGTACGTGTCGAAGCCAGTTGTGGTCTGTATACCTAAGATAACAACACACTTTGTGTTCAGTAGAAACAATATGGCAATATTTGCCTTGTTAAGAAGTGCAGCGGGTACTGTTTGAACGAGACTCCCGAGGCCGGCACTCAGTATGAGTCAGACTAACGTTGCCGATAACGGAGCAGGCTGTGCCCGTCTGTGCCTGGACGCTAGTTGGGAGGACTGGTAGCTACCTCCTTCGTGACCTCTGCCCACTTGGGCAAGTTCCAAAGAGCCAGCTCACCTCAAAGTAACCTCTGCATTTCTTCCCCTGTAATTTAGTATCTGAAAATCAAGAAAATAATAGTTTTTCTCATTTCTATTTAGCTTCCAAAATCATGGCTGTCATCTTGTATTCATGGGCCACTGACGTTCGAAATTTGTGGTTTCTGAGTCTATTTCTGCTCTGCTCTGCTCTCGCCGTTTCTCTCTTTACTTTGTTTCCATGATTCCAAGAATCTTTCCTGCTGCTCGGCAGGGTATGAAGGAAGAGATCGTGCGTTAGTCACCATCGCCACCATTGCCTTCCTGAGACAAGGGGGTGGGAGGGTCAGGCCACGAGGGCTCTGTCGGTCAGGAGAGACCAGGGCCAGTCTCAAACGATGTCCACTTCTCGGCAAGCCACTCGCTAGCCATCTTTTCTTTAAACTTTCTTGTCTTTGCATAGGGAAGAGAGAGGAGGTCAGGGCAGTAACATTGACATTCCTCTCTCCTTAGCTCCTTGTAAGGCTCTGTCCCCATTTTAATACAGTTGTGTTTATTACTGGCCCCACCCAGTGCGGTGTCTCACTGTGCACCTGCTCAGTAGGTCTTTGGCTCTTCTTTCCAAGTGGGCCGTGAGCCGCCCGAGCCAAGGAAGACGTCTTTTATTCCTGGAATTGCCTGCAGGGTTGGCCATGTCAGATAAACAAGAAGCGAGCACAGGAAAGGGGAGAGAGACTGAGCAAGGAGTCAGCGACAGCAGCTACTTTCTCCTTCAGTATCTCCTCTGCTCGTGAGATGCCTGGAAGGGTCTTCAGGCAGGAGTGCAGGTGGGCGCACAGGCAGGCAGAGTGGACTTTCTGGATGCTTAGGATGTGCCTCAAGTTGGCCGGAGTCCAGGCTGGCCCCAGGAGGCTGCAGGGTAGATTCACACGACCAGATCACAGAGATCTGAAACTGCTGTGGAACAGAACGTCCCTGAGCCACCAGCATACAGAGCTTTGCCTGCTGTGAGGCTCAGCGCTGGCATCTTTCCTCACAGGGTGTTGAGGTACCTGGAATCCCCAGCAATAAAGCAGAGGAAACAATGTAGGGCTTTTGTGTGTGTGGTAAGATATTGGTAACATAAAAGTTATCCTTGTAACAATTTTTAAGTATACTGTCCAGTGGCATTAAGTACATTCACATTGTTATGCATCAGTCACTTTAATCTTCCCATATTAAAACTCCATACCCATGAAAAGATAGGCCACGTCCAAGCTCCTGGCAACCACGCTTTCTGTCTACGGATCAGACTGCCCTAGGTACCGCGTGTAGGTGGGATCATACAGTACTGGTCTTCCTGTGGCTGGCTTAGTTCACTGAGCATAATCTCCTGAAGGGGCACCCGAATTGTAGCTTGGGGCAGAAATTACAAGGATGAATAATATTCCATTGTATGTACAGACCGCATTTTGTTTATCCATTTCTCCATCAGTGGACACTGGGTTGTTACCACCTCTTGGCTCTTGTGACTGTGCTCCTATGAACATGGATGGCTATGAACAAATACCTGTTTGAGTCCCTGCTTTCAATTCTTTTGGGTGTTTTAAAAGACAGGAGCAAGGTGTTTTTGAAGGTCAGTTTCTGATGAATCACCCTTCCTCACTGAGGGTAGAATTGCAGATCAAAAGTCAGCCTTACTCACCATCTAATTTTAGACTCCACCATAACCACAACTGGTCACTTGTAACATCATATTGCATTTTGATATTTGATAGGCTTTCACAATGTTAGAATTCCAGTTGTACATATTACCTGCCATTGACAACACTTAGTTGTGACTGTGGGGGCGCCTTTGTCACTCAGAGGTGGGCATGGCATTAGGCAGTGCGCCTTAATACAACTGGCTTGCTCTAGTGGATGCAGGTTCTTGCTGACTTTGCCCCTCCTGACCCAGTTGGATTGACCTTTTGGCCTTGTCCCCAGACCAGGCTCCATCTTGAGACCTGCAACCCTGAGCCCACTGACAACTGAGCCTGAGGCCACTTGTCTTGCACTCACGGCTACTTTGTGCAGGCACAGAAGTATCCTCTGTGTCTGCTGATTCTCGTAACGTTTTCATTTCATCCACTTCTTATACGACATTTAGCATGATTAGAATTATATGTGATTTTTTTCCCCTAGGGAAAATAATCTCTTTATCTGAAATACCTTGGCATTTGGAGCTATCGCAAGGCCTGGTTTTCCCTGCATCAGCTTCGAACCAGTCTTTCGGGCCCCCAGGAACGGGTGAGGTGCACTCACCTGGGCAGTAATGGGCTCTTGATGGTTCAGCTTCCTGTCCTGGGTCTCCCTACCCCTGGAGAAGGCCTCCTTAGGCCAAGGCCCCTCTGTATTTACCTGATCAGTTATGAAGTGGAGGTGGCTGGTTGTGAAATTCTTATCTTGATGGTCACATGGTTATTCTTCATGTTAATTTCTTATTAGAAATTCTCCAAACCCACAAAGGAGCCAACCCCAACCCCTTCTGCATAGCCAAGGCCGCCAGGGACAGTCAGCCGTGCCCCAGGGAGGATTTGAGCCCACAACACAGTGAGGACCCCGCCTGCGGGGCAGGGACCCTGTTGCTGCCTGCTGCAGCTGCCTCACCCTGGCTGGAGGCTTTGGTGCTGCGCGCTGACTGCCACCGCATGTTCCTAGTTCCTGTCCCCCTCGCACTGCCCTCCCAGTGTCCCGGGCCCTGGGGGGCAGTCCGTGGAGAAGACATGTGCCCAGCGCTTGGGGAACTCGTGGTCTGGTTAGGGCAATTAGAAACCCTGAGGATGAACCTGCCATGTCTGAGATGGTCTTGTTTTCCTGTTCTGTTCCAGTGACACAAGAATGCACACCTTGCTCCCATACAAAGGAAAAGTCTCTGTCCTCACCGCGCCCTGTTCCGGGCACTCTGTAACGCGTCCTGTGCCGTAGCCCACCCTTTTCACTTGAAGACTTCCCTAGGGCCCGTCTCCATCTCAGTGCCGCATTCTTCTTAAAATCTGCTTGATATTTCTAAGGCTGTTTTCAAATGATTGTAATGGTAGTGTGGTGGTAGCACTTCAGAGTCAGAAACACCTTGCTGGGCCGGACTCAGGAAGGCCTCTCAGAGGAGATGCCAGGAACCCCTAGGTGGCAGGTACTGCCCAGCCTGGTGACGCGGGGGAAGAGGAGGAAGAAGAGGAGGCGGAGATCCTCTTCTACTTGTGTCTTCTGCTCTTCGCAGACTGACTGACTGCTGCTGCTCGGGCATACGGCCTAGGGGCCAGGAAGGGAGAGGATAGGGTCAAGCAGCATCTGTTGCCAACTCACTTTCATTTCCTTGGAGCCTCACTACAGACACGACAGTCAGCCCTGGTTTTTACAGGTCGGCACGAGGCTCGGAGCAGTGAAGGGGCCATGTGAACACAGGCCTGAGTTGGCTCCTGCCTCCTCACAGCAGAGCTGTCCTCACCCAGCTTTCCCGGGGCCACAGTTCTGCAGCCACTGACTACAGGCCTTGGTGCTGGAAGCCCGGACGAGTTTCAGCACATAGAATTAGCTCTTTTCTTTGGATTATTAGTCAGCCAAGTAGTAGCCTCCACATTGTGCATGTGCCTAGAATTGGGTTCCCTGACTCATGAGAAGAGCTTCCCAAAGAGCACGCAGACGTCTCTGGGAGGAGCCGTGCTGTGCGAGGCTGCGTCGGGGCTGAGCTGCGCTGCGCTGAGAAGCAGCCTTCCTTGCAGGTTGACCCGGGTCTCACAAATGCGAGCAGATTTGGCCATGAGGGACCTGAGGTCCTTACAGTAGGGCTAGGCAGCGGGGTTGCTGAACATGGCCAGCTACAGACCCATGGGAACCATGCGACCCATGCAGTCTGGCTGTGAACTGTCTAGGTGGCTAAGGAGGAAGTGCCGTAGGAAGGAGGAGCCCAGATGTTTTTGAGCAAAGGAGTGACATGATGGGCAGGTAGGTTTAGAACAGTGGGAATGCGCTGCGTAAGAAGTCAGGAAACCAGCATGCAAATGCCGCCTTCCAGGTGATTCTGGACACACCATTAGCCCTCTCGTGCAGCTGCATCCTCTGTAAGATGGGACCACAGTGTGTTCTCTGCCTGGGAATGTGTAGGGCTTTACAGCCTTTCAGTCCGATGATGATGAAAAAGGTGAAGGCTCAGTCTAGGAGCAGCAGGCAGCAGCTTGAGCTGGGGAGGCTTGGGCCCCCGTCCCAGCAATCCAGGGCGGCGTCGCAGGGCCCGGAGGCAGAGCGGAAACGTGGCGAGGATACTTCTGGGACGCAGCGGACGGTGCACCCTGCGGGTGCTGCTGGCGTTCAGGGAAGGCTAGGGGGTGGGGTGGGCACTACTTCCAGGGTCAGATGAGTAGTCACTGAAGTTCCTGACACGGGTACCGCTGAGGTGACGGGCTGGTGGAGGAGGACAGCGGCAGTGTGGGGCCCCGCCGAGGGAGGGAGAGAAGCAGAGGATATTCGCTGTCGTCGCTGGCGAGCAGAGACAGGGGAGCTAGGGCCTGGTGAGGGGGCTGCAGGTGGCCCCTGGAAGACCATTGAGTCCTCAGGGGTTTGCAGAGGCAGGGACTGACTGTACCTGCTCCCTTGCCCTCTTTCTCCCGGACTGGGCCCAGGTGGGCTCCTGCCTGCCTGCTCAAACCTAAACCCAAACCCAAAGGGGAGGAAGAGGCTGGGGGTGGTTTGATGAATTCTGAAATGTTGCCAGTTGGTGTTGCTGGAAGGGGGGACATGCAAAAGGAACCCTGGCAGCGGGCTGTCTGGGACCTGATATGGGTGGGGGCGGGGGAGTCCCTGCCTCATGGGGCTGAGTGTTAGGAACGGCCCGGTGCAGGGTGCACTGGCCTCTCAGCTGCAGGGGGGATGCCACTTGATATATCTGCCGCTCCCCGGCGTTTGCACAGTGTTGAAAGTCAGCAAGGCCTGAGGGAGGTGTCAGAATTGCATTGAAGGCACATCTGATAGGTGGGACTTCGGGTCACAGGGGCCAGATCAGGCCATGAGAGGAGCAAGAATAACTGGGAGCACAGGTTAGGTGGAGTTGGGCCGAGGGTGTTGTCTAGGTGACAGTGACATGGAGAAGGCAGTCCAGGAATGAGGCCAGTGCCACCAGGGAGCCCAGGTCGGGCGATGCCAGCTGCCCCCAAGGCCCTTGGAGCTAGTGCTTATGGCGGAGGCCAGGAGAGGTCAAAGTGCGCTAGAACCAGACAGGCCCTCCATCCTGCCAGCAGGACCCCGGCAACGACAGGAGGGAGCAGCATTGAGTGGGGCTCCGGAATCAGGCCTGGATTTGAGAAAACTGTAAAATGCAAAGCAAAAGCCTCTACCCTCCTCTATGTTTCCTGTATTTTCAGAAACTGTGTGTGTCTGTGTGTTTGTATGTGTATATCCTTTTCATTGTACAAATAAAACACACCACTGTTGTATATGTTGCTTTTATCTCTTGCTTAATTTGTTGGCAACATGGAAGAACCACCTAGTTCTTTTTAATGGCTGCTCAGTATTCTGTGATATGGTGTGTGCAGTGACGTAGCTAATCAGCCTCCAGTTGGCAGGCATCGAGGTTATTGCTAGTTTGAGGTTATTTTGATACAGCAGCAATCACAGCGTCCACCTGCCTTTGAACACTGGGAGGATTATTTTTATAGAAAAACCCTAGGTGCAGATTTTCTGGGTTTGAGCTGTGTGTACCTCCTACTCCAGTTCTCTTTCCAAGGGGCTCTACCAGTTCACACCCGTGCAGACAGTGTTGAGAGTTACGCATGGTGACAGTCACACAGTGCTGTTGTGAGGATTAAATGAGATGATGTATAAAGCTTTCGGCCGGGCCTGCTGCACCAGGCTGCCGGCCGGCTCACTGCGGACTGGATCACTGGTCGAGCATCAAGAAAGGTGCTGGTTTGGGTTTCAGTCACCTCACAGAAGGGGAGGTGGCAGGAGACAATGGTCTGACGGCTGCTGAGCAGATGTCACCTTTATTCACGCATTCAAAAAATGGTGTGCCAAGCTTTGGTGTCGGAATGGACCAGTGAACCAGGTGGGCGCAGCTCCCCCCGGTGGAGCAGCAGCCTGGGGCTGGGGCCGGCCAACGCCCTCCAGGATTGTGTGCTAAATGCCGTCAGCACAGGGTGCTGCTGCTTGTCACCCCCCTGACTGGGTCTCTCTCTCCCCTGCCCCTGCCCTACCCCTCCCCTGCCCCCAGTGTACGTGTTGGAACAGGACAGGAAGAAGGACGACACCGGGTGTCAGGCGGCCTTGGCTGCGTGCTGGGCCGCCCTCTGCTGCTGCTGCCTCCTGGAAAACTTGGACTGAGCAGCTGAGACCCACGTGCTCCCGGCGGCGTGCTCCTCCTGTAACCGGAATAAACGGCTAGAGCTGCACAATTTCCTTCTTTTCTTTCTTTGAAAAATACCTAATCTATAGACTTTTAAATTTTAGCACTTGAGATGGGTGTGAAATGGTATCTCACTATTTCAGTTTACCTTCCCTCCTTACTAGTGACCTTGAACATAAAAATACAAAATTTTGGTGATTTGCTTTTATATATTCTTAGCTCTTTTTTTTTCTATTTGTCTTTTCTTACTGATTTATAAGGAGTCTTTAAATATTTCCACATATTAGTATTTGTCACTTTTATAGGTTTGCATATATCTTCTCCCTGTCTCTCTCTTAACCTTTCTTATAGTGTATTTTATAGTCTGGAAGTTTTTAAATGTCATGTTTATCAATCTTTCCCTCATGTTTTGTGTGTTTTACTCTTTGAAAAATAAATTTCTAAGATCATAAAGATAAGCCTATATTTTCTTCTAAAGTTTTTTCACATAGAATCTTTAGTCCACCTAAATTTATTTTTGATTGTAGTATATAGGCTCTGGTTTTTGTTTCCCATTTTTGATAGTTGCAACACCACATGCTGGTTAGGTCATCCTCTACCCATTGATTTGAAGAGAGTTTCGTCATACACCAAGCTCCCACGTAGGACTGGGCCTAGCATCAGAAGTCTAAGGCGCTAAGCATCTTCTCGGCCCCAGCACATGCCCACTTTTCTTCCTCAGATTTTTCTTAGCTAGATTCTGTGGATAATCACCATGTTTGGCTTTAACTGGGATGACACATAATTTACAGAGTAACTGGGGAAAGAGTTGACACATTTACAGGATTTCCTTCCTGTCATGAACGTTGGTATCTCTCCACTTACTTTTGTCTTCTTTTATATCCTTCAATAAAGTCATATAACTTTCTTCATAAAGCTTTTGCATATCCTTTGTTGGTTTAAAATTGGATTTCTTCTGAGGTACATTATAGTTTTAATGCAACTGTGAATGAATTGTTTCTTTAAAAATACATTTTGGGTGAAAATAATTTCTTCACTCCAGTGGGTCACAGATTAGAAAACTCTAACCAAGTTTTTCCACAGCACTGCCTGGGGGCGCTTGAAACTGGGAGGAGCAGTTCTTCAATCTGCCCCTCGCACACTCCCAGGGAAGCGCCCTCAGTCTACAGGGACCCACGTGCATTCAGTAAACACCGGACAGCTCCAGGGTGTTAAGAGATGGGCCACACAGAAGACATTCCATCCCTGTCCTCATGGGGCTGACACTGTAGGGAGGGAACCAGACATTAAATGATCCCACGGGTAATAATTGATCATCTATTTCCCTATGAAGAGAAGGTACGTATTGCTGTGAAAACCTAAAAGGGGGGCCATCTTGCAGCGCTTGGGAGGAATCTGAAAGAAGAATAAATGTTAATAGGCAAAATGGCTGTAGGAAGAGCAGATGCAAAGACCCAGTGGCAAGAGAGAATGTGGCTCATTTGAGAAACTAGAATCTGTGTGGCAGAGGGCAAGGCGATGCTGGGAAACAGATGAGAAACAGGCAGGAGCAGGACAAGAGGATCATAGCCCCGGTTAGCGATTTTGTTTGTGTCCTGTGGGTGGGAAGCCGTGGAGGGATTTCAAGCAAAGGGATGACAGGATCAGATTTGCATTTTAAGAGACCCCTTTGGCTTCCGTGTAAGAGAATGGTTTGGAAGGGGCTCAAGCTCACAGGGTGAGAGGATGGAGGGACACGAATGCACCCGAGATACCTGGAAGTAAAATCAACAGGCCTCGGCGATGGGCTGGTTATAGGGATTGCAGGAGGAGGGTCAGGGATGAGTCCTGGGCTTTTGACTGGAAGTTGATGCCCAGCAGTGTGTTTGTGGAGGATGGGAACAAGGAAAATGGGCCACGTTTGGTTCGGAAGAAAAAAATCAAGGTGAGCTGTGAACGGGTCAGATTGTGGTGTCAAGGTGACTGAGGCGTTCAAGTGGAGATGTCATGTAAGCAGTTGCATGTACACCTGGAGCTTGGAGGAGAGGTTGGGCTGAAGATATAAATGTGGAAAACACTGGCATATTGGCGGTAATTGGAGCTGTGGGAGTGAATGAAATCAAGTTGGGTAGAAATATGGAAATGAAAAAAAGGTGGCAGCGTGGAAACCTGAAGCTGAGCATTAAGGACACCTGAGTGGACCTGTGGAGGATGGCCCTGTGAAGGAGTCCGAGATGGGAAACCAGCAGGATGGGGCGTCCTGAAAATGGAGAGAGCTTGTATTAAGAAGGGAGTGATCAGCAGCATCAAATGTTGCTGGGAGGTCAGGTGAGGTGAGAACTCAGAAATGTCTACTGGACTTACCACACGGTTACCACCGACGGGGGGGCTTCTCTCCAGCTCCTCTTCTGTGAAGGACACCACAGAGGGAAGACAGGACTGCTAGGCCCAGAGACGGGGCTCCTCGGGTCTGGAGGAAGGCAGGCATTGTGTAGGCAGGGAAGAGACAAGCTCAGAGGTACAAAGAACCGAGTGGTCATGAAACGTTTGCTGAAGTGGAGAGAGGCACGCAACAGGCTCCAGAATGGCCTGGCCAGACACGAAGTAAGGGAGTCAGGCTAACGCCACTCAGCCTTGAACCTAGTTAGAGAAGATAATGCTCCTCAAGCAGTGTGTGTCCCTGGGGCAGCTGCTGGAGGGTCCAGCAGGTAGATACCAAGCACGTGACCGTCCAAGCCCCACGGACGCCCTGCAGAACAGCAACTGCACAGGTCCCTCGTGACTACCATTTCAGACTTACTGATAGTTTTCCAACTTTCCTAGTATGTTTTCAAGAGAAACTTTACATACAGCTACAGTATGGGAAACACACTATGAAATCGCAGTTGAAGCAAGGAGGGACCACCCACTACCTTTTTATGGGCCCCCAGGGACCTGAGGAATGCATTTGAAAGCCTTGGGTCTTTCCAGATTTTCCAGTACATTTGGCCAAGCCCAGAGATTTGGGCTGGATGGGTTTTGCCCTGGATTGTCCTTCTGGGATACTGCCTCAGAAGCAAAATCAGTGTGTAACTGCTCAGGTATTCTGTTAAAATCTGGAGGGTACTTTGTTGCTGGGTTATTTCCACTTTTTGGTATTATAAACTTATGTGCAGGTTTTTCTGTGAACATAATTTTCATCTCTAAGAGGAATGGACTGCCCAGGAGTGGAATTTCTGGATATGATTAAGTGTATTTAAGAAACTGCTACTGATTTCCAGAATGGCTGTACCATTTGTATTCCCACCGGTAATTAATGAGTTCCAATTGCTTTGGTATCCTCACCAGTACTTGATATTATATTTTTTCATTTTAGCCATTCTCATAGGTGTAATAGTGGTATCTAATGTCGCTTTAATTTGCATTTTTAAGTGCCTAATGATGTCATATATTTATTTGCCCTCCTTACATATTCTTTGGTGAGTGTCCGTTCAAGTCTTTGGCCCCCTTTAAATTGAATTGTTCTCTTACTGTGGAGTTTTTTGGGGTTTTTTTTTTAAGATTTTATTTTGAGAGAGAGAGAGAGAAAGGGGGAGAAACATGAGAAACATTGATCGGTTGCCTCTCTTACACGCCCCAGCTGGCAACCAAACCTGCAACCCAGGCATGTGCTCTGACCAGGAATTGAACCAGCGAGCTTTCACTTTGCAGGACAATGCCAACCAACTGAGCCACACAGGTCAGGGCTCTTACTGCGTAGTTTTCAAGTCTTTAATATCCTAGATACAAATCCTTTTTCGGAGACTATCCCCTTAATAGTGTCTTCCCCAGAGCCAAAGTTTTAAATTTTTATTAAGTCTATAAATTTACCTTTTTTTTCTTTTCTAGAGCATGTGTCTATAAAGAGTCATAAAGACTCTTAAAGAGTCTTTAAGTCATAAAGAGTCTCTTCTATGTTTTCTTTTAAAAGTTTTATAGTTTTGTTTTACATTTAAATCTATGATCTATTTTGAGTTAATTTTTATATAAAATGTGAGGTTTAAGATGGTTGAGATTTTGTAGTTTTTTGCATGCCAATATTTTCAACATTTGTTTGAAAAGACTCTCTCCATTGAATTGCTTTTGCATATTTGTCAACCAACAATTGGCCACCTTCATGTGGGGCTGTTGTCCTCTCCACTCCATTTGGTCTGTCTGTCCATCCCTTTGCCGAGACCGTAGTTGCCTTGACTGTTGTAGCTCTGTATTAAATCTTACTTAAAATAAGGTAGTGGGATTCCTCCAACTTTATTCTTTTTCAAAGTTGTTTCTTATTCTAGTTCTCTTCTCTTGTCTTTTCATAAATTTTAGAATCAGTTTACAAAAAAATACTGCTGGGATTTTGATTAGAATTGGGTTAAATCTGTTGATTATTAGAGGGCCTGAAGGGTATTTCAGCGGGATTGCTTGCTCTTATGTGCCATAATCTTCAATGGTGCAAGGCAGCCCGCTCCTTCCTTTGCTGTGTTGTGATTGTTCCAGAGTTACAGCCTTAGCTTATGACTGGTAACATTGGTGCCTTTTGAAATTTGTGATAAGTGAGGTGTAGTCTACATCACACTGGGTAGGAAAAGCCATGAAAAGATGGCCAGAATAATGAGGGGCTGTGGGGCAGGCCGTGCCCTGGGCCAGGTAAGCCAGCGTCATTCACAGCCTTGGTTTCCAGGAATCGCACTTCCGAGCAGGGTGTGAGCAAGATCAAGATGGTTGGCCAGCCATTAGTGGATTCTCTCTGCTTTCAGGTCTTAACCCCCTACCACAGGACCTAGAGTTGTCATGTCCTGAGCGTGATCGGTCTTTTTCCCCTCTGGATTTTCGTTAGTTTCTTCTGCCTGGCATAGCAGTCCCATTCATACCTATTTCTCCAAAAACTGCATTAGAAACATAGTCATAATTCAATGAATTGCTTTCTCCCTTCTGCTATAGTAATGTCACCCATGACATCAGGACTTCTCATTCTTGTTGACCCCACGCTTTCCCTTTGGTCTTCACAGTGACCCTAACCCGGGTCTCTCTCGTCTGAGGCAATCGTATGGACTTCCAGTGGAATAGGAGGGCGCCTGGGAATCGCCTGTTGCTTGTGTTCTCATCCTGTGTATTCATGCCCATTATTGCCCTCCCATCCCCTCTACCTCTCGGCTGACTACAGGACAAAAGAAAAACTGCTTTCCACTCTCCAAACTAAACAAGCAGGGGCTCTTCTGAGGTGTCACTTCCCCTCTGGGTATATGAAATCAATCTCTCAAGTCTTGCGCAACAGATCACCCTGGTCACCATTCAAAGTTGTCTTTTGGTGGCTTCTCTCACCAGCATGAGAGGATCTTGGTTATCTCCACAGATTTACAAAAGACTAAAATTTTCTGTCAGTCTTTCGTTTTATAAACCTATCTGGATAGATCTCACCCCACACTGAAGATGTTCAACCCTCCTGTCAGCTTGCGGCACGTCCGGGGGGCGTGTGGGCCCCCGCCCCCGGGGGCCGCCCGTGCGCGCCGCTGGGCCGGCAGTCACCGACGTAGGCACTGCTGCCGATCTCCTGGCGCCTCAGTTCTTTGGGTCTGTGACAGACAGTGGGTTGTGTATCAAAGTATGAAGGGTAACATTTGAAATGTACTGCATGATCTCACTAAGAATCCCCATAATGAAAGTTACTTATTTGTAAACTGAGATCTTTCTGAGTTAATACCTTTGTCCTCATCAAATTTTCCTGTTATGTAAGGCAGTAGCTTCTACAACTTTCCTCCCTATGGAGGAGGAAATAGAGGCTCCAAGAGGTCAAGTGCAATGAGGAGGTCACCCAGCCACGAAAAAGAGAGCCACGCTCTCATCTTGGGTCTGCCCAAGCCCCAAGTTGGTAGCAGGGATGTGGGCCTTGGTTTTGGCCTCTTTTATTGTTGGCCCTAGTGTGTGTGTCAGGCAGGGGGAGGGGGGCAGCAAGGAGGTGCTTATTTTCTCTGTATTTAAGTGGGGTGAGTTCCACTTTCTCGCTTGAGGAATAGTATGGTCTTACTGGAAAGTGTCTTTGGTCAGCTCCCAGCACTGCATTGAGCGCCACGTGTGGAAAGTGGTGTTGCACTTGTGCGATCTCTCACACACACGCTGTTCGAGCTCCTCAGCTGCCATCTCATCTTCTGCAGCATCTCTGTTCGGGAGGTGAGAGGGTGGGAGGAGGGCGAGGAGGATGGTCCTTTCATTTTAATATTCTGTGACCATGAACGGAAAATGCTGTCAGCTCCTTTACCCCATTTCTGCATTTTCTTTTCCTAAACCAAAAACAGGCTGGAGATAGAGCTGCCTCTTTAGAGACACTTTTGTCCCCAGAAAATTCATTTCCTTTTCTGAGAGTCAATTAACAAGACCACCAGTGCTAATGGAATTTTTGAGATTCAGTTTTGGGCTGATCACACACAATTGGCTTCCCCCCGCCCCCATTTTTGGCATAAAGAGAAACACCTCACTCTTCAGTATTAGTCTTTTAAATATGTGCATCCCTTCTAAGTTGACTGTTCTCTTTCATATCATGTTTCTTATCCGGTTCTTCCTGCAGACATGAGTGCCTATACTGTCTTAATGATAGTCACAGGCTCGTCACACCTAAGCAAGTGCTCACGCACTGTGTGAGGATTTCCTTAGTCCCTTTAAGGAAATGGGATGCTTCTGAACAGTTCACCCTCTCCAGTCTCTGAGTGGTCTCAGCAGCTGAAGTGTGTATTCTGCCTCCGCACCCCGAGGGCAGGGTCTTTCCTTTTTCCCTGTGAGCAGCCGTACTACACATGGGTTGCTAGTCCTCTGCTTTTGTCATCCTGTGATGACTTGGGGCCACACGTACAAATACTGATAGGAATGTGGATTGGTTGGAGGAGGCCCTCTCCACACACAGACCCAGAATACGGAGTTTTTGGTGGTTTCTTCTGCTGGATGCCATCACATTGTGGTTCCTATTTATTCAGTCCTCCCTTCTCCATTTTATGCCAGCTCCTGGGCCAAGCACTTTACATTGTCTTGTTTTTGTCGTAAAATGTAAGCTCTTAAGCACTGCTTTTCCCATTTTGCAAGTGAGAAGACTGTGGCCCAGGGAAGCTGTGACTTGTTCAGGATCAGAGAGCCTGATGGTGGCAAACATCAGGACTGGAGCTTGGGCACAGCCCACGTACTGTCCTTAAATAGCAAAGCAACCCAAGGGGTGGGCGGCCAAGGAAAATTCAGAAGTAGATCTCTTGAGGGGGCGGGTCCGCCACCTCTCCTCCCCTGACCCCCAGGAGGTGCCCTGTTCCAGGCCAGCACACCCGCCCCCCTGCCTGGAGACTGCCGCAGGCCGCCACGAGGGATGCCGAAATGCATCTCGCCTCCCAGGTCATTCCGAGGTAGTGGGCCCTGGCTCTCTGCGGGACATGCTCTGGAGCAAGGCGAGGGCCAGAGCTTGCCCTTCTGCACGGGAAGAGAGGCCTTTCGCCCTTCTATACGTAGCCACATCTCAGGTCACTTGCAGCCAGGCTGCTGTCTGATTTGAAATGAGCCTGATCTTGATGTGCAGGGAGCACTGGGCCAGGAGGCAGAAGCGTCAGGTGACAAGCCTTCCAGGACCTGTCTTTGATTGCTACACCACCTCGGTCAAGCCACTTCTTTCTTTGAGCTCAGTATCCTCTTCTTAGTAAAAAACTGACTGGCCGTCATGATCCCTGTGGCAGTGTCATCTGCAGCTCTACCATCTAAGGTATCTCGGTTGTTCCAGGGTCTACGGCGCCGTCCTAGCAGGTCCAGCCTAAGGGCAGGGCCATGGGAGGCGATGGTGACGCAGTCCTGCTTATCAGACTGGCACAGCGTCGGAGTACCTAACTGGTCTTGCTGTTTATGAAACACTTTGCTATCGGCTCTCCTCTTCACAGGACTGGCGGGGTGGACAGGGCCAGAGTGCGCCTGGCCCGTGTCTGAGCCGGGGCCCACCCTCCTCTGGACGCTGTGGGTGAGGTGGGCCCAGGTTCACTCGACTCTGGTCAGAATCTCAGAATGTTCGGTCTGGACTGAGAAGGCTGCCTGGTTTTGTCTAGCACCTGCATCCCTCATAGGATGGTGACAGCTGCACTTCTGGAGGTGTCAGAACAGGGACCTACACATGGGCCCGCAAGCTCTCTCACCCTTTCCAGACCAATGCACATACACACTAGGCACTGTTTGGAGAGTGATGGTGGGCTAAATGCTGGGTCAGCGGGGGGACAGTGAGTGGGCAGGTGGACTGGTGGGCCAGCTCCCAGACTGGTCTGCCTTGGAGTGGGTGTCTTAGGACATTGAAGCAGAGAGAGGGACAGAGACTTGGGAGACATGGCCTCACCTGACTCTCAGTCTCACAGAAGAGACAATGAGGCCAGAGCAGAAGCTACAGGAGGCGGCGTGAGGAACGGGGCAGGCAGAGGCCCAGGCGGCCCGGGGAAGGCCCCGAGCTCGGCAGCCAAAGGCACCTGCTGCTGTGGAGCCTGGGCCACGGCTGCCAGCGCTGCCAGCCCCATAGCCCGCCCCCTGCGGAGGGAGGGGAAAGTGGAAGATGTTCCTCACCGTCCTGTTCTCAGCCTTCAGCCTCCAGTGAAAACCACACACCTTCGATCGCCTCTGCTGTTCCCAGTCACCCTCCTCCCCTTCACTCCCCCCCCCCCCGCATACTTACCCGGTGCTCATGGGCTTGCGCAGGTGACACAGTGGCACTGCCTTCAGGACAGCTTTTCTCACCAGTGCGCCCCCTGTGCTGAGTAATTAGTGATCCCACTACACATGTGCATTCAAGGAAAGTTGGAAGGGAGTCTTCAGCAAGTTGTGTGCTCTCCCTCTAGCCCTGTGTGGAAGGGACAGGATCGATCCTGTAGCTACTCTGAGAGTTTACTTATTCTGAAGATGCTGAAAGGTTTTTCCCTCCTTCCCTGCCTCTTGGTCTGAGCAGTGGGGGGGCTGTTCCAGCGTCCTGATGCCTCTGCAAGGGCTGCCTGTGCATCTTCTCTTCATTTAGATGCTCCAGGTGGGCTGAGGGCAGCTGAGGTGAGCACAGGCCACAGGCCTCCTGACTCTGGCAAAGCTCACTTCCACTGGGGCGCTTCTCGGAAGGTGCTGTGGCTGTGGTGGCCCAACAGTTGAGCAGCCCTGGGTGCCAACACCGGCCTGGACCTCGAGAGGCCAAGGTGCAGCTTCCTAGTTCCTGGAGCAAAGGCCCCAGATAGCAGGACTCGGTAGGAGGCCCCATCTTTGTTTGCTTCTCCTTATTAGCCTTCCCGTACAGATGAATTCACAAATGTGCGGGCCTAAAAAGGCTCCATTACCTCCAGCACTTGATTAATCATTTAAAATGTCTGAGCTGAGCAAGTAAAGGTTTCAGATTCCAGGAAGGGGCTGACTGAGGAGCCTTCAGCTGAAAAGGCCTCTGCTCACATTTCTTGTGAGTCATCTCTGCCCCGGCCCTTGTGGCCTGAAACTCCGCTTGCCCACTGCCTGCCCAGAACCGGGTTTTGTGAATGGCACCCCCGAGGGTGCAGAACTTGGGGCTGCTGGTTGATGCGTCCGGTGGGCTGGGTTATAGTGGGCCGGTGGCCCTAGAGGACGGGTTGGTGACCCTATAGGAGACCCCGGGTCTTGGTGGTCAGGCAGCCTCCAAGCATCTTCCATTCATCTGCTCGGCTTCCAGCACAGAGGCGAGAGAGTAAGTGGGGGCTTCTGACAGAAGCTGCTCAGCTCCTCCCTAAGCGGCTGCGCACCCAAGACTGGCCTATGCCTTTCTCACCTAGTTTGGGCCTCTGGGTCACAACTCTACGCTCATACACCACCCCCTTCCTGCATTTCTCTCCCTCTCTCCCTCCCTCTTCCTCTCCCCCAGCCCCCGCCCCATCCACTTGCGTTCACGTGGCCAAGTGGTGAGTGTCTGCCCCTTTGTGGGCCCCACCTGGAGCTGGTGCTGAGAACACTGCGGGTTATTGCAGAAGGGCTCTTTGGGAGTGAGAGAGGCGAGCCAATGAAGGGTTCCCCTGGACCTGATCTCCAACCCAACTGTAGCTTTCTGGGAAGAGTCTTTTCAGTCCCTTCTTGCCTGGGGCTAGGGCACCGGCTTTGGGCACCGGCTGAATAGGGTGGTCTGGGAGACCAAGACTAGGCAGTGAATGGGAGGGTTAGCCTTTCGGCTGACGCGTATCTCAACTGATTGGCCCTGTTAGGCCCGGCCCCTGTGCCCAAGCTGGCCACAGGGGGGCACCTGCTCTCCAAGGAGCTCCGCCTGAGGAGCCCCTGCGGGCACCAGAGCCTCCCTCGCTCCCGGCCTGCTCCCGGCCTGCGCACTGGCTGAACTGCCTGGAAGGGCAGGGCCAGCTCCCACCCCCACCATCCTCTGCTCTTTGAACCCCTCCCCCCTTTTCCTTTTAAAACATTTTGAAATAACTTTAGACTTACATGTGAGTTGCAGAGATGGTACAGTTTCTGTACTGTTCACTCAGCTTCCTCCTAATGATGGCCACCGTACATAACAATGGTTCTGCCCCCTTCTGTGTCCTGCTTGCTGGGAGGGGCCGGTTGCAGGAGGGCCCCTGTGGCCTGGGCGGGGAGCACTGCACTGGCATCAGCGCCCCTCAGCCCCTGCTGGGTAGGCAGTACTGCTGGTGAAGCTTCGGTGCACCCGGGTCCCCCGGCTTTGAGTGCCCGGGGAGGGCGTCGCGGCCCAGGACTCGGGCAGCCGAGGCCGCACACCGCGGGCCAGCTGGGGGTGTGGGCGCTCAGGCAGATTCACCCACTGGGTGTCCCGGGCAGACCTGGCCCTGCAACTCGGTGCAGCCAGCACCTCTGGGGGCGCAGTGCCTCAGACTCTCTGGGTAGGTAAGGCGTCTAGGAGGACGCACTTGGGAACTACGCCATTTTCTGGGCCCCACAGTGGGTGCTGAGGAACTGTGAGGCCTTCCTCAGAGTAAGTCACTGTAACCTCCAGACCAGCCCTCCCCCCACGTACTCTGCCCGCACCCCATCTTCTTGACGGTTTGGGGGCAGAGGTTCTGCCCTCACCCAATGGAAAGGAAAAAGTCATAAGGGCTTTGGAAGACTTGGTGCTCCAGGAAGTAAGTGATTCAGATTTGTGAAGTATGTACAACCAACCACCCTATCAAGGGTGACACAGCCATCTGGTCTGAAGTCCTCTCTAACCAGGCTGATTATTTCTAATCTCCGCACACCTTGTCTGGGAGTAATGAGCTCAAAGTACCCATCGCCCCAGGTTTCAGAATATGTCACGTGAAATACACCCTGGCAAGGACAAACTAAACCAAAGGAAAAAGTAACAAGAGAAGTGAGACTGGGACGTTTGCTTCCCTAGGCTTCCCGAGGTTCAGTGGTTCCAACAGGAGGGGGGAACTGGGAGGGGGAGCGGTGAGGAGAGGGCATCCCGACCCCGGTACCACGGGGCTGGGAGGCTGGGTGGCACTGTGCGTGGAAGCCCCCCGCGCGGGTCCTGGCCCATTTACGAACCCCTCAATAAACGGCAGCGGGGAAACAGCAGGGCCTTCCACACGGCGGCCTAACCTGGGGCTGGGTCTCAGGCCTGGGCCGAGCAGGCTCCTTCCTGACCTGGCAGGGCAGGGGCCTTCCTATACCCCAGCGGCAGTGCAGCCAGTGCTCCAGTGGGGACAGTACAGGCAGGGGTTATTCAAGGGGTTCCACGGCCAACTGTGTCCTCAGTTTCCCTTTCCAGAGCTGCCCATCCTGGATCAGGGGGAGGTTGGGGACTTGGGCTTGTCATCTAGCAGATGGCGATGGTGCCCTGCCTGGGGCTTTCCTCCTGCGGCTACCCCAGGGTCTGGGGTGCCCAGGCCTTGAGAGGGGAGGGTGGGCTCTGGCTGGTGTAAGAGAGGGCGATCCTGGAGCCACTCCTTCCTGGTCCCTTTTCTATCCCCACTGGGCCTGGGCTCAGATCCTGCTCCTGCCTAGTCATGTTTACTTGAGCAAGAGACTTAACCTCTGTAAGGCTCCTTACCTGTGAAATACGAATGATGGTAATATCTATCCCAAGGTTATTGTTGGGACTGAATCAGGCAAAACACCTTAACAGGCCTCAGAATAAACAGGCTGCCTTCTCTTGGACTAGGCTTTCCTGGTGGGGGCTCTTATCTCCCAGACCCAGAACAGCTTTGCCCATGTTGCTGAGATTAAACATGTGCCCAGAGAGAAGGGAATGGGGTGTCTCTGTGGAGAGCAGCTGATACAAGGAGAGAACTTGGGAAAGCTCACTATTAACCCACTGTATTCTAGCTACTATACCAGGCTCGACAGAGAGGAAGTTACAGAGGAGACATAAAAATAGATATGCCAAAATAGAACTGAAAGAAGATTGCCAAAAGAGTGGTTTAATTTAATTTATAAGATTCATGTATTCATGAACTTTCAAAAAGTTTAAAATCCTTACAGTCTGTAACTGAATTTCATGATGGTGGTGGTTTTGAGATTTTCTTAAAAGTGGCCACAGATTCTCTGAGGCCGAGGTTGACCATCAGCCATTTTATGGATGTCCTTACGGGAAGAGAGGCTGATGCTGGCTGCAAGTCAGCTGACAAGGGTGGTTAGGGTCCTCCTTGACCTGTGGGTTTGCTTTGCACTCAAATCTCATAACAGAGCGCTCAGTCCCGACAGGGCTCAGGTGTCCACCTCCATCCTGAGAAAAAGGGAGAGCGCCAGGCTCCTGCCATCCTGCCTCCCACTGCTTCGTGTGGCAGCTCAGAGGCTGGGGCACACTCTGATACTGTGCACTGCCCAGGTATAAGAAACCAAGATTTTCGGTTATTCTTTTATGGACTAAAGCCCCCTTTCTGGAGATTTTGGTTACTCTCACTCTTGGAAGAGGGCTTATCTGATCTGAAGAAATGCCCTCCCAGCCCCGTATATGCCACAGGACATAGTGCTGCTTGGTTTATAAACCAAGTGGGGTCAGCCAATGCTGGCCAGATAGCATGGGCATTTCCTTTCTCAACTCTGGCCGCCTTGGTGCAGGGCGGCTGTATGGGCTCCTTAGCGCTTGTCCCTGCAAGGGTAAGTGTGCCGCGGAGCCCAGCCACCCTCCCTCCATTCATCACCCACAGCAGCATAGGTAGAAAGGGCCCCCGCCTGCTCAGTGGCTTTCTGTGCCAGAGCCCTCCCTTGGTCTGGGAGGCATGGGCCTGCAGGGTGCACGGCTTGTGCCAGGTTCGTTCTCACCCTCTCCCCTCTCCCCTCCAGTGTATGTGGTGGAAGACCAAAGAAGGGATGACCTGGGCCCGTCCACCTGCCTCACAGCCTGCTGGACTGCTCTCTGTTGTTGCTGTCTCTGGGACATGCTCACCTGACCGGCCCGGCCCTGCCGTCCGGCCAGCCCTGCTGCCACCTCCAACAGGTGTCCTGCCTCCATCTCTTCTGATTGCTGAAATAAATGACTAGCTCTGCACAGACACTTCTACCTTCAACACAGTGGGATTCTAGATTAGCAGGGGTTGCTGCTGTTTAATTCAGTGACTTGATCTTTCTAATGTTCAAAATCCATTTCCTGTTGGCCTTTCACAAATGTGCTAAATGACTTTCCTTTTGTTTTTTTGGCCAAAGGCTTAGTTATGAAATATATATATATATATTTATAATTTTTAAATTATACATTCAAGGTAGTGGCATAATGTAACATACCACTGAATGATTTCTCTGCTAACACCCTCTATGTTTCAATAAATTTGTCTGAACCTCAACTGTCTGAATTATTCCAGATAAAATTTAAGCCCTGGGTATCTCAGCTGGTGGCCACTCTCCAGTATTTACCTTTTCATTCTGGCTGCTCCCTGAGTAGGGTGGGTGTTATTAGGAAAGTAGGTCCTGAGGCGCTCACCACGCCAGCATTCTCTCTCTAGTCCCACTCAAAGATGGGCTCCCCAGGGAGCCAGACCCGCTTTTACACAGAGCCTAGGAAAGGGCCTCTTCCTAACCAGGGGCTGCCCCTGGCAGGAGGGAGAGCTGGAGCCCAGAGTCAGGGTAGGGGCTAGGCCCAAAGCGGGGCCCTCCCAACACACACCCACCCCTTTTACACACACCTCCCAGAGAGAAGAGCTGTCATAACTCAAGCTAGCCAGCCAGGCCACCCATCAGCTTTGGCCACAGGGTGGCGCTGAGCTGCCGTAGCAGAGAGGCAGTTTCCTCAGCGGGCCTGCCCCGCCTGCCCCAAGAGGCTGCACTTCACAGCTCCCTGCTACCTCCACCTGCCCACCTTCCCTCAGAGCAGTGATGTACTTAAAATATTTTAACTACCAGCTCTCTCTTTAAAAACAAACAAAACGCCATGATTTTTTTTAGCATCACCTGATGTCTGTGGAGTAATTGGTCCCAACACAGCTGATTGCAAGCTACCATGATGTCCTGAACGTGGAGTCAGAAAGAGAAGCGCAGGAGTGCCCTGCTATGTGGTGGTTCCACGGCCCAGGTACAATAGACCATTAACCTCAAAAACATGGATCATGGGCAGATTTAGTTACTAAGAGGGGGTATGTTCTAAATATTTATTACCCTTGGTCTTTAAAGTATGTAGCTTTACAATTAAATTATTAATTTTTAATAATGGCTGTGTTTAACAAATGGCTTGCAACAAAATTCCTAAAGATTGAATAATTCCCCCGAGCTAATGTAAGCCAGCTCCAAGACACCACTTCCCCCAAGCCTCTAGGAAGCCTCAGGATTGTAGCGTCCACCTTATGACATTGACCAAAGGGAGACAGTCTTAGAGGCGCTGCTGGTTTATTACTAAATTTCCTTTTGGAAGGTTGGGGAGGAAGCAGGAATCTCTAGGCAGGCTGCCACTGAGGAACTGCTGTCCTGCTCACTTAAAGTCAGCTATGCTCTGGTCTCCTTTGTCTCGTATCTGCACATTCCATGGCGGCTGTGAGCTTAAGGGGTTTACTCGAATGTTCTCAAAAGGGGAAAGAGAAGAGGGGAAGGCTTCGATGCAGAAGGATCAGGGCCACAGCCCCAGAGAGGGACAGGGAGGAGCTGAGGGAGAGGTAGCCTCTGCCTCTCTGTTCTCACCCCTCAGCTCAAGAAAAGCAACTTAACAGAGCGGCCCAGGTGCCTTTTATTTGTCTGACCAGCACGGCTAGGAGGGGCTGTGGGCAGAGCACCCCTACCAGTCCTAGCTCCCTTCACCTCTCTCCTGGGAGTTCATGACCCACCCCCAGGGGAGAGGAGTGTCTTCAGCAGCGGTAGCAGGCAGAGCTAGGATAAAAAATACAGGGTTGGGATTTTTAGGGGCGCAGGGTGATGTAGAAAACAGGGTTAGCAGAGTCTCCAGATAAAATGTCCATCAGGGTAAAGCAGAGGCCCTTTCCCTGCACAAGCCCCTTGTCCTTGCAGGAATGGGAGGGGTCAGGGGAAGTTCCCCCTTGAGGAGTCCTACTGTGCCCTTCGTGCCATCAGCATCTCCCTGATGTTGTCCTCAGCCTCCTTCACACTGCGCTCCAGGTAGGATTTTTTCTGCTGCAACATGAGAGAGAAACAAGGGTCAGGGTGAATGGGCCAGGTTGGCAGATGCGACTTTCATGCCCAATGGTCACAGCTTCGCCTCTGTGACCAGCAAGTGACTTCCGGGGGCGTATTGTCAATTGGGAGCCAGGTACACACAGCTGCCCAGAGTGCTCCCCCGATCCCTGATCCACAGGGGGAAGAGGCTGCTTGGTACAGAAAGCAGAAGTGCTGCAGAAGGCAGCAGCGCTCTTCCCCTACGAGGAAGTAGACTCTAAAAACAGGCGTCTGGGTTCACGGAGTTACACCAGACAAAGGCCAGGAAATTCCAGGACAAAGCTCCGGCCCCATAGCAGACTGTCTCAAGGTTTTCCATGGCCCCGGCCAGGCCGCTGCTGCCGAATGGACAGTGCACCCCCTGCTCTGTCCAGCGAGATGACAGGCTTTTGAGTCCTACGAAGTTGTATCACCCGTCTCACCGAGGCAGATGAGTCAAGATGAAATCTGCTTTTCTAATGAAACTGCTGCCTGCTAGGAATCCAGGACAGTGACACACAGAGTAAAACAGGCTTTTTGGAAGTTCACCTCCTACCCCATCTGGGTACTAAATTAAAATCTCAGCTTAGACAAAGAATTTCACTTTCAGGACCCACATCTGGACCCGTATTACAAAACATTAGTCAAAGGAAATGATGTCTGTACATTATTTGCCCTGTGGTCACCCCAGAAGTATGGTGGCTTCACCACTGGTCCCTGCCCTGAGGACATAGTTGTGGCTGCATTCCCACTTAACAGACATGCAATGAAAGCTCCCTTTTGGAGGAATACTCAAAATAACTCCCTCCGAGGCTGTGCGCGCCTGAGTCGCGCGGGAGCCAGCAGTGCAGAGCGCTTCCCTCAGGCCACCCCTTCCCGCGGGCAGCAGGGGCTTCCCAGTGGCCATTCAAGTGCCCAGGAGCCCCGGGGAAACGAGGGCAAGGCTAGGGCAGACGACAGGTGAGCAGCCTGGTCTGACGGGCCTTGCAGGACAATCTAAACGAAGGCCTCTATTGCTTGGGGCCTGCACCACGCAACCTCTCCACATATCCCTGCCTCTTAACTTCTCCACTCTCTGCCCAGGTCCTAATAAATGATACATTTAGAGACTCTTTCCTGTAGGTGCCAAACCTTTATCAATTTTTGTGTGAACCTCTAGTCCCTGTTTGTCTTCTCCTTCAAATTTCCTGAAGACAAGAAAGAGTCATACATATCTCTTTACCCATCACCCATCTGTCCAACTTGCACACAATTCCTTACAAACAGGAGCACCATAAAAACATGGTGACCATAATATGATGGCCACAAATGCACGTTATTACTAAGGAATTTTGTTTAATTACATTGCCAAACCTGATCTAGTCCTATCAGAGTGGGAACTTAAACTTCCCCTTTGATGAACAACCCTTAGACTATACTTGTGGTGAGTTAAAAAGAGAGGAATACTTATAACTCCTGACACACCACTGAAGAATGTACATGTACCGGGTGTTGCACAGAAGGGGAGCAGCAGCTAGACAGTGAATGCCATGGAGCATCTGGCCCCGTGGGAATCTGAGGAAGAGGCTGCAGGAGCAAGCGGGCTGTACCCTGCAGGAGCCACCCAGGGCTCGGGCCCCGGGGCCCCGGTGTGCACACTCCATCGCTGCGAACTCGCTGCCCTGACTGGCAAAATCACAAACTTGGAACATTAGCAAGAGATGTTCTATCTACTGCCCAGGCCTCTGGACAATCAAATTCAGTACCAAAATCAAAGTAATTCTTATCTTTAAAATTCTTTATTCTATAATGTCTATTTTTTCTATCTTCCACTTCCAGTCACATGATTTTTCATGATTTTACTATGGCACGTCCTAATTAAAGTCTTCAAGTTTCAAAAAATAATGCAAAATGAACTTGTCTGTTTTTAAATCTTTAACTTGCTGAACATAGAAAAAAAAATTTTCCATCCCATCACGTCGAGCATCCCAGGCACAGAGGGACCTGTTTTCTAACTGTAATTCAATAGGTCTCGTCCATCCTCAATCACATCTAAACTCAAAAACCCGCATAATCAAACTGGGACCGAAGCATCTGTCGTGGGTTGAATTGTGTCTCATATAAAGGTATGTTGAAGTCCTAACCCATTTTACAGTGAATGTAACCTAATTTGGAAATAGGGTCTTTGAAGATGTAACCAAGTTACGATGAGGTGGTACTGGATTAGGCTAGGCCCTAAATCCAAAAGCGCCCTTATAAGAAGGCCACGTGAAGACAAAAGGGCACACAGGGAGAATGCTGTTCATGGACGGAGGCAGAGAGAGGGCTGCATCTATGAGCCACGGAAGGCCAAGAATGGTCAGCAGCCACCTGAAGCTCGAAGCGGAAAGGAAGGGCTCTCCCCTAGACCCTTCGGAGGGAGCAGGGCCCTGCAGCACACATTCTGGACTTCTAGCCCCCAGGACTGTGAGAGAACAAATTTCTGTTGTCTTAAACCACCCACTTTGTGGTAATTAGTTGTGCGGCCCGTGGAAACCAACATAGCACCTAAATGAGGGAGGCCCCTAGACACAGGCTCTACACCCAGCTTCTTCTGGGCGACGGCCTCTGCCCACACTGAACTCACAGGCGCGCAAGGACCCCTGAAGTCAGTACTATGAGGCCATACTTCTCCCCCCGAGACTGGGGGAGAATGAACCCAAATACAAATCAGGCTGCCAAAGAATAGAGAAAATTAAGGAACCAACAATTACATCAAACTTTTTTCTCCTTAGATCTCCGCAGCTTCTTCCTACAAGTACTTAATAAAACCAGAAATTGTGTGGACCTCAGCCTTCCCCATTACTGTAAATGACAACTCCATTCTTGCAATTGCTCGAGACAAAACTTTGGAGTCATCTTTGACTCTTCTTTCATGCCCGACATCCATTCAACCAACAAATCCTGTTCACAATCTGACCTTAATGAATAGCCTCATAAGCGGTCTCCTTTCTTCTACCCTTGACCCCACTTCATTTTCTTCTCCACAGTGACCAGAGTCATCTTTTAACACTTAGAACCCTCCAATGGGTTTTACTTAGAAGTAAAAGGCAAAGCCTTTTCAAAAAGCCACATGGTCTTGTTCTCAGCTGACTCCCTGACCTCCCCACCCACAGCGTGCTCGCTCTCTCTCTCCGCTGCAGTCACAGTGGACGCCAGGCTGTTCCACAGTCCACCTGCCACGCTCCTGTGCAGCCTCTGCCCCGGCCCTCCCAGAGCAGGAACTCCCCTGCCCAGACAGCCGCATCACCCGGGCCTCCCTCACTGTCACCCTATGGGAAAGACCTTGATTACGTGCTGCTCCATACTCCCTGTTCCCACCCTGATTTCCCTCCATACCTCCTATGGTCACATAGCAGGACCAGAATTTGTCTGTTGTCCCTTACAAGAAAAGGTCCCTGAAGGTAGGACTTGGTTCTGTTTGCTGATATAGTCCCAGTGCCTAGAAGAATGAATGGTACATTCTACAGGCTGCCCCTTTACGAGCATTCTAGGAACTCAATACCTGTTGAATGAAAGTGTATGTATTTATGGGAAATGATGCCTTACTGGTTTACCTGTACACACACTGCTCCTTTTTAGTTCTCCCTGCCACCTTGAATGACTGAGGAACACCTACCAAAGGAAGCAAAGACAAAAACTGGCCATTCTCCTTCAAAGTGGTTTGCAGTTTTTGACAATGCCCTCTAACCTCTGCCTCTGGATATACACATAGGTCTGAAACATCAATGCTTTACTTCCACAAACACAACAGGCCCTTATGCCTTATCTGGCCAACCTGTAAAACTGTAAAATAAACTGTCCCAATTTCCCACATCTTGAAGTCGGAAATCCTTGAGAAACTGTTCGGTAACAGAGCTGCTGTGAGCTACAAGGGGGTTGTGCTGTATCAACTCCAGGAGGCATTTCAAACCCAAACCTCCACCAGGAGGCCTGGGAAGGCGTTTGCTGGCCTTGCTACAGCATTTTTCTGTCTTGCTGAGCAATCTCCCTCAGAACACTTTCCCTAGGAAACTCTCTAGTGGCACCAAACCACAAACCTCTGGGTGCAGCGACATTCTTGTGGGACCTTGTCCTGATATGAAATTCTGAGATTTCCTGTGGGCCTCAGCATGGCCAGGGAAATGAAATTGTTGGACTTATTGCTCATCAGCCTGAGGTTCTTCTTTCTGGGAGTCAGACTGAGGGGCTGGTGTGTCATTCTTATCCTCTCACGGAATAAAGACGCTCAAGTCCCTAGAACTTGCATGACATGACACAATCTCTCAAATAGACTCCTGAGGTCATTCATCTTGTGATGCTACCTCTACAGACTTTTTTTTTCTTTTCTTAGGAAGTTTGTCCTTTCTCTCTCTGTTTGTCATTTCTTGGGGTACAGAGAAGAGTTTCCCCTTCCCCCTCTATGTCCCGCTTTGTGAAATGAGAATTTGGACAATACCGGTGTCCCTACTCCCCCATTTTTCTTTAGTCACAGAATTCTTTCTTGAAATGAACTCTTATCTTAAGGACAAAATAAAGAAGACATGTATGATGCAGGTCGGGGAAGGCGGACACACGGCGGGTAAAAGCAGACCTGACCCTCTGGCTTGACCCCTGGCCCCCAGCCAGGCTACAGGGGCCGCCGGCCGCCGTCTCGGTCTCCTTTGCCCGATGCTCTGTGAGGCCTGTGCTCTGACAGCCTCTGCTCTGAGCTCCGTGTTTCTGACCCTGAGTTCGACCTATCCTGGCCACACATTTCGTCCTTTGCTGAATCCTCAGCTTCTGCAGATAACAGCCAACTTCAAGCTCTACCATTCATTTTAAAACCTGAGTCAGGCTGCCCTCTCACTGTCTCTCCCGTTCCTTCCAAATTAAAACCCCAAGGACCTCAATGGTTCTCGTGTCGCCAGGGTTTGCAGAACTGTAAAATGGCCGGAGGGTGCCGGCTGCCCACAGAGGGGAAGTTTAGCAAGAGGCCTAGAATTCACTGAGGGCTGCGGAGGCATGCCTTGGCAGAAAAGGGGTAAAATCGGAAGAAGGCCAGAAAACAAGAGCAGGAAGAATTTAAAAAAGGAAAGGTAACAAGGGGGCACAGAGAAGCCAGGAAGGGAAACGAGACCGAGACGGGCAGAGCTGCGGCAGGCAGGGGCTGTGCAGGGCTCGGAAAGTGCAAGTGCTTACCGTGGCCCGGAGGGGCGAGGGGTGCCCACCGGAGGCGGGAAAGGCCAGGCGTGAGCGGGGATTTGAAGCTAAGAGACCACTGACGCAAGCACACACGTCCCCTTGTGAACTCATCGGGTACATCACTTCACCATTAAGGACACAATTAGGCTATGAGGTAACCCCTGAACTATATATGATTAGAAAGCAAGCTCAAAGAAAGAGAAAGCAATTTTAGGCAGGGAACAGGAGAAGAGAGAGGAATCTAAGAAGGGGTTACTGTCTCTGCATATTTGAGAAACTGCTTTTAGCCCTGGTGCGGCTCAGTGGATTGAGTACCAGGCTACAAACCAAAGAGTCATTGGTTCGATTCCCACTCAAAGCACAAGCCTGGGTTGTGTGCCAGGTCCCCAGTAGGGGGTACACGAGAGACAACCACACACTGATGTTTCCCCCTCTCTCTCCCCCTCTATCTAAAAATAAGTAAAATCATTAAAAGAAAGAAAGAAAAGAAAGAAACTGCTTTCAGAACATCTTTAAGCAATCCCTCTGCTGAAAAACAAGGGTAAAAGACTCGGTTCAGCCGACTTATCTTGTTTTCTTCCAGGTGTTCTTTTTTTCTGCTGAGACGCTGACACCTGTACAGGGTCAGTCTCCCAAATAATTAGATGCTCTGCCCAAGAAAGCTTCACACTACTCAAGCGCTCTACAGCAGAGGCACACTGGTTTATTTCATCCACACAACAGTGTTGGACCCCTTAGTCCCTCTAGGGCTTAGGTGATCTCTGCCTACGGTGGCTCTCCCTAGTGCATCTGCTTCACTTAAGTCCCGGAGGCAGCCCGGCCCATCAGGCAACCTGGGGAACAAAGAAGGGAGCAAGCTCAGAGGTAAGTGGAGAGCCCGGCGGGGGGGGGGGCACCTGCTTTGGAGCATATGGCACTGATCAGGCTTCATTCACAAGATTATGACATTTGTGGGCACCAGGCTTAAAAGGGACGAGACAAGCCAATAAATCATGTCAAGTGATGAGCAGCTGAGGTAGGTAGGGACATGTGGCTCAGAGAAGATCAGGGGAAGAAGGAACCTGACCACTACCTTAAATATCTAAAGCAACAGTTCTTAAAATGAGATCCCTGGAAATTTTTGCAGTGTCAGCAATACCTGGGAACTTACTAGAAATGCACATTCTCGGGCCCCAATTCAGACCCACTGATTCAGAAATTCTAGGAGTGGAGTCCAGCAACTTCAACAAGAATGTGGACGTTTCATCATCCCAGGACCTCCTTTTCCCTCACAAATTTTACTTGAATCCAGCTCAGGGACCTGGCCCACAGAAAGACCCTAGAGGTCTTGTCAACACCAGCAACTGAAATGTCAGTTTCACAGCCACACTGCCGCGTTCTTCAGGTCACTTCCATCTGGTTACTCTCCAGCACTTCTTCACCTCATCACTTGGTGAGAAGTTCTTCATTACCTGTTACGCTTCCATGGCCTTTCCCCTCGTACCCTGTTTAGCTTCCACAGTCCATCGCTGATATTTATTCCCCCTGTAAAAAACCTTTCCTCCTTTGCCCCTCTCTCCTTCTGCTTCACTTGCCTGGCTAAATGCCAACCCAAGTTAAACCCAACCATCTACCTACTCCATACTTGTACCTGAACAGCCGAATGTTGCTGGAGAAAAGCACTTAACCGTGCAGACTGACTCCCTTTAATTCAGGACCACAAAACTCAAACAGGCACTCAACACTGTTTGGAAATTCTATTAAACTACCTTAAGATGTTTACTTGTCTGCTCTTCAAAATAACTATTTCATACCTTGTTCTCCTCAAATCTCCTATACTCTCTCCCCTCTCTTGCCCAGCTCCCTGAGAAAATACAAGTGATCTGATAAGAATACCCTCTTCCTCTTCCCGCTACCACAGCCCTCACCAGACCTCCACCTACACACACCCTCTTCCTTCCCTGTTGTGAAAATGGAGGGCGGCTTCCTGCTTTTAGCAAAATGGAGCTCTTCCACCTGGGCGCTGTCCACGTCCACTCGCCTCCTCATAATTTCACTCCCACAGTTATCTTTTCTCTTTCTTCTTAACCTTCAGTTTCTCTTTCTCTGTAACATCCTTCTTGATGAGGCAATTTTTTAAAAAATCTTTCTTGACCTTCACTTTCCCCTGTAGGTACTGGCCCCTTTCTCTCTCCTTCTTAACAACTCCTTGAACCACTTGTTTTTAGCAGCTGCCCCCACTCCCCTGCCTACCTCCCGCCGCTCTTCGGCCCTCTCCACGCATGACCATCGACTCTGTTACACTGACTGTGGTCCAGCTCACCAATGAGCTCCATGTTGCCCAAAGCAGTGGTTATTTCTCTATTCTCTCCTTACTCAGCCCATTCTTACGCATCAACAGCATTCAACACAATTCTTAAAATATTATCTTCTCTTCACTGTCATAATACTGCACTCCTATTTTCCTCCCACATCACTGTCTACACTCCTAAATTCTCTTTTACTGACTTCTCCTCTGCTCAACTTTAGAATGTTGGCATTTTCCAGGAAGCTCACCTGGAACTCCTCTTTTCCTCATCTAAACTCCCTCTTAGAAATTCTCATCTAGTCTCATAGTTTAAACATTCATTTAAATGACTCCCAAATTTGTATCTCCAACCCTGACCTCCCCTGAATCCGGATGAACACATCCAATCGCTTACAACGTATCCTCTTGGATGTCAAACCCAAATTAACATGTCTAAACAGACACAATTGATTTATAGTCCCCTCAACCCCTCCCAGTCTTCTCCATCTCAGTGAATAGCACTCCTCCAATTGCTCAACTTAAAAACCACAGACACAAACAAACCAGCGAAAGACAGAAGCCATCCCTGACTGTTTTCTTCTCTTTAAACCCTACGAGTGTTAGGCGCTGTTGAGCCTGCTCTGGCTCGGGCTGCCCTGTGCACCCTGTGCTGTCCTCAATAGCCCCGCTGAGCTCCTGCATGTAGACTCGCGCCTAGGGCTTCTTTTATGGAGTCAATCCACCTCATACGTGGTCTTCCTCTTTTTCTGCTGCCTTCTATCTTTTTCCAGCATTACTGTCTTTTCCAAAGAACCCTGTCTCAAATAGAACAGCTTTAGTTTTGTCATTTTTTTTTCTGCCTTCAGCGGTGTGTCACTTGGCTCGTCTTTTGGGCAGTTCAGGCTTTCTGCAGAGCTCTCCTTTGTACCCCATTTCTAATGAATCCATTTTTTCTTAGCAGCCTTCTTCCCTGTCCAACTTTTGTATCCATACAGAGTAACTGGGAACACAAGGGTGCAGATGATCTTAGCCCTAGTTTCTAAAGACACACATTTGCTATTTATTGGTGGTCTTTCCTAATTCTTCCATTGCTGTCCTTCTGAATCTCAACCTCCTCTTGACTTCCTGGCTGCAGTCTCCGTTGGACTTGATGACTGAACCAAGGTAAACAAAACCTTCGATGATTTTGGTATCTTCATCTGTGTTAGAGTTGTATTACTTCTGTAGTCATGATTTTTGTCTTCTTGATGTTCAAATGCAGTTCTGCTTTTGGTACTTTCTTCTTTCATTTTTATCAGAAGTCAATTCAAATCACTACTAATTTTGGCCAGTAAGATGATGTCATCTGCATATCTTAAGTTACTGATATTTCTTCCACCAATTTTCACCCCTCCTTACTGAGTGTAGCCCAGTTTTTAGTGTTCTGTGTACAGATTAAACAAATTTGTATGTGGTCTACACACAAATTAAATGAAGCCCCATATTCCCCACTCAATGCATCAGCAACTCTTAACTTACTTCCAAATATACTCCTAAATCATATTCTTTCCATCCAGCTCCACTGCCACCATCCTAGTTCAAGACTCCAACAGCCTAGCCTGAACATTTATCATGAATTTTTAACATGTAAATCAGGTTACTTTCTGCTCAAAACCCTCTAGTGTCTTCCTATGACAATTAGAATAAACTCCAGATTCCTTACGCTGGGTAACACTGCCCTACGTGATCTGGGCCCTGCCAAGCACTCCAGCCATATTACCCTTCTTTCCCGCTTTCACTGCTTAAGCAACTCCATCAAAATTATTCCAACCATAAGGTACCATCTGTACTTCACCTGGAATGTTCTTCCCCTGGATACTTTTGAGTAGCTGGCTGCTTCTTTTCATTCACATCTTAGCTGAAATTTTACATTTTCAAAGAGGACTTCCCTGATTACTCAATTAAAAGGAGTAACTCTCCAAAACATCACCTTTGCTATAAATTTTCTTGCTTATTATTTGTATCTGAATACATAAGCTCCATAAAGTAGGGATTTTGTTGGACATGATTAATGCTTCATCCCCAGCACCAAGAACTGTCACATAATTCATTTAACCCACATTTACTGAGCACCCAATACATCAAACCCAAGGAGCACTGCGATTAGAGCAATAAGCAAGTCACGCCCTTATTCATACATGGATATTTAACTACGATTATAAGAGGGCTCTGAGGGAAAAGCATGGTGTTTAATGGAGGAAGCACCTAGTTTTCTCAAGAAAATCACAGAAGCACTTTTGACCTCGTCCTGAGGGATGAGTAGGAATTAACTAAGTGGAAAGGTTAGAGTTCGGGAGCGAGCAATTCCAGGCAAGTGGAGCAGGATGTGCAAAGGTCAAATGGAGCATGGCATGTCTGGAAACTAAATGACAGTCAGTGTGACTAGAGGAGAGAGAAAGAGACTATGAACACGTGAGAAGGACGAGGCTGGTGAGACTGTGTCAGATCATGCAGGGTCTTACACCATATTAAAAATTTAATTTTTACCTTGAAGATAATGGAAAGCCACCAGTTTTAAGCAGGAGTGACAAAAATCAAATTTGCATTGAAAACAAAATATCGCACTCTGGCTACAACACTGAATGAGTCAGAACAGAGCTTCCCACAGAATGCCCAGTGGTAACACATGGGCCCAAGATACTGATCCCTTCTGTTCCGAGGGCAGCTGGGTGGGCTCAGGGCAGCCAAAGCCCCTGAGCAGTCGCCTCCCGCCTTGAGCACCCTGTGTCCACACCTACCCCAATGAATCATGCAAGTATTTCCTGGGTGCTCTAATATAAAAAAGGTTAGGAAGCACTGAACTAGAGAATATAAGTATGAATGTTGAAGAACCTATTAGGAGGCTATTGCAAGTGTCTTGGAAAGAGATAATAGTATCTTACTGGTGGCAACAGAGATGGAGAAAAACAGATAGATTTAAGAAATATTCACGAGAAAAATCAACAAGAGGACTTCACGAAGTACTTCACTATAACCCTCATCAGTTATCACAAGTTGATGGAGAGGGAGGGGGCAGTCAAGAATAACTCTTAAGAGGATCAGGTTTGGAAGGGAACATTACGAGTTTAATTTTTTAGACATTTTGAATTTAAGGTACTGGTGAGATATCCACATGAAACATGAGAAGAAAACGAGACTGGGTCTGAAGTTCCTAAGACTCTGGGCTAGAGATAAAATTTTGCATACAGGTAGTACTTAAAGCCAGGAGAAGGCTGAAATTCCTAGAGAAAAAGCACAATAGGATAGTTTACTTAGCCTTATAGAAAGTCAACATTTAGTAAGACTGAAAAGAAGAGAAGGAACCAGCAAATAACACTAAACAGGAGGGTAACTGTCAGGAACAAAGAGAAGAGAAGAGTAGTTCAGGGAAAAGGGTGCGATTGCTAGAAATCACTGGATATGTTCTAACAGAAAGAGTGCCAACATCTTAGAAATGGCTGGGGGCAAGCGAGGGGAGAGGAGTGCTGTATCTAGTGGCCTCCCTATGGCTCTTTGATACCTGACCCAAAAACTCCTTGAAGGAAAATTACTTGATATTTTTAATTGTCACGGGTTAGCCCCAAGAGCACAAGTACTACAGCGTCAGGACAAATAATTTTGCTTGCTGTCTTCAGTGAGACGCTGGGCTTTGCACAGGTCCATCACAAGAGTTGTAGAGGTGTCAGAATAATAATACCCAGGGAAATGATAGGAATGGCAGAAATGCTTCATTCAGGAAATAAAGGAGCGAAGAGAATATCCTTTAGAGACCACTAAATGCCAGAGCCATGAAATGTGTGCAGTATAAACATACTAGCAGTGTAACAAACATGACAAGTATTTGTCTGTTTCAGGAACTGAGTAAAAGAGACCAGGAAAAGGGTGCAGAGACCACTACCAGTACCACAGCCCTGGGCTCCTCGATTCCTCTCTAAAACAAAATAAACTGACAAACAAAAACCCCTAAAAATTACAGCCCAGAGAGAATACTTTCCTAAGTTCTAGGATATGTGAAAAATAAATATACACAGTACATAATAAAGAAATCTGATGAAAGCAAATTTTATAAAAGCAAGAAGTTGCCCAATATACATCGTTCTACTTCTGCTTCTCCAGGATCCGAAAGCCAAGTCAGCAAGGACTATTAAAAACCCTATAAGCCTTCAAGTTTGACTGTTAACAGTTTGTGTTTAGCTTGCCCTCGTCCTACAAGTGCAAGAGGATCAAATCAACAGTTTGGCCTGTAGACAGGGTACAGGGGAGGGTGAATAAGGGTGTGCCTTCTGAGTGAGGAAGTAAGGGCAACACCTTTGCATTCTTGGATGTGGAGGTGTAATTGACTCAACTGTGGGGGCAAGGCCAGCACACAGGTATGTGCGGCCAAAGCATGAAGTCAGTCTGATCCTGCACTCCGTCCAAGCAAGTCGAGAATTTCTATTTTCTTACAGTTCAATAACAAAAAGATGTACAACTCAATTTAAAAATCAGCAAAGGACTTGCATAAACATTTCTCCACATAAGAAACATGAATGGCCAATAGCGCATGAAAGGATGTTTAACCTCATTAGTCATTAGGGAAATGCAAATAAAAACCACAATGAGATAATACTTTATACCCATTACAATGGCTATAATCAAAAATAGAAAATAAGTGTTGGCAAAGATGTGAAGAAATTAGAACCCGCCGATATTACTGGTGGGAATGTAAAATGATGCAGCTGCTGTGGAAAACCGTTTGGCAGTTACTCAAGAAGTTGAAAGATAAAATTACCATATGACCTACCAATTCCACTCCTACGTATATATATATATCCAAGAGAAATGAAAACAGGTGTTCAAACACAAACTTGTGAATGTGCATAGCAGGATTATTCATAATAGCCAAAATGCAGAAACAACCCAAATGTTCATCAACTGATGAGCAGATAAACAAAATGTGGTACATCCATACAATGTATATTATTCCGCTGTAGAAAGGGATGAAGTACTGGTACATGCTACATAGTATGACACAGATGAACCTTGAAAACATTAAGCTAAGTGCAAGACACCAGACACGAAAACCACATACTGTATGACCTATTTATATGAACATCTAGAACAGGCAAATCTATAGAGACACAACAGATTAATGGTTGCCAGGTTGCTGGGGTGGGAGAGCAATGGGCAGTGACTGCTTAATGGGTAGGGGGTCTCTTTTGGGGATGACAAAAATGTTCTAGAATCAAGCACAGTGATGGTTGCACAACATTGCGAATTTTAGCTCAACTAAACATAAAAAATAGTTCCTAGTTTTCTCAAAATGCTACATCACAAAGGAGGAAAAATAGGGCACGAAGTGCCTGTTTTAAAAACAGACATGGCAAGGAAAGTTCCTAATGAATTATTTTCACAGCAAATCTATCTTTACTCCACCTAACCACTTAATAGGAACACACAAACTGCCCAGGGTAAAATAAAATGACATAATCAATTTCTGAAAATTAACTCCAATGTTATCAGCAGAAGCACTGAACATTCCAATTAACCAGTTAGTAAGGCACTCTGGGAGAGCCCGTGGACAAACAAGGGCGAGGAAATGTCTATGTGATCACAGTACTACTTTCCAATCGAGTAATATATTTATACAACTAAAAAAATAGAGATATGGCAACTGGAAACCCATAAAAGGACCTGGAGACAGTGAAAACAAGCAAGGTCTCAAAGCCGCCATGGGCACAGATGAGTGAGTCATCGGCACCTCCTGTGCTGATCTGTGTAGATCAGCAGAGGGCAGAACTGGAGACCGACAAAGGCACTCCAATATCAAAGGGCAATTTATAAAGCTATCAAAAAACCTCCCTTTCTTTCCATTAAGAAAGAGAAAAGGCATATGTGTAGTTCTACCTGTAAGTATCACCAAGAAATTGCGGTTCTCTAACTCTAAGCTAAATCTCTCGGTGAGACAAGCAACCCAAGGTCTTTGCTCTTACCACTCTGAGTGTCTGGAGGGGCACTGGGAGGTCAGGTCACACCACCTAGTGACATTTCTCCATCCGGGGTGATGCAGGCTCATATCATGATGAAATCACTCCACAGACCAGACGTCACAGCCGCCACTTGTCCCTAATTCCACACCCACCCAAGTTACCATGGAACTGGTACAAACAGAATAAAGTTTAATATGCTATTGGCTCTGATCTAAGTAGCTGACATAACACCAATTAAGTTTATGACACTGGAGTAATAAAAGAGCACTTGGCACACTTCCCCTTGCAAACATGATTCAAGGCGTGGTTTTCCTTTTGCCCTTTCTTCAATTTCCAGATGCTAGGCCAGCCACTTAGAAGCCACTTATGATCTCTTTATTCGAAGAGTTGGTGTTTAAGGAGTTTATCATTTTAGAAGAAAAGGGCCACTAAAATTAGAAGGCCCAACTACTGGAAGTATCCAACCATGACCTAGGAATCCCCGTTTCTTTCAGAGTACAAGTGAATGATATAGTGGCTGGGGTCTAGAATCTGGACCCCGGATTCCCACTCTGACCTCCCTCTCCTTCCTGACTCCTTACAGTTCTGGTTCTGTGAAGGACACACGTGATCTCCATCTCTAAAACCCAGGCAGAGGTCGCCAAGCTTATGAGATGGCTTCACCACAGAATCCACAGCTACCAGGAAATAAGAGCGACAGATACCACTAACCTGCTGGCACCCGCCTCAAGCCCACTGACAGCCCTGCCGAGGGCTGTCTTCATGCTACACGCGGAGGGAGCCACCGGGCCTTTCTGCCGCCCTTACACAGTGTGTACGGAAGCTATCAACAGTGGGCCCTTTGAGTCAAATACAGAAAGTTAAATGTTCTTACAGAATACCCTAGAGCAATTAAATGAGTGAATTATATATTAGTGTGAGTAGAGCTCAAAAACAGCAAGTTATTGAAAGATAAACAATACAGCAGGGGGTAAAGCAGGTTTACATTTGTGAGTAGGCAAAACACTTTATTATTTATTAATCATTATATTATTCATTATTATCGTTACCTTACTTTTGCCCTCCGCTGTCTGCTATTATTTGTTGAACATAAGATGCTATGAAACACGGAATGGAAAGCTACACACCAAATGCCTGTTAGCAGTTACTTTTGATGAGTGAGAATGAGACTGAGGTTGGTTCGGGTGTGATGTAACAAAGGAGACCTCAATTTCATTAGCATTGTTTTATTTTGTAAAAAACAAACTCAAAAGAGAGTACATATTATAAAATGATGACATTTGTTTTCTGGATGGTAAGTTACACAGGTGTTTGTTAAATTAGCTGTGTACATTTGTACATCTCTAGTTTTTTTCTAAATTTAAAAAAAAAAAGGCATCTGGGGGCAATATGCTCAAACAGTAAACAGCTACTGAGCACCCACCATATGCAAATAACATAAGCCTGCACTTACCACGTATTACTGTGTGCCAGGCACAGCATCAAGTGACTTACACATATTACGTTACAGGGTAGGTAGGTACTTTTTATAAGAGAGAAATGCTTATCCTCCTCACCCCAGTTTTAATTAGCTATAGTCCTGGCCTCCTCGATCTATTCTCAGGAAGACTAGTGGCTTTCTGATTAGTGTGTCTGGGAAAAGGGACTGTGGTTCAGCTGCTTCCGCTCTGCCAGGATCTGCCTTGCTTACAGGAGGAACACGTTTTCCTCGGAAGTTTGCCAGACAGACTCTGCCTGCCTTGCAGAGAGATACCTGTGGCTGCCCCACACTTCTAGAGATTTGCTGGATGAGTTCATCAAATTTGTATACCTAATTCTAAACAGTATTAGAAACCATTATTACTGCTGCACACCTAAGCCACAGCCCTCAACCTAATCTTTATCCGTCGTAAAGGTAAAATATATAAAAATGTTTGTATCAATCTGCCTTTCAGCTGGTTCCACACACAGGCAGGAGATAAAGGGGTTACTTACTGCCCCGCTCCATCAACACCGTTGTTGCTGTTTCACAGAACAGGCTACTTAGGCTTAGCGACACTAGTAGTTTACCCAAGTGGAAGTAAGTGGCAGAGTCAGAATTGAAATTCATATTCATTTGATTCCAGAATTCATATTTGTTCTTTAAAAATTAAATTTATTGGATGACATTGGTTAATAAGACTGTATAGGTTCCAAGTGTACATTTCCACGATACATGATCGTATGTTGCATCGTGCGCCCACCACCCAAAGTCACATCATCTTCCACACCATATATTTGGCCCCCTTTCCCTTTACTATCCCCCACCCCCATTCCCTCTCGTAACCACCAAACTGTTTTCTGTGTCTATGAGTTTCAGTTTTATATCCACACACACGTGAAATCATAGGGTTCTTAGCTTTTTCTGACTGACTTATTTCGCTTAGCATAATATTCTCAAGGTCCATCCACATTGTCGCAAACAGCCAACAAATATATGAAAAGATGTTCAACTTCACTAGCTATTAGGGAAATACAAATCAAAACCACGATGAGATACCACCTCACACCTGTTAGTACAGCTATTATCAAGACAAGTAATAAAAAGTGTTGGAGAGGCTGTGGAGAAAAAAGAACCCTCATTCACTGATGGTGGGACTATAAACTGGTACAGCCATTATGGAAACAGTATGGAGGCTCCTCAAAAATTTGAAAGCATTTATTTACAAAGATATCCCAAAATTTTGAAAGCATTTATTCACAAAGATATATGCACCCCATGTTCATTGCGGCATCATTCACAGCAACGAGGACATAGAAACAACTGAAGGGTCCTTCCAGAGATGACTGGATAAAGATGTGGCACACAAGTACCATGGACTACGACTCAACCATAAGAGAAGATGAAACACTGCCAGAGTTCATATTCTTAATTACTTTGTCAAGGCATTGTGCTATGCACATCAGAGCAAAGAAAAGCAGTACCAAATACTTATCATCATTAAGATGAACAAAAAATATTCCAAAGGTTGAAGTTTTTATTAGTATATACTGAAAAAGAGGAGGAAAATGTATGTGTGTGAATGTGTACATGGAACAGTGAAGGTATTAGTTATGATAAAATCCCTTCAGGGACCTTTTAATCTTCAAAACTAGTACACATGTTTATTTTCACCCGTGTTAACTACCCACTTCCCTCAAATTTTACTCGAATCTCCACAGATACATGGCGGAGCGTCTGTCTCCTGGGCTGTAAGTGAACAGTGCTCAACCAGTCCCTGCAGTAGGGTCTCAAAGGCAGTGCTGAGCTCTGGGCCTGACTTGTGGTCAGCCTCTACCTTCCCTCCCCGAGGGAACAAACCTGCCCCCTCCGCAGGGCAGGCCTGCCAGCTCCGGCTCAGCGCTCGTGAGGGCAGGCCGCAAGGCATCTGCAACTCGGGTCTCACTGAGCTGCCAGCCCCTGCTGCCAGGAACCGAGGGCCGGGTCAGCCCCCTACCCAGGGAGGGGCGGATCCCCTCAGCGGAGCCCCGTCTCAGCACAGGCCTGGCCATGTGGGGCTTCACTCGGTCCTGTGGGCTCACTGCACTGTCCACACCTCCATCGAGGCTTTGTTCGTCCCTTCTATGCTAACTTTTCTCCTTAGTGGACTTAGTCATCCAGTCCTATCACTTTAATGGACAATTTATAGACAAGTCTCAATTTTTATTTCACTAGCCTAGAGTTCCAGATTTATCTATCCAACTGTCTAATAATGTCTCGAAGGTGAACATGGCCCAACCAAACTGTCAATGTGCTTTTAAAATCACTTTTGAAACTTGACAATGGACTAGGAAATATTAAACTATGAATTACCAACTGCACGCCTGTCCCCATAAACATAAGGAATCTCTGTGGAGCCCAGTGCGCACGGACTGCTGTGTGGAAACCACAATGAATGAACAGCATTGGTACTGCGACTAACTACTAGCCCCAGAACAAGTAGCAATTAACACAGAGTGAGCAGAAACAATGCTATTTCATTCATTTTAGCCTTAACTCATTTCCCTTAGACCTTTCCAGCCTTATGTCTCACTCCAACCCCCCATTCCGCCACTCTACTTCCAGACTTTTGTCCACACTACTTGTTGATTCGATGCTCTCTCCTCTACCACAGCCCCATCCAACAAAATTCTAACTGACCTTCAAGGCCCAGGTGAAATGCCTCCTCTCCCATGAATTCATTCTAGATCGCTCTGACAGGAGAATGACAAAGGAGGTATGATTCCTTAATTCCAGGTCCAAAAAAATTTTTTTATTGTTCAAACACATTTATCTCCATTTTCCCACTACCACATTCCGCTCCCCTCCTTTCCCCCACCTCCACCTCCCAGCCTCAGTCCTTCCCTGCTTTGGCTTTGACCATGGGTCCTTTACACATGTTCCTTGATTTGACCCTTCCCCCAGATCCAAAATTTTGAGTTTCCTTCATTCCTACATCCAATCACCTCGGCTCTACTTAAAATATATCCAGAGTCAGATCACCTCCACTGTCACCACCCTCGTCCAAGTCACCATGAACTCTCACTTGGATAATGCAACAGCCTCCTAGTAGGTTTCCTTGCTTCCACCCTTCCCCCCTACAATCTATTCTCAATGCAGCAGCCAGGCTGGTCCTTTTAAAATGTAAATCAGATCATGCAGTTCCTCTGTTCAAATATCCCCAGTTTCAGAGCATAAGCCAAAATCTTTCATATGGCCTACAAGACCCTATAGAATCGTTACCCTGATACCTCCCTGATTTCACCTCCTGCTATTCTCTACCTGGCGCTCTCGGCGCCAGCAGAGCTGGCCTCCATGCTGTTCTCCAAATGTCCTGTTACGCTTCCACCTCCAGGTTTTTATACTTGCTGTTCCCTCTACTTGGAACCTTCTTCTCTCAGGTGTACACACAGCTTGCTCTTCCGGACTCTGCTCGAATATCACCTTCCCTGTCAACACTATATAAAAAAAATCTTAAACACTACCATCATTCTCTGTCTCCTTGCCCTGTATTGTTTTTTTGTTTGTTTGTTTGTTTTTAGCATTCACTAATTATATCCTTTGGTTACTATCTGTCTCCCCTCCCATCCTCCAGAATATAAGCTCCAAGTCATCAGGGCCTTTGCTAACTTTATCTTCACTACCTTATTATAAGAGGGCATGGCACATAGTACGTATAACAGACTGCAGATTCCTTACGTCTAAAAATTAGAAAAGCTTCCAAATCAGACATAATCCCAAAGCAATCTGTATATCAAGACGCAAACAAACATTTAATAATGCTTCTTCAAAATGCGTATACCTTACTCCTGACCTACCTAACAATTATTATTGGCCAAAGTCTCATTGCATGAATCTTGGAATTGTTTAGTACCCCCGACAGAAGGAAAAATCAGTTATTAAGTGAAAAAGCTCAGTCTCTAATACTGAAAGTATCAATTCTTAAAAACTTAGACAAGCAATATTTTACAATTCAGTTCAAAACTTGATCCATTTTAAGGCTTCAACTACAATACCAGAAACTCTTTCTTCCTCCTATGTTTGCAGCACCACCTATCTTTTGTTTCCCTCTCATGCCTTCTCCAAAGAGAGAAGGTAAGAGTCTACATTAATGAATGCTCCGAATTTGAACTCCAAATAGAGTTCAGTCTCTGAGTGGAAACTGATGTTTTTCTTTACAAATTTCTAGAGTTGATTAAACTTGATCAGAAATGATATGTCTTGTGCTACTACTTGTAAAGATTTAAAATGCTACCATATATGTCATTCCACATGACTCACGGGACCTTGTCATCTATAAGGCATACATAGTCTTAAACACTGTTGTTCTAAGTTATACATTTGAGACCTTTTAGTTCAGTTAGAATGACCATTTCATTAAATTACAGAGTAAGGAAGACTGGTAACTTAAAAAAATGTCTAAAAGTAAATATTCCCAAAGCCTGCAGTGTCCAAGTGCTCACATCTCAAAGCTTTAGGTAAATATCGGTATCCTCATTAACACAGGCTTTCCCAAGACAACCACATCCCCCCTAAGAATCTCTAATAAAAGCAATTTTTTTTCCTTCCGTGCTAGTCAGGTTCAGACCAAAAAGAAAAAGGAAAAAAGAATTGCATAAAGGAAAGGATTTCAGCTAGGACATTAGATACAAATAAATCAATATGCAACTTTGGAATGTAAAAATCAATAAGCCCTCAGGTCAGTCAACAAAGAATGTAGAACACAAGAAATCCAACTGAAGACTTGCTCCTAGTTTTCACACATCCCACCTCTGGTAAATACATAGCAGGGGAAAGAGAAGGCATTTATGTCATTCCTTCCGTGATCTTCAACAGCTTTACAAACAAGTACTAGATGGATATCTCTGCTTATAGAAAGTTATTTCTATTATTAGGAAAGAAGTTAAGGCACATAGAGGTCAAGAGCCAAATCTAAGTAGAGCTTTACGCTAGCAAAGTGGGTTAAAATTACATGCAGGTGTACTGAAGTCACATGCATGGTTAATTTAATTGAACAACCTGAGTCCCTCTGAACACTGAGCTAGGGGAGAGTACTAATTAGAAAGATTTCTTTATTCTCACACTAACTCCCCCCATTTCTAACCACCATCCTCTCCCTCTCCCTCTCTCTCACAGGCTAAATGCACATTTCTATTGTCGAAGCCACGCTGAACCATGCGCAGAAGAGCACAGTCACCGGCTAGCCTCTGACACAACCACTGATCAGAGCGTGCTCCTTGAGCCCCACTTTGGCTCCGCAGTGTAAGCGGGCGTGAGGACGTGAGGCCCTGGGGTTTGGGAAAAGGGAGGGCTCAAACACTGTTCTCTCGTCCGCACTTTAAACAGAAAATCCATTCAATGAGAATGGCACCATGTTCCTTTTGCCCTTTCTCCCTAGGAACTAAATTAAACAGATTACAGACAGTGGCAAGAGCTGGTCTTAGAACAGCCTCCCCCTTATTTGTTATTTTTAGAAATTTAGTCGACAACGCCTGACAACTCAACATGCCTAGAATAGCTAAAGGGAGGGGGGATTATCAGATACTACCAGCAAAAAAACACTAGTCATCACTTCCTCCAACCCTAAGAAAGAATCATTTTCCATGTCTTTATAGCATCACACAGAGTTTGGGCTTTTACAGTCTTATACAAAAACAGAGTACTCATAAAACATCATGGAAACTGATAATGCTTCCTGACTGGAGTACTGTTCCACCCTCACATGTGTTTTCTTAAAAACAAAAGCAGAATGAAATGAACTCAACTGCTTTACACAATAGTTGGGAGTACAATGCACGTATGTCCATTTTGGAAAAATTCCTCACAAGATAATTATGTACCCAAAGAATGGCTTCACGAATAGTGATGGAATTCAAGTATTTTTATTATGCTGACGGTAGTCAAGAGGTTTATTTGAAAGCGAGAAAAAGTGAGGTGGGAGAAACTACTCTAATCGTTAATTAGCAAGACACTATTTATAACTGAAATAATGCAGTGAAAATTCTGAGAAATGAATAAAATGGTAAAATGAAAATAATAAAGCCCTAAGTAGTATAACTATCTGCATCAACAAATTAAAATTCATAAAAATATGCCTTGGCCAGGTGGCTCAGTTGGTTGGGGCCTCATCCCATACATCAAAAGGTTGCAAGTTTGACTTCCAGTCAGGACACATGCCTAGGTTGTGGGTTCAGTTCCCAGCTGGGGCATGTATGAGAGGCAACTGATGGATGTTTCTCTCTCACATAGATCTCTCCCTCACCGCCCGACCTGATCCCACCCTCTCTCTTAAAAAAAAAAAAAAAATCAATAAATATATCCTCAGGTAAGTATTAAAATTTTTTTAATAAAATTCATAAAAATACATTTTATATAACTTAGTAAGATACCACTTATAAAAATGTCCATGTATACTCAAGGAATTTAATAATTTATCAACATTTTCTGCACTTTTTTTGCCAATATTCTAAGTATCATGTATTTATAAAAGAGTACAGGATAAAACACAAGTGATTATAATAAGACCTTCCTAGATATGTTATTTTAATTTATGTGTGTGGAGTTAATAAGCTATTACACAACTCTATCCAAATTATCTCTAAAACAGGTGATGCCCAATATAAACTACTTTTAAGCCATCACATGCACATCTGAGATTTCAGTAATTTAAGCATCTACTACAAAGATCTCAAAGGAGATGCTGTCACCTTATTCCACATTTTAGCTGCCAAAGCTGTAGGCAGACTAGTTTTATTTTAGCTTCTAAAATAGATCCCAATTAACTTTTTTAATTAAGGTAATTATCTGGACATGAAAGAAAACCGTTTTTTTTTGTTTTCTTTTGTTTTGTCTCCCTCCATCTTTTAATTTGAAGAGGTATTTTTGCTCCTGAAGTGGCAATTCATTAAAAGACAGAGGTTATAGTGATAAACTTAACAGAAGTTTAAGATATCTTCTAATCCAACCCTGCTGTTTTTTACAAATAAGGACACTGAGGCTTAGAGTAGGGCAGGGCTAGAATCCAGAACTCCTAACTCAACAGAAGGTATTTAAATAGGAATTTAGGGCAATGAATGCCCTGCTTTAAATCTAGCAGACTTGGAGATCTCTATTTATTGTTCAGACACCAGTTTGGATCTTGTTCTTCTGAGCTGACATGCACGGCGTGCCCATTAATACAGGCTTGGCCTTGTCGGCACTGAGTACTGAACAACTGACTTCATCTGACCAGTATCTGTCACTTCAGGTTACAGGAGACTGTGATGTACTGCTCAGAGTAAGAGCTGGAAGATCTAGGGGAAGGTGTACTGATTAACTTCGCCCCACCATTTAGTTACAGGGGCAGGGAGGCATGCAGTAACATGAAAGAAAATTCAAAGTCTAACTCATCAAAGGCCATTATTCTCCACACAGGCTGAAAATGAACAGAGGAACTCTCAAGCATGGGAGAAAGGGGGCTAAGGACAAATATTTATGGTAAGAGAAAAGTATAGACCATACAAAGCATACAGTAATGAAGGCTGAGGTCAACAACCCTCTGAAGCAGTCAAAAGGATAGTCTGGTATGGGTACAGACAATTATTCCAAGGAAGGGAATCAAGGGTCCCTGGGTGGTATCCTGGAAGAAAAGACTAATCAAGTTGAGATGCAAAAGGCTGAACTCTGAGCTGCTTGGAATGCAAATTCTTCGTAAAATGAAGGTGCACATCAGTGAACAGATCAAATCAAAGGAGTGTGTGTATAAAATATCTGTAATATATATTTTACAGAGAAATAAAAAAGGATGTCTAGGTAGTAGGGTAAACCTATTTGAACTGTTTCCATCTGAGTTCTAGAACACCAGGCACAAAATATTTCTACTGAGTAAATTAAATATGTCATAGATAGTTTACCTTTGGGCAAATATTAGCCCTTGGATCATAACACATATACACTGACCAAGGCACTGATAATACAGGGGTAGGCAAAAGTAGTGAGAATGCCTTACAGTTTAGTCTTGTATTATTATTGATTATTGTATTATTTATTTGTATTACAACTGCTCACCCCTGTATAACCAATAAAGAATACTCAACCAGAAAAAGAGCATATATGGGCTTTTTCAGATTCATGCCTTTTCTTCACTGAAGGCCAAGGAGGAGGATTACACAGCTACGTTAAGCTCTAGGACACCAGGACATAGAGAATATATATAGTTCACTATAAACTCTACAGTTTGCAACCATCAGGCGCATTTAGACTGACTTAGGTCTTAAATAACTAAAAACTATTTTTAACAAATATCCATTTTTACAAATGTTTAGAATGCAAATGAACTCTATAAAGAGATGAGTATTCATATCTGAAATCCCAATGTGTGGGACAATAAGAGAAACTTCAACAAAGATGTCCCAAGCCAAAACAAAAAACAAAAAACAAAAACCCAGAAAAGATTAATTTACTAACTTGTAATTAATTTTTGAAATTAAAAAAAAACAACACTCAGTGGTGCCTAGCCACCAATCTAACACTGAAAATGGGAAATCATCAAGCTAATTTTTAGAGCAGAGACACTGAATACGTATTGTACTTCTCTCCAGGACTCAAGCTTTCCTGGGTTGAGGTGGGATGGTGTCTGAAAAAATAGCTCCCCTCAGCAAGAGTCTAAGAGGTTAAACTGTGCAAGCATTCTATGAGAACATCTTGACTTGTTAAGAGTACAAATGGACTGTCTGGAAAGATAAATCATGGTACATCTATAGAATAGAATACCCTATTAGCAATGCAAATGAACAAATCACACTCTCCGGTAACATGGATGTACTTCACAAACACAAACGAAGCAAGGCAAAAAATATATATATAGTGCTTTTGTTTATATAAAATTCAAAAACAGGTAAGATTAAATTATATAGTTTTGGGGATACAGATAGGTAGTAAAACTATTTTTAAAAAAGGAAATAATCATCAAAAGAGAGTAGTCATCGGGAGAGGAGTGGGCAGGGATGGCGTTGCGATCAGGAAGGGAGGGTGGAGGAGGGGCTCTGGTGTCCTGCCAGTTTTTTTATTTTGTGGCCTGGATGATTGTCACAGGTGTTTGCTCTGTTATTGATTAAGCTGTACAAGGTCTGTCCAGAAGGTATCCAGCCACGTACTATGAAAAACAGACGTTTATTGAAGAAGATACAAGATACAAGAAACACTGTACACAGGACAATGACGCCTCAGTCCCCTTCAAAGTAGACACCTTGGGACCTCACACAGTTTTCCCAATCACCATTAGCTGTCCCATTGTATTTTTCTGAATCTCACAGATGGTCTAAAATCTCTTCGCTTTCAAAGGTGATTTTGTTTTGGAAAAAGCCAGAAGTTGCAGGGTGCCAAATCTGGGCTATAGCGGGGCTGAGTCACCTGGGTGATTTGATGTTTCACCAAAGAACTCTGCACGAGATGTGATGCATGAGAGGGCGTGTTGTCATGATAAAGCTGCCAATCACCAGCTGCCCCTAGCTGCAGCCTTCTGAGTCATCTGAATAGTTTCCATGGAGGAATGTTCAAGCCTAACACAAATTTGATGCAGATTTGTTGTTCTACTCAGTCATTTTGAATGCCACAGCCACACAGTACGCATGCTCACTCAACGATGTCTGCCACCCCCACTGACTAGTACAAGTGAAGTCATCATTATTCACACATGTGTATTTCAGTCCACTCACCTTGGCTGCCAGGTTACATCAATGACACACAAACTGTTCTCGTTATATTAACAATGGCAGGACTTTTTCTGGACAGACCTCGTATGTATTTTAACGTGTATTTCTGTTAATGCTGTATTTCACTACAAAATAAGTAAATGACTGATTTTTTAATGGATTCTAAACTTTGAGTTATGCTATCAGTTGAACTATTAGGTATAATACTTGTTCAATGTGCAAAAACATTCTATTCTCTGGCTCTGCACTCTCCTGCCCTTCTCTCTTCACTGAAAACACGGGCAAGAATCCGTGCCTATCGTATCATCGTGTCCACTTAACACCCCCCCAGGGAGGCCCCCATCATATGCATAACAGTGCCAGCTCTAAAATGAAGTACTTGGGCAAAAACTGGACATCCATCCAAGTGCCTACCAGTCACCACCCAGGCTACGGAAAAAAGGATCCTCAACAGGCAGAGTAAAATCTCCTCAAGGATGAGAACTCCTCCAAAACATTTTCTCGTCAGCATCTCAGAACTTAGCCAACTGCAGAGTGTTACAGGAACCCCTATCCAGTTCTCTTGCCACTATTGTTCCTACTTGTTTCAAGAATCACTGTCTAACCAAAACTGTCTTTTTTGTGAAAGAATCACGTCTTTTACATAGCTTCTTAGATTTTACTTATATCATGGGCGGGAGCACTATTTCGCAACCTTGGGTTTGTAACATCCTGCGTCAGAAGCGGCATTACGCAGGCCACAATATCCTCCATTTCCTTATTCTTATTTTTATTCTGTCATTGCTGAGCTAACTAAAGTGGTGAAAGGGGACAGTAACCATGTCAGAGGCAGAGGGGAAGGAAAGTGGTCAACTGGTATACACGTGTGCCTAAAATACAATGGGGGCTTTAGACCTAGGGCTGACGAGCCTGAGGCAGTACCTGTTCGGCCTGACCTGGAACAAGGTAGAGAACATAAGGGCACGATGGGTCAAAATATATTTAAATACACTATTGAAAATTTAGTTATCTCAAGTATTCCAGAGAGCTGAGATTCATAAGGCAAGGGGTCAGAAATTGAGTCCTAGCACATCTGAATGCTGAATGTAAGTTTTCCTAATTGCAAAAGAAGTTCACAAGCAATTATTTCCTTATTACCTCCAAAAAGTGAGCAAAAACACTCCTCTCTCTATATATCTCCTCCATCTATCAATAGGTTTTAACTCACCTTTAAGTAAAACTGAATTTCCTCAAAAAACAAAACTTCTTTCTCTTTGTGGCATACTGTACATTTCAAAAAGAAAATTATCTTTACAAAGACAGATGACACTCAGGGCCATAATTCCAAATCCCAATTAATTCATGTCATTTTTAAAAATTATGCTTTGTACTTTTCTAATGACAGCATATATTATATTATGTGTTATATACTCAGCCATCTTCTTTTAAAAGTTATATTATCGATATTTTTAATTTTTTTTAATCCTTGCCCAAGGATATTTTTTATTGATTTTAGAGAGAGATCAGAAGGGTGAGAGAAAGAGAAATGTCGATCGACTCCCTTCCATATGCACCTCGACAGGAGACTGAACCCACAACCTGGGTATTTGCCCTGACCAGGAATTGAACCTGCAACCTTTTGGTGTACAGGATGATTTTCCAACTGAGCCACCTGGCCAGGGCTCAATATTTTTAAAAATGGAAAATTCCATCAATGACATAAAGAACATGGTTACTCTATCGTACTAAAGCCACCATTTTATATTTTCTCTTAACTAGAATCAGCATCGCTGAGCTACTAATCACCATTAGGATGAAATCGTAATATTCCCTCTCAAAATCTGATCTATCATTTTTATTAAAGAAATATAAAAATCTACAAAATGTTACCATATTGTGAGTTTGTTATGAAAATAGTTCCTAAACAATCCCACCCAAGTGATTACAGTCAGAAGAATAACCCAACATAGGGGGCATTCAAATGTAAATATGGAGTTTTAAGAAGGAACACAGTAAGACTATCTTTTCAAGGTTAAAACAGTACTTGCCTTTACCTTTCTAGTAAGTAACACAACTCCCTATCAAGGACGCATGAGGGCAGGGTTATAGTATGTGCTCCCCCACCCCTGCCCTGCTCCATAGGGTTAAAGGGCCAGCAGGTGGGCCACCAAGTTGGTTGACAGTGTAGGCACACCCTAAGAGAGTTATCAAAGCGAAAATTCTAGGTAAGCTTCGCACTCATAAAGATGGGCCGGTGGGGAGGGGGAGTCTGGAGAGGGCAAACATAAAGAAACAGTAAGAACAGAGGTGAATAAAAGGGAGCCTATGCAATACTAAAGAAAATGGGTTCTCAGATTAGAGAACCTGACTCAGACCAGCAGCAGCAGGTCATGGAAAAGGTTTATTCTTAGTGTCATCTATGTAGACTGTTGACAGGGAGAGAGGAGGCATACACACATCAGGCCATGTCAACTGCTTTGATCAGAAACTGGACCTATGGACCCAGACCAAAAACTACTTACTCCTTCTAAGATGAAATACATGCTAAACAGAAACAACTTGACCCTTGTCTGCAAAGTTACATATAAATTGTGCCTCCCTAATTTAATTGTAAGGAATTTGAAAGCAGAAATTAACAATGCTAATGATAATTAAAAAGGATTAAGACAATCACATTAGACTGGCAAGAAATACTAGGGCCCAGAAGAGACTGCATATTTGAAAGGAGGAGCAACAACTGGAAGGCCTTGGGAAAAACTACTTGGAGCTCTGAATCAGTATGTAGTTTCGCAAGTAATAGGAAATCATATTTGCAATTACTCAGACTAGTGATAGCTCGTGTGCCTAAATTCCCACATGTGCTATGAAACTAACAAGAACAAGGGAAAAGCACCTAATTTAACACTGAGAAATCAAAAAATGGTTCTCAAGAAAAACAGCCCTAAACTAAGATGCTACGGATTAATAGAGGAAGCTGGTAAGGGCAAGAGGAAGAGGTTCTCTGTTAGAGGGAACTACTGAATTTTGCTCTGTATAATGTGATCCCATGTATTATGTGCATTTACCTTTCAGTACTAATTCCCATTTGTCATGGGAATTAGAACTGAGTGCCCATGTATAATGTACATCATTATTTTTCCCACAAAAATTTGGACAAAAAAAGTGCATATTATACATGGCAAAATATGGTACTTTTACAAAGACCCAGTAGAAACAAAGAAAGCACAATGAGTTCTAAAAACAGAATATTCCTGTGTGGCTGAAGCATACAGTGTAAGAGAAGACAGAGGTTCATAAACAATGTTAAAGGTATGTTAATCAGTTTAAACTTTTTACCCTAAAAACAATGGTGGGTTTTACAAAGAGGAGTAATATGACCAGATTCAATATTTTAGAAGTCTTTCTAACCTAAATATGTTAGAAGAATTGAAAAGGGGGGAGCTGAAGATGGAAAAACCAGTTAAGATGCTACTGCAGATGGTGGGGGAAGCTGGTACAAAGGTGGGGGGGAAATTCCAGAAAGAAATACCATTTAATAGAGAAAACAGGGAGGTAATATTCAGAGATAATAAGAATTTTCCAGAATTGATGAAAGACATTAATCCTCAAATTCAGAAAACCAACTTAATCCAAGTAAGATTAAGAAAAAAAAATAAAAAGACTAAATCCACACCTAAACATACCCCAAAGAAACTACAAAGCATGAAAGAAAAAGAGAAGGTTAAAAACAGCCAGAGAGAAAAACAACAAAGGAATACTTAGACTGAGAGGTGGCTTCTAAAGAGCCACAATGGAAGCCAGAATCAGTGAAATGTCTTTTAAAAAGCTGAGAAATACGTAAACACGTAAAGCAAAAGGAAACATATCCTCTGAACTATGTGTACAATATGATGAGCGCTTACAGCACCCAGTTTAGTCTCTAAATATCATTGCCCACTCAACTGAAAGACCAAGGAGAAACTGACAAACACCATTACAGACGGAGATTGATGCATCTCTCAATAACTAAATAAATAAGCAGGAAAAAAATCAGGAAGACAATCTGAACACTGCTATTAACAATGTGTGTGGATGAGTGCACGTGAGGGTGTGTACACATGCATACATTTCAGGCTGAAGTAACAAAGCTCTAAAGGTACAGAAGTGGAAAAGTACAGGATTGCTTCAGGGAAGACGGTACGTAGTGAGTGATACTAACAATACAGCCGAGGGCAGTATTGAAAGAGTATACTAAACGCAGAGGTAGGAATCATACGATTGAATGTTGAGGTAATTAGGAAGCTACAATGGTAGAAGAAATGTAAAACAAGAAATTAAATATAGATTAGATTTATATACTAAAGTGGAAAGATAAATTATCAAATGATGAAAAACAGTATATACACAATAATTACTCACTTTTTTTAAAAAGTGTGTGTGTGTGTATATGAATGCGTTTATAAAATAAAGTTTGGAATCATACATACCACTGCAGAGGTGACATACGGGGATGTACAGGAAAGAGGGGAAAGTTGTATTTTCATTTTATCATGTTTTACTTTTTTACTGTTTTTCTTTTTTAACTGCACTTATATTGCTTTTAAAATATAAATAACAGTAAAATGAAAGATTAAAAAGAAAAAAAAAAACAAAATACCTTCCTAGGATACAGGCTAGAGTTTAACTCTGCTAGTTTTTTTTTGCTATAATTAGCATTTCAAACAGGTAGCAACAAGCCAGCCAATTTATTTCTATTATCTGACAGATATCAGGATACTTAACCAGTATTTGAGACTACATGAAACTTTTAGAAAATAAATTTCTTAATACTCATCAAAACTGAACAGCATGCTATAACCATCATCTGTGGCAATTTTACCTTAATTTTTTAAATTATAAATGTTAACACATATTTGTTACAATTTACCCAACACAGAGATTATAAGACAATTATATATACACATTACTTTGCATCTTGCTATTTATTCATCTGGACAACTTTTTGGTATATTTACCTAAATATATGCAAAATCACATTTTTTTATCTACATGAAACAGTTGTGATTGGAGTAAAGATACTTTTGTTTGAAAACACTAGAGAATAAAAAATTCCATCTAGAAAGTTAGGCTGACAAAAATGATAAAATAGGACACAATAACAACCCGATTACTGCAGGATAACAGTTTTTCTTTTTTGTTTGTTTGTGTATTTGTTTTGTTTTTACAATATGTCTTCCTAAACTACAAATCTATTGTCAAGTTTATTTAAACTATCAGTAGTCAAACAAAAATAAGCCTAAGTACTGTAAGGGCACTACATGCTCATCTCAGCTGTGCCAAGTCAGTGCCCCTGAGAAATCCCCAGAAGGCTAAGGGGGTGTCTCACCAATTCAGCAGAGGGCTGAGTCAGATTCTGAACCACTGCCTCAAACAGTACTCACACGAATTAGATAAAGTGACCTATGAAGTCATTGTATCCACCCCATCTCAGGAAATCTTGGTCCCAAGAAATAATAACCAGTTTTTTGTCCAGACATATTTTTACTATATACAGAATGCACTTCACCAAAGCCCAAGAAGAAAATCTCATCAAAAGTCTTAATGTATAAGGACATTTTAATAATAAACTCCAACTTTCCAAAGATTTACTAAGTTACCCTTTCCTATACTGCTTTTCATTACCTAAAAATAATAATAATAATAATAATATCTTGTTTTCCTCAGTGGAGCACCATCCTTCAGATAGCTAATTTCAGCTTACTACTTGGTCCTTGTCTAGAACCCAATCTATGTTAAAGGAATTACAGTGTGTGAAAGACAAATACATCAAGATCCTTTGACTACTATTATCATTACCCATGTTCGTGCCCTACCACGATATGCAGTGTTTAAATATTTATTGTTTTTACTTTTGTTTTTTAAAAAGAGACATATTCATTCAAAGGCCAGGGAGAAAATACACTCAAGATAAGAGCATCCTATCTTCTTCAAAATTCCCTACAGTTTCAAGAGATTTTTTTTTTTTGTCTCATACACTGTCATTAATGTGACTGCTTCATAGCTCTAACCACAATTAGAAAAAAATGAAAATAATGGCATGACTTCAGGAAGCAATTTAGTATGACATAGCGAGATAATTACGTTTTTCCTAAAAGTTGACTACTTACTGTCAATATTCACTAAAACTTACTTCCAATTCTTTAATTTTTTCTTCTGCTATTTTCTGTTTCTCTAACAGCTGATTATGAATTACTTCCTTGGACTGAAGAATAAACCTAAAAAACACAAAAAAGTTGAAGGTTAAGCCACATGACCATTTTATTCATCAAAATCAACAATTATATACCACAAATACTAAACTAAAAAAGCTAAATAATCTCCCAATTCAGGACTAATTACATGTATTGTTATGTTAATATGACAAATTCCAGAAACCACCACAGGTTTAAGCCTTCTTGGCACAGGTTTAAAAGCTTAAAAGTAAATGTCACCTTATCTAAGAAGGAAATCAGGCTTGAAGTAAATTCATACATAAAAGGAAAAAAACAGAGAGGGACAGAAACCTATTACAGGCTAAGAGAAAAGTTAACAAATAAAAATCCCCCGTAATTTTTATTTTTCCAGTTATATGTATCAACTTTTATCTAGATATTTTTTTAAATAGTATTTATAAATTAGAGCTCTCCCGCCGATGTTCTTTTATTGATTTATTTATTTATTTTTTGTAGCAGCAGTAACTCATGACCTTTTAAAGTCACAATCAAGTACTGTGTTAGGATCAATGCATTAGTGTTTATATGAGTTTCTAACACAAAAAGCGCTGTATAAAGCCTAGTATCTTTTATTATTATTTCCAGAGTGTATAATACCTCTGAAAAGCTCAAAATGCACAAGTGGAAAATTTAAACTTTTCTATTTTATAGTGAGGCATATTATTTACAATTGATGAGGGTGGAAATATGAGGAAGCTTTAAAAATTAACACAATCTTTTTTGTGACTTATGTTCCTAATTCTTGCTGTAGGGAAAGGAAGAACACAATTTTTTATAGCCTCAAATAAGTGAGGCTTCAAATAAGTGAACCGGAATATTTCCCACCAAGGGAACCAAGGGAAAACCTCTATTACTCAAACCTCTTTCAGGACTGTCCAACTAGGCTTTAACAGATTTCAATTAAAGATCACAATTAATTAAACGGATTGTTTCTTCTCTTTGTAGCTAATTTAGTTTCTAACAAAGAACTAAACACCATCGCTTAACAAAAAACCAAACAAGAAAAATTCCATGGCAGCAATATGCAGTTTCCTCTACCAACCTCACAAAAACACTGTGTCTCGGCAGGTTCTTAGCAAGAGGGTATGTTATTATAGATAAAAGACAGGTAGAAACAGACCAGAAAGGGCAACTCTTACATTGCCCAAACACCTGGGGGAAACTGCTCCCCTCCCCCACACTCCATGAATGCGCCTGGCACAAATATTAACACAGCCCCCATCACTCCACTACTCATGATGCCTGTCCTGATGGGGACAGTCCAGACAATTTAACTGATCATCCTACTCGTCAGTTGTAACTTGATCCTTTGTAAAAATCTTATTCATATGTTTACTCATATACTCATGCAAAACAAGAATTACTCCATAATCCTTTGTGTACAAATGTTAGTATTAGTCCAAGAGATAGGCACTATTTTTAATAAGATTGTTATACAGAATATTTTTCTCAGAAATAATTACAGATTTATGATGGTTTGACTTACGATATTTTGAATTTACAATAGCATGAAAGCAATACACATAATAAATTACATGAGATAGTCAACACTTTATTATAAAATAGGCTTTGTGTTAGATGACTTTGCCCAACTGTAGGCCAATGTAAGTGTTCTAAGCACACTTACGCTATGACATTTAGTAGGTTAGATGTATTAAATGCATTCTAACTAATGATATTTTCTATTTTCAATGGGCTTATCAGCACATAACCCTATCTTAAGCTGAAGAGCATCTGCATTTGGTTAGGAATTCGGGGGAGAAAAGTTGTTTAGCACTGTACTAAGTCTCAGTGACACCATGTAAAAAGTATAAATCTAGGCCCAAGAGTCACCAAATTGTGTCATTACATGCACAATTTTTCTAAGAAAGTCTTTTAGCCATGGTGATCATATTCAGAGTAAAATATACATTTTTAAATAGCACTGATTGCTGCCCAGTGAGTAGTATCCTCAAATTCTTTATTAGTATCTGGGAAATTTTCAAAGCTAAGATTAGAGGTCAAGTCATTACTTATGTGGCCTTTAAAAATAAAGTATCTGAACAGATACTAAATCCCTTGAGCAGAAAATAAAATTACTAGAAAGCAAGAACACTCAACAACAAAAGCATGTTTTTCCATGGCCACACACCACCCCCCGGGGTAGCTATATTGGACTGTGCCAACCTCAAAGGCCAGAGAGATGTCACCAAAGCTGGCCAATCTACCATAAGCCCAAGGAAATGAAAGTTTCATAGGAGCCATGAAAGTTTTAAACAAGGATGTATATTGAGTAAACTCAAATGTCTACCTTCATGATAGTTGCACAGTCAAAATTCAAACAAAATAGTTATGGGAGATTTGGTTTAGTCTTCAAATTTAAAAATGTCAAAGATACATGGTATGGAGATTGGAAAGGGCCCCAAGAAACATGTGGATTTCTGGAAAAAGTCTTTAGAAAATTCCTTACCTATTGTTAACAAGGCACTGAATTATCAGATGTTATTTTGAAGATAAAGGATATATCATGACGATGTAATTACGAGTCATACATCATAAATAAGTATTATGTATATATACAGTTTCCCCAAGCAGAGTATCTTACAGAGATCCTGCCCAGTAGTTTATGGAAGGCCAAATGGCAGATAAAACATTCTGGAGTTCAGAATGTGCCACAAAGGAAAAATGAACCATGAAGAGTATATACCATGTATATAACAAAAGATATGCACATAATGTGCTCACAATACTCAGTATGACATAATCTAGACTAGAGTCACTGTTCTGTAAAAGGCCTCTACATTGGAAATCAATGCCATGTGGCCCGGCACTGTCAACTCTCAAGGGCCTGAAGCCTGCTGTTTCATTTCCTCATTTACTTGCAACAGGCTATCCAAAAAAAAAAAAACAAAACACCCAAACAAAACAGTGTATGATGGTCTTGGGTTTTGTTTGAGAAACATCAGAAGCTGTGTTCTGAACTGTCCTACAGTTTGGAACATGACTCCCACGTTATTCACATAACCAAAATACAATCCAGGATCAGCGGCAAGGATGTCTTTTGGGTACCCTCCCAGAGTACAGTCACCTGGACATACACTATTCAGAGACAATAATATGCTTATGATAATGCATTTTGTTTGGGTGGAAAATTTTTAAAGCACATCTGAAAACATATTCTAATGGCATTTAGGGCATCCACAAATTAAGTAGCACAGGAAAAGCTGAAGAAGAATGATCCTGCTTCTTTGCCTCATTCCAATGGTGACAAAAACTACTTGCACTTGCACAAAGATCTATGTTTAAAAAAAATTTTACTTCGCAGCTTTTTTAGTGAAAGAAGGGAGGGAGGGAAAGAAGGAGAGAGGGAGAAACCTAAATCCTTTAGTAAGGAAGCAATTAACAAATTATGGTACATCCATATTGTAGAATGTTGAATGAGTAGAGACTTCTTTTTAGGCATAATGTACAGGTGATACCCTGAACACTCTTCCTGATTAAAAACAAAACCAAAAAAATCTTTTAAAACATTCTGCTGAACAAACACAAATGAAACAGTGAAATCAGGAATTCTGGGAGGTAAGAAAGCAATAAATCCCCTTTCTTAAAAAACCCAAGTGTTTCTGCTTAATTCTAAAGACCTTGAGCATCCACACTGGCATAGAAACAGGAGATAAAATCTAGGGACTATCCAAAGTCAGGATGGTATTAGGAGAACCCTTGATTAAAGCTAGGTTCCCAAAGGGTTCCACCTACGTCCTAAGAGTGAAGAAGAAATAAACTTACCTCTCATCAGAGTAAAATAGAAGAAACTTTACTATCAATACCTTGGTAATGAAAAAAAAAAATGTTCCCTAAGAATATGTAAGAGTAAACTGGTCTTCTTATGGCGTGTGGTTCAAATTCAACCTAATACATGGGCCAAAAAATCTCAAGCACAGAATATAAATTACAATATCCCCAATTAAGGGGATGGCAAAGTTCAAGTAAACTTGAAGATGGGTTAATAAAAGTTAAACTAAAGAACAAAGAGCAAAAAAGATGTAAAACACAACAAAATTTTTAAAAAGGATACATGACACAAGACCTAAGAGACAATAATGAGCAGTCTAACAAAGATCCAGTAGAAGAAAGAAAATGGAACAAGAGAAACATTTGAAGAGATAGTGGACAAGAATTTTCTAAAACAACTTTTTAAAAACCACAATTTAAAGACACTCAGAGAAACCCAAGCAAAATAAAAACAACAACAACAAAAAAACTAGATGCAACATAATGAAACTACTGAAAACCAAAGATAAAACCTTGAAGGCAGCCACAGAAAGATGTATTATAGAAAAAAAACAGTTACAGCAAACATCTTGTCACAAACTATGCAAAGCAGAAGATGATGGAAATGATATTTTCAGCATACTGAAAGAAAACAGCTATTAACCCAGCACTACATACACAGTGAAAATATCTTTCAAAAATAAAGGGTAAATTCAAATAAACAAAAGCTGAAAACGTTTATTCTGGCAAACAAACACCATAAGAATATTAGGGGTAGTTCTTCCAGCAGAAGTATGACAAAATATGGCAACCTACAAGGAAATAAAAAGCACCGGAGACTTCTGGTCAGGATGGCGTCACAGGTAAACACTGTGGCTCACCTCCTTGCACAACCACATCAAAATTTAAACTAAAATATAGAACCACCATCACTCAGAACCATCAGAAATCAAGTGAAGAATGCACAAAAAGAGGGGGAAAAGAGTAAAGAACAAATGAGACAAATAGAAAACAAGTAGTAATGTGGTAGATTTAAATTCAATTTAGTAATAATTACTTGAAATGTAAATGATGCTAAACACATCAATAAAATGATAAAGACTGTCCAACTGGATTTAAAAGCATGATCCAACTGTATGCAATCATCAAGAAATCCGCTTTTAATAAAAAGATATCGGTTCAAAGTAAAAGTACAATCATGCCCATTAGGATGGCAATAATCAGAAAGACAGATAATAACAGGCATATCTTGGCAGACACGAGGTAAAATGTGAAGAAGGCTGGAAAACAAGAGCAGGAAGAGAAAAAACAAACGGCAATAAAGGGGCAGAGTCAGAGAAGTCAGTCAGGAAGGGAAACGAGACCGAGACGGGCAGAGCTGCGGCAGGCAGGGGCTGTGCAGGGCTCGGAAAGTGCAAGTGCTTACCGTGGCCCGGAGGGGTGAGGGGTGCCCACCGGAGGCGGGAAAGGCCAGGCGTGAGCGGGGATTTGAAGCTAAGAGACCACTGACCCAAGCACACACGTCCCCTTGCGAACTCATCGGGTACATCCACTTCACCATTCTTCTCAAGTGCACAGGAGACATTTTCAAAGATAAATCATATGTTAGGCCACAAAACAAGTCCGACTAAATTTGAAGATTAACAAGCATCTTTTCCAACAGCAACGTTATGAAACTAGAAATTAATGACACAAAGAAAACTGGAAAATTCACAAATAGGTGGAGATTAAACATGCTACTAAACAACCAGGTGAAGAAATGGGTCAAACCGATAGGTCAAAGAAGAAATAAAAAAGAGAAGTCAAAATTAAAGAAAAATCAAAAAATACTTTGATACAAATGAAAATGTAAATGTAATATATCAAAATTTATGTGATGCATCTAAAGCAGTTCTGAGAGGGAAGTTCATAGCAATAAATGTTTACTTCAAGAAACTAGAAAAGTCTCAAGTAAACAACCTAACTTTACATCTAAAGGAACTAGAAAAGTAACAACAAAAGAAGTCCAAAGTTAGGAGAAGGAAGGAAATAACAAAGATGAGAGCAGAAATAAATCAAATAGAGGCTAAAAAGAATTAGAGCTGGAGGTTTTTGTTTGTTTTTCTGACAAGGTAAACAAAACTGACAATCCTTTAACTACACTAACCAAGGAAAAATGAAAGAGGACTAAAATAAATAAAATCAGAAATTAATAGGAGATTTACAGCTGATGTCAGAGAAATACAAAGGATAGCAAGAAACTACTATGAATAAGTATACACCAACAAATTGGAAAACCTAGAACAATGGATAAATCTCTAGAAACAAACAACCTACTAAGACTGAATTATAAATTTAAAAAAAAAAAATCTGAACAGACCAATGACTAGTAAGGAGATTGCATCAGTAATCAAAAACCTCCCAACAAAGAATAGTCCAGGAACAGATGGTTTCACTGGTGAATTGTATGAAACATTAAAGAATACCAATCCTTAACTCTTCCGAAAAACAGAAGAGGAAGGAACTCTTCTAAATGCATTTTAAGAGAGCAGCATTACCCTGATACCAAAACTAGACAAGGATGCCACCAGAAAATTACAGGCCAATACCCCCTGATGATACACAAAATCTTTTGTATTTCTACATACTAGTAATAAACTTAAAGAGAAAATTTTTTTAAATCCCATTTACAATTACATCAAAAAGAATAAAATACCTAGGAATACATTTAACCAGGAAGGTGAGAGTCTCTTATGAATACTATAAGAGACTAATGAAAGAAACTGAAGAAGACACAAATGGAAAAATATTCTGTGCTCATGGATTAGAAGAATATTATTAAAATGTCCATACCTCCCAAAGCAATCTACAGATTCAAGGCAATCGCCATCAAAATTCTAACAGCATTTTTCACAGAAATAGAACAATCCTAAAATTTGTATAGCATCACAAACGACCTCTATTATATATTTGAAAGTTGCTAAGAAAGTAAATCTTAAGTTCTCATCACAAGAAAAAAATTTTTTTAACTATATGTGATGAATGATCTTAACCAGACTTACCGTGGTAGTCACTGTGCAATATATGCAAACATCAAATCCTTATGTTGTGCCCTGGCTGGTGTGGTTCAGTGGGTTGAGTGCTGGCCTGCAGACCAAAAGGTCGCCGGTTCAATTCCCAGTCAGGGCACATGCCTCAGTTGCAGACCAGGTCCCCAGCCCACTGATGTTGCTTTCACACATTGATGTAGCTTTCCCTTTCTCCCTTCTTTCCCCTCTCTCTAAAAAATAAATAAAATCTTTTTAAAAAAAGAAATCTACCTAATTAAAAAGAAACCCTTATGTTGTACATGTGAATCTAACATATGCCAATTATATCTCAGTTTTAAAAGGAAATAAATACAATACCAGTTTCAGCATTTACAAAAATGGTCACAGTCTCACCAGACATAAACAAACAGGAAAATGTCAAGAGCCAAGAGAAAATTCAGTCAATAGAAAAAGACTCAGAAAGAAGAGAAATATTGCCACTAGCAGATCAAAGCCTTAAAAATGCTGTAATAAACATGATTAAGAATTAAAGAAAGACATGAACTTAAACAGAGAAAGTAAGATACAAAAAAGTCAAGTGCTACTTCTGATGATCAAAAGTACAGTATTTAAAGTTAAAAATTTCACTGGATAGGCTTTATAACAAATTAGATACTGTAGAAGAAAACAATAAACTCAAAGATAAAGCAATTACCAAAATCAAGCAGTGGGGGTGGGGGACAGAAGAGAGGAGCTATCAAACCATGAAAAGATACTGAGGAAACAAATGCTTATTGTTAAGGAAAAGCAGCCAGCATGAAAACTCTATACACTGGAAGATTCCAATTATGACATTCTGGAAAAGGCAGAACTACAGAAACAGTAAAAACATCAGTGGTCACCAGGGGTGTGGGGAGGGAGGGAAGGGTCAATAGGTGGAGCACAACATATTTTGGGGACAGTGAAACTATTCTGTGATACTATAATGGCAGATACATTATACATTCGTCAAAATCCATAAAACTATACAAAACAAAGAGGGAATCCTGATGTAAACTATGAACTTAGTTCATCATAATGTATCAATATGTCTATCAATTGTAACAAATTTACCACACAAATGCAACATTTTAATAGAGGAAAGCGGGGGATGGGGGAAAGGGAGTATGCAAGAGCTCTTTGTACTTTATGCTTAATTTTTCTGTCAAGCTAAAACTGCCCTAGAAAATAAAGTGTTAATATAAAAAACAAACAAACAAAAAGATGAGGACATGTTAAATAAAAGGATGCAGGAGAAAACCTAAAAGAGCCAATTGCCAAAGGGGAACTGTTTGAACAACAAAGTAATGCAGTATTTTAGATTGTAACCCAAAAATACAGCACCTAGACCTGCCGTGTCTCAGGCAAGAGATACCTACAGAACCCAGTACATCCAAACCTAACCCTGAGGAATGCTGCTATATCTTGGTACTATGCTACCCATGTTCCCCTCACCAACAACCATATTCTGCATAGTACAAACCCATCCTGTCTTTTCTCTTCCAGGGCTCCTACTGCAGACATCATGCAAGGCTCTCAGCTAAGCTATCTCTACCCAAAGTCCCTCCAAGACCTCGTTTCTTTTCAACTCAACTTGGCTAATGACTCTCAAAATAGTACCAGCCCCTATTACCTGCGCTATGTCTGCATCACCTAATGGTCACTTCTGCTGGCATGCTCCACAGCTCTCAAATTCAATATGTCTCGAATTTAACTCACTTTATCTACCCATACCAACATCCCCTAAAACCAGCTTCCCCAGCTCGACTTCAGCTTCTGTCAGTATTACCACTTGCCCACTCATCTAAGTCCCAAATCTACAGGAATCCTCCTTGTCCCCTATGTTCCCATCTTGTCACTAACTCATACCTTTCTCATACTGACCCTCTTCCTCTCCACGCCACTTCTATCACCTTCATTTATGCCCTTTTAATACACTCTGAACTACTCCAATTGCTTCCTACCTATATTTCCTCATTAATCTCTCCCTAATTCATCCTAAATATATTACCAACAGTTTCCATGTAGCTAGTTCCCAACTGTTGGTCACTGTATTGACTGTTGTTGATAATTTTAGGAGACACTAATGGCTGTCTACCCCATATCCATTCTTGCTTGTTGACAGAGCCCAAATTTTGTTTGGATACCTACCCTCCACTTTCCCAAGGGACCCAGAGAAGTGAATCCTGGAGTAAATATTGACTGGCCGTTCCCAATCATGGCGGCCCCATCCCCTAAGACATATGCCCAAATATGTGGTTCGGTTCTTGTCATGAAATGTGAGAGGTAGCCCTTTTGAAGATTTCTGGGAAATACTCTTTGATCCTAACAAAGATGACACAAAAAGCATGGTATTTCCTAATTTTGGATGTTGTCACGTCTAAGTGACATCCTTGGAACTCCTTCACCCAATCTGAGACGAGGCCGGCGGGCAGAGACAAGAGCACCGAAACAAGTGGAACTGAAGCCCAACCTGCAGTCCCTCAGGAGGCCTGAGAGCCCCAACATCGATAAATGATGCTTAAGGAAAGAAGCCCAACAAAGGGGTACATACTACAATCATCTATCTACGTACAGTCCGTGTGAAGTTCTAAAATAGGCAAAGTCAATCAACAGTGACAGAAATCAGATTGTCAGTGCTCAGAACAGGATTTGGGGGCGGGAAGAATTGACTTGGAGGAAGCGAGGAACTTTTTGGGGTAATGAAAATGTTCTATATTGTTACATTTGTCAAAATTCATCCTACCATATTTTTACAGTGAGCGTATTTTACTGTGTATGTTATATCACAATAAAGTTGATTTGAGGAGGAGATAATTAGCAGTGCAGTAGTCAAATGCTTATAAAACTGTCATGGAGAAAGTTAGCCAAATTAAAAAAAAAAAAAAGACTAAAAGTTAAATAGGTAGGGGTGGAAGTTAAGTAAATAATTTGAAACGGGATGGTCATGAAAGGCCTCCGTGCCTTTTTAGCAAAGACCTGAAGGAAGAAAAGGTATAACATGTAGACACCTGGAAGAAGGCTTCAGAAAAAGAGACTAGCAACTGCAAAAGCCTTTCTCTTTTTCACTAATAAAACAGCGATGTGACTTGATAAAACAGTGAAAATCACTCTGGCTGCTCAGTTGAGAACAGCTATAAAGTGGTTAAGGATAGAAGCAGCGAGCCCAGTTAGGAGGCAGCTGCAGTAATCCAATGGCACTTCCAACCAGAGTGGTGGTAAGTAGAAGTGTTCAGATTCTGGCCAACATTTAAAGACAGAGTCTTTGCTAACAGGTTGAATTTGAAAAAGAGGGATCAATGATGAGCCCAAGGTGTGGAAGAATTGGAAGGATACAAAAACCATTTGCTGAAATGAAATGAGGACGACTGAGGGAAGAACTGGTTTAATCGTGAACAGTGACAATTTTATTTTAGTCAAGTTAATTTTAAGATGCCTGTTAAACCATCAAATGGAAATGTAAAGCAGGCAGGTGGATATACAAGCATAGTTCAGGAAAGGGGTCTACGGTAAAGACAAAAATCTAGGAGTTGTCAGTACATGAAGAGGCATTTAGAAAGTTAAGCCTGGACGCGATCACTAACAGACTGTGTACAGGATGGAGAAGGGAAAAAAAATCCAAAGGCTGAGCCCGAGGTCAATCTAGTATTTGGAAATGGGAAAGAAAAGGAGGCAGTAAAGGAGGCTGAGCAGGTATGGCCAGTGAAGTAGAAGGAAAATGAAAAGGCAGTGTCCTGGAAGCCAAAGGAAGAAGGACTCCAAGAAGGAAAGAAAGATTAACTGGACTAAACGCTGCTGAGATGATTCAGAATCCACTGTCATCATTAGAGAGTTACAGTCCCCTCAGGAACCTAATCCCATGTAAACATCCTTTGTTCTAGAGGAGTAGCTCACACACTGCTGGGTTCAATCTGTACTAATTAAAAATCACTGTGTATTTTTAAATAAAACTGTCACTCCTGAAATGGAAGCAGTAGTATGTTAATCTATTTTAAACATGATGCTTATTTTTGGTCCCTATTTGGTATTCTAAGTATTCTGGTAAATAATCACCTCTGATGTTTACCACTTCTCCTCTGGCCTCATCAAACCCCGAACATTCCCACATACAAGCATGAAGCTGTGCTACAACTTTTTCCAAGATGTGACCTTTATTTCACTAGTAGGATAAAATGTAACACTGAATAAAATATAACCCTTGGAGTATAAAAAAAAAATTACTACCCAATGAGTAGTGGAGGACACAAACAGAACTGAAGACTCTAGGTACAAATTCAGAAAGTCACAGAGAAATATAAATATATTTGGCACAAATGCAGAAGAGTCAGACACACACATACAGGATGCATACTGTGGTCCAAATCTTTTTACCCAGAGGCAAACAATGTAAAAGGCTCACTTTAGGGCAGTCATGTTCTTATCTATTTAAGGATACACTTTTAATACTGGGCTCCCACTGCTGTGCAAATTTTGATATGAGAACATTTCAAGTCATCTCTCAAAGCCAAAGGAGTAGTGTCTTCCAAACAACCTGGTCCATTTCGACGTAACTGATTTTCCTCAGAACAGAAGTTAATAATGAGAGTTCCTGGCCAGGACAATGAGATATTCTCCCAAGCATGTTGGTTCAAACTTAAATTCTAAAAACAAATTGAGTGTGCATTCTTCACAAAGCCACAGGCACTAATGGTGCATGCAACACACTGTAATCCCAATAATTCCATCTGGACAAAGAATATTTGCAGTTCAAAGCAATTCCTTATATAATAATAAAATAATACTAAAATAAATCATTATCAAGTATGTGTTCATATACATAAACTGACTTGCACCTTCAAAGTCAAAATATTTTTTCTGAGCTTTCTGGCTGTTTCATTAGCAAATATGTTCCTTCATATGAAAAATACAGTCCTCTCTCAAACAGATTAGATAGCAAGTTGTTCCTAAATCTGCCAATATAAGTAGCAGCTAAAATCAGAAAATTGTTGGTACAGCTTAAAATTGTTTTCCATTTCAGAGAAATTCGGCTACAGTTAAGTCAGTTACAGCATATAATTCCCCAATGACAAAGTAACAAAGTTCAAGATTATTGCTACCTTTATTTTTATTTACATAGAAACAACAAGGTAATGATACTTTTCACCCTCTCTTCAGTTAACTACTTTGATTCTTGTTTAACACCAATGGGAATACATAGCATCCTCTTGTGTTGTTGAATAATTGCTACTTTCATGCAACAAAAGTAGATTTGTTTCATCCTTTGTCAGCTAAACAAAAACTAAAGGTCAGGCCCTGTGATGTCAGGAAATGCAGAAGTCCAAGTAACTAAATGAATCAATTACATTTACCTTCTTAAAAACAAGTTCAGGCCTAAAATGAGTAACCCTAGAAGGACACATTAAATAAAATTTTTTAGCACGTTTATACATTCCAAGGTAAGTATAACGACCTTCTTTGTCCTTTTGTACAAAAGATTTGCAATTAACACAACCTTTTCGAAATTAATTTCCTGTGTTTCAGAGAGATTGTTTGGATCCTGGAGGACATGGGAGGGGAAGAAGGGAAAGAATTATTAAAACTACTCTTCTGCAAAAGAAACATGGCTATGTAATTCCTACGCAAATGTTTGTTAACTTCTCTTGGCATAAAAACAGTGATGTCATTCTACACAGCAGTGCAGCAGTTATAATGAACATCAAGTTTTTAAATCACTGACAAGTTAAGGAAATTAGGAATATTACTCAAACACATTCTCCCCCTGGAGTACCACATCTGTGGAAGAGCAGAGTGTGCCCATCTGGAGTTATATACATACTCAACATCAACAAAACTGAAGTCATTTTTCCTTGCACAACAGGAAAAGCTGTGTTTTTTTCCCCTTAGAACTCTGAGCAATGAAAACCCTGACTTTAAATGGCTCTGTATAAAAACACATGAAGGGTGGGTCATAGTCTGTTAGTAAAAGCAGCTCAACATCAAGAACTCCTCTACCTTTAAAATAAAACCTAAACAATAACTAAAAAATTCCTTTTTACCTTTGAAAATTATTTTATCTTTGCTTATTTTGTCTACCCTAACATACCTTTAAAGAGAGCATAAAAGGAGCTTATAAACTTAAATTTGCAATGTGCTATCACACCAGAAGTAATTTGCACATTATTTTTTTCTTCTATATTAAGCACTAAAAATATCCAAACTTGATTCCAGTGAGAACATTATAAACTATTTTTACTATAACATCAATAATATTTACTACACCATGATTTGTGGTTTACTTCCTAATCTCTTAGGAATAAGATACAGCACAACTATTTCTTCAGCTTTACAATAACCTCAGATTGACTGTAATACCAACTCTCCAGCTACATGAAATTATAAAATGGTTGCAAAACTTGAGGCAGTATGACTATACCCCTTTCTATTAATATTTAACATAACTAAACTTAGAGAAACTGCAAAATTTTCATCCTGGCTTTACCAAATATCACAATCCAAATTACAGGCCAACATCCAAACTTACAATTAAAATACTACAAACTGACATAGCATTTTAAACAAAGAGCAGTTCAACCAAGCTGAAGCAGTCATGCATGGAGAGTTCTGATTTCTACATCCTAATTAGGTGAAAAATTATCCAACTATTAATTTTCTTTCTTAATCTATTACCTATCAGGAATAGACCTACTGTTTTCACTTTCTACCTGTGCCACATTTATCTTAAGTATTATACTTCTGGATCTTTTAACCATTAGAGATCAACCATCAAATTACTTCAACAAGTAGAAATAGCAACACCGCTCCCAAACAGCAATTTCTGCATTGCTAGACACTTATCTAGTTGGTAGATTTATACCATTGTTCATTCTTAGTTCTGTAAATGTAAAAAAATACCCACAGAATGGTGGCATACCTCTAAATTAGTTTAAATATGGTACAAAGTTATTTTTAGTTAGGTTCAAGTTTTAAAAAGGCACTAATCATTCTTCTCAAAGGCTAATCTACTCAAGTTCCTCCCATATTAAGAAAATAAAAAGCTTAATTTGTCTCTTTTGGAATGGAGAAATGTTATTTATGTAATGCTCACCCAAAAGGACGTTAGAATAATAGACCTGACATCAAATCAGGGTCAGGACCATAGCTATTGTTAATAAAAATAAGTTTGACATTTATCCTAATGATGCTTCTTTCAAACACTACCATGGCTAAATGTCAATTATGCATACTTTCAAATGTAATTCTTTTTTTTTAAATACTCTAATTCCATGCAAAGTAAAAAAGAAGAAAACCACCATATACCATTATAAGCTGGTTCTTATTCCTGAAAAAAAAAAAGAAAAAAGAAACAAGGAACATTCATGTAACATTTATTTGAGATGTAGCATTTATTTGGTTCCCTCCTTGCATGCTAGAAAGATGCAAAGACAAACACTTCCAACTATTCAGACAGATCATTCCACAGTTGTAACTTTCATCATAGTTCTCAAAGCAGTATGGTGAGGTCAGCTCACAAACAGCTTAAGGAGTAAAACTAGAAATTGGTGGTAGTAGTATCAGGCTACATAACAGCCTCTCCAAAGAATATGAAGTAACAGAACTAAAATGTGCTGGCAACGTGCCAAGAGACTGGATGGACTATAGCTTTCAGCAACAACTACTCAGAGCTTACAGTATATAGCAATTCATCATCTCTTACCCTGCAGCTTGATTTTCCTTGTTTTAAGCCCAAAATAGCCATATGTAAGAGGTATTTAACACTACCGAATTTTCCATATTTGTGAATTGAAAGCCATCTGGGCTTGCACTGATCTGGTGAACTAAATACATAACCGAGAAGAAACATCTGACTTTTATCCTATGTGAATATGAGGGTAAAATAGATACAATTATATTGATATTACTCTGCACAGAATAGCTTTTTTCTCCAAGGGTTATATTGTCCTCAGCTTCATTTTGAAGGCTTGGAATATCTTTGCATCTGGTTGGCATTTAGAATTAGTCAATCTTCTCAATAAATTTAATAAAGAATGAATCTTGTCAGATCAAATGACATAATTTTGATCAGAAACAATTCCTTTGACTTTTCTCAAAATGTTACTTATATAATTTCACCTTTACTGAATTATAATATTAAAACAGAAAAATAAACTCTTAATTCTTAAGTCTCTGACACTTTATAAACATATTTTCTTTCTAAAGAACCAAAAGAAAATGCAGTTATTTTAGGCAAAAACATCATTATTCAATTCAAATGACACATATTTAACATCTATTTTGTGCCAGACATTATTACTGAGACCTGAAGACACAAAGATAAATATGTAAGTATAATGGTCTCCCAGAGCTGACAACCTAGTAGGGGAGACTAACCCACTTTAAATCCAATCAATTAATGAATCAAACAAACAGCGTGCGTGCGTGCGTGCGTGCGTGTGTTTCCTACCAGCTATAGGGACAAAAGCCCTGGTATCACCGCAGAAATATGACTAGGTCTGCCGCGGGGGGGAAATCTTCAGATAACATGAGCTATTTCTTGAAAGATGAGAATTTCACAAGGGAAAGTCAAAGATCACAGGCCAAGAGGGACAGAATGAGCAAAAGCACGAAAGCATAAAACATGGCGCATGTGAGGAGGCCCACATGGCAAGGGCAGTCGTAACAATTTCTGGCACGTGTGTTACTCCATGACAGACATTGCTAATCAATTAAAGCATGTTTAAAGTCCACATAAGACTGAAACTCCTTCCCAGCAGATAACCCAAAACCAATGGTAGGAAGTCAATCCATGAGATGACCTGAATGTGGGAACAACAAGTGTAGGACTTGAGGCTAGAAGGATAAACTAAGGACAGATTATGAATGACTATGAATGTGAGGATAACAGGTTTAAATTTTATCCTGTGGAAAACAAAGGATGAACAGAGGATTTTGTGAAAAATATTGATGTGACCAACTCTGGCAAGTGTATAAAGAATGCATTTCGATAGACAGAATAAAGGCAGAAAAGAACAGTTAAGATGCTATTGCAATAGTCCAGGCAAGACTTAATGAGGCCTGAACTGCAGCAATGGCAAAAGTCTAGCGCAGTTCTAAAACAAAAATAGTGTTTTGGATTTTATAATCCATGGACTTAAAACACTAATTTGAGAAAAATTAGTATTCTAATTAGAATTCCCAAATAATACTGAAAAAGGAAAAGATAAGACAACATAAACATGAGAATTTAAGATGTGAATCACAATGATACTCAAGATTACCCAAGACTATAAATTCAGAAATAGATATTTCAGGTTTAGCATCAAGAAAGAGAACATCCTCATGACCAGACTAATACTCAGCAAGTCTTTTCTTCCTGAGGGCACTAATGCTCTAGCCAAGCAACAAACACTATTCACCTTACATGCCCCTACGACGCAGGGTCAAGTGCGCACTCCCGATGAGATGCTGAAAGCACAAAAGTCTAATTTAAAACCAAAATCTGAACCCATACAGGAGTTCCACTTTACCTGAACATTTGAAACTATACTTTTTAAAAAAAAAAACATAAATAATGTGCAATAAATCTTCTGGAAATACTACTATTCTACCATTAACTAATTCACATTCCAGCCTTTAGAGCCTACAACTTTGTGTGGAATGCAACCTGTCTGTAGCACTTTGGGCAGTATGCAATAAAAGCAGCACTCCTATCACTTCTGCAGAATGTTTAATAAGTGAAATTATTTTAATTAAAAATAAAAACTTCATTGTAGCTCAAAAGGCCAAAGATAGTCAAAGAGTTTTTCTATTTTGGAAAAAGATTCTTTAGCTGTTGCAAACAGGCTATTGTAGTGATGTAAAATCCAAGTACAACATGTTAACAAGCATGCTAGAAAAGCTAACATTACTGTTTTAAGACCTAAGGATATTCACATTAAGGATAAAATTATCCTGTTGTGAATGCCAACAATGCACTTCATACTACATAGACACATATTCAAGGTTCTACTTTGTTTAACCCAATAATAATATTTTGTGTCCCAGTAACAAACTCTCAAATTGGAATTCTCTTCCTCTTAGAACAAGCTAAAATGAAAAATATGAACTACAAAGACAAAATTTATTTGTGGTACATTGTTTACCCTGAGAAAGCAAATCTGATTAACAGTTTATCACAATCTATCTCTTTTCCAGAAAGACATGGATTAGCTGGTCAGGAACAGGGTCTGCTTCTCATGATGTCATTCCAAAGCCATTACTAAATGTTACACATGTTATACTTTCTTCAAAGCAATCACAAAACAAGTCATCCCAAGCCTGGGGTCAAATTCCATTCCAACTAAAAGCTCTCCGAACCAGAAGTAATGGTCCACTTACTAAGTAATAGTCAAAGACCAAATTCCAGAAGAACCCTCCTCCTGTACCCCCTCCCCCCAAAATCAGTCTCCTTTTCCTAGCTCATTGTAATGGAATGTATGACCTGCAGTTAAGGGCTTTTCCATTTCTTACTGCTCAGAGAACATGAATCAGATCTGTTCTCTCTCATAAAGGTGATACATATTTTAAGAGAAAAAAGTGAACTGTTATTATATGTTAATCACATAATAACAAGTAGAAAAAAACAAAAGGTAAATTTACTAGAATTCTCATGTACGACAGAACGAGTGTATTTAAATGACAACTGAATATTTTTATTTTAGGATACTGGCCAGACAACTAAATGATTTATGATAATATTCCCTCCTAATAAATTAGATAGGGAAGGGTAGGTTAAAACTACAACCACTTCAATAAATCTTCACACACAAAATTACTATGAACATCTTTTCGTAACACGTCATATTTTTATCATTGAAGTTATACATTTTTAAGTATCTAATTGCAGAGAAAAGAGGGAAATATTTAAGAAATGCACTTCAAAATCTAAAATTCTACATATCTGGCAGCTCTCCCTCCTGGGAATAAACCCACACCTTACCCCTTCCTCTTTTCTCCTTCCCCAGGTGCATTACTTTACAAACTTTCTCTCTCCTAAGCTCCTGGGCCCTTTTTTTTTTTTTGCCTTTGTATCTTATTTCCTGAGCCTATTTATTTGATTTCAGGGAGAGGGAGGAAGGAAGAGAGAAAGAAACATCGATTTGTTGTTCCACTTATTATGCATTCATTGGTTGATTCTTATGTGCCCTGACCGGGGATCAAACCCACAGCCTTGGCACATCGGCATGATATTCTGACCAACTGAGCTACCTGGTCAAGCCCCTGAGCCCATTTGTTTTACAACTCATTTCTTTTACCCCTGTGACTTTCTAAGTAAACTTTCTCTCACAGCTTAAGAAAATAAATTAATTTAAATTAAACACTCCTATCTGGGAATCAGTTTCTCATTTTTAAAATAAGAAGGTATTTGACTAGATGATCTTTAAAGCTACTGTGATACTTTAAACCAAGTGTTAAAATGGACAAATTCTATGCTTTAATTCAGACAAAACATCTCCCAAGATAACCCCCGTAAGCATATATTTTACTTACATTCTTCCTACACCTTCATACATGTTAGTCTCATCTACCAAAGTCATAATCTCGGTGTCTGTAAGATGGGCATGCTTTTTCGTTCTGTTTAGCTGTTCAATCTGTATGTCTGCAAGCTTCACCTTTTGTTGAGTGTCAATAACTTTGGCTTGAAGCTCTGTGAAGGCCTAATAAAAACAAGTTCTTAATTTAGTGGGTGAAATATTTTACAGGAAACATTTAAGTCAAATCCAGATATATTAAAATAAAGCATGCTAATCAGATACAAAGCTGTTAAATTTACAAAAGCAAACATCAATAAAAGTTAGTATAATTATAATTGACAAAGCCACTAGCCTAAATACTAAATTTACGCTGTCCTGAGAGGATAGAATCTATCTGAAGCAGAAACAAATGCACATTAAATAATAGTCATATCAAGGAGCGAGTACCCAAGGAGTAATAAAAGTAATAAATGCAGCAGTCAGAGGATGAAACACAGAGAACCAAAAGAAGAACCATAAATGGAACTCCCTACATGTGTATTACTCAACTGGTTTCAAAGCACTTTCCCACATTTGTTTCAAATATTAATATAGGGATATTAATATGGGAACCCTGAGGGGTATAATAAATCTCATTTACTCCTCTCAAATCCTATGATTTAGGGTGGCATTTTCATCATAAGTTTACAAATTAAGTAACTAAATGTGTTAAAGAAATACAAGTGGCTTGCACGGGATTGAAGAACTACCAGGTACTTACATCCATTTCTTCTGAAACCCTAATTCAGGAATCTTTCTAGTCTACTGTCTACAGTAATATCCAGAATATAAATACTTTTAAGAGAAAGATGGAAAAAAGAAAATTTCATAAGCATTGGTAGAAGAATTACATTATAATCTTCATATGCACATACCAAGCCAAATTCGACTGATGAGTACACTTAACTCAAAGATAAACAGTTTTTGGACACTCTTGTTGAAATGCCTAGAATGACTTTCACATGCTGTCAAATTTATGTCTTAATAATAATAAATGTGACTGCAACACATGGCAAAGGCTACTACTTACCTTTTATTCTGACTTTGTTCTCACCTACAAGTAAGGTTTCAGAAGATTTATTCTGTGGGAAGGGGGAGCCTGAAATTTTCTACTAGTCTCCAGGTAATAAATAAATAAATTAGAAGATTAAATCTTTAAATGAGTTTCTGTAGTTAATCTAATTGGTTGTCAGGGCTATCCAACTGAAGGCTGAAATCACTTTCTTAGTTTGCATTCATCTTCCACAGATTTCTTAGCAACAAATTCAAATACTGGGAGGTAAGTCCATTCACAAATGTACTCTATTGTTAGCTCTTTCACTAAAGCCTGACTTAAATCTGAACTTTTAACAAGATAAAGAAAAGCTAAACTCTTAGCATGCTTTAAATATTCTTAAAACAAATGTTTTGGTGCACAGTTTGTTAAGGAATCTAGTATAATTGTTGAAGCTGAGATACTACAGAATGAAAGAACACCGAGTCAGGGCCAAACTACAAGTTTCAAAACAAGAATGACAAAAAGACACACACATAAATTCTCACAGCAGTAACAAACAGCTTCATTTACTAGGATGAACAGCTATTTCAGCTGTCCTATTGCTTACGTACAGATTGACCAGAAGGTAGATGGTCGTACGTAAAATTTGCTCTTCTGAAGAACCTAAACTACTAATGGCCCCAACCTTTGACTGAGTCTTTCCTGGAACTCAGTTTCCTTTTCCTTAAAAGGATGGATTTAAAGCAGATGAAGCCTAGGATTCAAATCCCGTCTGCCCCCACCTCAAAATATATATATGGTTTGAGGTCGGTAGTGGTCTTAGGACCCTGACAACTCTGTGGTGGTGACAACGTTTCTGAGTAACAATTCATTTATAAGCAACTGAAGAGAGAAACCTAATTTCTTCTGATACCACTTTTATTTGGAAAATCTTTACGGGACTTGTTTCTTTCTTGGACAAGTCCTCCAAAAACGGTGGGGGAGAGGGGGTGCCAAACTCTGGAGATGAACATTGCCATGAGCTTCTCTGGCTCTGAACTGTAGTGCGACCTTTCAAGGTTTGGGAACAAATTAAGTGGCCAAAAAGCACAAGATGGACTTGCAGCTTTTCAAAGCAAACGAGGACGCAGTATTACAGATGCCTCAGCTCGGGCAACCTGTCGTAAGGGGCTCCAGTTGAAACGTTCACCTCAGGCCTTACTATAGAACTGAAGGCTCCAAGCGCAACGACGCGGCTCTGGAGCTCGGGACAAGGGGACAGGTCAACTGCCGGCCCACCAGACTTAACCAAACCTAGCCCAACTGGCTCTTGTCCAGCAAATGTCGCTTGCCCCCTGCTTCAACCTAAGGAGACCCGGTCCCGCGTTACAATTCTGGGAAATCACCCCCCAGTCCTCTGAAACCGCTTTTCTTCCGCAAGACTCGAGCCTCCACCATATTCTTGTTCGCAGTCCCCTTAACTACCGAAAAGAAGCCTCCTCCTGCCCAAAACCCTCTTTACCTTCTTCAACTCCAGATCCACGGGCGCCGCCATCTTGGCTCACTCTCTGCGCCTGCGCGCTGGGCGAAGGCCGGAAAGAGTGTGGGGGAAGGGCGCGCCTTAGAGGTTTCTTTCCCTCCTTTCTTCTTCGCCTGCGCATCAGCCTAGCTAGTCAGGCTTCTTCCCTTCTCCTGGGCTAGTAACTTTTTTAAAAAATATTTTATTTAATCTTTATTGTATTTTTTCCCATTGCCATTTAGTCCTCTTATACCCCCTCCCCTAGCAATCACCACACTGTTGTCCTTCTACAGGAGTCCTTTTTCCTTTTTGCTCAATCCCTCCACCCCTGCTCCTCCCCACCCCCACTACTGTCCCTGTTCATCTATGAGTCTGTCTTTGTTTTGACTGTTAGTTCAGTTTGTTCATTAGATTCCACGTGTGAGTAAAATCATACAGATTTGTCTTTCTCTGCCTGGCTTATTTCACTTAGCATAATGTTCTCCAGGTTCATCCCTACTGTTGCAAAGAGTAAAATAATCTTTGTTATGGCCAAGTAGAATTCCATTGTGTAAATGTCCCCTAGTTGTTTTATCCACTCATCTACTGATGGACACTTGGGCTGCTCCGATATGTTGGCGATTGTAAATAACATTGCAATGAACATAGGTATACTTACATTATTTTGAATTAGTGTTTTGGTTTTCTTTGGATATATTCCCAGAAGTGGGATTGCTGGGTCAAAAGGCAGATCCATTTTTAATTTTTGGGGGTATCTCCATACTGCTTTCCACAGAGACTGCACCAGTCTGCATTCCCACCAACAAGGCACAAGGATTCCCTTTTCTGCACATCTTCGCCAGAACTTGTTCGTTGATTTATTGATGATAGTCATTCTGACAGGTGTGAGATGGTATCTCATTGTGGTTTTAATTTGCATTTCTCTGATGATTAATGATGCTGAGCATCTTTTCATATATCTATTGGCCACCTGTATGTCCTCTTTGAAGAAGTGTCTACTCAGGGCCTTTGCCCATTTTTTAACTGGGTTGTTTGTTTTTTGGTTGTTGGGGGGAGGGTTTGGTGTTGAGTTTTTTAAGTACTTTATAAATTTTAGATATTAACCCATTATCAAATATATCAGCAAATATGTTCTCCCATCCTGTGGGTTGTCTTTTTAGTTTGTTGATGATTTTCTTTGCTGTGCCCAGGCTAGTGACTCATGAACTAACTATTCTGCATTCCCCTCTATCAGGCCTCACTGGCTTCTCCACATCCTTTCAGACACAACACAACATGCAGATTTTGTGTATGGTTTTAAGCATTTTGATAAATAGCTTAGCTTGTACTGCTAAATTGAGATGTATGTAGATAAGGCCAAAACCTCTTCTATCATTCAGGTAGTCCCTGTGCTGTCAGAGATGAGGAGAAAAAAGTCAGCCTGAGCCTCAGGCATGCCAATATAAAGACCAGAATGCAACTGAAGTGCTCTTCGAAAGAATTTATTTCTACTGAATGCTCCTGGAAGATCGTTTTGGCACAGTGGTTTTCAAGAGAGGCCAAATAAGTTTCTTTAATAAATACTACTAATAATAAGTCTCTCTGGTCCTCATCCCAAACTTATAAGAATCTTTGAGACTGGGGCTCAGAAATTTGTACTTTTGCAAACAACCCTTATGACCTGATGCAAGTCATCTGTAGATCACATTTTGAGAATTTGCTGTAAAAGACCTAACATTTGAACCAGAAGGATGGATAGAAATTGGACTTTTGAAACTAGAAAAAATAGATGTTTGCCTACTTTAAAAACTTGGAGAGGAAAGGGCAGAAATTTGGAACCAACCATATCTGAATTGAAGGTTTGGTCTACATTGAGCCTAAATCTGTCTGGTTCCATCTACTAGCTGCATGTGGCAACAGAGTTTGTCTCCTCTTTTAATTTGAGAATAACAATATTGACCTAACAGGGTTATTGTGAGGAATCAATAAGATCAGGATGAAAAGTTCCAAGCATAGCACCATGCACGAAGTAGGTACTCAATCAATAGTTGTAGTTAAGTTGTTAAGTTAACATTAGTGTTTGTCTTTCAAGGTTCAGCAAACAAGTCACCTCTCCTTTATGTCTTTTTTTTTTTTAATTTTTTACCTCACTCATTGTACAGATCAAAAATAATCTCTCCTCTGAACTCTCCTCAAGACTTCATCTGTTCATCACTCAAGGCACAGGACACTTTCTATTTTTTTTTTAATTTTCTTATTAGACTGTAAGGTCCTTGAAATCAAGAACTATAGAATAATGGTCCTTCCAGTACTTCTACCCAGGACACCTATCACAGCAAAACAAATACAAATTAAACACTCAATGAAAATGAATTCTTCAGAAGAAAATTTGTCATCACTCTAATTTCAGAAAGGAAAAAGAAAATGGCCTAATTCTACTCTGGGATCTCCTTAGAACTTCATTATAGATGATCAGTAAATAATGACTGAATATTAAAATTCAAAGAAAGTCTCCAATACTTTCCTGTACATTACCTTATGAGATTTTGAAATACTCTACATAGAGATTTGTATAATAGAAAAATCAGGAACATGGACTAAGGTGTCAGACAATCTGGGTTCAAGTATTACCTGCACAACTTAATAACAATGTGACTTTAGGGAAGGGTCCTCTCTCACTTTATTTTGTCATTATTCCTTCTTGATAAAGTAAATCTTCATTAGATTCCTTCAGGAAGAGTCTTTGAGGAGTAAACTCTCTCAGTCTTTGTGTTATGGGTTGAATTGTGTCTCCCCCTCCAAAAAAAAAAAAATGATGCATTGAAGTCCTATACTCAGTACCTCCAAAAGAGATCTATCTGGAAATCAAGTCTTTATAGAGGTAATCATTTTCCAATTAGGTCTTTGGAGTGGACCCTAATCCAATACGTCTTAGTCCTTCAGCCTGCTATAACAAAATACCACAGGCTGGGTGGCTTATGAATCACATTTATTTTTCACCGTTCTGAAGACTGGAAGTCCGAGATCAGGGTGCCAGCATGCTTAGCTGAGGGCCTTTTTCTGGGCTGCAGACTGCTAACCTCTCACTGCGTCCTCAGTTGGTGGAAAAGGCAAGGGATCTCCGTAGGGTCTCTTTTATAAGATCCAGCAATCCCACTTTTTGGCATATACCAAAAAGAATTGAAAGCAAGGACTTGAACAGATATTTATATATCTATGTTCATAGCAGCATATTCACAATATTCAAAATATGAAAGCCATCCACCTGCTCTTTCCTTTTTCATATATGTAACGATATGATCTTGCCTAATAGCGAACATAATTAGAACATAATGAACATAATAATGTTTAAATTTCTTTACAATGTCATATCACCTGAGGGTTTTTGGGTGTGAATTCTCCCATTGGGAGCACCTGCTGGTCTTTCTTATTACAGATGATTTTCTCATATGACTCAAGTTTTTTACTAAGAACCTATCTTCAGTGTCTCCCCCTCCAAAAAAAAGAATGATTCATGTCCTGTGGAAACATTCATAAGGGTAGCTTCACATTCACTTCTACCAAAGCCCTATGGGATTCATGGGTCCAAGCCAGTTCTTATGTTAATTCTTGATACCACATGAGTGAAGCAAATCTGGGGAAAAATAAAATTTTCTCTGAGCATACAGTTGGCAGAATGTGATCTACATTTATGGATTGAAAGTCACCATATTATTTTCCCATATCTCCTTTTCGTTTGGGTCTTTAAAATAAAGGTATTTTCTTTCTCTCTCAAGAGCTTCTAAAATGGCAGGAAGACACTATCTACGAAAGCCCTGAAGACACTGCAGTATTTGGACACTTGCCTAGAGGATAACCAGGATGTGCTTGTTTCTATTATTTTCGTGGAAAAAACCAGACTTCACACCGAAGGCTTCACTAGTGCAGGAATATATTACTTCTGAGGTTTAATGAGTTGTGGAAATTAGGTGATATCCTATTATCCCTCAGCTCTGCTTTGCCACTGCTCAATAATTTATTCCTTTAGCAAATACTTTCTGAACATCTGTTAAGCACTGATATATAGGCCCTTGGGATGTAACAGTAGCAAGAGACAAACTCCCTGACCTCATGGAGCACATACTCCAGTGGGGAGAGTCAAATAATAAACATGGAAATAAATAATTTTAGATATTAGTAAATGTTATTAAAGAAGAAAATAGCAATGCAGTTAGAGATTGACTGACAGAGGCCACTTAGGTGCGGGAAGCTCCCTGGAAGGAGATGACAAGAAAAAAATGAACATGAGGCAGCTATGCAAAAAGCTGGGGAAAGAGCGTGCGCAGCAGAAGGAACAGCAAGAGCAAAGGGTCCTGGGTGGGAACAGCCCTGGCATATTTGACGAACAAAAAGTAGAGACTGGGTGGGGAGAATGGTAGGAGGGACATCAGAGAGTTCAGCAGGGGGCCAAACCATGAAAGGCCTTGTAAGCTACAATCAGGGGTTAGGATGCTATTTTTGAGCGTGATCTGAAGCCATTGAATAGTTTCAAGAAGGGGATTGAAATTACCTCAAAAAATTGACAGGATCCCATTCTTAAAAGATCAGTGTAGGTTCTAGGAGGAAAACGGATTAGATGTAGCAAGAGTGGAAACAAAGAGACCAGTTAAGACTATTGCAGTAGTACGAGAGAGATGATGGCAGTCTAAGTGAAGATGATAGCAATGCAGAAAGGGAGAGGTAGATGCGCTCAGGTAGAGGCTACTGAACTTGAAGGAATTGATTGGAAGCAGCGGGCTGGCAATGAAAGAAGAGAAATCAAAGGTCATTCCTAATCTCCAAAGAACTGTGCTGAGTGAAAGAAGTCAGAATAAATGAATAACATGCTATATGATTCTATGTATATAAAATTCTAGAAAATGCAAACAAATCTAAAGTGGCAGGTAGGTTGGGAGTGAAGGGGACTGGGAAGAAGGCAGAAGGAAGGAATTACAAAGGAGCATTAGAGAGCATTTATGGTGATGGGTATGTTTATGATCTTGATTATGGCAATGATTTCTTGGGTGGGAACATAACAAATTGTACACTTTAATGTATTCAGTTTGTTGTATGTCGATTATATCTCAATAAATTTGTTTTTTTTTTATTTTATTTATTTTTTAGAGAGGTGGAAAAGTAGGGAGAAAGAGAGGAAGAGAAACATCTATGGGTTGTGGAACCTGGCCTGCAACCCAGGCATGTGCCCTGACTGGGAACTGAACCAGCAACCTTTTGGTTCACAGGCTGGCACTCAATCCACTGAGCCATACCACCAGAGCTCAATAAAATTGTTTTAAAAGGAAAACAAAGACTCCTAGGTTTTTGACCTGATCAAATTAGTTAGTATGAATGGTATTGTCTTTTACTGAGAAGAGAAAGTTAAATTTTATGATATAGCCTGCATGCAGTCTCAAAGCCACTTTCTAGGAATAATAAGAATAATCCATCCCCCTGTGAATAGACTTATGTTAGTAGAGAGCATAGATTCAGCTGCTATAACAGAGATCCAAAATAGCACTGAGTGAAACAAGACAGAAGCTATTTCTCTTTTTCACAATCATCCAGGCATAAGCAGGGTAGGGTGAGTATATGAGTTCCACAATGCCAGAGTTCCCACCCTGCTTCTATCTTATCCATAATATTCAAGATGACTCATCACCACCATGTCCCCAGTCTAGCTTGAAGGAAGGGAAAAAATAAGGGGAGGCTCACTCCTTGTCTTTAAAGGCATGTCCTAGAAGTTGTAGGTGTGGTTCTGTTCATATCAGATTGGCCCAAAAAGAATCCTGGCTGCAAGAGAAGCTGAGAAATTTAGCTATTCTGGGCAATTATATGTCTAATTAAATAAGAGGAATTCAATTATTATGAAAGGGAATTAAAAAAAAAACAGTTACTGGATGAAATGAGCTGTTTCTGACATCAGAGCTTTTCAGCTTAAAAAGCCATTTCTACTCATCAAGTCATTTGATTTTCACAAATTTGAAGATAGACTCTGAATACTTCTTACAAAATTTAAGAGGAAGTATAGCACAGTAGGTAAGAGTATAAGCTTTGGAACCTGACATCCTAATCAAATCCTGTTTCTTCCAAGGATGTCATGCTCCAAGGAAAATTACTTAACCTCTCAGAGCTTCTGTCTCTTCAACTGTAAAGTAGACATAATAATAGTACTCATCATATAGGTTATTATGAGGATTAAATGTAATAATGCATGCAAAGTGCCTGATACAGTTGCATCTAATCAATATTAGCTATTATTATGTGTCAAATGTGGCAAACCTACAGATAAATAAACAAGCAGTTCATAGTACAGTGGAGGACATAAATTAACAGAGAGTTATCAAAGAATATGACAATTCTGCTGCAGAGGAAGTGACCACAGAAGCTGAAAGAACAGAGAGGAGGACTCCCCCTAACCAGGGGTCCTATAGGACAAACAGAAGTTTATGGCAAGGTAGGGAGAAAGGATATTCCTAGAAGAGAAACAAAAACACCAAAGTGATAGCCTGGTGTCTTCAGGGGAAATCCGAGTGGTTTGGAATGGCTGAAGCACAAAAGCACCTTAACCACTAAGAGAAAGGGACAGAGAGATGAGGGCCAATGTTAGAGGGCTTTCCAAGTGAAGCTCTAGAGCTTGGGCTTTGTCCTGTGTTCACTGAGTGTGATGAGCAGGGGAGTGACTGGTCACATTTACGCTCCCGATGATGACCATGGCTGCTCTACGTGGCATGATTCCCGAAGGGCAGAGGAGGGATCAGAATGAGAGCAGCCACCCAGACACCGAAGCCCAGGCGTAAAGCAGTGGAAGAGCCGGTCTGCTCTTCAACATTCCTGTCCTGTCCTGAGCAAGTCCTCTCTTAACTCTGCCTTTTCTCAGCTGCTTTTGCGTCACTTAAATTACTAGGGAAACATCTTCCTTGATAACATTTCTGTATAAGATTGATTGACCAACCTTCATGGTTCCCCCAAGACTCTAACAGGTTTTGCACTGAAAGTCCTGTGCTCTGGGAAACCCCTCAGTGCTAGGCAGGCTGGGGCAGCTGGCCACCCAACCTCTAGAGCCTTATGGAGAGGCAGGGCGGTGCCTGGAAGCAGACTGCCTGAATTCAGATCTTAGCCCCTTCATGAAGCAGGTATAGGACAATAAGCAAGTGACTTTATCTCTCTGTAGCTCAGTTTCCCCACATAAAATATGGAGATGATACAGTGACCCCACAGGGTCACTGTGAGGACTAAATGAATTATCGTACACTGAGTATTTGTACTGGTGCCTGGAACATTGTATCTGCTGTGAGCGTTTTCAAATTATAGCTATTACAAGCCTACTGCCTTCTGGTTTATTTCATTTCTGTCTCACTCACCTCTTGTCCTGCCTTCCTTCCTTGGATGTCCCCAGACCCTTCACTTCAAGCTCTCAGTCATCCCGCCCCAAGGCAAGGAAGAGGTCCATAACACAGGAAACTCTCTGGCCTGTGTGTAGCTTCTGAGAGTATTAAATTGAATTAAACAGAATTAAAGGCTTTTAAGACTTTCTCCCAAGTGGGTAGCCTCCTGATTATAGGGACACCTGCACCTGTTTCCTCTGAGAATAAACTCTGGACAACTGTCTGCCTAAGAGAAGAATGGGTTGGGGTAAGGCATTCGTATGACAGTTCTTTGAGGGTCTTGGGGGCAGGGATAGGCACTGAAACTCCAAGTGACACATTTGCCAAGAAACTCTGAGGTAACTCTTCTAGCTGACAAAGTAAGATTTAGGGTTGGGACCTGCCTAGGAAGGAAAGGGGGGCTTAAGCGGTACTACCAAATGAAAGAGTCATTGGAAACTCTGCAAGGAAAGGAAGTGAGTCGCAGGCAGGAATTGGTGGTGGCTTTTCCCAGGCACCTTGCCACATCTGATTCAATCTGTTTATGAGAAGTCCAAAGAAAGTGAATATAAACCGATCTGATGATTTAAACCTTTGTAAGCGATGAAGCTGGGTAACAGAGCATAACAAAGGCTGGGTTATTTATTCCGTTGCTCACCAGAGAAAGTAAGAGTGGGGCGGGGGCAGGGCCTACCAGAGGTGAAGGCCAAGAACAGGAGACTCTGCCCAAGAAAAGGAAAGAATAAAACTGGGGAAATCAAAAGCCTAGTGGAGAATCCACCAGCTCACCCCAAGCGGAAAAAGTTCATGGTCCTTTAGAACAGGAAGAGGAATACAATGGGGTTGAGTTGAAATCTGGACGAAACTCACCATGCACTTTAAAAATAGGCACCAAAAAATACCAGCACAAAGCAATGTTTTTTCACTCTCAGAGCTGTACCTAGGACAAGACAAGTAAATCTTTTTCCAGGGCACCAACATGTAGCAGCTCCAAAAGTTTATTAATTTCTTAAATTAAGTTTTTAAATTACTAAGTTTTTAAAATTTATTTTAAATTTTGAGAAGCTAAAAATTTTCACAGTTTTCTTGTTATAAATTAGAAGACTGAGTGATTGTAGCCCAGTAGGCAACAAATTTAGTTAAAATAGAAAGCCCCGCAGAGTCTACACTGTTACTCTCACATTAAGCCACAGGCAATTCCAGGCTTATGTTTGACCAGTTTAGCCTCCACAGAGGAAAGAGACGATGCCTCTTTCCTTTGTGGTTCCAGAAAGAGCGCAAGAATTGGATTTCCCTGGCCTAGCTGGGGTCACGTGCCCATCATTGAAACAGTGACAATGGCCAGAGACATGGTATGCGGTGATCGGCCAGGCGCAGGTTATCTAGCCATTCCTGGAAGGCTGGGGGTATCAGCCCCCCTCAAAGAACACAGGGACTGAGCTCAAGTTTGGAAAAGTGTCTTCTTTACAAAAGAGTACAGTGTAACTATCAAAGGAAGAGGTAATGAATATCACAAAGAGAGCCAGAAAAAGAGTCCACTATACCTTAGCTGCCAAAATTTCAACTTTTTCAATTGTCTCTCCTAATGAATGAGCCAATTTCATTTCAGTGGTTACATGAACTTCATGATGGTGAACCCCTATTCTTCCCCAGATAGCGCTGGTCAGAGACCTCAAGGTAACAGTCTTGTTTTGCATGGAGTCCTTGGGTCATTGGAGGTGGAGGGTCCCATCCAAGGGGACCGAATCTAAGACTTAATGTTGTTTGGTTTTTCTAGCTCAGAGACACTAAGTACTGTCTCTCTGTTTCATTAAAGACAAGTAGTAGCAGCCACTATTGATAGTATTATGGAAGTTATCACTTCCTTTTGTCCCCTTAGCTAACATCAAATGCCTTAGCCTGTTTTGGGGAAGATGGCAAAGTATGGCTGGCTGTGGGCGAGGAGCCTCTGTGAACTCACAAGTTTGTCCTTTTAACCACAGTGATTAGAAGATTGCATAAGAAGTCACTAGAAGGAATACTTATGCTGGAACATCAGAATCTGAGGGCAAAGGCCATATAGAATCAAGGGGAAAACTGTGCAAGGGAATCCTATTAGTCTATCCATTTGTCCACTTTCTCCACTGTGTTCTACCTTCTGAAGTACAGGGTCTTATATAAAAATATGAGAAAAGAATCCTAGACTCAAAGAGCTGGAAGGGATCTTGGAGTCCTCCTAGTCTACCCCCTCACTTTATAGTTGAGAAAAAGGAGGCTCACAAGGAGAAGCAATTAGCCAAGGACATAGCAAATTGGTGTCCAAGCTAAGACTAGAGCCCAGGAGCCTTGGATTCTTTTCCAGAGTTCCTTCCATTTCACCCTGTGGCCTCTCTTGGTGGATTCCAGCAAGACTACTGCTGAGTCTCACACATAAGAATTTGGAGTCAAGAGGCTCCATGTGCCTCAGGAACATGGGGTTCCTTACTTGTAGCCACTTACCTTCTGAGATAAGGTATGTGGCAAAACAGCTGCAATCAATAACAGCTACAGGGAAATGTCAATGTGGAATAAGACCACCCCCCACCAGAGTTATGGCTTAAAACCACAGAGACCAGTTCAGTCTAACATGGCAACTAATTTCACCCTAGCCTCATTATATGCTCATTGTAATACATTAGCATGGTAAGGGACACATCCTGTGAGGCTTTGATTGGAAACAGATAGCCCATATAAGGACAAAAAATGGCAGAGAGAGCTCCTCTGAGAAATCTCCCTCCCTTTCCCGGGACCCTGACTATTCCTCCCCCTTAATAAACAAAGCAAATTCTGCTAAAGGGGGTGCTGCTCTGCCTGTGGTGTAGCCCACTCTCTGTCTCTTGAGTTCACTAATAAACTCACTTTCAGTTTATCCTGGCTTACATTTGAATTCTTTCCTGCACAAAGCCAAGAACCCACAGCGTGTTGTGGACCTTGGGTCCCAGACCCCCAGAATGCCTACATCACTTCAATGGCACTTAAACATAGAGATCTTGAAAAGGGTCTCAATCCCAGAGCACCAGGAGAAGAGGAAATAGAAAAAGCTGCAGGGTTCTGGTCGCTAGAGCAGACTTAAGACTATACACTGAGAATTTTGAGTATTCCATAAATACACTGGGATGTCTATGGTATCCTGGGCAGTGTACGCTAAATGTCGAACTTGTGAGGCTTTTTTTTTTTTTTTTTTTTTTTTTGGATCAGGATGAGGATAATCTCCTCAGCATCTCAAAGGAGCCAATAACCCTCAAAAGGTTAAGAACCACCATTCTAAAGTGAGCTTTCAAATGTGAGTTGTCATCGGAATTAGCAGGAAAGCTTTAAAAGCACTGATAGCTGGGCCCTCCTTCTGGAGAAGTGGTTCAGTGGATCTGTGCTGGGCCTGAAGAATCTGCATCTTTTAGAAGCTCATCATCCTTAGAAGAAACAGTTCTAGAAGCACATATTAATGAAAAGCCTTTTCTGTAAGGGAGAAGAAAAAGCTATCTCAGGACTTGGCACTTTAAAGCCATTCTAATGTAAATGCTCTGGGTGTTTATGACAAAGAGAAAAGTAGAATTCCTGGAAAGGAGAGGGAGCTGAAACCCCAGAAGTCATAGAGAAAAGAATAGAATGAGAAGAAGGTCAAGGTTCTGTTATATTACATTTTGACCACAGCTTACACTCAGCGAGTCAGCTCTTAGCACATCTATGTTTCCCTGACTCTGCCTTCCAGTGACCTTCAGATTCTGTGAACCCCCAATTTTTAGAGAAATAGAACAGCAGTGCAAATCCATCACATCTTGGCTTTTTTATATTATATTTTCTGAGCAAAAAAACTACTCATACATTGACTTTGTTCATTTATTCATGAAGCAAATATTTAAGTGTCTCCCAGTTGCTAAGTAATGCTCCAGCAGTCCTCACGACCCTCGTAGTCTGGTGTAGGTGCTGGATTCATTTCACAGACTTACTGAGAATTCGGGTTACACAGAAATCTTTTCCTTTATTTTAGTGGCTCCATCACACCAGTTTCTCTTCTATTCGTAGACCATGCCAAGCCTTTTCTTTCTTCCAGACTTCATGCATGCTGGCTCTCTTTTAGAACATTCCTACCTGCACTCTGCCCAGTCATCTGCAACTAAACCTGTAGGTGTCAGCTTTGGTGACCTTTTCTTCTCTTCTCTTTTCTTTTCTTTCCTTCAAAAGATTTTATTTATTTATTTTTAGAGAGAGGGAAAGGGAGGGAGAAAGAGAGGGAGAGAAACGTCGATTGGTGGCCTCTCATACACACCCCGGCTGGGACTAAACCAGAAATCCAGGCATGTGCCCTGATTGGAAATCCAAACGGTGACCTTTCGCTTTGTGGGATGATGCCCCACCCACTGAGCCGCACTGGTCAGGGGCAGGGCTCAGTGGTCTTTTCTGAAGAGCCCTTTAACTGACTCCTCTGTTTAAAGTAGTTCCCCCCACCCCATATCCTCTCCCAGAGCACCTTAAACTTTTTCTTCATGGCATTTGTCACAGTTTTCAATACTATATTTATTTGTGTGATTATTGTTAAACTTCACTTTTTAAAAAAAAAAGGGAATTCATACAATAACCACATATTAAATGACAACAGTATACCATATATCAGAGAAAGAAAATTAGCCCCCTGCTCCTCACCCCCGATTCTCAATGCTTCTTCTCATAGACAAATGTTATTATCACTTATATTCTATAGATATTCTATGTAGTTTTGTAGGTTCATGTCATTATTTATTAAGTGGCTATCTCATCTACTAGACTGAGGGTGGGAACTGTATCTATTTGTTCATGCATTATTGCTGGTACTTGTCACATAATCAGCACTTTTTAAGTGTTGATGGGATGAATGAGCAGATGTTAAAAGAGCAGAGAGATTGAGTCCATATCTAAATGCCAGCTCTTATACTTCTTGCCTGCCCCCTCTCAGTGCTGAGCACACAGGAAACTGTACTGATGCTCCTGTGCTCTCCTAACTCCCAGTTTATACTTTTGTGAGGGCAACTTCTCACACGGTGCAGAAATTCTAGTTCACTTCTCTGTCTGTCTTTCCCAGGAGACTGTGTGCTCCTTGCGGGCAAGGACCACGTTTTACTCTTCCTGAATGCTGTGCTAAGCAGCCCGGAAGTCATGAATACTTTCTGACTGGCTGCTTATCTAACCTGACTCATCAGACTGTTGGCTCCTTTGCAGCTCTGTTCTCAAACTCTGCCGGTTTGCAGCCTGTCGGAGCACTTCAGAGTTGTTATTTTTCCATTAAAGCCCAATGTTTCTTCAAAATCTCTAATTGAAAGAAATGCACTTCACTCAAGATTCTCACTTCTTGTAGGACTCAAGTTTCCTTATCTATAAAATGGGGATAATTATGCCAAACCTCCAGGGTTGTTGTGATAATTGAATGAAGTCTTACTTAAAAGCATCAAGCACATCAAGGCAGTTGTTCATTTCCCCCACCCCTTTCACCAAAAAGAAGAGTCTCTGTGCCTGTTTTGCTAAAAAGGAAAAGAGGTCTCCCCATGGAAAGTAGGATCAGGCAGACAGGAACTTTAGTTCCAACCCCAGTTCAAACATTATTGAGACAATGATATGAAAATTACTAAAACAGGGGAAAGTTGCCCTCTTTATACAATACAATGACTTGCAGTATAATTCTTGCATGTCAAAGAAGCTGCTGAGTCATGCATCCTCGGAACAAAGCACAGAGTCCTAGAATGTCCCTCAAGGTCCCATGCGGTCTTGTCCCTGCCTGCCCCTTTGGTCTCACGTTGCAGCTCTCCTCCCTCCCTCCCAGCCCCAGCCACTCTGAACTTCCTCTGTACCTCCTGCACCCTTTTGATGTATATGTTCTTTCATCTGTCTGTCACCCACTTATCTATAATTCTAAATTAAAAATGTCTTCCCCAGGAACACCTCTCTTGGCCTCCTGAACCAGATTTTATCACTGTGCTATAGGCCACCCCCATAAAATCCTGTTCTTCCCTTTCCACAGAACTCATGACAGATGTGAGTTTCCAAAGGGCCATCATTCAACCAACTATTTATTTGACAATTATTTCCAGAATTCCTACTATGTACCAGGCATTGTTCTGAAGGCTGGGGATATAGCTGTAGGCAAGATAAGTGACAGACCCAACCTACGCACTTAGAACCTAGAGAGACAGACAACAAGCAAATAAGCAAATTAATACAGGACCTCTGCCTTGTACATTGCTACATTTATAGAATCAGACCGCAAACCCAACACATAGCAGATATTCAATAGATGCTTGTTAGGGTGAAGGAAAGTGAAATGAGGGAATATGGCAACCAGCCTCAATGAAGAGCAGCGTCAGAGCCAATACAACTAACTAGTACAGGATTGTTGTACCCAGAAGTCCTGTCCAACTTATAAGAGGGACCAGAAATGGGTTGGAGCCTTCTTTCTCCTGTTGGTCTCCAAGATTATGAATCTGGGGAGGGGAAAAAAGTGGCTTATCTTCACTCCTGTCTGTCCTGTGCCTGTGTTGGCATGTAGAAATGGGGACACATGAATGAGTGCAAGTCTCATGTTTGCCAAGTGATCTTATCTGCTCTCGTGCCTTCCTGTGCCAGTGGCAGGCTAGATAGTTGCTAAACTCATTTCCTCTTTGTCATGGACACCCACCTACACTACATTTTCCTATTTATCTTGCAGTTGGTGTGACCATTCGATAAACTTCTGTCAGTGGAACGTGAATGCCAATGATAGACTCTCCCATGAACAACCCTTCATGCACTTTCCCCATCACAGTGACCTTGGCAGCCATGTATTAAAGATGGCAGGGGCACAAGATGGAAGGACATGGGCCCCGAACTACTTCTTGGGGAAGAGCCTGCCATTTATTAGGAGCGCCCATTTTGGACCTAACCCGAGCAGGAATTCAACTACTGCGATAGGTCACTGAGGCTGGGAGTCTACCTGTTAGAGGAGCTAGCACGATCACAACTACACAGTTTCTCATTCTCTCCAGGACCACGACACCACACCAACCCAGAGCCCTTCCCTGGGCTTCAGATTTGGCTCTACAACTGTGCACTAGACATCCCTGCTGACATGGTGGTCACCACTTCAGACCTGCTGTGACCAAAGCTGGACTTGCTACCTTCATCCTCAACCCACTTCTCCTTCTCCAGCGTGGCCCGTCTCAGCAGGTGGTGCTGCTCTCCCCCCAGGCATACAAGCCTAAAATTCAGCGTCACCCTTGACTCCTTTTCCCTTTCTCTTATCCTCCACATACTTCCTACATTTCTCTCAAATTCCTATACTTCTCTTCTTCTCCACTGCTACTACCATCAGACTACTTAGACACCATAACAGCTTCCAAAGAACTGGTCTCCCTACTCCACTGTAGCTACCCCTCTAGCCCATTCTCCACATCACAGTCTGAGTCATCTACCCAAAGGAGATCCCATCATGCCACCCCCTACCCACACTCCCTTTAAAACCTTCACTGGATCCTCATAGCCAAGCAGTCCAGACTCCTTGGCACAGTCTTAAAGGCCTGGCATGATCTGGTCCAGCCACTCTCTGCAGGCTCTTCACAGCTTCTGCAGCCCAGCTGTCTCCACGCCTATCACACCCAACTCATTTCACTTCCTCATTCATACCATCCCCACTCGCTGCTCTGACTATTCTTTCTGCCCAGATACCCTAAATCCCACCCCCTTCCCTTAGACCGCATCCGCTCATCCTTTTGGCCTTAGCTTGATTTTAACTTCCTCACAGAATTGGCCTTCCTGACCCTGGAACAGGCTCAGCCCCTGGCACCTCCGACTGCCCAAGATAACTCTCTTGACTCTTGATTGTTGTGACTTGTTTAATTGTCTAACTTTCTTGTTACAATGCAAGCTCCTAGAGGGCAGAGCCTGGGCCCTGTTCACCCCTGTGTTCTTAGCTTCTAGAACAAAGTAGGCATCACTGTGCATCTGTTAAATGAACACATGGGAGCAGTGAACTAGTTGCAATTTAAATGTGCAATATGGCATCTCAGAGCAGCCTCTTAGGAATATCGGTGCTCTTTTTATGATAACAAACAGTTAATTCTTAGAGTTTGTCTGCCATTTGAGTCAGGGTGATTCGCCCCCCACTTAATAATGAGGAAACGGCCCAAGGCAACAGGTGATCTGCCCCAGGGAGGCAGCAAGATGAGACAGTCACAGGGCTCCGGCTATGACCGCACTACCTCCACCTCCCCCTCCTGTTTTTCTTGTTTCTTAGCACCAGGCGGAAATGTAATGTCATGACACATTGGGGGATTTCTTTCTTCCCCTGCATTTTTCTGATGTGACTCCAGCCTGGAGGGCTGGGGGAACACAGGCCAGGGGAAGAGGGAGGCGGGTGTTGGGGGGGTGGCGGGGTTAGCCCTGGCATTCCTCAGCGGCCTCCGTTTGCATAGCTCTGAGAAAGAAGAAAGAAGTCAGCAAGCTTTGGCAGACACACTGGGCATTCAGCTCCTGTTCTGGCAGCTGCAGAGGCAGGGCCCAAATACACACCCTGCCAAGGCCAGAGAGGCAGGCTCTCTTTCCCAGTCCAGGCTGCCAAGATGAGGTAGAGGAGGTCAGGGCCTCTGCCTAAGATGGAGGAATCATAGAAAGGGTCCCCTTCTTTCTGCCCAGCCCGGCAGCCAATTGGCCATGAGCCACTCAGTGCGTGCGTGCATGCGTTCGTGTGTGTGTGCGTGCATGTGTGTGTGTGTGTGTGTGTGTGTGTGTGTGTGTGTGTGGCGTGGGGGTAGGGGCATTGTATTGGGGCCTCAGTGCAAATCCTTCCAGGATGGAGGGCTGGTGTGGGCATCAGATATCCCAGGGGGCTATCTCAGTCTCTCTCCCACCCTGGAGATCTTGGAGGGGCAGACCCTGGACAGAGGTCCTCACCCAGCTGCTGGAGCCACTGTCATCACATTCTAGAGTGGGCAGTGAGCCGCAGAGCGTGGCTTGAGAAAGAGTGTGAGGCCCCGCTCACCATGGAAACCGGCTTCCTAGGAAAAGGTCACATATTTGATGGGGCTGTCATCCGGACACCTTAAATGCAGCACTGTTCTTGTTTTCCTGAGGACACCCGCCATCAGAGAAGGCCTGAGACAATGGGGTGACAGCTGACCTGTTTGCGCAGCTGTAGGCCCCTGTCACAATTTTCCTTTCTCAGCAAGCCCCGTGCTGTACCCACTTACACAGCCTGACCCCAACTTGTACCCACCGAGACAATCCTGTGAGCCAAGCCCTGAGTCTGGCAAGGATCTGGCTGTGCCAAGAATCTAGAAAAGGAGGTGCCAACAAGACCCATGAGGATAAACTAGAGGTCAGAGCTTGTTAATAGCAATCATGTATTGAGTCCTTACTCCATGTCAGGCATTGTTATAAAGGCTTTACTTGCACTATTATCCTCACAAAAATCCTAATAAGAAAACTGAGACTCTGAGAGGTTAAGCAACTTACCCGTGATTATTACCACAACAGAAAATGGCATGGGCAAGATTTGAACCAAGGTTGTCTTATCCAAAGCTAAAACTCTTAACCTCCACTCTGTTTTCACTCACTCACTTAATCATGCATTCGTTCATTTATTCAATTGTCCATTCACTCATGAATGCTTCCAACACTGAGTGAGAGCCTTTGATGTGCTAGGAACTATGTGGCAGTGCAGGTGTACAGAGCTGCAAAAGAACACTCTCCATGAACTTCAAGAGTCCACAGGGGGAGAAACAGATGAGCAAACAATGCCAATATGCAGTATGTTGAAAGCCAATGGAGAGGAACACCAAAGCTGCTATGGGAAGAGGACTGATTTTCCTTGCATTGTCCAAGGCTTAGTGTCGTGGAAGCACAGAGGAGGAGTGACTAACCCAACCGAGACTGTGGGTGGGTGACAGACTTTCTCCAGAAGGTGTCCCAACACACACCTGGAAGAGGATGTCTGTACTTGCAGGGTTGAACTTGGGTCAGACTTCTCAGGCCTGGAGTTTCAGCGTCTGGAGTTGCATTCACTGGGCAGCAGAGAACATTTACTCCCAAACGGACCTGGCCAAGCCCTCCTTACAAAGCGCAAGGCCGCCCAACCCTCTCAGTACCACCGAAGCATAGAAAGAAGGTAGGCCTTCCTAGAGAGCCTTGGGTGCAGCATGGTTTACATAACCGGCCTTATGTAAACACCAGTGGCATGAAGGAAGAACAAGCTGGTAGCTTCTTCCTTGTTTCACATTCCCATTGAAAGCCTGCCAGCTGTCAAAAGCTGGGGGACAGCAGAAATAAAATTAGTCCCTCATTCTAGGGAAACCAACCCTGTGACTTCTAGGTTAGGCAAGGAAATAAGGGTTGAGGAAAAGGGTGACTTAATTCCTCCCGTCTGTCTGGTTGCTACACCCACCTCATATGTCTTTGGAGAAGCCTCCCACACAGGCTATGATCCACAAACTACAGGGCTCCAGCCCTGAAAGGAGCCCTTTTCCTTAGATGCCCTGTTGCTTAGTAATGGCCAAGATGCTGGGAGGGAATAAGGGAGGGAGGGAGGGATGTACTCTGAAGAGCAAGAGGGCAGCTGGCTTCCTTCACAGCTGTGTGGGTGGCAGTGAGCTAAGAGGCTCCTGTTCTCTTCTCCATCAATCAAGGGGGCAATTAAGAAAAAATGTGCAATTTTAGAAGTTCAAAGAGAAAAATCTAAACCACAGTAACCTCCAAATTATATTGATTTGGTGGTGGCCTGACACGGTGGAAATCAATCACGAAACAGAGCAGCTCTAACTTCCTCCTTCTGCTCTTGAATGAGCTTAGACTCTTTTTCTCTTTCAGGGGTTGGTCCCCATGGACGGACAGACACTGCCTGATGGCCTAGTCCCTGGAGGCGAGGCCTGGCCTGGCTTGAGCACCACAGCAAGAAGGAAAACACACAGCCTTCTCCTCTTTGGAGAACCGTGGCCAAGATGGGAGCTCATTGTCAGTGGCGCGCCTGGGCCCTGTGGGAAAAGGTCAGTATTGAGCCAAATTGCACTACTTAGGAATAGCCTTATGCAAGGTACTTCACTCCTCTGAGTTTCAGAGCCCTCATCCATCAAACTGGAGTAATAATACTACCTACCTCCGTGGGGCACTTGAGGATTAAATAAGATTCTGTAAGAGAAGTACTCTTTACATCTGTGAAAAACCATTTACGGTAAATGTCAGGTGTCCTTATTTCTTTTTCTGTCTTCAGGTCCTCCCTATTTAGAGGCTTTTGGCCTCTATATTTTTTTATCCTCCTTGCATTCCCCTTCCTTCCATTCCCCTCTCTTTACTGCTCTTCTTCACCCTATACAGGCTTCATATGTCCACAAAAGAATTCTTGATTTCCATGGCCCTTCTGAACCTCCTATTCTTGCCTAACTCAATGAACAGAACCATCATTTACCCAGTTTCTCAGACTAAAATCCAAAAAACTACCCTTGATTTTTCTCTTTCCCATAATACCTACACTCAATCCAACAGCATGTCACACAGGTGGTTCCTCTAAGGCGTACCCTGAGTCTGACCATCTCTCACCACCTCCCCTGCTACCACCCTGATCCTGTCCACCGCCATGTTTTGCCTGGATGACTGCAGAAGTCTCCTAACTGGCCTTTCTTCTTCTGCTTTTACCCTCTAGATCCCCTTCTCTGTAGAGCAGTCATATTTCTATTTTTAAGACATAAATCAAGTCGTCTCATTCCTTTGCTCAAAACACTCCACTGGCTTCCAAACTGTGATCTTCAAGGCCTCATGTGATCTGGTGTTGTCTCTCTCTTCAACCTCCAATGACTAGGCTGGAGCTCAGGGGTCTCCTTCTTTCCCTCATGCATATTAAGTTTATTTTTGTCTCAGGCCTTCATGTGCCTGATCCCCTCTCATTCCAGTTCAGATGTTACCTCCTCAAAGAGACCTTCCTTGAGCTGCCTATGTCAATTACTTCTGTCCCCCTGACTCTTTATCACAGCATTCTTTGTGCATGTGTTACTTATTTCTGAAATTATCCTATTTCTTTATTTACACATGTATTGTTGGTCCATGTGTCAGCCTTGTCTCTGTCCTCCAACAACAAGAATAGCACATGGCACATTATAAATGCCCAGTCAATTTTTATTTGAATGAATAAACGCATCCTCTGCTTCCAAATGTATTTCTTTTCTTACCCTACCCTCGCTTCACCAACATGCCCTCTCCTTCAGAGCATGAAGCTCATTTGGAAGGTGACAGGGAGGCCTCCACAGATATTCGAATGAATGAGGCTAAAATGAATTACGCCAACAAAGAATGCCAGCCTCTTAACGCTGGGCTATTCCCAGGAGTATTAGCGTTCTCAAACAGGAAGCCTGGATTTCAGGCATTGTTGTCAAAGAGAAGAATTTCAGGCCAGCCTGAGTTGAAGTGATATATTTGGACATAGTTGCTCTTCCATGGCTTCTTAAGTCCACAAGTATTTATTTAGACCCTTTGGGACTCCTTTGAAACCAAAGTTGACATTAAAATGTAAAGCAGTGATTGAAAAGCATTGTTTGTTTCTAAGGAGAGAACTGTGGATGAGGAATCAGAGGGCTGAGTTTTAATCCTGGATGTGCCACTAATTAGCTCCTTCGGGAGGCTGCCGAAGATAACCAGCATTCACTGAGCGTGTGTCGTGTGCCTGGCCCTGAGCTGGGCACTTTACTCACACATATTATTTTTGCATCTCTTCGAGCTAGTTTTTTTGAAATTGTATTTATTATTATTTTAATCCTCACCAGAGGACACGTTCATTGATTTTAGAGAGACGGGAAGGGAGGGAGAACGAGAGGAAGAGAAACGTCAACTGGCTGCCTTTCTTACTCACCCCGACCAGGAGAGAACCCGCACCCTAGGCATGTGCCCTGACCAGAAACCGAACCCATGGCCTTCCAGTTTGAGGGATGACGCCCAACCGAGCCACACCAGTCAGGGCTGAGGTGGATAATTTTATTATCTGTATTTTATAGATAGGGAGACAGGTTCAGAGAAGTCAGGCATCACGCACGAGGGCACTTACTAATAAACGACGCAGCCGTGAGCTCAGAGCCTGCATTCCTTTTCCTTCCCCTGCTCCTTGATTCACTGCCTCAGGCCTCCTGTGAATCTATTAACTGGGGGCAGGAGAAGAAATTCTTGGGCTCTAAGGACTTGCTAAGATCCCTTCCATAAAATTTCTTTACTATACCATTTCTGGATATGGGAAGGAGAGGGAATAAATCTGCCGCTGAGAATTAACTCATTTGGGAATGTAGCCTGGTGATTAGAGTGAAGGCTTGGAGGTAGGTTTCCTGAGTTCACTTCCTGCCTTTCCCACTCACCTTCAGCATCTACGACATGGGTAGTCTCAGAGCACCTACCTCCTAGGTTGTGCTGAGACGTAACTGAGATGATGCCTGCAAAATGTGTGGCCCACTGGGCCATGCTTAGGGAGCTGGTCAATTTTGAGAAGTGCCTGCAGGTTGAGGCTCCCCGAGGCAGCGTATCAGCCAAGTAGATGCCCAGGGGGGCTCTGACACGCCAAGCAGAACTCCCATCAACAGCAGGGGCAGGAGGAGAGAGTAGCTGAAAGGCAGGAAGCTCAGAGCCCACAGGAAACATTAGCTAGAGAAACAAATTGTGTTCAGAAAAGCCCAGCCCCATGTGAGGGCTGAAGGCTTGAAGCTTGGAAGCAGGAAAGGGAGCCCCATGAAGAGTTTAAAGTAACTTACTGCTCTACTGTTATTTTTCACATCTGTACTATTTTCTCTGATTACCAAGGTAATACATTAGCACTTTACAGAACTTTATATAATGCACATAGCAAAAGAGTCCCCCATCCAAGTTTTTAAAAAAATATTTACTCATGTTTAAAACAGATATGAAAATGCATGGCATACTCAAGGAGTTGTCTCAAAGAGGTTACACCGGTCGACCAGCACCCAGATCGTGGGCCAGCACCCAGATTACGGAACATAATGTTATCAGAACACCATAAGTCTCCCTATTTGCCCCCTCTAGTCATTACCAATCCCAGTAGGAATCTCTTTCCTGATTTCTTTCCCCTTAGATTAGTTTTACCTTTCAGGTTTCTTTTATTTATTTACTGATTTTTAGGGAGAGAAACATTGAATTGTTGTGCCACTTATTTACAAATTTATTGGTTGACTCTTGCATATGCCCTGACCAGGGATTGAATGTGCAACCTTGGCGTATCAGGACAATGCTCTTACCAACTGGGCTACCCAGTCAGGGCCTACCTGTTGTTAAATTTTAAATAAATGGAATGGCACAGAGTATACCCTTTTGTCTCTGGCTTTTTTCACTCAACATTATGCTGTGAGATTCATCCATATTGTTCTTTAGTATTTCATTATATAGCTATGTCACAATTTATTTATTCATTTCATTGTCAAACACTAATGGGTATTTGGGTAGTTTCCAGTTTTCAGGTATTGTGAATAATCCTGAAATAACTCTTGTACATATCTTCTGGTGAACATATGCACTCATTTCTCTTGTGTATATCCCTAGGAGTGGAATTGCTGGATTATAGCATGAATACATATTCAGCTTTGGTAGTTACTGCTGCCCAAAGTCTTAAAGAAATATTTGAAGTACATACAAGACCTCTGTGTGGGCTCCAAAAGAAACTTCAGAGAGTCAGAGCTCTCTAAGAGGATGAGGAGGGGGCAGTCCAGTTGCACTTGTCCAATGGGCTCCTGAGCGGTCTCTCTGTCTCCAATCCACCCATGACACCATGGCACATGACCTGCCCCAAATTCCACTCTCATCTTGTCATTCCCCTCTACCTTCCCCAACAAAGGCCCTTCTTTTAAACACTTCCAGGGTGACATTGGATCACATACCTGTTCACTTGAAGATCTTGGAGTGGATTTTAATCATTTCTTATATTCATTCATCCATGTAACAAATATTTAGGGTCTACAACTCAATTGCATTGTTTTAGAATCTGGGATTGGAGAAATATACACCTACCCTTATGGAGCTAACATCCTAGTAGAAAAAGAAAGACAATAAACCAATAACATGTTAGTGGTAATAAGAGCTCCAGAGAAAAATAAAACAATATAAGGAGAATAAGAAGGTCAGGTGGTGGAAGAATATGCTATCGTATAACTGAGTGGTCAGGGAAGGTCTGTAAGGCAGCTAAGGTCTGGGTTATGTTTTAAATGATCACTCTAGCTATTATGAAGGAAATGGGCTACATGGGGGCAAGGTGAAAGAAGGGAGGCAGGAGGCCATCGCAAGAGTCCAGGCAAGAGCTGATGGTAAACTGGACTAAGGTGACGGCAGTGGTAGCGATGGGAAGCGGCTGCATTCGACATGCATTCTAGGACTGATGAGATTGGCCAGTGGATTGGCTGTGGAGCAGAAGAGGAGAGTCAAAGCTGTCTTGTTTCCACCAAGTGCAATGCCTGCTTTCATATGCAGCCAGGGATTAGTTCCTGAGTCCATGATCTGTTGACTGAATGGGTAGATATCTCCCGGTTACAGCCAGGCAAACTTCCTGTGTGAAAAGTCTCAGAGGTAGTGTGATGTAAGTATTTAGACAAATAATTGGAGTCAGACTACCTGTCCCTGCTGTCACTTACCAACTCCAACTGTGTTTCCTTAGGCAAGTTACATAACCTCTCCGAGCCTCTGTTTCCTCTTTTGCAAAAATGGAACAACAGTACCACCATCACAGGGTTGTTGGTGATACTGAGATAGTGTATATAAACAGGCTTGGTGTAGACCTAACATCAAATCATGGCTTAGTTAAACCAGTTCCCAGTTAAAACAAGCAGACAGAAGGCTACAGAGTAAGGGTTATCTTTATTTGAATTGCGAAGTATAAATATGAACCAGTTTTGGAAATACAAGTTGTAACAGTTCAGAAATGGCACCAGAAACTTCCAGAAGGGACCATGACAGCATACGTTCATAGCTTCATTGAGGTGGGTAGGTTTACATAAAAGCCGTCCTCACCTCCACTCCAACTTCTCTGTAGCAATTGATAGGTTATCAATTACCAAGAACAGCCAGCTCCAATGTTTCCTGTTCCTCCTCAGTCTTTTTTTTTCCACTAGAACCTTCTCTCGATTATCCTCGGCTGCACTGACCCCTGCGTGGAGTAGCACCAGAAGAACGGCAGGAGTAAGAGAAATGTCTTGACACAAGGAAGAGTGAGTTCCCACTCTGTGGGCGTGGGGCGATGGGGACCGGGGGCCAGGAAAGCTGCAAGCATGGAAGCCCAACCTCTTCAGAGATTTGGCAGGGAGAGGACACAGGGAGACACCAGTATCTGTTACACTTTGACATCAGCACCTTGGGCTTTCAAAACACAAACGGTAGACAAGGTCGCCTAGGCAAGGCTGCAGTCCAACTCATAGAGTGGATCTGACAGTGTTAGTTCCCACATCCTGACCGCACAGGCCGCCCCTGGGGCGCTCTGATCATGGAAGATCTTCGGAAATGTGGACAGATGACAGATTACTACAGATGGGCCACAGAGCCACCTCAGATTTGTGGCGGACGACGGTGATGCTGAGCCAGATGGTGGGGGACTGCGGCGGGGAGGGCCAGGAAATCCCAAAGTAACAGTCTAGGCACTTGAAATATTATTGTTAGATTGTTAAAAACTAAATAAATTAACATACATAGAATAAAATAAATATATAATTTAAGAGGCATTTTTACAAACAAAAAAAAAAAATAGTTGTTATTTTTCCATTCTGGTAGAAGTCCCAAAATTCAGAGTTCTCAGGCTTATGGTATTTCACAGTTAGCTCATCAAATCCAGCGCTGGAGGGTCCAAATGGCAGATCCCTTGGTGACTACTCGAGTCTGTCGCTTTTCAATCTTTGTTACTTTCTTCGAGTCCACAAATCTTTCTTTCTTCTTCTCCTTTCTTTTTTTTTTTTCTTTCAGTCAAAGATCCTGGAGCATATGGAATTTAACTGGCATCTTAATCCAGAAGACAAGTGTTTAAACAAACTTTAAGGGGTTAAGTGGGGTTTGGTGGAGGGGAATCAGAAGGGCATGAAGGTCCCTCATTTTGCTTCCTTCTGACCCAGATCCCGTTGGACATATTCTGTTTGGCACTTGAAGGCTCTGGTAAAGCAATTAAGGGTGGCCTGATCTAGATGGCAACTGGGGACAAAGGAGTCTTCATGGCTTGTTGTGAAGTCCTTCCCCTCTGCGGAGTCTGTGATCAGCTTGTGTCTTCTCAGAGGTAGCAGTCCTCAGCTGATTCCTAAAGCACAAGAGGAAGAATCTTAAAACTGCACCCAGTCATAAGAGGTCTTAAGAGTCTCCTGGGTCCTGTCTTCATAAGTGGGAAGATCATCATTGGGGGGGCGGGGGGGCGTGGAAGGAGAGGGAATGAGGGCAGGAGAAGCTGTCCTCTCAGGCAGCCCTTTTGAAATCGATTCTGCAAGGGGACACTGACTCTGCAGGAGCCTGCCCTCCCTGGCCAAGCCAACCCCTAGGCCAAGAGGAGAATTCTGCATGCTTGGAAACAGGGCGCAGGAAAGGTGGTGATCATGCCAGGGGGCAGAGAATGGGCCGTTACCTCGAGCACAAGTCTCTCTCAGTGGGAAGTAGTCATGCCCAACTTCACTTTCTCTTCATTTTCCACATTATAACCTCCTCTCCTATGGTACCTGAGGAGGGTTAAGTTTTGTGAGCGAGCTCTGCCTGCTACAACAGGGCGCAGGTTCCAGAGAGGGTCCTTCTAAAGGATGATGCCATGGTGGTTCCATCCACTACTGGGAAAAGCCCAGAGGTATGGCAGCCCAAAAGACCTCTAACCAAAGGTCCAGCTGCCCCAAGGGACCCAAATGGTCTCTAACAGCAGGGTACTATTTGCTAATTTATACCTCATTTATACAATCCTCACAACGTCTTTATGAGGTAGGTGGACAGAGATTACAATCACTGAAGGATTACAACCTTCAGAACGACAGGTAACTTGGTCCAGGTCTCAGAACAAATGAGCTGTGCTTCTTGAAAATGAGCACAGTGCTTGGCAGGCCTCCCCCAGCCTAGGACCTGGATTGGAAGCATGGCCCGAGTTCCAATTGCCTCAGAACTGGAATGATACACCAACAGCACTGCCCATGACTTGAACTACCAAACCACACACTCATGCCATCAAAGAACAGAGCAAAGAGAAAGAACTGTGTGGAGAGGTGGCTCCTTAGGTGGGTTACCAGGCCTGCTGTGAGTAGCCAGACATGCTATAGCCTGGCGGGTTTGGCCCTGGACTCATGTCATGCCAGAGAAGTCAGGTCCTTGGAGAACCTGTCCTCAGGAATGCAATCAGAATGCTAGCCCAGAATTTGGGGAGCTTGGAGGGCTCGTGTGGTCACCAGGCAGAAGACCCGGGAGGAAGAGGGGAAATGGAAGTGATTCGCAGAAAGCGCCTGCAGGGGCCCCAAACACTCACCTAAACATGAGAAGCCCCACGATGACGAGCAGACAGACAGATGACAGCACCACAGCCACCACAGCCAGGATGGTTGTGTGGTCATAAGTAGATAAGCGATTTTCTACTGGAAGGCTCAGCCCATGGCACCTCTCTCCGTGGTAACCGGCGTGGCAGCTGGTTCAAGACAGAACAAAGCAGAGATGAGGTTAGTGCTGTGGCCTCTCACTCTTGCCAACGGCCCGCCTCCATGAGCCAAACCCCATCCTCACACCCTCAGCCTACCAGTCCCTGACCACGATCCCTGCCCTCTGTCCTTCTCCAGCAGGGACTTGTAAAGGCCCCACTCAGGGCTCTGTGGCCTTCCGCCCCCACCCCACACCCCCTTCTCCTCTCCCTCTGATTCTCTGGCCTGAGATTCCTGCTCCAGGCGAGGAAAAAGGGAGGAAGGGACTTCAAGGTCTCAGCTAGATGTGTTCCACGTGTGGATGATTTATTGCATGTGTGTGAAGATGGTCTGTTTAAGCCGGTTGAAGGGACTTAGTTACATGAGTTACTGGTGGGCTGAGCTGAGGAGATTCAGTGTCGCTCCCCCTAGAGAGGCCCCTCAACACTCTGACCCAGAAATAAACCCGGCCTTCCCCATCTATACTTCCCGAGAGCAGTCCCTCTCTGCCACTGCCCAGCCTATTAATAGGTCCTGCGCCTTTGCCAGAAGTCACTTTTCTCAAGTCCCCTTCATTTCACTCCCAGCTCCCCCTGGGTGCAGGGCCCAAATTGAGAGCTCAACTTCGGCCTTCGGCCTCTGAATTCTGCGCTATGGGGCCTCCTGCACTGCAGGACAAAGCAAAGCAGCCAAGGTGACATCTTGCCCAGATGTCCTACCAGAGCATGGAAAAATGTCAGGAACAACCCCGTGGCTCTTCTCACTCTAGAAATAAATCAGATGACAACTGCCTCTTCTAACACAAAGCATTTCCTGGAAACTCTTAGGAAGACTCGGAAGCGCTTACAATTGAGCATGCACATTTCTGTCCCTTCCTTCCTCGGAGCACCGGGAAACCCTTTGATGTAGGTAGGGATGGCATGGGCACGCAGCAGGACAGAGATGTGGACTGCGCTGTCTGAGTCTGAGCTCAGTGAGCTGCCCACTCACACGCGTAACTGCCCACTCCTCAGTCAGAGGGCGCAGGGCACTGTCTGTCTGGGGACTTTCGGCCACTAGCTACTGCAAAAAGCACTGAGCACTTAGGGCCCTCTATTCTGAGCTCAGCCTCCTTTTGGGAAGCAGGTTGTGCACCTGGGGCCTCTGAACAAGGAATCCCTTCTTCCGGCTGACAGGCACCCGGGACGCAGGCCTGTCCAGTTCTGGCAGCAGCGGAGGGGCCAGGCTGGCCCTGCCTTCCCGCCTCAGCTCCTCCTGGGTGCTTTGGGGACCACCCCACCGCAGGATAAATGTAGGTCAGTTTCCCTGTACACACAGCAGAGCATGCTCCATGCATCTGTCTCATTGGCTCAGGTGGGAAAAACCACGACCTCCTTCCCGCCAGGACGTGGAGGGAACTCTCAGGAACACCCAAGGAAAGGCCTTCGTGCACAGACGTTCACAGTTTATAAGACACTATCCTCATCTACGAGCTCAGCTGAGACCCACAGCACCTTGGTAGGCAGGTACAGCCCAGTTTTACAGATTGAAAGACTAAGATTAAGGGTCAGAGAGACTGACTTGCTGAAAGTTAAACGACTAGAAAGCAGCAGGGCTAAGACTAGAAACCGGTCTTGGCAAATTCTAAATTCATAAACAGTGGGGGTTAACCCAGGAAAACACAGTGTCTGATGGGTCGATAGGCTCCTCAGGCTGTTTGGCGCTGCTCCCTGACCGGCACTCTTGCTGTTGTTACTGTTGTTATTGTTATTATTAACTTGAATAACAAATAAGCCAAGTACTCAGTGCCAATTTCTTTACAAGGATCATTTCATTTACTCTTAAAAACATCTCTGTGAAGTAGGAATTACTATCCCCATTTTAAAGATGAAGAGATGAAGGCTTCTCAGATAATTTGCCCCAGGTTACACAGCTAGTGAGTGGTGGAGCTAGGACTCAACCCAGTAGACTGGGTGACTGCAGAGACTACGCTCTCCTGGGGGGAGGGGAGCTGAAGCGGAGCCTGTTTTTCACTTCCAGCCTATCATTCAAACCCCACAGGTAGTTACTCAGATGATAGAAATAAAGGTTGGCCTCAGAGTCCTGCAATTCAGTTACATAATCCCTCCACCCCCACCCTGAGTCAAAAGGATAATAATGTAAACATCCTAATATTACCCACCTCCCCCTCCCTCTGCAGCAGGCTCCTGGATTCCCCAGGGAAGCAGGGAGGACGAGCACATTCCAAACATCTCCGGGTGGGGGCGAGATCATGTGTCTTCCCCAGAGCCAGCATCAGACTGGGACATGTCCCTCCTACCCACGTCTGCGACCCATTTCTACAACATAAGCAAGAACCTCTGGGGTCCAGAGACACCTTGCAGGCTGGGTTTCGCCACCTCTACTCCAGCTTGGGGCCGGGGTCGTGGAGCCCCTGACTCCCAGACTGCTTCTGCCACTATTTCTAGCCAGGCACTCTTGAGCAAGTTACTTTTACCTTTTCCAGGCTTTGCCTTTTCTCATGTAAAACACGGGAATAACAAATGCCCACCTCACTGGAGGTTTGTGAAGATCAAATAATATAGATAAAAGCATTTGATAGGAGGCTAAGCCCCACATATGTGTGCATTACTATATAATTGGACTCCAGAGGGTACCGCCCATACCCGAGGACTAGGGCACCAAAGTCAGATGGAGCCAAAGAGCAGGGGCTCGCCGCTCCTTCTCAGCCCCTGGCGGCGAGGCGAGCAGGGCTCCCAAGCCGCCCCTCTGCGGGCTCAGAGCCCCTCTCAGCCCAACTGCCCCAGCTTTCCTCCAGCCACAGGAAACTTTGCAGCCAATATCGGTCGGCAGGCAGTCAGGAGCCCCAGGAAACTGCTCGTTGAGGGCAGCTTTTGGCTAGTGACACCAAAGAGTTCTCCTGCGGATGGTGGCTGCAGAGGGCTGTTTTAGGAAGCCAGCTAGCCTCAAGCTCACCACAGCAGCCTGGACACACCCTGTGGCAGTTCCTGGGTCTGGAGGCAAGGATGAGCCACAAGGGGCCCCAGATGTAGGTATCCAGATGTCGCATTCCCCCAGAGCAGGAGCTCTGCGTCTCCTTGCTGCCTTCTGCCCTGAATACCAGGGGGCTGGAGGCAGGAGGCGGCCCCACCAGACCCAGAATCCAGCCCCTTGAAAATATGCCTACGAAGCAGACACAAAGTCTTCATATCAGATTGCCATTCTCTTCGCCTAGTAAAAGGCTTTAGAGGCCCCTAGGCTAACAGCTGCCCTCTGTAAAACCCTGCTCAATCCCTGTAAGGACAGACGGGGAAGAAGGATGCAAGCCAGCACCGGGAGCAGCCCGGGGACATAAAAAGCATGTTGGACTGCAAGTCAGGCACCTGAGTCCCTGTCCTGTTTCCATCCACTTATTTAGCTGTTGATCTCAGGCAAATCACACTTCCTACTTCCTGGCTCCAGTTTCCTTATCTTTCAAGTAAAGAGAGCAAGCCCTGTCTACCCAGCCCCAGAGGGCTTTTGAGAATCCCAGGACAGGACTGCATCTCCCCAGCCCCTGGAATAGCTGGCATCAAGTAGGCGCTCAACATACACCTGTTGGGCTCAGCTCATGTTAAATGTAAACTATGAAGCTTCAGGCCAAAGAGAGAAGCATCACCATGGTTACCATCACCACCCCGAGGGCCACCATGGCCCTGGGCACCGTTATCTAGGTTCTGTGGGCTTGGGTGGCTGGTGGAGCCCAGCTCTCTGGGACAGCAGCCTTACAAGGGTTTACAGTTGAGCAGTGGAAGTCCATCCACCAACGCCCTGAACTGGTTTGGCCCAGACAAATTCCTGGCTTCGATCCCTCTTGACTACCCTCACAGTCACTGCCTCCGCCCTATGCCAATGATGCTATTTTATAAATTTAAGACAAACATTTCCTGCCTCTTCCTGAGACCTTCGGGAAGAATTATATGGAGACTGTCTATGTCTTTCTTGAGCGACCCTCTCCCACTTTCAAGCTCCTGATGAGGATGTTATAGCAGAGAATACACGAGTGACCGTGAACATGGTGGGGAGTGACGAGTTTGTCTGCCACTTGCTAAGTACAGGGCAGCTCTGCTATGTGAGATCAAATGGGACAAGGAAGCTTTGAAAAGCCAAAGGATCTGCACCCTCACAGGAGAAGAGATGCCAGGCAGCCAGTGTTCCTGACGGGCTCGAAGGTGGTGTGCACCCAGCCACCTCCTGGCCGTGCCCAGAGGCTCCCGGGTCACAGAGCCTGCCTCCCTGCAGGGCCTCCTGCCCAGCAGAAGAGAGTGGATGTTTACAGCCTGACGCGGGTGCTGGCCCCAGGCACACTGGCGACATTATGCCTGCCAGAGAGCGTGGCAGTGCCGTCATCCCTCAGGGGTGCCAAGACAGCCGTTCTCTGGGCTTGGCCTAATAGATCAGCTGGGGAACCCACGGCCCCTCCACCCACACCCCTGCCCAGGGAAGGGTGATGCTGCCTGTCTGGGGCTGACGCCTGCTGGGTCGGGTTCCATTTCCTGTTAATCTGGCACAAAGGAGTGTTCTCCCACCCTTTGGCCAAAGGCCAACACCCACCATGTCCCCCACCTCCTCGCCCTTGTTGGGGGGGAAGGTGAAGGAAGGAGGAGGGGTTTCTCCCCACTCTCATGATGATCACTCTCTGCAGTCCTGCCGTGCCTTAGATTCAACCCACATTATCTCACTCTTGTGCACGCGTGTTCGAGTACACACGCACCTGCACAGCATGTGTCCAAGTGCACCTATCTGCCTGCAAGGACTTGAGAAAGGAAACGATAGGAGCTCCATGTCACCCAGAAGTACTCCGCCATGTTTCCTACTGGTTTATCCCATCTGGAGTAGACATGAAGCAGGAATGAAGGACCTGTCTTCAGGTGTCAGTCCTCCTAGCCACATGCTTATTTCTGAGCAAGCAGGAAATGTCCCCAAGGATGAAAGAACGTCATAGACCCACACCACAGGAAATTGCATCCCATGCAGGGGAAGCCCCTTCCTCCAACTAAAAATATTTCCCTTCCTCCCAACTTCCGCCCAGAGGTTGAGAAGAAACTGGGTGGAATTATGAATTCAAGGAACAGTGACAACTAGGAACAGCCACGTGGTTGACAAAGAGTGTGCTGACAGTCAGGCTGGCGGCAGGGACACTTACACACAGGATGGGGACCGGATCGCCTTCACATATCTGCAGTCTCCATGAATGCAGTAGTCCTTGTATCTGCGAAGACACGGGTCTCTCTTCTTCCCCAAGCCCTTGCCTTTCTTCTTTCTTTTCCCACGCTCCTCCTTGCTGGGTGTGGCCAGAGCTTGTGGCTTGGCGGAGAAAGCTACTGTAGGAGACAAGTGCTCTGTTAAGTCTTTGACTCCCAGGCAAAAGAGTCAGAATAGCGCAGCATCTCAAAGGAGGATGTTCTCTTTGATCCCACCTGAAGTCAGAGGCTTGGGAAGACCCGTTGGCTCTGTGCCTCCCAAGGACTGAGGGTAGACTGGGCAGAACCACCAGAAAGTGTTAGAGGAAGTAGAGGCTAGTGGGGGTCCAAAGGAAGGCATTTCACAAACTCAGTTTAAGAGGCTCATTCCAAGAACGCTAGCTCCTCTTGAGTAACTGCAGCTGACGGGGCAATTCTACAAACCTCACCCCCATCCCACTGGCCATGCCGTCTCCTATGGCCCCACGCCCACTTGGTTCTATTTTGGCCTTAAATCACTTCCTGATACTGCACTCAGTGACCCAATTGCAGGAAGACAGTGTCAGAGATAAAAATTGCTGTTGCGGAAGGTTCTTGGTGGGTTGGTTTTTTTTTTTTTTTTGTGCGGGGAGGTGCTCCTTAAGGAAGAGTGGTGCCCATGTCCAGGTGGCCTGCCCTGGGGTACTTACTGGCACCAGAGCACCAGGGCCCCTGTGCAGAGCCAGGCTCAGGGGCAGCAAGCAGCCCATCCCTGGCCAGGGCCTTGCTTTTTTGACTTCAAGCAAAATATTTACCCTGCTCTGTGCCCTTTGCAGCTCACTCACCACTTCCCTCAAAGGTCCATTTACACATGCCCCCAAATGTCCTGTTTATAGCTCTCTAGGATGGGAAGTACAGTGTGCACAAGGGGTAGAAAGATAAAAAGTAAGGAACTACCCAGAAGGAACTGGGACAATGATGGCCACCCCCATCCTTTCCATTCTTCAAAGGGGTGAAACCACCTCACCCAGACATCCCGCCCGGATAGACCGTGGGCGACACCCATCAGCTCAAGGGTCTGACACCAGACCCTCTCTTCCCTGCCCACAGCGGAAAAAAAAGATGCCCGCTGTCCATGGCTGTAGTCACGTGTCTGGTAGATGGGTCAACATCAAACACTAGACTGGAGACCTAGGATCCCCAAACTGAAATAGCGTGGCTTCCTATTTCAAATGAAAAGCTTGAGGTCCCAAAAGGCAGAGGCTTGCCTGAGGTCATACAGGGGTGGGGTCAGAAATATAGTCTCTGGACTCCATATCCAATGCTCTTTCCCAATACACTAAGCTGCCTTACATTCCCTGCCCCCTCCCCTGGACAAGCCTGGAGCACCTGGGATGTTGAGCCAGGAATGAGACAATGAATGGGCTCTGAAGTCAGCAGACCTGTGCTACCATTTCAGCCACGTGCTCTTGGATAAGTTGCTTAGTATCTCAGAATCTTGGGATTCTTGGTAAAAAGTGGACAGTAGGAGCTCCCCTTTCGAAGGGTTTCTACAAGGATTAATTAACCTACAATGACATGTGGAGTGTCTAGAACACAGCAGGTACTTAATAAATGGTAACATTTATTTTAAGTGATAGGATACCCAAACCTGAGAAATTATCTTCATCCAGCAAAGCCAAGGGAAGGGAAGAGACACAGGTGCCACCAGCCCCCAGTCCCCAGTTTCCTCCTGTGCAGACCCAGGCCCCTTCCGAGCTCAGAAGGTGAGGCAGATGCCCAGAGGAGCTCTGTGACCAGAGCTGTGGTGAAACTGAGGCAGGTAACCCAAGCCAATCAGAAAGGGGAGGGAGTGACAGGTTGACAGTCAGTCTCCTGCCCAGGAGAGGGAGCAGTGAGTCAGGTCTGCAGAGGTATGAGGAGCAGCCGTGTGGGTGGAGGGAGAGTCATAGCCCAGCTCTGCCCAGCCTAGGAAAAGAGGGTCAGGGGCATTCAGGGGTGACCCCAAAGGTCCACTGTGAGAGGATGAAGGGTGGCAGCCCAGGTTCAGCTTTGCAGCAGAACCTTGATTTTACAAAGCCGAGACAGCACCTAAGGGAAGGGCTGGGGAAAGAGGGAGATGAGTGGCTGTGGGCGGGGCTAGAGCAGGTGGGTATCTTCCCAACCAAATATAGTCGTTCCGGTCCTCCAGGGCTCAGTCCCTGCTCCACCCTCAAGAATTGCTGCAGGTGGCTGGGGCCGGGGAGGCAGGCAATGCCAGAGGCTCTGGACTCTGCCCTGTCAGTTCCTATACTCCGACACGGCCACATCTGCTGGCTGGAGGATCCCACCGGGCCCTTCCTCCCTTGGAGTTTCTCTCAGGGACTCAAGGGGGTCAGGAAGTCTCCAGGCTTCGGGCAGGATTTGTAGACACCCAGCATGTCAATACAGCTCCCTAGAGACCCAGTGCCCATCATTCATAGCCTCCCCAGCAAGTGCTGGCTTCACCTGGGGAGACCAAGAGTTTTTCATTCCCCTCTTTTTCCCCAACCTGGAGACAGGTGGATGGAGAAGACTAACACTGCATACCTACTATGTGCCTGGCATCTCTCCGTCTGTTATTTTCTAAGTAACAGTCACCTGATGTGGTCACTTGTGACCATTTTTACATAGAAACTCTAGGGAAAGCATCTCAATCATTCCTTGTTCCTACCACCCAGCTTACCTCAGAGGAATGGACAGACCCCAGGCACCTTGCCTGCCTCCATTCGCTCCAAGGTACCCAGAAGGGCAACGACTTGGCGTATGGCAACCAAGGGCAAAAAGAGAGTGCGACCCATACTCCAGGATCCCTCAGTATGCTTGCCAGGCCAAGCAGCTTTTCCTTTAAGTCCTCCATGAATACCCCAAACCCACAGGTGTGCCCAAACAACATGAATCCCGGATCTGCTTATTCTTCACCTGCCCACCGGGGTCTGAGGATGGGCAGCCCCCGCACCCACCTCTGAAAAGGTCCACGTCGGCCTCTTTCAAGTCCAGGGCTTCCCGGCCCCGTCCGCCTCCTGGGGTCAGCAGCTGGTTCGTAGATTCAGTGGGAGATCCCAGGTTGCTCGTTCCACCCTCCAGCCCTCTACGAAGCCTCTCCAGGCTCTCTCCGGTCACCAACGCCGAGAGCACTGCGAGTGAGGGGGCAAGGCCGCATCAGACCCTCCGCCGAGACCCCCGATCGCGACGCACCGATGCCAGCAACCGCCTGCCAGGGAGCACGGGCCCCACCAAGTGGCCCACGCTGGGGGCGCAGCAGCGACCTTCCCCGTACCCCCAGCAGAGCGTCCCCATCCCCCGCCCCCGACCTCTGGGGCGGCGGCAGCCCTCTTACCTGCAGCCAGAAAGAGCTTCAGCACCACCGACGGCAGCAGCTTCATGGTCCCGAACCCGGCGAAGGCGGCGAGGCAGCAATCACTTTGGAGGCGGCGGCCACCGGGCGCTGGCACGGGAAACAGGCAGGGAGGAGCGCAGGAGATTCCGCGGAGCACGGACTGCTGCCGGCCGCTGGGTGCAAGTCTTGTTGGGACCTGCGCAGAGCTAGCGGCCACTGGGTGTCGTTTGCTCACTCCGTCGGTCCGGTCGTGCTTCTGTCCGCCCAAGCCCCTGCTCCCGGATCAGGCTGGCCTGCCGTGTGATGCGCGCAGCTCCCTCGGTCGACTGAGCGCTCCCGACGCGCGGCCGGGAATAAGGCTCCCGGAGGCGCCGACGCTCCGCCCCGCCTCGCACCGCCCCCTCCCCCTCCCGCGCTGGGACTCTCGCCCGGCTCCCGGCGCCTGCAACCGAGCCCCCGACCCGGCGGGCGCGGCGGGGAAGGGGGCGGGAGTAGGGGCGGCGCTCACATTTTTTGGGACCAGGCCAGGGCAGCCACGGCCTGACTGGGTAAGGCTGGTGGCCGGCTGGTGGCCGGCAGGTGGCGGGGACCAGTTCCTACCTTTCCCCAAACCCTTGTCGAGCTGCAGCCTTGTGACTGCTGAGCTGAGCTCTGCCCTTGGGCACCCCTTGTTCCTTCTCTTCCCGCAGGCCCGGTTCCTAAGGCCACCCCTGCTCCAAAGCGGGGCTCTCTACCATGTCAGCTTCTGAGTTTCGGAAAACGCTTCCTTGCCTACCAAAAAAATAATACCGATAAATAATACATTTATTCGTCATTTAAAAATTAGACATGAATACCAGGTCTCACGAGCCCGGGGTAACCAGAGTTGCTGTTGCAGACACTTGGTATCAATCCAACAAAAGCGAAGGAGGTTAGGATTCTTCCAACATCCCCTCTTCCTTCCCCCAGAGGACAGAGTATTCACTAGGATTTTGGGGCTGTGGATTATAAATTCCCAGGATTCTGGGATTGGAGAGACACAGATTGTGAAACGACCCTCATGCTTTTCCTTGTCTTTGGATACCACCTTCTTCTGCAACATAAGAACTGATACCCACTTCTGCAGGTCGCAGCTAGTTAGCTCAGGGTTGCTTTGTTCAACAGGTGCCAGGAGGGTGATGCATTTCTCTTCCAACCTATTCATTGTTGCAGGGGTCTTCTGGAGTCAACGTCCTGACCCAAAGAAGAGACTCTCAGGAGGTATTTCAGCTCCTAGGAACGTGTCGGGGAGGGATTTGTATGACACAGGGCTGGGTTGGCATTCAGAGCCCTCAAATTGTGCCAGATAGAGCTGCTTGCTGGATTCAGCCCATGTGTAGGGATAAAAACAGGCCTGCTATTTATACACAATCTATCCTACTGTCCCTCCCCATCCCTGCTTTTGCAGGGGTCAATCAGGCTCTGCCTTCTTAGCCCGCCCCCAGCAGCCTGCCCCAGGCCTACGTTCTAAGGTGCATTGGAATCATTACAGCCCTAAATTGGAGTCCCGCCTTCTCTACTTGCTGTGTGACCTTGGACAAGATATTTAATCTCACTGAGCCTCAATTTCCAGATCTCTGAAATGGGAATAAGTAATCATTTTAATTCCTACTTTGGAGGGAGGTTTTTGAAGATGAACAAGGACACATATAAAGCAGTTATTACAGTGCCAGGCATATTATAAACTCTCAATAAATGTAACATCATCATCATCATCATCATCATCACAAAGCATTCCATCTTGGCCACTCTGTTCCCTTAGAGGCCTCTTTTCTTCCTTTCCCCCACAGATCTGTGGTTCCATGCTGTAGTTGGGCTGGTTTCAGGCAGATTACCTGTCACCTATTTGGCCAAGTGCCACTGTGGAATTATTCCTTTGAGTGGTCGGTGCTGGGCCTAGGACCTCAGTGGATGGTCAGTTGCAAGCCATACCTTTGTTCTCCCTCAGCAGCTGCCTGATCACCTGCTCCCCGCCCCCCTCCCCCCCACACACACAAAGCCACCTTGGGGTCAGGGCTCTCCCCAGGGGAGGGTGGAGAGAAACACTTTTGGACACACAGCCAAGTCACTCCCCTTTCCCCGACACAAGGCCAAGTTCACACCCTGCTTTCCTGTCCCAGCCTGCCATTCCCTTCGTGTGCCCTTCCGCCTTCTCACCCCTACATCAGCCTTAGTCCCATTCGTGGGGCAACTCCAAGCTTTCGTCACACCTGGAAGCCTCACCCCAGCTAGGTTTGTGTGTCAGCCAGGTTTTATGGGAAGGGCCTGGAAAAGAAGACAAAAGGCCTGGAATGTATTTGGGACAGTCACTTCCCCTCTCAGAACATTGAGTATCTCCTAACCCAAAAAGAAATTGCAATTAACGCTGGGGCAAACTCATTAACTCATTTACCCCACGAATATCCACTGAATGCTTTTCAGGCACTAGGGACACAGCAGTCAACCAGACACCAAGGATGTGCTTTCACAGAGCTGATATTCTGCAGTAGGGGGAGACAGGCAGGACAAAGGCAATAAAAAAGGAAAAATAAATGCTATGCTGTCAGGGCCAAGATAAAAGTTAAAATGCAATGATGTACTATAAAATGATGTGTCCCAGTGCTTGGGATGACAATTTAGATTTGGTGACTGATTAGCAAAGGCCTCTCTGAGCAGGTAACATGTAAGCTGAGGCGTGAATAAGAAGAAGGAACCATACTTGTGGTTGTCCATGGCAAAAGCTGCCCACACCGTGCAAATAGTGCAAAAACTCCGATGTGGAACGTTCAAGGAACAAAAAGGAGGCCAGAAAGGAAGGAGGGCTATGACACAACATTGGAGAAATAGCTAGAGACAGATAACAGAAGAAGTTACAGGCCAAGGTAGACACTGGATTTTATTCCCTACCATTGTGAGCATCCACTGAGATGTCAACGGGCAAGTGCAGTTAGGCAGATTCTTTGACGTCTCTGTGACCTGCTCTTTGGCTGTCAGGTGTCAGAGACACACTTCTAAGGAAGCAGAGTCCCAACAAATGGGCCACTCCACTTTCCCTGACTGCCTGTTGACCATGAGAAAATTGAGGCTGAGAGACTTTCCGGCACCAGTGAGTCAGAATGGGTTAGAAACCCTGGTATCCTGCTTCCCAGCCCAGTGCTGGGCGCCAGGCCTCTGGAGGGGCAGGTCCATGACACTCTGAGTGCCACTGACTCACTGCCAAGCCATATAGAGCTTGATTTGGGGAGCACACTCACAAGCCAGCGGGGGTTGGGGGGTAGCTGCACAAAAGGGATGCCAGTGGTGTAAGAAAGGGGGGAAAGGACCTTAGAAACCAGTCTGAGTGCCTTCCCCATTGTGGCTAAGATGTCTACACTAGTAGATTGGTTCCCCCGAATGAGGCTGTGCATTGGAATCATTTGGGAATCTATTAAAGATAAAAAGCGCTAAGGCCCAGCCCAGTCCTCCTAATTCAAAATCTCCTGCTGCGGGGCCCAGGTATTTACACATTTGGCAAGTAATTCTTACATCAGCCAGGTTCAGAAGCACTGGACCGCACAACTAACCGGGAAAATGTGTCCAGCATCTGAACAAAATCTGAACCTTTAAGGCACAGGCAGAGGAGCTTTAAGTAAAGAAACTTCCCACGTTATCAACACTGCAAGTGCCTTATCCTGGCGCGACCCTCCCAACTGCCCTACAAGGAGACAAACCTCCCCATTTTAAAGGGCTGAAGCTTAAAGAGGTGAGCACCAGCCCATGGTCACCCTGATAGTAAGAACCTCAGCCTCAATTTTCCCTGGACTTGTGCTCTTCAACTCAACATTGCCCTGAATAAGTGGATGAGGCAACAGCTGCCCTCTGTCTCTTCTAGCAGCAGTAACATCAGCCTTACTGAGGCTCAGTGCTCCATCTGCCCTGGAGGTGAGGATAAGAATCTCTGCCTGATGGGCTGGGAGCAGGGCAGCTGGGCAGCCGGTGAAATGGGTTCGTTCTTGGGAGCCGGACAGCCATGGGTTCAAATTTTGTTTCTGCTATTTTTTTTCAGCTTTCTAACTTTGGATATTTCATTCAACGTCTCTGGCCTACAGTTGGCTCAACTGCAAAATGAAGATAATAAAAGTAGCTATTATTATAGGACTCTTGTGATCATTAAATCAGATCATGTGTATAAAGGAGAATATGATGCCTGGCCCATAGAAGGTGCTTACTCAGTAACAGTTGTTCCTAAGAACAAATGTTCTTTCTTTCTTTCTCTTCCTTCCTTCCTTCCTTCCTTCTTTCTTTCCTTCCTTCCTTCCTTCCAGGGGGAATTTAAATAAGTTGTTTACTCTAGGCCAGCCATCCTCAGAGCTGAAGCTTCCTCCCTGATGATAGATGTCATGCTTATCAATGAGATGGGCATCTGCAAAGACACTAGTTTTTGAAGCGCCCACCCAAGAAAGCAACCCTGAGCTCAGAGATAAGCATGTGCTCCCAGGGGAGGGGACTCAGCTGCTTTCTCCTTCCTCTCTAACCAGGGGAAGTGAGCCCCAAGCAGACCCAGAGCTCTGCTGGCAGGGAAGGGCGGTGAAGGAGGGGAGCCTCCATTCAGGATACTTCTGTGGCCAGGAGGCCATGAGCCCAGGGTTACCTAAACTTGAAGGCTCAGTGCAAGGGGTCACTGCTCCTTGACCCAGGTGGGCTTCTCTCAACCCTGTTCTCTCTTCCCACCTGAACCAGCTGTTCAGGCAGTTCTGGGGACGCAGCTGGAGTTGAGCTCACTTGGAGTCCCGTTGCACCTCCTACGCTGACTGGAGGTCGTACCAGATAAGCCTCGAGCAGGAGCACACTCGGGGGCAGACAGGCTCTCCTGTCTGACTGCCTGGGGTCAGGATCCATTTGAATAGGATGAAGAATAGGAATGGCTGAAGAGGGGAGAGTGTTCAAGAGGATCAGGAATCACTGGTATCCTCAGAAGATGTTGAAGAAGTGACATTTATAATAATGTACTTGGCTCAGGCCTGGATTCCAAGCCTCCTGCCTCTATTTTGGGGCCCATTTCTGTGACTTTGAGGAATTAACATCTCCAGTCCCAGGGCTTTGGCCCTTTCCCTGTGCGTCCCTAGGCGACTCTCGGTCAGCAGGGAGGGGGCAAGTGATTCCTCACTCACCGTCACACAACCCACATCCCTCTTCAAGCCTCAACTTCCTCATATGTAAAATAAGGGCTTGAAACAATTGTTCTGTTTCAGGCACCAGCCAGCGCGCCATCCGCCAGGAGTTGTTTGCAGTCCGGCTGTCAGAAGGCTTGCTGGAGCAATTCTGTATCAATCAACAGTGCCTGATCCACAGGGCAGGATAACTTTTCTCTCTGTGCCTCAGCTGCTTCTTCTATGAGTGAGGAGAATAACAATCACCAAAAAGGTTCTTGCGACAATTGAAAGAGAAAGTGCTTGGCAAAATGGAAAGCTCTATATTGGATCAGTACTGTTACTAACTTCTCCAGGGCTCAGCCCTGGAGTGAGGTCACAGGACATTCTGAACCAAGAATGTGTAGGTTCAGTTCCTCTTGGGAATGCGGTCACAGAGCTTGCAGTTTCACAGTTTAACATTATCCACTTGCTCTTTGTATTAACTGAGGTTTGTTCGAAGGCAGTGGTTCACAAAGGAAGAAATACTGACCTCTAGCGGACACTCTAGGAATTTCTGGGTGAGTTTTTGGTTGTTACTGACTGGGGGGAGTCCTCAGGCATTTGCTGGGGAAAAGCTGTCAGGCTGGTACACTTAAGAATTGCCCCCACATTCCACACTGCTTTTAAGTGTCCTCCAGCCATTCTTATGGGTGAAAATGTGATTATAATTACCTGAGATGAGAATTATGTCTAACTAACACAAAAATAAAAAAGAGTTTTTGCACCAAGTTTTCCAGGAATGAGTTTAGTGTGAACTGTTCGTTCACATAACAATGTGACCAAACATACAGCTGTGTCAGTCAATATTTGTAGCTGTCACATTCAAAATAAGTCTGTGTAGATGGCAGCAATGGGCTACTTCACTGATGTTTCTAGAGTGGTTGTGACCAAGCACTTGCATATTCAAAAATTTTAAATCATTCTCTCTTCAATATTAATTAGGATATTGGCTTTCTTTACTGAATAAATGTGCGGATATTATCTGTGAATTTTATTTCAGAGTATTAAACAAGTTTTAACATCATTTATAAAAAAGAAAATATTGATTGTGAAGTGGTTGAGAACCACGTAGACAAGACATAGTCACATGAAAAACCTTCCTGTACTCTTTGTAAAAAAGCTGTGCTAGAAACTATTACACATAAGGTCCCTGACCAGTGCCTGAATGAAGTGTAATAAAGTCTTCTTTTTGTCATTCAGTCTTAGGAAGTTTGACTCATAATTATCTGATACAGGTATTTCCTTTTGTTAGCTAAGGGCAGGCGTGGCCCTCCTGCGAGCCGGGCACATCACAGTTACATTTCAGTCCCCGTTTGCAGTGACTATCCCTAGCTCGGCATTTTGAGGACCATTACCTTTTTCTTCTCCAACTTGATTTCATGATAGGGCTATTTCATCATTCTTTAAATATTTACTTGTATCTATGGCTTTTGTTATATTTAAATCTTCCCTGGAAGGAAGGACAGCATAGCTAGTGTGAAAATCTGGGCCCGCTCCAAATCTTGGCTGGGTCTCAGTGGCCTGGGATCATAGTGGGATCAGGGTAGGGCACCCTAGCTCTGGGATCAGAGAGGCCCAAAGCTCCAACTGGAGAGACTCTACACACACACTCCGCTAGCACCTTGTGTGGATCCCTCGGAGCAGAAGCTTTGAAGCTCAGGCTGAGGCATGCACCTGACTCTTTCTGAACCCTGGGTTCGCTGACCCTAGCTCTGACCTTGGGCGAGAGCCTCCTCTCAGCTTCAGTTTCCAGAAACGGGACCGATACCTACCTCAAAGGGCTATCGCGAAGACTCACTGAGATGACCTGCGAGGTGCTAAGGCAGTGCTTAGAGCCCACCAAGCACTTGGAGCCGGCAGTAGCTGCTCACCCGAGTCGGCCTGGGTTGGTGTTACTCATAAGTTTACTGTCTGCTGCCACCAGCAGTGAGCTCCTGGAGGCAAGAGTGGGCATTAAATCTCAGCTCCTCAAAAATAGGTTAACGGGAAAAATCTCGAATGGATAAATGAAATGTGGTAAATCCATACAAAGGAATGCTATTTGGCAATCCAAAAAAAAAAAAAAAAGAAGAAGAAGAAGAAAGAAAAAAAGAAAGCAATACTCATACAGGCTACATGGATAACCCTTGAAAACATTATGCTAACACGCTGACTGGTGTGACTCCGTTGGCTAGGCGCTGTCCTGCAAAGAGAAAGGTTGCAGGTTCAATATGCAGTTGGGGCACATGCCTGGGTTTCAGGTTCAGGGCACATGCCAGAGGCAAACGATTTATACTTATCTCTCTCATAGATGTTTCTCTCCCTCTCTTTCTCCCTCCCTTCCCCTCTCTCTGAACATAAATAAATACAATCTTAAAAATAAAGAAAACATTATGCTAAGCCAAAGAAGCCAGTCACAAACGACCACATATTTTATGATTTCATTCATATGAAAGATCCCAAACTGGCAAATCTACAGATAGAGAAAGTAGAAGAGCGGCGTCGTGGGAGACAATGACTGACTGCTGACGGGCGCGAGGTCTCTTCTGGGCGTGACTGAAATGTTCTAAAATCAGATGGCAGTTACGGTTGCACAACCCCGTTCATATATTTTAAAACACTGAATTTTATATACTAAATGGGTAAATTGTATGATATGTGAATTGTATCTTAATAAAGTTATTTCAAAATGGGAAAAAATAAATCTCAGTTCCTCACTCATAAGTTTAGTGACTACGGCAAGTTGCTGAACCCCTCTAAGCCTCAACATTCTTACAATAAAAGTGGGAATAACAAAATACACCTCAAATTTGTCGTGTAAAATGCTTAACAGTGGTTATTTTGGGGTAAGGACATTATGAAAATTTTATTTTGTGTTTTTTTACTCTTATGGACATTTTCTATGTTTTTCTATAACAAATATGAATTATTTATATAAGTCACTTTTCAAAACATGCTTTAAAACAATTTTTTAAATTTATTGAATTTTGAGAGAGTAGGGGAGGAGAGAGAGAGAGAGAGAGATTTGTTGTCCCACTTATTTATGCATTCACTGGTTGCTTCTTGTGTGTGCCCTGACCGGAGATCGAACCTACAATCTTGGTGTATCAGGATGATGCTCTTACCAGCTGAGCTACCCAGCCAAGGTCAAGACACCCTTTTTCTAAATAAATATTTAAATTTATTGACTGCTTTCACTATATTTTAGGCATTGCTCTAAGGACTTTACATATGTTATCTCATTTAATTCTCACAACAGTCCTGTGAGGAAGACAGTACTTTCACTTATTTTATAGGTAAGAAACCAAGGCTTAAAGAGTTTGAGCAATTTGCCCAGCTTGTTGTAAGTGAATCTATGCATGTGATAAAAATTTTAAAAAACTATACATACTCATACACAAATGAGTTCATGTAGAAACTGGTGAAATCTGAATAAAGCTTATAGTATAGTTACTGGTATCATAATAATATCATTTTCTTGGTTTTGATATTGTGCTGTCTGTCCTTAGGCGCAATGTCACTAGTGGGAAGGCTGGATGAAAAGTTCCAGCTGGAGACCACTCTGTACTTTTTTCCGCAACTTCCATATTTCTTCTTCTGTAATTAGACTCACATAAATAAATAGTTTAAAAAATAAGTTAGCTCTGGCCGGGTAGCTCAGTTGGTTAGAGCATCAACCTGATATGCCAAGGTTGTGGGTTTGATCCCTGGTCAGGACAGATACAAGAATCAACCAATGAACTCATAAATAAGTAGAACGACAAATCGAGGTTTCTCTCTCTTCCCCCACTTCCTCTTTCTTTAAAAAGTGCTTTAAAAAATAAAAGTTTTTAAAAAGCTTGTTCTAAGGATTATAAAAGGTAATGTGCCTAGCACAACTGTTGAATACAGTTGGCATTTCAGTGTGTGATATTTTCTTTCTTCCCCACTCTGGGAGTGACTATTTTCATAGTTATTTAATAATTACAGCCCTCTCTACTGTGTTAACAATGGGCCAGCTCTATCTTACTTGCACTATTTCATTCAATAAAGCCTATGAAGTATGTGCTTTTATTATTCCCCTTTTTCTGATAAGAAAACGCAGGAAGGGCTTTGCTCAAGGACACCCAACAAGTCTGTAACTGAGCCAAGATGAGACCCCCATACTTGGAACTCTAGGGACAGGGTACTTTCTGGTGCCCGCACCCATGGCTGCTCACCCAACAGCACACCTTCCCTGTCAGGGAGATCACTCGTGCTGCCAGGCAGACCTTTAGGTTCCTCCTTGTATCTCCCACTAACTTGCCCAGCTCAGGCACTCAGGGCCCAAGAAGTGGACGTGGGGCCTGGGGAGAGTGGAGGCGTGGTGGCCCCCTACCACAAGCAGTCGGGAGCCAGGGTAGTGGGGCCATAGGGAGGGCAAGGGCAGACCATCGGAACTCTGGCAGTAGCAGCGGGGAGGGGGGCGGGGAGGGAGGGCGGTGGAGGGGGAAGGGAGGGTGCTTGGCTGTGGGGGAGCATTCACACCAAGCCCATGCTCGTATCCCGCTCAGACTTCCTGGAGTCACTTGCCCCTGCGCTTAGGGCACATTCTTGAAGGGGGTGGTCACAGAATTCCAGCCTCTCTCAGGCTCGAAGCCAGTTCCTATTCCTCCTGGGACTGAAACCAACTCGCCCCTTGGACTCAGCACCTTGCGTCCCCAGCTGGTAGTAATATAGTGACTCATTCCTCTGGTTCTTGCCCTGTGAGCTCCTTGGACTAGGGGCAAATCTCTCCAAGTCCAGACTGGGGTTGGTGGGGAGGGCTAGCGTGAGTCCCATTTCACAGGCAGGAGAAGGCTCCCAGGTATCTAGTTGGGGGTTTTGACCCACATTCCTGGCCCTCTCTCCCCATCCCTGTCGCGCTCCCCCATCAGGTCAGTCAGCTGTGAGCCAAGGCAAAGCGGAGGAACAAGGACCGCGCCTTGCCCTCTAGCTATCGCTCACCGCGCTCTCTCGGCCCCCGGGAAAGGCCCTACCGATCCGGTTCCTGGGGAGTAGTGCCCCCGCGTGGCTTCCAGGAGAAGCGCATCTCATTTCCCACCTCCTCCCTTTCTAAGTGCTTCCTGAACAAGTATTAGAGCGCTAGCTACTAGGTGCTCCAGGGGTAGCGGTGAAGATGGCAGATAAAAATACCTGCTCTGCGGATAGTACATTCGACTGTGTGTGTCTGTGTGTGTAGGGGCAGACAATAAATGATAAACAAATAAATAACAGGTGGCAGTTTCTATTATTGAAAACTACTAGGAATAAAATAAAACAGAGAAGTGTGATGAAGAGTGACCCAAGAGGGACACTCAGGATGGAAAGGGAAGGTGTCCTTGAATAGATGCCATCTGAGATGAGACTCGGGTGATGGAGATCCAGCCGTGTGAGGAAGTGGGGGGAAAGCGTTCCTTGCGGCGAGAAGGGCTACTGCAAAGATCCTCAGGTAGGAGCAAGCTTTGCAAAACAGAGGCCCATGTGGCTGGAAAGCAGAGCGCAAAGGAAGAATGGCTTGAGCTGTGGTCAGGAGGGTGGGCTGGAGACCGACTACAGATCTCGAAGGCCATGACAGAGTTTAATTTTTCTCCTAGGAGTAATGGGAATTTATTGGGTGAGTTTTGAGCTCCAAAGTAATGTGACTCAGATCCTTTTAAAAGGACCGCTATGGCTGCTGCGTGGAGAACGGACTTTGGGGAAGGAAGGAAGAGTGGAAGTAAGGAGATTGTTGGAAGAGATTAGAGAGCTACTGAGATAATTCAGGTGGGATGTGATGGCAGCTTGGATCAGGGTAGTAGCATTGGAGATGCGGCGATGTGGCTGGATGCTGGCTATAGTCTGAAGGTAGAGCCAACAGGACTCGCTAATAGACCATATTCTCCTTAGCTCATTGAGCTCCAGGAAACTCCCTCACACATATACACACCCTAGCTGGCTCCCCTATCCTCACTGATGGGTTGAGTTAAAGGGGCAGACCCCAGGGACACGGCTAACTTGGGGGAGTTTCCCGGTGTTTGCCAAAGGAATGCAAGACTCAGCCACTGTGTTCTCCATGAACTGCTTCCACTTTCCATCCTTCGCCCATTTCACAGACGAGGTCTCTTTGCCTGCTGTCTCCCTTACCCAGCCTGGCTTCTAGAGATCCAGCCATTTCTTAAGTCTCTGTTTGTCCGAATGAGTGACCTCACGGTGTGTTGGTGACACCCAAAACAGCCCCGAGTGTTTGGTGTTTTTATTTGACACAGAGTAGGGGGCGGCTACTCTGGCCGTGTCAATCCTCAGGCCCCGGCCAACATCTTACTACTGTTTATTTACACAAAACACAGCGAGGTCAGGCCTGATCCCACAGAAAATGCTTTGGCTCCAGTTAGGGCATTTCTGGAAGGCCTGGGAGAGTTCAGGCTAGCCTTGCAAACACTCTCAGGCCAGTGGGGGATGGGAGGATCAAGAGAGGAGCAGGCGACCCGGTTGGCTCTGGAGTCAGCAGGCCTTGCTCTGTTTGTGTTGTGCTGCACTGGGGGCGGGGGGGGGGCACATTATAAATGCAGCCTCCCCGAGGCCCCTGGCCTCAGAGCCTAGGGCTGCACTAGCGTGAAACAGCTGCGCAAGCCTCACCAAGATGAAGCTGCCAGGCCAGGAGGAGTTTGATGTCCGCAATGCTTATGAAAATGTACCCACAGGAAGGCTGGACAGTGACCCTGGCTCCGGCCCCAGTCCTGATGGCTCCCCAGACACTGACAGCCAGGGACTGGGGGTACCCAAAGACCCTCCTCTCTTCATTCAACTGAATGAGCTTCTGGGCTGGCCCCAGGTGCTGGAGTGGAGAGAGACAGGCAGGTAAGTGAAACCCAGGCCCGTTTTATGGGGTCCTTCCCGTCCTCAGCCAGGGCCTCCTCCAGGACCCCAGCTCTTCCTGTAGGGGGGTATTCTTACCCACAATCCCGAGTTCCTCTCTGTGTCTATATTTCAGGCCCTCGCCCTTTGTGATGCTCAGTCTTGTCTGCAGTCTAATTTTGCGTTCTCCAAGATCCAAAACCAGGGGGGACCACCTGGGAGGGGCATACTCTGCACCACTGGGCCCACGTCTCTCTCATTAATGTACGTTCCACGGCTATCTGGTGTGCCCAGCTTCTGGACCTAGGAGAGATGCCCCAAATAACACTGTCCGCCCTGCTCTACCATAGGTGGGTGCTGTTTGAAGAAAAGCTGGAGATAGGTGGGCGCCGGTGGAGTGCCCCCCATGTGCCCACCCTGGCACTGCCCAGCCTGCACAAGCTCCGCAGCCTACTGGCCGAGGGCCTTATCCTGCTGGACTGCCCAGCTCAGAGCCTCCTGGAGCTCGTGGGTATGCTGGCAGCCTTTACAAGGAGGACCTGAGTAGCCATGCCACTTTTTCTCTAAGATTTCCCCTCAAAGTCTTGGAATTTTCCAGAGTCCACCACACCCGCCTTAGGGATTATCCATCTCTGTCACACGGGGGAGGTGGGAAAGCTGAGTGAAGAATCAAGTTCACTGGCTCCTCTGTTCCCTGGGACTCCCTGAGGGAAAGTGACCTGGGCAGAGGGGAAAGAAGAAGACTTCAGGGACAAGGAGCTCTTAGGGAAGAGCTGGACCCTACCTCTGTTCTCCAGAGCAGGTGACCAGGGTGGAGTCACTGAGCCCAGAGCTGAGAGGGCAGCTGCAGTCCTTGCTGCTGCAGAGACCCCAGCACCTCATCCAGACCACGGGCCCCAGGCCTTGTTGGGGTAAGAGGTCCCTCCCTGGGCCCAGGACCAAACACCCTGGGGTGGGAGGGCCCCAGGTCTCCCCTGCACCTTCCTGGACCAGAGGTGGTCCAGCCTCGGCCTAGATTTCAACACAGGACTCACGGGCCAGAGGAAGCAGGGGTAACGGTGAGGGGAGAGGAATGGAGGGACTACAGTCATTAACAGCAAGAGCTCTGAAGGGGTCTCCTTGGTAGGCACTGTGCTGGGAGCTTTGCACACATGTCTCATTTAATCTTCACAAGTATCCTGTGCAGCAGGACCACAGTAACACCCATTTTAGTGATGAGAAAACTGAGGCTGAGTGGGGAAGGGTGTGCTCCAGTTTTCACAGTTTGTCAGTGGCAAAGCTGGTCAGGGAGCCCTGGCGGATCCATTCCCAAAGCCTGTACTCTTAATCACTGCAAAATCCTGTTTTAAAGGGTCTGCCCATCCAAGAGAGTCTTCTCATGATGAGGACGCCCCCCTGAAGGAACAGGTTTGTGGTCCTTCCTTGGGCAGGGCTGGGAGAGGGGTCAGGGATTAACAGGGGCCTTCCATTGGACTCCTCATCAGTCAGTATCCCACCAATACCCTCTCCACAAATAACCTCTCATCCTCTGTGTCTCTTGGAACCTCTATCCAGCGCCAGAATGCCCTGAGACAGAAGCTGCCTCCAGGGGCTGAGGCGGGGGCTGTGCTGGCAGGAGAGCTGGGCTTCCTGGCACAGCCACTGGGAGCCTTCGTGCGACTGCGGGATCCAGTGATGCTGGGGTCCCTTATCGAGGTGCCCCTCCCCAGCAGGTGAGGCTGCTGAATGGGAGTGAGGGATCCTGGAGCCCAGCAAAGGGCCTTTACTGGGGACAGGATTGAGAGGTGCCTGGTCCAGTACTCTTGGAGTGCATGGGGGGGGTGGTGCTCAGGGATCTGAAGAGGGGTGAGAGGTCAGGACTGCAAAGGAGATGTGCACATGAGTGTGTGTATGGGGGCTGGGAGGGAGGTCAGAAGTCAGGGTTACCCAATGACATAGCAGCCCTTGACCCTCTCTGAGGCTTGGCTCCTCCCGTAGATTTTTCTGCCTCCTCCTTGGTCCCCCCACACTGGGAAGGAGCTACCACGAGATGGGCCGGGCAGTGGCTGTCCTCCTCAGTGACCCGGTGAGCTGGACAGGCGCGTGTGTGTGTGTGGACTCTATGTGTGATTGCCTACAGCAATGGGGCAGAGTGTGGCTGTGTGTCTGTGAGCATGAGGACTGGTTTCCTTGGCTACGACTGCAGCCTCCTTACCTACCACAGTGCTGGCGAAGAGTAAGCACCCAGCAGACACTCACTGAATGCATGCATTAATGAACGAATGCTTCAGCCACTAGTCTGCTTATGCGACCCATGTGTGTCTAGTTTTTGAGACTGGAAAAATGCAGGTAAGAACCCAGATATGCCTTTCCTGCCACTCTGTCCCTGTCCCTAGCAATTCCAGTGGTCAGTTCGACGGGCCAGCAACCTTCACGACGTTGTGGCAGCCCTGGATGCCTTCCTAGAGGAGGTGACAGTGCTCCCTCCAGGTCGGTGGGACCCGACGTCCCGGATTCCCCCGCCCAAATGTCTGCCCTCTCCGCACAAAAGGTATCTGGGGTCATCATCCCATATAGATCCTTTTCTCCCCACAATCTTGGGTCTGGTTCCGCTGTTGAGGAGGGGAGGGGCTCCCAGAAAAGGAACAGGGACTTGCTCTTGAATTTGGAGTCCGCCGGCAGAGACACGGAGCAGCCACCAGGGGGGGCAGGGCGCCATGAAGTCGACGCGCCCCTGGCGGCCGGTTAGAGATCCTCATTGAACCAGGCTTCCTCTTCTCCTCAGGCTCCCCTTGCAGATGCAGGAGGGCAAGGGCCCCTCTGCCCCGCGAAGGGCCCCGGCTGAGGACAGACACAGCCACTCACCGCACACGCCCAGCCCGGAGTTGCAGCGGACGGGCAGGTGAGGCGAGCTGGGGTGGGAGCAAGGGTCGTGGTCTCGGGGCGGGACGGGGAGGAGTCCCAGGAGCATAGGGGTGTGTGCTCACCGTGAGAGGGGCTCAGGGACAGTAGTGAAGATAGCGGCGTGAGGTGTGGAAACCTGTATCATTCACGACCCATGGGCGGGAGGCTGTTTGGGGGTCTTGTCCAGGACGTGCGGCGGAAGGCCCCGTGGTACCCCAGCGACTTCTTGGACGCCCTGCACCCTCAGTGCTTCTCGGCGGTGCTCTACATTTACCTGGCCACCATCACAAACGCCATCACTTTTGGGGGGCTGCTGGGAGAAGCCACCAATGGTGCTCAGGTAGGTGGGGATGCTAAGGGGGGGGCGGCACAAATACGGGTGTTCCTCCACCCACGCCCTTCGCCCTTCCCTGGGGCTGTAGGTGGGCTGAGGGGGCTCCGCCAAAGCTTGGGCTCCTGTGCTGGCTGTGCTGAGGCCTCCAGGGCCCTGGGCTGACAGGGTCCCCTATTGGCTTCTAGGGGGTGCTGGAAAGTTTCCTGGGTACGGCAGTGGCTGGAGCTGCCTTCTGCCTGATGGCCGGCCAGCCCCTCACCATCCTCAGCAGCACGGGGCCAGTGCTGGTCTTTGAACGCCTGCTCTTCAACTTCAGCCGGTGGGACTCCCTCGCCTCCATAGCCTGGTCCTGGCTGAGTCAACAGGGGAGGGTGGATGGGTTTGGCTCGAGGGGCACCTGACCTGGGTTACGCAGAGAGCAGAACAGCCCTGCCAAGCCCCGCCTGTCTCTCACCCCCCAGAGATTACAGCCTGGACTACCTGCCCTTTCGCCTGTGGGTAGGCATCTGGGTGGCCACCTTTTGCCTGGTGCTGGTGGCCACGGAGGCCAGCGTGCTGGTGCGCTATTTTACTCGATTCACCGAGGAAGGCTTCTGTGCCCTCATCAGCCTCATCTTCATCTACGATGCTGTGGGCAAAATGCTGAGCTTGACCCGTGCCTATCCCATCCAGAGGCCTGGCTCTCCTGCCTACGGCTGCTTCTGCCAGTACCCAGACCCTGGAGGTGGGTGAGGGAAATAGGGAGTTCGGCAAGTGGGGCCTCACACTCTTCACTCTGATTCTAAATCGGTAGAAAATAAGTCAACAGAGAACGCCGACAGTGCTGATAGCAGAACATGGTTATATTTATGGATGAATGGGCTTGCTAGCGATGAAACAAAAATTAGGTAGACTTACCTGCTGCCCCCCACCCCCACCCCCAGTCAGGGACTGTCTTGCTCCAGAAGAGCAGTTAGATGCACGGGTCCAGGCAGCTCGCTCTCAAGAGCCAGGGAGGAAGGGACAGGGCCAGGCACGCCCAGTTTCTTCTCCCAGACTCACCAATCAAATCAACCACTGCTCCTTCCCTGGGTCTGCGTGACTGACCAGGTGGAGAGAAGCTCAGGGCGTTACACTTGCACATATCCCTCCACAGAGAAAGAAATGCCAGGACTGGGGAAGAGGTGTCCTCTCAAGAGTGCCGGGTTCTGCGCTAGGCATGAACAAGACCAGTTCTGCCCATGGGAGATTTGCCCACTGAGCAAATATTTGCTGGGCATCGGCTCCGTCTAGTCCTGTGCTGGGCACAGGGATACAGATTGGTAGAGAATTTCAAGGGGCCAGGGCACGAGGCAGTGGCCCGAGGAGCAGACACGGTAGCGCCTGGAGTCAGCAGACAGATGAGTCTGAACTAAGAACTTTGTGGTTCAGCTGGACCCATGAGATTAAGCTCCTGTGGGGCTCCAGAAGGTTCCCAGGGGAGGGACGTACACCCAAATTCTTCTCTGCTTCCCAGGGAATGAGTCTCAGTGGACAAGGACAAAGCCAAAAGAAACAGACGACCTCTTGAGCATGGTGAGAGCCTGTTCCTGGGAGAGCCTGGAAAAGAAAGGGCGGAGGACAAAGACGTCAGTGGTTCCTGGCTCTTTCCATCCCACAGGCTAGAGAAACTCCCATAGGTCGCTGAGGCCCAGCCACTTGCTACGGCTGGGGAACCTCCTGCCCTGGGCCCTCGGTGTCTCAGTGGGCATCAGCGGATGTTTATGCTGCTGCCCATTACCTCATCCCTGACCACCGCTCCCTACAGGACCTAGGCCTGGTCAATGCGTCCTTGCTGCCTCCATCTGAGTGTGTCCGGCGGGGAGGCCACCCTCGTGGCCCCAGCTGTCATACAGTCCCGGACATTGCCTTCTTCTCTCTCCTCCTCTTCCTCACCTCCTTCCTCTTTGCCACGGCCCTCAAGCATGTAAAGACAAGTCGTTTCTTCCCATCTGTGGTGAGTGTCACCTTTCTTTCTGTGGGAGAAGACTAGCTCTTGGCCTTGGGTCTTGCGTGTAAGTGGGAAGGGGTACAGAATTAGGGTGATGGCAGGCCTGAACCTGACTGAGTGTCCCCTGTGTGGCCAGGTACGCAAGGTCCTCAGCGACTTCTCCTCAGTCCTGGCCATTCTGCTAGGCTGTGGCCTTGATGCCTCCCTGGGCTTAGCCACGCCAAAGCTCACAGTGCCCAGAGAGTTCAAGGTGAGAGCTGGGAGAGGGGAAAGCAGGGCCAGCAGACGGGACCCTGGCGGAGGAAGATGCGTAGATCCCCACGCTTCATCTCCTCTCGGCTTCTGTTTGCTCACTTATAACATAGGAATAGTGATGATAATGGCCTCACAGGGTTGTTGTGAGGATGAATAAGATGCCGCTCCAGACACCCAGTGAGCACAGAATGCTCAGTAGCTATTATACATATAGAGTTAAAGGGATGGGTTCCGGTCAGCCAGCCCTGGGTTTGAGTTCCAGGTCTGCTACTTCCTAGATGTGTGACGTTTAATCCACATTTCTAAGCCTCAATTTATTCATCTATAAAGTGGAAATAATAAATAACAATATATCTTACCCCATAGGTGTTTCAATATTTTCAGATAATACTGTAAAGTACTTATCACAGTATTTAGTGTTAGCTAAAAGTGAGCTAACGCACTAAACGTTAGCTATTGTCATGGTTCTCCCGTGTCTTGGGCTGGCCCCTCCCATGCCACGCCTCCCCACTCTCTTCTTTGACCCCTGGTTGCCTGCTCTGATCCAGGAGAGTTGTAGCTCCCTCCCTGAGGATGACAGTGAGCTGACTTGGCACCTACACTTTGCCTGTGCATTTGGAGACCTCCCTTCCAGCCTTTCCCAGGACAGGACAGCAGGGGACTCCAACCGAGGCAGCCTCAGGGACTCAGAGCCCAAAACAACGACTGGGGCCCCGTCCACCACACAGACGCTTATAATCAGAGCAGACGCATACACGCCCCGCCCTGCCCCTGCCCCAGATCGAGGCAGGTCTGAACCTGAGGGGCCACACCCTGGAAGCGGAGGGGGTGCCAAGGTGTGAGAGCTCTGCACACCAAGAAGCATGGGCAGGCCTCACCTACCACCTCCTCCCCTTGCAGGGAGGCACGGCCCCAGAGAACCAAAGTCCAGAACCCCTGGCTCAGAGTCCCAGGCTGGTCTCCCTCCTTCTGCGCCCTTTCAAGGCGCCGGGATGCTTTGAACCAGCTGTGCACGCACACCCACCACTCCTGCCTAGTGTCCAGGGTCTTGGTGGGGAGGGACTGTGGTAACGGGGGAGGGGGGAACGGAAAGATGCCAAGGCTGGGGCACACAGGTGGGGTGCCCTTGGGAGACCCTCCACAATCTGCCCATGGAACGTCCTCCCCCAGCCCACACTACCTGGGCGTGACTGGCTTGTATCATCTTTTGGAACCAACCCTTGGTGGCTGAGTGTGGCAGCTGCCCTGCCTGCTCTGCTGCTGTCTATCCTCATCTTCATGGACCAGCAGATCACAGCGGTCATTCTCAACCGTGCTGAATATAGACTGCGGGTAAGGCCTGCCGGGTAACACGCCAGGCCCCTGGACCGAGGGACAGAAGCCCCAGGGTGGGGTCCAGACGCCCTCTCTCCCTCCCCAGAGGGCTGGCCTGGGCCAGCCTCATCCTCATTGGCCCACCACTACCTGCAGAAGGGAGCTGGCTTCCACCTGGACTTCTTCTGCGTGGCTCTGCTGATGCTGCTCACATCAGCGCTCGGGCTGCCCTGGTATGTCTCAGCCACTGTCATCTCCCTGGCCCACATGGACAGTCTGCGGAGAGAGAGCAGAGCCTGTGCTCCAGGGGAGCCCCCCAGCTTCCTGGGCATCAGGTGAGGCCAGTATTCAGGAGGCTGGAATGAGACGTGGGCAGCAAGGGGGGGTAGCAGGGGACAAGGCGGGGTTATTTGGGCAGCTTAAACTCTAAGCCGGTGGCCCAGGAGGGCTCTCTCGCTGCCCCATGATCACTGCGGTGGCGTGAGCGGGTGGGTTCCGGGCTCTGAGCAGGGCGTGTCGGATCTTCCCTCTCCTCCCTCAGCCATGGGGCCGGGAGGGCCCTCAGAGGAGCATCACTGAAGCAGGGCTGGAGGCGCCAGGGCTGAGCCAGGGGGAGGTGCCCCTAATTAACCCCACTCAGTGTAGAAGCACCTCATTGATGTTATAAAGTAACCATCACAAAAATAATTTTTTTAACTGCTGGAAACACCATCTGTCCAAAGTATGTGAAATCAACTTCGTAAACTGAAATGAAAGTCTTCGGGGCAGTGTAAAAATTGCTAATTTTCCAACAAAATAAAAAATAAAAACAATGAGCAACTATGAGCTTGAACTGATGGAGAGACCTGGGATCCTCATATTGAAGTGCCCTGCCCCTTTCTCTCCACCAGTTTTTCACACCACGCTAAGGCCCCTCCCTGGTAGATGACTGTTGCAGGACCCCTCCCCTCCCCCTCAGCCAGAGTCTGTAGCGGTGCCAGGCTTGGGTCTTCAGCCTGCGTACCCCAGGGGCTCGCCCGGACCCTGGCTGACTTCCCCCTCCCCTCAGGGAGCAGAGGCTGACGGGCCTGGTGGTGTTCATCCTCACAGGAATCTCCATCTTCCTGGCTCCTGTACTCAAGGTACCTCTGTCAGGCCGGCTGGCGTCAGGGGCAGGGGGGTAATAGTGCAAGAACCGACACTAGCCGAACACTTGGGGCACGTTCAGTTTCTCTGTGCCTGGCCTCATTCAGTCCTCGCGTTAACTCTGAGATGCATATGTCCTTTACAGATGAGGAGCCTGAAGGTTAAGGAAGTTAAGTAGCTCACAGAGCATTTCAGAGAGCGTTTCTCAGATCCGAGAACCCAAACTCTCACCCAGTGGGCTTCCTAACCAGTGGACAGGGTGCAGGCATGCCTGCCCCCCCACCACCACCCACCCAGGGGCCAAGCGCTGCCCTTGCTCCGGCCTCCCAATAAGCCTTAGATTCAGTGTGATCATCACACGGCAGAAAAACTTTGAGGTAAAAGCCCCGCACCTCTCCCTCCCCAGGTGTTTACAGAACACCTGCTGTGTGCAAGGCTCTGTTAGGAACTGGGGAGAGTGGGGGCGGGGAGTATTGAAAAGGAATATAGAACCAAGCCCCTGTCAGCAACACACATGCACAGGCAAAAATTAAATACCGAGTAATAGCAGAAAGGTTCGACAAGCTGACAGCAAAACAGTCAAGGAGGGCGTGGAGAATGGCACACAAGAGTCACTAGCAGGACCACAAGAGGTTAGGGAGGGAAAGGTCAGGGAGCCTGGGTGAGAGTGGAGTAGTTGAAAGAGCCAGATGAACCGGATCAGCGGCTTACTAACTAGGTGACTCTCATTCAGCAGATATTTACTGAGCATAAAAGATGCCAACCACTGTCCCAGGACTGGGCATATAGTAGTGATCAAAAGAGATCGTCCACTCCTTGCAGTCTGGCGAGAGGAGACAGATTGATAAAAATAAAAAATAAAAAAAAACCCACAATAGAATAGGGTAATTTCAGATCATCCCTTCTATGAGGAGTAAAAGAGAGTGAGGTGATTAAAAATGCCAGGGGTCTACTTTAGGTGGTCAGGGAAGGCCTTTCTGGGAGTCATAAGATGAGCATGAGAAGCATGAATAGTGAAAAGGAAATCAGGGCACTTTAGGTGGAGGAAAATAGCAAAGCAAAAGGCCTTGCAAGGGGTAGAAATAAACATGGGCGTGTTGAGGGAAGGAAAAGAGGTGAGTCTAGCAGGGACGGAGAAAGCAGAGAGGAAAGTGGTTGGTTAGATTGGGGTCACCCAGGTAATGGGCGAGTTAGAAGTCTCTCTGAAACCCACTTTCCCCGTCTGTAAAATGGAGGCAATTACAGAATTCACTGCACCAGACTGATGTGAAGATTCATGCAAAGTGGGAAAGGAAGGGGTAGCCCTGGGTGGGCTTAGATGCTGGATGCTGGGTGGGAACCGACAGTGGGGCGCCTGGGCCGCTGGCAGAGGTGGACTCCTTTGCTGGCTCTCCACTTCTTTCTACCAGTTCATCCCAATGCCTGTGCTCTATGGCATCTTCCTGTACATGGGCGTGGCAGCAATTAGCAGCATCCAGGTGAGCCCATTAGAGTCACCACGAAACCCACTCCTCCTTTCCTTCCCTGCTGCTACTTCCTGCCTGCACTGGCCACTTCCTCTGCTGCCCTCTCCTCCTGTTCCTTCTGGGCCCGGAGACTGCCGTCATGCTCCGAGTGAGGAGGGGGCCAAGGGAGTCTTCTGACTGCCCCGGTGCTGAGCTTTACGGGGTAACAGGGACACCCTCCTGGGTACCTAAATACCCTGCTTTCCTCCTCCTCTTGTTCCCTCAGTTCACAAAGAGGGTGCAGCTTTTACTGATGCCAGCAAAACACCAGCCAGACCTCCTGCTCCTGAGGCACGTGCCTCTGAGCAGGGTCCACCTCTTCACAGCCATCCAGCTTGCCTGCCTGGGTCTGCTTTGGATAGTCAAGTCTACACCTGCAGCCATCATTTTCCCCATCATGGTGACTCAGGGCTGGGTGGCATCCCAGGGGTTCCTGAGAGACTCTGAGTCCGGGAGGGTGGCCAAGGCCTCCGTAAGAGGAAGACTCTTCCTTCTCTCGCTTGCCCCGGCTCTGCTGATTGGGAATCTCAGGACAAAGGAAGACGGCCAGGGATGCCTGCAGGCAGGCTAGTCCCGGGATGTCTGATTTGACTTCTTCCCAGCCTCTTTGGGTTGTTCAAACACAGGTTGGGGTATAAAGCCCCGTAAAAAACTGAGGCCTGGGGAAAGGCAAGGCTGCCTCTTTTGTTACTGAGTGAGGTGGTAACATAGGTGGCTTGTAGCCTTGGTCTTACTTACTGAGGAAGTTAAGAGCCATAGGCTTTGCAGTAGGACCAATCTGGTTACAACGTCCCAGCTGTATGACCTCTAAGACGTTCCTAAACTTTCAGGCTTCACTTTCCTTCTCTGTACAATGGCGATAATTATGATATCAATTCCATAGGAATGTGTTAGCATTCGGTGAAATGATACACAATGCCTGGCGCATTGTAAGTGCTGGATAACTGGTACCGTTGTTCATGTTCCTGCTGCTGTTGCTGACAGCCCTGAGCTTTGTTTCTGTCCCTGCAGTTGCTGGGCCTGGTGGGGGTCCGAAAGGCGCTGGAGTGGGTCTTCTCACCGCAGGAGCTCCTCTGGCTTGATGAGCTGCTGCCAGAGAAGGAAAGGAGCATCCCTGAGAAGGGGCTGGAGCCGGAGTGCTCGTTCAGTGGAAGTGACAGCGAAGATGTGAGCTCCAGGACGGACCCTCTCAGCAGAAGGGGGCAGGGGTCGGGGACACTGTCATCCGGGAGTCGTCCCTGATGTCCAAAATTTCTGTTAAGCTTGAAGACCTTATCGATACAGTCGTCCCTGCTTAGCTCTGTGTTGACACAGGCACACTGAAGGCGGAAGGCAATCTTTCTTCTTAGGGCGGGGGCCCTGGTCTATGAGCCCGTGGTGGATGGAAAGAGCTGGGGACACTGCTCTAGGGGGCTTTCTCAACCCAGATCTTTGTCTCGTCACAATGTGGGGTTATCTCCTTTCACTCTCTGGGTCCCTTTCTTTCTGCTGTCTCTGTCTTTTTTTTTTTGGTCTATTCCAAACTCATCTTGAGATCTCTGTTCCACAGTCAGAGCTGATGTATCAGCCAAAGGCTCCGGAAATCAACATCTCTGTGAATTAGCTGGAACTGAGCATGAGGTGAGGGTGTGAGGGAAGTCTCCTTGGTGTTGAGAATGGGGGTGCAGATTGGAGCTCAGACCTAGGAAACTTCTGGAGTGTTGACACCTCTGTTTTCTCTTCATGCTCCAGTTTTCAAGAACCCTGAAGTCCAGAAGAGGGTAGAACAGCCTCTGGAAGGAAGAAAAACCAAATGAGAGCCCCTGGGCTTGGGTCCCTGAGACACTGAAGTATGGCCAGTAGAGGGAGCTCAATCTCACACCAAACGATGTGGAGTTTGGAGGTGGGGAAGGGAGGGATTCACTGACAGAGTGGGGAGCGGGGAGGAGGAAAGGGAGGACAAATCTCCTGGCTGCTTGCCGTTGCCTTTGGAGCTCCGCCCCAGGCTCCTGAGAACCGCACTCCAGACAAGTGGAGGGATTCTCTGTCGCTTGCCTTCTTTGCCATTCCTTCATTAGTCATCCATTTATCAAAACAGGTTTTGGGTACTTACACAGTCCTAGAGTTTCAGTAGTTAAGACAACCATGGTCCCTGACCTTGGGAAGTCAAAACTCCAGTGGGAAAGATAAATAGGCAACTTGTTAGAGTGGGATAGGACAGGCTGGGCGAGCAGAGGCCTCTAAGCCCTTGGAGGGTGGTAAAGGTGAGGTGGTGGGAGTGGGGAAGCCTACCAGGAGGAAGTGGTCCAGCCCTGACCAGTGTGGCTTCCTTGACTGCGTGTCGTCCAGAAGGCAAAGGGTCTTTGGTCTGATTCCTGGTCAGGGCGTGGCCCTGCCAGCAAGAAGCAATCAATCGATGTTTCTTTCCCACTCCTTCTCCCTCCCTTCCCTTCTCTCTAAAAATGAATAAAAAATTTTTTTTAAAAAGAGGAAGTGGTCTGTAACTTGAAATTTGAAGAATGAATAGAAGCTAGCCAGGACAAGCTGAGGGCACAACATGCACAAAGCCTGGAAATCCTCCCCACCACCCCATAAGCTGAACACTCTTTTGACCTGCACAAGACCCTCTTCTCCATGCCTCTCGGAACCCGAGAGCTTACCACTTGCAATAGAAAGTTCTGGGGCTACAGGGAGATTCAATGGCTAGCCCAGAACAAGACCTCCTAGGATTTCCTTATCACCTGTCAGGCGTTGCTCTGGTTTTTGCCCTACTCTGTACCCGGGCACTTGCTTTGACCCCACAATGTCTTCGCTCAGTTCACAGGTGTTTACTCAGAAAGTCAGGACAATGTTTGCCTTGGCTTTACTGCCAGATGCTCAGTCAGCTGGGAACCTGGAACAATGGGTCAAGAGTGGAACGCAGCTGGCCAAGACCTCAGTCACCCTCTTGAGCTGGGGCGGAGAGTGGCAGGGAACAGCAAGTTTGCTTTGTGATTAGGAAAGCCTGGTAAGCTGGAGGAGCTGACCAAGCACCCTTCACGCTCTACCCTGCCAAAGGGACCTGAGTCCAGAAGCCCTTCCCATTTTGAATTTGCTATCCTCAAAAGTTCTCTTTTACAGAATCGGTGGGCTGTAGGGAACTCTTCTCAGCTTGTAAAAGAGGGACAAAGTCACTCTTTCTAAAATAAATATTTCTCTATTTGAAACAGGTGTTTTTACATATAAAAATAATGTTTTTTAACACAAAAGTAAATGAAATTACTGCAAAATATTGAAATACTATGGAACTGCATAATTTTGAAATGGAAAGCGTCCTAGAGATAACCAGTGTTCACACTTGAGTGGATATTGTTCATTTTAATTTCAATGACACATTAATATTTTTATTAAAATGGGACTACACTGTTGCATTCTATAACATTCTTGCCACTGAATAGGCACTGAATATGTTCCCCATGTCAGTATATACATATTTACCTCATTCTTTTTTGTCATCTGCATAGAATAAATATCATTTACATTGAAAAAGATATCATATATACAAAAGTATATAAATGTCTTTGGAAAATGCAAGAGTTTCTCCAGAATATATACCTAGGTGTGAAACTAAGGAGTGACAATAAAAAACACTTGTGTATCCAACACTCATGTTATGAACTAGGATATTCCTAGTCGTTCAGAAGCCCCTCTGAATGTTCTTCCCAGATTCCATCCCCAATTCCACATAAACACTATCTAGATTTTATGATAATTATTTTCTTGCTTTTCTTTGTAGTTACACATCCATTTATGTATTTTTATGTATTTATTATTTAGTCTATTTTTGAATGTTATGAAAGTGGAATCATAGTGTATGAATTCTTTCGTGATTGCTTCTTTCACTCAACATTGTTTTGTGAACCAATCATGTGCATGTAGGCAGCTGTAGTTGGTTCATTTCCATTGCTGTCTTGCACTGCATTGCATGACTCTACCGCAGTTGAATTACCTACTCATTTTTCTGTTGTTTCACTGGTGAAGCCTTCTGAACCTGGTGCTTGCTTTGTGGAAAATTTAAGCTGACTCAAATTCTTTGATGGTTATAGGATTTTCTTTAAAAAATTAAAGACTTCATTTTTCTTTTACAGCAGTTTTAGGTTCATAGAGGATTCTCAGTCCCTTTATTTCTTCTTTAGCCAGTTTTGGTAAATTGCATTTTTCTAGGAATCGATTCATTTCACTTTTCATATTTATTGACATAGAGTTACTTTTTATCTGCTTAATCTATGTAGCACATTTAGCTATTTAGATATGGTTCCCTTGTTACTTTAAATATTATTATGCATTCTATTTTTTGTTCTTGGTTACTCTTGCCAGAAGTTAGTCTATTTCACTATTATTACCAAATAGCTAACTTCTGGCTTTATTGATTTTCTCTACTGAATATTTTTCTATTTCATTAATTTCTCCTATTATTTCCTTTCATTTTCTTTTGGTTTATTCTGTTGTTTTTCTAAAATCTTAGATCATTATTTCGAGCCTCAGTTATTTCCCAAACCTATAGCAGTAAGCACTACTTCTGTGGATTTCCTTTAAATTACTCCTTTATCTGCAGCCCACAGTTTTGATAGAGTATTCTCACTGTCATTTCTTTCTGAGTATTTTCTAATTTTTACATGATTTCCTCTTTGACCCAAAAGTTAAGTGCATTTTTAAATTTTCCAAATATATGTTTTTCCCTTTAGTTTTCTTTTTGCAACTGATTTCTAACTTAATTGCATTTAGAGATTTGTGGGGCTAACTTATGGTCTGGCATGTGGTCATTTATTGTATGTGTTACATGCCTGCCTGAAAATGTTTATTCTCCAATTTTGGAACAATTTTCAATCTGCTTCTATCAGGCTAAACTAATTGTGCTGTTCAAAATGTTCTATGTATTTCATGACTTTTTTTTTGTTTAAACTATCTGTTTAAACTATCAAATACTGGAGGAAGTATGTTAATATACCTATTGTGATGATGAATTTGTCAACACGTCCTTGTAAATCTGTTAATTTTTGCCTTTATTTTTTTAAAGATGTGTTATTGGGTCCTTTCTAGTTTAAATTGTCTTATCTTCTTAGTTAATTGATCCTTTTACTATTTTGTAATAGTCTTACATTGTAGTGACCAGTAGTGCTCTCTGCTTCAAAGTTATTTGGTCTGCTAGCAAAATAGTTAAAGCAGTTTTCTTTTGTTAGAATTTAGCTATATTATTTATTTATATTCTTTGAATTTTAGTCTTTCTGTGTTCTTATTTTTGGGTATATCTACTATAATTAGCACATAGCCAGATTTTTTTTTTTAATTCCAATTTGACAATCCAGCTTTTAGTTAGAGAACTCAGTACATTTACATCTAGAGCAATTACTAATATGTTTGGTTTTGTTTTATTTGGTTTTCCCATTGTCCTGTTTTTTTTTTTTTTCCTTTTCCCTTTTTGATTTTTCTCACCTTATTTTGGATTGATTGAGCTATTTTTGTCTTTTCTTTTTCTTTTCCATTTTCCCCTCTCTTCTCATTTGGGATATGAGAAAAAGGGAAGTGAAAGATGACTCCAGTGCTTAAGCAACGGAAGAATGGAATTGCCGCTCACTGAATTCATATTGGGGCCTTTTAAGTATGATGACCTTTAGGCAAGTAAGTAGAGATGTCAAATAGGCAGCTGGACCTGCAAATCTGAAGTTCAGTGGGGAGTTCTGATTCAGAGATAAAAATTTGTAAGTTTATTAGATCTAAATTATATTTAAAACAAACTAGATAAGATTGCTGAGGCTGTGGATGAAGTTATAGGCCCAGGGACCAAATCTTGGAACACTCCAGTGTTAAGGGCTAGGAGGTTGAACAGCAACCCAGGAAAGCAGGAGACTGAGGAATGGGTAGTGACACAGAAGCCAAAACCAGGAGAACACAGTGTCATTCTTGAAATAAAGAAAATGTTTCAAGGAGAAGTATTCCTGGTTAGTGTTTGTTTTGGGGTCATTCTAACTCCTTAGTTCTGTGCCAGTTCATTTAGATATTTTAAAGTTAAAAATTATATTTTACCTAGCATTTTGTTGTTTTAGTTACGGGGTTGTTCAGAAATTAAATCCATGCAGTAACAAAAATAGCAATTCTGATGGCCCTTTTAATATTACAAATAAGGATCTAACATAATAGTCTATGTATCTACTGACTGAGAGAAATATATACCAAAAGTATCATTTAAATTTAGATGATTATACATTTACTTTTTTCAACAGCATCTACAAATTTTTGAAAATACCTTCATTTAGGTTTACTTATTTAAACAGTCAACAAGTACTTTTTGAACATTGACAAGGTCATGTTAGATAAGGTTTTTGACTTCATGGAGCTTACATTATAGTGAAGAAAAGAAGTAATAAGCAAAAAATAAGATAATCTCAGATAATGGCAAGTACTCGAAAGAAAAAAAACACAGGGTAATATGATAAAATACAAGAGGGAACTGGAAAAAGACATTACTTAAGATGTGGATGTTCAGGGAAGGACTCTCTGGGAGGTGACCTTTAAGTTGAGACCTGAGTGACAAGGAACAAGGCAAATTATCATCTGCCTGCAGTCAAGGCGTGGTAAACACATACATGAATTTAAGTGCTCTGCTGCTCCTGGATTGGGAACCCCTGTCATAAGGGAAAGAGTTTGAGGTCACTACTGGCCTCAAACTCAGCTCTTAGTTTTCTCTGCCCAGGCCATGTGAGCCTGAGATATTCCTTTCCTGGCTCTAACCCAAAGGCTTCAGTTTTCTGTCAGTAAAACAGGGCCAAAAGCCTAGATTCTAGGGTACTGCTAGGGTTAATTGATGCCTGTAACATTCTTTAAGATCTTTAATTAAAAGTCTCGGGTCTGCATAGAGGGTTATTAGAGACTCTCGAACCTCAGGGAAAATCTCTTTGTATCAGTAACCTAGGTCCGTCCTTTCCAGTCTGTAGCTGTTGGACAATGGTTCTCACACTCCTGTGGGCCTCAGCCTTTAGAACCAAAGGTTGTTATAATATGGATTCTTAGGCTCTTTGTCTGAGATTCTGAGATTTTGTTTTAGTTCTGGGTTCTTCTGTCCCCTTATCCAGTGTCTCATGTTTTCCAACACCCTAGATTTTTGTCTTTGCAAGTGGACTTGAGTGTGCCCTTGTGTGTATGTACTATGATCTGAGACATCTTTGGTCATTTTTCCCGGGAGCAATGCAGAGTAGAGATTGGAGGAAGGAGAAATGTGTCTGTATCTTCCTCTCAAATGTAGACATGTTAGGAGGAGAGTTTGGTGGAAACGTTGACTAAAATGAGGGAGGAAGCGCTGACTGGTGCAAAATGGGAGGTGAGCACAAGGAAAGTAATCCTGGTTTGAGGGCCAGTTCACTGCTCCTTACCTCTCTTCCTGGTGCTGAGTCCCTACTATAGGGGCTGTCTAGGGCTTGAACGAATGATTGCTTGATTATTGATTCATTCATTCAACAAATACTTGTTAAACATCTATTATATGCCAGGCAGTATTCTATGTGGAGGAATTCAGTGTCAAATGAGACAAGATCTCTGCTCTCCTGGAGTTTCCATTCTAGCAGGGGGAGACAGAAAATAAATAAATATAAAAGTACATAGACAGGATAATTTCAGACAGTGAAATAAGATAATAATAACAATATAGTGTAGTACAATAAAACAGGCTGATGTGATAAAGGGGGAGGGATTTGGTGGGCAACTACTTTAGACTGGGGGTAATGAGGGCTTCTCTAAGAAGATAACACTTGAGCAGAGGCCTGAATGGCAAAAGGAAGTTAGTCTTAGGAATTGAGGGGAGGGAGTGGAGTGGAAGGAAGTATTTTGGCAAAGGGAATATCAGTTCAAAGGCTCTCAGGCAGGAAGGATTTCACAAATGTTTGAGAAACTGAGAGAAGGCCTATGTAGTTAGAGTGGAGGAGTGAGGGAGAGAACATTGCAAGATGAGGTTGGAGAGGATGAGGATTAGGGTTGTAGGCACCATAGTGGTTACCTCGGAAGAGGCAGTGTGGCAAGGCCTTGTCCCTTGGGGTTAGAACAGTAGAGGCCTATCCAGAATGGTCAAAACAGTCTTGAAAATGAAGAACCAATTTAGAGGACTCTTATTTCTTATATCCGGTTTCTTATTTCAAAGCTACAGTAATCAAGGCAGTGTGGTCCTGACATAAGGAAAGACATGTAGAATTGAACAGTCCATAAACAAACCCTCACGCTTATGGTCAATTAATTTTTTGATGAGAGTGCTAAGACAATCCAACAGTGAAAGAATAGTCTTTTTAACAAATGGTGTTGGGAAAACTGGGTATCTATATGCAAAGGAATGAAGTTGGACCCTACCTCATACCATATAAAAAATTAACTTGAAACGGATCACAACATAAGTGTAAGGACTAAACCCCTTCTTCTTATAACAAAACATAGGTGTAAGTCTTCGTGACCTTGGATTTGGCAATGGTTTCTCAGATGACACCAAAAGCACAAATAACAAAACAAAGAAAAATAAATTGGACATCATCAAGTTTAAAACTTTTGTACTCTAAATGACACTATCTGGAAAGTGAAAAGACAACCCACATAAAGGGAGAAAATATTTGAAATCTTATATCTGAGAAAGTTGTATCCAAAATATATACAACTTATAACTTAATAAAAATGCAAATAACCCAATTTAAAAATGGACAAGAGATTTAAGTAGACATTGATCTGAAGAAGACATATGTACGGCCAATGAACACATGAAGAGATGCTCAACATCATTAGCCATCAGGGAAACACAAAGCAAAACCACAATGAGATACCATTCACAATCACTAGGATGGCTAGAAATATTAAATATTGGTGAGGACATGGAGAAATTTGAACCATTATACACCACTGGTGGGAATGTAAAATGATGCAGTAGCCCTGGAAGACAGTTTGTGTTTCTCAGAAAATTACACATAGGATTACCATGTGATCTAGTAATTTCACTCCTAGGTATATGCCTAAAAGAACTGAGTGCAGGGACTGAATCAGATACTTGTACACCAATGTTCATAGAGGCATTATTGACAACAGCCAAAGGTGGAAGCAATCCAAATAACCTAACAGCCCAAACTGATGGATAAACAAAATGTATTCTAGCCATACAGTAAAATATTATTCAGCCATAAAATGGAACAAAGCACTGATTCATACTACAATATGGATGAGCCCCGAAAACCTCATTCTAAGCAAAAGAAGCCAGTCACAAAGGACCATGTTTTATAATTCCCTTTATATGAAATATCCAGAATAGGCAAATATATAAAGACAGAAGTAGACTAGTGTTTGCCTAGGTCTGGTGAGCTGGGGGATTCCTAGGGGTGGAAGATTTCTTTTGAGGAGTGATGAAAATGTTCTAAAATAGATGTGATAATTGTATAACTCTGCGAATAGAACAAGAACCAGTGAATTACTTCGGTTGAATTGTGTGGTATGTGAATTAAATTTAATTAAAGGTGTTTAAAACTTTTTTTAAAGGTAGGAGGCAGGGCCTGTTACCAGAGCACAACAAAGGGGTTGAAAATCTCCAGGGCCTGCAAGACCAAAGGAATGACCACTGCTGGGCAAGAACTGGGGAATTCTCTAATCCCAACTCCAGGAACCTACTGACTGAGTGAACCCAAGGGACAATCCATGGCCTTGGGAGGTTTCTCTAGGTTCTTTTCAGAAATCTGTACTTGCTCATCTCCTGTGAATATATCCATGTCCAAAGGAGACAATGTGTAGTGATACAAACTAGAGTTCTATTCCCTTTCTTGGTCCTCTGCTTTTTTCAATGAAAATATATTCATTTCAGAGTCTTAGCTCCAGTATGGACATATTTCCTGTATATTAATAACCATAGGCTCAAAGAGCTGGAAGATCACCTCATCTGTAAAAGCAGAAACTAAGGGTCCAGGAAAGGAGAGTTATCTGCTCAGTCACACAGCCAGTAAATGGCATAGAGGGGGCTCAAATCACTTCCGTAAATCCCCCATGCTGGTGACTATATATCCTGAATGACTTAGTAATAGCCCAAAGAAGGACAGGGCTACAGCCAGGGGTGGGGGATGGATGGTAGGAAGGGAAGGGGAAAGGTAAGGTGGAGTGGGAGGTAGAAGGGGAGGTATGTGGTAAAGTAGAAGTTGTTACTATTTGGGTTTACATTTTTTTTTCTCTTTAAGCTTGATTTCTTTCCATGTCGGCCTTTTCATGTGATTCTGTGGCATAGAAGAATTGTTGGTTCTTAAAGGTCATTGAAGGATTTAGTCCATTTAAAGGCATGGGCCAGAGCAATTGGAAGGGAATGTGAGTATTGCTGTTTCAGGGGTCGTCCCTGGCTCCTCTGCCGACTGGTCCCTACCATCTAACCTCACTCTCACCTGCCATCTCCTAGCCTCTCTCCTCACCCTGCATACCAGGGCCCCCAAGTCTTGTCTGGAGACTTAGAGAAGGAGGAGGAGGGAAACGAGTGCCTTTGCCCATTCATAGATTCACCAGACACACCCAGAGCACAGTTCAGAGCTCTTGCTCCCAGCTTTGACTGCTGGGCTAAAGATGAGAGTGGCTGAGTAGGAAAAGGCTGAAAATCCAGTTTCACAGTTTCCGTAGGTCATCTCGTCCATTCTTCTCCCTCCATTGGAACTGCTATACAGTACTGCAATAGTTCTGAAATGTTTTGGTTTCAGAACACCTTTACATTCTGAAAAATCTGTAAAGACCCAAAGAACTTTTATTTATTATTTAAGAATCAAAGAGCTGTTGTTTATATACATAGGCTTTGACCGTATCATAAATTAAAACTGAGGGATTTTTAAAGATCTGTAAGTTCATTTCATAAATGTGACCATAAATAACATATTTTTATAAAAATATATTTTTAAAAACAAAAAAATTTAATGAAAAGATTGGAATTTTTAATGCCTGGGTTAATAAAAGACAAATGGATTCTCATACCTGCTTCAGTATTCAGTCAACTATAACCCAGTGTTTTGGTTGAAAAATGTGAAGAAAATCTGGACACATACAGACAGATAAGTAGTGGGGAAAAGGAGGAATATTTTATAGCTTTTCAGATAATTGGAATTATTCCCTTCCATACCACACCAAAATTAAACTATTAGTTTTGTAAAGGTTGAAACCATACTATAAACTTTTTGACTCTGTTACATTAAAACCCATTGGTCTATCTTTGGATGATTCTTTGACTCATGCATCGTTTTGTAAAATCATGCTTTGGTCATTTGGGAAATCTTGGTTCACTGAGTAATGCAGATCTTGCAAATATTGACATATTTTAATTATATAAAAAACCACATTTGTTAATAATATCACCTATCTCATAAGAAAAATCTTTACATTTTGGGAAACTGCCAACCAATGGCAGGGAATAGAATTTTCCAAAATCCTCACTTTTCCCCCAAAGCTTGAATTTTATAATTGGAAACAAATACTGTCAGCTATTCTCCTTCAAGTGGCAGGCTCCAGAAAATGTCTGCCAAATACATGTCTGACTTACCAAAATTCATGTTAGTCATACTTTCAAATAAACTTGGTGTTCCATGAAAAAGTGGTTAGTTCAGCTTGCAACTGGAATAGTTTTACAAGTGTTTTTTCTGAGACAATCAATGTACTGTACTTGAGACAACTAATGTATTTGAAACAACCAATGTACAGCAGAAGTGCTCTATGTATACTTCCCATTTCCTCACATTGAATTTTTAAAATACATGTACTCAACGGTCAAATTTTAATATAATTAATGTTTCCTGTGTCATTAAGGACCTTAGTAAAGTTGGCTTTTCCCCCGCTTGGAGTGCTCAGTGGGGAAGGCTGCATTAACTATGAACAGTTTAGTTTGATACTGATGCTTGAGGCACCAGCAATTTTTACCCACCATTGTTTTTGTACTATCAGTGCAAAAGTCAACACAGTGAAAAGTAATATCTTAGAATCATAATGAAAAGTCTTGATTTCTTGGACTCCCTAAAAAAGCCTTGGGGCCTCCAGAAGCCTATAGACCATACTTTGAGAACTCAGGCAATGTGTGTGTGTGTGTGTGTGTGTGTGTGTGTGTTGAAATACGTGTAAAATATTTCTCCCCTAAGTTCACATTTTTTTGAGTTAAATATGATTCCCTAGATTTGATGTGAAAAAGTGCCAATGTCAGGGTTTAAGAGGGTCCTCTAGGTGAAAAGTTTCAGGGTAGAGCCCCAACCATATTTTTTCTTACAGCTCTGTGACCTTGTCCAGACTCATGTCTCAACTAGACTCTAGGTGTTCTTTTGGGGCCATAGCAGACACCATGCCATTTCCTTGGGGAAGAACATCTGGGAGGTGGCAGTGTTACCTGCCCTGCAGGTGAACGCCGTGCTGCGTCTCCTGATTTATGGGCCTGCCTTGATGAGCAAGAGGTGTGGTAAACTAAGTTGAGTTCAAACACTCCACAGGAGTCTGCAAGATCTTCAGGGTGACTCAGTTCTCACTTCCAAGCCAAAATTGCGAGTTGGAATCTTGGGCTTGCTTTCCTCACATTGGTAAACAATGATGTACTTCTGATTTTAATAGAAAATAACAGGGGGTAATGGGTGGGGTCATGTAGGTCACTCAGAGGTATTCCTGGGAGATAGTGACCCTAAATGCCCAGTCTTCTAGTTCTTCCTTTATTAAAAATGGGGGTGTGAAGACTACGTGACTCCTCAAGGGTCCTTCTGATTCAAGTACTGATTCACTACACGCAAGTCCACCATGACCCAGAGAATAGGCTTATTCATGCTGCGGGGATTACTATGTAACTGTTCTCTTATCAGGAAAGTGCTCAGACCATGAGTTTCCTAACTTTTGCCAGTTCTGGGGCCTTCTCAAGTCTGTGGCAGAATGTCATGGTACAAGCCAAGGAGAGCTTCTAGAGAAGGTGGTTGTGGCTGCCCAAGCTGCAGGGTACAAGAGCATATATGAAACAGGATGTTTGGAGTGGTTAGCCTCAGGTTTCCCAAGTGTGGAACGGGAGGTTGGAACTTCATTGTAACGTACTTGGTACTGTTGATTCCAAGTTCTTACAGCCCATTCTAATAAAAAATCTTTTGTAACTATGGGCTGGACCCTTATATACTTGCTGGTACTAATTCTTCAGTGTGATTCTTGGCCTTCCCTCTTAATTAGTACTGAGAGGTGGAAGGAACCTCACAGAATTGCTGCAATAACTCATTTTTTTCAGTATACATCGTCCAGTGGAGGCAATATTCAAAATACAGGGTATGGCACAAATAACACCCTTTTTTATCACAAAGTGTTCTATTACAAAATCATAAGCATGTAATTCTGTAACAACAATATCACACTCAAGCACACTATATGATATTTTAGGTGAAATGTTCAAATTAAAACTGTAAATTATTACACCTATATTATTACCCTACCATCCACACTCAAGCAGGCTTTACTTTGCCGGACCCTATACATTCACAAAGGATTCACCTGGGGGAAAAGTGGCTTAACTTTGATTGCTAATCACATGACCTTCCTGCAGAGAGATGCTTCCTTTTGGAAAAAAAGAAAAAGCCACAACTTGACACCTTAAAATTTTTTTTTCTCTAATTACAGGAGATATTTATCTGTGTTCCTTTTTAGAATGTTTCTCTTGAGGGTTTCTGGCTGATTCACCATGTAATGTTATGCATTGGCTAAGTTCTTCTTGCTGTCTGAAACCAAACACATGGGGTGGACCCATCATCATCTTCTCCACCTGAAAAACAATCGTTTCTGCTTAATTTTCCTAACACTGCCAATAAGTAGCCCATTTGATTAATCCCATGATTTTATACCTATAGTGATTTTTTTCTTACAAATTTAAAAAAAAAGATTTTATTTATTTACTTTTAGACAGGGGAAGGGAGGGAGAAAGAGAGGGAGAGAAACATCAATGTGCGGTTGCCTCTCGCATGCCCCTTACTGGGGACCTGGCCCCCAACCCAGGCTCGTGCCCTGACTAGGAATCGAAACGGTGACCCTTTGGTTTGCAGGCCAGTGCTCAATCCAATGAGCCACACCAGCCAGGGCTTTTACAAACTTTACTAATTTTTTTTCTGATCACCAGAGTATTATATACACATTACTTATAGAAAAGCTAAAGATACAAATATGTAAATTAAATAAAAGTCACCCATTATCACCCACAGATAATTTCTGCCTGGTGTATGTCATTTTGACATATGGGAATATCCTATTCATTTTATTTTATTAATTATATTTTATTGATTATGCTATTACAGTTGTCATAAATTTCCCCTTTTGCTCTCTCCACCTGGCACCCCGCCCCCCCCCCACTCTCTCAGGCAATCCCCACACCATTGTTCATGTCCATACATCATGCATATAAGTTCTTTGGCTACTCCATTTCCTATACTGTACTTTACATGCTCATGGCTATTCTGTAACTGCCTATTTGTACTTCTGGTTGTTTGGTTTTTGCTTCCTTATGTTCCAAATCATTGATTTGATTTTTTGCTTCATCCACTCTACAGTTGTTTCCCTGTAAATTGTTCTTTATTTCAATTAGTGTATCCTTTGTTTCTGACTGGATCTGTTTTATGCTGCTGAGGTCCTCACTAAATATCTTGAGCATCCTTATAGTAGGTGTTTTGAACTCCGCATCTGACAGATTGGTTATCTCCATTTTGTTTAGTTCTTTTCCTGGAGTTTTAATCTGTTCTTTCATTTGGGTCGTGATTTTTGTCTCCTCATTTTGACTGCTTCCCTGTGTTCATTTTTATGTATTAGGTAGAGCTGCTATGACTCCCTGTCTTGGTAGCATGGCCTAACATACAAAATGTCCTGTAGGGCCCAGTGGCATAGACTCCCCTATCCCCCAAGCTGGGACTCGAGGTGCACCCTTCTTGTGGGCTGAGTACACCCTCCTTTTGTAGTTGAGCCTTGATTGTTGGTGGCAGATCAATGGGAGGGATTTACCCAGGCCAGTCAGCTGCAAGGACTGGCTGTGACCACTGGCCACAAACCTCCACCCTCTGTGGAGGTTCACGTGTGCAGGGGCAGGGTGGTGGTGCTCCAATGTGGTCAGCAGCTGTCCAATGGGTGCACAGGCACTGGGGTTTCCCAGGCGTTGCAGGCCAAGATCAGCACCCCCCTGTGTTCTTCCCAGGGCCATTCTGCACGAGCTATAGAGCAATCTGAGATGGCTGCTACTTGTGCTGGGCTTGGAGACTCTGAGGCAAAGACAAGCTGTGAATCTAGGCTGGCCGCTGCTAGTGCTCGGCCTGGGGTCACTTAACAAGAGGTACGGGGGCTCACGGCTGGAGGCTTACTGAGGGCTGGCCGTTCCTTGTTTGATAGGACTTGGGAAGTTGTGAAGCATGAGGCAAGACCAGCCATTCATATCTTGGGTGGGCCCGTAAGTTGGTGGGATGGAGTCCCAGGGGGGCTCCACGGTAGGGCAAACAGTGTCGGCCAGGTTGATGGAGTCTCAGATATGGCACCTGCCTGCCTGTTGTGTGGCTCTGTTGCGGGGGAGGGATAGGAAAAGGGACAATGGCCTCTACCTGCCTTTCTGTCTGTGAGAAAGCTGTTCCCTACCTCCAGCCTTAATGCCAGACACTTCAATTCCTCCCTGTGTGCCACTGGTATCTTTCGAGCTGCTACTGTGGTGCTGGCGCTCAGAGGGAGCGAGTCTGAGTAAGTGGGTTCTTTAAGGGGCACTGCTTGGGTCTCCAGAAGTTTCTTCTATTGACTCAATCCCTGCTGGTTTTTGCAGCCAGAAGTTATGGGGACTTATCTTCCTGGCACTGGAACCCTGGGCTAGGAGCCTGGTGTGGGGCTGGGACTCTTTGTTCCTGAGATATCCCTCCTGAATTTTTATCCACCACACATGGATGGGGGACCTGCCTGTTCTGCATCTGCGCCACTCCTACCAGTCTGGGTAGATGTGGTTTCTTTAATTCCGTAGTGGTCAGACTTCCATTCAACTCAATTTCTGATGCTTCTAAGTGATGGTTGTTCTATATTTTAATTGTAATTTAGATGTGGTTGTGCAAGGAGGCAAGCCATGTTTACCTACGCCATGATCTTGACCAAAAGTATTAACTCTTAAATTAAGATAAATGCCTAGATATCCAAAGGAATAGACATTTTAAAAAAGATTTTATTTTAGAGAGAGGGGGAGGGGGAGGGAGAAAGAGAGGGAGAGAAACATTGATGTGCAAGAGAAACATCGATCAACTGGGGATATACCTGGCTCGCAACCCATGCATATGCCCTGACTGGGAATCAAACTGGTGACCTTTCAGTCTGCAGGCTGGTGCTCAACTCACTGAGCTACACCAGCCAGAGCCAAAGGAATAGACATTTTAAAAACTAAACTTCTATAAAAAAGTAGACCTTAAACATTCTCATCACAAGAATAATACTGTGTGAGATATATGTTAACAAAACTGTGGTAATCATTTTGCAATATGTATATGTAATGTACACATAATGTATATATCAGATCATTGTTGTATACCTTAAACTGAAATATTACATGTCAATTATACCTCAATAAAACAGGAAAACATTTTAATTTTTAATAAAAATAAATTTTATTAAAAAAATTTGAAATTTTAGAAAACTTTAGATTTAAAAGAAAAGCTGCAAAGATAGTACAGAGCGTTCCCATACCCTGTTTCCTCTATTACCAACATATTACATTAGAATAGTTCATTTGTCATAATTAATGAACCAACAATGATACATTATTATTAGCTAATTCATACATTATTATAAACTAAGATCAATACTTTATTCAAATTTCCTTCGTCTTTGCCTCATGTCCTTTTTCTGTTTCGGGATCTCTTCCAGGATACCATATTACATTTAGTAATCATGTTTCCTTAGGCTCCTCTTGACTGTGACAGTTTCTGATACTTTTCTTGCACACAATATCAAGGATACATACTATCAACAGGACTTACCACTGTTGATCAACTGGCCAAGGTAGTGTTTACCAGGTTTCTCCACTATAAAGTTGTTCCTCCCCCAACTCCCATATTGTTCTCTTTGCAAGAATGTCACTTTGCACAGCCCACACTTAGGAGAGGGGAGTTACTGCTTCACCTCCTTGAGGACAAAGTATCTATATAAATTTGGAATTCTTTTGAATGGTTCTCCCCATTTGTTTATTTATTCAATCATTTATTTATATCCAGATGGACTCATGAATATTTATGTTTACTTTAGGTTATAATCTAATACTATTTATTTGCTCAAATGCTTCAGCTTTGGCCACTGACAGCTGTCAATTAGCTCCCGTATCTCTTTGATATGCCCTCACTATTGTTTGTGTGTCCAAGTATGTGTGCGTGTGCACGTGTGGGTGTGTTTAGTACCTGCCTCGTTTCTGGCATTATAAGATGCTCCAGGCTCAGCTTATATATTTCCTGCCCCATCCCAGAACCAGCCATTTCTCAAAAAAACCATGGTTCCTTTTACTGAAGAATGACATTAAAAACCAAGATCTGGGTACAAGGTCTGAATATTGCTAATGGAGTGTCATTGTTTCCTTGACAGAACAAGGAAAAATGTGTGTATACTATCTGTGTACATACACATACCTATACATGCTTTTGCATGTATCCATTTGTAACTATATTAAACTAAATATGAGTTCATGCTCATGCCTCCAACTCTAATCCATTACTCCATGGATCATTTAGCCTCCTCTGTTTGCTTATCGGTAATCTTCCACTTCAACAGTGAGAAACTATGCCCCCACCATCTGCCACCCATTCACATAGCTGTTTAATTACAGTGCACATACATAGTGGTTTTTGAACTGTTAATGCATGTCCTCATGGGAAACAACTTTATCAACTACAGTACAGTTCTTATGTGCTGCCGTTTTCGCCTTTGATCTTAGAGCCACCACTCATTTCCAAAGTTTCGTAGGTTGGTACCTTTTTCTTTCACTCCCTTCAATGAAGTTGTTTCACAAATTTATGATACAATTAGATTCTTTTGTCACAGCCTGCATTTCATTCTGGAATTCCCTAATATACTAAATGATTTTTTAAAGACAAACGTTAGACCTGAAACCATAAAAATCCTAGAGGAAAATATAGGCAGTAAAACCTCGGACACTGCACATAGCAATATTTTTTCTATATATCCCCTCAGGCAAGGAAAACAAAAGAAAAAATAAACAAGTGGGACTACATCAAACTAAAACATTTTGCACAGCAAAGGAAACCATCAACAAAATAAAAAGACAACCTTCTGAATGGGAGAACATATTTGCTGATACATCTGACAAGGGGTTAATATACAAAATTTCTAAATAAGTTATAAAATTCAACACCAAGAAACCAAATGATCCAATTAAAAAATAGCCAAAGGACCTGAATAGACACTTTTCCAAAGAGGACATACAGATGGCCAATAGACATATGAAAAGATGCTCAGCGTCACTAATCATCAGAGAAATGCACATTAAAACCACCATGAGATATTACCTCACACCTGTCAGAATGGCTACCATCAATAAATCAACAAACAAGTGCTGATGAGGATGTGCAGAAAGGGGAACCCTTTTGCACTGTAGGTAGGGATGTAGATCGGTGGAGCCACTGTGGAAAGCAGTATGGAGATACCTCAAAAAATTAAAAATGCAATTGCTTTATGACCCAGCAATTCCACTTCTGGGAATTTATCCAAAGTAACCCAAAATCACTAATTCGAAAGAACATAAGTATCCTTGTGTCCATTACAGCGTTGTTTACAATCACCAACGTGTGGAAGCAGCCTGTGGCCATCAGTAGATGACATGGATAACACAACTATGGGACATTTATGCAATGGAAATCTGTTCTGCCGTAAAAAGGAAGAAAATTTTATCATTTGTAACAGCATGGATGGACCTGGAGAACATTATGCTAAATGAGATAAGCCAGTCAGAGAAAGACAAACACCCTATGATTCCACTCATACGTGGAATCTACTGAACGAACTGAACTAACATGCAAAACAGAGACAGACTCATAGCAGGTTGACAGCTCTTGGCGGGGGTGCTTGGGGGTGGAGGGATGGAACAGAACATAAAAAGGACTCATGGACATGAACGACAGTGTGGTAATTGCAGGGGGAAGAGGGGACAAATGGGAATGGAAAAAGTACATAAAAATAAATATTAAAAAATTTTTATACATTAAAGTTCACTCTGTACCATAAAGTTCTATGGGCTTTGACAAATACACAGGGTCATGTATTTATTTTTACTGTATCACACAAAATGCAATATCATACAGAATTTTATCACCTTAACAAATTCCCTGTGCTTCATCTATTCAACCCTTCTCCCTCCCCAACTACTGGCAGTCATTGATCTGTTTATCAGCTCCATGGTTTTGCCTTTTCCAGAATGTCATATAAAGAGAAACATACAATATGTAACCTTTTCAGACTGGCTTCTTCTACTTAGCAATAGGCATTTAAAAGTCATCTATATCACAAGAACATGAAGGTTACCAAAGGGGAATGGGTGGGAGGAAGATGGAGAGAGCAAAGGGACACTAGACTATGGGTGGTAAGCACACAATGCACTATACAGATAATGTGTCATAAAACTGCACCCTTGAAATGACAGTGTTATTAACCAATGTTGCCCCAATAAATTTAATTAAAAAAATAAAATTCATCTACGCTTTTACATGGCTTGATAATAACATTTCTTTTTATTACTGAATAGTATTCCATTGTATGGCTGTAACACAATTCATCTACTCATTTATTAAACATCTTGGTTGCTTCCAGGTTTTGGTGATTAAGAATAGAGCTGCTATATTTACATGCACAATTTTATGTGGACCTAAGTTTTTAAATCAGAGGGTAAATTCCTAGGAGTGCAATTGCGGATTGTATAGTAAGACTATGTTTAGCTTTATAAGACATTTCCAAACTCTCTTCCAAAGTGGCTGCACCATTTTGCATTCTCACCAGCAATTAGAGAATCCCTGCTGCTTATGAGCAACTGGTATTGTCATTATTCAGATTTTAGCCGTTCTGATAGATAGAAATAAAAATTTAAAGAAAGAATCTTGATATTCAAAGCCACATTTCTCTTCAGAAAGTTTGTATTTGATTTCTCTGCAGTAACTTTTGTTCTTATAGACCTCTGTTGTCCCTGTTCAGTCAGGCACCGAGTCATGCTGCTTCTTTCTGCTTGCTCACAGTTCCTTTTTCTGCATTCTCACAGCCGCTCTCCTGAGCCAGGCCTTCAGGACCTCCCATCTGGACCTGCTGGAACATCAAGACTGCTTGTTCCCTAGGCTACAATATTTCCTATTCCAATCCAACTGACACAACACAGCCAAAACAACCACAGATTGTAATCTTCTAACAATTTTTATTTTGGTAACTCTGCTCTTCAAGATCTACGGTGGGTGGCCTACTGAACCAAACTGAAAGTCTTCAGTCCAATCTTCAACATTTATGTAAATTTATTTAATCCCCTTTCCAATTTCTCTGAACTCACCAAGTCAGTCTTTTTATGATCCTGACATACAATTTGAAGACTTTCAATTCTTTGTCATCATTCCTAACATTCCTTTCCATTTGGAATGCTTTATCTCTTCTGTTTCTCTCAGTCAGTCTCCTATCTCAAAATGATCATAATCAAAGCTTTTTCCAAAACAAACTTCGCTCCGTTTTTGAGTTCTCTACTACTTCCCACTTACTCAACACTGTAAAATTGTTATACTGTCTTGAATTTGATTTTCTGTTGTTTAAAGGTATTCTCTATTATTTCATGTGCATTCTTTCCATCTGATCATCAGGCAAATCAAGTACATTCATCAATGTAATTGAAAGGAAATACAGAAAATATTCTGATTCTTTTACATTTTCTCTACAGCTCTTGGCACAGTGCTATGCACAGCAGAAATTGAATAAATGCTGGTTGAAAGAAGAGATTAAAAAATTGCAAAACTGGACTTCCAGTCAAGGTAGCAGTGTAGGTAAGTGTGGTACTTGAATTTTCCCACAACCACATCAAAATTACAACTAAACTACAGAACAACCGTCATTTAGAACTACCTGAAATCTAGCTGAATGAAAGTATAACTACGGATTTAAAGAAGCCAGGTCAAGTCTGGTTGGAGGGGCGGAGATGCAGAGCAGGCTGATCCCACACCCATTTGTGGTGGTTAAAAATCAGGTGGGGTATCTCAGTTGTAGAGGTCTCTCCTAAGGAGCAAAGGGTCCCAGCTTCGCACCAGGCCATCCAGTCCTGGGTCCCAGTGTCAGGAAGAGAAGTCCCCACAACTTCTGGCTGTAAAAATTAGTGGGGTTTGTAGCTGCGTGAGACGGACGCCTTCTGGAGTCCCAGGCAGTTCTTCCTAAAGGGCCTGCCCACAAACTCACTTGGACTCACTCCCTCTGAGCTCCAGTGCCAGAGCAGCAGCTTGAAAGAAACAAGGGACACACTGGGTTGAAACTGAATTACCTGACCTCAGGGCAAGAGCTGGAGGGCACAGTTTTCTGCCAGACCGAAGTGCTAGCAAAGGCCATTGTTCCTTTTCTGAGACCCCTCCCCTACAGAGCTGGCAGGAGGGCACCACAACTGAGTCTCCATCAACATAGCTCACTTGTTTGCCCCGACTTGGTGATTCCCTGAGACCTGCTACACCCAACTGTGGGCCCACCCAAGCCACCCAAGTGGCTTTTCCATACAACTGGCCTCTTTTGCCTTATGCTTCAGACTTTCCTAAAATTTCCTAAACAAGGAACGTCTGGCCTCAGCAAGTCCCATACCTCTTGCTAAGTCACTCCAGGCCTAGCCCTAGTGGCAGCCAGCAATGGTTCACAGCTTGGCCTCTCCTGCCCTCCAAGCCCAGCACAAGCAGCAGCCATCTCAGATTGCTCTGTAGCTCATGCTGGGTGTCCCCAGTCAGGGCACAAGTGGTGGCTGACCTTGCACCTCCTCAGAGTCCCTGGTGCACACAATAGACAGCTTCAGACTATGCTGGATAGGATGAAACAGCATTATCACCTCCATAAGTGACACAGTCAAGGGGCGGACTTGGTGAGCACCAAAGCCCCACTGAAGCAAGTCCTGCTCCATAGGGTCAACTCCTGCATAGCAGTTCCTCTTCTTTAGTCACAGCAGGTCCTTGCAGCTAATCAGCCTGGGAGTCAATCCCTCCCAGTGATGCCAACAGCAATCAAGGCTCAACTACAACAGGACAGTGCATTCAATCCACAGAGAGGCACATCTGGAGCACCCAGCTTGTGTGGCTGGGGGCAATGTGCTACCAGGCCCTACAGGACACCAATTACACAAGATTACTCTACCAAGTCCAGGAGACGTAGCAGGTCAACCTAACATAGAAACAAACAGGGAAGCAGCCAAAATGTGGAGACAAAGAAATAGGTCCGACAAAGAAAAAACAGGAGAAATCTCCAGAAAAAGAACTAAATGAAATGGAGGCAAAACAATGGTTATAACGATGCTTAAGAAACTTAGTGAGAACTTCAACAGCATAGAAAAGGACAGAGGACCCATAAAAAAGAACTGGTCAGAAATGAAGGATACCTTAACTAAAATGATGAAAAATTTATAGGGAATCAATAGTAGAGTAGATGATGTTGAGAATCAAATCAGTGATTTGGAATATAAGGAAGCAAAAGAAAAACAACAACAACAACAACACCCAATCAGAACAGCAAAAAGAAAAAATAAAAAACAGTGAAGATAGTGTAAGTAGCTACTGGGACTAGTTTAAGTGTACCAACATCCACATCATGGGAGTGCTGCAAGGAGAAGAGAGAGAACATGAAATTGGAAACCTATTTGAAAAGATAATGACAGAGAAGTTCTTTAATCTGGTGAAGGAACTAGACATACAAGTCTTGGAAGCACAGGGAATCCCAAATAAGATGAACCAAAAAAGCCTACACCAAGACATATCATAATTAAAATGTAAAAGGTGAAAGACAAAGAGAGAATCTTAAAAGTGGAAAGAGAAAAGCAGTTAGTTACCTACAACGGAGCTCCTGTAAGACTGTCAGCTGATTTCTCAACAGAAACTCTGCAGGCCAGAAGAGATTGGCAAGGAATATTCAGAGTGATGAAAAGCAATAATCTACAACCAAGATTACCTATCATTTAGGATAGAAAGACATATAAAGAGCTTCCCAGACAAGGATAAGCTAAAGGAGTTCTTACCACTGAACTAGTATTACACAAAACAATATTAAATGGTCTTCTTTTAAGAAGAACAAAAATATGAACAATAAAGTGGCAATAAATACATATCTATCAACAACTGAACCTAAAAAAGAAAATAAATGAACAAGCAGAACAGAAACAGACTCATTGATACAGAGAACATTTTGACAGTTGCCAGATGGGAGTGGGATTGGGGGCATGGGTGAAAAAGTTGAAAGGATTAAGAAGTACAGATTGGTTGTTACAGAATAGTCACAGAGATGTAAAGCACAGCATAGGGAATACCGTCAATAATATTCTAATAACTACATATGGTGTCAGATGGGTGTTAGGTTTATCAGGGTGACTACTTGGTAAGTTATATAATGTCTAATCACTGGAGTGCACGCCTGACACTAATATAGTATTTTATGTTAAATGTAATTGAAAAATAAAAAATGATTTAAAAAAGAAGTAAATTGGACCTGGCCAGTGTGGCTTAGTTGTTTGGAGCATTGTCCCATGACCAAAGGGTTGCAGGTTCTGTTTCCCAGTCAGGGTACATGTCTGGATTGAGATCTGATCCCCAGTCCCGGGCACATATGATCCCCGGTTCGGGCACATGTGGGAGGCAGCCAATTGATGTTTCTCTCGCAATGATATTTCTCTCTCTCCCTTCCTCTGTCTCTAAAAGCAATAAAAAACAAATGTCCTTGGGTAGAATTAAAAAAAATCACAACTTATTTGAAACATTTTAATTTTTTATTACTCAAAAAGTACATATTCATGGTAAAAAACCTAAAAAAGTCTAAAAATATAAATATTCAAAAAGATGTAGTAAATCTATGTATAATTAAATCTATGTATAATTCCATTACCTAGAGATAATTACTATTAACATTTTGGTTTTATGTCTAACCTACTATACTTTTTCTATGCACATATGTTATTTGATTTGAAGTACTGACTATATTTTGATATGAAATGCTTCTGAAGTTATGCACCTTTAAAGGTATACCTCTAAAGGTCAAATGGACAAACTTCCTAGTTTAAGTGTCCCACAAAGAAGTATACCAATTACCTAAAGTGGACTTGGTATTTCTGATTTTCAGCTGCAGATCCTCCCATCAAACCCTACTTCATCTCAATAATCCCAATGCATATTCTCCTTGACAGGCTGTCCTTTATCCAACAATTTGAGGATTAAGGAATCCTGACAGAGCCCCAAGGAAGAAGGTGGTTATTAATTGCTCCCTCCTGTCCCCTTTGTTTAAAACCTGAGTGATTTCCACCATAAGAAATATTTATATACTCGTTCATATTAGAAGTTTGGAAAAACCCCATTACTAGTACTAAAGGTGTATAATCAAAGGAGCAATATCATTTACTTGCCCCATTCTTGTTGAGCACACAGCAAGGATGGAACTTCAAGTTGGCAAACAGGCATTTTTTTTTGTTGTATATATATATATATATATATATATATATTTTTTTTTTGCCCCTTTTCAAGACAGGCAGGCTCAGTAACAGAATAAACTCTAGAAAATGTTCTGAATAATATGCTATAATTTTCTTGCTTCATGGTGGCGGTAGTCCAGCTGCAAGTGTAGCCTCTTATTTTAAAAAAATATGCCCACCTCCTAGATGTTGCTAGACAGCTTGCAGGTATAGTCAACTATAGCTCAAATAGTGGCAGGCTACAGTCTAGTTGTGATTTTATGACTTTTCAATTAAACTAATGTGTCCAGTGATTCCTGAAGAATAGACAGTTGAGAGAGTTAGCCTTCTGTAGTATTGTTACCACCACCCCTTCTCCCCGTAAAAAGGAAAAAAGTCTAAATGCCATCATTACAGAAATGGACAAATAAGTGGGACAATTAGTCAACAGACTACCATGAATTAGTAAACAAGAATGACAGAGCTCTTTATATACTGACATGGTATATCTCTATGGAATAAATTAGGAGACAAAAAGCAAGTTACTCAAGTGTGTATAGTATGTTGTATTAAAAAGGAAAACAATAACTTGACATGTATGGAATTGCATATATATATTCATATATATATATCTAGAAGGATATTTAATAACTTAATAACATAGTTTGCTTGTGAGAGGAGATACGGGTGTTTAGTGGGAAAAGGACTCCTTTCATTGCATTTTTTTAAATTCTTCTTAAAATTTGAACCATGTGAAAATATTAACTTCAGATTTTTAAACATGAAATTACCTAGTCTAAGAAACTAACAATATAATTGGAGAAATGAAGAGATAAGTTTTAAATTAAATGTTTCCTACTGTTACAAAGGAGGAAGATAGCAAATTTGGTGGTATTTAGGGATAGCTCCACCTACACTGTTAATCAGCAGGTTTATAAGAAGAATATAATGTTTGGAGTATTATATCAGGTTACCTGATTAATGAAGTTCCTCTACCATGGATGGTAACATGAAATCAATGTTATATAGTGGGAAGAACACAGGTTCTGAGATGAGGCCGAAATAAATTCAAATCTTAGCTATTCCAAGCTTGGGTGAATTATTTAACTTTTTTGGAGTTTCAATTTTCTCATCTGTAAAATGGGTGAAATCTTGATAGGGTTATCATTATAAAGGTTATACAACATAACATCCTAGTGCAACAATTTGTTGGCTCACTTTAACCTCTTTTCCTTATACATTAGACTGGACTCAGATGGGCTGACATAACAGAAATTAAGCTGTGAGGAAATGAAGATTGCAGTGAAAGACCTACCGATAGCTAAAGTCTTGGTCTGTACAATTTAGTTTGTTAATCTCCTATTTCTTATGAGGAATAAAGCCTTTCGTTACCTCATAAGTTTTAAAAATCCTTGGGTGATACAGTGTCTCCTTTTTCCTTTTCCTTCCCTGTCTGAAAGACGGTCAGAAGTGTTTTGAAACACATTATAGTGGTACCCTACCTAATAAATATCCCCACTCATTTTCTATGGGAAAACATGTATTCTAATGCTCATTTCTAACAAATATACTTTTAAGAAGGATTTTGCTCTCTACAACTTATTCAGCATTTGAAAAGTCAGTGTATTACCTTTTATTTTATTAGTAAATAACATCTTAAGATACAATATATCAAAACTAAGGTTACCCACCAAATCACATTAATGTTTATTGATATTTTACAGCAAATATATTAGGTGTGATTTTATATATTCACCAATTAGTTTTTACATTTGTAAAACCACATGAATGTGGTATATATGGAAACATTAAATCACTTTTAATACAGAGCTTATACAGCAGTCTTAAATACAAGCAGTTCTCAACACCCATATTTACGTCAAACTACTGACAGTAAGTGTCTTAAGGTAAAGATCCAGGAGAAAAAAAATGATCACTCAATCATATTTTCCTGGCTATTCTGAGGGTTGGTTGCTAGGCATTGGGTAGAGAAGCATTTTTTTATATACTGAGAGAATATTTTTGTCTAAAATATACTGGGAAAATTTATATACCCAAATTTCCTCTGTCCTTGAGATTCATCACCTTTGTTTAAAGAATTTAATGAGTTTGTTTAGGGAGTTGCATCAGAAATTATTTTTGTATTAGTGGTAGGAATGACAAGTAGTTCCTTTGTAATGTTGCACCAGTCAATACCTGTTTTTGCCTAGGGACGTATCCATACCAATTCTGGATAATCCAGCTTTGAAGTGGGATGGGCAGTGCTGGCTTTCTTTTTGTTGGTATTATTACTTTGGGCTGTGACCTAGTCACACATGCCTTGAAAACTTAAACAGCATTGAGGAGATGAGCTAATTAAGTACTACAAATTCTAACTACAGCCAGTACATACCTGCCATTTACATCAAAATAGTTTTCTAGAAAAGGTACAAAAATTTTTCCACTTTCTACAACTTATTATCTAGAAAGAACATTTACCTAACATGTTCTGATTATAGGAAACACTGTCTTTTTTCTTCATGCGAAATGCCAAAATTAGCAATTACCAACCCAAAGAAATTTGCACAAAATTCAAAATGTTCTTTAAAGAAAAGTTAGGCAGAATCCATTTTTAAAGTCTTAAAAAAAAATCATTATATTCTTTACAGGTTCTAGTTCAGGGGAGGTAAATATTAAACATTGCACAATCAAGATATACAAAGCCCTTTGTTAAAGTTGCAAAAGAGGAGATAATGCCAAATCGTTTGCTTCTAGCCAGCCTTTGTTGGCCAAAAACCATACAGACATTTTCTGGGTCAAAGGACATTTGCCATACAGACCTCACCAAGTGACGTTCTTGTGATTTTTTTATTATAGGATTAGTTGGACCATGAGCATTTTTAAATCCCTTTTTATTGACAAAGGAAACAGAGGTAATAGAGGTAGGGTTCCTTAGAGGGTAAGAGACCCCCTTAGCTAGCTTTCTCCTGCATCACAGAGAACTGACCATCAGTCTGGTGGGCAGGACCCAGGGGCAGGTGAACTGAAGCGTATCAAACAAAAATAAGTTTTTATTTTAAATTTGGCACTACGCTAAGCGCCCTATGTTATTATCTAATTTATTCACAAAGGCAACAACTCAATGAGGGAAGTACTAACATGACCTGCATTTTAACAGATGAACGAACTGAAAGTCACAGAGATTAAATAACGCCCAAAGGTCACACAGCAAACAAGTGACGGCACCAGAACTCGAAATTGCTCCCAAACACGCAGTCTTTTTTTAACCACTGCCTTCAGCCCGGCGGTCTGATTCCGCGCGCTGGGAACAGCCTTTCCCCTCTTCCTTCGTGGGACAGTTCCCAGTACTGAGGCATGGCGCTGTCCAGCCCTCAGGCCCGCCGCCTTCCACAAGAGAACGCGGCCCCGCAGGGCGATCCCGCCCGCAGGTTGTAGAACTGCCGCGCCCAGCCGCGTCATTGCACGCGGGCGGGCCGAATATCCTCAGGAGCCCATTCCAAGCAGCCCACACAGTCCCCTGAATTCCTCGCGCTGGGCTCTGTTCGGAAAGGCCGGAGGCGAGCAGCAGGACGGACCCCACACGTCTCTCTCGTAGCGCCCTCACTCCTACCCAAGGAGCCTGAGGCAATAGTTCGGGCAACCTCACCTGTCCCAGAAGGGAGACCACTCTAGTGACTGACGTAACGCTCCTCCAATCAACGCCCGGCGGGAAGGTGGAGTCTAGCTGAGACTGATTGCTCCTTCCTCCAATCCCGGTGCAGCAAACCTCCGGCCGCAGTCTCCGCGCCTGGCAAAGAGCGACAGGTGGGAGCTGCGATACCCCCGCGTCTTTTGCATACTTGACGCAGAAGCCTCCGAGCGCATGGTGAATTCTACTCCAAAGCTCACCGATTCTTGCAGGTCGTCACCTCAGCCATCATTTTATCAGAAGTGGAAATTCCCCAACCCTTTCCCGTCACCTCAGATGGGGGCGGGATGAATGGTACTCTTAGTGACCAATTGTACCACTCGACGTTCTGTGACAAAGTGACCGACATTTTATGACGCCAATGAAATCTCCCACTGTCAGGGGTCACTATGACTGACCACAAGGCCAACTAATCCACTTTAAGGTCGTGACGCGATAGTCAGAAAACTTGACCAATAGACGTAGAAAAAGACCGGAAGTCAGCGCGCGGAGATGGGGGCGGGTGTTCACAACCGCCCAGGCCTGCGCGGGTCAACGCAGCTTGGGGGCCCAGAGCCAGCGAGCGGCGCGTGACGAACAGCCTGAGCGACGGGTCGTCTTAGCCAATGATCTGCAGCCGCTTTGGAGCTGTAGCCAGTGGCGAGTGTGGGGGGTGGGAAGCAGCAGGTTAGGCAGTGAGAAGTTAGTGGCGCTGCTGGGACGGGGGAAAGGAGACGCTTCTTCCTCCTGCTGCTCTCCTCGTTCCCGTGATCGGCGGCGGCGGTGGCCGCGAGTGACTCTGCAGTGCCTCCGGCTCCGCGTGCGAATCATGCTGACCGACGGCGGAGGCGGGGGCACCTCCTTTGAGGAGGACTTGGACTCGGTGGCTCCGCGATCCGCCCCAGCCGGGGCCTCGGAGCCGCCTCCGCCGGGAGGGGTCGGGCTGGGGATCCGCACCGTGAGACTCTTTGGAGAGGCCGGGCCTGCGCCAGGAGTCGGTGGAGGCGGCAGCGGTGCCGGCGGAGGGGACGCGGCGCTGGATTTCAAGTTGGCGGCTGCTGTGCTGAGGACCGGGGGTGGAGGTGGTGCCTCTGGCAGCGACGAGGACGAAGTGTCCGAGGTACGGCTCCAGGACCCCCACTTTCTACACATCGTGGGGCATGAAAGCTCTGTGGGCCGGTTCAGGGCGGGGACCACCCTCCCGCTGCCCCGGCGGAGTCGTTCTCTGACAGCGATCGGCTCCTAGGCGGTAGTGGCACGGTGCGGGCCTAGTGCTCCCTCAGCTTACTCTTCAGCCCGCGGCTCCAGCCGGACCGGTTCCCGTCACCATCTGTAGACCCGCAATGGTCTCTAAGCTTCGCGCGGGAACGAGGACTCGCCAGGCTACCTCCCGCCCACCCCGCTTTGGAGGTGGGGGGGCGGGGTCTTGCCAGAGTCCCTGCCCTTGGTACTGAGAGAGCGAGACAGAGGGAAGGAGAGAGAGACTGAGTCAGAGAGACAGGGAGTCAGAACTAGCTACCTCGAAGAGCATTTCCATTATATGCCTCTCCCCCATACTGAGGGGTTGGACATTTATTTGTCTTATGCCTTACCTGTGTTTTTAGGTCGGGTTCTTAATTTCCGTCTTTAGTTTGAGACAGGTGAGTGTTAAGGAGCTCCCTGCTCTTACCTCGAAAAATCACGTGAGTCTTGCACCTGGGACCTTCTGTGAAGTTAGGAAAAGGAAGTTCCCGTACAACTACAGAGTAGTTGGATAGCTGAATGCTGGAGATTTTTAGGCTTGGAGAAGGCGAGGCACCCTATGGCCGTATTTTGAAATGAGGGGAATTAGTTAATCAAGCCCTCCTTTTAACTCTTATGTGTGTGCTGGGCCTTGTTAGGTCTGAGCAACCTAGGGTAGTAGGCATCATCTTTTGGGCTCTAGGAAAAAAGGAGACATTTTCTATACATGCTTTTTTCCTTCTTGACTATGGCTTGGATACGGTACTGTACTGTGAAGACTATTGTTCTAAGTGCTCAGAGTATTGTATTTCAGTTCTAAGGTGCCTGGTTCATCCCTTATGACCAATTATTTTAACCTCTGATCTTGGTGTTAAAGTACAAGGATTTCTCTGTGTGTACAACTCTCCTGGCTGTTGTATTTGAGAGGAATAGAGGAAACTGTATTTGTGGGTTGCAGAATACAGTTAGTGCACTGTTTTATAATCTAGGTCTGAACAGGGATTCCTTTAGATTTAAAACCTTCATACATTCTGGCCCCAACATTTTGCTTTGGAAAAAACAGTGTGTGGGTTGTAATAGAACTAGTCCCTTGAATGTCTGTATCGTTGATGAAAATTGATGAGAGATGAGCCTAGAACACATATACCTTTTACCTATAAAATAAAGTGGGGAACATCTTTAGAGTATATTTTTCTTTGAGACTTGTAAGAGAGACTGAAAAGGTTTACTTTGGTCTAAGAGTGATGAAAAGAGGAGGTCCTTGATTTTCTGGACTATTTTCCATAATTATCGTAGGTGGGATAAAAATCACTCATTTGCTTTTATGTAGTAAGTGGTATTCTTAAATTTCTTCAGAGGCAGAGTGCTGGTGAGTCTCCAAAGTCTTAAATATCTAACTCTTTGGGCTCATGTGTTATGTCTGGGAAATGAGATTTTAAAGTAACCGTATCTGCCATTTTGGTGAGGCTTGTGCATATACATACATACACACACAGAGAATTTCATTTGGAGTCTGCATACCACATGGTTAAAGCTATGAGCAAAATCCACATCTTTTGTCTTGTTTTGGGTTTTATCATAGAAATTATTTAGGCTTATGGTAGAACCCCTTCCTTAAGCCTCCTGTTTACATAAGTTTCCTGTGCCTAAAAAGGACTTAAGTATTGTCAGTGTAGACCTCATTTTTGAAGTGAAGATTTCTAGGATACCCAGAGACTGGTCTCAGGTGATGTGCAGTGTATGTATAGATTCTTTCATAACTTGTGGAGAAAGGAAATTTTGTTTCGTTTCTCCAATATCACACAGAGAAGAAATTCCTGGAGTATCCAGTGTCTGCTCTATAGTACATGTGGTATGGTATAGTCCATGCCTTTGTGAGTGAAATGAACTATTTTGGCCAAGCAGATTTCTTGTTTTTTTTCTACCTGACAAGATGAGCTTCTCCCATATTATTGCTTTTGAATTTCATTGTGAAAGACCATAAATAATAATCTTCAAAAAAAACACCAAACTGGTATTTGATGATAATACTAAAATCTTTATTTTCATCTTTCATAGATGTTTTAGAATGAAGTATTTAGATCTAGACACCCAGAAAGATAATGACTTGTTTGCAGTTTGAGAGTGAAGTTTCTTTTATTCCCCAAATGATCTAGGTGAGAAATGGGTAAGAAACATAGAGGCCTAGTGTATTTGCTCTAGAATTAGTTGAAGTCATACATTTGGTGTACAAAGGTGTAGCTACTCTAAGGACCTCTTTTCTGTTCATTAGCAGATTCTATAGCTGAGACAAAAACAAGTTGCTTTTCCTTGCTAGCTAAGGTAAAAGATCTTTTAGTTTGAGGAAGGTGCTTGGGTCTTTTTGAAAAATTTTGTATTAGAATTGTGTTACCTTTTTGGGCTCCTTGGTTCTTGTTGTTTTAAATTTGGAGTAAATATGTGTTATGTATTTCTTCACACACAATGAGAATGTTCCTTAGCTGTCAAAGGCCTCTAATAAAAGCCAGAACTGGCATGGATTCTGTTGAAATGTACCCATTGTTCAGAATAGAGATCAGGTTGAAAATTCTTTAAAAACCAGTTTTTAAATATTAATTTTAGATTTGAAGTCTTTGCTTTTTAGCAAGTGAAAAGAAAAATAAAATTCCTAAAGAAAGGACTTTAGTGAGGTTTATGACTCAGTTTTTCTGGCATAAGAATGTATGCATACACTGTGTATATAGATATGACATTCTTTTATAAATTATAAAAATAATATAGTCTCGTGGTGTAAAAAGACAGGTATCTATTTAAAAAGTATAGTTTTATATCATAATAAGATTTTCCTTATCTTGAGGCAGGTGCACACAGACATTGTATATAACAATTTATAGCAAATTATATATGTAACAAATTATAACAAAAGCTTTGTAGGGAATTTTTTTGTTCCCTGAGAATTACATTTAGAGTCAAAGACAGGGGCTCATACAGAAGTTCCATTCTGATTTTCTTTAGTAGGAAGGAGGTGGATCATTTCCTTTAGGGATATTTATGAACCTATAATATAGAGCAAGATTTCTCAATAGCAGCATATTGACATTTTTGTCCAGACAATTTTTTGTTATGAGGGGCTTTCCTCTGCATTAGCAGCATCCCTAGCCCTTACCCAATAGATGCCAGTAAAACCCACTCAGTTGTGACAGCCAAAAATGTCTCCTGGGGGCAAAATCACTACTGGTCTAAAGGCCACTCTTATTGTCAGGGATGGCAATTTTGTCATGAATACTCTGTATTCAAACTCCAAGTAAACAAGGTGAGTCACTGCTTTTAATGGCATCTCAGGGCTTAAGCTTATGACCAGAACAAGAAAAAAAATTAAAAGAGGGTACCAGAAGTTTTAATGCTGTAAATTTTCTATGGTAAATTTATCATTTGGGGGAACTTTCACTTAAAGTACTATATTATTTTTTAAAAGACATTTATTGTCCAGGAAAGTGAATTTCTAAAAAAAACAAAACAAAACAAAACTTTATGGGGTCTTTGTTTAAGATAGAAAGGGCTTTTATTCCATAAATTGTAATCAGAAGTGATAAATAGGAAATGGAACTTTGAGTTCTAGTGAGCAAATTTTGGAGACATTGGAGATGTTTATTGAAGGAAAAGTTGCATATTATTAACTGTAGTGATTTGTTATATAGCATGAGTACAAACCATGCACAAGTTTAATTCTGTAAAGCCTGAAGACTACATATAAAATGTGTGTTGATGAGTATGTTTACAAGAATGGTAGGTCAAAACAATTGCTTGATATGGGTGGAGGAAAACCTTACTGTGAAACTTGATGTAGGGGTTTTCTTTTGGTTATTATTTAGTACATTTCAATAAGTGATTACATTCATATAGTGTAGAAGTCAAAGTAAAATAAAGACAAATACAGTTAAAAGTCTAGAGGTCATCCCCTCCTCCCAAGTATCCTGCCCTCTACACCTTTAATGTCTTATATATTCTTTCAGATTTTCTTTATGGAAATACAGATACGTATTTTTATTTTCCCCACTGTTATACAGAAGATACCATATTATTCATATGAGATTTCTAAATGGTTAATTTGAGAAGGATTTAGACTTTTTATCTAAACAAAAGAGATAAAACATGTAAAGAATGAAGCATTGGGGAGGAGTTTAAGGACATTCCTTTCTGAGCCTATCTGGTAGTAGAGTGATGATGTACGAGATGCCCTGTGAAAATCAATTCTGGCCTTCTGATTCAGTGATGAAGATAAGATAAATAAAATATGTTGCTTTAAAGAAAGCAAAGCAGTTTTTTAAAAGCATTAGTCTTGAGTTGGCAAGTATAAAGAAATGAGTCTACCATTTTTTTTTCTGCCAAATTTACCATCCTGCAGAACTAGAGTTATAAGAAATAAAAAAAAATTTAACCCACTGCAAGTGAATTATTTAAATATATCTATCTTCTTGGACCTTATTATTTATAATTTTCCTCTCCTGTTGCTTGTCTATAAAGTTATAGAATCTTGATGATAATGCTATCTCATCTCATTTTTAGGTAACTGCTACCATTTATTGAATGCTTATTATATGCCTGTACCGTACTAGATACTTTCATTATTTTATTTAATCGTTTCAACATCCATTTGAGGTAGGTATATTATCTACATTTTTATAGACAAATAAATGTAGGCTCAGAGAAACAATGACTCCAAAAAAACAAACAAAAAAAATGGTTAAAATGTTACACAGCTAGTAAGTGGTAAAACTAGGATTTGAATTCAATATTGAATCCATGCTACTATTGCACTCCCTCAGATTAAGAAATAGGCAAAGTGTTTGATTATGGAATGCTTTTTCTTTAATACATGCTTGATTAGTCCCTGTTGAAGTTCTCATAGATCTACAGTGAAATGAGAAAAGTGACGAGATCTTGTCTGGGTAGCTTCGTTGGTTAGAGCATCTTCCTGATTGCCAAGCTTGCAGGTTCAATTCCCACTCAGGGAATCACCCAATGAAAGCATAAATAAGTGGGAAGAAAATCTATGCCTCTCTCTCTCTCTCTTTCAAAATCAATAAAAACATAAAGGCAATGTAGTGACTTTCTCATAAAGCTATTTTTTTCACTTGTTTTCTATTTTGAGATAACACCCTTCCTACTCTTACAAAGTAATTATTTAAAATATACCTATTTGACAAAATATCAAATTGGAAACTTCATGTCAGAACCCTGGGTAAAGCCTCAGAAGCTTGGGAACCATTGAGCTAAGCGACTTACCCAGGATCACAAAACTAATTTGTAGTAAAAATAGGTCATCTGACTCCCATTCCTGTTATCCTGCTTGCTGGATTGCCCTGCTTACTATTTCTCTTGTGATGCATTTTACTAGTGAATTAATTAGTTGCTTAAGAAATGCCTATCTCAAACTATCATATAATCCATAGCTAACCTTGTTGGAAAAGTTTTATATTTAATGAAATTAGTGATTACAATGTAGATCAGTATATTAAGAAAGAAATCAAAGGTGTACCATTGAGCATAGAAGGAGTACTGTTCTAAGGTCATTTGTAATTAAACTTACTTGAAAAGTTCAGGCCTTGTCATTATTCATTTTTAAAGAAAGAAATATTAAAACTGCTGATAAAGGTATATACCCAACTTTGCACCAACATTTGCAACTTTATCAATATGGGAAACACTTGTTTGGCAATATTGTTACACTCTAATTAATTTAAAAATTAAAATCTGTACACTGTCCTATTGGTAGTTACTGACAGTGTATGGTTCCTGTGAATGAAGATCATTTGCCTTATGATGACTGACTGATTTACCTTTCTTCTGGCCAGCTTTACCTAAACCAGGAAGAGGGTAAAGTTGTATATAAGGCACTTTTTTATTTGCTAGGCTGAAATTGAGCAACTGTGCTATGAAAGAGCACATTTTGTTCTTTCTCCACTGTACACACTTCAGTTCTTTGTTTTTTTCCTTAATGGATGCTGTTTTCAGTAGTAGAAAGGGTTTTTTTTTTTTTTTTTTTTTAAAGTATATATCTCATTGTATCGAAGTAGTTTGATTCACCCGCATTCGTGTGCAATTTTGAAAAGAGAAGAGCCAGGTGTACCCCAGGGATTAGCCTTCAGAACTAAAGAATTGAGCATGAGAACAGTTTACATTGTCAAGAAGTTGCTAAGGTAAGTTTGATGTGTTTAACAGTTTGTAATGAGGACAGTTAGACTGAGAACAAGTGTTTGTTTTTTTAATTGTGGTAACATATTACATAAAAATGACCCTTTTAACCATTTTTTTTTGTTTTTTAAGTTGTGTTAAGATATAATTTACCATTTGAAAGTGCAGTTCAGTGACGTTAAGTACATTGACATTGTTGTGTAACCATCACTACCAGACTTCTCCAGAACTTTTTCATCTTTCCAAGTGGAAACTCTGCACCCATTAAATAATACCTCAGCTTGCCTTCCCCAGCCCTTAGCAACCACAATTGCTATGTTTTTTCCTCTATGAATTTCACTATTCTAGGTACATCAAATAAGTGAAATAATACAGTATTTCTGTTTTTGTGACTGGCTTATTTCACTTGGCATGTCTTCAAGGTTCATACTTATAACGTGTTAGAATTTCATTCCTTTTAGAGGCTGAATACTATACCCCTGCATGGGTATATATTTTGTCTATCCATTTATCCATTGATGGATACTTGGATTTCTTTTACCTTTTGACTAATATGAATATGCTACTCTGAACATGGGTGTACAAATAATCTGTTCGAGTCCCTGCTTTCAATTCTTTGGGTATATCTCCAGAAATGGGATTGCTGGATCGTATGGTGATGCTATTTTTTATTTTTTGAGGAATCACCATACTATTTTTTATAGCAGCTATACCTTCCCACCAGCAATGCCCAAGTGGTCCAATTTTTCCACATTCAAGCCAATACTTGTTATTTTCTATTTTGTTTTTGTTTTAATAATAATCATCCTAATGGATAGAAGTGTTATCTCATTGGAGTTTGGATTGGAATTTCCCTAATGATTAGTTATCCTGAGCATCTTCGCATATTACTTATTGGCCATTGTATATCTTCTTTGGGGAAATGTCTATTCAAATTCTTTGCCTATTTTTAATTGGGTTGTTTTTTCACTGTTTAATTGTAGGAGTTCTTTATATATTTTGGATATTAATCACCTAACAGATACACAGTTTGTACATACTTTCTTGTATTCCCTGGCCTTTTCAATCTTGAAAGTGTCCTTCCATGCTTAAGTTTTTAATTTTGATTAAGACCAATTAATCTTTCTTTTTTATTGTTTGTAGTTTTGGTGTCATATCCATGAAGTCATTGCAAATCCAATGAAGATTTTTTTTGTATGTTTTCTTCTAAGAATTTTATAGTTATAGCTCCTATTTAGGTCTTTGATCCATTTGGAGTTAATTTTTGTATATGGTGTTAGGTAAGGGTCCAACTTTATTCTTGTGAATGTAGATATTTAGTTTTTTCAGCACCATTTGTTGAAAAGGCCGTCTTTTCTCCCTTTGGTGGTCTCCGCATCCTTGTTGAAAATCGATTGACCATATATAGGAGGATTTATTTTTGTGCTCTCTGTTTTCTTTTATTGGTCTATATGTCTTCCTTTATTTCAGTACCAAACTGTTTTGATTACTGTAGCTTTTGTAGTAAGTTTTGAAATCAAGAAATGTTAGTCCTCCAACTTGGTTCTTCTTTTTTTTTTTCAAGATTGTTCTGGCTGTTCAGGGTCCCATGACATGCCACATAAATTTTACGATGGGTCTTTCTCTTCCTGCAAAAAATGCTGTTGAGCTTTTGATAATCTGGGATTGCTTTGAATCTGTAAATTGCTATGGGTGAGAACAAATTTTAATACAAAGCTTATATAATTATTTCATCACAATAGATATTAACAAATGAAAATGACAAAATATTAAAAAGCACCTGTGATGGGAGAGACTGAGCACTTACTGATGATGTCTTCCTTGAAGCCATTGAACCCAGTTAACATGGAATATTGTGCTCTGAGTAGATGTTTCTGTAATATAACCCGTATTTTTTTTGATTTGTCCTCATGTTGACTACTTGTGATTGATTATGATGCTTCATATATTGATTAAAAGCTAAGAAAAGTATTATTTATTCTTTTTATGATTAGAAATGAGTTTTGGAAAAATCTCCATATGGTATTAAACCTTGATAAAGGAACTTACAGTATTTTCTTTAATGATGTAGATTTAAAAAGTTTTTATATAGGCATTTTATGATATCTTTAGAAGGTAAAGTTCTGGTAGCGTCAGATGATACTTTTGAGTGGTATACTTTGAAAGGACTTCCAGCTTTTACCAGCTTGTAATTGATTTACAAGCCTGTACCAGCCTGTACATGTTTACTTATTTTCCGTTAAATCTCTACATTTTATTTTTGTCTTTTAAAAATAGTACAGTTGCTGCCCTGGCCAGATGACTCAGTTGGTTGGAGAGTTGTCCTATGCACCAGAGGGACTGTGGGTTCAATTCCTGGTCAGGGCATATGCCTAGGTTGCAGATTCTATCCTCAGTCAGGGAGCCTGCAGTGATCATGCAGGAAGCAGCCCATCAATATTTCTCTGTCACATTCACATTTCTCTCCCTGTCCCTGTCCCTCTTCCTGGCCCTCTCTCTCTTTCCTTCTCCCTCTCTCTCCCTTTTCTCTCTGAAAAATCAGTAGTGGCATATCCTTGCTTGAGGATTAGAAAAAAATTGTACAATTGCTAAATTTAGTAATGTGAAACAAACTAACATCAAAGAGCAAATCCCAAAGGGGCCAATAGTCCAATTATGTTGGATACATTCTCTCTTTTTTTGTTACTTTTTACATTGATATAATTTCAAACTTACCAAAAAATTGCAAGAATATTACAAGGAACTCCTCCTATATACCCTTTACCTAGATTTGCCAATTATGTTCATTTTGACCCATTTTCTTTCTCTGTAAATAAAAAATAATTTATTTTTGGAGCATTTGAAAGTCGGTTGCATACATCCTGCCTCATTACCCTTAAATTCTAAAGTGTATCTCCTTAACAACAAAGACATTTTCTTACATAATTACAGTATATTTATCAAAATAGGACATTTAACATATTTCTGAAATGTTTTTCAAATTCAAAGTCCCAAAGTTTTAGAAATTGAAATATAATCCATGCATTATAGAATTCACTCTTTAAAGTGTACAATTTGGTGGTTTTTAATAGATTCACAAATTTGAGCTACCATTATCATTGTTTGTGTGTTTATTTATTTATTGAGAGAGGGGAAGGGAGGGAGAAAGAGGAAGAGAAACATCAACGTGAGAGGGAAACATTGATGGGTGGCCTCTCTCATACACCCTGACTGGGGATGGTATCTGCAACCCAGCCATGTGTCCTCACCAGGAATTGAACCAGCAGCCTTTTGCTCTAAAGAGTGACATGCAACCAACTGAGCCACACTGGTCAGGGCTCCACTGTGTATATTAAAACATTCTTACCACTCTGAAATAAAACCTTCTACCCATTAACAGTCATTTCCCATTCCCCACTTCCTGGTAATCACCTACTTTCTCCCTGGATTTTCTTCCTCTGCACATTTTTATATAAATGGGATCATACAATATGACAATATGTAGTCTTGTGTCTTGCTTCTTTCACTTAGCATATTGTTTTCAAGGTTTCTACATGTTGTATCATTGGAAGAATAATCCATTTTGTGGATATACCACATTTTGTTGATTGATTTTTATTTGATGATATTTAGGTTATTTCCACACTTTGGCTATTACGAATAGTGATGTTATGAATATTTGCGTACAGGTTTTGCACAAACGTATCTTTTCAATTCCGTTGTGTATGTACCTAGGACTGGAATTGCTTGGTCATATGATAATTCTATGTTTAACTTTCTGAGAAACTATCAAGGTGTTTTCTACAGCACTTTACATTCCACCAGCAATGTATGAGTTTCCCAATTTCTCTATATTGTTGTTAACTTTTTTTTTTAAACTATAACCATCCTAGTGTGTATAGAGTGATACCTTATTATGGTTTTGATTTGCATTTCCTTATTGACTAATAAAGTGGAGCATGTTTTCATGCACCTGTTGGCCATTTGTATACCTTTGGAGAAATGTGTATTCAAATATTTTCCCCATGTCTTGATTGGGTTATTTGTCTTTTTACTGTTGAATTGTGTTTGTTTTTTTAGAAAAAATTAGCCTGGGTACGAGTCCCTTAGATGCATGATTTGCAAATATTTTCTCCCATTCTGTGGGTTGTCTTCTCACTGTCTTGATTATGTCATTAACATTTTTAAATTTTGGTTTATTGGGTAAGCCCAATATTTATATTTATCTATTTTTCCTTTTGCTGCATCTGCTTTGGTGTCATGTCTAAGAAACTATTGTATAATCCAAAGTCAAAGATTTATGCCTGTTTGCTTCTAAGAGTTTTATAGTTTTAGCTTTTACACTTAGGTCTTTGATCCATTTTGAGTTAATTTTTATATAAGGTGTAAGGTAGATGTTCAACTTTATTCTTTTGAATGTGGATATCTAGTTGTGCTCAACACTGTTGTGAAGACTATCTTTAAAAAATAATTTTTCTTTCAGAGAGAGGGGAAGGGAGGGAGAAAAGAGGGAGAGAAACATTAGTGTGAGTGAGAAACATCGACGGTTGCTCCTCCTTTACACCCCCACTGACCAGGGACCCAACCTGCATCTCAGGCATGTGCTTTGCTGGGAATCGAACCAGCAACCTTTTGCAGGCCAGGGGGAAAAGACAATTTTTTTCTCCATTGAATTGTCTTGGCACTCTTGTCAAAAACCAGTTGACTGTAAATGTGAGGATTTATTTCTATTCTATTGATTTACATGTCTTCTTATGCCAGCTTCAAACTGTCTTGATACTATAACAGTCTTAGTAAGTTTTGAAATTGGGAAGTGTACGTTCTCTAGCTGTGTTCTTTTTCAAGATTGTTTTGGTTATTTTGGGTTATTGGATTGTTCTTGTTCTCTTGATTTGGTCTTCAAGAGAGGTTTAGGAGGGAGTAGTTAATATACTGCAGAATTTGTGGTCACACACAAAAGATCCTCTCCCTATTCCTCATAATATTCCAGCTCTTGAAGTTTCTGTTCCTCTTGTATATGCTGAAGGTGGATGGGAGGGAACTCATGTGATTTAAATTGTGTTTGTTATGCTACCAGAAGAGCAAGTTGTCATAGTATTCTTCTTCTTGTTGTTTTTTTAAATACATCTCTTCCCTAACAAAGCCTGGAAAAATGTTTGAGAGGAGACAAAACTGAAGTGGGAGGAGATGGCTGGTTTGGGTAGTTGTAGTTTGAATGTATCTGATGTAGAATATAGTCTGTAAGAAGAATATGGACAGAATTTCTTTTTTCCAGGATAATAAACAAATGGATAGGTGGAATAACATATAAAATATAGCAATCAGAGTTTTTGCCTCTGGTATCTTCTAACAACTGCTTAAGAGGTGTGAATTCGCTATTTAAGTAGCATACAATTTACTTGACACCCAAGCCAGTGTTATCGCCTGTGTGATTAAACTGCAAAAACAAATCTTGGCTGTCACTGCTCAAATGGTTTAAGTTATGTTCAATTACTAGTTATTTTAATTCTACGAACAGTAGGAGTTTGTACCATATTTTAGTACCTGTTTTACTTAGGACTTGACTGAGAGGTTAACAAAAGAAAGCTTATTTTCTTTTAATTTGAAGAGACCATTATTTAAGACTACTTAAGTCAGGTGCATGGATTTGACCTTTATCCCCCTAACAAAATTTAGAGTAATATGATAATACAGTATCAAAGGTACTGACTATTGTGTATGATTCTCCTCTGTTGCTAATCTGTTACAATTATTATTCACTCATTCTCTACAGAAGAAAATTAGAGTTTAGTTTGGGATAGGGCTGCTTCTTCATGAACCTACATCTTGCATAATAAAATTATGTCTTTCAGAGCTAGAGACCTTAGCAATCTGTTTGAGAATTCTGATTGGTGTTGTAGAGTAGATTTACTTATTACATAATAATGTATATAAAGCCCGCTTTTTGTTAAGCTTCATGCTAGGCTTTGGAATATCAAGGATGAAAAAATGCAGCCCCTGTTCATTAAAGACATCAGTCTCTTCAGGAACTAAACATTTCAGGGAATGTGAAAACAGTAAATTATTTATTCAAGTTATATATACCCTTTATAAACTCCTTTCAGATATTAACAAATTACATTTGAGTGTTTATTCTAGGCATTATGCACTTCAATTGCATCACCTCATTTAATATTCTCTTGGTCTTGTGACAGTTCAAGATCCTAAACTAAGTATGGATCATTGACTTGTGTTAATTGGATGATCACTGTAAAGTTTGATGTTCGGGTGTCTTCAGTCGTTTGTTGGGGTTTAAGTGGAAGGTTCAAAGGGGCTGCGATTTTACATGAAAAGCTACAAAGTCCATCAGCATAAGATTGTCCTGTGCTCATATTTGAACACAGCCACAACTGTTTCTTTAGGTTCTATAAACTCTCCAAACATCCCTGGGTTCAGCACCTTTGGCATTTGCAGTTAATTCTCAGCAATCTTCTCCTAGATATCCATGTTGCTTCCCTGTACCACTTCTTCTAGTGGTCTGCTAACACGTCTTCCAGCTGCCTACTGTATATGTACTCCATAAATATCTCAGGCTCACTAGTTCTGAAACTGAACTTACATTTCCCCCTTCTACCTGTATTCGCCCCCCCCCCCCCCGCCACAACCTTTGTAAATTATATTGCCGTAAAGCTAGTCACTGTCTTCAGAAACCTCGGCACTCACATCTGCTGTTTCTTCTCACCACACACATCTAAGCAGGCACTAAGTCTTGTAGGTTTGTTCTTAACCCCTTATTTATGTGTCCCTTTTGCTGTATCCTCACTGCTTCTGCTGTAAATCAAACCATCATCTTTCACCTGAACTTCTTGCAGTAATCCTTGGCTCTTCCTCCAAGATTAAACATCTCTAATTCCTCCTCTATCATGTTATCAGAGTAAATTCTCTAGTGCCAGTTCAATCATGTCACGCCTTTGGCAAAAACCCTTCCCATTCCTTAGATAAAGGGAGAATCGAAATTCCTTAGTATGACATACAAGGTTATTTAGGATTTTGCTCTTGTCTATTTTCCCATCCCTATCCTTACTGTACCCTACTTTATTTGCTTTTTATATTCCATCTGTAGTTCTCTGAACCTATCAAGCTATTATATGCCCTGGTATATTTGTTCCCACTGCTTTGGCTTCTAGAATCATAATAATAATTACTGTATGCTGAGTGTTTATTGTCCACTGGGCTAAATGCTTGCTTACATATTCTCAAATTTTACGACTACCGTATGAAAAAAGTGATATTATTCCCAATTAACAAGCAAGGAAACTGAAGCTTAGAGACATTAGTAACATATACAAAGTTGTGCGTCTAGTAATGATGAAGCCAGGATTTGAATCCCGATGTCTTCTTGGGCTGTAAAGCTGACGTTTATAACTACTACTACTCTACACTGCTGCTGTCACTGTTCCCCTCATCCCCATCCTGTTGTATACCTTCTTGTTTCAGAGATGTCATCGCTAACAGATGTCCTTTGTTACTTCCTCTGTGTTCCTCTGTTACGTATATAACTGTTATAGTGTCTGTAATACGTTATTGCATTGACTTGATTATGTGTCTTAATGAGCAAGAATCCTGTCTGTCTTATTTTTGTGTTTCCAGTATAAGAATGTTTGGCACATAGCAAATGCTTAATAAATGTTGAATGAATGTATGTAGAGCGCTTAATATGCTCAGGTTACTTGTTAGTCTAAGACAAATATAATGGGTTCTATATTATTTTTGTGGAGTAGAGAGTAAGAGTATAGGAAGACAAGGTCCTAAGGCAAACTGACCATAATAGTAGTAGTAGTGGTAATATTAATAGTAATAATAATATTTCTTGAGCAATTACCATGTGTTGAACACGTGTGCAAGTTTAGATATATTGCCTTGCTTAATCATCAGTAACTCTGTGATATAGTTTCTGTTATCCTTACTTTATAACTGAGGAAAATGAGGCTAAGAAAGGTAAAACAAGTTAGCTAAGATCACACTGAGCTGTGTGGGCTGGTATTCTATGAGTACTTGTTCTTAGTCATTATGCTGCACTCCCCTTATTGGTATTCATTGGAAGTTTATGGGTGTTTGAGCTCGTTTAACTTATTAAAATTGAGTATCCCATTGGAGTGTTCAATGTTTATTTTCTATTTAGGATAATGAGCAGAAGCCGGGACTTCTTTCCAACTTCAGCCTTACCCATTTATTATGATAGGAAAAATATAGAGGAACATTTCTTTTCAACAGTTAAGATTTCTTGTCTTTAATTGCCAGATACTTCATTCCTGTGGCTTTTCTAATGAATATGTGAGCAGTCTTCTTTTTTTAGAAACTTATTGTGGCATAAATTTTGTTATACGTGTGATGGTTAGAAATAATGTAGATGTAGCTGCCAGAAATTACTAAGTGAAAGCATGATTCATCTGTTAAGAGCTCTGGTCAGAGAGGAGTTAGTGGGCTTGATAATCTATTACATTTAATTTAATTTAGTATAAAGAAGTTTTTTCCTGACATCACTATTACTTTTAAACTGTGACATTGCAATACCTTCAGATTCTCTGCTTACTTCATTTCCTTGTATTTGTTTTATTTATATTTCATTGTTTAGGAGATTGATTCACTTAATTCAGTTTTATGTGGTGAAAGAAAGGGTGTGAGCTTTGGAGTCTGAAAAACAGCTTTGGATCCCTGCATACTTATGTGATCTTGGGCAAGCCACTTACCTTTTCTGAGTTTGTTACTTAAAATGAAGATCAGTTAATTGACTTCATTGAATAGCTATGATTGAGTGGACTAATATATGGAACATGCTTTTACACATGACACATTTTATTAATGGTGATGTATTTTTAAGTACTTAATGGTAGTTATTATTTTTTAAAAGATCTTCCGTTCTCCCATCTTTAGATACTTCAAAAATAATAGATTTTATATTAAAACTATAGTTTAGAAATGAAGTTTTTGTGGTTGAGCAAAGTAGTGTTAATTTTCTCCAATTTTAATTTAGGATTAGGAAAAGCATGATGGTTCTCTCTTGTGCTGTGTGAAGCTAAAGAAATCGCAAAATACCATTTATGCTTTGTGAGAAGAGGATTGTGGGTCTGAAATTGAGAATACAGTTTTCCTTGTAGAAATAAATTTGAGAAATTTTTATGTTAAGGAACACAGCCTTTTTATTCCAGTATTTCAGGATGTTGCTGATTATATTGGGCATTACTGTATCAGGAAGACTCATTCCTGAATTTATCATTATTTGGTCCTGAATTGCAACTGTGTTACTTTCTCCCTTTAGTGGTTCTTGCAGTATGTTTGTGGTGGATGCTACTGTTGAAACTTTTGGAGTACTGAGTGTTTTGGTCAAAAGGAATTATTGTGTCTTTTAGTAATTATGTCTTGGAACACTGACCCAACTTTTTGGCTGCTCCAACTAGAAATCAATAGTAAGCCATCTGCATTCTAAAACTGGTGTAAATGATGATTCTTACTTAAAAGTAGGGGGCCTAATTTGGGTGGGGAAAGGCGAGACATGTTAATCTCTCCTATAGATTGAATAAGAGAGAAGAGGAGAAGTAGCAAGTACATTTATAAAAGTGTATATTTTAGAAGTTTAAAATGTTTCATTTAGCTTATTTTTATCAAATATGAATTTCTTAAGGGAGATTTATTTTTGAAGGTTTGTGAGGAGAGGTACTGTAAGATAAATACTTAGCTGTCCCTTAAGCTGTCTCATAGCTCCAGGTGGAATTTGTGGGAGTGATGATTCTTAAAAGTTAGCAGAAACAAAATTTGTGGTTACTAATACTTTAGTCCCTAACATAAAATACAAAACATGTTAAAAATGAAAAATTCATAATCTATTTGTCTTTTCAAAGTCATTCTATCTAAAAATGTATTTTCTATTTGTGTTTGAGAGCGTGGGTGGTATTCTTTATCATGCTTGTTGCATAATATGACCGTGTGACTATAGAATATATAAACAAATATATAATGTACATGTTGTACGATAATGTCCATTTTTACTAAGTTCTTTTCTCTTTTAACTAGCAATTGCTATTACAGAAATACCACCTTAGAGAAGGTAACAATTAGTTACTGACAAATACAGAGGTGAAATTTTTACTGTTATATGACTTAAAACATATTAATATTATTGAAAATTTTAAGTGTAGCATGGCTTACTTACACTTTGATATAAAATTGGTTCTTTAGTAGAAGCATGTTTTGGCCAAATCATGACTGGATTGATAAATGATTTTTCTAACTATTTTGGCCAGGGCGACTTTTTTTTTTTAAGGTGGTAATAGTTGATTCTGTGGTTAATCTCCCTAGTAACTGTTGCCATCCAGTGGTTCATTTCTGAAATGTCAAGTGGGATAAAAAAGAAAATAGGACAAAATGCTTTTTCCTGTTTTCTTCCACCCCTTTGTTTAAATTCTAGTTGAAGCTAAAAACCACATATTTTTTTAAAGGGGGAATTAAAAAAAAAACTTTTGAAAAGGAAGACAAAGTTTTTGCCTTGAGCATTTTAGAAGAGATTACCTATAAGAGAAAAACAGGTTTTTTTGTTTGTTTGTTTTTGATGGGCCAGATTCTGTTTTGTCCTATTTCCTCCACCTTTTATTTTTCTACCTAATCAGTGGTAGAAGAAAAATCTGCAGTATTTAAGACCTGAAATAAACTTTTCTGCCATTAGCAAGAACAGTACCAAGCTAGGTGGATATTTTATGTGCGCTGCTGAATGAAGCTGCTGGATTGAGATGAACTACGTAACTGTATCATCAGGCAATAGAGAAAATTCCTGTGATCTTTCAGCTAAATGTAAGAAACTATGAGGCCTTTTTATATTCTTTTCTATAATGAAGACTGATTTCATTAGGTATGTCATTCACTTGAAATTATCCATTATATGGACTTTTTTGGTACTCTATCACCAAGCCTTTATTAAATGTACAAAATTGATCTTATTTAATATTTTCATGTAGTTATAAATGGTTTCCATTTTGGCTGGCCAGACATATTATTAGGTAATGCTATAGCAATCTGAATTGCAAGAGTATGTTTCAGTGAGTTTATCAGTAATATATTTATGAACTGCCAAAAGCAATCCCCAAGTGTTCCCAAAGTAATCGGCATAACTGTGTGTATTATTTATTGATTCCACATTTAGACAGGCTTTTAAAATTTTAGAGGGGAAAGGACAAAATAAGTAATAGAATCGAGTGCTTTCTGGTACATCTGATTGACACAAATGTATTTAAATCATTTATGTGCTTCGTTGTATATGACAATAACATCCTAGAAACTTAAGATTTTTTCCTATAAGTGTTGTGAATATTTAAAAATTTTTGAAGTTGTGGGTCAGAAAATAAATATAAAATGGCTAAAACTACATTTGAAAATTTAAATGGTCATCACAAGAAAAAATATGTAACTGAGGTGATGGACAGTAACTAAACATACTTTGGTAATCATTTTGCAGTATATACATAATATGAAATCATTATGGTGTACACCTTAAATTTATACAGTGTTAATGTTTGATATCTCAGTAAGAGTAGAAAAAATAAATAAAATGAACAAAGAAAATACAAGTGAATTTTTATTTAAAAAGCATCATGCTTAGATTCTCAGCGAGTATCATTCTTCCAGTTTGAAAAGGCATAAAAGGTGGACACTGTGAGGCACAGAACAAAAGAGTTGTGATTGCACAGAATTGTATTCTAAAAATTACACTCTTATAGTGTTTTATTATATTCAAAATGTTTTTTACCTTATTTTGTTATTTCAATAGCACTGTGAGGTAGGTAAGGCAGGTATTGTCTTTGTTTAGTGAGGAAGAAAAGGAATGTCAGAAAGGTTGCGTGACATGCCTGATGGAACTAGCACTTGAACCTAATTCTTCTGATCTCTAGTTGCAATATTCATTCCTTTATGCCTTGTCTGATTGAAATGAATTTATGGGCACTCTGACATTGGAGAATTAAACTCAATGAGTTGTCTTATGAATTGTAATTTTCAAAGAGGTTACAAGCCCTCTGAAAGCAAGGGGCACATATCGGTTTTGTGTTTTTCTTCTGAACTTGATTCTTCCCAAGTGCTTAGGAATGTGACCAGGTAGGCAATGAGCAGTCTATTACCTTTTACATGGTCTTACTCAAATCTATCCCAGTTATTCTTTGTAGCCTTAAGCCATAGTTCTCTAGGTACCTTCTAGTTTTTTAAAAATTGAGATATAATTCACATAGCATAAAATTTAACGTTTTAAAGTGTACAATTCAGTGGTTTTTAGGACATTCACAAGGTTATGCAGCATTCACCACTATCTAATTCCAGACATTTTCATCATTCCAGAAAGAAACCTCAGATCTTTCATCAGTCACACATTCCTCCCTCCCGAACTCTTCAGGCATCCACTAATCTCCTTTCTGTCTCTATGGATTTGCCTATGCTGGACCTTTCGTGTAACTTTTTATTCTGTCATGTGTCAATACTTACTCTTTTTTAAGGCTGAATAATATTCCATTGCATGGATATACCACATTTTGTTTACCCATTTACCAGCTGATGGACACTTAGGTTTCCTTTTTTTGCCTGTTATGCATAATGCATCTATGAATTTCTATCTACAGGTTTCTGTGTGAATGTGTATATACATTTTTAATCCTCATATATATGCATAGAAGTGGAATTGCTGTATTATATGGTAATTCCATGTTTAATATTTGAAGAACTTTCAAACTGTTTCCCACAATATAAATGTTGGCTGCAAAGTTTATATTCCCACTAGCAATGTATGAAGGGGACCTTAGGCTTTTCGAGAATGGACATTCTTCATTTTCCAAATGCATTTTCAAGCCTATTTTTAACTTCAAGCCTATATCTGACCACCTGTTGAAATTCTATGTATCTTTAAAAGCCAAGCTCAAATAGTACTTGTCCAGTCTTCCTGGATTACTGAGGCTAAAAGTGACTTTCCTCTAATGTACATAGTTGTACCATTCATTTATCTTTAGACCTTCTGTAATAGTTATTGGAGTCTTTGACTTATTTCTTCGATCACATTTTTGTGCGCTCATGGTGATTTGTATAAAACAGGACTTCAGTAAATATTGAAGAAACAAATGGGAGAGAAATAGAAATCCTTAACTTGGATTTTTAAAATATTACATGATACATACAATTTGTATTTGTCACTATAATAATGTATAATACACATCAGACCAGTGCTTTTTATAAAATGTTAACATCTAAACACATTTTTAAAAATTCCAGGACTTGGAATGATGGTTTAATCTATCTTCACAACTGGCAGGTATCTGCAAACACCTAATGTCGTCGTCTTGCAACAGGCTCCATGTTGTACAGTTACCTCTCAATATCATTTGATAACTAATAGTCTACATTTATCTATGGGCTTGGATCTAGAATGCCATCTTTGTAATTGTATATTAAGGAAGCTATGTTGCATTGTACTAAATACATTCAGTACAGTACATGGCTCAATGTTACTAGATCTGAAGTTAAAGATTTGTTTTGTAAAATTATAGTACACTAGATAATAAATTACATCCAAATCATTTTAACTTCACCATCTTTATTAAGATATCTTTATTTGGTGTTCATTTTGAAAACTGATGACCAACTAGCTAAATATGCCAAGTAATTTAGTCCAAATACTGTGGTCCTTTGCTTATAAATTTGTGAAATAATATTGCCTAGTGTTTAAGAGCACAGATTCTGTTAGCTTAATGGCCTGGGTCTGAAACCTAGCTTTGCCATTTATTAGCTGTGTGACTTTGAAGAAGTACTTAACCTTTCTATTTCTGTTTTTCTATCTACAAAAAATGTTAACTCCTCCTGGTATACATATTTATATATTACAGACATATAGTTATATAATATGTACTCATGATTATATACACGAGTACTCATGCTCATGTTTACTTACATGTACATACATACTTTTCGCAAAATAAAGACCATACTGTTTTGCATCTGGTGGTTTTCACTTAGTTTTATGAATGCTTTCTCATGCCATTCAGTGTGCTTTAAAAACACTGTGTATAATGACTGTTTTAGTATGTGAATGTACAAAATGCATTTATCAAATTCCCTATTGTATTATTTTCCTCTTATTTTTGGAATTTAATTAATGCTGTAGTAAACATCCTTGCATACATTTGTTTGGCTTTCAGATAAATTTTTTTTAAGGATAGATTCCTTAAAATGGAATTCTTGGGAAAAAGGGCATGAACTGTTTAAAGCATTTTGACACACATTTCCAAATTGCTTTCCGGAAGAGTTGTGCATATTTTGTTTAAGAAAATTTATTTAAAATTGATTTGAAATTAGAGGGTTGTATTTATTTTCATAATTTGATTTTGTCTATACCATTTATTCATTTCAGCGAATATGTATTGAATACCTACTATTTGCAAGGTATTTTTAGGCCCAGAGGATAGAGCAGTGAACAAACAGGTATGGTTCCTAATCTCATGGAGCTTTCTTGTCTATAGGACTCCAGATATTTGGCAGTAGATTAAAAGTATTTTTTAAGAATTAGAATTGAATAAATTAATTAGAAGCAGGGAAAAACTATGCCTGAATGACTTATCTATGCTCTCCAGTCTTTTTACTATGTAGTCCTGTATATATCATATTGGGAGCTATGTTTATATACTTGTTTCATTGAAAAAAATGCTGTGTTTCAGGCTTTGTGTTAGGCACAGAAGATACAGTTCTCTCTAGGAAACTTGAATTTGGTGTGTCTATGTTATACCTCTAGTCAGATCTAAAGATAAGCAGGTGGTTGGGAGGCTCCCTCAAAGTCTCTTCCCATTGCCCCATAGTTCTACAATAACTTTTCTGGTTATACTTAAATTCCAAGTTAGAAGTCATTGTTCTCACAATAATGGGATCAGTTTCATGGATATTGCATCTTTAATTCATAAACAGGTTGAATCATTTATTTTGGACCAAGAAGATCTGGATAACCCAGTGCTTAAAACAACATCAGAGATATTCTTATCAAGTACTGCAGAAGGAGCAGACTTACGCACTGTGGATCCAGAGACACAGGCACGACTAGAAGCATTGCTAGAAGCAGCAGGTACATTATTTTTTGTTTTCTTTTTTTCATCTCTTTAAAAGTCTAGGTTGTTATACACAGTTATATAAGATTACCCCTAAATTATATAACATTTTATGAAATTTGAAATCTCTGTAAAATTTCTAATTTTTTCCTAAAGAAAATGTTCATATTTTATATTTTAAAAATTGTTGGTTGAACATTTTCTGAGTGATTTCTGGGCTCCGCACTAACATTTTTAAGATATTACATAATAAACTAGTGATCAAGGAAAACTTATTACTCATTACATTGTAAAATAAAAATGTAAAAGATAAACTTAGTTAATCAAATTATGAATCTTTTAACTCATTTAGGGAATTCCATGATTACTTATTTCTTCACTTTATCTGTACGTATCTTATAATAGATTGCTATTTTTTGTTAGAAGACTTTAAATAAAAACTGAACACAAAATTGGACCAGCTCTAGTCAGATATACCAAGCTATGTCAACTTGTTCTGAAGTAGCAGAAAAGAAAATCTGTGATAAGCATGCTTTCTCAAAGTAACACGTACTTATCACAATTTTGTTTTATAACTGCTCATTATTTGCTACACAAAGTTTCCGTTACACTGTAATGAAAACCTTTTATCTCCTAAAATTGTATTTTAAGAAGGAAGTTAACTTTTTCTGATATTTGTATATTGCTTTTGAGATGTTCATTTTGTATGACAGTTTATTTACTTATTTAATATAAATATATGTGTGCATTACACACACGTAAGGATTTAATTGGGAACAGTTTACAACTTATTTAAAAAAATAGTGCCTAGACACTTGTTAGGAGTGCATAATGTATATGCTAGGCCTTGTTAAAGCTATTTAAATATGGAAAATGCAAAATAAAAAGTTTTATTAAAAGTATAGAAAATTTCATTCAGCTTTTTAGTACAGTCAATTCTAGAACAACATGGGAAGTTAAGGGTGCCAACCCCCACACAGTAAAAAATGCACATGTAACTTTTGACTCCCCCAAAACTCTGGGTATTTGTGGGGTTTGGTCCAGGATACCTCAGAGATACCAAATCCATGGGTGTTCAAGTTCCTTACATAAAATGCCATAGAACAATGCATGCAGTTGGCCCTCCACATCCGTGGATGCAGAACCCCAGGGATAGGAGGGTCACCTGTTTATTGAAAAAGAATCTGTGTTTAAGTGGACCCGTGCAGTTTAAACCTGTGTTGTTTAAGGGCCAACTGTACTTTAATAAGCATAGCATTAAAGATAGGTGTTTATAAAAATCACAGCAGCCTTTTAACAATTTCATCTTGAAAGAAATAAACAATGTCATATTTGACCAAATAATGACTAGGGGGGAAGTGGGAGCTAAAAAAGAAATGAGCATTTCTTTATTATTCTTGGAAAGACATAGTATGTTGCGAGTATATTTATTTAATATCATCTTGTTATTCCCTTAACTTTAACCTGTTATGAAAAAGCATAGGTACGATTTTTAGCAGATTGGTTTTTAGTCCATCTAATGTCTCTTTTTGAAATTGATACGGACTTAAAAATGGATTGAACAAAACATGTAAGTATCCAGCAAAAGACTTTAATTTAGGACAGGACTAGTAATTACCAAAAAAAAGGTATGAAGATCACATTAGTAATTACATTGGGTGTCCCTCCCTTTTAGTCTGATTTCTTGTGGGTCTCCTTGTTGTGATTTAGGGATATTCTGCGTAAGATTTCTGAAATGGAAGTGCCATGGACACCCCCCCTTTTTTTTTTTTTTTGAAACCTTACGTTTTGCTTAGAGCAGAAAGAAATGTGGAGAAAAGTCTCTTCTCTTCTCCAGATCTACTCTGGACTAATTTCCTTTCCTTCTCCAGGCCAAGTGTTTTTTTTAGTGGTGGTACCACATCTTTACCTTTTGATTTAGGCTCATGCTTCACTCATCTTGTGAGTACTACTTCAGACCTCTGGTTAAGGGTTTTAGATTCATTTCTCTTTTGTTTTCTGGATACCTCATGATTCTCACTCAAGACTGGCTCTTTGCTGGTACATTAAGCATTTTTCTTTCCCCCTTTCCTCATTTTGGTTCATGAAGATACCATAGAATTGCTTGTTTTTCATACCTCTATGGTTAGAGAGAAAACTTTGAAAATCATGACTTTGTTTTCCATGAGGTGTCAGAAACTGTTGAATTTAAAAATTTTGTATATTTTGACAATTTAAATTTCAGACATTGTTGGATATAATAGTTTTTCCAAAGAAATTGTCAGATGTATTTTAAGATGATGTGCTCCTTCCTAAGCCCTGTTGCAAGTCAGTTGTTTAATAAATAGTTTATTTTTGTGCTTCAGTACTTTCATTTGCTCTTTGGACACTGCATTGCACCTATAACAGTTAAGAGGAATTTTTAGACATATGTTTGTGTTTTTAATTATGAGAATGTACTAGACATTACTAGGCTTCTTAAGGAAGATAGAATTCTTGATACTATTTTAACGGAAAGAATTAAGGTGAAGATTTTTTTTTAGATTCCTTGAGATTCATAGAGAAAATTAAGAATTAAGGCCATTTTAAGAAGAATTTTTAAAAATTATTTTCTAAATCACAAATATAATACATATTATAAAACAGCTAAAACAATATGAAATGTATTAAGTGGACTATAAAGCCTTCCTGTTGTCAGGGTTTACATATACATGTCAGCTTTTTCCCTTGGGGTTGTATAAGGACATCTAAATGTTTGAACATACATAATTTTTAAAAAATGAAGTAGGATTATGATCCTACTATGTAAGATATAATTTTCTTTTTTCTAGTTAATTTATTGTGGGCATCTTTCTATAACATGTATGTTGATCTTTTTGCTATGTAGTAACAAGCAGTGATATTTTCAACAAAATTTTCTTTTACAGTAGTCATTGATTCCTCACTGATTCTAGAGAAAATGGTTTATTGTCAACTTAGACATCTGGTACATCCTATTTCACTATGAGTGCTGTAAGGACAGGAACTATGCCTTATTTCTTTATGTCTCTCTTTTGTCTAGCACATCATAGGCAAATAATAAATATTGAAAAGAATGAATTTATTTTAATTTACAATGGGGCCCTAGAAGATGGTTCTAAGTGGCTGTTTGGCCAAATGAAAAAACTATTGGATTGTTTATTGTACTGTTATAGAACATTCCCTTCATTACTACTGAAAACAGTTTGGACAAATACGATTCTGTACTAGAGATCTTATGGTATGATTATATACTTTGAAAGAAATCTCATCTATTTGTTAAAATAAACATCATATTAAGTTACATTTAGAGGACAAATTACTATTTTGTGGCATTTTGACAGTAGTGGCAAGATTGAAATCATCAGTCTAACAGTCTCTCAGCCTTATCTATGGAGACTATGCCATGTTTGCACTAGCTAACGATGGTTAGAAATATAATTATAATTTGCACTTCTGTGCTTTTCTCCCCCTGCACTTCTGATTGATTGACACACACCGAAGGAATCGGCAAATTGTCAACTGCTGATGGTAAAGCTTTTGCAGATCCTGAGGTACTCCGGAGACTGACATCCTCAGTAAGTTGTGCGCTGGATGAAGCTGCTGCTGCATTGACACGAATGAAAGCAGAAAATGGCCACAATGCAGGACAGATAGACACGTATGTATTTAATGACTCCTGCTGGATATTAGATGTTTTCTTGAGTGGATTTTGGGGAAGTAGCAAATTTTAGTTAAATATATCTTTTGGAGGGGATTATAACTTTAGCCAAATGGATATTGTACAGGGATGAGCAAAAGATTTACTGTGCCATTGTGACATTCTTTTGAGTTAATAAAGCTATTTGTAATAATCATAGCCTGCATGTCTTTTCTGTATGAACAACTGTAACCCTGCTTTTCCCACTCCTGTATTTTAAGTTGATATATACATGTATTTATGACATGTGAGTATAAAAAAGGATATTTTTATTTGTACATTCTACTCATATTCATTGAGTATCCTTATGGAATGTATTATACTATTTCAGAGTGTGAGAAATCAAACAGACCTGGTTTCCATTTTTAAGAAATTTAGTTTTTCTAACAGTTAGAGCAGTAAACCCTCAACTGACTGAATAATAAATAAAATGATTGAAAGTTGCTAAGAGAGTAAATTTTAAGAGTTCTTGTCACAATACAAAAAAAACCCCACTTTTTTGTATCTGTATCAGATGATGGATGTTAGCTAAATTTATTGTAGTCATTTCATAATATATGTAAGTCAAGTCACCTTAAACTTGTACAGTGCTGTATACCAATTATAGCTCAGTAAAACTGGGGAAAGATAATAAATGAAATGGGTTGCTAATGCAATAATCTAGGTGCTTGCTACTCAAATATGGTCCATGTACTAGCAGAATCAGCATCACCTCAGAGCTTATTAGAAATCAGAATTTTAGACTCTTACCTTGGATCTACTGAATTAGAATCTGCATTTTAGTAAGAAACATTGGTGATTTGTACGCACATTAAATGTGAGATTCACTGATTTTGTTACTCATTCTGCAATAAAATTTGTACCTAGATTTTCACATACTTTTACCAAATAAAATTATAAACAATAGGATTATATGCCAAATGTCTTTGGGAGTCATTACACTAGTATAGTATGGTTAAAAACTTGTGCGTCTAATGCTTTAAAAAAAACTTTAAAGTTTAATATGATAATATTTGTGTTAGGACATTTTGAAAGATAAAAATGACAGCTATTTCATAATCACTTATTCTGGCTTAGTTGACATCCATGAAAAAGTATTGCACACAAGGTGCTGAGTAAACAAGATATTCATACAATTTTTTTACTATGTCATTATTAGTCTATATATGACTATTTATATTTAATGTATTTTGTTATTATAGGACACTGAGTCTTTCTGTGTTGGTTAATTGTTGATGTTTTTTTTTTCAGCCGCAGTCTGGCAGAAGCCTGTTCAGATGGGGATGTAAATGCTGTTCGTAAATTGCTAGATGAAGGCAGAAGTGTAAATGAACATACAGAAGAAGGAGAAAGTCTGCTGTGTTTGGCTTGTTCAGCAGGATATTATGAATTAGCACAAGTAAGCAGAAATAATTTCTAGTGATTAAAATTATGGAAGGGTTTTGATGTTTTATTTTTATCATTAATAAAAAATTATAATTATAGGCCAAGGTCTTTCCTTTTTGGCTTTAGGTAAAATAGAAACTGACATATAATTAATTTATTGCTGGTACATGCAACTAGGCATGGTCCATTTTTATGCCACTTATTCAAAACTAGTACTAATGAATAAACACATAGAAATAATAATAGTACTTTAAACTTGTCTTTGAAAATAATACATAGCTATGACAGAAAGAAATGGTTTATTTTTATTTTGCCAGATTACCCCAATTCTTTTAATTTTTTCTTCTGTTAGAGCAATGTTGGGAAATAACCATGTGTTTATCAGTTTCTATCTTGTGAGTGTAGTCTTGCTGATACAAATTCTTTCGCAAGAGCAGTTTCATTTTTATAATAGGATGCTAATGTTATTATGTGCTTAAAGATTAATATGTAATGATAATGTAATATATAGCATCTAAACTTGGTGTTTTGAGAAGTGAACACTGGCATATTTTCACAAAGATGATTTTTTATTTTTCCTTACCCCAATCTAAAAGAATATCTTCCCAGATGCAGTATATTCTCTAGAAATACTGTTGATAGTAAGAAATGATAACTTCTCTGTGTGTATGTGTTTTAAAGGTATTGCTTGCTATGCATGCTGATGTTGAAGATCGAGGGACTAAAGGAGATATAACTCCACTAATGGCAGCATCTAGTGGAGGTTATTTAGATATTGTGAAATTATTACTTCTTCATGATGCAAATGTCAACTCCCAGTCTGCAACAGGTATGTAGAAAATGGTGTGAGAAGGGGACTAAACGGTAATGAAAACAACCATAACCATAAATGGTTATGACAATAAAAAATTAATTTTTTTTAAAAAAGAAAACTATGTTGGAATTTGAAGAAAATAAAATGATATAATTAATTATAACCTGAGAGATAAAAATTTAATTCCTAGGGAAAATCAGTTGTAAATCTACAGAAAAATCTTAGCCCTTGTTTAGAATCTTTGAGTAAAATATATTTACTTTGATATCTTCAAAAGTCTTTAAAACACACTTAGATTCCACTTGGTAAGAGTGACAACTTTTCTGTAGGGGATTTTTTTATTTTTTTGGCCACGATTTGCATTGTATAGAGAGGCAAAATTATGAACTGTATCATAATTTTTTTTTCTTTTTTTAAAAAGATTTTATTTATTTTCAGAGTGGAGAAGGGAGGGAGAAAGAAAGGGAGAGGAACATCATTCTGTTGCCTCTTGCATGCCCCCAGCTGGGGACTTTGTCTACAACCCAGGCAGGTGCCCCAACTGGGAATCAAACCTGCAACCTTTCATTTTGCAGGCCGGCGCTCAGTCCACTGAGCCACACTAGCCAGGGCTCTTCTAATTATTTTATTTAAATACCACTTCCTTGATTTTAAATTATAGATTAACCTGAGAGTACTTATCCTATAGAGTTTTTCATGTCAAGTGTACTGAAAGCTTACTCTAGTAAGGACTACTACTCTTTTATTCATTTATGTTTCCCAGAGTCATAGACAGGAAGAGCCTTGGTCATATGTCTTGAGTTATAGGTATAGTTTTAGTAGTGAGATTCCTTCGATTTAGTGAGGCAACCAAATGGTTTAAAAAGAATTTGTTTTTCTATTTTTTAATTTTTAAATCATGTTTATTCTATAACAGTTGTCTCAATTTTTCCTCCTTTGCCCTTCTCCACCCATCCCACCTCCCACCCCTCCTCCCACAGTCAATTGCCACTCTGTTGTCCATGTTTATGGGTCATTCATACATGTTCTTTAGTCCCTTGTCCTTCTTTCCACTGTTGTCCTCCTTCCCTATCCCCTCTGGTCACTTTCACTCTGCTCCATGTTTCCATGCCTGTGGTTTATTTTGTTCATTAGTTTATTTTGTTGAATAGATTCCACTTATAGGTGAGATCATATGGTATTTGTCTTTTACCCACTGGCTTATTTCCTTTAGCATAATATTCTCTAGTTCCATCCATGTTGTCACAAAAGGTAGGAGTTCCTTTTTATTTTTTAATGCAGAATGATTTTATTTATTAATTTTTTTAATGTCAAAATCATTATAAAATATTAAAAAATTTAAATCCATTATAAAGTCTCAGCAATTAAAACAACATGACACCAGCACAGAAATAATCAAGATCAGTGAAATAAAATGAGCATTCTAGAACAAACGTATATATCTGTCTAACAATGTAATATGAGTAAGTTGATATTCCAAATCAGTGGGGAAAATAGGCTTATTCAACAAATAAGGTGCATGGACCACTATGACTTGAAATAAAACAAATATAAAGCCCTATTTCACACATTATACAAAGAATATTCAGGTGGGTTAAAGATCAATATGTAAAATCTAAAGAGTTTTAGGAGAAAATACAAAATAATATTTTTCTTACCCTGAAGTAAAATATTCAAACCCAGAAGCTATAAAGTAAAAGATTAACAATATGACTATATTAAAGATTAAAGACTATACAGTAATATACATATTAAAAAGTTAAAGGACAAGTAATAGAATTGGAAAGTATTTGCAACACATCTAAAGAAGGTTAATTGTTTGTTTTTAGGGAAAAAAATTCTACAAACATTTAATCAAAAAATGGATAAAGAATACTAAAAAGTCATTTAAAGCTTTTTTAAAAATAATAGAAATAGGCTAGAAATATACAAAAACAGATTTAGTTTCAACAATTAAGTAGCAATTAAAATAACGTCATTTTCACAATCAGATCAATACATATTAAAAATATTGGTAATATCAAGTATTGGCAACTGTGAAAGGAACTGGGTATTCATAGACTCTTTTTCTTCGTCTTTTTAAAGCAGTCCCTTGAGATATTTTGCAGTGCTGGTTTGGTGGAGGTGTATTCTTTTAGCCTTCTTTTGTCTGGGAAGCTCTTTATTTCACCTTCCATTTTAATTGAGAGCCTTGCTGGGTAGAGCAGTCTTGGTTGCAGGCCTTTGCTTTTCATTACTTGGAATATTTCTTGCTATTCCCTTCTGGCTTGTAGTTTTTCTGTTGACAAGTCAGCTGCTTGTTGTACTGGGGCTCCCTTGTATGTTACTACCTCTTTCTCCCTTGCTTCCTTTAGAACTCTCTGTCTTTTGATACTTGGCATTTTCATAATGATGTGTCTTGGAGTGGGCCTCGTTGGGTTCCTCTTGAATGAGACTCTTTGTGCTTACTGGACTTGTGTGACTTTTTCTCTCCTCAAATTAGGGAAGTTTTCCATCATTACTTTTTCATAAAAAGAAATTTAAATAATGGAAGCTTTTCAGTGTTCCATGCTATTAAGTAAATGTAGCCTAGTTTATTTTTAAAATGACCAAGACTTCTGATAAGGGATTGTAGGTCATTTTGCTGACCATTTTGTCTTAGTCTTAGTAATATTAATAATGCATAAAGTCTGAGATAGGTAAATGGTTGAGTTCTGAACAAATCGGGTTCTGAAATGGTTTTCTCACTGAACCTTTAAAACATTCTTCTCTGGTATCATTCTGTTGGATGGCTAAACCATCTCCCTACCCCCTTTAATAAATAAAAATCCTCTAAACAAAATTAGGGAAGAAATAATTGGCAAACCAAGAGATAATGATCTTTTAAAGAAATTTTTCTTTTGAAGGAGTTATGTTGAGGGGAATTTTTATCTGTCTCACGTAAATATAGGTGGAAGAGATGTTTCAGAAGGAAAATGTACCTAGAACAATGAATTGTGTTACGAATAAATCTGTAAAGATAAAGGAGAGGTAAAAGAAAATGAAGAAATGAATATGCATAGAAAGAAAATTAAGTATTTCTAAGTTGTACAGTGTTGAAAGAAAAAAGAGTAATTTTAAATGATATATTGGAATGTTATATTTTATTTTTTAAAGATTTTGTTTTTATTTATTTTTGGAGAGAAGAGAAGGGAGGGAGAAAGAGTGAGAGAAAAGTCAGTGTGTAACAGAAACATCAGTTGGCTGTCTCCCACACGCCTCCAGTTGGAGACGTGCTGGCCTGCAACCCAGGCATGTGCCCGGACTGGGAATGGAACTGGTGACCTTTCAGTTCGCAGGCCAGCGCTCAGTCCACTGAGCCACACCAGCCAGGGCTGATATATTTGAATATTTTAGAGAAAAATATGTTGAAAGTGATTTTTCTAGATGGTACTTCATCTTGAGCTAAGGAAATGTGAATAGAGGTAAATATGTCTGTTTAATAAATTTTTTAATTAGCAAGAAAATTAAGATGATGCTTCTAACCAATACAACAAAATAACTTGAGATGATAATTTATTCATTTATGTAAGAGGAGTTGCATAATCATGATTGTATTCATTCTGTCATAACTTTGTATTTATTTTGTTCTTTGTTAGGAAACACTGCATTAACTTATGCCTGTGCTGGAGGATTTGTTGACATTGTGAAAGTGCTACTTAATGAAGGTGCAAATATAGAAGATCATAATGAAAATGGACATACCCCCTTAATGGAAGCAGCCAGCGCAGGTCATGTGGAAGTTGCAAGAGTTCTTCTAGACCATGGGGCAGGCATCAACACTCATTCTAATGAATTCAAAGAAAGTGCTCTTACACTTGCATGCTACAAAGGTACTCTATATATGTATGACTGTTTAGGGGTTTTTAAAGTAACAACTTTGAACATTTGAATATTGAGTTATTTTATATTGCTTATACATTCCTTGTGCTATAAAATTATTTAGCTTATATCAAAAGTCCATTTTAGCCTGTCTTTCCTAAGGTATAGCTTCACAATGTATGTTTCATACATTTAATTCAGATTTATTCAGTTAGCTATAAAGTCAACCAGCTCTTAGCACAGAGTTACAGAGGACTTCTGTTCTTTAGTGGCTTTTGTTTTATATGATTTTTCCAGCCTTTATTTAAAAAATAGTACACACTTATATAATAATCACACTTGCTAGAGAAAACCTGAAAAACACAGCGTAAAGAAATTTTATAATGACATGTAAAGCTACCATCTAAAGACTTAAAAAGCATGTAAACAATATTTTAGTGTATTTACTTCCTGTGTGTTTTTTAAGTATATTTATAAGCAAATATATATACACACAGGCATACCTCGGAGATATTGCGGGTTCAGTTTCAGACAGCCACAATAAAGCAGTCTCGCAATAAAGCAAGCTGTAATCTTTTTGCAGGTGGAGGGTCTTGCCTTTAGTTTGTAAAAAATGCAACATCTGTGAAGCGCAATAAGACGAGGTATGCCTGTATTTTTAAATTAAACAATCATACTCTAACACTATTTTATAGTCTGCTTATTTTATTTAGCAGTACATCATGACCATTTTGTCATCTCAGTATTTTTGTAACAGCATTTGATGGTTACAGAGAATTTCACTATTGTATTTAGTAGTAGATTTGGCTGCAAAACCTAAATTAATCTGAACAAAAGAGAAGCCTTTTCTCTTTAAACAAGTCCAGGGGGTAGGCTGTCTAGAAATAGTATGGCAGCTCTGTTATCTAGATCTCAGTATTCTGTTTCCTGCTTCACCACCCTAGTATGTGGTTTCTATCCTCAAGGTTACCAAGATGGTAGCTATCGCCCCAGCAATACATATTCTAAGAAGGAGGAAGAGGGTAAGGACAAAATGAGGAGTGCCTTCCAGTTTAGTAAGCTACCGCTAAGAAGTATTCCTAGGAGTTCTGCTTTAATGCTAGCTCCCACTTACATGTCATTGGCTGCACATAGTCACAAGGGAGCCTGGGAAATGTCTTTAGTCAGGCAAGTTGCCACTCAGATAAAATCAGTTCTGTTATTGAGGAACATTGAGAGAATGGATATTGAGTAGAAAACTAGCAGTCTCTGCCAAATACATCAAATGGATGCACCATAATTGTCTATTGTTGGACACATTAATTGTTCCCAATTTTTCACTATTTTTAAAAACACTGTGATAACATCCTTGTGCAGACATCTTTGCCTAATCTCTGATTATTTCCTTAGGATAAATTCCTGGAAGTGGAATTGCTGGGTCAAAGGGTATGGACATTTTTAAGGCTTTTGATACATATTGCCAAATTGCCTTCTAGAAAGGTTGAACCAATTTACATTCCCACCAGCAGTGTTTGAGAGTGCCCTTTACCCCACCCTACACCCTCACCAACACTGGGTATTATCATTCTTTTTAATATTTACCTTTTGACAGTAAAAAAAAAAATGGTGTGTCATTTTAATTTGCATTTGTTTAATAGGAAGGTTTGATACTTTCTCATCAGTTTCATACTCATATGCATTTCTTTTTTGAATTACCATTTTATGTCCTTCATCCATTTTTCTACTGGAGTGTTTGTCTTTTTTATTGACTATTAAGGTTTTTTATATATTAAATGCATCAAGAGGGTTGATATTATTTGATGGAGTTTTCTGTGCCTATTCATTGCCACAGTGAGTTTATGGTTGTTATTTTAAAGCTGTTTTTCTGAAAAATGATCCAAACATACTTTACCTGGCATTGTATTTGATTTAAATGTTTTGATTTGATAGTTTATATAGAGTAAATCAGAGAATAAGTATTATTGTTTTACTTGAATTATGTGCTTTAGACTAATTTAATCTTTAAAACCTAGATACCTTGCTGAGAGCCTGCTTACTATTTTGTATTGGCTTTGTAAAACTGTCATTTATTTATTGAATGCAAAATAAGTTCTCTTAAAATTTTTATATAGACATCTGAAAGGAAAAGTTTCCCCATTTTAATACTTACGTATTAAATTGATACTCAGTTCTTTTGAAATACAGTTTTAAAATTTGTGTTCTTTTTTGAAGGCCATTTGGATATGGTTCGCTTTCTACTTGATGCTGGTGCAGATCAAGAGCACAAAACAGATGAGATGCACACTGCCTTAATGGAGGCTTGCATGGTAATTTTAAATTGCACTTGAGATTTTTTTGAGAAGGAAAGATCATATGTGTTTAAATCTTTAAGGATTAATATTATATTTTTGGAAAAATATGTATTATGACATCAGTAGATTTTGAAAATTTTGTACAATACTAGAGAGGGAAAGGGAAATATGTAAAACTTTGTTTAACTTTTGATAGTTGGTCTGTCAGTGTAGGAAATAGTACAGAAGGCAGTCTTGGCTGTGTCATTTCCCACTCATTGGTACACTTTCATTATATTTTCCCATTAAAAAAGGGGGGGTTTTATTTATTTATTTTTAGAGAGAGGGGAAGGGAGGGATAGAAACATTGATTGGTTGCCTCTGCACCCCAACCGGGGACTGAGCCTGCACCCCAGGCACGTGCCCTGACTGGGTATTGAACCAGCGACCTTTTGCTTTGTGGAACGTTGCCCAACCAACTGAGCCACACTGGTAAAATGACCAACATAAAATTTACCATCTTAACCATTTTTAAGTGTATAGTCATTGGTATCAAATACAGTCATAGTGTTTGCAACCATCACTACCATCCATCTTCATAACTATTTTCATTTTGTAAAACCAACTCTATGCCTGTTGAGTAACAACTTCCCATTCCCTGCTCCCCCCCAGCTTATAGCAATCATCATTCTACTTTTCTATCTATGATTTTGACTACTCTTAAGTACCTCATGTAAGTGGAATCATACAGTATTTGTCTTTTTGTGACTGGCTTAGTTCATTAGCATAATGTCCTGCAGGCTCATTCATGTTGCGGCATGTCAGAATTTCCTTCCCTTTTTAAGGCTGCATAGTATTTCATTATATGTATATACCACATTTTGCTTATCCATTCATTTGTTGATGGACACTTGAGTTGCTTCTATGCTTTAGCTATTCTAAATAACTCTGCTATGCACATAGGTGTACAAATACCTCTTCAAGTCCCTGTTTTCAGTTCTTTTGGAGATACATGTATATCTCCATCCATCCAGAAGTAGGATTACTTGATCATATGGTAACTCAATTTTTAATTTTTGGAAGAACCACTACCATACTGTTTTCCACAGTGGTTGTACCATTTTACATTCCCATCATCGTTGTGGAAGGGTTCCAGTTTCTCCACATACTCACTAGCACTTGCCCTATTTTCTGTTTTTATTTTTTTCCATCTTAATGATTGTGAGGTGGTATCTAATAGTTTTGATTTGCATTTTCCTAATGATTAACATTGTTCAGCATCTTTTCATGTGCTTTTGGTCACTTGTATATCTTTGGAGAAATGGCTACTCAGATTCTTTGCCCATTCTTGAATCAGGTTTTATTTTTATTGTTGAGTTTTAGGAGTCTGTATTTTGGATGCTAATCCTTATCAGATATAAATGTGAAAATATTTTCTCCTGTTATGTTAGTTGCCTTCTTACTCAGTGTCCTTTCATGCACTGAAGTTTTTTAATTTTTTTACTTTAAATAATTATTTTTCAATTACAGTTGACATACAATATTATATTAGTTTCAGGTATACAACCCAGTGAGTAGATATTATATAACTTACTAAGTTATCCCAATAAGTCCAGTACCCATCTTATACCATACATAGTTATTAAATATTATTGACTGTCTTCCCTATGCTGTACTTTACATCCCTGTGACTGTTCTGTAACTACCAATATGTATGTCTTAATCCCTTCATCTTTTTCACCCATTTTCCCCTCAGGTGGGGATTAAAAAAAAATCCCTATTGCATTTTGGAGTTACGTTGTTTGGTGCATACACATTTTTAGAATTTCTATGTATTCTTCATGAATTGACTTTTATTATTTTATAAAGTCTGTTTCTATCTCTGGTAATTTTCATTGTTCTGAGGTCTTATTTATCTAATATTAAAAGCTGTTCCTGCTTCCTTTTCATTAAGGTTTACCCAAGTAATATTTTTATTCTTTTTTTGTCAAACTTTGAAATGTTTGATATGCCTGCATCATTATACTAAAGTGAGTTTCTTAATTGGTTTGTTTAGACCATTTGCATTTAAATATAAATATTGATATGGTGTTTTAATATTCTTTTCTGTATTGAAATTTATTATTTTTAATCTATTTTCTCCATTTTTTCATCTGTTTTCTGTAATTTATCATTAACAGTTATTTTGAAGTCATTTTTTGCTAACTCCTGTCTTTGGCTCAGTTCTTGGACTACTTTTATTTGTTATTTTATGTCTTGCTAATTAGTCTATTCTTTTCTGTCTCTTAATGTCTCTGGTAACATTTTTATTGTAAACCATATACTGTCGATAATACCTTTTCAACGTTCTGGATTATCCTGTCCCCTTTTTGAGACTGTTAAGTTTTGTTCTAGTAAACACATTACCAATGAATCACTCTGATCCTCTTGAGGCTTAATTCCAGCTTTACTCTTAATCCTAAATCCTTGCTCTTTGATCCTAGACTAAGGGTCTCTAGGTTCTTTTCTTCTTTATGACCTTCTATCATGTCACCTGATAGCCTGAGATATTCACCAATGTGTTCTCATCATGGCTGAGCCTGCACTCTCAGAGTCCCACTTTTCAGGAGCCATTCTCCGTTAGGCGTCCTGGAGTCTCGCTCGTCCTTGATGTGTTGAACTCAGGAGATGTATCTGAGGATGATTTTACATAGATTTGTGGGACTTTTTCTCTGTGTCTTCTTTTTCTTAGATATCCTGCCCGCATTCCCCAAATCCTAAGTATTTTGGTTGCTTTGTGTTCTGATTTTGTTTCCTTTGCTCAAAGAGATGTTCACTCTTTGTTTAGGCTCTATTTCCTTTAGCCATGGTTTGAAAGATGCCCCAAAAGCTGGAGTGAATGTAGAGTTCATTTCATTGCTCCCTTCTTTCAGTGGTTATAACCCTAGCCCCTAGCTTGGTTGCTGTCCAGTGCCTCCCATTGCTTTAATTATTTTTTCTAATTTTTATAGTTATTTATGAGAGGAGAGTAAGTGCACTACCAGCTACTGTGTCATGGCTGATACAGAAGTCTTAGAATTGAAAAAAAAAAAAAAAATTTTGAGTAACAGTGTTAGACCTTTAAGAGTGAATTGTTCATTTTTCTTTTGGCAAAATTAATATTGTTCATTAATATCAAAAAGTGTTTAGTACAGAGTCTCTCTTAATGTAGGTACTCAAGATATGTTAGCAGAACCCATAAAGAATCTTCAAAAATTCAAGTAAATTCAAGCAAAACAATTTATCGGGAGCCTTCAGGAGCTAGGCACAGTGGTGGTTCCTTGATCTGTGAACACTTATAAATCCTCATTTCTTTTCAATTAGAAGTGTTTTTCAAACATCAAATAACTCCATACTATAATTTTGTTAAAATGTATTATATTTTACGTATGTTTGAAGAATTAGTACAACTAAAATTTTAATGTGACATCACTTGTCTTTGGCATTGTGTCAAAAATGATTAAAGCTAGACTGGTCATTTAAGTATAATGAAACTCTTGATGGATGCTGAAATCTGACATTAATTAAGATTTCTTTAATTAATTCTTTAATAAAAACATTGCCCAACCTTATAAAACCTTGTTTTTGTATTCAGTCTTTACTTTTCATTAGTAATATTTTGGTGATTTTTAAAGTATTGAACAACACAGTATATGCCACAACAAGAGTTAAGGTCTACATAAATTTTTAATTAAAGAATTGGAAATTAACGGTATTTATGGTGATAGAGGTGTAGAATGAATACCCTGTATGAGAATGTTTTAATTGCCTTACTAAGATATTTATTTTTATGTTTTTGTAACGTTTTTGCCTCATTGCAACAAACTAGTTAGTGATGAGAAAAAATATAGGGTAGTATCAGTTCATAGGGGTTTACCTTGGTAACATAATCCCAAATGGTAATGACCTCACATAATTTGTTGTTATTTTTTTGCCAAGTCTTTGTTTCTTAAATAGATGTAACATAGTTTCTACACTAAAACATGATGCCTAAATTTGAGAATATAGCTATATTTGACCTGGCAGTAGTATAAACATTATTTTTGAGGTACTGTCAACTATAGATTTAATAGTTCTTTTGAACTTCAGAGAAGATAGAAATTCAAAATTATTTGGAATTATAACTGTATATCACAAGCATGATTCTTTTGGAAAATTTTGGGCTTGCTCAAAAGTAAGGTAAAATAATTTTAATGGACTTTTGATAAGACAGATCTCAAATTGCTCGGATAGGCATGAAAATGTACATGCATCTAAGCTGCCTCATTCTTTCTTTCTGTGTTTCCTCAATCTCTTGATTCTCTTTTCCCACTTTAAAAATCTCCAAAAAATTTCCTTCCTCTTGCTTTACTTCTGAAAATCTGCAGGATGGACATGTAGAGGTAGCACGTTTGCTTTTGGATAGTGGTGCTCAAGTGAACATGCCTGCAGATTCATTCGAGTCTCCGTTAACACTAGCTGCCTGTGGAGGACATGTTGAGTTGGCAGCTCTACTTATTGAAAGGGGAGCAAATCTTGAAGAAGTTAATGATGAAGGATACACTCCACTGATGGAAGCTGCTCGGGAAGGACATGAGGAGATGGTGGCACTACTTTTAGCACAAGGTAAAATAGTCCTTCTTTAATAAAAAAACAAATTTCTTTTGGATGTTTTGTGTCAATATCAATGAAGTTTACTATAAAATTTTTTTTTTTTCGCATCTATAGTAAATTATCAACACTCTGGAAGGAACCCCAGAAGCAGAGAATATAGAGATGATTATAATTCCAAACAATTAATATCTTTATCATGTCTTTTTTAATTAGTTTTATCTGCTTTTATGTTCTCCCCAGGAGCAAATATAAATGCACAGACAGAAGAAACCCAAGAAACTGCTTTGACCTTGGCTTGCTGTGGAGGATTTTCTGAAGTTGCCGACTTCCTGATAAAGGCAGGGGCTGATATAGAACTTGGCTGCTCCACACCTCTGATGGAGGCTTCTCAGGAGGGACACCTGGAGTTGGTTAAATATTTATTGGCTGCTGGTATGTGGCTTTAAAAATGCTTTTTAGAAAAAGGCTTTTATATTGCTTTCATAACTTTAACAATTAACCTTAACTTTTTCATTGCTACAAAAGTTGAAGGAGAGCTGTGCCACAGTTTAACTGCTCTTCTTAGGCTCCTAAATCTCCAAAAATGTCATTCTTAAAACGGTTTCTTATTAATGTTTGGTTTAGTGACCACAGGCTTCTCAGTGACTTTCTCTCTCCACTGAATGATTTTATGGCTTCTGGAAGGGAGCGAGACTAACTTCTAGTGTTTCTGCTAATAACAGGAGGTAGGGATGACATTAAAGAGATCATAATTTCGTACCTTTAAACCCATTCATTTCTTGATGTTCCCGAGTCTACACATGCACACACATACTTACAAAAGAACAAGTGGGGGTTTTATATTTCTGGCAAAAGTACTTTTAAAATAATTTGTGATTTCTATATTGTTAAGCAATAATAATAGAGCAAAGTAAGAATGTACCAAATGAATTGATGAAGGTAGATGTGAATCTTTATATATCCTTTAGAAATAATATTAAAAAACATTTTTATCCATATCTGATATATTGCTTGAACTATGTAAAGGAAAATGAGATATTTGGCAAAAAAAAAAACTTGATTTCATCCTTTTTGGGCTTTCGCTGTTAAATTAATTTGACTATAGCCCAGCCTCATTTTTTTCTTTGAATTATAACTGAAATAATAATTTTTTTTTAAGATTCTATCTATCTATCTATCTATCTATCTATCTATCTATCTATCTATTTATTTATAGACAGAGGGGAAGGGAAGGAGAAACATCGATGTGTCGTCACGCCCCCTACTAGGGACCTGGCCCACAGCCCAGGCATGTGCCCTGACTGGAAATCAAACTGGCAACCCTTTGGTTCGCAGGTCGACACTCAATCCACTGAGCCACACCAGCCAGGACTGAAATGATTTCCTAATCCAGATGGTTAATAGTTCAGATGATTGTTTAGATTTTGAATTAATGCAAAAACCAACCATCAAGTTGACCTCTTCTCTGACTCAAATATTATATCACTATAGCTAGTGTATGCATTATTGAGTCATTGTTTCTTCATCATTTTTGGTAACTGTGTCCCAGTGAAGAGTCTTTCTCATGTCAGTCATACCTCAGTTAAAAAAGACTTTCTAGCAATGGTATTAACACTGGTCCCTATATTATAAGAAATTACTAAACACATTATTATAGATATGGAAATTGATGTACAATCTCATTACATAGTTCCCCTAATGTAACCAAGCTAATAAGTGACAGCCAATATTCAGACTTAGACCTCCTAATGTTATTTTTTTAATTACACCACCATTGATTCTCATACTGAATTTTGCTAATTTGAAACATGTAGTTTCCAGAACTGTCTTAGGAGTTTGAGAATCACTTTTTTATATGATCGTTACCAAACATTTTTTTTCCAGGCTAGAGTGTAATTTATTTACATAAAGCTCTTCTTTTAGTGTTGCACTAAAGAAAAATGCAATAGGTCTTTTTATACATTGTCTATACTTTTTTAAAAATGAAAAACCAGTTTGTTATGGCATTTTTTCCATCATATAGAAAATGTAGTTAAATGAACCCTAAGAACCCATGACCAGCATTAACAACTTTGAATTTATGGCCTATCTCATTTCATCTATATGTTCTTCAATCTCCTATTATTTTTATAAAATTATTTTTATTTAAAATAAACATTTAAAAAATTTTGCTGAGAAAGTCTGGTTAACATCTGTCACCATAGTTAATAAAAACATTTTTTTCTAAAATTTTGATTTTTTTCCTTTTTTTATTGTTGTTAAATTACAGTTATCCCCATTTTCCTCCCTTCCTCTCCCCCGAACTACCCACCCGCACCTCCCACATTCAGTCCTCCCCCTCCATTGTATTTGTCCATGGGTCCTTTATACATATTCCTTGATGACCCTTCCCCTTCTTTGCCCCTTTATCTCCATCTCCCCTCCCTTCTCATTACTGTCAGTTTGTTCTTTATTTCCTTGTCTCTGGTTATATTTTGCTCGCTTGTTTGCTTTGTTGATTCGGTTCCACTTACAGGTGAGATCATACTGTATTTTGTCTTTCACCGCCTGGTTTATTTCACTTAGCATAATGCTCTCCAGTTCCATCCATGCTGTTGCGAAGGGTAGGAGTTCCTTCTTCCGTTCTGCTGCGTAATATTCCATTGTGTAAATGTACCACAGTTTTTTGATCCACTCATTTACTGATGAGCACTTAGGCTGTTTCCAGCACTTGGCTATTGTAAATTTGAAAATAAATTAGTTTAAAATAAATGTATTTTTATAAATTAATTATCAGAAAATATTTCAATAGGTACCTCTAAAAGATAATCTTTTAAAAAGTAACAGTACTATTTCCTTCCTAAATTTTTTAAATAACTTTTTAGTATCATAAAATATCCAAATAGTTTTCACGTTTTCCTGATAGTCTTATAAATGCATGTTTGTGTTTAATGACTTTTGAATCAGTATTCAAATAAGATTCATATAATAACTATTGATCAATATGTTTCTTAAATCTGTTTTAATCTGTGGACTCCCATTTTTCTCTTATTCCTTGCAAGTTTTGGTTGAAGAAATGGAATGTCTATATTTTAGACTTTCTATATGATAGATTTTGCTAATTGCATCTTCATGATTTCACTTAACTTGTTTTTCTGACCCTTGGATTTCCTAGAAAGTAGTAGTTACATGGAGTCTTGATTGAATTAGAGATTGTGTGTGTGTTTTTACTAGATAATAGGTAGTATTTGTTATTTATATTATTTATTATCTTGAGATAATAAATGCCTGATTGCCTGTCTTTTTGTAATATTATTAGCCATTGATGACCATTGCTTAGATCCATTAATTTAGTAGGGATAGCAAAGCTGTGATATTCTAAATTCAATTATTTCTTCCTTGTTTATTACCTAAAATATGTCTAAAGAGAAACTTCCCCTCATGAACTATTTGATTACTCCTAGATGTAAATCACGTAGAAATAGCAATGTAAATGTTTGATTTCTTTTCACATTTTTTTATGTTTCCAAAATAATGAAGTGGTTCCTTAGCATCCTTCAGGAGTGACCAATAAAGTGTCTGTATTTTAGGATATGAACATTATTTTGAACTTCGGGATTTAAACATATGATGGCTTTTACTTTGTAACAGTCCTCATTTTTTATTGATGCAAAAATTGTCAGAAGTCATGGCAATTTGACTCTTTTTGGTCAGTAAGATTATGTCTTAAATGCTTTTGATGTGATCTAATTGTTGTTTTTGAGGGTTTTTTTGCTTTCTGATATGGCAAGGTATTTAATGTTCATTTTATGCAGCTTCTGACTCAGTCTTGGAACCAAACATTTTTCTAAGAATCCCTTACTTAGTAGGATGTGGTACTTAGAGATTACAATCTAAGCTAGAGGTACTCTTTCTGCTAGGTCTGTCATTGTCTCTGGGCTTTGTTTGTTAGAGTTAGGAAAAAAATTTTTTATGGGTAAAATACGTCATGAGTTCATGTCGATACTTCTGATTCAGAACCATAGAGTTTTTACTTAACCTCAACAATCTCATATGTATTTTCTTTCAACCATGCCAGAAATTTCATTTTTTCCAAAAGGATTACTTTATTTTTACCACAATACACATAGAACTGTCTCAGAACACAATCCAACACTACCGATATGATTTCTGAAAAGTGATATTTCTTTGTTTTTGTAGCTCGCTCTTTCTTAGGGTATATTTAACAGGATGTGAAGGCAGATTTTACTGTATTTTAAAATCATTTGATATAGTTCCTTTCTGTGTGGCTAAAAGCATTTTTACAAAGTGTATTTAAAGGAAAATTAGGACATTTAAAATACATGCCAACATTTTTATACTTCAAATTTATCAGTTTTACCAAATTGCAAAATTGAACTATTTAATGTAATTTATAATTCACAAAGTATATTTATGATTTTATTTGTTTGCTAGGTGCTAATGTTCATGCTACAACAGCAACAGGAGACACAGCTCTAACCTATGCTTGTGAAAATGGACATACGGATGTTGCAGATGTTTTACTTCAAGCAGGGGCCGATTTAGTAAGATATTTTTTTATTTTAAATTTGTGTTAATTTTCATTCATTTATTTGTAACATTTAGTAAAGATCTATAGCTGTGTGCTTTGTTTTAAAAAAGATTGGTTATTCTAGTTTTGTTGCATTTATTAATTGTATTTAAAAATACTTCGTTTTTAGTAAGATATACCATTTTATTTCCTAGGTAAAATTATTAGTTTGTTTCTTCCTTTCACCCCAATTCCAGTTGGCATTCCTAAACTTTTTAAACTGCCCTTTATTAGACATATATAAATTAAATAATATGTTTACAGAATAGAATAACCTGTCAAATCACTTTGAATGATTTTGTTTTATTTCTCTAATTGAACTTTAAAAGCAAAGCTACTGTCATCTTAACAACGTTATTAAAGCATTCTGTTATTTTTCTAGGGTTTTTTTTAGCATTTTCTATTTTGGCTTTTCAGAGTTTAAAATTAAATGGTAGATTCATATGTGTAATATTCTTTACAACTATGGAAATTGTAAATCATATCCCACTTACAGGTTCATGCTTCTTGCTAAAGTGTGTGCTTTGATTCATTTTTATTTTGTGAGCATACTTTGAACTATTTTCTAGAGTTTCTCACAGAATTCCATTATATATTTCATAAAAATTTATGAGACATGTTGTAATGAGACAAGTTTATTAGTTCTAGTTACTTGGAAAAAACTGTGCAAGCATTGCATTTTAAACCATTTCCAATAACAGATATTCAAAAATAGACACCTGAGATTATTGGAAAATAATTATTGACTAAGGTAAATGTATAGTATAATTATGCCATTTATTACTACTTCTACTAATACTAAATATTGTAACACTAGCATTCATTCTCGTTAATTAGGATCATCCCCATCAAATAGAATTTCTGAAGTGTACTTTTTTATTTAAGAATTATGACAGAGAATATTATAAGTAGATCTCAGTCTTCTGCCTTTTTTTGATATCTTTTTCCTTTTTTAGAGTTGCTTTGGGTCATCTATAGAAATTAAGAATTGGAGTATTTCCGCACTTGAAATAAAGAAATAGGGTAGATTATAAAAGCTTAGATGCTATAAACAAATTTAATACTCTTATCCTCTAAATTCTTACCTGAATTCTTTTTTTTCTTCCATTTTTCTATAGCAGTCACTTTCTTAACCTGCTTGTTGAGAGTTTTTCTGAAAATACTAAATAGGAGAAAGAAGGACTATCTGTAAAATGTGCTCTAATGTATAGCAAAATCTTACTGATCTTGACTGAGTTAGAACTCTATTATGAAATATTTTCAAATGTTTTATTTGTATAATCTTCTGAAATTAGGTAGTGTTTGTGATTAGAGTTCTTAGAAGAATTGCATTAAATGGATAGATAGAAAGGTTTGAAATTTCCGTATTATTTTATAATCAAAACACAAGATTTAAAAATTGGCTCAGATAAATAAATATCTTAATTAAGTATAAAGGTAATACTGTTATTTTAAGTATTAATATTTTTATATTTTGCAATCTATCTTTGCATTCATATTTACATTATGTTTATAACTCTTGCATAATATTCCATCAAATTAATGAACCATATCACTCACTTATTATTGAACTTTTGACTTGCTTTTCATTTTTCAGTTACACTGTTAGATTTAATAACTTCATATGCATAACTTTTTCTTTTTTTCTCCTTTTGAATTATTAGATTGATTTTAAAAATATATTGCTTAGTCTATGCTTTTGCACTCTGCAGAGGACATTTCTATTTTCATACTGTTTCTTTTCCTAATTACATATTCTTTGTAGAAGATGTGGAAAATATGGGGAAGTATAGTAAATTTGGTATTCAAAACCTATAAATAAACTTTGTAGTTTCAGGCTGTACTGTAAGCCTAGGAGAGGAAAAAAGAGCTAGTCAGACACAAGAAGTGAGTAAAGCAGTTCCTGAATCCTGAGAAGAATGATTAATAATTATTACTAGCTGTACATAACAAGGTATAAGCATCTTTCTTGTCCTTTACTCTTTGTTGTCCCTCCTACTATCTGTTCTGGGCCAAAGTAATTTCCTCCAGTGGTTTGCAGATGGAAGACAGTCCACTCAACATTGCATGAAGTCCATTCCTAGCATTTCATAGGTGTGTTCTTGATATCTAGGTTTGCTAGTTCTTTAAGTTAAATAGATGTTTTTGTGGGCTGGTTGAGAACCTTCATTTTTGGGAACTGTTTTTATATTGAGTTTTAAATTAGGAAGTACAAGTAAACCTTTGGCATACAGTTGGGACCAACCCTCAAACCTTAATTAAATTTTAACTTTTGCCATAATTCAAGGTTTTGATACTATAATTTTTAAAAAGGAGCTTAAAAACTCCCATTCTTTAAACTATTCTGCATCAGAATTAGTTATGATGTTAATTATGGTTTGAAAAGATTTTAATGCAACAGTTTGATTTTCTTGTACTGTTTCCTGAGATGAAACTGAGAAGTTTTAGGGCTTTTCATTCTAAATATGTAGTAGGTGTAAATGGGAACTTAGTTTTAAATGAAATCTAGAAAATTTCTTATTTATTGCTTTAAAAAATATAGCCAGAACAAATGACATATTGGAGCATTTTCAGCTAAATTCTTGAAATAGGTGCATCCTCTAAATTGAAATTTCACTTTTTCTAGTTTTAAAATATTTAAAAATATTTATAGATAGTTCCAGTTAAAAGCACACTGAATATCCACCATATTTAAAGGTTATGGGTTGATGTGTAGTTAATCTAACTTAATAATTGCGTAAGTTTGAATAATCCATATTTTAAGAGCTTTGGGCTAGTTTAGTTCTTTTTTTTGTTTCTTTTTATCCTCACCTGAGGACATGCTTATTAATTTTAGAGAGGGTGAAGGGAGGGAGAGAAGGAAGGAGAGAAAGATCGACGTAAGAGAGAACCATTAATTGGTTGCCTCTTGCATGCACCCGGACTGGAGACCCAACCCACAACCCAGGTATGTGCCCTCCCGAGGCATGGAACCAAACCCACGACCTTTCAAACCCACGACCTTTCAGTTTACAGGATGACGCTCCAGCCAATTGAGCCACATGGGCTCTTAAATAGGCCACTTAAAATGTTCTTTTTGAAAATCAATAATTAAATTAAAAGTTGCCCATTGATTCCAGAGATTTTTAAAAGTTCTCTCTTTCTAGCATTCAGAATCATTTTAACCACTCTATAAGCACTGAACTTTATAAGCAGAGGAGCCCTGGACAAATAACCTAATTCATATCTTCTGCTATTTGTATCTCTTGTTACCACTATAATGGGAATCATCATGCATTGAGATAAATAATATTCCTCTTTTTTTCCCTCTGCAAAGCATCTTTGTTTATTGAGCCCAGATGTGTTTTTTGTTTATTTGCTTAAGTATTTGGTGTGATTTACAGGTATGATATGATGTAAACACATTGTAAGGAGGTTTGTATTAAAATGTATTAGCATTCTCTAGTACTTAAAATCTATAAGAAATATTTAGAAAAAAACAGTGTCTTTGGAAACTGCTTAATCTTATTTCTCTGAGGAGTTTTTGTATTATCAGTGTCCTTACAAATTTTTTACCAAACTGCTTTACCAGAAGCAACCAATAAACACCATTTAAAAAGTGAAGTTGACAGACCCCCATAGTTTTTGTGCCACTGCTCTGGTGTCCTCTATTAGCTCTAAACCATTCTCTATAATTACTGGTCCTTAGACCAGAAGGTGAGTTTTAATACTTCATACTTGTTCTCATCTCTGTAGCTTACTTCAGCTCAAGCATTTATGGCCTGATTTCTTTTCCCACAGTCTTCTAGCCCTTCTTCAGTTTTACTTTTCAAGTTCAAGGTGGAGAATTAACATAGTTACCTATTAAACAGTATAATTTAGATTATAAAACACTATTCTTTTTTTTTTTTCCTTTTGCTTGCTTTTAATTTCAGCCTCCTTTTTTGTTTATGTTTTCCTGGTTTCCATCCCCAACCATATTATTGTTTTAGACATGATCCTTGTGTGTGAAACATGACCACATCAGTTCAGAGTTTCCAAAGGCCCTAATGATAGTATAGATAGTATGTGTAGGTAGAAACATTGTGCTGACCAGCATGTCAGAGGTGTTTTGATTTGACAAGATTTTCTGTTTTTTAAACCATTTGTGAAGATTATAGAATCTTTCTCTTTTCATCATGGCATATTAATATCAGAATTAAAACTTTGATACATTTGTAAAGACAGAAGAGATATTTATCATCTCTAGAATTTCTTTTACACATATTTGCCAACAAAGCTAAAGTTGGAATGGGAAAGAGAATGATATATAAATCAGGTAAATAAGTAATTTTTTCCTTGTCTCCAGCTCCTTGGCCTTTCATTTCTAGAAGATATATATCATAGTATAATTAATCAGTAGGTTCTAAACACAAGGAGAATTTCCCATAAAAAAAACTAACAGATATTAGAGAAGGTAAATAAACTCTAGTTATGTCTTACCAAGAGATTTTGTGACCCAATTTAGCATTATATAGCCTGCATTGCTATTCAGAAGTAAATCTGCTTCCTGCTTACAGGAAGAAATGCCTATGAAAGGCATCCTATTGGCCTAGGTCTGAATAGAGGTTCAAAAAGAATTGATACCACCGAACATTAGATAAGGCACCTAAATTTTCACCACAGATAGCCATCAGATCACTGATCTCTAAGCAAACACTTGCCTCAATAGCCTCCATCTGTAAAATGAAATCTAGTATTTATTTCTGGACTCTTTTACCAAGGTTGTATAAATATTCTCACTTTGCCTCTACTGGGTATCCTTAGGCAAGTCACTTAAACTCTTACAGGCTTCTTTTGGGTTTTTTCCATACCTCTTCATCCTTTTACGTTTTTTATGAGAGGTTTGGACCACATAATCTTTAATGACCTAGCCTAAGAAATCTAACTTTATGATTGCTAAAGAACAAGTTAACCAACTATTTGGTTAGATGGACTAGATGATCTTGAGTGCTTTATTAGACCAAGAATGTGTAAAATGCTATGAGATCCTCTAAGAAAATAAATTTTTAAGATAGAAATCATTATTACTAATAATGATGATAAGTGTTATGTAAATTATTTTAAAATTATTTTAAAATTTATTTTAAAATTATTTTACAATCTATGTATCTTAAATGACCCCGAGCATTATTTTGAAGATTATTTATAATTAATAATTAGCAAATTTCACATACTATAAAATATTTTATAGATTATTTTAGTAGATAAAAGTTATTTCCCTAAAACGCAGAGTTAATTTAGTAAATCTACCACAATAAAGAATATCTGGCATTATAGTGCTAAATTATTCTCTCTCCCACCGTAAGTCTTTTTACTATCAATATTTTATCCTGTTTAAATATTGTCAGAAAAGTAGGAAGATTTTTCTCAAAATGGATTTTTTTTTGTTTTAAATAAACTATTTCCACTTCACTTGTGAAATACTTAGTCAAGAATATAGTCTCTCTATTTATCTTAGGAACTATTCAGTTATAAATTTATTCTTTTTCTGAAAGTAAAGTTTATTTCAAGTAGGAGAAGAAACTTGTGTTACATAGTCTTCCTTTCATGTTTTATGTCTTAAAACTTCTCAAAATTTCCTTCGTTTAGGATTTTTTTTCAGCTTTAACTTTCAACTATACATAAGAATGGAAAAACAAGGAATTTAGAATACCATTTTACTTTAAGATGTTTGCAATCTTGAAGATAGGGATAGAAGAGGAAGAGGAGGACATGAGATAGAACATAGTTTCTTTATGCTCATAATGAAGCTGCTTTAAATGCAGTGGATCAGAGAAAACAAATGGAATCAACTTGAAGAAGTATGGTAGGCATACAGTGTTGCTAATTATGGAGTCTTTTTTTTTTAATTGATATTTTTAGAGAGAGAGAAAGATCAATTTGTTGTTCCACACACTTCTGCATTCATTGGGTTGTCTTTCGTATGTGCCCTGACAGAGGATTGACCCCCATAACTTTAGCATAGTGGGATGATGCTCTCCCCTACTGAGCTACCTGGTCAGGGAGTCTTTGCTATATCAAATAATACTTGGTCCTATCAGTTATTTTCCTCATTACTGTGATTAGGTTTTTGTTTATCAAAACCTTAAAATCACTTGAAAAATACATGTTTTTAAAAAATTTTAAGTAGGTAATACCTTTACATGGTTCAAAATTTACAAAGTATGAAAATGTTCCATGGCCACCCAGTTTCTGTCTCTGCTGGCAATTAATGTTGTTTATTTCTTAAATTGCCCCAGAGACATTTTATGTATGTATGATGAAAAGTCACATATATTGAAAGAAACATTCTTATCAATGTTTAATTTTTCATATAATTTCTTATTGAAACAGAATTTTGGTTTATGTCATACTCATTTTCTCTGTAGTGTTGACCATAGCTTTTAAGGGTTTATTATTTTTTATGTTTTAATAAAAATTAAAATACTTTTGCACCAATGAGGAAATTGGGCCCTTTGAATATGCCACATGGTCTAGCACGGATTTTCTTCCCTAGCCATAAAGCAAGCTCTGTGACCCGTGTTGCTTTCCTTGGACTGTATTCTACCCGCCAAATGAACTTTTGGGGGCATTTTCTTATAATAATTGAGCTAATGGAAACATTTTGCACCCTCTGATTCTTATTTCTGGAATTTATTTACTTAAGATGAGATTTGATATGGACTTCCCTTAGGGAAAAAAAATGTGAAGTTTGATATTATATTAAATCTTATGAAATAGAAATGTGGACCAGGTCCTCTCTTATAAGATTGTTTTTTTAACTTAGGCAGTATGTCGGGTCTTCTTCTGGGCATTTCTATTTCTATTCCAAATATTTGTATCTTCTATGTATGTGGGCTATATATCTTTTTTTATATGAGTGGCTTTGTTACCACATATACTGTCCTGCAACTTTTTCCTTATTAATATTTTTCTATGTCAGTTACTATGGATTTCTCATTCCTTCTCACAGTTATTTATTCCTTATGTAGTTATTCATAAATGTTTGTGATACTAGGTTTAAATATTACAAATGGTGCTGCACTAAATATTATTAAGCACATTTACATTTTTTCTGCTTTTGTGTATGTATCTATAGGGATAAATTCCTAGAACTGAAATTCTGGTTATCAAAAGGCCCACATCTAAAATTTTGATAGCTGCTGCCAGATTGGTTAAAAATGCTGAACCAGTCTATTTCTATTAATAATTGAGACTTCCTAATTCTCAACATTCTCATTAACATGAATTAGATTGATTTGTCCATCTATCTCCCTACCTACTTCCTTCCTTCCTTCCTTCCTGTCTTTCCTTCTTTCTTTTATTCATCCTAGATGGCTTAATTTTCCAATCTTTGATCATAGTCCCATGTCTGTTTTAACTAAAAATTCTCCCTGTGTTCCAAGTAGCCCTATGAGCTGTTCATTAATTGCTCCAAAAGCTTTGGTGAACTATAAAACATAGGTATAAAGTTGTTTTCTGGAAGAATATTCAGACATCATTTACAAATGCAAATTTTTAAATTTATAAATGCAAATTTAAAAAATTAAATATTCAGACAATATCTATTGACTTCCTTCTGAAAGAGGAGGTTAAATGTATCTTCCACGATAGGAGTTTCAGGAGTTATTTTTTATATTAGTATGGTTTTATAACACTTATATTCTGTTTATGACACCATTTCTGCCATTTGTTTAACTGTAACTGTAAATTTAGGTGAAGTCAGTGCTTACTAGCCTTTCATATTATGTAGCTTCTTAATCCCTGAGTGCCTGAATTGACTCACTTTTTGGCTAGCTGATACTCGTATTTTGATTTTAATTTACTCCCCTCCCCTGGAAGAAAAAAAAAGGAGTCTTCATGTGGTTGCATTTTTGAGATTACTGTATGTTGTATTTATAAATGAATATCACCATATATAAAATTATTGAGTCACACTTTTTTTTTTCCCCTCAAAAATCTAAGCACTGTATTGTCTGTCTTGCGGTATTGAATATTGCTAAAACCTGCTAGACCATTCCCCATTATATGTAAGTAATTTCCTATTTCTGTCCGGATTATCATAAGACTTTTTCATTGTACTTAAACCTCTGTGATTTTACCAGAATGTGTCTTGGCATTTATTATTTTTTATTAGTTTTACCTGGAAAACAATGAGTGCTTTTTAACTGAAGATTTTTGCTGCTGCTGTTCCTCTCTTCCTCTGTCTTTTCCTCCAGTTTTATTGTATCCTTGCAATACTTCTTTTTCTATTCCATTTTCATCCAGGATATTTATTATATCCATAGCTTGGATCTCCCCTATTTGTATTATCTTAATTCTTTTTCCGTTTCCTCTGCATTGTTTCTCTCAAGTTCATCTTCCAGGTCACTATTTTTTCTGTATACTTGTTGCTTCTAGTGTGGTTTTCATGGTTTTATTGTTACTTAGTTTCTTCTGCTCTTTCAGCTCACTTTTAAATCTCCTCTTGCTGGTTTATCACTTTGTTCAGCTATTTAAAGAATTTATGTTCTCTTTAACTTACTTGAAAATGTAGGACAATATTTGACTTAAACTTTGTTTCCATTTTTGTAGGAACTTCTTAATAGGTTCATGTTAGATACTTCCTGCTTATTACTCATATTTGAATGAGGCTTACCATTTGTTGAAAATCATATAGGGTGGGGCAGGGAGAGGAAGTGAGCCTTAACTCTCAGCTTCTTCAAATCATGTTGTTGTCTCACGATACTTTCTTGCCAAATCTCTACTATAGGAGCTTGCATCCCCTTAAAGTAAGCTCATCTCCAGGGTAGGAGGTAGGAGTGACTTAGAATAAAGACTTTTCTAGGCTACATTTTTGTTTGGAGATTTAATTGACTCTGGTTTGTGACTGCAAAGCTTATTACTGTTTCCTCACTTATATCCTTTTCTCATCTTCAAGTACTCTCTCTGTCAGGGGTCTAGATCTAGAGAAAATGCAGATATTCTATTTCTCAAGTTCTTTGAAGATTCCTGTTTTAGTTGAAAAGTGTGAGCACTAAATATGTTTGTAATGGGGGGGCTACATAACTATATAATTATAATATTTTCCTTACTTTTTCTCCCAACTTGTGATACCCCCAAGTCTTTTAATAATATTCTTTGGTTAGATGTTAAAATATACTGTTTTGGATTCTGTGGCTTTAGTTGTGTTTGGAGACAAAGGCATGAATGCAAATAATTCAGCAGAATTATATCTGCATATGTTATGCTTTATACTGACGTTATATTGGAGGAGAACCACATTGTCACACCCTTTAAAAAATAATGCTCTGCTCCTGAGATTATGGTCTCTACAGATGAGAATCTTTTTAGTTGAAGATCCTGAGATTGACAAAGCCCAGCATCCGAAGTACCAGTCACAAGGTCTTCATGGCCAAATGTGATTTTCGTTTTTGGAATAAGATCCGTGAGTTCTTCTTTTTCCTTTCACAGGACAAGCAGGAGGACACGAAGACTATTTTGAAGGGCATAGATCCGGCCAAGCATCAGGTGAGGGTGGCCTTTGATGCTTGTAAGCTACTACATAAAGACTAGATGTTGTAGGTAACCAGAATTCTGGATCTGAACTCCAGCCAAGAAGTTCCAGGACCCTGATGGGTGACAAAGGAAATCCTCTTCAAATGAAAAAGATTATGAAGTTTAAATAAAAGGAGATTTACATTACTAGTAATTTGCCTCCTTAGTATTTTTTTAATGTGATATTCCTAAAATATCCTGTAGGTGAAAATAAATCTTACTCTGATAGTTCTTTTGTATTCTCCCTTACTGGGAGAGTTAAAATACCCCAGAGGAAAAAAAGTTCCATTGTAAAATTCTTTCTATTCAACTTTGTGCATCAAAAAAGTATGAAACTTAGATTTAGGGTGGCATATTGGATTTTTTTAATATAATCTTCAGATTAAAAAAATTAATTAATTTTTTACTATATTATTCATGCCCTAATTTATATAAACTTAAATTTTTTAAAAATTATCTCCTATTCATTCTGAAATTGGTTTTTAAGAAGGTGAATACTTGTTCACAGGCAACATTTCTTTTCTTTTGAAAAAATATGTGGAATTTGTGCCTGATGGTTTTAAAAGTCAAGCACAGTTAATATCCATTGTAATCCAGAGAGATTTGTTTAAACTCAGGAGCAGTGCTTAATTTATATAAATTACAAATAAATTGTGATTGGATGACAATTAACTTAGGTCACCTAAAATAAATTTTTCAGCATCAAGCCACTCTTAAATATAATGCTTATTAAAATATTTTCATCAATGGCTTGTTGAATAAGAAGTTTTTATATTCTGATTTGAAGAAATAAAATCAATGTATTTCACAAAATACGTGAAAATGTGAACTTTTACTCAGTTTATGTAGTACTTCAGGCTCCTATCTAGAATGCAAAGCTTGAGTGTTACTTCAGATAAGATATTCCTTTCTTCCTGGATTTGTTCAATGTAATGTGACTATAAATCTCTCTCTCTCTCTCTCTCTCTGTGTCTCTGTCTCTGTCTCCCTCTCTCTAGCTGTCTCAAAACTTGGGGTACTTTTTATTATTATTAGTTTTTAATTTAACCTCTATTGTATTTTTTCCATTATCATTTAGTTCCCTTAAACCCTTCCCCCAAGCAATCACCATGCTGTTCTCTGTATCCATGAGTCTTTTTTCCTTTTGCTCAATACCTCCACCCCCAACCCTGCCCCCACTAGCTGTCATCTGCTCTCCATCTGAGTCTGTCTCTGTTTTGCTTGTTAGTTCAGTTTGTTTGTTAGATTCCACATATGAGTGAAATAAATCATAATGGTATTTGTCATTCTCCGACTGGCTTATTTTACTTAGCATAATGTTCTCCAGGTCCATCCACACTGTTGCAAAGGGTAAAATTTTCTTCTTTTTTATGGCTGAGTAGCATTCCATTGTGTAAATGTCCCAGAGTTGTTTAATCCACTCATCTACTGATGGACACTTGGGCTGCTTCCATGTGTTGGCAATTTTAAATAGCGCTGCAATGAACACAGGGGTACTTATTTTCTTTCAGATTAGTGTTTTGGGTTCCTTTGGATATATTCCCAGAAGTGGGATCACTGGGTGAAAAGGCAGATCCATTTTTAATTTCTTGAGGCATCTCCATACTGCTTTCCACAGTGGCTGCACCGATCTGCATTACCACCAACGATGCAAAAGGGTTCCCTTTTCTCCACATCTTTGCCAGCACTTGTTGTTTGTTGATTTATTGATGATAGCCATTCTGACAGGTGTGATATGGCATCTCATTGTGGTTTTAATTTGCATTTCTCTGATGATTAGTGACATTAAGCATCTTTTCTCATGTCTGTTGGCCATCTGTATGTCCTCTTTGGAGAAGTGTCTATTCAGGTCCTTTGCGCATTTTTTAATTGGGCTGTTTGTTTTTTTGGTGTTGAGTTTTCTAAGTAGTTTATAAATTTTTTATATTAACCCCTTATCAGATATATCAGCAAATATGTTCTCCCATTCAGTGGGTTGTCTTTTTATTTTGTTGATGGTTTCCTTTGCTGTGCAAAAACTTTTTTAGTTTGATGTAGTCCCATTTGTTTATTTTTTCTTTTGTTTCCCTTGCCTGGGGAGATATATCTGATAAAAAAATTTTAGGAGCAATATCTGAGATTTTGCTGCTTATGTTTTCTTCTAGGATTTTTATGGTTTTGGGTCTAATATTTAAGTCTTTGATCTATTTTTTAATTTATCCTTATGTGTGGTGTAATAAGGTGGTCTAGTTTCATTTTTCTGCATGTATATATCCAGTTTTCCCAACACCATTTATTGAATAAGCTATCTTTAGCTCACTTTATGTGCTTGCTTCCTCTGTTGAACATTAATTGACTGTAAAACTGTGTGTTTATTTCTGGGCTCTCTATTCTGTTCCATTGATCTGTGTGTCTGTTTTTATGCCAGTACCAGGCTGTTTTGATTACTATGTCCTTATAGTATAGTTTGACATTAGGCAGCGTGATTCTTCCAACTTTGTTCTTCTTTCTCAGGATTACTGTTGCTATGAGAGAGGCCTTTTGTGGTTCCATATAAATTTTTGAAATATTTGTTCCAGTTCTGTGAAATGTGTCATTGGAATCTGAATCTATAGATTGCTTTCAGTAGTATGGACATTTTAATGATGTTAATTCTTCCTATCCATGAACATGGTATGTGCTTCTACTTATTTGTATCTTCTTCTGTTTCTTTCTTCAGTGTCTTATAATTCTCCGAGTATAGGTCTTTTACATCGTTGGTTAAGTTTATTCCTAGGTATTTTACTCTTTTTGTAGCAATTGTGAATGCCATTGTTTTCTTAATTTCCCTTTCTGTTAGTTCTTTATTGGCATATAAAAATGCAGTTGACTTCTGGATATTAATTTTGTATCCTCTACTTTGCTGAAGACATTTATCAATTCTAAGTTTCTTGGTAGAATCTTTGGAGTTCTCTATGTACAGTATCATGTCATCTGCACATAAAGACAGTTTTACTTCTTCCTTTCCCACTTAGTTGCCTTTTATTTCTTTATTTCTTTTTTTTTTTTTTTTTTTGGTCTGATTGCTGTGACTAGGACTTCCACAACTGTGTTGAATAAGAGAGGTGAAAGTGGACATCCCTGTCTTGATCCTGATCTTAAGGGGCAACGCTTGAACTTTTTGCTGGTTGAGTATGATGCTGGCAGTAGGTTTGTCATATATAGGGCCTTTATTATGTTTAGGTATAATGAATGGTCCCTTTATTCCCACTTTGCTGAGAGTTTTGATCATAAATGGGTTTTGGGTTTTAGCAAAAACTTTCTCTGCATCTGTTAATATGATTATGTGGGCTTTACCCTTCATTTTGTTTATATGGTAAATCACATGTATTGATTTGCGAATGTTATACCAACCTTGCATTTCCAGAATAAATCCGACTTGATCAGGGTGTATGATCTTTTTGGTGCATCATTGTATTTGGTTTGCTAGTCTTTTGTTGAGAATTTTAACATCTATGTTTGTCAGGGATATTGACCTATAATTTTCTTTATTTTTAGTGTCTTTATGTTTTGGAATTAGGATAATGCTGGCCTCATAAAGTGAGCTTGGGAGACTTCCCTCCTCTTGAATTCTATGAAAAAGTTTGAGAAGGAGAGGTGTTAGCTCTTCTTGAAATGTTTGGTAAAATTCACCTGTGAAACCATGTGATCCCAGACATTTGTTTGTTGGGAGTTTTTTGATTACTGCTTCAATTTCATTAGGTATAATCTGTCTATTCAGATTCTTTGATCCTTCCTGATTTATTTGTGGAAGATTGTATGTTTGTAGGAATTCATCCACGTTGTCTAGGTTGTCTAGTTTGTTGGCATATGATTGTTCATAATATTTTCTTAACAGTCCTTTGTATTTGTTTGGTGTCAGTTATTATTTTTCTTCTTTCATTTCTGATTTCATTTGTATGGGTTCTTTCTCTTTTTTTTCTTAATGAGTCTGGTTAAAGGTTTGTCAGTTTTGTTTATCTTTTCACAGAACCAGCTCTTGGATTCATTGATCTTCTGTATCGGTTTTTTTTTTTTTAGACTCTATTTCATTTATTTTTGCTCTGATCTTTATTATTTCCTTCCTTCTGCTCACTTTGGAATTTGTTTGTTGTTCTTTTCAAGTTCCTTTAAGTGTGAAGTTAGATAGCTTATTTGAGCCTTTTCTTCTTCTTCTTTTTTTTTTTTGAGATAGGCCTGTAATGCTATGAATTTCCCCCTTAAAATTGCTTTCCCAGTGTCCCACAGATTTTGGAATGTTGTGTCTTCATTTTCATTTGTTTCAAAGTATCTTTTGATTTCTTCCTTGATCTTGTTGTTGACCCATTCATTGTTTAATGACATGTTATTTAGCTTCCATGTCTTTGTGTGTTTTTTAGTGTTCTTGTGATTGATTTCTAGTTTCATAACATTGTGGTCAGAGAAGATGCTTGATATGATTTCAATCTTCTTAAATTTATTGAGACTTGTTTTATGTCCTAACATGTGGTCTATCCTAGAAAATATTCCATGTGCACTTGAAAAGTACGTATATTCTGTTGCTTTGGAGTGAAATGCTCTGAAGATATCAATTAAATCCATTTGATCTAGTGTGTTGTTTAAAGCTGCTGTCTCCTTTTTGATTTTCTGCCTGGAAGATCTATCTATCCATTGAAGTCAGTGGGGTGTTAAAATCCCCAACTATGACTGTATTTCTGTCGATCTCTCCTTTTATGTCCGGAAGCTACACTAACCTCCTCCCAGGACCAATCTGGAATTACAACTTAATTGTAGAGAAATCATCCAGAGTAACCAACTGACCACTAGCTGGAGAGAAGCCTTATAACCAAGGACAGACAGAAGAAACCACTTCACCACAAGACTGGTAGGCAGTGCGGAGGAGGCGCGAAAGGGCTGGCTGGGCTCCCACGGGCGGCCACTGAGGTTCCAGATGGATAGTTCAGTGGCCGGGGGATTCCCCCTGAGAAGTGTTAGGGTCTAAATCCCAAGCTGCATTCCCCAGCCTAGAGCACTAGAGCCAGAAAGGAACTCAGATAATATCCAGCTGTATGAAAAAGCAGCAGGGTTCCTATCTACCAGGGAGAGACAGCTGGAGATGCAGAGAGACTTTTAAAGGGCCAGTGCACAAGATTTCATTTGCAGCCCCCTACCCCGGACTCCGGCAGAGGGAGGGAAGAGTGGAATAGAGACACTTGATGAGAGTCTAGGGCTGGTGACTCTGGGGAGAGAACTAAAAGAACAGCTACCTGGATCCCTGTGCTGAGTCATTCCTCATACTGCAGAAGTCATCTTTCTCAGGCAAAGCACTCCTTTCCTAGTGGTATCAGGGTGAGGGGAAGCAAAAGCCCTGCCCTCAGTAATTATTCTGCCTCCCCTTGTGGTGCTTAAGCCAGACTGCTGATCACAGCTTGATTAGATTAACAACTGATTGGCTTGGCAATTGATTAGTTTAACAACTAAGGTAGAAAATACAAAGAAGCAGCAAAAATGGGAAGACAAAGAAACAGACCCCAGATGGAAGAACATTAAAATGCTCTAGAAGAAATAGATGAAATAGAGGCAAGCAATTTATCGGATAGGGTTCAGAGTAATGATTATAAGGATACTCAACAGCATGAGAAAAAAGACATAGAAACCATAAAATAGAACTAATCAGAAATAAAGAATGCAAAATAATCTCACTGGAAGGAATAAACAGTAGGTTATATGAAGCAGAGGATAGAATCATTGTTTTGGAAGACAAGGTAGAAAAAACACCCAGTCAGAGCAGCAAAAAGGAAAAAGAATTAAAAGAAATGAGAGCTTAAGAAACATTTTGGACAACATGAAACATAATATCCACATCATGGGATTACCAGAAGGAGAAGAGAGTGAGCAAGGGGTCAAGAACCTATTTGCAAAAACAATGACTGAAAACTTCCCTAATCTGATGAAGGAAAAGCCACATAATGTCCAGGAAGCTCAGAGAGTCAGTCCCAAACAAGTTGGACCCAAAGAGGCCTACACCGAGACATGTCATAATTAAAATGACCAGGCTTAAAGACAAGGAGAGAATCCTAAAAGCCACAAGAGAGAAGCAGGTAGTTACCTACAAGAGAGCACCAATTAAACAGGCATCTGACTACTCAGCAGAAACATTTCAGACCAGAAGGGAGTGGTGTAAAATATTCAAGGTGGTGAAAAGTAAGGACCTACAACCAAGGCTATTTTACCCAGCTAGGCCATCATTTAAAATCAGAGGAGAAATAGGGACCTTCCCAGACCAGAAAAAGCTAAAGGAGTAGGTTAACACCAAACCAGTACTGCAACAAATGTTAAAGGGCTTGCTTTAGGAAGAAGAAGAGAAAGAAAAAAGAAAAAAAGAGAGAGAGGTGAAGTCTATCTTAACAATAAAATGGTGCTACATATATATCTATCAATAGTCACCTTAAATGTAAATGGCTTAAATGCTCCAACCAAAAGACATAGGGTAGTTGAATGGATAAGAAAACAAGACCCATGTATGCTGCCTCCAAGAGACCCACCTCAGATCAAAAGATAATGCACAAAGTGGAAGTAAAGAATAGGAAAAAGATATTTCATGTAAATGGAAAAGAAAAAAGATGAGATAGTAGTGCTTATATCCAACAAAATAGGCTTTAAAACCAAGGTTATAGTTCATATTGATAAAGGGAACAATCCAACAAGAGGATATAACCCTAGTAAACATTTATGTACCCAATATAGGAGCACCTAAATATGTAAAGCAAATCTTGATGGGATGCCTTTTAAAATGAGGTTTGCAACCCCACTTTTAGAGGTTCATATTCAACATATTTGAAATGACTGTCTGCATTTTAGCTAATATCCCAGGATATTCTGATGACAAGCCCTCCATATTCCACACTTGGAGGCATTGCTAGAGTCTGTACAGATTATTTTGCATCATTGTAGAGTTCTGTTCTTTTTCCATCTTTGCTTTATAACCAGTCATTCTTCCTTCATCCAAACTGAGTAAGCTTGGTTTTCTTTGTTACTTGTGATATTTAGAAACTAAGCTAAGCAAAAACCCTAGAACGGTGCCTCTTAATCTCTTTTCCATCTCAATTCTCCCAAGGGATATGAACATCATCAGTAACAGTAGATCACTAAAGTAATGATAAGTATACAATGGTAGGCTGGAAGAATGTACCCTGAAAGGTAGACTATCAGAATCCTCACAGGAGTGTCAGCCCTCAGCCCATAGGCTGCATGCAGCCCAACACAAAATCATAAATTCACTTAAAACCTTATTTTGCTCATCAGTTTTTCTTAGTGTTTGTGTATTTAATGTGTAGCCCAAGACAACTGTTCTTCCATTGTGGCCCAGAGGTGCCAAAATGCTGGACACCCCTGTGAGTCTAGTATGTATACAGTATAAAACATGCCCTGGTTGGTGTGGCTCAGTGGATTGAGTGTTGGCCTGCGAACCAAAGGATCCCTAGTTCAGTTCCCAGTCAGGGCACATGCCTGGATTGTGGACCAGGTCCCAAGTTGGGGGCGTGTGTGAGACAACCACACTTTGATGTTTCTCTCCTTCTCTTTCTCCCTCCCTTCACCTCTCTCTAAAAATAAATAAATAAAATCTTTAACAATGGAAAAAATAAAACAAAACCCTCTACTTCCCCTCTCTTGTGATTCTGGTCCTTCTCCCAGTGTTCTCCAAATCCAAGAAAACATTACCTCTGTGATATAGTTAGAATCCTTATAAATATGCCTTGCATGCCCGTGACTATGATTTTAAAGGAAATAAATTTGTTTTGAAGACAACAGACATACTGTAAAATTGAATTTTGTAACCTAAAACCAAATAGAAAAAACTGCACTTTTCTTCTCATAGTACTTACTTATGAGAACTAGAACTTTGTAGTGTATTTTACATGGATAAGCTTTTGGGGGGGCTTATGAGCTCTAATTATCCACTTATCAATATATTTCATGTGTTAGTGACTAGCTTACCTTAATACTTTTTAAATAAGACCTTTCACTTTTTAAATGATAACGCTTTGTTAAGGAATAATATATATACATATTGTTGCATTTTACTACTCAAAACTTGAAAATTTACCCATTTTTTCTTGATCTAAAACTATCTGAAATACACAAAATTTCTAATGTGTTCTTTTTTTTATAAAAAGCCACGTTCTTTTTTTTTAGGTTGTATGTTGAATGAGTCCTTTCAGCTATCTCAAGGTTGTTTAAACATAAGTACAAATGACTTTCAGTCATGAAGGTAAAGTTGATTTACCTTTTTGAAACTTCTCTGCCCTCTATCATTTCAAGCACGTAGGCATATTAAATAATATATGGAAGAGAAACAAACTAAACTGGAAAATATGTAGCTACACCCGTAAACAAGACTAAAGAACTCTCTGGACTAGAAGTGGATCATGGATCCACGGTTGAAGCTGTAGGCCCAAGAAGAATTCAGGCTAAAAAAACATCGCCAGTGGGACTGGGATTTCAACCTCTATGGGGATATAGGGACCGAACACATCTCACATGGAGCAGAATAGATTGTGTCTACTTGAATGAAGCAAGGAACTGGGACCTTACTGTCCTACCTGTGAACTAAGACAGAAAAAAAGCTCCAAGCAGCTTCCCGCAGTTGCAGTTAGAAATTAGTTTAATTGTTCCTGGGAGAGAGGAGAAAAAAAGACAGCAGTAACTTAAACTTGGAGAACACCATTCTTTGACGTAGTGAGCAGAACTGAATTAATTCCATGAGACCAGAAACTGAAGCTACCAATACAAGATCTGAAATGGAATTAAAGGGCCAGACTGAAGCACCTGGCAAACGATCTGATGAGAAGAAATAAGTTTGTGGATGGAAATAAAAGAAAATAGGCTTATGCAAAAAAAGCTTATTCAAATAAATTATAAAGCTCAAGTGCAAATTTATATTGAGAGGTAGACAAAAGGCAAGCACACAAAAAGGAGCAAAACAGGAGACTTCATGCCCAAGGAAATTGACATAAAAGACTTTTAATCTTGAAAATTTTAAACACCCTTCTTTTAAACTATGACCAATAGCTGTAAAATGATGTGAGACAACAAAAGATGATAATTATGAATTAAAAACAGGTGAAATAAAGCAAATATAAGCTTTGGGGGCAAAATTGTGGAAATAAAAACTCAATATATAGCCCTGGCTAGTATGGCTTGGTTGGAGCCTCATTCCGTAAACTGAAAGGTTGCAAATTCAATCCCAGACAGGGCACGTAACCTAGGTTACAGGTTTGATCTCTGGTAGGGGCATGTATTGGAGGCAACCAATCAATGTTTCTTATGTCAACATTTCTTTCTCCCCCCACTTCCTCTCTCTTTAGAAGCAATGAATAAATGTACTGAAGGTGAGGATTTAAAAAAACAAAAAGCTCAATATATGAATAAACAGTATATTGAATACAATAGAATAAAGACTTAGTGAATCAGTATAAAACAAGAAATAACACAGTAGTATAGCTCAAATATGAAGAGAAGCTGAGAAAAAAAGGATAGATTGAGAAGCCCCACCAAACATCTATTTGAAGTTCCTGAAGGAGAGGTTAGAAATAGAAAATGGAGGCAATGTTTAAGGAAATAATGATGTAGAGTTTTCAAGCATTTAAGCCAGATATGAATCCTTGGTTGAAAAAATAACCACTAAGCAGAACAAATTAAACTAGAATTTTAAGGATAAAGAAAAATGTCTCAAAAGCTCCTGGAGGAAAAAATGCATTATTTACAAAGGAACAATAATAAAATCTTTGACAGCAGATTCTCATTAACAGTAATAATCACATCCTGCCACCCACCCTGCTGAGGTTCCCCAAGTTACCTGCGTAATACCACCCTCATCTTGCGTGGTGGATGTGGTAGAGCACAATTGACTGGCTCAGAATCTTAAACAGTGTCCATCTCAGTGTCACCCAAAAGTGAACTGTGGCAGATTACGCTGAGCCTTAATAAAGCATTGATTGATGTCTAAAATAATAATCACAGAAGGTAGTGGGGGTTAATATCCCCAAAATATCAAGAGAAAAAGCCCAAAATATAGAAATTTGTACTCACCTACCATTCCAGAGAAGGAAAAATAAGCATATTTTCAGATCTACAAAGAATAAAAGGCTTTACCACCTAAGACCCTTATTTAAAGATTTGTAAGGAGAAGAGTAAGGAGAAAAATGAACCCTGGAGGAAGGCCTGGGATGCAAGAAGCTATGGTAAGCAGATAAATGGGTAAAAACATAAATAAAAATTTTTTAGTATAAACCCTTTATTTCTATGATAAGAACAAAAGTAGTACTAAAATTCCAGACAGCAATAACATGAAATTCAGAAGTATATGTTAGAAGGTTAAAAGCCATTCTACAGGCCTGGTGTTGTTCAGGAGAGGAGGATCAGACACTAAATAGCTTTAAAGCCTTTGTAAGAAAAACAGATTAGTAATTAGAACAAACATAAACCTAATGAACTCATTTGTTAAAAGGCAGAGACTTTTGAATTGGATTCAAAATTTAGCAAATTCTGTTTTCAGGAGACAAGCCTAAAGCAAAATGAAAGGGAAAGGTTGAGAAAGTGGTAGAAAAACTATGTAAGGCAATATTAACATCAGACAAAATGGAAATTGAAGCTAAAAACATTTTTAGAGATAGTTGAATGCTCCTTCAACTAATACAACAATCACTATCAATAACTGACGATCTACGCTCCAAATAAAAGAGAAAATTATAAAATTACAAGAAAATTTGATTTACATTTGTTGTGATAAAATTTTTCATACTTCCATGAAACTAATAGATCAAGCATAAAACTATAGTTAAGAATAGAAAAATCTCCCTGACTGGAGTTCAGTGGGTTGAACATCGCGCCACAAACTGAAAGGTAGCTGGCTGAATTCCTGGTATGTTTCACTCACAAACTGATGTTTCTCTCCTCATTCTCCCTTCCCCTTCTCTAAAAATAAATAAAATCTATTTTTTAAAAAATAGAAAAATCAGGTTTCCTCTTTTAAATAAATTAATAGGCTATGTGTTCTTTTTCAATACATGGAACATGTATAAAAATTTTCCATGTTGAAGGCCACAAAATGCTTTTAAAACAAACTCCTTAATCATATGGTCTACATTATCTGATCTCCATTGCTTTAAAATTACAAATCAGCAATAAAATCTTTTTTTAAAAAAATCCTATACATCTAGGAAATCAAAAATACTTTTACATAATTTGTTACTTAAAAAAGCAAAATTACAAAGTAGAGATTCTCACAAAAACTACACATCAAAACTTGGGTACGAGGATACAACTGAAGTGGTCTGTAGAAGGAAAATTGTGTGTGTGTCTCTGTGTGTGTGTAATGAGAGTAAAGTAAGCTAATAGAAGAGCAGCAAAGAAGGAAGATAAAAGCAAAAGTTAATAGAAAACAAAAATAAGGATAGAAAGGAAAAAAATGTGTGAAAGCAAAATTAAAAGCTGATTAAAAAAAAAACTACTGAAATAAATCAAATAAGCCAAACTCTTTTTTCCAAAATGGGGAAAGGCACAGGTAAATCATAGACTTGATACAGTAGAAATCTTTAAGATTTGCAAGACAATCATACGAACAATCAATAAATTTGAATACTTAGCATGAAATTAATGCTGTTTTCTTGTAAATCTATAAATGGTCAAAATTGGCTCAAGAATAGGAACCCTCAGTAGAACAATAACCGTATTACAAATTGTATCAGTAATTTAAAGTCAGCCATCCAATGAAGGTAAGAAGCCAGATGGATTTATAGGCTTCACCAAATATTCAAGGAATAGATAATCCCTATATTATTCCAACTGTTCCCAAGAAAAGAGAAAAAATGTTTTTTATTTAATCTTTATTGTATTTTTTTCCATTATCCTTTATCCCCCTTATACCACCATCCACCCCTGCCCCGCTGCCTGCAGTTATCACACTGTTGTCCACGTCCATGAGTCTTTTTTCCTTTTTGCTCAATCCCTCCCTGCCCTCACCTCCCCCTACCCCCACTAGCTGCTCTCCATCCGTAAGTCTGCCCCCATTTTCCTTGTTAGCTCAGTTTGTTCATTAGATTATACATACGCGTGAAATCCTGTGGTATTTGTCTTTTTCTGACTGGCTTATTTCACTTAGCATAATGTTCTCCAGGTCTATCCACACTGTTGCAAAGGGTAAATTTTCTTCTTTTTTATGGCCAAGTAGTATTCTGTTGTGTAAATGTCCCAGAGTTGTTTTATCCACTCATCTATTGATGGACACTTGGGCTGCTTAGGAAAAAAATGTTAAACTACACAATATCTAAGTTTATAACCTTGGAAAATAATTTTCTTTGTCTATGTATATCCTGAAATTTTATTGATCCTGAACAAATACTGGCTATACTAATAAATGCAACATTCATAAGTAATATATACAAATCTGACTCCTAGTTTGAAAGGATTTAGTGGTCAGATATTTTGGTACAAATAATGTGGAATATACATAATGAGACATGAAATATTAATACATTATAAAATCATAGCATTGTTTCTCAAATGTAATTATATAGTTCAAAACCAAAGAATGAATATTTTTAGGGAGGAAAATAAACAGTTTTCAGACCGTTCATTTAAAAATTTCTTTAGTATGTTGAAATTTGAAATTTGATTTGGTCTTTGGACAGCACTTTCTGATTTATTTTATCAGCTAACATTTAAAATACACAGAGCTAACAGTTACCTGTATGAGTACTTTAAAAGTTTATTCTAAAGTAGGACCTTCAAAGTCTTTTGTCTTTGAGATTTAGTTATGTTGATGGATGTCACAGCAAGGCTTAAGAGATAAAGAAAAAGGAAAAGTGACATTGGTATTGCCCACCCATGCTTTAATAATGTACATAATGCAGGTAATGAAAGTCTTACTCTAAGTTTAGGTACTACTCTTTTTAACTTGCCTTTTTCTTATTTACTTAGTAGAAAATTAAAACCTCAAACTATAAAAGGGAAGATTTAAGAGATCAGTTATGCTTAGATTCCTTCTTGGTAAACAATATTCAGGCCCTTACTGTTTTAGATATTAGGTTTATAGTGGTACTCAAAAATGGATGCAATTGCTATTCTCATGGAGCCTACATTTAAATGGCAGAAACATGTTAACCAAATAGTTACATAAATTAATATATGATTGGAACTTTTGAAAAGGTGGTTCATAAGCTGTAAGTCAATAATAAAAAGAGCGATCTAGTTAAAAAGTTCAGGGATGTCTTCCTTGAGGATATAACACTTAATGTGAAGGATGAAAAAGAGCTAATAGGCAAGTATGATGGGGAAGAAAACAACAGCTTGAACAAAAAGGCCCTGAGGCAAGAAGGGAAATAAGTTGCTAAAAGAGTAATTTATTTCCAGTGTGTTGTTAGTTGTAATGATAAATTCAGAAATAAGTTAGATGAAAAACTGGACAACTTTCTAGGTCTTTCTGAGTAAAATTTTCATGGTGTATATTCTGTTTAGTTTGAATTACCAGAATCTTAGATTTATACCTACATTTGACTGTAAATTCAAAATCCATTCTGTAAGCCAGATTATGTTGGTATTATCTATTCATTCTTCCATACCTTCGAGTTAATAAAGGTTGTTGTCTAATCAGTATACAGAGTGGGGTAAAAGTAGGTTTATAGCTGTTCATATGAAAAATAATACAATTAAATAATAGTACAAGAATAAACTTAATGTATTCACAACTGTACACCTACTTTTATAAACAAAAGTCAAAGTATAAACTGATTTGTATAGAAGTTGAAAGATTCTACATCATCAAGATTTTTAAAATCTCTTTTAGAGTGCAATTCCTGTCACTGCAGGCCACTATAACATTTCCATTGAGTTGACAATCTTATTTCTCATTGTTAGTTTGCCTGAGTTGTAGATCAGATATAGTCCTGTAAATAGAGTAAATTGTATCCTTTTGGCAGAGCACACAATTTTTAAATTGACTGTGTGGTAGCTAAAAGATTCTGTTAATTAGAACAGAGCTGAAATAAAGCCTGACTTAATCACTGTTCTTTATCAAGTATTTCTTAGTTACAAAAGAGGATCAGAACAACAGAAATTAATGTGTTTGCATACACAGTGTTAAGTGCTACTTACCATGCAAGTATACTCCTCGTAGTGGCGTTTGATATTAGGATGCTTGGAAGCTGTTAATCATTCATTCCTCTTGCTGGCAACTTCCTAGAAAGAATAATAACAATCTTTATGCTATTATAAAATTGTTTCTTTTGCCTTTGATTTCAGATATTTAATTTCTACTCTAAGAAATATCTGCTCATTGGTGTGTTTTGTGTTCTCCTTTTTACTTACTGCTGAAATACCATAGTGTTTTCAGGGATTGGTTTTTATTCTATGATAGAGTTCTTATTGGCTTATGATAGAAGATCAAGATCTTCCTAATAACCTCACAATACTAAGGCTCCTTTCTCACAGTTCAGATGAATAGTTAGGAAAACATCTTTTTAATCTTAGGAATAAAAAGAAAAATATGGCCCTGGATGCTGAGGCTCAGGGGATTGAGCACCAGCCAGGAAACTGAAAGGTCATCGGTTGGATTCCTGGTCCGGGCACATGCCTGGGTTGTGAGCCAGGTCCCCAGTGGGGGTTTGCGAGGGGCAAATAGTCAATGTATCTCTCACACATGGATGTTTCTCTCCCTCTCCTTTTCCCTCCCTTCTTATCTCTCTAAAAATAAATAAATCTTTTTTAAAATGTAGTGATTTCTCTTTGGGGATCAAACCTAAACCTAAGTGTTTTCTTTAATGGTTATTGTTTGGTATGCAATATTGAACTTGACCTGAAAAGGTTACACCATCTAGTGTGGACTGAAATTAATCCTGTATTTTGGAGGAATGGAGGTAGGTTGTATAAGTATTAAACCTTCATTATGTCTATGTCATTGGCACTAAGTATTTAAAATAGATGGTTAATTAATTGTTACTGATGGATTATTTTTGTTTCTTTAATAGGAACATGAATCTGAAGGTGGAAGAACACCCTTGATGAAAGCTGCAAGAGCTGGTCATTTGTGCACTGTGCAGTTTCTTATTAGCAAAGGTAAAGAAAGTACAAGTGATCATTTCCAAACGGATGCAGTTTCTAAAGGAAAATCCTAAACTGTTGCAATTTATGTTAAAGCCACTTTGCCTGCAGCATAAGTGCTATATTCTAGTCTTTTGTTGCTGTATGTTATTTAGTAATCATAGAGTTCCTAAGGTACCTACTAGGGTTGATCTTTATTAGTTTTGAGTTTGAAGTTTTTAATCAACCAAGTAGTAGATGGTTACTCCCAAAAATTGTAAAAGCCAAATGTAAATGTCCAGCTATATTTAGTAGATAGAGTATGGTTTAGCAAATGATAAGGCAGTTCTGCTGGAAATGGGGAAGTGGGTAGAAGGGGGAAAGTCTGCTACTGTTGTTTATGGGACAGTTGGATTAAGTATACAAGGGTATTATTTATTAGTATATTCATTTAAATTTAGGCAAAGAAATTCAAATGATAGATGAAGAGGTAGTTCAATACTATTTACTATAGAAAAGTAAAACACTGTTGAACCCATTTTAGTTGAACCATATAAAATTGTCATTTTATACATAAAAATGGTATATAATACCAGCAATTTCATTTGGTTCTGTCTAACTTTGTATTATATTATTAGAGGTACTCTGGCATCTAATGAAAAATTCTAGTATAGGATCGTAAAATGCAAGGAAGCTCCACTTAAGTGATGTCATTTTATTAAAATAAAAATTTTATAGCTCTGTTATAAAATTCTGACATTTTGTACCACTAAGAATGCAGTATAATATTTTCTTATTTTTAATATAAAATATTTTTAATTGGATAAACAAGGTTTATTGTCTTCATATCATATTTCTGCTACCAAATAAGACCTCTCTTTACATAGTGTTATAACATATTCTGTGAAAATTATTTACCTCAATCACAGAGAAGTAATAAACAGATGGATAACCGTTGAAGTTCTCTCGTGCTCCTTTTCATTCCCAAAAACTGCCCTGCCAAGCATATAATCAGACTCATAAGGAATAGGAACACATTGATTGTAGCCTTCTTAGAATGTAGTAACTGCTAAATAGTCCTACCATCTAAATTTATTAACAACTTTAAAAATAATCTTATATCAATAATGTAAAGATGTTCATTGATGTGCCTTGCCTTCCCCAAGTTAGGTTCAGCTGGATATTTCTGAAAATGAAATAAATTAGTAACAGTTTCACCCATAGGTTTATTTTTCTGTTCATAATATAAGCTTGAAGTTAAGAAAGAAGGAAAAATGAATATTGCTATAGTCTTAACTATTTACTTTAGCCCTTTGAGGTCTGTGAAAGGTAGTTGAACTAAAAATCAGTACTGTTTTCCCAGGGGCCACAAACAGTTTTTCAAAAAGAGGCTAAGAAAAATTTTGTGTTTAGGTTTGCTTCAGGTCATATTGTACAAAGCTATTGAGCACTTTACTAAAATAGCCTTTCAGATAACATATTTGGATAATCTTGTCTTCTCTTCATATCCAGATCCCTCTGACTCTTAATATACACAATTTGAAGAATTATATTTTTCCTAAATCTGGTTTTTTAAAAAAAAATCTGTTTTCTCTACTTTGAGACCCAGCTGTATTTGCTACATTCTAGAAATAGATCAAAAATGTTTTTGAAACATTTTGAAAGTTACATACAATGCTATTATTTGATGCTTATGTTAACCTATATATATATTTATTAGTCTTAGTCTTCTAGATTTTCCATTTTAAAAGTGGTATTGAATGAACGAACTACAACCATGTGCAACAATGTGGATGAATCTCACAAATACTATACTGAGTGAGAGAAGCCAGATACAAACAAAAGAGTACATTGCATGACTTCATTCATATAAAATTCAAAAATTAAAACCAGTGTGGAAGTCAGGATAATAATTACTGTTGGAGGGGTGGGTACTGACTGAAAGAGGGCACAAGGTGGGACTTTTGGTATGCGGATAATGTTCTGTTTCTTGATCTGGGTGCTGGTGACACAGGTATGTTCACTTTGTGAAAGTTTTTCAAACTGTACAATAATTATTTATGTGCTTTTTGTATATTATAGTTAAAAAAGGTGTTTACAGTGATACCGCCTGTGAACTGGCTTGATTTCAACCTTTGGTAAAATTGCTGCGTATTTCTCTTTGAAGGTGCCAATGTGAATAGAGCTACAGCCAATAATGATCATACAGTGGTGTCGCTGGCATGTGCAGGAGGTCACCTGGCAGTTGTTGAACTACTCTTGGCTCATGGAGCTGACCCTACTCATCGACTCAAGGTATTCTACTTTAAAATAAGTGAATAAATAAATAATGTATACATAGCTGTTAAAGTATATTGAGAAAGAACTTCTTAATTATTCTTAAATTTTAGAGTTCTTGCTCTGGGTAATAGGCACTGTTGTGAATTTGACAAGTTGCAAGTACAGTTTATATAAACGTCTTTGCTTCATTTTATTATTCAGAATTATCTTAATTCCAAATGGCTGTTTTGATTTATCACGTGGCATATTCTTTTTCTATATTACCCCCAGTTGCTCTCCATTATAGAGCTTTGAATTTGTAGTTACTTCCAAAGTACCCGAGGTCTTTTCAGTCTTATTTGATATTTATAGTATTTTGAATATGTGCTATGATGGCTGAAGAAGTTAATATTATATTTTCTCTAAATATTTTTTCCTGGGTTTCATGTACTATTCTTTTGCATTCCTATCTTTCTGTTTTAGTAAGTTTTCGTTCTACTTTTAAAATCTAGTTCTTCCCCAAATACATCATTCAGGCCAAAAGCTTTAATTAAATAGGTGTCCTCTAATACAATATAAGTTTGTCTGATCTCTTAGTGCTTAATATTCATACTCTTTAAATGAGTTTTGATTTTATGTGAGTTGCTAAGAAATTAAATATGTATAGTAATCATATAAGAAGAAATTTACAAATAATTGTGTCATTGTTTCTCAGGATGGCTCAACAATGCTCATTGAAGCTGCAAAAGGTGGCCATACTAATGTTGTTTCTTATCTGTTGGATTATCCAAACAACATTCTGTCAGTTCCTACTACAGATGTATCTCTGCTCACTCCACCTTCTCAAGATCAATCTCAGGTAAAGTAAAACAGAGCTTATTTGTAAATATAACTGTTCTTGAAATATTGTTTTTTTCTCTTTTATATATAGAGATAAACATGATTGGAAATTATCTAGGGTTTATTTTCCTTAAAGCATGGGAAATTTTTATCTTATTTACTAAAAACTGTTTTTAAAAAAAAAAAACCAACAATACCAAATATAAATACAAATATTCCAAGTTGTCATCTTACTACAACTAGGTCTTTAGGGTTTTGTTGTTTTTTTTTTTTAACTTTTTATTTATTGATTTAGAGAGAAGAGAGAGAAAGTGATAGAGAAACATTGATTTGTTGTTCCACTTATTTATGCACCCATTGGTTGAGTCTTACATGTGTCCTGACCAGGGATCAAACCTTCAACCTTGGCATATCGGGACAATTCTCTAAGCCAGGGCTAGGATTGTTTGTTTTTTAATGAATGCATAAAGCATAATTTTGAACTAAGGAAAAGTTTTTCCCTTAATACCTTCCAAGACACTGTTATTTATCCTAGTTATAACTACTCTGTCAACCAGCAAAGTACAGTTAACCAGGATATATGCACCAAAAGTTCATCAAGGTATTTTTTAAACCTACCTAAAAATACAGCGAGAATATTGACAGTATACTAAGCATACAGAGTTCAGTGATATCTTAAGTTCTTGTCTACAAAATTATCCTGAGAACTGCTAATACACCCCAATTCAGGAAATATGTGGAATTTTTTTTTCTTTTGACCCATGTGAAATTTGAACAAAGGTAAATTGGCTAGAGGATATGTGGCTTGTACTTCTAGCTTAATTGGAGTTAGCAAGGCTTTGGCAAGAGAGTAATATTAATTCCATGTATTTTAAATCATTCATCATTTGTAGATTGCCTGAATTTGTCCAGTCAGTATTCTCAGAAATTATTCCTTAGTGGGGGATTTTTTTTTTAAGAAACAAAAAAGTTAGTTTGGTGGTTTGAAGAAAATCTAAAACAGGATCTCTGTTTAATCTGTGGACCTTTGTCTTATTCTTTGGTCTGAGATTATTTTTTTCTGAGTTGACTTTTTAGGTTCCACGTGTACCAATGCACACACTCGCCATGGTTGTACCTCCCCAAGAGCCTGACAGAACTTCCCAGGAGAACTCCCCTGCCCTTTCAGGAGTACAAAAAGGTTAGCTTTTGAATTATTTTTCTTAAAATGGGTATTTTATTATCTAATTAATGAATTCATAATCCCATGATTAATTGAGGTAGGTAATTCTGAAAATGCTAATATTTCTTAAAGATTGCTTAAAATAGAAAATACATTAAATACTAGGAAAAAATACTTCTCATTTTCCTGTTACCATACTGCAAGGTGTAGTTTTTATCTAACATGGGTGAAAAATGAAGAAACAAATTAAGTTCTTGATTAAATTAAAGCAGTGAAAATTCATCATTCATTTCCCATTTGACAGTTCTTTAACTAAATAGTAGTGTAATATGAAAAATGAAAATATTTCATATTTCATAATATGAAAATTAAAATATAAGACTAAGTCTTCGTAACGCCAATTCAATTCAGTGAGTGAGAAGTTTAAGAATTCCTAAATTTAGTTTCTTTCACATAATGCAGAATATAGTGGATTCACAGCTGTCAGTATGTGAACCTAGACAAATAACTATCAAAGAGTATATAAATAATATCCAAATAAATATTAAGGAGTATGAACTATTTAAAGGACTCAAGTTTATGAGCTTTGATATTTTTTTTCTGTCTTTTCACTGTAGATATAAATAGCCACCTTCACTTGATCATCATATATAGTTATGTCTGAATTCTCTGAAATAAGAAGATAGGTACTTTGTTATCTACATAAGAACAAATATATGAGTCTAATTCATTCAGTATATGATAATCCAGTCCTAGATTTTTGAAATCACAATGGGGTGTGTTAGTGTCTATTAGTATCTTTAATGCTGTGTTTTAAGAAAACTTGGTTAGGGCTAATTGTTAAAACAGCAAACAGAGGCTTCTTTCAAATTAGGTCAGTTTTAGTAATTTAGAGTATTGAGGGCCTTCACCAAGGATTATTTCATTTTTAAACTGTTAATTTCAAATTTATATGATAAAAATACAGGTAAAATGTCTGTCATCTCTCTGACTTATGCTAATTCTAGCAGCTTTCCACAGGACACATAGCTATTCAGACTTTTCAGAAAATGAAGGCTGCCATTTGTAATCTTAACAAATAAAAAGCAAATTAAGCATGTACTTGTTAAGGAATCTGGGTCTCATATGAGCATCAGATAGTTATGTTGCTCAGGTTCAATATTGAAACCCAATATTGAATAGGAAAATATTGAAACCCAAATACCTCTGTTTTTGTTGTTTCTTGTTTGGCTAAACCCTGTAGAGGACTGTACTAACTTTGGCTAGGGAGATTTAGTACTAAGTAAGAAATCTTTAGAAATATGTATTATTAACACGGACCACAAAATAACCAAGAAATAAACTAGGAAAAACGTGAAGTATGTGTAGAGAGAAAGTAAAATATTTTAAATTTAAATTTAATATGTAAGTAAACTGAAATGTTTGAGTAGTGATATTTTTAATTGATACTCAAGTGAGTAATCATATTTTTGCTTATTGAGATACCTTCTTACATAATCCACTCATTTTATTCACTTTGTTTTATTACTTAGTAGTATAAAAGTGAACTACCTTTTAAGGAATCTTTCATTTTTTAAATTATTAGTTAGGAGAAAAAGTTAACACTCTAGACAGACACTTGGGCACTTGGGGTTGCTGGCTGCCAAGTGACATTGCCAAAGTAATATTTATTTATGCAGGATCAAACTGTATAATGCATTGTATTAAGATGTAATGTTAGGATAACTCATGTGCATCACAGAATGTTATATCAGTATGAATTAGGAAAAGTTAGTTGATATAATAAAAGTGCATGCTGAATCTACAGGATAGAAAAACCTATCTTAAATTATTAAAGATATGTTATTATATTTTTCTCCTTAAAGTGACTTTTTCTCTAAAACTTCACATTTATGTCTCTAGAGAAGTTTCTTTGAGTGATGAAACTTGATGTTTGAGCCTTTTGTTTCTCTTAAGCCTACATATTACATCAGTGTTGGATATGTGATTAGGGATAAAGGAAGGGTTCTTATTCTCTAAGACTCTCTTACTTTCCTCTTCTAGCAATCATCTTTTCAAATTCTTATAACATTTGACTTCTGTGTGTTTTAAATAAATCTTTTTATTACTTATACCTGTATCCTTTTAAAATACATTCATGCTCTTAAATCTTACCCAGGTGTCATATATCTATATATATAGATATATGACTGTCTAGAGTGTATCTATATATAGATAGATATTTCCTAATCACATGCTTTTCTTTCATGACCCATGTGCACCATTGTCTAGGCTCTGTCCATCTTGACCCATGTTCTCCTGATTTAGGCAACTAATCTCACATCTATTGTTGATTTTCAAGAATTTGCGATTGTAGGTGGTACCTGACAGACCTCAGAATCACCTCTATAAACAAAATGTGAAACTAGGTGAAAGTGATATGCTCAGTTTTCCAGCATTATTTAGCTTTATTACATATAGTTGTGAATATTCCAATGGGAAAGGATATATAAGTAGTGTCAACCTTTGTCTTTCAAAATCAATTTTTAAAATAAATTTGTTGACTGAAGCCATTTGTTGCATCTAACTTATTTGTTGTAACTGGTTCTACAGAGATCCTAAAAAGGGGGACTCAATTATCTTATGCAGATTTACAGTTTAGAATTTAATCCGTTGACATTTAACAAAGCATTTAACTGATGTCAGGATAAAAAGAAATACACATCTTTTGTGGGCACTTAAGAGTCCTCTTGAGGAATATTTTTCTTGCTCTGAACTCCTACAGCACTTTATTGGTCTTCCTTCAGGCTCTGGTCACTCCTACCTCTGTCTCATACCTTTGGACCCACACATGGAAGGTTGAGTTAATCATACTCAATTGCTGGTGCTTTGACGTTGTGTCTCTTCTCGTTTTACTTATTCCCTTTTATTCCTCTTCAGATTCCCCTGCTTGCCCTGTGGGCAGTCATTCTGTTTTGTTTGATATGCAGGTTGTTTTGTTTTTACAAATTCTTATGTTTAGTGCTTCATGGGTATTTTTAATTTACATAAATGGTATTGTGCTGTAATCCCATGTTGTTTTTTACTTTTTTAACTAAACACTGTTTTTAAGATCTAGTTATGTGTCTACCTCTAGATTGTTCCTGACTGTAGCACAGTGCTTCACCCTGTATATCCTCCATTTTTTTACCTGTCCTTTCTCCCAGGGATGGGTACACAGTTGTGTCTCGCTTCTCACCACCACAAACAATGCTGTGATGAAAATCCTGATACAGTTCCCTCCTGGATCTGTGTGAGAATTTCTTTGGGATAAATTTAGGAAGAGAATTGCCTGTCGCATGTTTGTCTGAAAGTACTATTACACAAATTTGCTCTCTAGAATGGCTAAAAAGCAGTTTACACTTCCACCAGCAATGCATAAGGGTTCCTATATACCCCCATCTCCATGCCTGCCAGTCCTTGGATTTGTCCTTTTATTTGGACTTGAATATCTTTTATCTCCTCTTTTAGATTGTAAGCTCCTCAAGGGCAGGGTTTATGTTGTTTATCTTTGTATGGTCCACTATGCCTTGCTTGTACTAGATGTTCCAGTATTTGTTGAATAAACTAATGAATGCCAGGCTAAAGAATATAGATTACTCTGAGGACAAAAGAAGAATATTAAAATTTTTAAGAATGGAGACATTGTGATTAAAGAGAATGTTTTTTAAAGAATTAATCTAAAAGTAGTATTCTAGAATGGCGGGGGAAAGATTGAAAACAGAAATATTAATGTAAAGTAAGTATTAAATTAACATGTTGCTTTATATTCGAGAGTGAATAGGTAACATGGAAAGTTCTTGTGTTTTTATACCAAATCATTAAGTGTTGAGAAAAAATATATGTATAGTGAATTAAATGAATATTCTTCTGGGAATTTTACTACTGATATTTTCTAGTTTAGTAGATTTCCATTATGTAATCATACTTACATGAATTACATATGCCCAGATTTAATAATGTCTTTTAACATATAACTGCTTATAGTAAAAGGCAGAAGGTTGAAATAATCTCTTAGCTTATAACACAGATGCTCTATCTTTGGACACTCTTGGTTAACCTTACTGTGTGAAAGGTTGATAAGCATGCCCTGTTACTGTGGGGAATTTTGAGACAGATATTTAGACATAAACGGAAAGAATGAGTCAATTCTAGGCCAATGACTTTCATTTTTTACTATGACCACAGTAAGAATATTGAAACCAAGGACACCATTTACATCTATTTACCCAAACACAAATTCCATTACATAGTATATACTCTACTACATTTGATGTACTGTGTTATTTTCTATACTACTTGATCGTTTTTTTCCTATCTCTATTGAAGACCCAGTTGGGAATGCTGTTTAAAAAAATCATTCTTTTAAAACACATTACTCTAGTAAGCTGCTATGTAGTGATATAAGAAAGCAAGGAATCACAGACCAAAATTTATATTTGATTAGACAAAACGAAGTAAGAAAATATAAAATCAAAGCTAGATCTATTTGTACATCATGCATTTTGTCCTTTGGCCATTATTTTTCTATTGCATAGTATATTAATTACTTTAGACACAAAATGGTACAATTAACTCATTTTAGTAGTAAACTAAATATTTGGCAAGTACACATTTACCTCATTTCCTCACTGCCCATAAAAAAATAAAGGCCACATTCTAAGCTGTCTCTATATCATGGTTTCCTATTACAAATACTTTCTACTTGTATTAATAGAAGAAAAATAAAAGAGCAGGAAGTAGAATAGAAATCAAACCAAAAAGATGAGATGGTGACTTTTCCTAAATTCCTAGAGAGTACTTTATAATGTTATTTGGTGTTACCAATGAATAGATTTATTTATGTATATGTGACAGTGAGAGATGTTGGAAGGAGACGAAAATTCTTATTTTCTAGCATCTTATATATTACTGTCTTCCTACTAACTGAAAATTTGTTGCTAAAAGGACACTTGCCACATTCTCTACTTTTCTCCAAAATTGAAAGTGTTGCTTCAGCTTCTAGGAATGATTAAGTTACATTATTTATTTTTAAACAACCTGCTTTATTCTTAATGTTGTTACGGATTGTATTAGTGCTTTGTTGTGTATCCAGGCAATTCCACTAACTCCATGGTTACAGACACTCAGCCATTGACTCTTTGGGGAAGAACTGCTTTCTCTTCATTGCTTTCACCATCCTTTGTTTTTACTGCTACCTATATTCTGGACTTATAGTTTCTATATTCAGTTAAGTTATTTTTAATAATCTTGTGTTCTAAACTTCTTGCATCTTATTCGTTAACAAAAAAGGGCCATTCCTGATACTGTCCTCAAAATTCTAGTCTTATTTGGATCATCTTATTATTTATAAGATTTTTAATTTGTGAACATACAATATGTTCATATAATTACCAGTCTGGTTAGTGTTGTACTCATAACATGGATTTCCTTAATCTTATATACAGATTACATAGCAACTATACAAGGGTGTTTTGAAATTAATAAATGTTTAAAGGAGAATTTAGTCTTTGCAGAATTTCTAAATTTAGACTGCTGATGTCATTGAATTTTCACACAAATGAAAATTTCCTTGCTGGGCTAGCAGAGTTATATATTGCTATTCGTGTTGGCTAACCTCCCTTTTCTTATCTGTTGATTCTCATTAGGTACTTTGAACAAATAAATCCAAACCATGGATTCCTATATAAGCTTATGGAAATATTTATAAAATTATCTCACAAATCTAAAGGTGTTTCCTCTTAAAGGATAAAGTCTTTCCCCACCACTTCGCTCAGATAGGAGTATAAAATTTGAATAAAGACAATATATTTTGCTGAAGTTTTCATTTAAAGAATAACTAAATCTCTTAAAGGGGTGGCAGTGATTTTGGAACTGTGGTCTTCTGACCTTGTTAAAGACAGTTTCTTGTGGAAAAACTGTTAAACTTTGTCAGTAATAAAACATGTTGCAGATATTTGAGATACTGCAGTTTTAAGATCTAGCAAAAAAGCAGTTGAATCTCTGATATTGCTCCTCAATGGTTTTGTCACCCTCTTGCAATTCAATATGTTTCAACATCTGATGGGATATTAACATCAAGTTCTTCTGAACTTGAGAATTATTTTGAATGTTTGAATGATCTATTTTTTGAATTAAGTTAACTATGTTACTAATATATATTGACTACAATTCAGAAAAGTAAACAAGTATTTCTTACCCAGTTCTTTTTTTAAAAGAGCTTCATTGTTGTTTAATTTAAATACCATAAAGTTCACTCATTTTAAGTGTACAATGCAATGAGTTTTAATAAATTTACAGAATTGAATAACCGTCACCACCATCAAATTATAGAATATTTCTCTTTACTCCAAAAGATCTCTCATAATCAGTCTTCATAATCACCACTATAACCCCTGGCAACCACTACTTTCCCTTCTGTCTCTATAGATTTGATATAGAGTTGCACAATGTATGGTCTTTTGTGTCTGCCTTCTTTCACTTAGCATAGTGACTTTGAACCTTTTTCATTACATGGTATACATAAACTAATTACTAAAATTCTACGGCCCACCAAAAAATACATTTTTTGCCAATCTGACAGAAAAGATAGGTATAACTTTGCCCTGGCTGCTGTGGCTCAGTGGATTGAGCTCTGGCCTGCTAACCAAAGGGTCACCAGTTCAATTCCAGTCTAGGGCACATGCCTGGGTTGTGGGCCCAGCAGACTGCGCGCGAGAGGCAACCACACATGGATGTTTCCCTCCCTTTCTTTCTCTGTCCCTTCCCCTCTCTAAAAATAAATAAATAAATAAAACCTTTTAAAAAAATAGTTATAATATTGATTCATTCACACTGGATGGCTATTGTTGTGTTGGCTGTTGTCATTTTTTTGTTTGACTATGTAAGTGAAAAGAGGTCAGTGCCCCTGACTAAATAGTCAGGTATTGCATTTTTAAAAATTCTTGTGGCATACCAGTGTATCGCGGCACACTTGTTGAAAATCGCTGACTTAGCATAATGTTTTCAAAGTCCATCCATGTTGTAGGATATATCAGTAGTTTGTTCCTTTTTATTCTGAATAGTCCCATTCTTCCTAAACAAGAAGTTTAAGCCTTGAATTAAAGTGGTTATTATATATATCCGCCACTTTATGTCCAGATACTAGGATTGTTAATATTGATAATTATTTTGTCATGAGGGGAGTAACTTAAGCATGATGTAAAACCTTAAAATAATACACATTTACTTTATTTTTAACATACATTTTCACTATGAGTAATCTTACATGGGAAATCTGATTTTTCTCCTAGGTAACTTCGTTTTTTTTCTCTCATAGACTTTTACATGGAGAGTTTCCTTAAACTCAGAAAAAAATTGTCCTTTTTAGTATTAGTGTTCAGGTACAGAAGTGTTAAAGACTAAATGGAAGATTTTACAAGGATATGTCTTCAGAAAACTGATTTCACATTACATTTTAATATATTACGCATTTTTTGGCAATTTGGAAGACACTTTCATCTACAAGTTACAGTTTCATGAAGTATTCTTTTTGTGCACAATTAATATTGTACAAAGAAAAATTGAACAGTTAAGCTAACATTAATGGCATCTTAACACTATTTTTATGTTGCTTTACTTTTGATGTTCTTTAAAAGTGTAGTTAAGTAAGCAGAATTTTGAGACTCTTTCCTCTTTCTCTTTTCTTTCTGTCCTGTCTTAATTTCCAAAATGCTCCTATTTTAAAGATTAAATTTTTCTTGTTTAACAAAATCACATTTTTGAATTAGCAACTTCCCAGTTTGTACTGTTAAATAGATGAGTATAGTCTTTAATCTACCTACCACTGTGTGAATCTTTGAACATTCATTCTACAGCATTAGTTATAATGGTTTGGGGAGGGAGGTCCATGTGTGTGGGAGGGGGAGCTGATTTTTTTTTTTTTTTAGCATGGCACTTTTTCAAACATTTTTCATGTGCTTAGGTACATCCAAGCAGAAGTCCAGTTCCCTGCAGGTAGCAGATCAGGACGTACTGCCACCTTTTCACCCATACCAGCCTTTGGAGTGCATAGTAGAGGAGACTGAAGGCAAGCTGAATGAACTGGGACAAAGAATTAGTGCTATTGAAAAAGCACAGCTTAAGTCATTGGAGTTAATTCAAGGTGAACCTCTGAACAAAGATAAGATAGAAGAACTTAAAAAGAACAGAGAAGAGCAAGTCCAGAAGAAGAAGAAAATACTGAAAGAGCTGCAGAAGGTGGAAAGGCAGTTGCAGATGAAAACACAGCAGCAATTTACCAAAGAATACTTGGAAACCAAAGGTCAGAAAGACACAATATCTCTACACCAGCAGTGCTCTCATAGAGGAGTTTTCCCAGAAGGGGAAGGAGATGGTAGTCTCCTAGAGGATCACTTTTCAGAGTTACCTCAGGTTGACACAATCTTATTTAAGGATAATGATGTTGATGATGAGCAGCAGTCTCCACCATCGGCAGAACAAATTGATTTTGTCCCAGTCCAGCCTTTATCATCTCCGCAGTGTAACTTTTCCAGTGACTTAGGTTCTAATGGGACAAATTCTCTTGAACTTCAGAAAGTATCAGGTAATCATCAGATTATAGGACAGCCTCAGATTGCTATTACTGGACATGATCAGGGGCTGTTAGTTCAAGAACCAGATGGACTAATGGTTGCAACTCCAGCCCAGACGCTTACCGACACTCTTGATGACCTGATAGCAGGTGGGTTAAGAAATATATCTGTAATAATTCTCTTTAATCTGTGTGCTCAACTTCTTTATGTGACCCTCCAAAAACACCACCTTTGTACTTTTACATTTTAGAACTATCTTTGTAAAATTATTTCTTGAAGTGTTTTGGAAGTGACCTTAACTAAACTCAACAACAGTGATGCACAAAAGTGTGTTTGCCCCTGTTCTTTGTTTTTATTTGCAAAGGCAAAGGAATAAAGTTGCCATGATCTTTTATTTTAGACCTTTGGTATCAAAACCACCGTGTGATAGATCTCAAAGTAGAATTTCTTTGTAGGCTTTAGAGATACTGACTTAAGATTATACATTAAATTTTCCTGCTAGTGATTTTGATGTTTGGAAATCAGAATTCTAAATCACATTGCTTTTTCTTTATTTATAATTGTATTAGCCCAATTTAAATGTTTTTAATTAAAAGGGATGTTCAGAGAAAACTATAAGCATTCCGTGTTGATACAGTGTTTGTTGTTACAGTGTTTGTTGTTACAGTATTTAAAGTTATAAATTACTATCAACTTGATGATGGTTTGGAGATTGAGATTTTTATATTAACTGTCTTGATGAACGCATACAGACAGAAATACAAACACAACACACACAGAAGGGCGTGGTAACATTAACGTATATGTTTCTGGTTTTCTTTTTTTTTCTTTTCTTTGGTGGAATATTACAACTAGATATGAAATGAGGTGCACAAGTTTACTTTCCCTTTCATTGTCCTTGCAGCAGTGGGAAAACAGTGCAATTAATCATTTACCTTCCTAAAGATGGCTGGTGAATGTATCACCTCCATGAGAGCCCAGTTCAGAAATGCAGCCAGATGGCTGTTGACAGTGGATGAAGACCAAGAACTAAGATGTAGCTGGAGTGATATTCAAAGGCAGGCCAGTCCTCTGTCTCTTGATTGCAACATTTTTTTTTCTTACTGTTGTCTGTTTCTTCCTGTCATATTCTCCTCCCCTCCTCCCAACCCAAATATGCTATCCCAGTTTCCTTCTTTTGTGAGCCTTTAGTCTTCCTAATCTTTACTGAATCTTTAAAAATGTGGAATAAGATTACTTAAATCAGGAATTTTGTTGGGTATGTGTATGAGTTCCAATGCTTATAGAATTGTAATATAGCCTGTGGGCTCCTCTAATATGTAATAGGTATCACTGTGCAGAGGAGCAGTACCTTAGTTTTTGTAAAGACAATAAAAATTCTGGGAAATGTTTTAAGGAGGTAGAGTCTTTAATTTGGATTTTTATATCTTCAGCCCACAGCCACTTAACTCAAATTAACTTTGTGTCATTAGCATTGAGAATTGTTATAAATTATGAATAAACTCTTGTCGTTTGTTTATAGTTCTGATTTCTAATCTGGGTAGAAGCAGATATTAGAGTATGAACTGTGATGATGAATAATAATGAAACTGGTGATCTGGAAATAATTTTTAAGACATAGGATTCTATAAACAGCATTGTAGTGTTCCTAATGAAATACTCAGTTATGAAACTCACTTTACTGATGGATCTAGTTTTGTTGTAACTTTGGACCTGTATTTTCTTTTTTTTTAAGAATGTGTAAGCAGCCCTAAAACTTAACTTATAGATAAGAACTTTATTATAATATTAATAGACGGTTGGACAGTTCTTTTAGGGGAGGTCAAATTTTATTCACTGGTGAATTTGTTAAATTGAAATGGTCTTTGACAAAGTTAATGTGAAACTTCCAAAAGCTTATATAGAAAACATCTTTTGATTATATATGACATTAATAAAAACTAATAACTTAATTTCTGTTACACATTAATATCTAGTGATAGTTGACCTGTCATATTGTACAATATTCTTTTATTAATAAGTCTTAATTTGTAAATCAGCCAATAAATACAAAACTTTTGTTCATGTAAAAATTTTCCATTACATCTAAATTAAATCTAGTTCTCATGCCTTGAATTTAATAAATGAGAGAATACTGTACATTTTACAATTACACTTTAGGGAATATTTATTTGTAAGAGCAATAAATTTACTCTTTAAGTATAGGAGTATTTTTTCTTTATTGTTATAGTCTCAAAATTTATCATGATAATGAGTTAGTAATTACGTAATTTATTAATGTCATGACTAGCTGACTAACTTAGCCTTTTAGTATATAGTCTTATTTGTGTTATATTTCATATATTCCCAGCCAAAATATATGTAAATTCTTGATTGGGAACATAGTTCCTCAAGTCCTTTTCTTCTGAAAGTTTTGGGCTTTTAGAGTTTAGCATAATAGTGACTCTCAGTTCAAATGTCTAGAACTGAGGCCTGGAAATTTAAAGCAATTTAAAGAAACTCAAAATAGCTTTGACCATTGAGGAGTTCTAGAAGTATTTAGTAAAAATATTGTTATCGATATATAAAAAACATTGGCTAAAAATCATCTAATACCAATTATTCACATTTATTGAGCACTTACAATGCACGAGTTTTGTGCTAATGCTTATATACATTATCTCATGGGCTATTTATAATCTATAAAATAAGTGCTTTTTCCACCTGCTTTTCTGTTAAAAAATGAGGCTGATAGAAGTTAAGTTGCTAGTAAGTTACAGGAGTCAAAGTCATTTCAGCCAGGTATAAGAACCTTGGATGTAATAGGGGTGCATCTGATTTCTACTTGAAGTTCTTGAATGTCTTAAAGGTTGTTATTATTTCCTCAAACTTCTAAATTGTATTAAATAAAAAATTTCTTATCTTTATATTAAGATTTGACGGGCATGTAAGGTTTAACATAGTTTTGTGTCTTTAGTACATTGTTATGGCTGTCGGCATCTTAATAGGCTCTCTTACAACAAATTCCGGTTCAAAAGTATTTTATTTTAAATAATTCTGTGGTAGCCAGTGTGACTTAAGGATAGAGTAATTAGGAAGTCCTCTTATTTTAGAGGGCATTTACAATAAAATATGTTTAAATAATTTCCTCTAATAGATGTTAATATTTTATTTATAGTTTTATTTAGATGAAACTAGTAGTTATATAAAACAGATTATAGTGAATTAATTTATTAAAACTTTTTACAACAACATAGCTTATGTACACCTAGTATCTGAGATTTTTATATAGTAAGGCTTATTATCTTCCATATCACCCACAAAACTCTTAAATTTTATAAAGAATTAAGTAGCATATTACACTTAGTTCTTTTATGCTTTTCAGGATACTGCATGAGTTTAATATGAATTATATAGTGACTTTTGATAGTGATCTTAGTGATTTTCAGATACATTTTATTCAGAGGTAGGAAACAATTTAGGATTCATTAAAATGTCGTAGTCCTGGTATAATTTTATCTTAATAAAACCTGTATTCCACATGTATCTTTAAATCTTTACTACTTTTTAGTTTTATCTTTTTAACTCTTTGTATGCAATTAATCCTATTAGAATCATTTCTATGGAATGTTTCTGATTGTCATTATTGCAAGGAGGAAAAAATGTTTCTAGGAATGTTGTAGAAAATGTACAATAATTGATATAACAACACATTTTTGGTAATAGTTTTTAAATGCACAAAAGTTTTTTGTGCATTTCAAATTTTCAAATTTGAAATTTTCAAATTTTTTAAAAGTCAACTATGTAAAGTCTTTTATAACATCACATTCTGGCATAGCACTCTAGTCAACTTTTTAAAAACTTTCAAATATCTGTTTTTCATATAACAAAGAAATAACATGAATAAACAAAATTAGTAATGAGAGAAAAATAGTTCTTCACTAAGGTATATGTTAATAATTATGAGAACACTGTAAAAATCTTATTATTATAAAGGTGCTATATGTCAATCTTTAGTATCTTGTTTGCTGAAGCTAATTTCCAAATATATCAGCTATTTTGAGGAAGTGTAACAAATTAATGTCTGTTTTTAATTCATTAAGTGACAAAAATTTTAAAGCTTTTTTTCCATGTGCATGTTCTTATAGGTGAAACATATATAATAATCATTTCTATTTTTAAATGGATAGTTATGTGGTGACAAGCCGCAGAAATTCATATCACTAAGATAATTTTATTTATTTTTTAAAGATTTTATTTATTTTTAGACAGAGGGGAAGGGAAGGAGAAAGAGAGGGAAGGAAACATCAATGTGTGCTTGCCCTACTGGGGACCTGGCCGCAACCCAGGCATGTGCCCTAACTGAGAATCAATCCGGTGACCCTTTGGTTCGCAGGCTGGCGCTCAATCCACTGAGCCACACCAGCCAGGGTTGCTAAGATAATTTTATATGTATTGATGGTGGGAGGACGACAGTTCATGTAGCAACATACCTGAACATCTTAAAATTTGTTATTTTTAAAAGGTAGTATACTAAACTGAGTCATTCACACTTGTGAATACCTTAGCAAGTAATTGGGGTCCAGTCCTATCAAAATTCTAGAGAAAACATTCTCTAACATTTGAAATGCTTAAGTTTCCCTTTAAGACCCACGTGTTTTTGATTGACTTTTAGTCTGGGCGATAGAAGTTTATTGCCATCACTGAAACTTTGTTGTCTTTTTTTTCTATATTATTAATGATTGTATTTTTTTCTGAGTTTTTTCCTTCTTGAGTAACTAGTAATGTTTTATTTTTCAATATAGTCAATAATAGTACTGAAAGTCCCATATAATATCTAATAATTAACATTTATTTATTAAGTACTTAGTATGTGCCACTGTGTTAAATGTTTTTTATAAATTATCTCCCAGACAACTCACAACATCCCTTTAAGATAGGTCCTGTTTCCCGCTCTATGAGGGAAACTTCATCTTTAAAGAAATGTGAGAAATATGCAGAGACATAAAGGTATAATTTTAATTAACAAAGTTTTCAAACACCAAATATTGAGATTCCAAATAAAAGTTCCAATGTTCATTTTAAAAATAGTTTGATTTTCAGACACTGCTTTATTGTAGCAAATTTTCAAAGCACATATTGAATTTTTTTAAAAATTCATGATTTCTGCTACTTCAATGAGAAATATTCTAACTTGTTCTCTCCCCTCCCTTTTTTTGCATTGTTTTCGGGATATTTTTATCTAATTGCCTTTAACAAATTAAGATGAAATTCTTTAATTTATTTTTGGAAACTATTTCTGTTCATGATGTAAAAGGCTACCATTTTTTATTGCACTCAATATCAGACACTGTACTAAGTATTTAACCTGCATTATTCTAACTAGTCTTTCCAACAGCCTTACAAGGCAGGAACTATTATTATTATACCCATTTTATATATAAGGAAAACTGAGACTCCAAGAGGCTTAATTTCTTGCCCAAGAGTAGAAAGTCAGTAGTGGGATTCAAGCATAGGTTCATCTAACTCCGAAACTTAGGATTTAACTACTGCATTATATTGCTGATACAGGATATTATGTTTTTGGTATTTTTTGTATATGAGTGACTTTATTCTGTTTAGTAGAATTCAGGAATATGAATATTGTTTTTCAGCTGTGAGTAGCAGAGTGCCCACTGGTTCAAACAGTTCCTCTCAGACCACAGAATGTCTTACACCTGAACCCTGTTCGCAGTCTCCAAGCAATGTGGCTCCCCAGTCATTGCCCCCTGTGTATCCCTCAGTTGACATTGATGCACATGTGAGTGTATTGCTTTATTTAAACTTATTTTGTGCATTTTGATTTTCTTTGTTTGGAAAATTATCATTGTACATTCATTGCAAAAATATTATTTGCTCCTCAGTTGATAACCCCTTCATAAAAAAAAAAAATCTAACTTATTTTTTTCCCCTTCTAGACTGAGAGCAATCATGACACAGCATTAACACTAGCTTGTGCGGGTGGTCATGAAGAACTTGTATCTGTACTCATTGCACGAGATGCTAAAATCGAGCACAGAGACAAAAAAGGTAAAGAATACCAGTCAAAAGTAAAGTGAATGTAACCGCTATTAATAAATAGTTCCTAGACTATCTCAGTAAAAAGATGGGTAAGCATATTTCAATTATGAATTCCAGATTTGTTCATCTACAGAGCCAAATTATTCTCCAAAAATTAGACTGTAGATCATCAGTGAAGTACAGCAAGCGTGGTTGCCTTTCTCCCTAATCCAAAAGTTGAGCATGCAGAGGTATCAAAATTCATTACGAGTATAAACTTTAATAGTTTTCTTTGCCTTAGCATATCCCTTCTATCAGATGTTTATGGATTTTTGTCACTAACAGATCAGGGTGTAGAGCAGTTTATGTTAAATGGTTATAAGCATCTGCCCTAAAGACTTTTTTCTACTAAAACAATAAAGAAATAAAAACAGTAGCTTAATAAGTAAAAGCCACATATTTGTTTGAGATTTTTATTTTCCGATTTAGGTTTTACGCCACTGATCCTGGCAGCAACAGCAGGACATGTTGGAGTTGTTGAAATCCTTTTGGATAAAGGTGGAGATATAGAAGCCCAATCTGAACGAACTAAGGATACTCCACTTTCATTGGCATGTTCTGGTGGACGTCAGGAGGTGTGTTAATGTTAATTTTCATTTTATAAATATTTTGCTTGTATTTTAAATGTGCATGTGATGAATGAACCACAGTTCTAACATATAGGAAATGCAGAATCATTGGTCAACAATTGTAATTTCAATACAATTGGGATTTCAAAACTCTGAATTCCTTGATGTGAAATTTAATCCATTCCTCTAATGCTGATATTTGAATACATAAAGCCTAATTAATTATATTGTAAGTTGAACCCTTGGTGTAAACTAGACTTCTCTGTTCACATTTTACATTGTAGGTGGTAGACTTGCTGCTGGCTCGAGGTGCAAATAAGGAACATAGGAATGTGTCTGATTATACACCACTGAGTCTAGCTGCATCTGGAGGATATGTTAATATCATTAAGATTCTGCTTAATGCTGGAGCAGAAATTAATTCCAGGTACGTATCACTTATTTGTTTTTTTATTAATGATCAATAAGTTACTACTTGGAATAAGTATCTTCCCCTAAATATTTGGACAGATACCATTTTTAATTAAGATAGTACTAAAGTTGCAAGGGCCAACAATTATTCCTGTAATGTGCTTATAAATAATCACAGATTATTTCAGCTAAGGTGGCTGTTTTTAAAGAGGTCTCCTTCAGAAAGTACTTTGCTATCTGGAAATTTATAACCTCTAAATAGGAATTATGTTTTAAATTGTGAGACTTTCCTGTTTCTAATTATTAGCTAAACAATTACATCATTCATTGCTTGCTTTTTACTGAAACGTTTTCATGTTTTATGTTCTCTATGCTTTTTAAAAACAACAGGTAACATTTTAATTTTCTAATCACATTTCCTCCATTAGGACTGGGAGTAAACTAGGTATTTCTCCCCTGATGTTGGCTGCAATGAATGGACATGTTCCTGCAGTGAAATTGCTGCTTGATATGGGTTCAGACATTAATGCCCAAATAGAGACCAATCGGAACACAGCTCTCACCCTGGCCTGTTTCCAAGGCCGAGCAGAAGTAGTAAGTTTGCTTCTGGACCGAAAAGCCAATGTTGAACATAGAGCGAAGGTAAGCATTTTATAACTTGTCAACTACCTCGGATACATTTCTAGTAGAAAGAGAATGGCATTTCAACTCTAATTGAATGTGCTGTTTTAAATTGTCACAAGTTAAACCTGATGTCCCAATGCAGGATTGGGGAATTGTGCTACAGAGTGGTCAGTGACACACTATCACCATTCATGAATTCTATTAAGAACAGTGAAGAAAGCAGAATCAGTACTTTTTCCAACCTCAGGCTGGAGTTAATCCTCCACTTTGAATCCAGCTTTTGAATGCAGTAAGACTATTTTGTAGTAAGATATTTTTCAGTAGTAACACTATTTTGTAGCATCCTTTAATGTAAGTTTTTAGAGAACTTCTTTAATGAGGCGTGTGCTTACCATTGGTAAAAAGCCCAATAAAAAAATTACTGCGTAGATTAGAACTTTAAGACAGCTAAAATCTAATCTGATCATGACAGAGTCTGGTAATTCCTTGATTCTTAGCATTCAGAAGGTAAGAGTATGTTGATATTTATTTATTTACTTATTTATTTATTGCTTAGAACCCTAGAAAAATATAGCTTATGTAGAATTCTTAATAACAAAATGGCCAATCTGGGAGTTATTTCAGATTGAAAGGGTTTGAATTAAAATTTCATATTTTCTCCCTCAGCTTCATTAGTTTTATTTCTTTAATAAGAAAGTGTTGTTTTTCCTCAGACTTTTCATCACACAAAGAAATTAGCCTTACCTACTGTCCAGTTTATCTTTTCATATTAGAGATACTCATTGTGACCCGCTTGATCATTAGAAGTTCTAGAGAGATTGTATTATTTTGGAAATGATACCAGTAGGAAATGTCTTGTCAAAAATGTTGGAGACTACTGAACAAAAGAGAATGAATAAAACTTATGAAGTGATATTTTAATCTATTTTACCTATATTTGGATAGGATTGAAAGACTTTACCCTGAGTTATTTAGCAAACTGCATTCTCAATAAAGTATATTCTAAAAAAGTTTTTCCATTGAACATTGTGCCTTATTTAAGTTTCTTGTTATTCACTTTTAATATCTTTATTTATTTAAAAGAGAAGTTATGGTCTCATGTAAATTTACAAGAGAGAAGTTAAAAACTTTTTTTTTTTTTTTTAGTTTAGCATGTGATAGTATAAGTTCATTCTAGTTTGTCTAACTAAATCTAACAATTTTCACTTGCTTTTTAGTGAAATTTAAGACCGTGAGTATTGCCTAGCTCTTTTATTAGAGAAAAATCACAAGTGGAAAACACAAGTCAGTGGTTTCAGTCTTTTAAAGAAATTATATTAATTTACTTGGATAATTTTTGCTTTACACAGACTGGTCTTACTCCTTTAATGGAAGCTGCTTCTGGAGGCTATGCAGAGGTTGGAAGAGTTCTCCTTGATAAAGGCGCAGATGTCAATGCCCCTCCTGTGCCTTCCTCAAGAGACACTGCTTTAACAATAGCAGCAGACAAAGGTCACTACAAATTTTGTGAGCTCCTGATTAGTAGGTGAGTAAATTTTATATTTATATTTAGAACTTCCTACTGTCCCTTTCACAGAGTCATTAAAGTTAATAAAATTGTTCCACTTTACTGACCTTTTAAAGAGCAGATTATTTGCATGATATTTTGTAAAAGATAAAAGACTAATAGAGAAAAATAGAAGTCTGCTTCTTCATAGGAAACAAACTATATTAAGATCTTTTGATTTTAAAGGGGAGCCCATATTGATGTTCATAACAAGAAGGGAAACACACCCCTTTGGTTGGCATCGAATGGTGGTCATTTTGATGTGGTACAATTGCTAGTGCAAGCAGGTGCTGATGTGGATGCAGCAGATAATCGGAAAATCACACCTCTTATGTCGGCATTTCGCAAGGTAATTTGATGTGGGTGAGGGGGGAATAAAATTTAATAATTTTAAATCAATTCTAAGTTAAAACCATGTAAGAAAGATAAATTGACTTTGGATAATTGACTATAACACCAATCACTGCTATAGATTCACTCTATTTGATGGCCAAACCTAGCAACTATAAAAATACATAGTAGTTCACTATAGGCAACTTTATTATTAGATCACTTGGTGTCTAGATTAGCTTTGTTATGCTGTTGTACATAAAACATGAGATAAGGATAAATATTGTTTGCAGATGGATGTATTCTCTACCTAAGGAAGAACAAAAATGAGTGGACTCCTTCATAAAAATTTATCAAACCATATATATATGAAGGTTCACTTGTCTGTTATATTTTAAAAGGCTTTCCCATTGAATTATAATAAACTATAAATTACTTAACATGGTTTTGAAAGCCTTGCAAGATACGCTCATGCCAGTCTCCCCAGACGAGTCATTTGTGCTACTCTTCCCCTTTACTCACTATACTTCAACCACTGGCCTAGAATGCACTAAATTTTTAACTGCCTCAGGGCTTTTTCCTCACTGGTTTTCTCTTTTTCTCTCTTTCTTGTTTTTATTTTTGATTTTATTATTTATTTACTTTTAGGGAAGGGAGGGAGAAAGAGGGAGAGGAACATCAGTCTGTAGGTTGCCTTTCACACACCCCCTACCAGGGACCTGGTCTACAACCGAGGCATGTGCCCTAGACTGGGAATCGAACCAGCGACCCTTTGGTTCACAGGTTGGCGTGTAATCCACTGAGCCACACCAGTCAGGGCTCATTGGTTTTCTTTTTCCAAAATGTTCTTTCTCTTGCTTATCACCTGGCTCACTTCTACTCACCCTTTCGTTCCCATTTTAAATGTCACTTTTCAGAGTCCTTCTCTATCACCAAATCTAAAGGAGGTCTTTCTTCTCTTTTATAGTACACTATTATTTTCCTCGTCCCATTTTTGTAATTATACATTCAAACACGTATTTACTTTTTTAATGCCTATCTCCTCAACTAGGCTGGAAGATCCATGAAGATCAAGATCCATGACTTTTTCACCAATGTTTATACTCAGTTGGTTAGCACAGTGCCTAACTCATAATAGCTGGTAACTAAATAGCTACTGAATGAGAGCAGTGTAAGTTATGTGTCGTAGGAAAAAATCTTAAAATATTTTCTAGACTTAATTCTTTTTTTCAATTTTTTTCTTCCCTTTTAATTGAGTTGTAATTTACATACAGTGAAATGGACAAATCTAAGATTTGTTTTTTAATGAGTTTTGGTAGATACACATGCCCATGTAGCCCATACCCCATAAAGATATAAAATATTTCTATAATTCTGGAAAGTTTCATCATGCCTTTTCTCAATTAATTTCCTGCACTGGAGGTAACTACTTTTCTGTTTTTTGTTTTTTTGTCACCATTAGACTAATTCTAGAGGATGTTTTAGAACCTTAATAGGAAAAGAAACTATGCAAATTTGGTTATGTTATAATAGATATACTTAGAATTGATAACAGATTATTCAGCCTTTGATAATGACATTTAGAAAGTGTTTTACCAAGATTAAATTCACAAGACTCAGATAAATGTGACAATCTATATCTTGTTTAGTAAAGTGAAAGCCAAAGTAATACTTTGGGATCTAGAATATCTTCTTTGTTTTTAGGACTAGGTTACAAAAGCTTTTTACTTGCAGTGGGAAATGAGCATATTAAATTCAGGAGACATGTCTTTTGATCCATACTGTATATTACTGAGCATGTTGAACTTTTTCTGTTCATAAACTCAAAACTGTTCTTATTTTTGTAATTTCAGTTTGTAATTTAGTAAACTATCTGGAAGTATTACTGTATCTTTTACTCTTTAAGTTTTTAAGTATATGGGCAAAATTTCAAAGAATTCTTTTGTGTATTTTTTGTTGCACTCTTTATAGGGTCATGTAAAAGTTGTTCAATATTTGGTGAAGGAAGTCAATCAGTTCCCTTCTGATATAGAGTGCATGAGATACATAGCAACGATTACAGATAAGGTAGGTTTAATATGCTATTGAAACACTTTTATTGTGTAGAGTTATATGCCAAAATGTGCACTTACCAACAATTCCTCTATGAGACTGATCACCTGATCTTTCTATGCTTTCTTTTCTCCATTTTTGAATAGAGAATGGGTATAATACTTTTGATAAATTATTATCTTTCTCTTCTGAACCATAATTACAGCTCAAGTTTATTACTAGGCCATTAGCCTGATTTAGAAAGTTTTCTAAGAACATATATAATTTTTAGAAAGTGGTTCCTTATTTTATTAAAAGATTGATTCATAATTAGACTCAAAGGATAGCTTGATTTGTTTTAGTGAATTTTCAATTATGTGAGCTTTAAGCCCTGGATTTTGGTATGTTAACCAGCTCATTATATTTGGCCATTTTATGTTATGTGTTGCTATATTGACATAATTCCATTTTTTACTATAGGAATTGTTGAAAAAATGTCACCAATGTGTTGAGACAATTGTGAAGGCTAAAGACCAGCAGGCTGCAGAAGCAAACAAGAATGCAAGTATTCTTTTAAAGGAACTTGATCTGGAAAAAGTGAGTGAGAAAAATAACTTTCCTTATTAGAAATTGTTGAAAATCTGGGATAAATTTGCCACTTATATGACCAATTTAACAAAATATCTTTCCAAGGAAACGGTTAATAAATTGTCAAACCACAATAATGTTTGATTCAAACATATTCATAAAAAATATTTTGAACCGTAACAGTGAGGGACTAGTTTTCAAGCAGATCACAGTTTACCAAATGACATTACTGCCTAAGTGGTACTAACATTAGTTTGAGAAGAAATTTAGTAAAATGTTGGAAATTATCTGTTATAAGATCTGGTCTATAAGTGGTTTATTAGGTCCTCAATTAAAGACTAAGTGTTACGTATCCTACGAAGTGTGGTAAAATGGAAAAAGCTAAGTAAATAGGATCACTGTTCTGAGACTCAATTTGCTTACCAGGAAAATGAGGGTGGTGTTATTGAATCCAGAATTTATATTAAAAGAACAAACTCTATGATTAAATAGAGTCATTCTAGGAATGTAAGAGATGATATTTTATTGATTAAAGGAAGAAAAAGATGTGATCATTTTGAGAAATGGTAAAATTTTGGCATCAATTCTTAGTTTAAAAAATACAAAACAAAACTTAGAAGCTAAGAACAGAAGAAAAGATTGCTTACAGATCAATGAGAAAAAGAGAACTTGCTCAGAATAAAAAATGATCACACAAATGGGCAAGTCACAGAAAAAGAAATGCAGATGTTTAATAAAGAGATGGAGAATGCCTAACATCATAAATAAATACACAGTAAAAGAGTGATTTAAATTTTTGACCACACTGTCAAAGTTTAAAATATAAAGGTCTGATAATAGCTATTGATGGCAAAGGATATGGAGAAATTAATTAGCACTCTAGTATGATTTTTTTTAATGTGTGGTGTAAATTAGTATAACTGTTAACAGAGATGTTTTGACAAATGGATCTATTAAAAAGTTGAATACCCTTACTCCAGCCATTCTACTTACAGAAATTTTTCCTAAGATAGACAAATGCTCAGATACGAATATATATAAGGTGACTTATTATTGCATTGCTTATAATAAGGGGGAAAGTGAAAACCTTCAAAGTCTTATTAAGAAATTGAAAAAAATTTAGTACCGCCATGATAAACTTGATTACAGTTAAAATCAGAAGGAAAAAAGCTATCTTCGTTTTTAAATAAAAGAAGTTTGAAGTTAGATGACAACTATGGTCCCATCCACATTTATAATTTTTATTTTTGTGTAACTACCCAGGTACATGGTCAGCAATTCTCTAAATAGCCAATTGGGTTTATACCAACGGAGTAATGAAATGATTTTTAATTGAATATACAATCTCTTCTTTCAGCCCTCAACCCATTTCTCATTAACATAGGGGATCAGCAATTTTTTTTTTAAATAAATTGCCAGATATTAAATGTTTTAAGCTTTGCAGGCCATATGGTCTGGCTGTGGGTAACTGAAACTGCAAAAAACAAAACTATGAATAGAGGAGGACTACTGTATACTTAATACAAGTCTCTTGCCAGATGTATCACTTGCAAACTTTTCCCCCTTTTTATGGATTGTCTTTCTACTTTCTTATGGTTTCTGAGATGCACAGAAACTTATTTCTCATTATGTCCAGTTTATTTATGTTTTCTTTTGTTCCTTTTATAAGTATGTTTTGAGACTGACATTCAGGGGAAGCCCTTCATATCATAAAAATACAATTTCATTCTTTATTTTAAATTATTGCTTTGTTGGTAATATGATACATCTACTTTATTTGCAGTCAAGAGAGGAGAGCAGAAAGCAGGCTCTTGCAGCTAAAAGAGAGAAAAGGAAAGAAAAGAGAAAAAAGAAAAAAGAGGAGCAGAAAAGGAAGCAGGAAGAAGATGAAGAAAACAAACCTAAGGAGAATTCAGAACTACCAGAAGATGAAGATGAAGAGGAAAATGATGAAGATGGTGAGAAATGACCCATCGAATTAATGATAAAATTTTCCTGTGTTTATCAATTTCATTTTGAGTGGTTTTTGCTCTAATTAATTCTAGTTAAATATTCAGTTACTTTAATCTGAAATTGACAGTTGACTCTTGTAAGTATTTCTAAATATTTTAGATTGTAAAGTGATACAGAGAAACAGAAAGGGGAAGACAAACATAATTGGAGGAAGTTCAGTTGTGTTGTGATTTAAGTCGCCCTGTAAAACACTGTGTATATCCTAAAAGCAATATAGTAAGAGAGGTTTGCTAAGTTCTTCTCTATGTGCTCCTCCCCCATTTCAAATATGGGTGAGGTCCAGTTCCTCAGTTAAATTTTTTGCTAAGGTTCAGGCTCGAAGCTCTACAGTGCTGGGGTTTGTTAACCTCAAGGAGTTGTTTATTGTACAGTCTGACAGTGCTTGTAGTAGGCAAATAATCTTGCTTTATTTTGATTATAATTCTGAAATCCTGTTTGAAAAATTTCCTAAATTCAGATTATATTTTGACTTAGGGTTAGTTCATGAGACTAGCATTTCAGATCTTAAGAATGTTAATGGTATGAATATTTTATACCAATTTAGACATCAAAATATGATCTAGTGTATTCTAATAACAGTAAAGATTTCTTCAATTGTTAGTAAATAAAGGTGATGGGAAAATATGTAAGGAACTGAATTATGAAGTATTAGGTATATCTGTAATAATTTGTTTTGAGATATGTGAATTTCAATGTGATTTTTATCCTTTTTGATAATTTTAGTGGAGCAAGAAGTTCCCATTGAGCCTCCTAGTGCAACCACCACCACCACAATCGGAATCTCCGCAACATCTGCAACATTCACAAACGCGTTTGGGAAAAAACGGGCCAATGTGGTGACAACCCCCAGCACCAATCGGAAAAATAAGAAGAACAAAACAAAAGAGACCCCTCCCACGGCACCTTTAATAGTACCAGAACAACATATATCCTTGGCACAGCAAAAGGCAGATAAAAATAAAATAAATGGAGAACCCAGAGGTGGTGGTACAGGTGGGAACAGTGATTCAGATAACCTGGACAGCGCAGACTGCAACAGTGAGAGTAGCAGTGGCGGTAAAAGCCAAGAGTTAAACTTCACTATGGATGTGAATTCCTCTGGTGATCGGAGGTACCCCTCACTGCTACTCCATTCCCAAGAAGAAAAAACGAGTTCTGCCACTTCTAAAACTCAAACACGGTAAAATTTTCTGATGTGTTAACTCGACATCTACCTGTCCTTTTTCATGCCTGGAACAATCATTTGAAGTTTATTCTTCAAGCACAAGTTGTGTTAAACAGTTTAAGTCCACCTCATTATCTGTCTTCAGTATTCAAAAGTGAAATTTATCAGTCTCCTAATCGTGCTATTTACGAAATGAAATTATTAAACATCTTTATGATTCCATTTTGAAGTTGAAAATATTAATGTACCTTGACTTTTACTATATAATTTTTATTGATTATAGTATAACTTTTGGCATCTTGAATTTATTTTTATACTCAAATAGATATTGGACTCTGCCGTATTTCTATTTTTCTGAATTGTTGATAATCTGATGTACCAAATTTTAATTCAAATATTTCATCGTAACTTTGTTAATAAAATAACAATCTTTTGAGTTTCTAACTTAAAATTTGTATTTTACTGAACTCAATATTTCTCTCTTCTCAGACTTGAAGGTGAAGTGAATCCTAATTCCTTATCAGCGAGCTACAAGTCAGTGTCATTGCCGTTAAGCTCTCCAAACATAAAGATGAACCTGACTAGCCCTAAAAGGGGACAAAAAAGAGAAGAAGGGTGGAAAGAAGTTGTACGAAGGTAAGTAGAATTAGAATTTTCTAAATTCTAAAAAAGAAAACTTACCTTTTTTAACTTTCATAGGCCATACAGATTCTTCTCTGCAAGTCGGTTAACCAATTAATGAATAATTTGAATGTAGTTATTATTTTAAACTACAGGGTCATACTAAATCCAAAGTAGGCTAAAGCAAAAATAGAAGCAATGTGTAAATTTTGCATGCCTATTTTATATAAAACAAGTGTTGGCTTTAGAATAACAAAATATATTTTATTAAAACAAGATTTTTTTTAAAAAGAACTTGTAGAAGTTTACAAACCATATAAAATGGTCACAAGATTCTTAAGGGATGATTCCACACCTGACAGCAGAGTCACAGTGTTATTAATGAGAGCTATTATGTTTGTTTAATGGGTTCCATGTTGGTTCACACAATCAAGCCCATCTGTTTATAGTGTTTAAATAAAATTAGACTGAGCTAGAGAGCATACTCTGAAGAACTAGTTAGCTGCTTTTAATGCAATTAGATCACCATAAAATGGGGGGAAAGGAGCCTGTAAAATTAAAACCACCTTCCTCTTCAAAAAGAAAAGGAAGAAAAACACCCACACCCCTGCAGCTAACCCTGACAACGGCCTTTGTTCACATTGCCTTATACTTAAGCCATGATGGGGGAAATGAATAAAAGCAGAGAGAGTCCACTGCTTTTCAATGGTACACTCAATCCAGATGATACTTCTAGCCTCTGCTCACGCTTTACAACTGGGAATCCAGATATAGATTTGTTAATGTGCATTTAATCACCAAAGGACTGAGATACCTAGTCTTTTATTCTGTAATGTTTCCAAGACTTCGTATCCATGTATGCAAACAAAAAAGTCTTGGCAGAATAGGAGATGTGATGCACACTTGATGATCAGATTGATTTAAGTATTATTCATGGCATATAGCCTACTCCATGTTCTAGCTTTCAGAATAAATACATTCTTCCCAACTTGTGTGCATTAAGATAATAAATTTTGATTATGAAATGTACTTGAGGGACTGCCGTTGATTATTCTTCAAGTTTAAAGGTCCCTCCCTCAAACGGGGAATCTTAGGGCCTACCAATGTCCGCATGAAAATAATGGGTGTTTTCATCTGGTTGGGCCAGCAAACACTGAGTTTCTTTGATAATCCAGCACAGTATCAGCTTCTATTCTTTTCTCGGTCTTCACTCACCTCACATACAAGTGGAGATGAGTGAGCCCTGTGAGTTACTTTTTATGTAGTTCAAATCCGAGGCTTTATTCTTTATTGCTAAGTATAAGGTGTTGATACTGATAAGCTAGCCTCTGTTATTCAGTGTGAAGTTTAACAATATGGTATACATTATTTTAATTTAGAGTCAGTGTGTATGGTCTCTGCAGTTTAGTTGACTTGTAATATTTTGGGCAAATTTGAATGCTTAGAGATGAAAAGTGATGAAAATATAATTTTTGTTTTGCCCTGGCTGGTGTGGCTCAGTGGATTGAGCTCCGGCCTATGAACTGAAAGGCTGCGGGTTCAATTCCCTGTGAGGGCACAGGCCTGGGTTGCGGGCCAGGTCCCCGATTTGGGGGCATGCAAGAGGCAACCAACTAATGTTTCTCTCCCTCTCTCCCTCCCTTTCCCTCTTTCTGAAAATAAATAAATAAAATCTTTAAAAATAATTTTTAAGTAAAATATATATTTTGTTTTAATGGCAGTGTAATTTTTACCTTTACTAAATTAAATTTGATGAGGTCAGTTTTTGAGGTAAAAAACTAACAACTTTCTCTTAAGATTTAAGAAATATTATTCTATAGGTGTCTATGAACATACTTACAGAGACATCTTTTTTAAAAACAAATTTACTATTCAGAGATATTTGATGTCATAAGCTCATGTGTAGTCTTTATTTTTTAGGTCAAAGAAGTTATCTGTTCCAGCCTCAGTAGTTTCCAGGATAATGGGAAGAGGAGGGTGCAATATCACTGCAATACAAGATGTTACTGGTGCCCATATAGATGTGGATAAACAAAAAGATAAGAATGGCGAGAGAATGATCACAATAAGGTAATTGTAGAAAGTGTATATTGGCTAGTTCTGTGTGGAAGTGAAGTTTCATTAGAAGCATATTTTTGTTAGGTATGGTAGAATCAAGAATTTTCTTTTCATGGTAAAGATTACCTGGATTTTTATGTCTTTGATCTTGTTTATTTTTTCTTCCTAGGGGTGGTACAGAATCAACAAGATATGCAGTTCAACTTATCAATGCACTTATTCAAGATCCTGCTAAAGAACTGGAAGACTTGATTCCTAAAAATCATATCAGAACACCTACCAGCACCAAGTCCATCCATGCAAACTTCTCGTCTGGTGTAGGCACCACAGCAGCTTCCAGTAAAAATGCATTTCCCTTGGGTGCTCCAACTCTTGTAACTTCACAGGCAACAACATTATCTACGTTCCAGCCCACTAATAAACTTAGTAAGAACGTTCCAACAAATGTACGTTCTTCTTTCCCAGTTTCTCTACCCTTAGCTTATCCCCACCCTCATTTTGCCCTGCTGGCTGCTCAGACTATGCAACAGATTCGGCATCCTCGCTTACCCATGGCCCAGTTTGGAGGAACCTTTTCACCCTCTCCTAACACTTGGGGACCATTCCCAGTGAGACCTGTGAATCCTGGCAACACAAATAGCTCTCCAAAGCATAATACCACAGGCCGGCTACCTAACCAGAATGGAACTATTTTACCCTCCGAGTCTGCTGGACTAGCTACTGCCAGTTGTCCTATCACTGTCTCTTCTGTAGTCGCTGCCAGTCAGCAACTGTGCATGACAAACACCCGGACTCCTTCATCAGTCAGAAAGCAGTTGTTTGCCTGTGTGCCTAAGACGAGTCCTCCAGCAACAGTGATTTCTTCTGTGACAAGCACTTGTAGTTCCCTGCCTTCGGTCTCCTCTGCACCTATCACTAGTGGGCAAGTTCCCACCACATTTCTACCCGCAAGTACTCCTCAAGCACAGCTCTCTTCACAGAAGATGGAGTCTTTCTCTGCCATGCCACCCACCAAAGAGAAAGTGTCCACACAGGACCAACCCATGGCAAACCTGTGTACCCCATCTTCAACTGCAAATAGCTGCAATAGCTCTGCCAGTAACACCCCAGGAGCTCCAGAAACTCACCCATCCAGCAGTCCCCCTCCTCCCTCCAACAACGCACAGGAGGAGGCCCAGCCATCCAGTGTGTCTGATTTAAGTCCTATGCCAATGCCTTTTGCGTCTAATTCAGAACCTGCTCCACTGACTTTGGCATCACCAAGATTGGTTGCTGCTGATAATCAGGATACCAGTAATTTACCTCAGTTAGCTGTACCAGCACCTCGAGTTTCTCATCGAATGCAGCCCAGAAGTTCTTTTTACTCAGTGGTACCAAATGCAACTATACATCAGGATCCCCAGTCTATTTTTGTTACAAATCCAGTTCCTTTAACACCACCTCAAGGCCCACCAGCTGCAGTGCAGCTTTCTTCTGCCATGAACATTATGAATGGTTCTCAGATGCACATTAACCCAGCAAATAAATCGTTGCCACCGACATTTGGCCCAGCCACACTTTTCAATCACTTCAGTAGTCTTTTTGATAGCAGTCAGGTGCCAGCTAACCAGGGTTGGGGAGATGGTCCACTATCCTCACGAGTTGCTGCAGACGCCTCTTTCACTGTTCAGTCAGCGTTCCTGAATAACTCTGTACTTGGACACTTGGAAAATGTGCACCCTGACAACTCCAAGGCACCTGGCTTCAGACCACCTTCCCAGAGAGTTTCTACTAGTCCAGTTGGTAAGTTACTATAACTATCACTGCAGCTGAGTTTGGGGCTCTAACAACATAATCTAATATTCCAAGATATATGAAGTGTTTATTTTATGCATAATATTGCATAATCTTAAATGAGAGTTTCATAAATAATGAAGACCCTTTAATGGTTGCTGATTGACTGGCCAAGAAAGTAGCTGCAAGTTAGTCTCTCACGTGTAATGAGCTGCTTTATGTTCTCTATATGATCTCTCTGTCCCTGTAGGAATGACCTTGTGTCAGTCCATTTTCTTAGAATTGGTATAAGATGAAATTAATAAAACAAGACTTACAGGATGCTTCAAGGACTCCAAATTTACAGACTTTAAAATCACAGTAATTACTTGCTTTTCTTATATTTAAAAAGTTTGAGTTACAAAGGTGTGTGGGCACCAGTGCATAATCTTTATTCTTTGTTTTCAGTCCTGGGTGCTCGGACCGAATATTAAATGATGTTGTTTAATAGTACTCTATGTTATTTACATTAGATGGAGCTGGTTGAAGACATCCAGTCTTCTTTGAGCTCTATATTTTAAAAAGACCAGCTTAGATTCAGCTATTTATTCCTCAAAATCAGAAATTAGCTGCTGAGGCATTATAAGAAATATATAGAAAGACATGAGGCTAGTGTTGTCTTGGAGATACTTGGAAAACCAGAATCTGTTTTCCAGCATCTGAGAGCCAAATTTCACTCCAATGTGCACTATTCTGAAGGACAAATTAGAAACTGTGGCAGACCTACAATGGGGTAAAAATTATTGCCACTTAGCATTTTTCTTACAGTTAGAAAACTGTCCCATATGCCATCCTTCCTTTTTTACTCATTATAAATTAATCTATATTGTTTAAAATGTGTGAGTTTATGGTTATAGTAGAGCCTTGGCTTTAATTTCTGATATGCTTCCATTTACTTGTCTTTTCAGGAAAACATAACTGTTGTATCATCTTTCAAATAGAAATATAAACTTACATGAGACCATCTATGGTCCAAAATATTCACTAGGATTTTTTTTTTTTCTTTTTTATAAATAGGTCGCTAGTTACAGGTTTCAGTTTGAGGAAGCTAATAGAGATTTCAATTTGGGGAAACTAATAGAGGTTTTCAGAAGCCCCAGGATAAAAGAAGAGTGCATTGCCAGTGCTCACGCTGTGACAGAAGGCGTTCATCCTTGACTGTACTGTCACTTACTAGTAGGTGAATGTATAGCACCTTAGCCAGAGTTAGACTTCAGAGCTCTCATTTCCAGTTTCTGAGCCCTTTTCAGTTCACATACTACATCCCAGAAGATGTACAGATTATGTTTGTCTGGGAAAAAGAAAAAAGTCAAGGAAACCATCTATCTAGTTTGGTTTTGGGACTTTAATTATACATATCGTTAACATCAAAATAATGTATTGCTGATTAAAAATAATAGTAAAAACAAGCATTAATTCTTGATCTTTCTTGTGGGGTCCAGAATTGATTAAGCTTGGCCTCCTTTCTTAACTGTCTATTTGGTTTCTTTTGTTGGTGCTCTTCTCTCATGGATAGTATTTACCCTTCTAGTTTACGGATAAGAAATGGTAATACTTAAGAAGGTGAGAAAGGATACGAAAAAACTGAAACCTTTAAACACTGCTGGTGGAAATGTAAAATGGCACAGCCACTTGGGGAAAAGTTTGACAATTCGTTGAAAAATTTAAAGGTACCATATGTTCTAGTAATTCTGCTCCTAGGTCTACCTAAGAGAAAACATATGTCTGCATGAAAACTGGTACATAAATGTTCGTAACATTATTCATAGCAGCCAAAAAGTGGAAACAACCCACTGTTCCTCAACTGATGAATGGAAAAACAAAATGTAGCATATCTATATAATGAGATACTATTTTTCATTATAATATATAACATATAATTATGATATATTACTGTATAATATAATTTCTATATAATAAAAAGGAAGTACTAATTTGAGCTACAACATGGATGAACTTTGAAAACAATATGCTAAGTGAAAGAAGCCAGTCACAAAAGACCACATATCGTATGATTCCAAATATATGAACTTTCCAGGATGGGCAGGCAAATCTGTAGAGACACAAAGTTTATTAGTGGTTGTTCAGTGGCGGGGATATGGGGAACGGACAATGCAAACAGTTTCTTTTAGGGTAGCGAAAAATGTTCTAAAATTGATTGTGATGGTTGCACAACCCTGTTAATATACTAAAAGCCATTGAATTAAATACTTTAAACAGCTGAATAAGACCTGCTTGAAAGAAGTTTTGACAAGTTTTTCTTGATATTAACTACTGTGTCCTGAAATGAACACCTATAACCCTTTCCAGTCCCTGTTCCCTTTCCCAAGTATCTTCTCCAGAGAAAGCAATGGAATTTGAGAAGACTGTTAAATTTAAACTTACACAAACTAGATTAAAAACTGTGATTGTTTGTCGATTTTTTTTTTTAATCAGATGGCATAGTGAAATTATCCATAGTTTAATAGTATGCATTTCTTCCTTGTTAGGAAGAAAACATTAGTAGATTTTGTTATTCATCTTCCATAGAAAACGACTATAGTAATATAGATGCAGAGCTGCACTTTGAAACTTTCCACAAAAGGGGAAAGCAGAAGTTATTGATGGGTACCACTTAGTCACAACATGCTCTCATTTCATGTCCCTTCCAGTGAAAGCTTTGAAATTTATCTAGAATATATTCCTGGTGGCTGCCATTCTTAAACATTGGGCTCACTTTTTCTGTATCTAGTACTGTTTGATGATACGCTTCTGGACTACAAGAAAGAATGGACTTGGGCTATACAGCACATATATGTATTCTTTTTGCTGTGAGCTACAAAACTAACTACATGTGTTTTCTTTTCAAAAAGAAATAAAGTGAACCTTGGACTTGCCATTTTAAAGGCTTGGCTAATTTGGATATCTTGGACCTGTTTTATTTCAGGGTTACCATCCATTGACCCATCAGGCAGCTCCCCATCTTCCTCTTCTGCTCCTCTGACAAGTTTTTCCGGCATACCAGGGACACGTGTTTTCCTGCAAGGGCCAGCTCCTGTTGGGACTCCTAGTTTCAACAGACAACATTTTTCTCCCCATCCTTGGACAAGCGCCTCAAACTCATGTAGGGATCCTGGAGGAACTCTTTCCTGAGAGTCTTGAATAAGTTATTAATCTCTTTGTTTCAGGCAACACTATATTGTAACTTTAGTATTATAAATGATACGCAGATACTCAAGGTTTGTATTGCAGTCATGTCAAAAATGGTCAGTCATTTGTAAGATAGAAAACTTGAGAAGGGTCAGGCTCTTCTTCCAAGCCAGAAGTGTTTACATTGGTACTTGGGTCAAGAAAAGCGGTAGTGCAAGTAGTTTTATGAAAGGACCATTCAGGAACAGTATTGTGAAATAATTTCTTAAATCTGAAAAGAAGTTGAATTTATGTATTTGTTTGATATGATTCTTGATTTATTTTTTACATTTTAGGCAATCACATGATTGCCATTTATAAGTAAAACTATTCCTCTGTTCTGACTTACTTATTTCAATATTTTGAAACAGATGACGTTATAGCAGTACTTAAACAGGATTTGTTTTTTTTTTAATAAGCATCATGATGTAGTCAGTGAGTATTGGCCCTTTTGATAGGGAAAACTACCCATATTATCTGACAGTCCCATTAAGAAATAAAGCCGTGAATTGAATCCTGTAATGCTTTGCTAAGATTTAACCTGTCTTCCTTATAGGAAAAAAAAACGGCTGTAGAAAGAGAAAAAAAGAAAACAACTAAAAAGTATAGACATAGAGGTTCATCAGCTGTTTTCCAGACAATATGCTAGGTCCTACAAACATTGCCATATTTAAGTTAATTTAAAGTATGACAGTATATATTTTCACGAGATAATTTAGAACTAGAGTAAGAATAAATGCACCCTTCTTTTCTAGCCTTGTTCAGTTCATCGTGGAAATTCTTTTTAGACTATTTGTGTATGCTTCCTATAGGCAAAAGTAGCGTAGGGTAATGGTTTATAGAACTTACATATTCTCATTTGAATGATCTTATAAAATTATAAAATTTTTCTTTTCAGAACCTGTGTTGTGGAATAGATCTTTCCAACAAGGTTTCTCATATTCTTATCATTAGTTTTTATATGTAATAAAACAATAGAGAAATATTTTGCCACCAGGTGACTCTCCTATTCCATCTGTTTCTTCGGGATCATCTTCACCTCTTTCAGCCACTTCTGCCCCACCAACACTGGGCCAACCAAAAGGAGGCAATGCCAGTCAGGATCGAAAGATACCTCCCCCCATTGGAACAGAGAGACTAGCCCGGATCCGGCAAGGAGGGTCTGTCGCGCAAGCCCCTGTGGGGACCAGTTTCGTCGCTCCTGTTGGACACAGTGGAATCTGGTCATTTGGTGTCAACGCCATGTCAGGTATAATTCCCTTGCCCTGTGGCTAGAGGGATTTCTCAAGTAAGTGGTGGGATTTTGCCATTAAAACTTGGTTCCTTAAAAATAAAACAAAACCAAAAAACCTATTTCCTACACTTAACAATCAGTGGGGGTGTTTATACTTTTGAAGAATTCAATCCAATCTCAGGGCCTAGAATGTTATATGTTGTATAATATATGTAATATATATAATAATAAATGATATATCTATAAAATAAATATAGAATTGATTAGAAATTAAAAATTCAAAGCGTATTTCCATTCTCTCAAATGTAAAAATGGGACAGTCATTAGAGTTATTTTAGAAAGCACCTAATCTTTAGAAGGACAAGGTAGAGTGCTCATGGTGCTTAAAAGACTTTGCCCCATTTTCTAGGAACTTGTTTGGTTTTTTTGGGGGGGCTTGTGGGGATTGTCATGAACGTGTCCTGAGATCTTCAGGGAAGTGTTTTTGATATTAGTATGAAAAACTAATTTAGTGTGAAGAAAGATCAGGTAGTAATGTTTTGTTATTTTATCCAAATAAATATCAAACCCTGTTCTCAATTCTTCTTTCCAGAAGGCTTATCAGGTTGGTCACAGTCTGTGATAGGGAACCATCCAATACATCAACAGTTATCAGACCCAAGCACATTCTCCCAGCATCAGCCAATGGAAAGAGATGATTCTGGAATGGTGGCCCCCTCTAACATTTTTCATCAGCCTATGGCAAGCAGTTTTGTGGATTTTTCTAAAGTGAGTTGACAAACATCATTGTAACTTGTTTAACACTTTGCCAGCCAATGTAGTCACATGTTAAGAAATAGTTTGTGTTGAAATAATTCTCCCTTTTGGTGGAACTAATTTGTTTCCATGACTTTGCCAGATCTTTTACCCAATTTCAAGAGTAGATTATGTTGGGTCTGGAAGTTTGTCCTCAAACTATCCTGAAGATGCACCCTTATTCCCAGAAAGCCTGAGAGATTTTAGTCTTGCTGCCACAGCTTTAGGGCAGCCTTTGCCCCTCAGAAAGCTGGCAGCCATCTCCCTGATGCCCTCCTGCCTGCTCTGAGAACTCCCTGGCTGCCACAAAGCCAGGTTATGGCTGCAAGCAATCGTATAGCGTTTTCCTTTCCTTCTTAACACAAGCTTATTAGTGAAACTAAAATACGGGAAAATTGAGGTATTATATGTGTTCATCAAATATGGGAAATTTCCTGATGATCTGATGTTGGATTTAGTTGGGTTTGTTTTTTTTTTTTTGTCTCCTCCTGTTGAAAAGTGTTCCTTCTGGTTGTCTGTACAATGCTGTTACTTACAGGATCCTTTGGAGTTCTTTGAAGGAAAACTAGAGAGATCTAAGTTGGTATTACGAAATCATCATGTGTAATTACTTGATGATTAAATCTTTCTTTCTTTCTTTCTTTCTACTGTTTTAGGGTCTGCCAATTTCCATGTATGGAGGCACCATAATACCCTCTCACCATCAGCTTGCTGATGTTCCAGGAGGTCCTCTGTTTAATGGACTTCACAACCCAGATCCTGCTTGGAACCCTATGATAAAAGTTATTCAGAATTCAACTGAATGCACTGATGCGCAGCAGGTAAAACGACTTAATGTTCTTTTATTTTTTAGATTTTTCATGTCATTCTTTGGGTAGTGCAAGTTCTGAATATCAAAAGTCGTGACACCTAATCACCTTGTTCTGATTAAGTTTTTCTATATCAAGACAATGGTGCTAAACATTTTATTTCATATATGTATATTCTTCCTAGGCAGAAACAGTGAATTACCATTGCATTAATATATTCATTTTGTAAATGTCTAAAGATTCCTAATTAGAAATTCCAATTTTTCCTCCCCCTTTTCAGATTTGGCCTGGCACGTGGGCACCTCATATTGGAAACATGCATCTCAAATATGTCAACTAATTTAGAAGGTCTTATTCTTTAGCCTTGTTTGAGAAACCTATGACTTTGGAAGAACCCTGGGGATTTTTTTTTTTTTTAATGTGCCTAACTAAGAAATTTTCTCTGAGGCTTTAGCAATGGAAATTTGATTGCCCATTGTATAAGAACAAAGTGATTTCCTATCCACCTGATTATGTTCTGTGGTTAGTTTAGCCATTTTGAACTTAGTGCTTTGGCTAAACATACTGAATGCTACTTGTATGCAGAAGAGAATTAGATGATTACCTTTTAGGGTGGTAAATACATGTACAGTTGTTTACATACTTAAAAGGAAAAAGTTGAGTAAATTTCTTGTCATATAGTGGCTCTACTTAATGTAGCCTGTATTAATGTGAAATATTTACCAGAATATTCAATAAAAAGATGAACAGTGTTTAGAAGTGGGGTGTGATCCTTTCAGTGGTCATGCAGGGTACTATCCAATCAACAGTCATACTGAACCAAACCTAATACTATATTTGTAGCAAGCCTCTCACATTTTACACTTTAGAGTCCATTCTTACACTGCCTTGAGAAAGGACTTTTAAGACTAGGTGTCTACTTATTCTGTGTTAAACATTCCTTGTTCTCTTTCTCTTCCATATTATTTTATAAGTGAGAAAGTTTCAAGCCCTGCACTGTGTCTTATCGGACGTTAGCAGATTGATAGGGTTAGCTCTTTATGGATAATGAGTGTCATAGGAACAATAGGATTTCAATCAGATGATACTGAACAACCTTGGGAACACCCAAATCATCGACTTCAGGTTCCTTTAGCACTTCCTGACTTTATTGTCTAAATATTTTGGCTGTATGTGTTTTAAGTTTTGTTTGGGTTGAAACATGGGAGGAGGTGGGAATGGCTTCAATAATTCTGTTGTATTGTTGAATCAGCTGAGTAATGCTTTTAAATAGGTGACTAATTCTGGGCCTAGTTCCATGGCCCCAAGTATGAAGAGCCAATATGTTTAACAAGCTAAAAGCAGGAACACTAGAATAGATTGCTTTGGCCAAACCATAGGCTATGCCAAGAATCTGATGCAATAGAAAAGGAAAAACTATCCCACTGAAAAAAACAGTCATCAACTTGTTCATGTTTCAACATAGTTTAATTTCCTGGTCTTGTGTGTTAACAGTCTAAAAAAGAAAACAAGAAAATGTTTGAGGCTGATAGAAAAGCCAAAGTACACACATATCAAGGCAAAGAAGGAGGCGCAGACACAAAATAACAAAACACATTTTTTTTAAATCAACCAAAAAGAAGAAGAAGAAGAATGCACAGAAAAATAGTCATTAGGGGCAGACCCATACAAGCAGCACTTTTCTACTCTTATAGCAAGAGAAGTTCTTAATTTCTGCCAAGCTCCCAGAGTCACCAGCACATGAGGCCCACCATGTTTGTTGTATGTTGGACGTACCTGGTTCTTTTGTCTTCCATTATCACCTTACATATAAGAACTTCTTTAAGCTCATTTCTTATTTTCTATTTTGAATGGATTGGGAATGTATCACTGGTATTGACGCTATTGCCTCTGTAGTGCTTGATAACCATATCAGGTGTTCTCAAAAGACCCCCCCTTTCTTACCTTGAGGGAGATAAAAGACCCGTTGGATCGCCTCCATATCCTGCTGTTTCCATTTAGCACTAACAAAAGAAAACCACCTAATATTGTGCATGAAATTACTCTTGATGAAACATACACTAGGGAAAGATGATAATGTTAAGTAAATTATTCAGTGGGACAAAAAGGTGAGTTTTGTTCTATCTTATTTATCTACAATACATTTGAATTATCTGGAAGAGGCCTTTACCCTATCTTCTGCACAGTGAGGACAACAGAATGGAAAATTCTATGTCAGCTCAGGAACTAGAACCCATGAGAAGAGAAGGCAATTATGAGAAACCCCATAGAAGGATTAGGAAGAAACAGGAACTGTGCAGTTGCTATAGTTACTTAGACTAACCTCTCTGCCCCTCTTAACCAGCACTGCCTTCTTTTCTTTCTATTTGGATCTCAGTAGCCTACTCCCCATCCCATTTTGCCTGCTATAATCTCTTCCTCTGTCTTGCCTCTTCCTGGCATTACTTTACTGCTATTTTATCAACCTGAACCTTGGATTAAACCTAGCTCAGGTAAGAACTTAATTATTTTCCAAATATACAAGGGATTTGGTGGGGGAGGTAGCATGGGTACAGTGGAACAAGAGTCAGAAGCCTAAATTGTTTTCATTTCTGCCACTTGAAGCTATATGACCTTAAGCAAGTGATTTCTTATTTCTGGGCTTCACTTTCCTCATCTGAGAATGAAATTCAACATTAGTCAACTCAAAAGAGTCCCCTAGTTCTAACACAGATTCTCTTCTTTTTCTTGTGAATGAAAACATACAGTGTAAGAATACTGGAAGCCAATACAGTGTTTACATTGCTGGGATTTGAGAGCCCCTACCATTGATTCTCACATGGAATAAAATCCTGCCTTTGTTAGGTCCAGTACTGATTTTGAGATTTTAGTGGAGGAAGAAGAAAACTTTGCACATCGATAGTGAGCCCTCAAGTCATTAAGAAACATCTGCTGAGGCTTACCTCAAACCCAAGAATAACACTTCTTTCAAGGAATAAAACTATATCATCAAGGACCCACTTATTTAAGTAGGGTTCAATATAAAAACATTTCACTATCAATAAAATTATTGATGTTTTAAGACCCTTTAAACCTGTTGTGGCTACAGTGTGCTGACTTGCCCTTTTATAGGCCAGTCTGCTTCCTTCAGTCCCTGCTCTCAAAGGGGAAATCCCACCACCTCAGCTAACCAGAGTGAAGAAGAGAGTTGGACAGCCAATGGTGGCCTCTCCTAACCAGAGGTAAGAAATCTCAGGACTTGGAACTACAGTTTCTGTCTGTTCTTGTAGATTCTGCAGACATCAAAATTGGGGCACGAAGGGACCATCCTCTGTTTGAGGTAGCTTGTAGAGGAAAAAGGCTGGTCATATAGTTTCAAGCCAAACAGAGAAGTACTTAGTTTACATGGTCTGTCTCACTGTTTAAGTAAGACCTTTGGACCACAATGTAATCCCATGAAAGTGGCAAACAAGCCTGTAGGAAAACAGCTTCTGAACATCTTGTTCTCTAACTAGCCCTAGATGTCTTCTTCAACCAAGGAGTGTAGCTGGTTGTGACGTCTTCAGTGGACCCTGCCCTGGGGTGAAGGGCTCTGATAATGCTGCATTGTCTGTTTATTCTCAAAGATTAGTCACCATTTACCAACAGACAAGTTCCTTTACCTTCACACTCTCCTCTTAGGAAATGGGTGAGGGAAAGGTGGTTTTAAATATCCACACCTTAAGTGTGTTAAGACCACCAACGTAAAAGGGCAGGGGCCTGAGATTCAAGACCTAATTTGGAAAACAAGATCATGAATCTAATGATCAGATTGCAAACCTATTTTGTGGTTACTTTTCAACTCGTGTTTTATCTTGATGGTATTGGTGTGAGTCCAAAGTACAGTCATCCCTTGGTATGTGAATGGGAGAATGGTTCCCAGACCCCCTGCAGATACCAAAATCTGAGATGCTCAAATCCCTTATATAAAATGGCATAGAACAATGCATACAGTCAGCCCTGTGGATTCAAAACCCAGGGATACGGAGGGCTGAGTGTACGGGGTGTGTCCAGAAAGTATCCAGCCAAGTAGAATGAAAAATAGAGGCATTTATTAAAGAAGATACAAGAAACATTGTACATAGGGCAGTGACACCTCAGCCCCTTTCAAAGTAGGCACCTTGGGACCTCACACATCTCTCCCAGTTGCCATCAGCTGCCATGTCGTAGTTTCCTGAATCTCATTAATAGTCTGAAATCTCTTCCCTTTCAAAGATGATTTTAGTTTTGGAAAAAGCTGGAAGTCACAGGGCACCAAATCTGAGCTGTAGGTGGGCTGAGTCACCTGGGTGATTTGATGTTTCAAAAATTCTGCACAAGGTGTGATGCATGAGCAGGTGCATTGTCCTGATGAAGCTGCCGATCATCTTCAAGCTTAACACAAAATCTGATGCAGATTTATTGTTCTACTCACTCAGTCATTTTGAATGTGACAGCCACACAGTACACACGTTCACTCGAGGGCACCTACTGCCCCCACTGACTAGTACAGCAAAGTCGTCATTGTTCACACACGCATCCAGTTCACTCTCCTTGGCTGCCAGGTTATATTGATAAACTGTTCTCTTTATATTAACAATGGCTGGACTTTTTCCGGACAGTCCTCGTATCTTGAAGAAAACGGCATATAAATGGACCCACACCGTGCGAATCCATGTTAAGGGTCAGCTGTAATTTGCCTGGTGGCAGAGACCTGTTATTCCCTTGTGGGTTTAGGCAGATCTCTGGGACTGGGGCATGGGGATAGGGTTTTGTTTTTTGTTTTGTTTTTTGGTGGGGTAGGGGGAGGTTGTTTGTTTTGTTTTTGTTTTAAAGCTCCCATACTCGAACAGGTAGTCAGTGTTGATCATGTGATTTAAACTCTTGGTCCTTCATTCAGGTTGCATGGGTGATGATCTGGCTTTCTCTCTAAAGCCAACTACCTAGTCTTCAGTTCCCCAGCCCTTATAGCACATAGTGTCTGCCAGCAGACTTATAGCAGTGGTACCTGCTGCTGTTTTGTAATAGAGAGTAACAGAAGGGAGACCTCATTTCAATACTGATCCTTCTTGGAAACCTTTGACATTTCTCTCCTAGTACTCCTACTCTGGCTGATCTTTCTCAATCTCTTTTGGTGAATCCTCTTCCTTCATTACCCCTTAAATGTTGATGAGCTCAGGTCCCTTCTTTCACTGTGTCTTCTCGCCAAACGATATCTTACCCTTGCTTCTGGATTTCACTCCACTCACATCTGCGTCACTAGCCCAAAGTTCTCTGAGCTTCAGACCAGTTAAGGAGGTATCTAGCTCCTTGCTGTGCTCCATCTGAGCATTCTACACATGTTCTATAACCCCAATATGAGATAAGCCCCTCCCTTTGTTTTCCCTATTATATTAGGTGGTATGACTAGCTACCATGACTCTCAAGTCAGGAGATTGGGAGAATTATCCTAGTTTAACTCCCTCTCCCTCATTCCACCGTTAATCTGTCACCTTATTCTTCCTCCTCTGTGTATCTGGATTCCCTCCACTTTTCTCCATGCTCAGTCACTGCCCTTTTGCCCACCCCATTTCACTAGGCTGGAGTCCTCACTTTGGGACTCACTGTTCTGTATCCCATCACTATAAGAGTCTCTCACCTGCTTAAAATCTAAGTTGTCATAGGTGGCTCCTCACAACCTGCTCCCAAGCCTTACCGTCTAGCAGTGCTGAGACACTTTATTTAGGTTTACACCACTTTGTTAAGAGGTTCAAAAACCTTTTTAGAACATGAAGTATACAGATCCTTTCTCCCTGAAGTGTGAGTCTAAGGACCTGCTGACGTAAGGGTCTGCATCACCCAGGATATTATTAAAAACCCAGAATTTCAGGTCCCACCACAGACCTGTATCAGAATCCTCATTTTAACAAGCCCTCCAGGTTATTTATGTGCACATTGAAGTTTGAGAAGCACTGACTTATAAAAGTTACTATTATTATTATTATTATTATTATTAAAGAAATCAGAGCTAAGGGAAAATGTGATAAAGCCAGAGCTCAAGCAATATCGATACATGCATGAAGTCAGGTGGTCTCTACTTTATTTGGAGGGTGAGGGGGTGGAGGAATACTGATTTTGAGGAAGCCAGAAGACAACTAGATGACGTGATCTTCAGTGTATGTCTTCACTCTCCCACCACCTCTCCTGCCTCCTCTTATATCGCTGTGTGCATCAAAAAGTCTCCTAAGGCCAGGCTCTCTGACCTTCATTTCCAGAGGATGAAAGACCAAGCCCTCCTCACCAGCCTGCTGCTCTTCCATAGTGTCCTAAGGTTAGGTTAGCAGTGGCTGAGAGATTAAAGAGCCGACCTCTTCTATCCCTCAACCTTTATTCATCCCTCAATCAGTCCAGGTATCACTCCTTCCAGGAAACCCACCCTCCATCCCTGACCTTTCCCTGCTGTGCACCAGGCCTTCAAGGCACTTCCCACCCTGTAATTGGTTGCCAAGGGGCAGCACACAGTTGTGCGGAAAGGTACAGACTCAGGTACAGGCTCTGGAATCAGACACACGCGGGTCTGATTCCCAGCTTCCCAGAACTCCTAGAAAATATGTGACTTTGAACCAGTGACTTAACCTCCCTCGGTTTTAGTTTTCTTGGCAGCCAAATATACTGTTTCAATGGTTGAAAGGAATGGGTGAATTAATACGTGGCAGTAACATGTGCGGGACCCCACCTGTCCCCAGCACCCAGCCGCAAACAGTGCGTATAACTAGATGAATGCCTGCAGTATTCAGAGGCCGGCCGGCCAGCATTGGGCCAACAGGAACCCCAGGCCTGTGTGGCCCGGGCGGGACTCCTTGAAACTTTCGCCAAGCCCAGTCTTGCTCCCTGGGAAGGCGGGGCTGTTGGGTTGAGTGACGGGTCGGTGGCCCGCCCCGGGCATGACGTAGTCCCGGTGGTGTTGCTGCGCTCGCACGTGGTCGACAGAGTCCGCCTCAGACTCTGCTGGGCTCCGTGTCCTCGCCTTCCTGCTCGTCTCGCTCGCTATGTCCACATCCACGAGCTGCCCGATTCCCGAGGTCAGAGACCGGCTACCTGACTGCTACAGCACCACGCCGGGGGGCACGCTATACGCCACTACCCCGGGAGGTCAGCGGGCCAGGCTCGGGTTCGCAGGCAGTGGGCGGGACAGCGCGGCCAGGCTGGGGTCCACTGACAGCGGGCGGGCCAGCGCGTGTGGTCTGTCACAGGCAGAGGTGGGGAGGTGCGGCCCTTTAACTCGTCAGCAGGCCCCTCTGCTGGTTGTAGCTTGGGGGAGAGTGGGTGGAGCCCACACTTAGTTTCCGTGTGACCCTGGGCCAAATCCTCACTGGCCTGGGTTCTGGGCTCCTTGCTCACCCACTCCTCCATACTTTGCTGCCTGGGAGGCGAGACCCCCCTGAGTCTTGCGAAGTTGCTAGAGCGGGTTAGGCAGTTGGAGGCAAGGGCTTCGGGTATCTGGCTGGCTGGCTGGCTGGCTGGAGGCTGTGATTGGGCAAGCAGCCTGGGATCATAAGCTGCTGGGCTTCCTACCCAGGGGTTCCTGCCACATGAAGCCTGAGGGGGAGAGTTAAGAACACAAGCAGGGCTCTTTGAGGACAGAATCCTGTGCCAAGTTCCTTTAGGTTGGGCTGAGCCTGATAGAACTTGGGAGGAGTCAGAATAAGAACAGTATGTCCCTGTTTTCATAGGGAACACAGCTCCTCCCTGCAGGATATCAGAGCCCAGGTGGCTGCAGTGTTGAAGAGCCTTCACATCTGTTTGGTTTCCTGATCCAACTAAGGCTGGAGGTCTAGGTCCCACCTTGTGAACGAAAGCAGTGAAGTCACGGAGCCAGAGAAGGGCAGCCTGAAGTACCTGAGCTCCAAGTCTGGTGCTCCTCCTAGAGTCAAGCCCTGAACCAGTGGCTCCTGCTTGTTGCTTAGCAGCATCTTTATTAGGCCTAGAAGTGCTGTGAAGGCTAATCAGCTGAGATCCTGGCTGGGCTGCAGAGCAGTAGCCCTATAAAACAGGGAAATGTGACTTCTAGGTCCTTAAAAGGCCTTTCTGCTCCAGACAGCTCTGCACCCAAGCTCCTGCCTCTTACATAGCTCCTACCCCTTAACAGGCACCAGGATCATCTACGAACGAAAGTTCCTGCTGGAGTGCAAGAACTCACCCATTGCCCGGACACCCCCCTGCTGCCTTCCTCAGATTCCCGGGGTCACAACTCCAACAGCCCCACCCTCCAAGCTGGAGGAGCTGAAGGAGCAGAAGGAGACAGAGGAAGAGATACCCGGTAAGGAAAGCAGGACCTGACCTAAAAACTGAGAAATGCCTTTAGTCAAATGCACTGGTTAACTAGAGCAGGGTTCTGCACTGGCACGGAGCCTGCGGACCCTCAGCCCAGCAACCAGTCCTCCTGCCTTTTTTCTCTCCAGATGACGCACAGTTTGAAATGGACATCTAATCCAGTGCAGATGACCCGTGTGTGGAGTTAGAGGAATCCCTCATGCCGCTGCTGCCACCACTTCTTCCTGGGATATCCAAAGGCCAGCTGGCCTCATCTAATCCAGACGGGGGTGACTTGGTCCTGGGCCTTAGTTCTGAGGCAGCTAGACCAAGGATAGGAGCGGGCACCTTGCCAAGCCCTTAGCTCTACTTTCTTTCTGGTCTGTAGGCACTCCTCTCAACTCCAGCCCTCCTCACCCAGGGGCCGAGGCAGGGACTGGGGGATGGAGTATGTCACTGTCTGACTGCTTAGTAAACATTCAAAGAAATGCCTTGGCTCCAGTGTTCTCAATGCTGAGGGCCCCAGCAGACTTGGTAAGGATCAGAGGTCCCAGGTCCCTTCCCAGCTCAGATTGGGCCCACTCCCAGTAGCAATTAGAGCTTGTGGCAAGCTACAGAAGCTGCCAAACCGTAAACAGCACTAGCCTGACCCTGCCAAGGGTTGTTCCAGCCTTTCCAGGAAGCAGCCTTCCTGGACTCGGCCTCTCCAGTAACCCCTATCTATATACCAAAGCAGGAAAAAAGAGGCACTGCTCTAACCATTTAGCCCTCTCTCATCTCTGCCCATGCTTTTTCTGCCTCCCATCTGTGAGTACCAGTCCCCTTATTCTAACACTGAAAGCCTGTACTGGCCCTTCTCTCAGGCCCTTTGAACCTCACTCTGTTTGTCCTCAAAGGGTCAGAAGGAACCTTGGAGTCCAAATGTATTAGCTATGTTCTAATACCCGATTCTGAACTCCACAGCACTTGTATACCTCAACGGTGGTACAGTGCAAACAAGGCAGTCTCCATTTCTCGAGGGAAGATTCTCCCCATGCTATCTGAACCTCTGTTCTCATGCTGAAGTGAAAGCATACAAAGATAGGGTTACTCAGCCCAGCAAGGGGGGTGCATTTCGTTCTAACTTGGGGGAAAAATGGCAAGCAGTAATCTGGTCATTCCTAGTAAGGCCATTCATGATGAATGGAGGAAGAGGTTTGTAAGGCGCAGAGAGAGCAGGACAGTCAGACACCAGAAGCAACCAGTCTGGCATGGGAAGGGTTTATCTCCTACCCTGGGCCCACCATTGCGGTGTTTTTATTGAAATGCATATGTTAGGGTTCACAAGTAACCTCCCTGTGGCCCAGGCGGGACCTCTTCCCCCAGAGGTGTATCAGGCCAATGACCCCGGTGGGGCAGTCTCCCGAATGCTGAGAGGGAGCCAGGTTACAGAAGGCCTCCAGCACCAAGGCACGGGAGACGGTGTGTGGCGAGTCTGCGGCAGGATTACGGATCCTGTTGGACACCTGGTGTAGTCTGGTTCTCCTCAGCTGTGGCTATAGATTTCTCTTCATTAGCCTGCTCCTCTGAAGACAGACTCCTCTTTTCTGCAATTAATCTTTTAACTCCCACCATCCATTGACTGACTTCGGTCACATGGTCAACCATGAGTGAGCGGTGGATGTCATCTGCTTCATCCCACCTGTGGTTTGAAAGCTCTGAGGGGAGAGAAAGAGGGACTGAGCATGCAGTCTGGGGCAAAAGATGGTTCCCACCTCTCCTCTCCCACCACCTACTCCAGCTTAGCCAACTACAGCAGGATGAGAGACAGGCTATACCAAAGGACCCACCCATACCCTGCACCAGCAGAGCCATCCTCTTCTTTACAGGTGTTGACAGCTTCCCACCAACCCACTGTTCCTGCAGCAGAGCCAGGCGTCGGCTGATGTCATCACATACCTGCTTCTGAGAGACAGAAACCCCCTCCAAGTCAGTGCTGCCAGCCCAACAGGGGCAGGGGAAACCTAGCACCACACAGGAAACACCTGCTTTCTCTGGCCCAGGGACCTAACACTTAACCTTAGCATTCTGGTTCTCTGCCCAAAGGTTAGAGGCCCTACTGAGAATCTGATGAAACTTACGCATCTCCTTCTAAGAAAAATGCCATGTAAGGCTAGAATTTTAAAATTTTCTGTTTCTCGGGCCCTCAGAAGCTCATAAAGCTACTTAACAAATAGAAAAACTATGGACGAAAGAGATGAAAATTGTTATGTTACTTTAACACTCCTCAGATCCCTTGCCTCCAGGGAACTTAAACACTACAGGGAGAAAAAGAGGGTTTCACCCTGGCTGGTGTGGCTCAGTGGATTGCACGCCAGCCTGCAAACCAAAAGGTCACCGGTTCAATTCCCAGGCAGGGTATATGCCTGGGTTACAGGCCAGGTTCCCACTTGTAGGCCTGCAAGAGACAACTATGTATCTCTTGCACGTCGAGCTTTCTCTCCCTTTTTCTCTCTTCCCCTCTCTCAAAATAAATAAATAAACCTTTAAAAAAAAATAGAAGAAAAATAGGGTTTCCTTCCCTCCCGGAGTACAAAATCAGCAGGGTCTGCTCTGAATGGCCTAGAGGTTCTAGAGGTATGAAAATCAGGCTGTTTGCCACTAACAGGATTTGAATTCAACTCGTTCCTACAAGCCTCTTCTGCTGACTGGTCTTCAGAAGTCCTTTGAACCCTCCTAAAACCATATGTTCATAGGGAGGGAAGTCCTTAGCAGATTCCACAAGGGTCCATAACTCAGAAAAGACTTAAGAGTCACTGCCCTTAGGATCAGAGGGTCTACCCTTAGGAGCCATCCCTGTATCTGGCTGTCAACAGGAACCCTCCCCGCCCCTCTGGTGTGCCAGGGCTTACCTTTGTGTGGCCATGGCAATCATCCAATGCCTGTTCCAAAGGTCTCAGCACATCTTCCAGCAGAGTCTCACACTCAACGACTGGGAAATCTGTGGGCTCCACAGTGGAGGCAGGACAACCCCCCATAGCTGGAGGCCTGGAAGCCTTACTTGAAGGAGGGGGAAGCCCCATTGGGGGGGTCCCAGGAAGAGTCTCTGAAGGGGGAACTGAAAAGGTAAAGCAGGATCAAACAGGCAGACACAGGTCCAGCTGCTGAAATAGGTAAGGAGCTCAACTCTAACTTCATCCCTTCTAAGGAGGGCTACTCTCTAGGACAACATTCATTCAAAAACGTGTATTTGTGAGGTCCTTACTATGTGCCAGAAAATGTGCAAAGCATCAGAGACAGAGTTGATAGATAAGGTTTCTGATCTCAGAGCTTAAATTCTGGAGGAAGGGGGGAAGAAAACCACCAAATTATGTTGCATGCTACAAAGAAATAAAATGGGTTAAGTGATAAAGAGGAAATGAGAGACCTACCTAGAAGGCCATCTAATTTTATCTCAGCCCAACCACTATGTGACATTTGGCAAGTTAATTTTAACCAGAGCTTGGGCTCCTCTTCTGTAAAATGGGCATACTACTGTAATAGCATTTATTTTACAGAGTTGCAGTGATGAATAAGAATATAGGTACAGCCTTGACAAGTGTGGCTCTCAGTTGGACATCATCCTGCAAAACGAAGGGTCGCCAGTTTGATTTCTGTCAGGGCACATGCGTGGGTGGTGGGTTTGGTCCCTGGTCGGGGTGCATACCAGAGGCAACCAATTGATATTTCTCTCTCACACTGAGGTTTCTCTCCCTCTCTTTCCCCTCCTCCCCTCTCTCTAAAAATAAAATCTTTAAAAAATATATATATAGGCACAGCTGCTAGATTAGCATGTAGCAAAAAGTGCTCACAAAGCTAAGAGCTGAGAGATGAGATAGATGTGGCCAAGAAAAGCTGAAGGAAACAAGCACTAGGTAGAGGTAAGGGCAGCACCCAGGAGGCCGGAAAAGTCAAGACATTAATTCCGTGTGCTCTGAAACATCAGTGAGACTAGGTCGAGAATGGAAGCAGGGACACCAGCTGGGAGATTAATGGAGCAGTAGTCCTGGAAAGAAAAGATGTTGGTATGGACTTGAGTGAAAGACTAGAGATGAGGGAAAATGGAGTGGTCAGATGTATTTAGGAGGGAATAGCCACAGGACTCGGTGGACTGGAGGTGAGGGAGAGGAGTCAAGGACGACTCTTGGTTTCTGACTTTAGTAATGTGACGGTGGGACCACTACAGAAACAGAGAAGACTGGAAAAGAAAACAATCAAGAATTTACTCTTAGGCATCAACATCCACATGGATTAATTCATTCATCTAATAACGTTGGCCTCTCAGTTTCTGGACCTCCTCACCTCCAGTGATCTTTTTTTCCACCCTGCCTCGGCCTCTCATTCCCACTGCCACAGGCTCAGCAACACTGAACCATCTCCAAAATCTGACCACCTCTCCCACCCTTCCAGCTCAGCTCCACAGATTTAACCACGCATTAGAATCACTCCCTTATTAACACCCTTCACCTCACTTATCCCCTCCCACTGCCCCACTTTTCTGGTTAATCTAACTTGCCTGCACTTGCTGGGAGGAAAAATAAAACTGTGCTGAGGAATTACACTTAAAATCCATGGCTACAAGTTTTAAAAGGTATCCAACGCTGCTTGGAAGTCCTACACGTTGCCTCGTTTTCCCAATCTTTGGCATAACTGTTTTCACATCTCTACCTCCCTCCCTCCCTCCCTCCTTCACCTCTCCCTGCGGTTCTCTCTACTTCTGGCACTGCCTCATACTTCACTGAGAACATAGAAGTCATTAAACAGCAACTCTCATAATTCTCACCACCAGTTCTAAGGACCCACCCACACCGGTGGCCACTTTCCTCCTCCTCCGGGAGATGAAAGGTCTCTGCGCATATCAGAGGCCACCTCTCCAGCTGAACTCTGCACCCAGCCGCTCTTGCCTTCCCTAGCCTCCCCTCCTGAAGCTATCCCCTTTCTCCAGCACTATCAGTTCTCCCACTTTATTGAACCATCCTATCTGCACAAAAACACACTGCGGCGTATACTGCTGGAAAAATAAAAACCCTACTCCCTTACCTCACCTTCCATCTTCACATACCCCAGCCCCTTTCTCATCTCTGCTTTACAGTAGAATTTCTTGAATGAGTGGCCTTTAGTTACCTCTCTCCGTCTCACCTCGTTCCCTTCTCAGCCCATTCCTGAGGGTTTCTGTTCTCATGACTCCACAGAGTGCTCCCGGGGTCATCAGTGATCTCCACGTATGTCAAAATTAGCGGTCCCTTTTCTCTTATTTGACCTCTCAGCATTCATCACAGTTGAGTCAAGACTTTAGTCTGAGTAAAGTTTACTTCTCTTCTTATTTCTTCAGCTATTTCTCAGCCTCCTTTGCTAATTCCTTCTTTATTCAACCTTGAAATGCTACAGAGTCTTGGGCTCTGTCTTGGAACCTCCTTAGGACTTTATCCACACGCCCGCGCCTCCTTAGTCAAGCCCATGACATCAAATACCATCCATATAATGATAATTCGTTTCTGTAATTCTGGCCTACACCTCCCCCCAATACAGCAGACCAAACCATGGCCAAGACAGAAAGTTTGCTTTCTCCATCCCCCCAAAACCACTATTCTCCAGTCTTCTGATCAGTGAAACCACCAGCCAGTTCCATGAGCAGAAATTCACATTACCTTTTCTTTTTCTAACCCACTCGTTCCTGCTGCCTTCCTCCGTAACACGTCCCACCCACCTCTAACCGATTCCTACCACCTCTGCAACTCCCACCCTTATCCAAATCATCATTCCGTCTTGCTTTTGTTAACCTAACAGCCCCCTAGCTTCCCACTTCTCTCTAACCTTCCACACAGCAGATACAGTGCACTTTTTAAAAATGTAAATCAGTGTTTCTCAGTCTCAGATTTTGCCCCTGCGGCAAATGTCTGAAGACGCCTTTAGCTGTCCCAACTAGATGAGTGGTGTCACCTAATGGATAGAGGCCAGAAATGCTGCAAATATCCCAGTGTACAGGACAGTCCCACCCCACAAAGAATTATCTGGCCCAAAATGTCAGTAGTGCCAAGGTTAAGAAATCCTAGCTTGTATCATTTCTCGGCAGCGTTATAGTACGGAGAATAGAAGGGCACTAAAAGAGCTAAATCTGAGCCTTTTTCAGGCCCACAGCCTCACCTCTTGGCATGGGAACTGTTCTCTACTTTAAACATTTCAGTGCTTCGAACTTCACATAGATTAAAACACAAACTCCCTATCCTGGCTGATCAAACCAACTATGCTCTCGCCCCCGACTACTATTTATCTCTATCCTTGGCCCACTGTGCTCTAGCCACTAGGTATTCCTTCAGTCTCTGAATTTGTCAGACTTGTTCTTCAGGCCTTGGCACTGGCTGCTTCCAATGCCTGGAGTGCTCTGGCACCTGACCTTTGCATAGATGGCTTTTAATTATTCACCTTTCAGCTTAAATGTCAGCCCCTCAGACACCTTAGTTACCTGGTTACTCTTACATTACTGTTTTATTTCTTTGCAGATCCCTTACCACTCTTCTATTTGTTTATCTCCAAAGCTACAGTGTGGACTCCATGAAAGCCTAAACCTTTTGGTCTTCCTCATTGCTGTCTAGTTCCCCCGATACAGTGCCTGGCTCATAGACAGTGTTCAGCAGATGATAATGAATGAATGAATAAATGAACAAACACGTTAAGTTTGAGTGAAGTGAAGCCAAGTGAAGATGTAGAACAGACAAATGGATCTACCACTATGGAGTTCTGGGAAGAGATCTAGGTTGGAAATAAAATTTGAAAACAATTTGAGGAGAAACTACATTAAAACCATAGATCTGGATGAGATCACCTTAGATGAAAGCATAGAAAGATTCTTTTGAAACCAACGTATTATTTATTGATCTGGGCAGTAGAAAAGGGGCCCAGAAAAGGGCCTGCCCTGTGGTCCTTTCTGGGGCTCCAACCTCTCTCACGGAATCCTCAGAGGAACAAAAAGGACCATCGCGACAAGCTTATCCCAGGCACTGCCCATTCTCGGCCGGCCTCCGCGCCCAGGGCCCCCACGCACCTCTGGGGGATCCATCCTGGGGAGCGGCGACTCTCTTGGTCAGCGGACTGCGCTTGGGTCCGCCGGCCTGGGTCTGCAGCCCGTAGGAGAACTGCGGCGGGTCGTTCCAACCGCGCTCCTTGTTGCCTGTGGAGGGGAGGGCAAGTGTGAAGCGAGCCTGGGGGAGCCGGAGGGTCCGCACCCCACGCCGTCACCGTCCCCGGCCTGGGCAGAGACGAGGACCCGGGGACCCCGGCCCGCTGCCGCGCTCACCCGGCTTAACGTACAGCTCCGCCATCTCCCGCAGAGCCAGCAGGGCGACGCGTCACTTCCGGGGCGGCCGCACGTCCTGGCTGCTGGGGGCGCCGCGCCCCGCCCCGGCTGGTTGCCCGGAGCCCTCCCGGTTGGACTGTGGTTGAGAAACGCGGGGAGCCGCTGCGGGAGCCCTGCATCCACTGTCGAAGGGACGGGCCCACATCACGAGGCGCCGAATGTCTTCCAGGAGGCAGCGCTCTGGGAGCCCTAGTACCCTCGATCTCGCCACGTCTCACAATCGCTCTCAGGAGCAAGTTTAAACCAGCAGGAGCTCCTGCCCCACCTACACCCCTGTGACCTAACCAGGTAGACCTCTGAGAACCTCATCCCTGACCACTGCCTCTATGTGTATACCCTCTAGGCTTGATTATTAGTACAAAATTCCTCCCGTTCTCAGATGTCAACTCATTAGGAAGCCTGGTACTGCTTTAGGCCAGGTTGTGTCTCATCTGAGCCCCCACAACCGGCTGAGATTTCCTAGTTTTATTGCATACGGCCTTCTACCTTGTTTGACTTTGCCCGTTTCCTTTTCTGACAGTCTCAGAAAGTGGAAACCGTACTTTATTATATCCCCAGTGCCTGGCACAGAAAAGACCTTAGAAAATATATTTGTTGAATAAGTGACGTCAGATTCCCATCACACCCATGTCCTCCTATGAGTGCAGGCAGCCACCAACACCAGGCACAAGCACAGACACTCACTTCACACAGGTTAACCCCCCAACCCTGCCCCAGGCCCAATATACTCACACCCAGTGAGGTCACTGAGGGATTTTTATTTGTACTGATTTTGCTATAAAGTGTTGCTGAGGTAGAGCCAACTGTCCAGGGCTGGACAGGGGCAAGGAGCACAGGGACCCAGGGAAAGGAGAGCCAGGGCCCCGGGTTGTGGTGCAGGGCCTCTCAGTCATCCATATAAACAATTAATAAACTGGGCAATAAATAAAGGGTACACAAGGTGGGAGGGACAGGCAGAGAAGGCTCCAACGGGTGAGAGGCTGCAGGCCCTTGGGGAATGAAGGGGAAAAGAGGGGGCCATGGACCCGGAGCCTCCTTCCCCAGTCCACCCAGGTCTATTTAGGGCATATGGAGCAGAGAGGGTTTCAGCCGGAAGGCATCAAGAAAGGAGAAGATGCCCCGCTTTCGAGGGGCTGCACCCCCGACCCCTCCTTTGAGCACGGGGAGAGGCAAGGGAACTCCTGGGGAGTCCACGGAGCTGGTCCGCTTGAGCCGCAGGCGGGCACGGGCCTGGGCACCCCAGGCCTTGCCTCGAGCTGCGGAGGCCACAAGACACTTCTGGTACTGAACCTAGGGAGAATGGGTATGTGAGGATCCAGCTCCTTTCTGCCTCAGGATCCCTGAGAGCTTCTGCAGGACAAGGGACTGGCCAAGGCTTCAGTCTGATATGAGGCTGGAAGTCCACCACATCTGGAGCCCTTACAGCACTCCCAGGTAGCTCAAGAACAAAAACATAAAACTTGCCGTTTACTGAGCACTTAAGGGGGCCTGGACACTGTGCTAAATGCTTTGTATAAAGTTGACAACCTGCCCTGGTTGGTGTGGTTCAGTGGATTGAGTGCCGGCCTGCGAACCAAAGGGTTGCTGCTTCGATTCCCAGTCAGGGCACGTGCCTGGGTTGCGGGCCAGGTCCCCAGTGCGGGGTGCATGAGAGGCAACCACACATTGATGTTTCTCTCCCTCTCTTTCTCTCTTCCCCTCTCTCTAAAAATAAATAAGTTTCTGTTTAAAAGTTAACAACCAAGTTATTTATCAGGTATTATCTCCATTTCACAAATGAGGAAATTGAGACTGAGAGACAATACATGACTTACCCAAAGTCACCTAGCCAGAAAGTGGTAGAATTGGGGTTCAAACCTAGTTCTATCTGACTGCAGAGCCTGTGCTCTACACCACGCCTGACCACTATGCTGACTCTCCATCTCTCACTGGAGTGGACTGGCCCCTAGCAAAGTGGATTCTCTGGTCAAGGAGAGTCTTCAACTCAGACTCCATTCCCAATGCAACTGCCCCAATCTTCTCTTATTTGAACTCAACAGGGTCCTAAATGGTCTTCTTGTGTCTTCCAAATTTTACCTACACTATAGCTTAAGTGGTCTTCATAATCCACAAACCTGACTTCACTGTCCTGCTCAAAACCTTTCAATGGCTTAGAGCATCTCAGGATGAAATAAACTCATCACCCGTCTGACTTACAAGTTCTTCCATAAGGTGATCTCTGCCATTCTTTCTGCCCCCATCTCTCACTCCATTCCCCTACCACTCCAGACATGCTGGACTGTCTGATACTCTAGCCCGCCAGCATCTCTCACCTTCACAGCTGAAGTTCCCCATACTTGGCACACCTCCTGCCCTACGCCCCTTCACCTACCTAACTTCCTCCTTGGGCTTTCAATTCTCAATTTCCCACCATGTCTTTCAAGTAGGCTTCTTGAACCCCTGAATGGACCTTCTCCTCCATCATCCTGTGGTGTACAACTTCTTTCTCGTCTGTCTCTGCTTTAACTAAGACTGTGCTCTCTATACTACTGAATTCCCAGGGTCAAGGACAGTGCCTGGTTCCCTGCAGACACTCATATTCGAGTAACTGAAGAGCGAGAGCATTCCACATTCAGGTGCCCACCAGGAAATAAGCTACGTAAAACAAAAAGGGAAAACAATGCCCACCCTACAGGGCACAGCCCCTATACAATTCCAGCTAAATGTTGCAATTTATGCATGTGGATCCAGTGTCAGAGCTTCTGATACTTAAAAAATAAAAAGGAATAGCAATTACTGTGTGAAAAGTCCTGGCCTTTAAATATTAACCCATTAAAACATTAAAAACAGCATGAGGGCTAAATAAAACACTACAAACCCTAGTCAGCCCTGGTATCATTCATTTGTGATTTCTAGAGAGGGTGCCAATCCTGAGCCCCAGCCACCAGGACAAAGCAGCTGCAGGGCAACCCTGCCCACCATCCCCACCCCGAACTCACCATGCAAGCAGCCTGCACAGCTTCAGAGAGTCCCCCTGCATGGGGCTGGCACCAGAAGGCCGCGCACTGGAAGCTCTGACAGCCCAGGTCAGCAATGAGGCCAAAGGTGTGGGGGTCACGGCCAACGCCAATAAAGGTCACAAGGCGCACAGGGCACTGCCACAGTGGCTCCTCCTCTGCATCCGCCTCTGCCTGCCCACACCAGGCCTAGTCACTAGAGGGCCAGGCAAAGGCTGGACCCACTGATCTCTTCCAGCAGCAAGCAATGACCCCCAGCATCCCTGCCCACTGCTCCACGACCCCCAGCTTCACCTTCTGGTACCTGAATGGGATGTGCAGTCATGAGAGAGTCGGACACACTGAGCATGGCAGGGACCCAGGCATCCCGGTCCCCACGGGTGGTAAGGATACCAATGGCCTCGTTCAGCACATCCATTCCTGGGGGAACATGTCCACCATGGTGTCTCCCAGACACAAAGAAAAAGAATCTGCAGGGAGCGCCTAGGCCCATCTCACTGATTTGGAATTTGGAGAGATGGGCAGGGAACTCCTGGGGCTGGGCTTAGAATCCAGAGTTGGGAAGGGTGGTACATCCCAGGCCGCACCGGGCCACGGAAACACGCTGAGAATGATGAGAGGAGCCCACCTCATCCACCTTCCCCTTGCCTCATGCAGCCCACCAGCCCCTCCAGCCCGCTCAGTCCTCACCCATGGCTTTGGTGACTGGCAGGGTCCCCATGTACAGCGCCTCGTACTTCTGAGCAGCCTGACTCACCGCATCCAGCAGCTCCACTGAAATATACACAGCGTGTTGGCCTGGGTGCTCTCTCAACGACCCTTTTCCCCACCCTTCTGAGAGAGCTGGAGCTGGCAGAAGGTAGAAGAAAAGGCCACGAATGCGCCTCCAATTCAGGGCCTGGGATTCCTGGGACCAGGACACTAAGAAGTCCTGTGTCTCCAAGGAAGCACCAAATAGCCAGGACTGCCTTCCCACCTTTCACTAAAAGAGCCTTTGCTGCAGTGCAGAACCGCCTCCCCATACCTTGCCTCGGCAGATCTTCAGGGGAGATGGGGTCCAAGGAACTGCAAGAGGAATGACCACCAACCCCTACTCGCTCTGACAAGATCTGAAACACAGTGCAGCCAGCTTGAGGCACGGGGAGAGGGGAGAGGAAATTGAGGTAAGGGAGCCAGTATGACCCTGCCTCAGCCACCCTGGCAGCTTCAGACCCAGCTCCTTCCCGCATTCCCTGCCCCACTCCCGGCCCTTACCTGGGCACAGAGCCCATGCAGGGCACTGGCAATGGCCTTGGCAGGGACATCACAGCGAAACACATGGCACTTGAGCATACAGCTGTCTTTGTCACCCGCCACAAAAGCGAAGTCCCTGGCAGGTCAGAGATGAGGCTGGGATAGAGGCTGGATAGGGACAGGGGCCTGCAGTGCCTGCAGGAGCCTAGAAAGTCAGGCAAGGGATGCAGCAAGGACGGACAGGGAGGTCAGGGCTGGGGCTCAAGGCACTGGCTGTCACTCACCTGTCACTGTTCCGGAAGCATGTGGGAGCACAGGAGAGAATCAGCTCAGCCTCTCAGGCTGTCCCCCATCTGTCCCTGTGGAGCTGGGCCCACCCTCCCCAACCAGGTTGCGTCAGGCAGGGGAGGCAGTGCTTGGGTCCATGTCAGAGGATCTGTGTCCAGGGGTTCAAGCACAAGGGATCAGCATCAGTGGGGAGCAGAGCATGCAGGGCGGGGCAGAAGGAGCAACTTTCACTCGGGGGGAAGTAGGGGTCCTCACCGGCCCTTGGCGCTACCCACGCCCCATACACGGATGTGCACCAGAGGCTGGCAGTGGATCAGACTGTGGTCCAAGGGATTCACCAGGCTCATGGCATCCTTCTTCAGGATCATTAGCATGTTCTGGCCCTGCCAAGGACACAGCGCAGCCTGGAGCTCAGATGAAGGTGGTTGTCACGGGGAACAGGCAATTCAGAGACAACCACCTCTGTTGGACCCGAGGCTGAACTCCTTGAAGGGCTGGCCAGCTTACCTCACCCCAGGCACCGTCTGGGGGTTGGCTCCGGCTGCGGGTCTGGGCCAGCTGCTGGATGCAGTTATTGACTGCGATACTGCTCTTCCCTGGTACCAGGTCCTCTTCGGGTACCTCTACCCAACCCAGAGAGCGGACCGCAAAGCACTGATGGGTTGGGAGAAAGGGCAGAAGAGCCCCAAGTGAGCAGAGGTGGAATAGGGTAGAAGATGCCACAGGCTCTACACATAAAAAACCTCTGATACCCACTTCCTTCACCCTTGACCATCTCTGCTTAGCCCAATCCCACCCCTGACCTTTCCCTCGGGACCCGTCAATGCCATGGGTTAGCCCTCAGGCCCAAGTCACTACCTTAGCCCCTGGTTCCATGTTCTGGATGTAGGATTCCTCACCATACCAGGACAGAGAGTTGCTGGAACAGAGCAGAGCTCGTAAGTGACCACACTCCCTATAGAAGGGACACTGGTGAAACACAAACTACTTGATAGGCAATAGATGTGGGATAAGACTCAGAATATAGTGTCCCAAATATAAAACCAGAGCAAGACAAGGGCCAGGATGTATTAAATAAATGTAACATAAAGAATGTGACTTAAAATCTGAGGTAAAAATCACGACACGGACATAGACTAAAAGTTGCAAACATGGCTCTGGCTGGTGTGACTCAGCGGATGGAATGCCAGCCTGCAAACCAAAGGGTCGCTGGTGTGATTCCCAGTCAGGGTACATGCTTGGGTTGCGGGCCAGGTCCCCAGTAGGGAGTGCATGACAGGCAACCACACAATGATGTTCCTCTCCCTCTCTTTCTCCCTCCCTTGCCCCCTCTCTATAAATAAACAAATACATTTTTTTAAAATTTGCAAACATGGAACAGGATCTAAAACGTGTTGCCCTGGCTGGTGTGGCTCAGTAGACTGAGTGCGGGCCTGAGAACCAAAAGGTCCTGGTTCGATTCCCAGTCTAGGACACATGCGGGCCGGGTCTCCAGTAGGGGGCACGCGAAAGGCAACCACACATTGATGTTTTTCTCCCGCTTTCTCCTTCCCCTCTCTAAAAATAAATAAATAATAAAATCTTAAAAAGAAAAAATATGGACCAGAGCCCCAAATCAGGACAAGAGACCCTAGAACACAGGATGGGAACCTGTGTTCTAGGGTCTGGAGCCCAGGGCAGTGGCCAGGGTCCAGAACATATGTCAGGGCCCAGAATATGAAAGAGTATGTGGCAAAAGACAGAGCTTGGAACAAGTACAAAAAATCAAAATACTGAGAGCCAAGAACATGGGCCAAAGCCTAGAGCCTGGGCTGGAAAGCAGACTGCGGATCCAGCTGCATGTCTGAGTGCCATGGCACCCAAGCCTTTCATTTGTCCAGGCCTATCTATCCCTGTTACCTCCGGTCCAGTGAGCTCTCCAGGCTGGAGAAGGATCTCCCTTTGGGGGGCCGAAGCTCCCAAATCCCTTCCGTCCTCTGCAGAGAGGGAACTAGGTTAGTGCAGCAGCAGGCTAGGTCCACACGTGGGCTCAGGGCCCCTCCTCACGCTCCACCTACCGTGGACGGCCCCTCTGCATCTCCTGGTTCCCAGGTTGGGCGCTGCCACTGGGTACTACCACTGGGTACATGCCAGTAGTAAGTGCCTGCAGCATCATGGATCTTCCTCCATCCAGGGGGCAGGCCTGGCTCTCCCTCCAGACTCTGGTCCCCCCACAAATCATCTACGGGAACACGTAATGAGAAAGGGGAACACAAGGTTGGAGGAGGGCATAGTGGTCGGTTCAGAAAAACACCTTGTCAACTCTTCTGTTGGAGATCCAGGCTCCCAATCTTGGGTAATTTTTACAGTATGAAGATCAGGGTTCATCTGTATCCTGGTTCTCATCCCGGGACATTGCCCCCTCCCAGTCTTTGGGCCCGGGGGTAGCCCTTCGCGCACCCTCGTCCCCTCTCTCAACTCCCGCTGCTCCCTCCCATCGGGCCCATCCGTGCACACCATCGCAGTTGACCAGAATTATGGCCAGCATGTAATCCTTGCCCAGCATTGCCCCGGCCGCGTCCCCGCCGGCCTCCGCCTGCCTGCACGCTCAGCGCAGCTCGACCTCTGGAGCCGCTGCGCCGAAAAGCCCAGCCTCTCAGCGCCGGTGTCAGCCGAGCCCACGGACACCGCCCAAATACGGGGCGGGAAAGGGGCTGGGTCCAGCTGGTGAAATAGGGCGGGCTGAGCAGCGGCGCCCCGCCGAGGGGTGGTGCGTGTAAACAGGCGTCTGGTTCCCGAGTCGGTGCCCGTTTCGTGCTTGGCTCCAAGGGGAGGAGCACCGTCACCAGCGAACCCACCTACACCACCATACAACTAAGAGCTCCACAAGGGGCGGGTGACCCGCCAGGCGAACGTGTGCTGCGTTCAGACGCACACAAGTGAGATCATCACGCCCGGGTCGTAGGCGTGCGCGCACGCGCAGCCTAGGAAGCGACAGCAATTTCTTTGGGCAGGCTACCGCCTGGGCTCCGGCGCCAAGAAAGTGAGTCCACCCTTTCCAAAAATACCCCGGAAGTGCCTCCGCTCTAGGTACTGATGGCTGTGGCACTTGGCGTGAGGGAGGCGGGGCTGCGCCTGCGCACCAAGTTCGGCGGGGAAGATGGCGGATGACAAGGTGAGTGACCATGGGGGTGATCTGCAATCACGGTAGTATTCACACCTTTTTAATCTTGGGGAAAGACTACACTAGAGCAGCTCATGGTTGGGGGTGCCCCTTGTATTCTCTGGCGATGGACTTTTGCTCCTGTTGGCGGCCTCAACAGTGGGAAGTAGAGTGGCGGAGCGCTACGCGGGGCAAACCGAGCCCCCAGGTGTCCCCTGTGGGGGACCATCACGATCCCTAGCTACACACACTCAATCCCTTTCGCTCTGACACACTCCTCACTCTGCTTCATTCCCTAGCCCTCTAAATTTCCCCTCCCAAAGACACGTTTCCGGTTCACACTGGCACACCTTCATTCAATCGCTGTTTTGGGCATACACTGAATTTCATACTTACATGCGCTCAAAATCACTCAGTTCATTTACCCACACTCTCCAGACAACCATTACCCATCCCCTACCCTCATGCACGCGTGTGTAGTCACACATTCAGTTTGGGAAGGCCTTGGGGGGCAAGTGGGAGAAGCCTCGGCAGAAACTAGATTTACCCCCAAATTGTCCAGGGAGCTGCTTCGGCCCATTTCTTACCTTTGGTCTGGAAGTTTAGCACCAGTCACCTTTACCCTGCATTAGGCCTTGGGACTTATTAGACAGGACTTACTGGTCTCCACTTCCAGATAGCTTATGGTCGAGTCATTAGTACTTTCCTGATCTGATTGAAGGGCCATCCCCTGCCTGTCCTCCCCACCTTCCCTACACATTGCTTACTATATACAGCTCTTGTAAGTTACTGATGCCCATGCCATCTGTTATCCCCTCCCTGGGCCCAACGTGAGTTCTCTCCTTTTCAGTGCTTTCCTTCCTTTACCACTGTCCTCTTAGGAAGGTATTATATGAAGAGGTTTCTCAGGCTCACCCCATCCCAGCCTCTGAGGGACTTGAGCAGGAGATGGGCCTAGGTCAGTCTGCTGGAGCCAGTGTATCCTTTGTCCTAGGACTCTCTGCCCAAGCTTAAGGACCTGGCATTTCTCAAGAACCAGCTGGAGCGCCTGCAGCAGCGTGTGGAAGACGAAGTCCATAGTGGTGTGGGACAGGTAAAGGCTGCTTCTGACCCCACCCCCTGGGCTTCATTGCCCAATATGCTTTAGAATCGGTGGTAGAGATTTATTCAGCAAATGGTTACTGAGGCCCTGTTCTTTGTAACTTTAAGGAATGTTTCCCTGAGAAAAATGACACTTGAACTTGATTCCAAAAAGGTGGCTAACAAGAGCGGAGGAAGGAATATTCCAGGCAAATGGAACAACATAGGCAAAATTCTTGTGTTGGGAAATAGCATGATGAACGTGGGGGTGAAAGAAGTTCAGTTTGGCTGCGGTAGTGGGAGAACATGCTAGGAAATGAGAAGCAAGCAGGGGTCAGATTCCTCAGGGACATCTCTGTTGCCTTGTTGCAGTAAGGTTCTGTGTTTGGAGCCTTCTAACCCTAGGGTTCTGAGATTCTGTAATCAGGACTCCTGAGTTATTTTGCTGCCTCCAAGAATCTCGAGAAAAGTCTTTGGAGATAACACCATGGCTCTCCGGAGTAAGGAGGAGCAGCTGGCGGAATTCTCTAAGCCCAGCTTGAGTAGCTCCTGGTTAGAGGAGGGAAGAACCTACTGAGTTTCCTCCTGAATCTTCTTCCACAGGATGGCTCTCTCTTGTCCTCCCCGTTCCTCAAAGGCTTCCTGGCCGGCTATGTGGTGGCCAAACTGAGGGCATCAGCAGTATTGGGCTTTGCTGTGGGCACCTGCACTGGCATCTACGCAGCTCAGGCATATGCTGTGCCAAATGTGGAGAAGACACTGAGGGACTATCTTCGGTCACTGCGCAAGGGTCCTGGCTAGCTCTGGATCCCATGGGGAGGTAGGATGAGCCGCTGGGACCTGCAGGTGGACACCTCTCGACCACAGACACCACATCTGGCTTCCCCAGCTGCCACTCATTTGCTGTCTCCAACTTTCCTGCCACCTTTGTCCTTGCTTCTCTTCCTGCAGAGGATGCACAGTGGCTCATAGCCTCCACCCCGGACTCCTCCTTTCTTCCCTAACCCCATGGGACTGATCCCAAGACTGTGGCTTCTAGGGCCACCAGACCTTTTCCCGCCCTGACTGTGGAGTTCGCAGCTGACTGTGATCCTTAGCATTCTCTCTAGCCGTGTACCACGGCTCTTCCCTCCCGGCAGCCGGCTCCATGTTTTGATTCTCTGCAAACCTGTCACAATCTTCACTGCCCCTTGCTAGTTACACAGGTTCCCCAGGGTCTGGTGTGAGCATGAGTGTAGAAGATGGGGGTGTGGCAGGCCTGGGCCGTCCTAGGCAGGCCCGCTGGACCCTGATGCTACTCCTGTCCACTGCCATGTATGGTGCCCATGCCCCATTGTTGGCACTGTGCCACGTGAATGGCCGAGTGCCCTTCCGACCCTCCTCAGCCGTGCTGCTGACTGAGCTGACCAAGCTGCTGTTGTGCGCCTTCTCCCTCCTGGTGGGCTGGCAGGTGTGGCCCCAGGGGGCTCCACCCTGGCGCCAGGCTGCCCCCTTTGCACTGTCCGCCTTGCTCTATGGCGCTAACAATAACCTGGTGATCTATCTTCAACGTTACATGGACCCCAGCACCTACCAGGTGCTGAGCAATCTCAAGATTGGAAGCACGGCCCTGTTCTACTGCCTCTGCCTCCGGCACCGCCTCTCCGCACGCCAGGGCCTAGCACTGCTGCTGCTGATGGCAGCGGGGGCCTGCTACGCAGCCGGTGGCCTCCAGGACCCTGGGAACACCCTTCCTGGGTCCCTTCCAGCAGCTGCGGCTGGCCCCGTGCCCCTGCACATCACTCCACGGGGACTGCTGCTCCTCGTCCTGTACTGCCTCATCTCAGGCTTGTCGTCTGTGTACACAGAGCTGTTGTTGAAGCGACAGCGGCTGCCCCTGGCCCTTCAGAACCTCTTCCTCTACACGTTCGGTGTGCTCCTGAACCTAGGTCTGCATGCAGGGGGCGGCCCTGGCCCGGGCCTCCTGGAGGGCTTCTCGGGATGGGCGGCGCTCGTGGTGCTGAGCCAGGCGCTGAATGGACTGCTCATGTCGGCTGTCATGAAGCACGGCAGCAGCATCACACGCCTCTTTGTGGTGTCCTGCTCACTGGTGGTCAACGCTGTGCTCTCGGCCGCCCTGCTGCGGCTGCAGCTCACAGCCGCCTTCTTCCTGGCCACACTGCTTATTGGCCTGGCGGTGCGCCTGTACTATGGCGGCCACTAGCTCTTGACCACCTCCACCCTGACTCCCGACCCTGGAGATGGGGCGTTGCCATAGAGCTGCCTCCTGGCCCCCCTTCCCCTCAGCAGCCCTGTAACAAGTGCCTTGTGAGAAAAGCTGGGGAGGCGAGAGTGGCCAGGTGGGTGGATGAAGGTACGCCCCTGAGAGACCTGTAGAGTGGCTTTGATTAAGAAAACTGGAAACCTTCAAACACCCCCTCCCACCCCAGTTCTTCCTAAGGAATTAAGGGAGCATCAATACCTAGGCCTGAGAAATGACCATTCCTGATGGGGAAGGTTCCCTGCCTCGTCCTGCATGAGTGCAGTTGCTTAAAGTGGGCCGTGGATGACAGTTGGTTTTCCTTGCCTTCTGTGGCCACCCCAGCAGACCCACAGCCCCAAGACCTGGTGCTGGCTGCCCAGCCCGGCTGTGGTACGTGATCCCCCATAAAGGACACTCGCCCCCAACTGGCTTGCGGGAAAGCGCAATTGCCACAGGTTCCACGCCCATAGGCTCGGCCATTCCTCCGAGCTCCTCTGGCTCCAGCAGCATCTGGAGACGGTGCCCCCTGCTTCCTCCACAGTGCTGCTCTCCACACCCAGCCTTTGTTCTAGAAACCCCAGAGGGGCTGGGGCTTAACTCATCTCAGGAAATGTCCCTGGGCCCTGGCTTAAGCCTATACTCCTGACCTCTCTACTCATCCAAAGACCCTCTTGAAGCCCATTGCCCTGCCCCCTGTATAGCTCCTAGGAGTTACCATTCTTCCCACTCTAGGTCCTGCTCCTGCCTAGTAATGTCCCAGCTCCCAACAGCCATGGAAGTTCTATGCAGGGTGACCTGGGACCAGGCACAAGGAAACTTGTATAGCTCAATCAGTGTCTAACTGCATCAGTAATAGGTCTTAATAAAGCTTTCTGGAGTGCAGGCAATTCCTACAATCAGCCATGACCTGTGTCCTGCGTCTTCTGTGTTGCATAGCTCCTCTCAAACAATTGTATTCCTGACACCCTTAGTACTTTAACTAAGTACTAAGGGGAAAGGCTGTTCTCTTGAAGTTTTCTTGAAGCACAAAACTTGGGTGTTGGGGAATTTGGAGGCCGCTTGGGAGTAGAAGGCACTAGGCCCAACAGGACAAACTAGACTCTAGGCCAGAGCATTCTTAAGGACTCGGTGTGGTTACGATTCTCATTCCCTCTAGGTCCCTCGCTGCCTGTCATAGCCAGAGGAATATTAGGCCCTGCTCCTGTGGTAGAATACTTGGTAAACTTGTTTTCAAAAATGCCCTAGTTCTATTGAAGTAGTTTCTTAGGGAATGGGGTTTCAGAATCATCTTAAAGGAACTCCGGAGGTGATTCTGATGCAGACTTGTGAACTGCTACTCACTGCTGTGTAGAGCTCTAGCCAACCAGACTTGAATGCAAATTCCGCCTGTGTTACTTAGCTGACTCCTTGGGCCGGTGCTTCACATCTATCTTTATCTGCCTTAGCTCTGAAATGGGGGTCAATGGTACCTACAACGATTTTGGGTAGTAGGAAAGGTTAAATGAAATAATGGACATTAGGTGCTTAGCAGGGACTGGTACAATGACACCTGGTTAGTGGTGGTGTTAATTACAGTGAAGGTTAGCTTGGTATTGTGTCTCAACTTCCTCTTCCTTCTAGGGACCAGTAAGAATAAAGGAGAGAGGGCCCTGGCTGGGTAGCTCAGTTGGTTAAAGCATCATCTTGATACGTGAAGGTTGCGGTTTTGATCCGCTTTCAGGGCATATACAGTCAACCAATGAATGCATAAATAAGTGGAACAACAAATTAATATTTTTCTCTCCCTAAAATCAATAAATAAAAATTTTTAAAAAGTATGAGAGAGGAAACTGCCTCTGAAGGATTCCTGGTCACCAGAGTTTTCCCCAGGGCAAGGATCCGGCCTAGTCTGCAACCTGCTGAGACTGCTGGTTCTGGGCTCGGAGCTCCTGGTTCTGGGCTCGGAGCTCCCGGTTCTGTGCAGCCAGGGTGATGGTGTCTTGCAGGATGCCAGCCAGCAGGCGGCGGTGGTGATGCTCTGCGGTCGTGGTCCGTTCCTCCCACAGCGCCCGCCACGCTCGAAACACCTGTGCCCAGATTCAGAGATGTCTTGTCAGTTAGCCAGCCTTGTCACCAGCTCCAGGCCTGTCCCTACTGACCTGTAGCAAGTGGCATGTCTGAGCTCGAGTGGCCTTCACGTGCAGGTCATAGAGGGCTAGCAGGTCCTGCTCCGCAGCGTCCCGCTCCGCCTGAAGAGCCTCCAGCTGCAGTCTCAGCGCTGCCTGCTCACGGTGCTGTCTCTGGCCCTTCTTGGAGGTCTTCAATGAAACACAGTTAGCCCTTCATATCCACAACCCATTTGTGTATTCAACCAACCACAGACTGAAAATATATTTTCTAAATGTTACATTATTGCTGATGTGTACTATGTAGTTTGGCCCATGGTGGCTGCATGTCTGAACCAAACGTACAAACTTTTTTTCTTGTCACTATTCCCTAAACAATGCAATACGTCAACAATTTACATATCATTTCCATTATATTAGGTATTATAAGTAATCTAGAGATGATTTAAAGTATCCAGAAGGACGTGTGAAAGTCACATGCAGATACTGTGCCATTTTATATGGGAATGTGAGCATCTGTGAATTTTGGTGTCCACGGGGGTCCTAAAACCAACCCTCCGTGGATACCAAGGGACAACTTTCTTGAGTGCCACCTGTATACCCACTTTGTTCTACATCATGTATATGATCTCATTTTACCGAATGTCAACCCTATGAGGTAGTTGTCGTTTTACAGATTTGGAAACCAAATCGGAGGAGTGACTTAACGTGCCCACATTCACATGGCTAGTGAGGGGCAGGGCTGGGATGACGGGCCTTTCAAAGGTTCCCCATCATCCTCAGGATAAAGCCCAAATCCAGAGGCGTGGCTCACGCTGACCTCAGCCGTGCCCCTGTGCATGCACCTGCCAGGCTCCGGGCCAGAGTTTGCAACACCCAGGACCCGTCTTGCCAGTGCCTGCCTCGGGACCTTTGTTCATACGGTATTGTCCTCTCTAGAACATGTGTTTCTCCACCCCATGCACGTAAGTTTTGTTTTTTTAATTTGTTCAGACGAGTTATATGTACTGAGCGCTTCTGTGTGATGAGCAGACTGCCGCTGCAGGGCTCAGAGTCTAGTGGATCTCTCTGGCTGCTTCACTTGTCCTTTACTTTGCAGGCTGGGTGCCGTCTTCTCTGATCCACTCCAGCCTGGGTCAGTACACCTCTCTGTTCCCACCAGCCCCTAGCTCCCCCCATCACAGCACTTAGCACCAAGAATTGCCTCATGGATTCCCTACAGGGATGTCAGGGCCAGGAGAGAGGGTGTCACCAGTCTGCTGTGATTGACCCTGGATCTCAGCACCTCAGTACAGTGCCTGGCCCAGTTAGAAGCAGCTAAAGTCCCCTACATGACCCTCCTCACCTCCTCTCCTGCCACCAGGCCTTTGACCTGGTCACCTGCCTCCTCCTGTTCCAAGCGCTTCAGTTCCTCTTGGATCCAAAGCTGGTGCTGTTCTCGCAGTCTCTGCCTCCGGGTCTGAGCCAGGAAGAACTGCAGGGCCATATCTGGGGCCTGTCAGACGTAGGTGGCATCAGTTTGGGCTCAGCCAGGAGCCCATGCAGGCACCGGGACAGAGGGGCCAACATCTCCAGCAGAATCCCACTGCCAGTGCTACTCCCAGAACTACAACCCAGAACTAACTGGCAGGAGGGAGCCTATAGTCTGGACAGAGACTCGGAGGCCATGGTTAGGGGGGAAGAAAAGTATTTGCTCTGCCAATAGATGCTGGGGAGGCCCTAAGGATCGCATACTCCTGATCCAGCCCAGTAGGAAAACAGGGCCTTCCCGTGCCCCTCCCTCAGGGATCCAGGAGACCTTCAGGTCCTTTATTTGCCAGAAGTGCCATCTCTCTCCCTGTTGCTGGGGCAGGGTAAACCCCGTATTAACTGGGCTCTGCAACTCTGCACTCCCCCAACAGCCTTCCACTGCTCTGGGCTACACGAGGGTACCTGTTCCTCAGAGGCCCTGAGAGGGTGGTTTTGGAGGAAGCCAGGTCCTAGAGATGCTGCTCTCCCTGCCAGTGGAGGAAAATGCAATTAAGCCCATCAATGGTGAAGACCCCAGCTCCACCCCAAGCCCCAGACCCACCTTGGCGTTCTCCCTGGAGGCCTGGGCTGGGGCTTGCTTCTGAGTCTATCACCTGCTGAGAAGATAATAGGAGTGGGGAGTCCACCTGCTTCCTCCCAGGGCCCTGCGAGTTAAGTTCAAGGCTATGAAATCAAACAGATCAGGGTCTCTGCGTCTCCTTTTCTTAGCTGTATAACCTCCAGCAGGTGACTGGTCTTCTGAGTCTTCATTTTCCTCATCTATCACATGGAGCTGATTAAAGTTATAGAGTAGGGAATGGAATAAGGCACCCAAAGCACTGAGCAGAGACAGGCACTGCTCAGTAAATGGGAGCTTAATTCCCAAGGCCCAGGGCTGTAAAACCAAGTTGTAAATAATTGTGAAAAGGGTAAAACCAGAAGAAGCTAAACAGGGGCAGCCTTCCAGCCACCCTGTGGCAATCATGGAAAATAGTACCCCCTCCTGCACAGGAGTGCACATCCTGAGAGGACGAAAGAGCACCGCATGGAGTCTAAGGACTTAGGCATCTCCACCTACGCAGACTTGGATTATCCCAGTATCCCTTGGATACTCTCTTCCCTTCTCTGAGCCTCAGTTTGCTCACATGAAAAGCGGGAGCAGCCCTGGCCAGGTGGCTCAGTTGATTGGAGCATTGTCCTGTGCACCAAAAGGTTGCGGGTTTGATCCCCAGTCAGGGCACATACCTAGGTTGTGGGTTTGATCCCCAGTCAGGGCACATACCTAGGTTGCGGGTTTGATCCCCGGTCAGGGCACATACCTAGGTTGTGGGTTTGATCCCCGGTCAGGGCACATACCTAGGTTGAGGGTTTGATCCCCGGTCAGGGCACATACCTAGGTTGAGGGTTTGATCCCCGGTCAGGGCACATACCTAGGTTGAGGGTTTGATCCCAGGTCAGGACGCATATGGGAGGCAACCAATTGATGTTTCTCTCTCTCTCTCTCTCTCTCTCCCCCAGTCCTCTCCCTTCCTCTCTCTCTCTCAAATCAATAAAATATCCTCAAGTGAGGATTAAAAAAAGAAAAAAAAAAGTGGGAGTGATGCTGTCTTCCTAGCTTGAACTACTTCTGTGGCTTCCTGTGGACTGTCAAGATGAAGTCCAAACACAACAGATTTACAGAGCCCTGTATGACCTGACCCCTACTTCCTCCTCCAACCTTCTCTCCTGACTCTCTTCCTCATACTTTATTCTCCAACAAATTGAGCTGTTTGCAGTCCTCCAAAGAGATCAAGCACCTGCTTACCTCTGAGATTCTTGTTATTTTCTCTGCCTAAACGTTCTTCATGTTTTGTTAGCCACCTCTGCCAGGAATCACCTTCCCCTGAAGTCTTCCTTCCCTTTCTTGCCAAGACTAACTTAGATGCCTCAGAGAACCTTGTGTTGATAAGCCCTTTAAATTAGCACTGATGTGATGTTGTAATTGTTTCTCCCCAGCAGATTATAAACTCCACAAGGACAGGGGTTTCCCAGGGCCTACATGGTACTGTGCCTAGCACATAGTGAGTGGTCAATAAATGTTTGGGAATCAATAAATTAATGAGTAAAGGAAGGGCCCCCTCGGAGTGCTCTGTAAAGAGGAAAGGAAAGCAGACGTCAGTGGGGCTCCCAAAAGCTTGGGTAAAAAGACATACCTGTGGTTCTGGTTGCACCGCAGTCTCAGCTTTGACCCCTTTGCGCAAGCGGCTGCCTGGGTGCTGGCTCCAGGCCTTTACCACCTATGGAGAGACGGTTCAAGGTGGGCTCTGGCCACTGCTGGCCTAGCCACCTTCAGGGCTCACCTCGCTCACCTGCAACTCCCGCAGCGCCCTGCCCAGCTGGCTGAGCCGCCCGTCTGTCAGCGGGACCCCAAGGAGGCCTGAACGCAGGCTCTTCAGGCCAGCCCGGCGGGCTCGGGCCTCTTCCGCTGCATCCCACAGGGTGGGCTTCACCTGTTTTACCTGCATCCTCCTTCTCGAGGCCCCCAAGAGGGCAGCCTGGAGCAAGCTCAGGGAGTTGCCTGGTAAATGGAGACAGAGTGAATCACTCCTTCTTCTGGACTCCAAAGCATACTGCCTGTGGCTCTTTTAGTTTTTATTAATAGCACTATTCATCAAAACAGCTAACACCTATCAGGCTTTTTCACATGTGCTTGATGTCACCGTGCTAAGGCTCTCTCAGTGCCTCTTTTTATCCACACAACTCTCCAGTGAGGCAACAACTCTAAAAGTTTTATCCTGCCTCCCCCCACAGTTTCCAGATGAGGCAACTTAGGCTCAGAGAAACCAAGCAACGTCCTGGTGACTGGCAGAGCTGAAAGTCAAGCCCAGGTCTGCCTGGGCCCTTCATCAGGACACTGAACTGGCCTAGGAACAGGTGTCGAGCTCACTGCTTTATCCCTGAGGGTGTGAACTATCCCAACTCATCTTCCACAGCCCCAGGGCCTGGGGGGGGGGGGCGGGAGGGGGCGGGGGAAGTCTGGGAATATGTTAACCAGATGAGTATGTGTTTGTTGATTTTAGAAACAGTTAGGAGGCCAGAGTTTGTTGTTTTTAATGGGTGTGTGAATATAGGCAAGGTTACCGTTCTCTTTTTCTAATCCTCGTTTTCCTTGTTTGTAAATTAGATCTGCCTCCTGGGGGTTTAGTAAAAACTAAAGGTATTAGTGTAAAAATGCTTGGTAAACTGTTGAAGGCCTCTGAAGGGTGAGGGGTTGTTTTCACTATTGGCCCTGCCTCTCCGACTTCCGCCAGCGGCCACCCTGGGAGCTTTCTGAACCCTGGCTTTCCCAGAGAGTCAGGCTCTCTCCGGGCTGGGGCTGGGGCTGGGGCTGGCTGGGTGAGAGGGGAGCAGGCCTGAGGCCAGACCCCAGAGCTTTCTAAAGAACCCCAAGCTCCCCACGCTCCCCCCGCCACCACAGGCCACCTTGAGGGTCCACGCGAAGAAGAAGGCCACTGTAGTTGTTTCCTTCCAGGAGCCATGAGACAATCCAGGGCAGAGAGCCCTCCACCTCCTCGTTGACAGCCGTGCCAGCCAACACCTGCAGCAGGGGGCAGTCTCTGCCGGGGGGGGGAGGGGAAGAGGGAGAAACATGCCACTGGTGGATGGGGAAAGAAGCTGTGCCAAATCCCGCTCTGATGGAGCGTTTGACTATTTCCTGTAACTCTGGGCATTATCACACAGATTTGCAACCTTGTGTAGATTTTTATTTTGTCACTGTTATTTAATTACACAAATAATATAGTCTCATAATAAAAAAATTAAATTGTCTACCAACTATACACTTGTATCCAGAATATATAGAGCTCTTACACCTTAGTAAGGAAAAGACAAATGACCCAGTTTTAGAATGGCAAAGCAAGGTGACATCAACAAAAATGGCAGAGTAGGGAACTCCGGGCATCTGTCTCTCCCCAGAAACATCTGGCAAAAATGGCCAGAATCACCCTTGCTAGAACTCTGGGAGATAGTCAAAGGTTTACAGCAACCATGTGAATGCTTATCCAGGAGAAAGGCCTCTTAAATATAATAAGAAATCTTTGTGATGTTTGAGCTTAACCTATCCCCAGTCTCCTCCCCAGCACAGAGCTGTCTTGTAGACAACACTCCATGTTTCCAGCCAAGGTGCCTGGCTCTGGGGGGAGCAGAGCAGATCTTGTTTCCAAGGAACTGTGTTTGTCTGTTTTGACCCGAAGGGTTGACCAAAGAGGATTCCTTTTGGTTAACTTTTCTTGGAACTCTTTCAGGGCAGCTCGGCTACACCAGAGAAGTAAAACATTGAAAACATTGTTTTAAAAACATAACCTTCCCCGCCCCAAAATATTGAAAGATGAAAGAACAAACAAAAATAACAATTGGAGCCCAGCCAGTGCAGCTCAGCTGGTTGGAGCATAGTCCCATAAACCAAAATGTCATGGGTTCAATTCCCATTCAGGGCACATGCCTGGGTTTCAGGTTCAATCCTCAAGAGGCAAGTTTGTCTCTCACATTGATGTGTCTTTCCTTCTCTCTCTGCTCCCCTTCCCCTCTCTCTAAAAGCAATTTAAAAAAAAAAAAAAGCAGTTGAGGTAGACCATAGATACATGGAAAGAATCAAAGGAAAAGTTGGGGAGTGAGATTTGGGGGGAATAAGGACTTTGAACACGTCCCAAGTGTACTAAGGAACCTAGAAAGCCAAGCACATGCCCAGATAGGATACTCCCTCAGAAAGGCCCTAAGAAGGCTCGGCAGGAGGTGAGGCTAACACAAAGCTATAAGTAGCTTGGCTAAGGACAAGGGAGCAACCCAACACAACACAGAGCCAATCTGTAGACATCTGGGGAATGTTTTGTCCTTGTCCTCCTTCCTATCCTTCGCCTCCTCTCCTCCTCTTCCTTCTTTTTCCCACTCCTTCCCTTTTTCTTCCTTTTTTAAGTGGTTTTGGGTTTTTTGTTTGTTTGTTTGTTTGTTTGTTTTCACGTGTGTGTCCCAGGAATTGAAAGAATTCTGTCAGGTCACTGGCTAACCACTAAGATTAGAAGGGAGACTTCAGTGACCACAAAGAATTCAGTCTTTGCAAACATTGTTTGGAAAGGCAACTAAGCAAATAGATGGCTTCATCCCTTAACGAGCAACAACGCAAACCCTGGAGAGGAGGGCCGGGCTGGTTTTCAGAGTTACTCCATCACCGTATCCAAAATGTCAGAGCGCCAAGGGGAAGGGTGGAGACCTAAGAGACCAACACAATGAATGCAGACTTTACAAAAAGTACGCCAATTGGCCAGATTCCAACCAGAAAAAAGGATGAGGTCTGCAAATAAACAAGAAAGTATGACTCATTTATGGGGAAAAGCACGGACATTGAACTCACTAGACAAACACTCTAATTCAGCTGTATTAAATGTGCTCAGGAAACTAAAGAAAATCAACAAAATTATGTCTCAGTGAATAGAGGATCTCAACAGAAGGGCAGAATTTACTTTTTTAAAAAGTAGAAATTCTAGACGTGAAAAACACTATAACTGAAACTAAAAATCCACTAGAGGGCAGAGTTGAGCAGACGCAAGAAAGAATCTCGTCCACCTTAATGGTAGGTCCAACGAAGTTATCCAGTCTGAGGAGCAGAATGAAAAAAGAATGAAGGAAAATGAAACTAAGAGACCCGTGGGATGCCATCAAGTATAAAAAGACATGCATAATGGGAGCCCAGAGGGAGGAGAGAGACTGAAAGGGGCAGAAAAAATACTTGAAGAACTACCGCTCAAAAATTCCCCAAATGTTATGAAGGACATGATGAATCTATACATCCAACAAGCTCAAAAAATTCCAAGGAGGATAAATGGAAAAATATCTGTCAACTAAGAATTCTATATCTGTTAAAACTATTCTTTAAAAATGTAGGAGAAATGAAGATATTCCCAGATAAGCAAAGTTGAAGGGAGTTGATTGCTAGTAGACCTGCCTTACAAGAAATGCTGAACAGAATTCTTCAGCCTGTTGGAGGCAAGGAAAGGAGAGGCTCAGAGGCTGCCCTGGACCTCAACACCCGCATTCCAGTCGCGCCCTCCTCACCCCACCCCATATTCAAGCCGTCAGACTCACGGGGCTCCTGGGAGCTGCAGGATCCTCAAGGCCCCTCGCCATACACTTTGAGTCCCAGGACCTTTAGGAGGGTCAGGCCCTGGGCGGGACATAGTGACAGTAAGCAGAGAGCAGGCCCTGTGGAGGAGAGGCTAGGATCAGGCCGAACACCTAAGAAGTAGGAGGTGACAGGAGGTACCCTCTTGTCCTCACCCTCCTGCACCCGCTGTGGCCCGCAGGTACAGTTCTGAGGCGGCGCTTGGGTCGGACACCTGCACTTCACTGGCGTCTTGCACCACCCTGCAGGGAGGCAAGGCTGAGCCTAGCACTTAGGCACCAGAGTTCCCCAGAACCTCTGCCTGGGGAGCCCTTGGGGCTCTCAAGAGCCTGTAAGAATCATTCCCAAGGCTCCAAGCTCAGTACATCCCCTAAAAGCCCCTCGTCCTCATGACCTTATTATTTTTTTTTGTCCTGTCATCTGCCCAGCAAAGCAAACAGGGCAGTTGGGATCACTCCCATTTTACAGATGGAGAAACTGAAGTTCTGCTCAGTGAGATGCCTGAATCAATCGGGATAATGATTGAGTTGAAGAGGTATAAGTGGATGGGCGAGAGGAGCAAGAAGAAACGGGATATGGGATGAAGGAAAGAGGGTGAGAAGGAGTCCTGAGAGCTAATCGGGGCCCTGTAGGCATGACCCCAAGCTCAGAGCTTCCCTCCTCTGCGGCGGCCGTGGGGAGAAACCTCCAGGAGTTTGGGAGCATCACACTGCCTTAAGAGAAGCACCCTTCGAGACTCTCTTAGGCCCCGGGCACTCACAAGCCTAGAGGGGCCACAGCCAGCACCGACAGGTTCTCTGCCCTTGGAGACAGCAGGTCACGAGTCCTCCTGCTGGGGCCGAGCTGGGATCACACAAACACAACTGCCGCTACACACCAAGCCTTTACCCAGCTTTCAGCTCACACGATCTTCACACTGGAGCTCCGTAGGCCAGGTGTGCCACCATAATTCAGCCATTTCAGGCAGGAGAAAGGAGACCCCAGAAAGGCAAGCCCGCATTGGTGAGCAGCAGAAAGGAGCCAGAGCCAGGCTCCTGCGGCTGCCCTCCGGCCTCAGGCTCCTTCTGGAGCATGACCATGCCTTGGCTCCCTGGGCCCCCCTTTCCTCCAGGGTCTCACCTGCACCAGGCTAAGAGTACTAAGCACAGGATCAGAGCCTCCAAGAAGCAGAGCTTCCTCAAACAGCATCTGCAGCAGCTAAAGTAGGAAAAAAAGGGGGTTCAAAAGGAATTGAGGAATGAGTTGACTAAGGGATTGACAAATGTTTTTCGACATCTCTTGAGGGTGAAGTCTGTGCTGCATCCTGAGCTTGGTGTTGGGAAAACGGTGTCCAGAACAGAAATAAGCCCAGGCCTCACAGCTCACAGGAACTAGACAAGTGAGCAGACGTTTTTAGTGGGACCTGCTGTTTGCTGGGGCACAGGCCCATGACAAGGTTCTGAGGGAGCTATTTTGATTTGGGGACATTTTGATGAAATCCTAAAGAATAAAACTTTCAAGTTTATCATTATTAGTATTATCAAGAACTGTGAAAATAATATCCCTCTGGGTATTTGATCTTCGCACACCACCCCTCCCTGACCTTCACCCCATCCAGCCCCAGCCTCCTACCTTCTCTGACCTGCCAATTGCTGAACAAATTGACCCTGGCCAAACATCCTGTATGGACTGCAGTGCTCGCTAGGGGCCCTAAGGAGGGGTACCTAGTTCAGCTATGGTGGGGAAAGGAAGATTCTCGAAGGTCCCCTAGAAGAGGCAATACCTGAACCTCGTGATACCTGTACCTGGTGGCTCCTCTGGGACTCACCTGAGGCACGAGGCGGGGTGCCTCTGTTTCTCGACCCCGAAGCAGCAGGGCCACACTGTATCCTCGGCCCACAGAGCCCATCGTCGGCCTGACCTGCGCCAGCAGCTCCTGCTCTGCCTCCTACCAGAGACACAGACACAGCCCCCCCCATCCCAGGTGCCCTGACCCCGCCTGGCCCAGCAAAGAGCTCTGCAAGCACTCAGCACCCCGGGTGCCAGGGGCCTGAGGACGCCCATCCTCCTCCCGTCACTCCTGCCGGACCCCTTACCTGAGCAGCCTCAGAGCCCAGGACTCTATCGAAGACGATGCATTGTTCCTGCACGCAGGCCTGGGGTCAGCAGGGTGGCTCCCACGTTCCCTGCCCCACCCACACTCATCCCATCTCCACCTGTGTCTCCAGAGTCCCCGGATGAAGCAGGTGGATGCGGTTGGACCCCTCCAGAAGGAGTGTGGGGTGACAGGTCTCCTCAGGGCCTAAGAAAGGTGGACTTCGTATCAACTTATGAGGAAGGCTGAGCTCCCAGGACTCCTGCGTCCTGCCCTCAGCCTTGGCCTCCGTTTCCCATCCTGAGATGGCTGAGCCCTCTCCCTCTCCCTCTCCCAAGGGGCTCCCCCGTGCTGCACTCCCTCTGCGAACGAGTGCGTGTCCTGTGCTCTCTCACCTGATCCTCTCCCCCGCTCCACTTCCACCACCACTGCGAGCATGGCCTGGGGTCTTCCGTGAGGGCCGCAGGGGCCGAACTGCCCTGCACAGACCAGCCCCCGCGCTCACCGCCTCTCCGTACTCTGCAGCTTCGTGCCTCTCAGATTCCCCTCAATAATTCATCTTGGATATGAGGATCTGTGGGTGGGGCCTCCAAATAATAACTTGTCAAAAGATGCAACAGTCTCCTCTTTTCCATGTTAGAACATTGCGTGGGATGCTTCTTTTTTTCCTCTTAGGAAAAATGTTCTACATATCTGGTTGTGGAGAGAATAATATAATGAACCCCCAAGCCCCCAGGTTCAGCAATTGTCAACATACGGCCGGTCGTATTCCCCCTGTTCCCCTCCCTATGCCCAAAGGATTCTTTTGAAGCAAATCCCAGATATCCTTTTATTTCATCCATAAATATTTCAGTATATATTTATAAAAAAGTAACCATCCCTTTAGAAAAATAACAGCTTTATTGAAACACAATTCATATACCATTCACCCATTTAAAGTATACATTTCAATGGTTTTTGGTATGTTTGCAGATATATGTAATTATCACCACAGTAAATTTTAGAACATTTCCATTATTTTATGAAGAAACCTAGTTCCCTTTCCTATTATCTCCTTAACCACCCCCGCCCCAATCCACCCTTACTCTCTAATCCTTCTGTCTCTGTAGATTTGCCTATTCTGAGCATTTTGTATAAATGGACTCCTAGAACATGTGATCTTTCTGTGACTGACTCCTTGCACTTGGCACAAGGTTTTCAAGGTCCCCCCAGGTTATAGCATGCATTGGCGCTTCCTTCCTTTCTATGGCTGAATAACGTTCCACGTAGGGATGGAGTGACTTCTGTCACCCACCACCCAGAGTTTGGCCACACTTCACAGCTAGGAGCACAGTCCTTCACAAGGCTGCCCCTATTTCAGACACTGGTCTCAAGCTCAGGGGTCCTCAGTCCCCTCTCACTCTGACCAGTTACCTGCAGTTTCAGGTGTTCCCACTAATCCACAGGTTCCATAATTCACTAGAACAACTTAACTCAGGAGCGCATTATGCTTCCTGTATCTCATGCCAATTCTCTGACACCAACTGGATGTCTTACATTTCCATCCAATTCCGACACTACTTGGAGTCAGTGCGAAATCCCAGAAGTTAAAATGCAAGGTCCTCAACAAAACTGCCCTTACTTCAGATGCCAGCCACAAGGGGGGTCCCCCAGCCGCTTGCACCACTGCCTGACTTGGCTACAGATTCGGGGGTTCCCATGATGGCCCCTCAGTTTCAGTAATTCGCCAGAATGATTCACAGAACTCAGGAAAGTATTCTAATTATGATTATCTTTTTACTACAGAGGATAAAAATGAAGAATCCGAAGAAAGAGGTACATATGACAATGTCTGGAATGGTCTTGAGCGCAGGAGCTCCTGTCCCTTTGGGTGGGGATGGGGACATGAAACCCTCTTGGTACATCGGTGTGTGCACCAACCAGGAAGCTCCCTGAGCCTCATTGTCCAGTGTCTTTTTTAAAGCAAGGGCTATTCCTGGCTGGTGTGGCTCAGTGGATTGCACGCCAGACTGGGAACCAAAGGGTTGCCGTTTCAATTCCCAGGCAGGGCATGTGCCTGGGTTGCGGGCCAGGTCTCTAGTAGGGGGCATGTGAGAGGCAACCACACATTGATATTTCTCTCTCTTTCTCTTTCCCTTCCCCTCTCTAAAAATAAATAAATAAAATATTTAAAAAAAATAAAGTGAGAGAGGTCTTATTATGTAGGCATGGTTGAATAGATCAGGGGCTATGGGACTGAGATCAACTCCTTCTAACCACATGGCTCATTTTTCTGGCCAGCAGCCTCCTCCATCCTAAAGCTATCTAGCGGCCCTGCCAGTATAACAGATAGAGAGTAATAGTAACAGCATTAATATTTTCTAACATTTGGAGGAATCAGTGTGAGGTAGGCCTAGAAGGTTTTTAGCTCAATTTCTCCATACATGTGACTATCAACACAAGTAGTACATGCCCTGGCTGTTGTGGCTCAGTGGATTGGGCTCTGGCCTGCGAGCGGAAAGGGTCGCTGGTTTGATTCCATTTCTGGGCACATGTCTGGGTTACAGACCGAGTCCCCTGTTGGGGGCGTGTGGGAGGCAGCCGATTGATGTTTCTTTCATTTCTCTCCCTTTTCTTCTCTCTCTCTTCCCCCTCTCTGAAAATAAATTAATAAAATCTTTTAAAAAAATAAGTATTATAATCTTACCAACAATGCCAGTGTTATAGTATATCTTATTGTGTGGATGTAACGTAAAAAAATGAGAGTAATTAGTCCAGTCCATCATTACATTTTATGATAAAAATGTCTCTCACAGCAAAGTCAACCATGTTTGCAGGTTTCTATTCAATCTTGTCAGATTCCAAAAGCAAGTGTTGTTTCCACAACACAGGGCTTCAAACTTTCAGATATTTCATCATAACTGAGTAAAGAACGACATCTTTTATTCTGAGCCTCTTTCAAAAGTTAGTGCAATATTGGATTTCCTTCATTGCCTAATCCTCTTGCTCATTCCTCTACTCTCAACTAATCTTCCTTCTTTTCTCCATTTACACCCAAAGTTTTCCACGTTTGGAAGGGAGGTAAGGTTTGACCACAGCGCTGGACCAGACTGCTGGCAGCAATAATAGACTAGTAGATGCCTCACCCTCAGCCCACACACCCTCGTAAAGGGCAGAGTTACACCGATCAGAACTAATGGGCTGCCTACACCACTAGGCATTTGCTGTCAACTCCAATTTTGCCAGATGGGTTGAAAGCACAGTCTACTTTATTGTGCCCTTAGGAATTCTGACATAAAAGTTTAAAGAGATGGTTATAGTTCCTTGCTTAGGGATTATCCTGCTTCCAGCACCTGCAGATACATTTCTGGTCCTGAGGAAAAAAAAAAGTTGAGGTGATAAGGGGAAGAATATTATAGTTATACCAACATCCGTCCTTGCTCCCTATTCCCCAGATCCCCCAGAAAAGTGGATAAATCCACCAAGTGGCAACTCCCTCCAAGCCCTGTCACGTTCAGTGTGAGCACACCCTCCGGAAAGTTTGTAAGTGAGCCCTTCGTGACTTTATCTGCTCCCCTCTTCCGCATTTTAGACAACAGATGTTTTGATTACTCATTCCAATTACCTATTAAACCATTACTCTGAGGATGATATGCAACATAACATGTCCATTTGATGTGGTATCTCTTGGCCCAACTCTTGGACATCATGAGCTGTGAAGCGTGGTTCATGGTCTGAAGAAAGGAAAATTGGAGGCCCAAATTGGTATAGTATTTTTTTGTTCCAATCATCTAGTGGTGTCTTACACATTTGCAACTACAGCCAGGTATGAAAATCCCAGTTCCTGTCAGGACCCACTTATAGCCTCCAGGGCTACCGGCATTGGATCAATGGAACCCATTTTCCAGGTGTGTGCAGGGCGGTCCCCCTGGGGAGTCTGCCCCAGAGCCACTTGTAGCTTCTGTTTCTCTTGCTGGCAGGCAGAACAGTTCTTGGCATTTTGCGCCTCGGAGGGTGCAGGAGGAATATGTCTAGGTCCAGCCCATCTCTGCATTGCTGCAGCAGCCCCTTGTCTGCTCGTGTGATGGACCCAGGTGAGCACCTCGAGGGAGCACGCTGGGAAACCCACTCGCTAGTTCCAGCCACCTTCCAATCCTAGAAGGCTCTTCTTCTCTTGGTCGTTGACACGCCCTACTTGAAATGAATCCTTCAATGTTCCATAGTGGCTTCCACAGGTTTATGCTCCATATGGACATCTGTTTTACTGCTTGTTTTAATCCTCACCCGAGGAGGATATGTTCATTGATAAGAGAGAGAGAGAGAGAGAGAGAGAGAGCGAAGGAGAGAGAGAAAGAGATGGATGGGTGTGAGAGAGAAACATTGATCAGTTGCCGCCATTATGCTCCCCAACCAGGAACCGAACTTGCAACTTAGGTATGTACCTTGACAAAGGGTTGAACCCACAGCATTTTAGGTGTACGGATGATGCTCCAGCCAACCAAGCCACCTGGCCAGGGCTGGGATCCCTTTTGTAGGCAAGTTTTTTATTGCCTTTCTACCTGACCATATGGGCAGGCCATTTCTTACTAATTTATGCCATTGTTTTTCATGAGTCAGTAAAAACCCAAACATAGGGGCAAACAACCTGCATTTCAGTCCATGGAGCTGCTTTTTACCTTCAGTCAGAATGGCAGCCTTACAAACAAGATGCTGTATATTCACCTTGGAACTGCCATTATAAACCAAGCAGCACTTTGCTGGTCAGTAGAGAATAGTTTATAGAAGACTGTGGAGGTGAGGCTAGAATCTGGCAGCTCCTAGGACAAAACATATACCTGCTGAGGAATGCGATACACAAACAGGAGTGGCCCACCAGGAGGCTCTCTCCGGGACCATGAAATCTTCATTTTATTATGGAACCCTCTGGGCACTGCTCTGTCCATTAGAGATCTTCTCTGACGTAACCCAAGATATTATGGGTATTTCATGTTTAAGATTGTTTTCTGGCCCAGACCCGCGAGTCCCCCGCCATCCAGGCCATCTGTTCCACAGTCACCGCCGGCATGAGCTCCATGCAGTTCAACAAAGGGCCCTCCTACAGGCTTTCAGCTGAGGTCAAGACCAGCTCCTGTCCAAATACGACCCTCAGAAGGAGGCAGAACTCCGCAGCTGGATTGAGGATTCTTGGGTCTATCGGCCCTGACTTCCAGAAGGGTCAGAAGGATAAGATTATCCTGTGCACATTCATGAATAAGCTGCAGCCAAGCTCAGTCCCTAAGGTCAACCGCTCCATGCAAAACTGGCACTAGCTGGGAAACCTCTCCAATTTCATCAAGGCCATTGTCAGCTGTGGCATGAACTCCACAGGCAAGTTTGAGACCAATGACATGCTGAGAGTGGAAACATGACACAGGTGCAGGCATCTCTTCTGGCTCTGGCAGGGAGGCCAAGACAAAGGGGCTGCACAGCGGCGTGGACATCCGCACCAAGTATGTGGAAAAGCAGAGCAGAACCTTGATGACGCAACCATGGAGGCGGGCCAGTGAGTCATCGGGCTCCAGACGGGCATCAGCAAGGGTGCCAGCCAGTCGGGCATGATGGCATAAGGCACAAGAGGGCATCTGTATGACCCCAACAACCATATCCTGCCAGTCATAGACTGTTCAACCATCAGCCTCTAAATGTGTGTCAACCAGGTGGGCATGATGGCTCCTGGGACCCCGTGGTACACCTATGACACCAAACTGGGGACCAACACGTGTGACAAATCCTTCATGTCTCTGCAGATGGCCTATATGCAGGACACCAATCAGAGTGGCTAGGTCTTTGCTTTGGGCCAGCAGACCTACGACCCCAAGTACAGCCCACAAGGCCCGGTGGCCAATGGGGCTCCAGGGCCAGCAGGCGACTACCCAAGCCCAAGGAGGGCCCCGGAGGGCCCCTACAATCAAGAGGAGGCAGGCTACCGAGGCCCCCTTAGGGGGTGTCTCCCCGTATCATTGCCAACCTGGGATTTAGGGTTCCTGGTGTCTTCATCTTGTTTTTCCATGTGTTCAAGTGATTCCAGCTGAGGGCTTGTGAAGGCCAGATCGAGATGCTTGTGGGGTGGGGGTCTCTGCCAGGGCACATCCAGGTAGCAAGTTTCCCAGCAGACTTTTGGCTAAGCTGTGGGGGCAAGAAGAAACCTGTGTAGGAAAGGAAACTGGCCGCAGATGGTTTCTGTTGAGTCTGCCCCTCTTCTCTTTTCTCTGACGATCAGTTTTTCGTTTCTGTACCCAGAGAAGTTTCAGGAAGTTTTAACAAAACTTCAGGAGGTTGTTGGGGGAATCGGGGTAGGGATGGTGGAGGGGGGATACTGGGAATGAAATCCCCTGGGAGAGGGCCAAGTCACAGTCTCCAGATATCTTAGGCATCATGGGGGACTGGATTTCCCCAGGACCCCTCCGGGGGCCCAGTAAGGAAACTGAGGCCCAGACAGACCGATGGAGTTCTGAGTGGTTGAGGCAAAGCCAGACCCCGCCTTCCATACTTGTCCCTTCTCCCAAACCACGTAAAGCGCAGGGACCTTGCCAGGAACCCCACCTGGGATCCCTGGGAACAAGAGATAATGCGAAGTACCAACTGTGGACCAAAGGCAATAAAAACCGTTTTAGGAAAAGAAAAAAATGATTATTTTCTGTTTTAGGCATAGGAACAGTTTCAGTTAATGGGACAGCAAGCTGGTGATATTCCCTCAAACAGAAATTCTTCGGTCCAGATTCCCAGCAATCATCACCAAGAGGCTTTTGCCTGAAGTCCCAGTGTATACTTCACATGGGTTATTGTGTAGAGTATTTGTCCCTTATGGCCTTCCAGCTCCCATTTGATACTATTGGAAATTAACAACCTGTGTGGGCTCAGCTGCTGTTCTATACCATGGATTGGTATAATCCATCGGACGCCCAAGATCAAGGTCCCTTGTTCCCCATCCTTTTATCCTATCTCTTCCCAAACCATATATTTCAGTGAGTCAGAGCTGTTCTAGCAAATTCCACTCCTCCTGACACAAAGTTCAATGACTGTTGACACAAATTGTCTGTAGTCGGACCAAACTTCACAAGTTAAGTGCACGGCCCTGCATGGGACTGCCCTCAAGTCAGGCAGCAGCCGCAAGCTTGGGGGTCTCCAGGCATCCACGCTTCTAATCAGCTGGCCCAAATTTGGAGGTTCTCACTACTCCCTCAGGGTCAGTAATTCACTAGGGTGACTCACAGAATCCAGGAATGTCCCTACACTTACAATTTTATTATAGTAAAGTAAAAAATTTATTTGTAGGTATAAATATGAAAAAACCAAAGGCAGAGACTCATAAGCTATCAGGGACCACCATGAATAACAAAGATGCTCCTCCTATTACTCGGGACATTTCAAGGATTTAGAGGCTTTTTCCCAGGAACTGGGGATAATGACTGGCTAACTTCTTTGTTATATACAAGTAGATATGTAACATTTTGTTATTCACTGGTTGATGAACATTTGGGTTGAGTCCACCTTGTAGCTATTATGGATAATGTTGCTGTAAGCTTTGTGTACAGGTTTTTGGGTGGACATGTGGTTTCATAACTGAAGTGGAATTGCTAGGTCATACAGTAACTCTTGACTTTTTCTCTTATAAAGAAATTATTTATTGGAAGGCAACGAGGGAGATGATACAAATTAGATCAAGATGTGAAAAGCGAGCAGATTAGTGAAAGAGTTGGCATTTTCATCTCAGAACACCCCAAAGGCAGCATATGTAACAAGGCTGTCTTCTTTAAGTACTGTTAATTTTTATAATTTATAAAAAATTAAAAATAAATATTTTAAGACAACAAATATTGAGTATTTATGTACAATTTAATCTTGAGTGGTCACTTTTTTACTTAATGTGGTTTCCTTCTACACACTTACTAGTCACTTTGTACATTGATATTTCTGCATTCTAAATCCTGGTATCATCTCAGTAGGACCAATAAAAAAATCTGCATTGTAAGGACCTAAAGAATTCCTCCAAGACTTTCCCACACAGGCCTTCGACAGCGTGTCTAACTCTTTTATCTCAGGTGTCAATGATGTCCCACTCTGTGTGTGTGTGTGTGATATACATGTGATGGCTGCAAACAAGGATTGAAAATACAATCCCTCAAGTTTGCTTCTGTACAGCCTCTGCATCAGGAGACATAGCTGGTGTCACCTGATATTTAATCCCAGCTCCACCACAGGGGAAATAGTTTAAGAGCTATATAGTCCTTGGACAAGTGACTTAACTTTCTACTTGTTTGTTTCCATGTCTGCAAAATGCAAATGACGGTGAAAATAATGGTACCTTCCTCATAAAATGTTGATATAAAGTTGTGTTTCTCGAAGTGTGTTCCTTGGGCCAACAACCTCAGCTATCTGCTGGGAACTGGAATGAAAAGGAAATTCTCAGGCTTCACCCCACACCTAGTGAATCAGAGAGCCCGGCGTGTGTGGTTTAAGAAGATCTCCAGGTCGTTCTGATGACGCGGAAAACCACTGTTGATGGGATTGAGTTTATAAAAAGGATTGCAGCAGTGCCTGGCATGCAGTAAGCAGTATGTTAATGAACCTTTTAAAAATAAATCCATGAGATATTGCCAAAATAGAAAGTTTAATTCAGGCAAAAAGAAGCACATGCACATTGTTCCTGTAAAAAGAAACACTGCCTTTCCTAGGGGAAAGACATTAACATGGGACGCCAAAGTCCTCATGATCTGGTCTCTGCCTTCCTTTTCTGCTATTTATATTCTCCCCGTGCACCGTATCTTCAACTTTCCCAGTTCTCAGTGCAGAAATCGCGGTTTTTACACCTCCACGATTTTGCCCACTCTGTTCGCTCTATATGGAAACAGCAACCACCCCTTTTCTTTAAAGAACACTTTTCTCTCATTTTCTACACTTGCAATATCTTGAATTCCTACCCATCCTCCAAAACCCCATTCCAAGTGTCACCTCCTCTGTGTCACTCTGACCCCTGCACAGTCAGAGCCAGGCATGCACTAGGGCTCCACTCCTCCTACACACCCCAGTACTTACTGTGATGGTTTGTTACTGTTTATACTTTTATTTCTTCCCTCTGGATCTTTTTTTAATTGAGGTGAAATTCACAATACATGCAAATAACTGTTTTGTTTCTTTTTAATATTTATTTATTTACTTTTAGAGAGGGGGAGAGAGGGAGACGGAAAGGGAGAGAAACATCGATGTGCGAGACATACATTGATCAATTGCCTCTTGCATGCCCCCAACTGGGGACCTGGCCCACAACCCAGGCATGTGCCCTGACTGGGAATTGAACTGGAGACCTTTCAGTCCACAGGCCAGCACTCAATCCACTGAGCCACACCAGCCAGGTTAATATACAATTAACCATTTTAAACTGTATAGTTCAGTGGTATATAGTGTATCCACAATGTTGTGTAACCATCACTTCTCTCTAGTTTCATAATATTTTCCATCACGCTCCAAAAATGTGTCATATCCATTAAGTAATCACTTCCCATTTCCTCCTCCTCCCTCTCTTAGTTATCAGCTTTCTGTCTTGATGGATTTTCCTATCCTGGGTGTATCATATAAAAGAAATTGTACAATATGTGACTTTTAACATCTTATTTCTTTCACTTAACATTAGTTTTTGAGGTTCATCCAAACTGTAGCATAAATCAACACATGTCTTTTTTTGGCTGAATAATATTCCATTGTATGTATACACCATGGTTTGTTTATCCGTCATTCATTGATGCACATTTGGGTTGTTTCCCTCTTTTAGGTATTATGAATAATATTGCTACAAATATCTGTGTGCAAGTTTCTGTGTGAATATATATTTTTATTTCTCTTATTTTTATTTCTGTGTTGGAACACATATATTTCATTTCATACCAGGGAATGGAACTGATGGTTTGAATGATAATTATATATTTAACTTTTATTAACCACCAAACTGTTTCTATAGTAGCTACACCATTTTGCATTCCTTAAAGCCAGGTAAGAGGGCTCCTATTTCTCTACATCCTTGCGAACAGCTATTTTTCCTTTTATTAGAGTCACACTCTAGGTGTGAAGGGGTACCTCCTTGAGTTTTTGGTTTGTGTTTCCTTAATGACCAATGATGTTGAGCATCTTTCACGTGCTTGTTGGCCATTTGTATAGCCTTTTTGCAAAAATATCTATTCAAGTTTGTGTCCAGTTTTTAACTCTTATTTGCTTTTTAGTATTTCACAAATAAATAATGATGTTGAGCATCTTTTCATGTGCTTGTTGAGCACTTGTATACCTTCTTTGGAAAAATGGTTGTCCAAGTCTTTTTCCCACTTTTTCATTGGGTTATTTGTCTTTTTGTTGTTGAATTGTAGGAGCTCTCTATGTATTATGGATACTAGACCATGATCAGATATGTAATTTTCAAATATTTTCTCCCATTTTGTAGATTGTCTTCTCATTGTTTTAATAATGGTTTTCAATAAATGAAAGTTTTTAATTTTGATGAAATACAATTTACCATTTTTTTTCTTTTGTTGCTCTTGATTTTGATGTCATATCTAAGAATTCATTGTCAGGTCATGAATATTAAATTCTGTGTTTTCTTTCAAGAGTTTTAAGTTTTAGCTCTTAATATTTAGTTAATTGGTCCATGTTGAGCTAATTTTTTGTATATGGTCTGAGGTAAGGGTTCAACTTCATTCATCTGTATCTGAATATTCAGGTGTCTCAGTGCTATTTGTTAAAAAGATTAGTCTTTCCATATTGTTTTTTTCAAATATTTTATTTATTTATCTTTAGAGAGAGGGAAAAGGAGGGAGAGAAACATCGATGTGAGAGAGAAACATCATTCAACAGGGGACTGAACCGGCAACCCAAGCATGTGTCCTGGCCAGGAATAGAACCGGTGACCTTTTGCTTTGCAGAATGATGCCTGATGAACTGAGCCACACCACCTAGGGCTCATATTGAGTATTCTTGGCATCCTTGTCAAAATCAGCTATCCAAGAAACATGGGTTTATTTCTGGACTCCTCTTCGACTAGCCTCTCTGTTTGTTTTTATGCCAGAACAACACTGTTTTCTTTTTGTTGTTATTTCATTTTGAAAGCACATTTACCGAAGTTGGGGGCAGTGAAACCAGGAAGGGCCTAGGGCGGAAGAAGCATCAGGAGAGCGCCTCGGCGGGGCTGCTGGGGCTCTCTAGGAACGTGACGGGAAAGAAGCGGGCCAAGGCGGGTCTGCTGTCAGCTCACCGGACAGTCAGAGAAACGGGGCCCTGGGGACACGTGTAGGGGGTTAGCCCGCGACAGGATGCTGCTGCCCATTGTTCTCCTGGCTGCAAGTCTTATGGAGACCCTTAAAGGTTAGGAGAAAGAAATGTCTCTCAAAAAGGAGATTCAAGTGGACGTGCCCCAAGAAGGGCGCACCAACTCTGTCTGGATTACTGTTGCCTCACAATAAGTTTTGGAATCAGGTGGTGTAAGTATTCCTACTTTGTTTTTCTTTTATGAGATTATCTTATCTATTTATGAGATTATCTTGTCAATTTATACAAAAGGCAGCTTAGATGCTTTTAAAACACTTTATTGAAGCTGTAGATTAATTAGGAGAGAACTGACACCTTAACAATATTAAGATCCATAAAAATGAAATGTTATTCCTTTTATTTAGATCTTTACTTTCTTTCACCAATATTTTGTGATTTTAGAAGTTCAAGTTTTCCCTTCTTTTGTTATATTTACTCCTAAGTATTTTATTCTTTTTGATACTATTGTGAACGGAGTTTTTAAATTTCATTTTCAGGATGTTCATTGCAAGTATACACATATAAACCAACTTTGCATTTCTGGGATAAATCCCAGTTGTTCATTGGTGTATAATTCTTCTTATACACTGTTTGAGTCAATTTCTAGTATTCTGTTCAGGGCTCCTGCATCCACATTCATAATAGATATTGGACTGGAATTTTCTTCTCTTGAGATGTCTTTATCAAGCATTTTCTTATATATAACCAAATATCATACCTAGCATACACTGTACCATATTAAAAAAGAAAAATTGGAAGTCTTAAAAAAGATTTTATTTATTTATTTATTTTTGAAGTGAGGGGAAAGGAGGGAGAAAAAGAGGGAGAGAAACGTCAATATGATGGAATCAGTTGCTTCTTGTGACCTTTCAGTCTGCAGGCCAGTCAGGGTGAAAACTAGGAAATTTTGTAAATCTTCGAATACTCAAGTCATTGCTCCAATTAATTTTACTCCAGATCATTCTAAGTGGCTTATAAAGAGCCTCCATGATCTGGAGAATGAGGGGCTTTGAGGATTAGAAGAAGTGGCAGAAGGGGTTTGTGTCAGACAGAAGAAACGACACAAAAACTCTTGCCTCGGGGTACAGAATTTCTGAGGAAATAAACTGACTTCCAGTTGGTTCTACAGGACAGGATAGGGACAAAAGAGAAGCTATAGGGAGACTGATTTTGGCTCAGAAAAGGAAGTCTTATGACCTCCAGTCCTATCCTTGTAGTACAAAATTAGTCATACCACACCGGATATCTGATATTATTGTGTCATGCGGAAGTGGGTCCCTTGCTTCTCTTAGTCCATCTCCCGCTTCTGGCCTCGCTTCCTTCCTCGGATAGGGTACGCTTTTCAGCCTTGCCTTTATCAGTAGCAACTTGTTCAATCTTTAGGCTTCACTTGGGCTTCCCTGTGCACACACCCCTAATTTTGAATGAATGGATCATGCCCCTAGGCCGCTGTGCCCTATCAGATAAAAGAAACCCTGCATGCCTTGCAACAGGAACCGGGACACCTAAGTTATTCACTTCAGTTAGGCAAATCTTTTTATTTGACTTTAATGAAGTACATAAGTCTTTTTTTTTTCTTGAATGGTTGTTATTTTTCCGGTCCCATGGGGCGCAACCCAGCCCAGGGTGGAGGGTGGGGGCTCTGGGAACAGGACAAGCAGGGCTGAGGACAGAGGGCAGAATTTTCCTGTTTTATCCATTTGCAACTTGGTCACCAATAGAGAGAAATGGGTCTCTGAGGGCTAACAGGAGAGGGTGGCCTGGGTCTGGGCCCCCAGCCAGGCCCTAAGAGTCCTGTCGAGAGGGAAAGAGCTCTAGAAACCAATGGAGAAACAGAAGGGGCAGGGACTCTTGTCAGTAAACACAGCTATATCACGTGACACACCAGTGACATGGAAACACGCCAACGCACATGGCTGCACAGCAGACAGGGGGCAGGGCAGGTAGAAGGGAGCCAGGGGCCACCATCTTATCTTTTGCAGGGCTGGCTTGCAGGGGGCAGGGTGAATGCATAGAACACATCATGTATACACGCCCAAGGCATGGCAAGAGTGTGCGTCAACCCACAGGCACATGGGATGGACACGCACAGTGTGCTTCATGAGAGGCAAAGCTAGGGTTAAAGGGTAACGGGAAGCAACAAGCCCCGGGCAGGCCCGGGACCACCCACGGGGCACACATGGTTGTAGGTGTGGAAGGGTGGGCAGCACACACTCCTTCAAGACCATGCAAAAGACACTATCCCCCAGACAACATTCCAGGACACATACAGACACAGTGGCCAACAAGCAAACACATCGTACGATGTGTGAGTCTTGTGCGAGCTTGGGGTTAACAGACCCTCAGGGATCCTCTGGTCTAACTGAGGCCCAGAGATGGGCAGCTTTGGGCCTAATACCACTCAAGGCAGCAGCAGCATCATTCCAGTCATGGTGCCACCCTTCTCCTTGGCCCCCAAGGCTGTGAGAATTCCGGAAACACCTGGGCTGAAAGGGTGTCTTGGTTGGGCAGCGGGAAGGAAAAAGGGAAGGGCAGGGGAAGTGCTGGGGCCTGCTCTGACATACCCAGAGAAGTCTGAGGACAGAGCAGGAGGGCTGTAATTAGAGCAAACCTTCTGTCCTTGAGAATGGCATTCTGGGAATAAACAGACAGTTGCCCCTTTTTTGGGACAGCCCACCTTGGGATTTACACATACTGGCCACACACAGGTAGGGCCCAAACAGCCAGGTAGGGAAGAGGTTGACTATCTGAGCTGGGGTGGGGGTGGGGAGGGTATCATGTTCCAGGTCACCTCTGTATTGTCTCTCTCCCTCACACACACACACACGCACATTTCATATGCGGTGGGACCCTGGGAAATGATCTGTACACAACCCTGAGTCCTTTGCCCTGTGCACATGTACAGCCCACCCCCAGGGCAGGACACATTCCTGTACTTGTGTGTTCAGTTCTGTGTATGTGGGACCATGTTTCTCAGCCACAGAGTATGGGGACCTCCTAACATTGTCCTTTGCTCATGTACCTCCCATCTGCCATCAAATACACAAAGCCACCTGTGCATATGTTGCCTACATAAGGGAGGAGCTAGCCCTTTCCTCACCATCAGAGGGGCCTGTGCCCCTCCTTCAATCTCACCCTGGTGGGGAAGCAGCTATTGCAGACATGTCAGCAAATGAGTCCAGGGAGTGAATCCTGGGACTCAGCCCGCCTTGAGTGGCTACTGCCACGCTGACCATTCCACTGTATCTGCAATAAACAGTTCCTCAAACCCAAAATCTCTGAGGTAGAGCCCAGAGCATCCAACGGGCCAATGGGGACAAACATTGGCCTCTCCCAGTTCTGAGGCACATGTGTGGAAGGCAGGAACGCTCTCATTTTCTGTCTGGGATAGTGCTCAACACTGTAACATTTTCACATTAGCCCTTCCAGGAGGCATTAATGTGCAAATCGGAGTGGGCCTGCACGGCACCTTGTCCATGTTAGCATGCACGTGTGCTTGTGTGTGCCTGGGTGTGGTCACCTATACCAGGCCTCCTGAGCCTTGGCATGTGCAAGCCAGCTGTCATGGGTGCAGGCCTATCCTCTGGCAAAGACACAGAGGAAGCATCTGGGCATGTGTGCTCAGAGGCTCTGAGACCTCACAGGGAAGGAAGCACCAGTTGCACAAAGTTGATGTAGCAGTGTGTGGCCATACCAGATATTGGGCAGCAGCTCCTCCGGGCCTTGCTCTGATATCTTACAGCTTTCTTCGTGTCGGACACAGCTCTCTCCACATAGTCCACGGAATGTTCCACGTTGTATTCGATTCAGTCAATCATCTTGCCCTGGCTTTCCACGAGCATGGCCACGTCCACAAACATGTCATGCAGCTCGCGGATGCTGATTTCCAGTTTGATGATCTCGTTGTACCTCATTCAGCGCCTGCTTCGTCATCTGTGAGTCCATTTTGATATTATCAGTGAAGATGGCCAACTTCCCGCTCTCCAGCATGTCTTCCAGTTCTTCGTTGGTTGTGGTCCTTCCAGTGATCTCCAGCTGCTGTTGGATCCGGTCCTTGCAGCGGTCCCGGTACTTGGACTGGGTCGTGTTATATTCAGTCATTACTTCCACGAACTTCCAGGACAGTGTGGAGTGCTGGGTCTTACAGATTCGCAGGTGTGCGGAGGAACAATTCAGCCCCTCCTCCTTTTCAATGCTTTGCTCAATCGCTTTCATTTTGGACCGAACCTTCTTGGCCGTCTTCTTGATGTCTGCAGTGAGGTCCTCCAGCTCCTGTTTGATCTTCTCGTCTGGGTTGGCGGCGGCCAGGATGGCGCCATGCTGTTTTTTCACTTCCTCCACATTCTCGGACAGCTTCTCAATGCAGCTTCGGATCTCTTCCACCTGTTCAAAGAACTCATCCATGAAGTGATCCCGATCCACATGGACGGCCTCCTCCTCCTCATCGCTGTCTTTCGCACTCCGCAGTTCCTGAGTCCGATCCTTCATCCTGCGACGGCTCCTCCTCCGCCTCGTCCTACTGTTCCTGGTGCTGCTCCTACCTCCTGCTTCGGTGCTGGAGGCCGGGGTCTGGGGCCGCTGGGGGACAGAGCCGCTGAGAGAGGCGCCGCGGTCGGGGCGGGGCCAGGGGCGGCGGGCAGAGAGCCAAGCAGGGGCAGGGGCCTGGACCAAGCTCGGCTTTGCTGGGGCTGCGGCTGCGAAGCTTGGACGGAGGGATGCGGGAGCCGAGGCGCGAGGGAGGGGAAAGAAGTACATAAGTCTTTTCTCACTTAACTCATGGCAACAATAAAAGCCTCAGCCTACTGCTCTCATTTATTCAATTAATTATTTACTAAAGATTTATGGAGAGACTGCCTTGTGCCAGGCACTGTTTTAGGGACTGAAGATTCAGAATTGAACAAGATTAACACAATTGTTGCCTTTGTGGAGCTTTCAACACAGTACTAAACAAACAAACAAACAAACAAAAAACCAGACATAAGCAGATGATTTCCATCTGAGATCACTGCTGTGAAAAAAATGATGAGGCAGAAGGGGCTTCTTCACACAAGGTGACATTTGAGTTGGATCCTGAACAATGAGGGAGGCTGCCATTCAGAGATCTTTATTTAGAGCTTCAGTTTCATAGAAGTTCCACAGACTCCTGCTACCCACAATTACCCACCAACGTCTTTGCCCAGATATCCTGCCTTGTAGCCTGACTGCACATTGATTGTTTCCATGCTTGCATTAAGGCCGAACCCTCCCCTGATGAGTTAGGTGACAATCCCTTTTATCTACTGAAGGACAGTCCTCTAGCATGATTCTCTTCTTTTTCCTGAATCATCAAGTTTTCCTTCTCTACTGGATTATTCCCATCTGCACACAACCATGCTATTTCTCTCACCTTAAAAACCAATGAACATAGCATACTCAATAATGAAACACTGAAAACATCCCCCTCTAAGATCAGAGGGGAGAGATGGCTCCTAAGCTTACTAAGAACAAGAGCTAAAGTCCTTACTATGCTCCATATTTACAGTGCTTCTCAAACATGAGACCAAGGTTCTTTTTTTAAAAGATTTTATTTATTTTTATTTACTTACTTTTTTTTAGAGAAAGGGAAGGGAGGAAGAAAGAGAGGGAGAGAAACATCAATGTGAGAAAGAAACATCAGTCTGTTGCCTCTTGCACTGTGCCCCGACTGGGGACTGATTCTGCAACCCAGGCATGTGCCCTGACTGGGAATCGAACCAGTGACCCTTTGCTTTGTGGGACAATGCCCAACCAACTGAGCCGCACTGCTCAGGGCACCAAGTTTCATTTTTAAAGTTCCAATTAATTGCAGATGATACTTTTGTAAAATATGATAGAAATGTAGCTGCAATGTAAAATTTTATAAAATTTTAAAATACTTATTCTTGACTCTTTTACTTATCTCCTCATAGTGAAGTAATAAACAATTTGCAGCCTGGCCCTTGCCTTGGGCCATATTTTGAGTAGCATTGCTTTACAAGGCTCTGCATGATCCGGCCCTGCTACTACTCTCTAATCTCATCTCTTGCCATTCTCCCCACCACCCCTGCTTACTCTCCTTCAGCCACAGTGGCCTCCTTATTGTTTCTTTTAACATCTCAAAGACCTCAAGGTCTTTTTTTGTACTTGCCAGTTGTCTCTGCCCCAAATGCTATTCTCCCTACCCCATATCCTCAAGCTCTCTCTCCCAATTCACTTGGATATCTGTTCAAAAATCACCTACCAGAGAGACCTTTCCTAACAATCCTAATAACACATCAATCCTCAACACTCTGTCTCCTTTCTCTTCACAGCACTTAACAGTGTGGTATGTTTATTGTCTTCCTCTCACCCCCACCAGCCAACTAGAATCTAAACTTCATACAAACAAGAACTGCTTTCCTTTTGTTACAGCCACAGGGTTTGACATAGTGCATGACACATAATAAGCTGTTGAATGGATGAGTGTTTTCAGCTTATATCATCATGCTCTTTAGCCCTACCTAACCAGTTATAATTCCCAGGTTTGGCCAAGTACTTTCAGGTGTCTGAGCCTTTTAATATGCTGCCCATTTTCGCTTGGGATGTCCTTCCTGAGGCAGTGATTTGCACCTCTCAAGGCCCACATTAAATGCCCTCTCATCTGCACAGCCTTCCAGGGGATCACCCTTCCCTACCAAAGTTGATCCTTCCCAGTCATTGAATCATATCTATCCTTTTTGTGTATGTTTCCCTTGCTGTCTTGAGAATTCCCGAAGGGCATGACTTTTCTGCTGTATCTTTGTATACCAGGCTCCTAGCACAGAGCCTGAGGTGGAGCAGGGCCTCTATAACTGTTTGGTGAAGAGTTCTCAGAGCTATTCAATGTAAGAAGCTTCTTAAAGTGGTTAATTCTCTGATGCCAGAAATGTCCCAACAGGCTGGATGAAGTCTTCTTTAGGATACTCCAGTGGGTTTTCCTGATTGGTGTTGGCAGTTTATTTAGCTGTTCCCATGATTCTTTGAGCCTGTGGTCTGGTGACCTGTGTAACGCTCCTATCAATACTAATTTTCATTCTCCATTCCTATCTGTGTGGTTCTGGACACTGGAAGGAGGCAGTCTGGAGGGCTGAGCTTGCATGCCTTCTCCCATCCTGTGAGGCAGGTATCTAGCTCTAATAAATGTGGCTGTCTCCTGGATTTAATGAAGAAGAAAGTCTTAGAAGGAACACCGTTGGCTGATGTCCTGGGTTTCAAAGATACTGTGGATGGGGGGCGGGGGGCAATCCTGTTAATTGCCCTGTGATGGGTCTAAGAAGCTGTGAAGGTCTAAGATGTTATCCTATTTTCAAATCAAAGAGCCAGCCTGAAACAGCTAGACAGTACATACCAACCTAATCACGAGGTCTCTGGTTCCGAGACAATTTAAGGATTGCATCTTGCATCACTTCCCCATGCCCAAATTCCCCATCAGTTGACACAATGGAAACCAGTGTGCCAGTGTGTGCAGAAGAGAGGTCTCTTAAAATTATGCAACTCAGTGATTATGATGGACAGCTGGCATAGCTGTCCTTCCTCTGAGAGAGAGAGAGAGAGAGAGAGAGAGAGGAAGCAAACGGCTGTGGGTTTTATTGTTTTTGAGAGACCAAATGGCTCGCAGAAAATGCACCTGAAAGGAAACATTCTGTCTCTTCCTAGTTATGTTTACGAATACCCTTTAACACAGGTACCAGGAATCTGCTCAAAAAGCACAGATTGCACAGAAACCCCTTGTGTCTTCCGCACAGTCCTAGAGAGACAACGTTTCCCTGAGTCTCCTGCCCCTGAAGTTCTTTACTTAAGCAGATATGGTTTCTGAGGAGTTGAAGTGAGGAAAATCTCAGTATAATGGATTCCCCATCCAGCATTGTTCCCAGCACAGAGCGGATACCCAGCAAGCATCAGTTAAGTGAATGACAAGGACTGTTGTTTAAGATTTTAATAACGATGGGCAGAAAAGTGGTTGGTGGAGACGTCCTGAGGACGTCCATTCTTCTCCCCTGGGCCCTCTTAGGCCAAGACCCCAGTTCCTCGGAGCAGCGCAACAGTTCCAGATATCCCCAAGGCCAGGGTCGTACACGCAGAGGTTGGGACCACACCGGAGATCAGGTTTCCTTGGTGCTTGGCGGCATCAGGGTCCAGAAAGGGATTCCCGTTCACTGTCAGGGTACTCACCTTGGGCAGCTCATCTGGCTGCGGCGCCCTCTTCAGCCTATTGTGGCTGAGATCAAGCTCTCTGAGCTCGGCCGGCAGTCCTTTAGGCACCTGCTCCAGGCCAGCGAACGCCAGGTTGAGAGAGCTCAGTGTGCTGGGCCAGGTGCACTGGGCAGCGCCCGGTGTCGTGGCGCGCAGCGGGTTGTGGCTGAGGTCTAAGCTCTGGGGTTTCACACCTGCCGCCGCCAGCGCCGAGCATACGCCGCTTGGCGTTTCCATCCCCGCATTGCGTAGCACTAGCTCCTGCAGAGCCGGGAATTTGTTCGGGCAGAGAGCGGCTGTCAGTCCGCGCTCGCCCAGTCCAGGATTGTCAGACAGGTCCAGGGTGGTGAGGGAGGTGAAGGTGCGGAGGTCTGCGCAGGGAAAGGCGAGCGAGTGTGCTTGCGCAATGTTCAGTACTTTGAGACCCGGCTTGAGCCACTGCTGCAGTTCGGCCAGCCAGGCACCGCCTGTTGCCCACGACACGTTACGGACAGTGAGGGTGGAAAGCGCAGGTCCAATGTCTTCCAGAGGTGGCAGCGGCATCGTGCCGGTTACTTCCAAGTCCTCGAGCGTTAGGTGCTTGAGGCGGGAGGGTCCCAGCCCACGCAGGACCGCGGCCAGAAGCAGAGCCGGCACCTGTGCATTGCCCACCGTGAGTCGCCGCAAGCGCAGAGCCTTGACCATGTCGGCAAACTGCTTCGGGTCGGTGTCGGCGAACCTTACAAATTGTTGCAGGCTGCGGCCGCCGCCACGGACCTCCACCTCCAAGGCACTTAGACACTGTAAGGCGCTGGACCATTCGGGCTCCGGACCCGTGAAGTTGCAGGCGCAGCGTTTATCCTCATCGTCTATTTCGCAGGGCTCCGGTGTGGCCGCAGAGAGGTGAAGCAGAGGCAGCAATAGCAGCAGCAGCAGCTGGGAGGGCGCCCGCACCTGAAAAGAGAGCGGAGGTCAGGGAGGCCCGAGACAGTCCCTGGAATTCCCCGAGTAGCCTCCGTTCGGCCCCAAGACCGTACACTCACCATGGTCGATAGGTGGGCGCTCAGAGCCTTTGCGTCCCCGGCGGGCTCTGGGAAAGGTTTCGGCTGCTTTCCTCTACGGCTGCACTAGCCAGCTTCCAGACTCCACACACCCTTTGGCGGTCTCTGAGAGTTTATATAACCTCAAGAATGTCACTTTGTTTCCTCCTCTGTGAACTCGGGTCACTCCCCACCTTTTTTTCGCCACTCCATTTATTACCCTTCTGGGAAATTTTGCAATGAAGGATGTTGCTGGGAGGAGGGACGTAACAGGAAGGATCCCTCAGGACCTCTAGTGTGCCCGGCCCCCGGCAGTACCCTGATGACTCACGCCCCCAGGTTTCTCCCGTGGGTACGGAGGAAGGAAGATCTCCAGTGCCTCCTACCAGGACTCTTGCCTCCCCTGCCTGTATCCCAGCGACTCAGCCTGGGTAGCCTCCTGGACTTTTCCCTAATCCTAGTGGTTACTATTAACCTCCCATCATCCAAGTCCAATCCCCTGAATATCCTCCCATGTTTACCTGGATATTTTGTGGAAGAGATTTCAGATTTCATCTACTGACTCCAAGGGCTGGAATTAAGTTCAAGAGGAGGAAGTTTATGTGGAGAACAACTTCTCTTCCCTTTTTAAATTTTTTGCTGACTTGTCCTTTAACTTTGTTGATTAAGAAAATAATATTTTTCTTAAGTCGATGTGTTTGACAGAAACACATTGGCCAAGCCACTCGCTCTTAGTTCTCATTTCCTTATCCTGAAAAACTAGGTATTTTTAACACAATTTTCCCACTTGTACCTAGTGCTCCCCTGCCCTCCCCCAACACAGTTCCTGTGTCCTAGGAAGCGCTGGACCTACGTTGAAGGAGGATCAGCTAGTAACTCACTTGTTGTAACAAAAAATGCAAGTGTCCCAAAGGGTGTGGTAGGGTTTATGCTTTGACAAGAGAAAAACTCCGAGATGTTCTAATTAAAATTACAGTGGCCAGAGAATAAGCGAAAGAGACAGAACTCATTGACCAGTTAATAGCTGTGGACCAGCTAACAAAGACTGCTCACATTCCTGAATATATGTTGGAGCTTCGAATGAGTCTCCAGGCATCTATCCTACCACTAGGTCATTGCATCTTGCATAGGCCTGAACATTTAGGACTGTTGACTGTAACTAATCAAAAGTAGTAAATATTTCTTCTTTTCAGACTGTGCATCTATCATGGAACTGTCTCCACTTTTTCTCTCCTCTGTATCTATAACCAATGTAAATTCTTCTAAAAAATTCATTCATTCATTCATTTATTTATTTATTTTTAGAGAGAGGGGAAGGGAAGGAGAAAGAGGGAAACATCAGTGTGTAGTTGCCTCTTGCGTGCCCCCTACAGGGGACCTTGCCTGCAACCCAAGCATGTGCCTTGACTGGGAATCAAACTGTGACTCTTTCATTCTTAGGCTGGCATGCCATCCACCGAGCCACACCAGCTAGGGCTTTTAAACAACTTACATCTTTCTTCCCCCAAAACATAACGTATAAAAGAGCCCATCAACTCCAGCAGAGTGGGCATGTTGCTTTCTCCACCTAGCCATGTTGCTCTTGGTTTAGACTTCCGGCCCCAGGACCTGGTCCTTTTTTGGCTAGCATATGGCTCCAAAAACCCTTTATTTCAAAAAAAATGTTTCAACCCTGGTTGGGTAGCTCAGTTGGTTAGAGAGTCATCCCCATGTGCCAAGGTTGTGGGTTTGATCTTTGATTAGGGCACATACGAGAATCAACCAATGAATTCATAGTGGAACAACAGATCTATGTCTCTCTCTCCTCCCTCTTTCTTTCCCTCTCTCAAAATCAATAACTTTAAAAAAGTAAAATAAAATAAAAAAGTTTTAAGCCATGGAAGTTTTGTTGTTAACACTTTCACAAAAGCTCTCACAGGTCTGCACTTACGGAGTTTTGGGGAAAGAGCTACATGAAAAACATTTGAATACCCTTATTTTCCAAAAGTAGCTTCACATCTGTCCCCAATCCAAACAAGGAGGCCTCCCTCTCCTCTCTGTGTCCTGTTGGAAATGCCCTGATGTCCTGAGCCATGCCCCAAGGCCTGACCTCATTGGTCACTAGGAAATCCCCAAGGACCAAGATGTTAATATAACTCAGTGTTAAATACACTGACCCTGCATCAGAAAGCCAAGCATGGAATCCCTCCCTAGATCTAACGCTGAGATTGTCAGACTTGGGAAAGTTTCTGGGCCTCAGATATCTGAGTTTCTGCTTTTAAAATGGATATAATGCTCTGGCTGGTATGGCTCAGTGGATTGAGTGCCAGACTGAGAAGCAAAAGGTCGCTGGTTCTATTCCCAGTCATGGTACATGCCTGGCTTGCAGGCCAGGTCCCCAGTAGGGGGAGTGCGAGATGCAACCAATTGATGTATCTCTTGCACATCAATATTTCTCTCTCCCTCCATTTCCCTCTCTCTAAAAATAAATATAAAAAAATAATACCTGTCTCTAAGTAAAGTCTTTGGCACAGAGCCACATCTATTGACAGTAGCCCTGATTGTTATCTTCTTTGTCAGAGCCTCTGCATTCAGAAGACTAGGGCCATCAAAGCCTGGCTCCTAAGTAAATCCCATCATCTTAGTGGAGGCATTCTGGTTGAGGGGTCCAAGATGAGAGGGGAAGTAAGTTTCTGCAAAGATTTCCAACTCATACATTAATTTAAGAATATCTGCCATTTGTCTACCAAGTACTAGGATGGTGCAATGCTCTGGGATGCCCACATGGCCGTTACTTAGTCTCCCAAGTATTCTAGTAGGTGGGGGAGGTGAAAACAGACCCAGAACCACAGTCCATAATGAAGAAAACTCTTACAGGGGACTTGTGGTAGGAGAAGGGAACAGCTAGGCCTGTAGTAGAGAAGACATGGGCCTGTTTCTTATAGGGTTAACAGTGTTGCCAGGTAAGTAAGTGTCAAAAGGCCATTTGGGCAGCTGTAACTGAGCAGACATTCTGGGCAGAACATAGTTTTTGCCTGGGAACATATCATACCTTCCCCACCAAGAGAAAGATGTAGGTATAGAAGTCATTCTGTCCATGAGGAAAGGGACAAGACTCAGGCCCTATGCCCAGCCAGGGCATGATACAGAGTAGGTGCTCAATAAATCGCTGTCTGGGGGCTGGATGGTGCTGGGCCTGGAGACAAGGTGCGGTAGACAGAAGGATGATGGTCTACAGCTACTTACCTAGATGTTTTGCGGATGAGATCAAAGACTTTATCAGTTGACTCAAGAGGTGGAATTAAATTCAAAGAAGGAAGTTGGTGAGAAGGACAATGTCTTTTTCTGGATTTTTTTTTCTTATTTGTGTATTTGCTTAAGTAATAAATATCTAAAAATTAGAGGCCTCCAAAGACATTTCTTAAGTACTATTAGGACACTGCTCTCTTAGAGCTGTAAAGGTGGTTTTGGTGGAGACAACATCAGTTACACTATAACTTAATGACAGTTCTTAAAAGGGTCGTGAAAAAGTATATGCTGCTATAAACTCTCATAACAGGGGCAAATGGTCCAGTACAACTGAGCGGGGGACATAAGAGTTGAGATCTTGAGGATGGTGTTAATTAAGAGAAGGGGACTGTTTGGGGGGGATTAGGGTGGGGGACAGGGACAGGGCTCTAGGTAGAGGAACAGCCTGTGCTAAATCCTGGAGGAGGAAAAGAACAGGGCTTGTTTAGGTAACAAAGGGAAGGTCCAGGAGAGGTGAAAAAGTGAGGTGCCTTTCAGCTGACATTGGAGATGTGTGCAGGGATTAGACCATGTAGGGCATAGTTGGCTACGATTTGGATTTTGAGGGTAAGGGACACCTTTTTAAAAACTCATCAGTGTTTCCCCAGTACCCAGTAAATTATTGGCATTCAAAATGCGGTGAGTTACTTTATTCTAAAAGTAATACAACTCACTTTTATGCAGAACAGTGAAATAATTATATTTGTCTCATTTTCCTCAACCGTGAACTGGGGGTAATTTTAATTGTGAACATTCAGTATGGCAACGCATGGCCACTCATCGGTGGGAAGGGTGTTGGTTGGGGTGAAGTGTGAGTGTGGGGTGCAGATACCATTTCACCAATAAATGGTATCCCATATGTTCATAGAACTTGGGCTAGTTTTGAATGTCTCTCTAGGGTGATTCAGGAGCGGGGAGGTGGTTTGCTGAGTGGAAGGTGACCGGGGCCGGCCGGGGTGGGGATTGAGTTTCTTTCCTCCTTTTCTGAGTACAGTTCTACGCACTTTCCTAGTGGTGGGAAGACAAAACGAGGGGCTGGAACCCTTGCTTGGCTCTCAGCCCAGATTCCACCCCTCAGCCTTCCCGCGTCTCCGTTCCACCCTCCCTGCGTCTCTCCCAGCCCCGCCCTTTGCCCCGCTCCTCCCTTCCCCTCGCCTCAGCCCCTGGCCGCGCCCCCTCGCACCGCACCGCCTTCACTGGGCGTGGAGCCCCGCCTGCTTTACCGCCCCTTCCGCCCCGCGCTGCTGCGGCTGCGCGGTCACTGCCGTCTTCCATACGTGGGGTTTGTGATCCCCAACTTGCGTGCAGCGAGGGTTTCCTCCAGTTCCATCATGTGGAACCGACGGCAGGGCCGTCTCGGGCCGGTGGGATGCGGCGTGGAGGAGCTACGGCGCCGCCGGCGGGAGCGGGAGGCAGGTGCGGGCGGGCGGGGGAACACGGGAGGATGGGGTATGGCGGTGGGAGACGGAGTTCTGGGTTTTGGATGCCCCTCCTTTGCCCTCAGCTGGCTGCTTTGTCCCTAGCATTGCGGAAGGCGAGGAGAGAGCAGCAGCTGGTCAGCAAGAGGCTGCTGAGAGACGACTCCCCAGAGGAAGCCGAAAGGGGATGTGTGGACTTGACCCTCGGGGAAGCCGAGGTGAGGGGGCAGGGTGCGCGGTGAGGTCCGTACTGGCGGGCGCCAGTTTCCGTCCTCTAGTACTCGAGATCCATCCCCAAACCTGAACGCGGTCCCTTCAAAACCTACAACGGGCCAAGCCAGAAACTGGGGTATCCTTCACGCCATCCCGACCCTCATCCCCATATCAGTACTTAAGTCGTAGCTGGGGTTGTTTTTTTTTTTTTTTTAATTTTTTTTTAAAACCTTTTAAAGAACTGTGGAGATGCCCTGGCCGGCGTGGCTCAGTTGGTTGGAGTGTAGTCCCCATAACCGAATACTCGTGGGTTCGATACCCGATCGAGGCTGTGCGGGAGCACGTTAAGAGTCAACCAGTCGATGTTTCTGTCTCTCACAGATGTTTCTCTCTCCCTTCCTCACTCTTTAAAAGCAATGAAAAAAATTTCCTTGGTGAGGATTAAAAACAAACAAAACTGGAGTCTTTCTGTGCCTCGCCATCACAGCTCTACCACCCTCCAGTGGATACTTACAGCAGCCTCTTAGCGGGTCATTTGCATCTGTACTTGCCACCCTCAAGTTCATTCTCCATACATCAGTTAGATGTGTCTTTTAAATATACACAGAGACCTGTGTCGGGGTGGGGGTGGGGGCGCATACATAGAGACCAAACTCCTTTAAGTCCACAGGGACCCAGACCCTATCTTTGTCATGATCGAAAACTCAGATGCCTGCACAGTATTTATTGAACAAATGAATGAAAGGGTTGGTTTTAGTTCATTTATTCATTCAGCAAGTATTGGGCATCCCCTGTATAGTCTATGTGTACGTACGCAGTTTACAAAGCACTTATGCCTGGGTTTTACCATTTATTCATTCTGTACTTAGGCCAAGAAACTGCTGGGTACTGTACTAAGGTACACAAGAGGAGAGTCCCTTTCTTTGAAGTCTTCACAGCCCATGAAGGAGACAGATGTGCTACCACCTGTCATAAGGGAAACATGAGGCACAATAGAAACACCTGTCTGCCACAGGAAGCCAGAAGGAGTAAACTTCCCAGAGGCAGTGACAGGAGCAGAAATCCAAAGGGCAGAGGACCTAGGGAGGGTATGCCAGGCAGAAGAAACAGATTGTGCAAAATCTTGGCAGCTTTAAAAAGTTGTGTTATGCTAGGTGGTGTTAGGGTACAGGTTGCATGAGGAGATGACTTGCAGGGGTTTGTTATGCCAGGTTTAAATATTATTCTTGAAACAACCTGGTAAGAAGGTGGGATAGGTGTTAGTCCCATTTTTTTTTTTCAGGTGAGAACTGAGGTTTAGGTCCCTTGAAGAGGAGGTGGCAGGGCTGGTATTAAGCCCAGTCCTGATTCGCTCTTCTGTCCGCTCCACTGCAGTGTTGGCACTTCCTGGCCGTATTAGTGTGAATGACAAGTTCTAGGGATGGTGCAGTATTGGAGGGCTCACAGGTGACATGGGCAGAGTCAGGCTCAAGATTTGCTTTGTGGCAACTGTATTGCTCTCTCTCCCTGCCCTGTCCTCCAGATCCAGCAGTTCCTGTGGTTGGCCCAGCGGGGAACAGAGGAAAAGGAGAGAGAGGGAGCTCTGGTCAGCCTTCGTCGAGGCTTGCAGCGCCCAGAGACGCAGCAGACCTTCATCAGGTCAGTGTGGGTGGTGGGTGGTGGCCGGGGCTCTGAGGGATGGATAGGAGCGTGGAGGGGAGGGGCCGCAGGCTGAACAGGGCTCTGGTACTCACTCATGTAGGCTGGAGGGCAGCATGCGGACCCTGGTCGGGCTCCTGACCAGCAACCAGGCCCTGCTGCAGCTTGAGGCGGCTCGGTGCCTTCATGAGCTCTCTCATTCCGAGCAATCTGCGGTGGCCGAGGCCTGCCTGCCAGCCACTTCCTACCTTCTCACCTACCTCTCCGGTCACAGCTCAGATTTTATAGTAAGCCCTGTCCCTTCCTACTTTGTTTTTGGCTTGAGTTTAGAAATTGTGTCTTTGGGTGCAGTTTGAGCTGGCAGGTAGGGAGAAGAAAACCTGTTTCCCCTGATGCCCACAGTCATACATACACCCTTCCATCATCTTCCACCCTCTTGTGCCCAGAGTCTCAAGGATGGGGCTGCTCCCTCCTCTGCAGCCCCACCCCCACCCTGAACTGATGTGGGCCAAGCCTAGTGCTTTCGTTGTCCCGCTCTCAGGAGCTCTGTCTGTATACACTGGGTAACCTGATCGTGGAGAGTGAAGCTGTGAGAAGGCAGCTCCTGCCACAGGGCATTGTTCCGGCCTTGGCTGCCTGCATGCAGGTGAGTGTCCACCTTTTCTGTCATCTTCCCGGGGCAGTCCTCCCCTCACTTCTCTCCACGTGCCCCGGCTGCTTTGGGTAGGCAGCTCCAGCCTCTGCCCTGTGGTAAGGGGTTGAAAAACTCAAGAAATCTTCCCCCCCAGCTTCCAAGAGTGAGACCCCTACCCTGTCTACTTCTAGTCCCCCCATCTGAGTGTGCTGGAAGCCCTTGGATATGCCTTGTCGCAGCTCCTGCAGGCTAAGGAAGCTCCAGAGAAGATCATCCCGTAAGTGCAATTGTGTCTGCAGATGTGCAGTTAGGGGGCGACCCATTTGGCAATGTAGCTTCTTGGTACCTTATTACGTCTGGTCCAGAGCTTTTGCACATTTAACTCCGTGTGTCTGGCTGGGAAGGACTTTGGGTTTGGACGCTTTTCCCACCAGCTATTAGGGATTGGGAAGAGCGACAGGCACCTTGCCTTCTGTGGTCCTTACTCACAGCTCTGCTTCTGCTGGCAGCGCCGTCCTGGGCTCCACTCTCCCCCAGCACATGCTGCGACTGTTGCAACCTGGCCCAAAGCTGAACCCTGGAGTCGCTATGGAGTTTGCCTGGTGCCTTCACTACATCATCTGCAGGTAACAGGCTGGTTGGGAAAGTGCCACAGACCTTCCCTGTGGTTCCCTTTGTGACACTTAGGTTTTTGAATTCTGGGTTCTGGAGTTGTTTTCCCCCTTACATGGCCTTTTCTCAGAACTCAGGAAACCCACGAAACCCACAGACCTAGGCTGTTTGCCAGCTTAACGTGGAATTGGCTGAGCAGTAACTATTCAATACTTGTTTCCTGTGGCCCAGCCAGGTCAACAATGCCTTGCTCATCACCCATGGGGCTCTGTCCACTCTGGGGCTGCTGCTGTTGGACTTGGCTGGTGCTGTCCAGAGATCTGAGGATGCAGAACTGGAGCTGGTAGGTGAAGAGGACAGGTCAAGATCTGCTCAGTCTTTCTTCCTACTGTGTTCCTTCTCCAGTGTGTAGGTTGCCCCTTCCTCCTTACACCTGGGCCCCAACTTGTCTTTGCAGCTGGTGTGCCCTGTGCTTCGGTGTCTAAGCAACTTGCTAACAGAGCCAGCGGTGGATGCGGTGGAAGGGCAAATGCAGCTCAGAGATGAGCGTGTTGTAGCATCCTTATTTATCCTTCTGCAGTTCTTCTTCCAGAAACAGCCCAGCCTGCTTCCTGAGGGTCTCTGGCTTCTTAACAACCTCACTGGTATGACCCATAACCTGCCCAGGCCAGGACATTTAGATACTGGGAAAACTTCCTTATAGCTTGGACTGAGATGGGTTGGATTGAAGGGGTGTTTTCAGGCTGCAATTTGAGGGACTTCACCCTGACGTTTTCCCTTCCAGCACACAGTCCTAGCTTCTGTACCTCCTTGCTCTCCCTGGATCTGATTGAGCCTCTCTTGCAGTTGTTGCCAGTGTCTAATGTGGTGAGCGTATTGGTAGGTATTGGAATCATCTGAGTTCAAGGTCTAGTGGCTGAAGTGTAAACAGAGAGCTTGCAAGTGGGATGATATGGATAGTCTCAGGGTCAGGGGCAGGCCCATCTAGGTGTGAGTCCCTAAACTGGTTTACTAGCTACTAACATTGGACAAATGAACTAATCACCTTAGAGCTTCAGTTTCCTGATTTACAATTAGGAATAGTAATCCTGAGGACAACGTGGAGCTCACAGAACATGCTTATAATATTGCTTGGCACAGTGCCTGGGACACGTGGTCAGCACTCTATATAGTTTTTGCTGTAAATGGCTTTCATCCTTTGTGTGGATATGGATCTGTCTACAGGTGCTCACAGTTCTGTGCAACGTTGCAGAGAAGGGTCCTGCTTATTGCTGGCATCTGTGGCCAGGACCCCTGCTGTCCTCCTTGCTGGACACATTGGCCTTCTCTGACACTGACGTAGTAGGCCAGAGTTTGGAGCTGCTGCAACTGCTGTTCCTCTATCGGCCAGAGGTTGGTTTCTGGTCCTGGCTCTCAATCCCCTTTGTTCTGAAGCCTGCAGCCTCACCATAGCCCCTTTCCTTCCAGTTCTGACTATAGTCACTTCTCTGGACCTGGATAGCCTATAAGGGGTCCAGGTCAGAAAGAACATCCTCTTATTGGGAGTGCACCCTCTCCCGGAAAGAGGTGGGCTAACCCCTAACGTCCTGGGAATTGCGTGTTAGGGTGTTGAATCCTTTTCTTCCCTGCCATTAGGCTGCCCAGGCCTTCCTGCAGCAATCAGGCCTACAGGCCCTTAAAAGGCATGAGGAGGAGGCACAGCTCCAGGATCGAGTGCATGCTCTCCAGCGGACAGCTCTTCATGGGTGACCTGGCTTCTCAATGTCGCTCCACTCCTCCCCACCTTCCATGTCCATGGAGTCCCTTTTTGGGGGTTTAGGATCATAATGACTCCTCATGTTCTCTGATCCCACACCCAAGCCTAAACCAAGACCTTTGGACTCCAACTCCCCTTCTTTCACTCAGCACTGCCTGGGCGGGACCAGAGGGAAGTGGGTGTGGTCTACTCATTCTGGGGTCCTGGAATCAATCTCTCCCTCTTTCTTTTGTTTTAGCCGCTGGTGGCTTTTAATGGGACAGAATAAAGTTGTATTTTTATATTAAACTACTTTGCCTCAGTGGTTGCACAATAAGGGGTAGAAGGTGGAATGAAGTAAAGAACATTCTGAGACAGCATCTTACAGCACAAGGTTTATAAATAACAGAACACATTTTTCCACATTGTACTCAGTCCAGCAGAGCCCAGGCTGTGGGGCTGTCACCCTTAATTCTCAGTGAAGGCTTCAGGCTTTGCCACTTAGCACATTCTCTACGGCTCTGGTTACCTGATCAGCGCTAAAGTTGTTCAAAGAGACATTCTTCTCTTGGCCAAATGCTGTAGAGAAAGGGAGGTGACTAAGTATCCTCTCTGCACTATTGGGGCTAGCAAAGTATAACAACATGTCTTTGTCATCAGCTTACAGTGTTGTTATGATAGGAAGGTAGTAAAGAGATGATCAAGGTGGATTTGGTCTGACCAGAATTTATCCAGTGGGTCTCAAACACACCTAGGAAGCCCAGGTCCAACTAGAATTTTGGCTGACTGTGGGCGGCCTCAAAGGTAAGGAAGGTGTTTAATGGAAGTGTTAAAGGGCAGAATAGTAGGCATTTATTAACCATGTGAGCATTGCATGGACCTAGACTTGGCTGGGTGCCCATTCTGTGGCTCCCATAGTCATTTAGTGTAATACACTGTAGCTGTTTGAGTCCATTTCCTTTACCAGATTGTGGAAGGAGAAGCTTTTTCCTCCTTCAGTTTTTAGCACATGGCATTACTACAGATGTCCACTGCTAGAATCAATCTGCCTTAGGTGTGACTCCCCTCTTCCTCGACATTCCTAGGGCAAGGTGTTAAGAACCATGATTAAAATACCACTATGCATAAACATTTATTGTGTGCCTACTATGTGCCAGGCAACATGATAGTAATTTTCAGATTGTGGTAGGTGTAAATAGGTAATATGCTAAAAAGGGGCTGGGGCAATGTTACGTAACTGGTCAGGGAATGGCTTTTTGAGGTGATCCATAAAAGCTCAGAGCTGAAAATAACCTGACTGATAAGGAGCCAGCCATGGATGTCTGGCAGAAGTGCATTCTAGGAAGGGGAACATATGTAAAGGCTCAACCCTGTTACATCCAGCTACATAATCATTGGTATGTTCCGTAAAAATTTTGATTCAACAACCAAAATAGAATCAAGACACTCATATAATGAAGATTAAATGAGACTTAGGTAGGAAAGCACCAAGTACAGAACCTAACATTAAGTGTTCAACACAGAATCATTATTTTAGTTTTTCATAATTGAGAATCTAACACTCTGGACCGGCACTGCCCACACATAATTTCGAAGGATTATGAATTACAAAAATGACAGCTGTAGGTCCCTATGCAGGACTGGGCCCACCTCCAAACGGCTATTACCCAAGACACAAAGCATCTTATAATCTTAAGAACGCAAATTTCCTTAATGGCAACAAGGTCAAAAGCAAGGCCAAAGTCTTAGTTCCAGACTCGACCAGTTTTTGCTTGACCTTGGACGGCTGTTTGTCTACTCGAACCCTTGTTTACCCACTGCGGTCCCAGGCTCGTAGCGTCCCGCACTCACCATAGCGGGCCCAGAGTTTCGGCTGCACATCAGAGCACTCGCGGATTAGGATGGGCAGGTCGGGGTTCGCTTTCTTCAGCTCCACATATCGCTTCTCGATGAAATCCCTGCGGTTCCCAAGAAAACGCCACGCGTACTGTGTGGGCTCCCGCTCCTCCAACCACCGGGAGGTCGAGGTCATGACCCCACCGCCCCGAAGTCCGCCCGCCCGCTTCCCCACGAAGTGCCTCACCTGACGCCCTGGCTGCCTGGAGAGCGCTGGCATAAGTGGATGCGAATCTCTCGCAGAGCCAGCTTGGCCCCGACCCCACGACTCACAGCGGCCGCCGCCATCTCTGCTAGTACCCACCCCCCTGCGCAGGCCTTCTGGCCAATTTCTCCTGGCGGACCAATCGCGGACCCTCTCGTCCCCGCGATAGGTCAGCTGACGTAGGGGGCGGGGTCAAAGTTAGCCGGTGATATAAAAGCCTTGTAGGGCACCGTCCGAGTCGCCCTGCGCGGGGGTGTGTGCGGAAAGACGGGGCGGGGGGTGGGGGCGTGGCGCAAAGCACTGTGGGTTGGATCCGGAGGTGCATTGTGGGGAAAAGGCTGTCGCCGCTTTGTTGGTAGTGAAACCGCAGTCCTTGCTTGCGTTGAAGCACCGCGGCGAAATGCCAGAGCGAGATAGTAAGTCTCGGGTCGTCTGTCCTTTCTTCTCTGCGGGGCTCGGGACACTTGGCGCGTTATTTTGACCTTAAACAGGGTGTGTGTGTGTCTGTGAGGGTGGAGAGGGGCTGGAGTGACGCTAGAAGCCTTGGCGAAGTCGTTGGGCCCAAATGAGGTCGGGAAGCTCCAGACTCTGTCTCTAAGCCCGGTCTTTGCCCAAGTGTCGACAGATGGGGTTTGTGAACTTTCCTCCCTCTCCCGAAACCCCCTGTCATTTAATCTTGAGTTGTTCCGGTTTCTCTCTCACGTAATATCTTTGCTGATCCTCCAGCTGGTGTAGGGGCCTCCTCCTCAGGTCTCCCACACCCCTTTGTTTTTTCCTACTTAAGTACTTACTACATTGTATTGTTACTGTCGCTGTTCTTGCTTTTCTTCCTCACTAGATTTTGAGCAGTTTGACAAAAGTACATCTGTATTGTTCACTGTTATATCCCTAACGTTTGCTCAGGACCTGACGCCAAAGAGATTGATTACATTAATGCCTATACTTTTTCTTAGGCGAGCCGTTCTCCAACCCTTTGGCCCCAGATGGCCACGATGTGGATGACCCTCACTCCTTCCACCAGTGAGTGTTTTGATTTAGCTGGGCAATGGGTAGGCTGGTGGCGGTGATGTTGGTAAAAGAATTCTGAATGTCTTGTCAGCAAGGGTGGTCAAAAAATTGTACCACTTGCCCCTTTACTTGGATCAGGTCAACTGCATAAGAGTATTAGAAGGGAAATTCTGGCAGGGAGGGCGCTAGTTTTGAAAGTTGATGTTTAATTACACATTGCATAGGAATTCCTCTTATAGAACATTAAAACATCTGAGATAAGGGTAAAACTCACTTTGATAAAATCACCAGTTCCAGTCCCTTTCTTAGAGCTAACTATTGTTATCTTTCTTATGTGTACTTTTATTTCTTACTCTTTTTAAAAATGCATTTATATACATATATTTATGTTTCAGGAAAATGTATCACTGCTTTGTGAATTAAAATGTTTAAATTAAATGGTATCATATAATATACTTATTTATACTTGCATTTTTCCATTGTTAAAACTGGGCTCAGCAGGCCAAAGGAGAGGCCTAGTTGGAAGAGGGCTCAAAGGTACCTGACTAAAATTTGGGCAATGAATGACTCCTTGTCACCGCACTAATAAAAATAATCTCTTGTACCATCAGTTTTCCACACTTGGAAAACACCATCCCAGTTTAGTTAGTTAGTTGCCAGTTAATGGACATTGAGGTAGTTTGCACATTTTTATTTTCAAAGCTGTAACTGAGAACTGGCCATTTATTTAGATGAATGGAGTTGCTGGGTCATAGGAGGTATGTACTTAAATTTTAATAGATACGGCCAAATTGCCCTCCAAATAAGTTCTACTGGTTTATATGCCATCAGCAGAATATAAGAGTATCCACTTCCCAAATTCTCACTCATAGTTGATTATTCAAACTATTTTTTTTAATTACCATTTTTAAAAAGATTTTATTTATTTATTTTCAGAGAAGGGGGAAGGGAGGGAAAAAGAGTAACATCAATGAGCGAGAGAAACATGGATTAGTTGCATCTCATTCGCCCCCAGCTGAGGACCTGGCCTGCCACCCAAGCATGTGCCCTTACCAGGAATTGAACCGGCAACCTCTTGGTTTGCAGGCCGGTGCTCCATCCACTGAGCCATACCAGCTAGGGTGATTAATCAAACTTTTTAATAATTAACACTTTGATGCAGTAGAAGTGGCATTGTTAAACATTTTATTTATTTTTTAATTTATTGATTCAAGAGAGAGAGAAACATTGATTTGTTGATCCACTTATTATGCATTCAACGGCTGATTCTTGTATGTGCCCTGACCAGGAATTGAGCCTGCAGCCTTGGCATATTGGGATGATGCTCTAACCGACTGAGCTACGCAGCCAGGGCCGCCTGTTTTGTTTTAAGTTTTATGTCCCTGATTTCCAGTAAAATTAACCATGTTTTTTACATACTTCTTTTCTAATTTTTATTGGGTACTAATTTTTAAAATCTTTGCCTTCTAGATCAAAACTCACCAATGAAGACTTTAGGAAACTTCTCATGACCCCAAGGGCTGCACCTACCTCTGCACCGCCCTCCAAGTCACGTCACCATGAGTAAGTTCTGGGGTGATCCAGCCAGTCTCCCGTCTCCTTCCTACAGAAAATCTATTTATCTAGTTATCTTAGGAACTGGAAGACTAGTTCTTTTTTGAAGTCTGTCGTTCTGAGTCTTTCTCCAGTGGAAATTGAAGCACCCGTGGAGACTGGGATGCTCTGAGATTTACTTTTTCTAGGACCACTTGTCCTAGAACCACTTTTCCGTGAACCACTTGTACTAAAGTTGCTGCTGGTGCTTAAACGGGAAGATTCCTGGGCCCATTCTAGCCCCACAGACTCAGATTCTGGGGCAGATATTTGAGGAAACAATTTAAATAAACAGTCCTTCAGATGGTTGTGATGCCCTCTAAAGTGAGAACCACTCACCTGCAAATATTAATGTGGATCTCTGCCTGATGGAAACTGTTGCTCGTGTTAGTGCTCTAAACTTTTCTTCAGTCCTCAAGCACACTTTTTGGGGTTCCTTTTTGGAGTGGCAGGATTTTGCCATCAGTAAATTTCTTTCTTTTCTAGGATGCCAAGGGAGTACAACGAAGATGAAGACCCAGCTGCACGAAGGAGAAAAAAGAAAAGGTGAAGGAAGGAGGGAGGAATGTTGGGTGTTAAGTTGGATAATGTTTGAGGGAAAGGAGTAGGGGCTAGTTAAACCACTAGAGACTAAAGTTTTCCTTTATTGTCATAAGGCTCCCAGCTTTCAGAGTGGAGAGGAATGATACGTGGAGTGGCAGTTGAGGGGTTTGAAATCAGCCTGCAGTGTTTTAATCTCTTTACCAGTTTATAGCAGAATAACCTTAGCATTTTGCTTAACCTTTCTAACCCTTAATATTTTCATGTATCGAATAGAAATAGCCATAGTAACTTTTATTAGGTTGTCATGAGATCAATTGTGACAGTGCATGTAAACGCTTAGTGCCAGTGCCTGGCATATAGTAACCATCCAATAAATCTTGGCTGCTATCATCGTCATCATCATTGTTATTTATATGATACTAGACTTTCTGGGCCCGTTATTAGCTTTCCACTCTTCTCGGGGAGAACTGGCAAGGAGTGATTTATTTTCTGTTGAAACTTGGAAGATGATAATAATTCAGATGACTTCACCGTTTCCATTTAGAAAAGTCTTATACCTATAGAGAGTCAGTGGTGCAGAGTTGGGTGGCATTAAAGAATTCTGAAGTGAAAGATGGAGTGTCCTGAAGCGGCAGATGGAACAGTGTATCTGAGAGTTGAAAGATGCTGTAGTTGTGATTTTGAGGACTATGAAGAGGTGACCAGCAGTTTTTTCAGGATTTACATGAGCTTTCACTATAGAGAATTGGATGAAGGTGTAGGGAAACAGGCAGGAACAGTTCTGTCGACGTTGGGATAGCAGCCAGTGAGCCTTACACATTTGTTTTTCTCTGGTCATAGTTATTATGCCAAGCTTCGCCAACAAGAAATTGAGAGAGAGAGAGAACTAGCAGAGAAGTACCGGGACCGAGCCAAGGAACGGAGAGATGGCGTGAATAAAGATTATGAGGAAACCGAACTGATCAGCACCACAGCCAACTACAGGGCTGTGGGCCCCACTGCTGAGGCGTACGTACCGAGGGGGCCTGGGCACGGTTTCCTCTGCCTTCCAGAGTCAGACAGTTGCAGTGTGAATTCTTCTTACACTTTCCCTGATCTTGAGCCCACATCAGGCCATTTCACAAGGCATTTGCCACCCACAGAGGACTGTTCTAATGTGGCCTTTTTTGTTATATAGGGACAAATCAGCTGCAGAAAAGAGAAGACAGTTGATCCAAGAGTCCAAGTTCTTGGGTGGTGACATGGAACACACCCATTTGGTGAAAGGCTTGGATTTTGCTCTGCTTCAAAAGGTGAGCCTTGGTGAGTGAGTGGAGACTTGATACTAGAAAGCTGCATGCTCTTGTGTGGCCCTTTCACGGTGAGAAGGGAGACTGCTGTTAGTTCAGACCGTCTAGAAGGGGTAACGGTTGCCCTCCTGTAGGACTAATTGCTACTTCTTCAAGTCTCAACTCAGTTTTATTTTCTCTCCACTCCTCACCTCCCACTCCCTGCACCCTTGCATACCTCTTCTATTTTACTTACAGCAGTTACCACACTTTGTTGATTAATTATTTAATATATCTGTCTCTCCTGCTATAAGATCCATTAGAGCAAGGATTATACTGGCTTGTTTAGTATTGAGTTCTTAGTTCCTGGTAGTGTGTGGTATATTGGTATCAGTAAATACGTGTAAAAATGGTTACATGTCAAAATGCTACTTGCTTTCCTGTTAGGTACGAGCTGAGATTGCCAGCAAAGAGAAAGAGGAGGAGGAACTAATGGAAAAGCCCCAGAAGGAAACCAAGTACGTAAACATCAGGGGGAATTTGGGAGTTTAGAAATGTGGAACCTAAAGTAGGAACACATTTAGCAAAAAAAAATAAAATAAAAATTTTTTTTTTGTCTTTTCAGGAAAGATGAGGATCCAGAAAATAAAATTGAATTTAAAACACGTTTGGGTGAGTACAGAGTTCCCACACTAGTGGCTCTGCATTCTAGTTGAATTGTAGACTAATGCGCTGAGCAGGATATGCTTCCCTTTTCCTTCAGCCTTTTTTTCCTCTTTTCAGCTAGTGTCCCAAAAATACTCTAGTAGAAATTCAGATGTGGACTTAGTTATTTCCTATGTTATTAATGTCCTTACATGGGAAGCTCTTTCAGATTAGGGCTCATACTTTAAGGGAGGTAGCATTGTTGGTGATTAAAAATCGAGAACTTGCAGTCTGAGAGAACTGGGTTAGAATCCTGCTGATGCAAACACAGTAAGCGTGTGGTTTAGGCATCTGACTTTATTTTTCAGTGCCTGTTTGTCCAGCGGCAAAACTGGAGCTAATGTTCACGTCATGGGATTATTTGAATGAAGAGAATATAGGCAATATGCCTACTAACAACTGGTTTTTCATTCATCATTAATATTACCTTAAACCTCATCCTTACCCTGACTGGTGTGGCTCAGCGGGTTGGGTGTCGTCCCACAGACTGAAAGGTCGCTGGTGTGATTCCCAGCCAGGGCACATGCCTGGGTTGCGGGCCAGGTTCCCAGTTGACATGCAAGAGGCAACCAATTGATGTTTCTCTTCCCCTCTCTAAAAATAAATAAATCTTTTTTTTTTTTAAACAACCCTCATCCTTTTTCCTCTCAGGGCCTCATACAATGGTAAGCACATAGTACCCTTGAGAAGGCAATGGAGAAGAGTGAATAGGAGGAGTTAGACTGCCAGGGTCTCATTCTTTGTTTTGTCACTTGGTAGCTGTATGACTTTAGGTAAACCACTTAATTCTGAGCTTTAATATTCTTATTAGTTAAAGGGAGATAATACCTCCCTCACAAAGCTGTCTTGAACAATGACTGAAGCAAAGTAAAGCGTGCATAGCATTGGTATGTTGGCTGGCACAGAGTAAGCGCTCAGTAAATGGCAGGCATTATTGTAGGAGGCTCTCATTGGCTTCTTGCTACTCTTTCTCTTTTCATAGGCCGCAATGTTTACCGCATGCTCTTCAAAAGCAAGGCATATGAGCGGAATGAGCTGTTCCTGCCGGGCCGCATGGCCTATGTGGTAGACCTGGATGATGAGTATGCTGACACAGACATCCCCACCACTCTTATCCGCAGCAAAGCTGATTGCCCCACCATGGAGGTGAGTAACCCAAATCCTGAAAGCTTTTCACACGAGTCTCAGACCTGGAAATCAGCCTCAATTCTGCCCCCGCCTCATTGACCACATTTAACCCATCACCAAGTTCTGTCCACTTTTCATCTCCTAAATCTCAACTGAATCCATTCGCTTTCCTCTCTCCCCCCACCAATGGCATCCTAGTCCAAGCCATCATCTCTTCCTGGAACTATTAAAAGAGTCTCCTAATTGGTTTCTCTATTTCTACTCTGGTTCCCTTCTAATATTTATTTTTAATTACTACTGAGATGTAATTCACATACCATATAGTTCCTCCCCCCCCTTTTAAAAATTTATTGATATTAGAGGAAGAAAGAGAGGAGAGAGAGAAAAACACTGATTTGTTGTTCCACTTATTTATGTACTCATTGATTGATTCTTGTATGTGCCCTGACTGGGGATCATACCTGCAGCCTTGGTGTAATGGGATGATGCTCTAAGCAACTGAGATACCTTGCCAGGGCCACAGTTTGCTGCTTTAAAGTGTGTAATTCAATGGCTTTTAATATACATATAGAATTGTGTAATTAGGACAGTCAATTTTGAAACATTTTCATCACCCCCCAAAAATAACATGTACTTTTTAGCTATCACCCCAACCCCCCATCCCAGTCTCCAGTTCCATTTTTATATGTGGCCAGAGTGATCATTTCAAGACATGAATTTTTGTCTCACCAGTTTGGAAGCTCTCACTGGTTTCTCAGTATTAGAGAGTAAAATCTTTATTGTGGCCAATGAGCCTCTGCATCTTCTGGACTTCCCAGCCTGTTTTCACCGTGCTTCCCTGTTGCTAGCTCTTCAGTCATCCTTGCTTTCTTTAATGTGTAGGATCACTTTTGATCCAGACCTTTGCATGCTCTCATCCCTCTGGAATGTCCTTCTACAACACTTCCTTTCCCAGTCTTCACCTAGTTGATTCTAACTCATCCTTCAATTTCTTAAGTGAATGAATGAATAAATGAAGAGATTCCTTCTCAGTGGGATAACATTCTTGCTTCCTGGGATTTTTCAGGCCCAGACCACACTGACTACAAATGACATTGTCATCAGCAAGCTCACTCAGATCCTTTCCTACCTGAGGCAAGGTACCCGCAACAAGAAGCTCAAGAAGAAGGACAAAGGTAACCTGGAGGGTTAGGGAGAACCTCTGGAGGGGCATTTGAGGATGGAACCAAGGTCTCCTGGAGCCTTCCGTCTCCAGAACATTGGGAGGCTCCTGAGGAACAGAGGAAATTGAGAGCAGTGTAGCATTGACAAGGAGATGGTTACATCCAGTTTCTGGCTATTCGACCCACCCAGGAGGCAATGGTTAACTCTGAGGCAGGAGAAGGAGAGAATGGGTAGCCTCCTGTCCCACCTTCTAAACAGGTGTTTAAAAGGGAATTGAACATGAAAAAGCCGTGACTGGTGTTGCTCAATGGGTTGGGCTTCATCCCCTAAACCGAAAGGTGGCTGGTTTGATTCCTTGTCAGGGCACGTGCCTGGGTTGCAGGCCAGGTCCCCAGCTGGGGGCCTGTGAGAGGCAACCAATTAATGTTTCTCTCAAACATCAATGTGTGTCTCCCTCTCCTCCTTCCTCTATTCCCTTTTCTCTAAAAATAAAATCTTTAAGAGAAAAAAAATAATAAAAGGGCCCTAGCTGGTGTGGCTGGGTGGATTGAGTGTTGGCCTGGGAATCAAAGAGTTTCCTGTTCAATTCCCAGTCAGGGCACATGCCTGGGTTTTGGGCCAGGTCCCCTGGGGGGGCGCATGAGAAGCAACCACACATTGATGTTTCTTTCCCTCTCTCCCTCCCTTCTCTGTCTAAAAATAAATAAATAAATTAAAAAAATCTTTTTTAAAAAAAGAAAGCTTGATGAGGCTGAGTGGGAATTAATGAGTTTTCCTCATTCCTTTCTTCATATTTTAGGGAAGCTAGAAGAGAAGAAGCCCCCTGAGGCTGACATGAAGTATGTATCCTAGCCCCTGTCACCTGATCGGAGGGAGGAAGGGGGCTCTGTGTTTCTTGTCTTTAGCATTTTGGGGAGGTCTGGGTATGTGAATCTAGAGAAATGGCCAGGGGAAGTGAAAGTGTGCGTGTGACTTGGGCAACTAATCTTTGTTTTCCTAGTATATTTGAAGACATTGGGGATTATGTGCCCTCCACAACCAAGACACCTCGGGACAAGGAACGAGAGAGATATCGTGAACGGGAGCGTGATCGGGAGAGAGACAGAGATCGTGACAGAGAGCGGGAACGAGAACGAGAGCGGGAGCGGGACCGAGAGAGAGAGGAAGAGAAGAAGAGGCACAGCTACTTTGAGAAGCCGAAAGTGGACGATGAGGTAAGATGTGGCCCCTCGTGCCACGTGGTGGAGCTGCCTACCTCTCTGCCTGCCCAGCCTGGTACAGGACCCCTCTGTTACATAGGCACCTCAGGGATCCATAGAGGCCGCCAGGTCAACTAATGCAGGGTAGGCACCGTTCTCTAAAGGGGGACAATGGGGGCAGGGAATTGATTCAGACCTGGGGAGTGGGGGATGAGTGGAAATCCCTAATGGTGACACTGACTTCAGATTTTATTTTCTTTCTAGCCCATTGACGTTGACAAAGGTGAGTTGTATCCAAGGTGTATTGCAGTGGCTCTGGAACGCCTGTTTTCCCCTGGCTGAGAGTCTGACCTAGAGCTCAGAGCCTGCAAGGGTGGGGTTGGGGGACTTCCTGGTCTTGGGTTCTCATAAGATCCACATGTCTTGTTATATGGAATAGACAGAAGGTAGTTCTGGGGTTCCGTCCATCTTCCTGGGCAGTGACAGGGTTTATGTGATCTGTTAGATAAAATTTCTCAAGCTGTGGGGTCTTGAGGATGTGAGGTTGAGTGGATAATATTCTGAGCATACTATGCCATCCCACCCAGAGTAGTTCATTATTAGTTGGGGTGTGATTAAAATGTTAGCTAAATGGGTTCTGTTGCTTAAAAAGTGTTTTTATGAAAGCTACAGGTTGGAAATGTGTTTTAGGGGAGAGGTTGTAAATTCCTCATTTCAATGTGCTAATAGAAAGAACTCTTTCCCCAGGACCTGGATCTGCCAAGGAGTTGATCAAATCAATCAATGAAAAGTTTGCTGGTTCTGCTGGCTGGGAAAGCACTGAATCATATCCTTTATTTCAATAAGTTTCTGGGTTCTAGAGAATTGTTCTCTATTTATTTATTTGTTTTTTAATTTTTATTTTTAGAGAGGGGAAGGGAGGGAGAAGAGGGAGAGAAACATCAATGTGTGGTTGCCTCTCATACGCTCCCTACTGGGGGACCTGGCGCACAACCCTTTGGTTCACAGGTTGGCACTCAGTCCACTGAACCACACTTGCCAGGGCGAGAATTGTTCTTTTTTAATTCCAACTCCACCTGCCTCCCTGCTTTCCCACAACTTGGCTTCTGCCCTTTTTTGTTAATTTTGACCAGGATGAAGTCATTGTGACTTTGACCTTTGTGAGAGAACCCATTCAAGTTCATAGTCCTCTCCTTAGAGCTTTCATGTTAATGCTTTGAGCCCTTGGCCCTTTCTGCTTGAAGCTTTTCTGCTACAGGCAGGATTATTGTCTTTAACACAACATATGCTGAAGAAGCCAGAGGACAAGAAGCAGCTGGGAGATTTCTTTGGCATGTCCAACAGTTACGCTGAGTGCTACCCGGCCACGTACGTGAGACTCTTAAGGGAGGCTGGCATGATTGGAGAAGAGGGTTGGGGGTGGAGGGGTGGGGAAGGATGCGATAAAGTGAAAATTTGATTTGCTGGCATCCATAGGTACTTTGTACTTGGATGAACTATTCTATTAGGCCATGACTGGGGGGTCTGGGGAGGATGGTCATTCCTAGGCATATAGTTTCTTACTCGGGTAGGTTTCTAGATGAAGCATAGGAGTCTGGGTCTGGACCATCTGCTCAGTTGTTGCTTCTTTTTAGGATGGATGACATGGCTGTAGACAGTGACGAGGAGGTTGATTACAGCAAAATGGACCAGGTATGGCGTTGGAAGGATGGGTGGAGGCTCTGGGCAGTTACTCTTTAGTCCATATCCCTTTTCCCACTCCCAGAAGATCTGTCTCATTTACTTGTCCTCACCTTCCCTCAGCTGCAGTAATGGGATCGACAGCATGGTGGGGTCATGGGCCACTGAACTATTTCAAAGTGCTGGTACAAAAATCAAATGAGAGCCAAAAATATATTTCTTCATCTGTCTCCTACAACATGCCAGGGTGTGATTCCTATTCTCGGCAGTATGCAAGTCTTTAGTGTATAAGTAGAAAGGGCGGAAAGAATTGCAGTCTTTTGAAAATAATGAAGTTTATTCTAGCCTGCCAGTGTTGGAATTTTTCTCCAACCCTTAAAACCCAACAAACATACCATAAATGGTAAAGAAATTTCATCTCCTTTGTCTTTGTTCTCCCTGTACTGCAGTGGTTAAGAGCATGGTTTTAATTCCATCCTGGAGCCTTGCTTAACGCTGGCTCTGCCATTTATTAGTTTTGTTACCTTGCCAACTTACTTCACTGCTTGTGCCTCAGTTCCATCTTCAGGAAAATGGAGAGAGGTATATTTTCTCTTACTAGAGTTTTTGAGAGAATTCTAAGATAGGTATTCAGTGTTTAGACTAATGCCTGGCACATAATAAATTCATAGTAAGCATTTTATTATTTATTAAGGTAGGATTCATAAATGATGAAATCTGGGATTGTGGGAGAGCCTGGCTTTAATCAAGGGGTAAAATTCCATTTCCATTGACATCTCTTCCTTCCCGGTCTCCCATTGTCGTGCAACAGGGTAACAAGAAGGGCCCCTTGGGTCGCTGGGATTTCGATACCCAGGAAGAATACAGCGAGTATATGAACAACAAGGAGGCTTTGCCCAAGTGAGTTGGTACTAAATTTGGCCAGGCTGTGAAGAGAGGGAAGTGATGGGTGGAGCTGCCCCACACCAAGGTAGAGGGTGTAGTCTTGCTGGGATATTTCCATATGGCTTCTCTGCTCACAGGGCTCTCTGGGAACACCTTGCTAGTGCTATGCAACTAATGCCGCCTTCTCCCAATTGCCCGTTTTTCCCCTCAGGGCTGCATTCCAGTATGGCATCAAAATGTCTGAGGGACGGAAAACCAGGCGCTTCAAGGAAACCAATGACAAGGCAGAGCTTGATCGCCAGTGGAAAAAGATTAGCGCGGTAAGCGGGACTGCCTCTCTGGTGGGAGGGTGTCAACTGGGAGGAGACACTGGTCCACTCACCTAGGAATAGGCAAGGGGTTTGGGAGCCATGGAAGCAGAGAGATCAGCCTTGGGCCTCAGGTGAGCTTAGACTGGCATTATAACTATCCATTCTAACTCCTTCCTGCAGATCATTGAGAAGAGGAAGAAGATGGAAGCTGATGGGTGAGCATGATTATTCATCCTCTTTGGGACTGGGGAGTTGCTTAGTTTATTGACATGCTGACTCATTTCTCCTTTTGCAGGGTTGAAGTGAAAAGACCAAAATACTAATCACCAGTTCCAACTCCAAGAAGGGTCTTTACAAGGACATGCTCCCCGCTGCTTGCTTTCTACAATTCCCAAAGAATTTGCAAGATTTTTTTGTTTGTTTGTTTTCTCCTTGAATGTATATAAAATATTATTGTATAATCATTTGGTTCCATTAAAATTGGTTAACCTGCTGTCTTCTCTGTGTTGAGCATCTCCTACTCCAGGGCCCCTGAGGCACCAAGAGGGCTATTAATTCTACTGATTGTGAGATCACATGCAGATAGTCAGCTCAGTCCTTTCCTGAGCTATGGTCCTAGATTTCTAGACAGTAAGGATGTTTACTAGCCAGGGTGCCCAGTGGGGAATGGAACGACCCTCACTGATGGGCAAGAGAAGGATGGTTGGTCCCAAATGTCAGACATTCAAGCCCATTTGGGGGCCGAATCTTGGGCCAGATTCCCTGGGAGTCAGGGTCAGCCCCGTGTGCTGCCAGTCTGATGCCAAAGTTGTGTGTGACTAGGTGCTAGGTGAAGGCACCTGATAAAGAATCACTTGTGGGAACAAAAACCTATTTGGAATTTATGCTCTCCTTGGAGCTTTAGTAATTCTAAGCACACATCACTACTTTCCTGGCTGAAGGGATAACCTTGGGGAAGTGCCTTGAAACCCTGTGCTAGGCCCAAAGATTTTTGGTGTGTCTTTGACACCCTGCAAAGTTTACTGAGGCCCAGAGTGGGCTTTCTGGCCTTCAAATCACTCCATCCCTGCTTTTGCTTTTGCTTTGCTCCTTGCCAGCACTTCCGTCTTGTACTCATAAATCCCTAGCTGCTACTGTCCATTCCAAGTCTTAAAACCTGTGTGCTTACTAGATCCTTCAGAAAACTAGAAGGCCATCATAGCCATTGCCTTTGGTCACTTTAATCTTGCTACGGCAAAGGCATTTAAGAGGCTGAAATTGAGCTTTGTTAGCAATAGCACCTATAATTTCAGATGGTAAATGACACCCAGGTTCCATGGTTGTAGGCAGCAGTCCCATTAGGAAAAAGGTCATAGAGACCTGGCTCAAACAAAGATACCTAGAAGGTCCCAAGGTTAAGATCTAGGGGTTGACTGCCAGTTTAAAACCAGTTTCTACCAGTGCCACCAATTCTTGTGGGAGTGACTAAGACCCTCTGGTTGACAACATTGTGACAAGGACTCCCATATAACCTCTCTGAGGTCCTAACTCCATTAAGGCAACTAGGAATCAGCGTATGAGATGCCTTAGAAGTTTTAATACCACTGTGATGTGAGAAGTGTCTTCAGCCACAGGAGCTCCTTCTCTCTGCCCTACCATGCTGTGGAACCTTTGTTAACTGGAATGTCCAAAACAACTGTGTCCATTTTCCTCTTCAGCGACTCCCTCCCAGCTCTGATCACTGCTAGCCTGGTCTGCTGAGGGTCTGAAGCCTAACTGTAGGAATGGGCAGGATGCTGTTTCTTCAGCCATGAAGATGTTGCACGTGGAAGGCAGCTACTTATGCTTGTGCATGCCTGGGCTGCCTACATTCCACAACCTATCATGTGAAATGCTTGTGGTGTGGGCTTTTGCTTCTTCCTGACCAACCTGGCTGAAGCTTGTTGCAGTCTTGGGTTTCACCAAGCCATGAACTACAGGAGTCCCTCTCTCTGATCCTTAGGACATTAAGTCTTCCTTACTGGTTGTGGGATGTGGACTAAAAATGCGATTCTATTAAGAGTAACCTCATGGGGTCATCTGGTCATAAATTCCTAAATGGCAGATCATGATGGGTTGCCACACTCCAGGCATATTAAAACTTTTTAGTAGTTTTTGTGTGTGTGTGTGTTTTTGCCTTAAGGAAGCCCTGTGCATGGTTTCTGTGCATCTGTGTTAACACACCTTTGAAATAACGATCCTCAAGAGATCACATAATCTTGTTAACTATCATATAATCCAGTCCTCACCTTGCTTTCTCCCACCTTCATGTAATCGTGCTTACATTCACTTCTTAATTTCAAATGCATAAAACAAATTGCAAAATCGTTATTCTTCAGAACTCTGAGATCTTGCTTTGTCGCATGTCTTCAGTTTGGCTCAAATAAACTCATACAATTTTTCTACAAGTTTGGATGTTTCTTAGGTTGATAGGGAGGTTGCACCAAACTGTCAGCATGGGTCAGAATGAGAAGAAAGGACAAACGTGACTAAGTAGGAGATTGAGGGCCACGCGGTCTAGCTGGCCTAGGCATTGCCGCTTCAACACCGGAAAGTAATGGATCACAGGGGCGTGGCCTCTAGAGTCCGTTCCGTCCACAACAGCTGCGCCGGCCCGCCTTTTCCTAGTTACCGAGAACGCCTGGAGCCACTTCCCGCCCCGCCCCCTCCCATCCGCCTCCAAGCGGAAGTGGTGCACCGAGCCACGGTCTCCTGCCGGGTCCCTGGTTCTTGGGCTCACTGTCCTATACCTGCGCAGCTTGAGTCCTCTCGCGCATGGATCGCATGTGCGAGGAGAGGTCCGCGGAGGACGGGAGCGACGAGGAGGACTCCGACTCCCCGGAAGTACCGGCCCGTGTCAGGGACACCCCTGAAGACATCGTTTTGGAAGCGCCAGCCAGTGGGCTGGCGTTCCACCCGTCTCGCGACCTCCTGGCGGCGGGAGACGTGGACGGGGACGTATTTGTGTAGGTGCACGGCAGGACCGGGGAAGTGGTGAGCGTGGTGGGTGAGGGGGCTGCCGGGTCAGGAAACTCCCCAGGGATGGAGCTGGGAGGCGAGAGTGCCAGGAGACAAATTTTGCAAGACTAATATGGTCTGGCTCGTTCATTAACATTCGGCTTTAAACAAGTTACCACACAAATCTCTTGAGAGAACAAAAGATGACGAGCTAGCTGTAATGTGAGGGAGCATAGAGACAGTAAGTACCAGGACAAGAGGGCTTTCGGGGCACTGTTTCTCAGCTGACTATTATACTGAGCTTGAAACGAGCTCAGCAGGGCCCCCTGCTTTTATTTCTTGCTTACCTAATCTTTTGAAAACACAAATCCGACCACCTCACTTCCTTTATTAAAACCCTTGAATAGTTTACTTTTGCTTTTAAGTCTAAACTCCTTGACCATCCGACCCTTGCTCGCTTTCTCCTTTACTTTCTGTGCTCATTCATCCTTACCTATCTAATGTACCTTGAAGCCTCAGCTCCTTTGCACGTTATTCTTTCTGCCTGGAAAACTCCTTTCCTCACACTTGTACCTCTTGTCCCTGAGTTCTCAGCATCTCTTCACGCTTCAGCATGCCCGAGACTAATTTAGATTACAGATTAGATGCTCACTTGGCACCAGATGTCTTTTCCCTCATAAACTTCATAATGGTTTGTAATCATACATTGGTTTGTGTAATTATTTGAATGCTTGTCTCATTCACTAAAAAATGTGACTGTTTATTAAGCAGCCTTTTCATACTAGGCACTGGGGTAGAGCAAACAATCCGTAGGCTCAGCCCTGCCCACCTGGAACTCACTGGCAATTAAGTACTTCCTCATTCTGCCCTTTTGAGGGTCAGCTCTGAGGCAGGGACTGGGGATACTCTTTGGGCAGGTGCTTTGTCTTGCTGAGTTTACAGGCTGGTACCTCTTTTCCACCTCTATTTTGATCCTGGCCCCTTCTCAGTGTGTCATCACAATGTGCCATAATTAATTGTGGTTTTCTCTAGCTCCTTAAGATCTAGAGTGCAAGAGCCTCTCTTACTAATCTCTTATGTTTCCACCTTCTGGTGTTCTGTCTTACCATTCTTTACGTTTCCAGTTACTAGGGCTGTTCTTCTGTCATTAATTTTTTTTAACCCTTACCCAAATATATATTCTCTTTGATTTTTAAAAGATTTATTAAAGACTTTGACGATTTATTTTTAGAGAGCGGGGAAGGGAGGGAGAAGGAGAGGGAAACATCAATTTGTGGTTGCCTCTTGTGCGCCTCCTACTGGGAACCTAGCCTGCAACCCAGGCATGTGCCCTGACTTGGAACCGAACTAGTGATCCTTTAGTTTGCAGGCCAGCACTCAATCCACTGAGCTACACCAGCCAGGGCATCATTTTTTTTAAGAAAATGAGAGAAACATCAGTTGGTTGGTTGCCTCTTGCACACTCCTAATTGGCAACCTGGCCCGCAACCTAGGCATAAGCCCTGATTGGGAATCAAACCAACGACCTTATGGTTTGCAGCGCAGTGCTCAGTCCACTGAGCCACACTAGCCAGGGCACCCGAGGATGTTTTTATTGGTTGGTTGGTTGGTTTGTTTTTTGGTCAGGGAGAAGCACTGATGTTAGGAAGAAACTGATTGCTTGACTGCCTCCTGTACCCGCCCCAACTGTGTATCAAACCCACAGCCTAGGCATGTGCCCTGACCAGGGATCGAACCTGCAACCTTTCATTGTACAGGATGACACTCCAACTGAGCCACCAGCCAGGGCGTCATTGATTTAACAAATATTTCTAGACCTTTGCAGTGGTCCAGACCTAATACTTATTCAGGCTGGGGCTTGCTAGGATGAAGAGGGGTGGGGTGACGTCACAAAGTCCCAAGCAAATGTACTTTGAATTACCATATATCAAATGAGAAAAAAACCTAAGATTTGAAGCTCACTGAAAATTGAAAAATGGGATGGTAAGCTCCTTATGCTTAGGGGTATATAGCAGGAACTCCTAGGTAGGTGGAAGGTAGAGTAGCTGATTTCGACATTCCATGTATCGCAGGCAGGGTCTGGGGTCCTTCATTCTCCTCCCCCTCTCCCCCAGCTTTTCCTACTCCTGCCAAGAGGGAGAAACCAAGGAGCTCTGGTCCTCAGGTCACCACCTCAAGTCTTGCCGTGCCGTGGTCTTCTCTGAAGATGGGCAGAGTGAGTATTAGGGAAGGCAGCCAGCAGTGTGCTGGTGGGAAGGGAGTGGTGAGCAGCACCATGACCTGGGCACCTTTTTCCCCAGAACTTGTTACTGTCTCCAAGGACAAAGCCATCCATGTTCTAGATGTGGAGCAAGGCCGACTGGAAAGACGCATTTCCAAGGCTCACGGGTAAGGGGAGTCAGCTGCGTGCTGAGGTGAGGGGTAAGGACTCATAGCTCCCTGCTGGGACAGAAATGCTCCAAGAACTGCATCTGTGCCTCTAGTGCCCCTATCAACAGCCTACTGCTGGTGGATAGCAATGTTCTAGCCACTGGGGATGACACAGGTGGCATCCGGCTCTGGGACCAGCGGAAGGAGGGCCCCTTGATGGATATGCGGCAGCACGAGGAGTACATTGCCGACATGGCTCTGGACCCCGCCAAGAAGCTGCTGCTGACAGCCAGGTAGGGCCCCCAAGCTGCCTGCCCTCCCTTCCCTGTGTTAAATGTCTCCCTCAGTCGGAGCCTCTGGCCAAGCCTGCTGCTCTGCTTTCTCTACAGCGGGGATGGCTGCCTTGGTGTCTTCAATATTAAGCGACGCCGGTTTGAGCTGCTTTCAGAACCTCAGTCTGGAGACCTGACCTCTGTCACAATCATGAAAGTACAGCTGGGGTATGGTGGCATGGGGGTGTGCTAGGGACTTGGTCTGACATGGTCCACAAACATGGTTTGTCCTCTCTGTAGTGTGGGAGGAAGGTGGCCTGTGGCTCCAGTGAAGGTACCATCTACCTCTTCAACTGGAATGGCTTTGGGGCCACAAGTGACCGCTTTGCCCTGAAAGCCGAGTCCATCGACTGCATGATTCCGGTCACCGACAGTCTGCTGTGCGCTGGGTCCACCGATGGAGTCATCAGGTGAGAGAAGCCGGGCCCTGGGGTCACAGAAGGGCAGGCCCAACCAGCCAACACCCAACGCTCTTTTCTCTCTGCCCAGGGCTGTGAACATCCTGCCGAACCGAGTGGTGGGCAGAGTGGGCCAGCACGCCGGGGAGCCTGTGGAGAAGCTGGCCCTTTCCCACTGTGGCCGCTTCCTGGCCAGCAGCGGCCATGACCAGTGCCTCAAGTTTTGGGACATGGCCCAGTTGCGGGCGGTGGTGGTGGATGACTACCGTCGGCGCAAAAAAAAGGGAGGGCCGCTTCGGGCGCTGAGCAGCAAGGCTTGGAGCACCGATGACTTCTTTGCAGGACTGAGGGAAGAGGAAGAGGAGAAGGAGGAAGAGAAGGAGGAAGAGGAGAGTGAGGACGACAGTGACTGAGGGAATGAGCCGAATCTCGAAGACGGGTCCTCATTGGGCAAGAGTCTTGTTTCCTGGGCTGAACCTCCAGAGGCTGTGAACCTAGCACACCCTCTTGTGCAGCAGGAGGAGGGCAGGCGGGCTCGGGACTGCGGGGAGGAAGAGGCTGCTCACACTGCCAGTGTCAGACAGGCCTGCAGCTGGAGCAAGACGGCACGGACACAGGTGTACACCAACCAGGGGTTTAATATAAATACAACCAGCAGAGAAGAACCATCCAACAATACACATACACCAAAACCACAACGCCAAGTGGTGGGGACAAACGGCAGATTTCTGACCCTTTGGCTTGGCCATCCCCCAAATAAAAACCAACAAAGACAAATCAAGAAAATAAGCAAAGATTCATGCTAGGCTGTGGGAGGAGACGGGGTGAGAGAGAGGGTGTGTGTCCCCCACAGGAAGGCCAAAGAGAACCCTGGGCTGGGAGAGGGAGGGCAAGGTCCCTCACCACAGCTTAGCCAAACCTGAGCTGTCCCCAGCGGCACTGGGGCTGTGCCCCAGCTGGGAGGTATGTCAGGTAGAGCGGGGCCGCGCTCCTCCCCTTTTTGGGATCAGATGGTGGCTGCCCAGGCCTGCTGGGTTGGAGACTTGACGGCTCTGCCTACTTGTTCGGGCTGCCGGCAGGGCGGGTGGGGTTACTGCTTAACCATGGGACCTGCTTCAGCCCCGGCGGACCACAGGAGGCTGGCCCCAGACTCACTCAGGGCCCCGGAGGACCACAGGAGGCTGGCCCCAGACTCACTCAGTGTCTCCAGGAGCCGCGCCGACACAGCATCCTTGGCCACCTCATGCCCATCCTGCCCCTCCGAGGTCAGCACAACCCAGATAAGGCCACTGAAGGGCACTGGATGCCCAGGGATCACCACCTGGTACCAGAAGTGGTGCCAGCCAGCAGGGCCCGTGCCCAGGCACTTGGTGAGGAACACCGGGCTACCCAGCTTCATCCGCTGGCACAGCAGCTGCAGGGCAGCTCGAGCCCCTTGGGACTCTAGCTTGTCCCTCGCCAGGGCCAATCGGCTACCCTCTGGCTGTAGGCGCCTTGGGGAGGGCCCCGCAAGCTGCTGCTGGCGGAGTCGCTGCTTCAGGTCTGGCTTGAGCCACTCCACAGCCACTTGCTCTCCACAGAGGCGCGACTGCCCTGCAAGAAAAAGGCAGAGGCGATACAGGTCTTAGCCCTGGGCCTGAGCCCCCAGCCTGTTTTAATTTCTAGCCTCCCATTTCCAGATGGTGTGACCTGTGGCAAGTTAACATAGAGCTCATTTTATTTGTAAAGGGGGTGTAATAACTGCTACCTTCTAAGTTTTCTTGTAGGAGTACTGGTAAATGCTGGTTTTGCTCACTGGATAATCATAAAATAGCTAAACTTTACTGTGAATACTTGCCCTGAATCAAGGAATGTGCTAAGTACCCATTTAATTTCCCACAACAGACAACAGTCTCAGTTGGACTGCCTTGGGCAAGTCCCCTTCTCTTAAAACAATCTCTTTTAAGGGGGATGGGGGATGGGGGTGGGGCTGTGTGTATGTGTGTTTTTCCATTGGAATGTTGAGGATTAAGTCAGGAGTGAAATCTGTAGGAAGTGTTAAATTTAGGTAAGTGGTAGTACCACTGGAAATTGAGTTCAAGTAAATAGTGTAAGTTTACAAATTCGGGTATTCTTGACTCTAAGATCTTTCGACTTTGCCCGCCGTGCGGAGGTAAGGTGCCTGGCAGAACACTGTTGCCCCAACCAGCGGCCCCCAGCAGCCGCCACTCCTACCTTCCATCAGAGCCTTTTTGGCCATGGCTGCAGCACGGTGCGAACTGAACTTGAGTAGTGCCATTTGCGTGGCTGCCGACCCTGGGCTGGGCAGCAGCAGCGCCTCCTGAAGGCCCGGACCCAGCGGCTGCAGCGCGAGCAGCAGCGCACGGCGGGTCAGAGCCGGTGGCAGCCCGTCCACACTCAGCTCGCACTTTTCGGTGCTGAGGCACACGAGCAGCGGGCAGGAGGGCCGCAGTGGATGGTTATGCAGGGCGGCGATGGCGGCCTGGGCCCCGCGCCGCGAGCTGTAGCGGGCGTAGGCGAAGCCGCGGTTCAGGCCGCTGAAAGTCATCATCAGGCGGAACTCATAGAGACGGCCCACGCGCTGGAACAGTGGGATCAGCTGGTGCTCGTACACGTCCTGGGGCAGCCTACCGATAAACACTTCCGACCCGGGCGGCGGCGGGCTGCCTACCCAGCCTGGGGGAAGGGAATGGGGTGGGGGGTGGATCGTCATCCATCAGGATGTTCCGGGTTAGGGGCCCTGGGACCCGGCGCGGGAAGGGCCGTGTGAGTACACGGGACCGTCTGTGAAATGGGTACAACATCCATACCCGGCGTCGTTGGCATAATTGGGTGATTAGGCTAAAAAGGGGCTGGCACAGAGGAAGTGCACCTTAAGACTGGCTCCCTTCTTCGAGGGGGCGGGTGGGTGGAAAGCCACTGCAAGGCGTTTCCACGTTTGCTGGGGGAGGGGGTAACGCGAAGTTAGGAGTTTCTGATTGTGGAAAATCGGGGTAAGCGCCTCCCCCAGAGGGGCCGGACGGGGGCCATCGAGGATGGTGTAGCCCAGCAGGCGTAGGACTGTGTCTAGTATACCTGGGGGTGGCCCGCCATACTTCCTCTGCCCGTTCACTTGCACCAGGCAGATGCCCGTCTCCCTGACCCACGCCTCCAGCGCCGCCTTGTTCTCCGGATTCACCCTCTCACACCACAGCTGAGGGGGAAGGGGCAAGTTGGAACGGCGGATCGCCGCGCCCGCCCCACCCCACTCCCCGCGCAGGTGGGACTCGTCCACCCATCGCTGCCACTCACCTCGCACTCCCGCTTGGACTGCATGGCTCTCGTGTGGGTTCGTCGGTGCTCCCTTTTATAACCTTCTCCCTTCCTGCCTCTGGAAGCTTCCCTACTCCTCCACCCCTCCAGGCTCTCATTGGCTCTGAGCACGACCCCGCCTCCCAAGAGGGGTGGGGGTATCCGCCGCACGTGCGCCACGACCCTCAGGTGAAAGCTAGAAACTCTAGCGGTTGACTTTGCAGGCAGCCCCAACTCCAAAGAGCGAGCTGGCAAACGGGCACAGAGGGATGCTGGAGGCAAGAAGGACGCAGGGGGCACCCTTCGCTCTGGGCAAGAGCCTGCTGTAAGTCTTTCTCCCCATTTTCCACCGCGGAAGCGGTCAGGCTCTGACAGGGAAGGCAGGGCTAGGCAAAAGCAACACAGGCAGGCTCCGGTGGTTGAGATATTTTATTGCACCTTCGGCGACTGGTGTAGCGGGGCGGTCCTGGCACCTGGTGGAGGGCCCTGCTGAGGAGGCCATCCAGGCCCGGCCCCTGTAGCCCAGACTGGACAGAGCCCCCAGGGCCCCCTATGGAAAATGGCACAATACCTGGCCCTCTTAGCCTGATTACCAATAAAATAATCATAATAAAAATAAAAAGTCTCTGTTCGGACTACTGTTGAGGTTTTCCTGCTGGAACAGAAGAGTGTAAAGCCGTGTAAGTACATATGCAGTGTTTTGTCTTAGCCTTAATAGTTGCTGTCCCACTTTCCTCAGATAGTTCCCTCGGTTCAGGAGATGCAAAGGGGCTGGCTTGTTCTCCTTCTGATTTCCTTCACAAGGTCTTCTCTTCGGACGTCCACCTGGCCAGGATGGGGGAAAGAAGTGGGATGAGCCTCCCCGACTCCACTGCTCCCTGAGCGCCCACTCCTTCCTCCAGGCATCAGGCTCGGCTCGGTGCGGCTGGGAGCGGGAACCCAATCCAGCTTTCAGGGTGGACAGTGCTTCTTGGGGGAGCCAGACACAGCGTTTGTGGGGATGAAGTTCTTACCCTCCTGTGACCTTAGTAACAGGTTAAAAGCCCTGAAGTCCTTTACAAGTGGCTACTAGTATGAATGGCAGGCTTTTGCTGGGCCCTTGAGCGGGCACTGGCCTGCACAAATGGCACCCATTCCCTGTCCCTCAGCCTTGCTGCCCGCCAGCTTACCTCTTCTCTGCTGGCCACTGAACGGAGCTTGATGACCCCGTCCTTGAGCTCCTGCTCACCGACGATGGCCACCAGTGGGATGCCTGCCTCCTCACAGTACTGCAGCTGGTTAAGTAGCTTTGGGTTTTTCTTGTAAAGCAGCTCGGCCTGCAGGGGACCCGGGCAGAGGATGAAGGCTGGCTCTGCCGTCCTCAGGGATAACCTCCTGCGGGCCCAAGCTGCTGCTTTGCTCTTAGTTCCACCCCAAGAAATCAGAGACTAGCAGGGTGGCTGTGGGCGAGCTTCCACTCAGCCTGTGCCCGCACTCTCGCGGGCCGCCACGCTGGGGCCTGCCTCTCGTACCTTGATGCCGGCGTCCCACAGCTCTGAGACGAGCTTCAGTCTCTCCTCCAGCAGCTTCTTCTGTGCGGATGCCACAAGCACCTGTGTCTCCGTGGTCCGCACCTTCTCCTCTGAGGCCTGGGGAAGGTGCAGATAAGAGAGAGCTGGGCTACCTTTTATTACATCTTCAAGGAGCAAAGAAAGCAGGCCCCTGTCAGGGTTCTGAGACCAAGCCCAACACAACCAGCTCCATCAGGGCAGGGGCCCCGTCTTCTCCTCTGGCAACTGGGCATCAGGTAGCTCCTAGATGATCTAAGAAATAAGCTGACTGCCTTATACATGTGACTTGCCAGAATACATTACCTAGGGCAGGGGCAAAGACGGCCTATTTGTAGTGCCTTCTAGCTTATCTCCATTTACCATAAGGGCCCGCAAGAAGAGTCACAAAGAAGCGATACTGAGCCCACAGGGCAACCCAGTCACCCCTGGCAGCTCTGGTTCCCACTCACTATCTGCCCAGTCAGGAGGGTACAGCGCAGGCACTCTGCCTCTCGTGAGCACGCCCGCGCCTTTCCTTCTCCACAGGCGTGCTTCTCCTCAACTCTACGGTCCCCATGAGCCTGGCAACCAAGGGAGCAATGGGCAGTGGCAACTCATCCTGGACCCGCCCCCTGAACCCGTCTCCAAAGCCCCTTTTCCCTGACTTTCCAGTGAGCCGAAGCAGCCCCGCCTTCGCTCACTCCTGTTGCTGCTTCTATCCTAAATGCTTCCCTGTTTTGCTTTCACCAGCTTTAATAAATGTACTCTCAAAAAAAAAAATTTGTTTTCTAAAGAGGGTACAGCCCATAGGGTACATCCTAGGGTGTGTGTGGAGAAGGAGGGAAGGAGGAAGGGGGGAGGGAGGCAGGGCAGGCGGGCAGGCGGGCAGATGTTGCTGCTGCCCCCGTCTTTTTCTGGAAGACTATTTTCATTGTTCTTAAAATACAAGATGCCTGCTGAAACAGTGACCCCAGCTGGGAAACATGGGAGGTACCCACACGAGAGAAAAGGATGGGGCAGTGGGAAGCTTATTACCAGAACATTCTCCAGGAGATGAAATGCAACCAGTTAAAAACAGCTGTAACAAAGGAGCACTTGAGGCCATGAGGGGCTTCCCTGGTGTTGCTCTAGGTGCTAGAGGGTCAGGACGGCCACGTGAGGGATCTGTGGGGTCTCAGGGCCTCAGACACATGAGATCATCGCAGCATGGCTATGAGCAAGACTTTGAAGCTGGACTGCCTGGATTCAAATTCTGACTCTGCCACTTAAAAGATTCATGACTTTGGGTAAAATATTTACTCTCTAATCTTCAGTTCCCTCATCCGAAAAATGTAAATAGTAAAAGCAGCTGCTCTCAGAGGGCTGGTGTAAGAATTTTATTAGACAATGCATGAAAAGCACTAAGTGCAGTGCAGGGCACAGGTAGTAAAAATCACGGATTCTGTGTTGTGAGATCTGGGTTGTTAGGTCTACCAGCCTGGATTCCTGGCAGCTTCGGGGGAAGTAGGGACCCAGAGAGAGAGTTTGTGAAGAAAGAATGATCAAAGATCCATAAAGCTGGCCTATAATGGGGCGGGAGTCTACGAAGCAGTGTCCACTGTTTCTCCATTTCTGCAAAGATGAGCCTTGCCCGAAGTGGCCCCATTTGCCCCCTTGGGGATCAAAGAAGATAGCTCGGGGGCCACCACCTGCCAGACTCTCTGTCACTCACCTCCAGCCTCTGCTCCACGATGGAGAAGATCCGCTCCACTCCAATGCTGAGCCCCACGCACGGCACCTTGCGCCCTTTGGGGTCGAACATGCCGACCAGCCCATCATAGCGCCCGCCAGCGGCCACGCTGCCCACACCCAGGGGCTCTTCCCCGGCTTGGGTTGGGGTCTGAAGCAGCACCGCCTCATAAATCACCCCAGTGTAGTAGTCCAGCCCTCGAGCAAGGCTCAGGTCAAAGGAGATCTGTGGGGACAAGAACATGGTACCAGATGAGGATCAAGGACCTGAAGCCCCAGGGCTCGGCTAGGGCGCCCATGCCCAACCTTACTCGCCTTGTCAGTAATGCCAAACAGGGTCAGGTACTCAAACAGCAGCTTCAGGTCTCCCAGGCCCTCTAGGGCCTGCTTATTCTGGGATAGTTTAGGATCCTGGAGCAGCTCTTCCACCAGGGATACCCCACCTGGGGAGACAGGTTGGTGACCTGACTAGCTGACCGGAAGAAAAAGGTAGGGGCTCTATCTTTTCGCCTGGGCTGCACATGTACATGTGCTTGCTCCCCCTGCCCACCTCCCTCTCCCTCACACACACACAGACAGAGAAGAGTGGCAGCTTTAGGGCAGTGGGATGGCTGCCGGGGAGGCAGGGTCGCTCCTCACCGTGCTGCTGGACGTAGTCCCCAATGCGGTCAGCCACCTCGGGCGCAAGTCCCTTCTCTCCCACCATCTCGTTCTTTACTTCTTCCCAGGGCACCTGGGCAGACAGATACTAGGTCAGGCACCCTTGGGCCCCTTCCCCACCACAGAACAAGTATGTGCCCTCCTCAGGGGACAGGCTTTGGAGCAGAAGCTGCCCTGTAACCTTTACATCCGGAGGCTAATTTTCCTCTGGTGGGCACAGAGGCAGGCTCACCTCTCTCTCAGTCTTGTTTTCCATTTCTCAAGGCAGGGAGGGATCTGAGAGTAAGAGCTAGGTGTTCGGGCCATTACCTTGTCCAGCTTGTCCACCGAGGAGCAGATGGTGCGGAACTTGCTATCAGGAACCCCACAGATTGCAAACATCCCATCCAGGATGCGCCGATCGTTCACCTGCAGGGGCCCAAGGCATAGTGAGGAGGGCGTCTCTTCACATGGCCCTCAACAGCTTGGTCACTGAGGGTACTGGTCCCTCTGCACATAGGCTTTCTCCTGTCAGAGGCCAGGCCCAACTTTGTCCCCCCAGCCTCGCTCGGCTCTGACCTTGACCAGGAAGTCACCTATCTGAAGTGAATTCAGGATCTCACACATGATCTTCAGGCACTCTGCATCGGGGATCATGGGGTCATACTGCCCAGCAATGTCAAAATCCTGTAGCAAGAGAGGTAGTTAGGGGTCCTCAGGGGCTTAGCTTCCTTAAGAGGGGATTCCTGGGAGCTCTGCTCTCTCTCTCTGGAGGCCGTTTGCTCTCATGCATAGACCTTCTACATCCTCTGATCGTCAGCCCAGAGAAAAAGCCCAGCATTACTGGGTCTCTTCCTAGTCCTGGTTTCCTTTCCGTCTATTGGGTTATTCCTTCATCGTCTCCCTCATCTATTTTTCCTTATTTCCTCCTACCACTGTGGGGGCAGCTATACAGCCTTAGTCCTTAGTCATCTTCTCTACTGAGTCAGAAGCTCTGCGCACCGGGCTGGATGATTTGATACCTCTGATCCAATTTCCTCATCCTTTGCTGTGACCCTATCACTGTGGTTTAATATGAAGAGCACCGGACCAAGAGCTCTAATGCTGATTTTGCCTTTCATATACCTATGACTCTTCATCCTGCTTAATCTCTAGTTTACTCATATATAAAACGGGGAGAGTAATCCCCGTCCTCCCTCCCCCACAGGGCCTTTGTGAAATCTCTATGAAAATACCAAAGAAACCTAAAAGTTTGTATTATCTAGGGCATCCAGTGTGTTCAGGGCACCATAAGTACTCAGCAGACTCTACCGGTTTAGGGATGGCCAAGTTGCCCACATACTCACACACTGGTAGAATTCCCGGTATCGACCGCGCGTCATGGCTGGGTTATCCCGCCGATACACTTTTGCTATGTGGTAACGTTTAATGTTGGTGAGTTTATTCATTGCCAAATACCGAGCAAAAGGAACCTGATGACAAAGAGTTAAGGAGAAAGCCCCTTCTACCACTGTCTGGAAGTTGACTATCATCACCAACAGAAACCAGGGTCTAGCCCGTCCCTGTGCAGGTAAAACCACCACCCATACGATTAACAGCACTTCTGAATATCAGAAAAGAGTCAACTTTGTTAACACAAGGGGCAGCTGAAGTCTCAAAAAATTTTAAGGCTCCTCTCACTTTGGTAGTGTCTCTACCCTGGCCTGTGCTGAGCACAGCAGGAGGCTGGGCACATGGGCCAGGGAACAGAGAAGGGCCCTGCATGGTATCTCTGAGCAGATGATTTTCTGGCATAGCCTGGAGCTAAAGGAAGCGTGCTGTTGGTCAGCTAAGAACTCCGTCCAGTGGACAGGGAAGGGGAGAGGTGTTCTGGAACCCGGGGATTGTTGGGAGAGTTGGAACTGGGCCCTGACATAAAGCTGAGTTCTCACTCAGATTTCAGAAAACTTCTAAGGACGTGCTCTGTTTCACTCCAGTGCCGCTCCTGGTTTAGAGAATCATTCCCCATCCAAAGTGTCAAGAGCCCAGGTTTAGAAAGATACAGTGAGGTCATAGCGAAGGGACAGCAGCTCCCCGCCCTGGTCCTTCAGGTCATAGATAAGCTTCGAGTCTTCCCCGTACTTTCCAGTCAGTGTTTCCTGAAGAAAACACACAGAAATGTGGTCACAATGATAAATACAATTTAAAAGGAAGTTTTGAAAACAAAAGTCCACCACTTTAACATGACTGATTTCAACTTGCCTATATTTCCTCTGCTCTCTATCCCAATACTTATGTATTTAATTATAATCAAAAGGAAATACCAATTTTATTTTCTTCTTATTACTATTTCCATTGTATGACAGAGCTAAAGTATTACTTTTATTTACTTAGCCTCACCTAAGGACATTTTTTTCATTGCTTTTTAGAGAGAGGAAGGGAGAGAGAGAAAAACATAGATGTGAAAGAGAGACATTGGTTGCTTCCCACATGCGCCGGGGATCACATGCCCCTGGGAGCGCATGCACCCAGACTGGGGACAGAACCCGCAACCTCTTGGTTATGGGACGATGCTCCAACCAAGCCAAACCTGCCAGGCCAAAAGTATTATTATTTTTTCAAAGATTTTATTTATTTATTTTTAGAGACAGGGAGGGAGAAAGAAAGGGAGAGAAACATCCATGTGGGAGAAACCAACCAGTGGCCTCTCACATGCACCCCAATGAGGGACCTAACTTGCAACCCAGGCACGTGCTCTGACCAGAAATTGAACCAGCGACCTTTTGTTTTGCGGAATGATGCCCAACCAACTGAGCCACACTAGTCAGGGCAGAAGTATTATTATTATTATTATTTATTTATTTATTTTAAGATTTTATTTATTTTCAGAGAGAGGGGAAGGGAGTGAGACCCCTACTGGGGGCCTGGCCTGCAACCCAGGCATGTGTACTGACTAGGAATTGAACCAGCAACCCTTTGGTTTGCAGGCTGGCACTCAATTGACTGAGCCACACCAGCAGTGTGGCAGAAGTATTATTTTTAAAAGCTGCATAATATTCCAGTGAGAAAGAGCTCTGTATTGAATTCCTTCCTAGGGCTACACTGTTAGATATTTAGGTTATTCCAATTTTTTAATATGTTCTATAACATTTCGGTAAATATATTTGGGTACATGTGTTTTTATTTTGACTATTTTTTTTTCCCTGAGGGTGAACTCCTAGGAGTGGGTTATTGGATCAACAAACATAAATGTTTTAATGACTCCTGAAATTTGAACAATGTCAAAAGCAGTCCTTGCCCTGTGATGTGTTCCACAAGGTGATAGGTTATTTCACCTACTAATTGGCAAAGTTTAAAGTGCCTGGAAAATCCCAGTGTGTAGAAGCAGAAACATTCATATGCTGGTTGGTGTTATGGGACGAGTTGTGTCCTCCACAAAATTCATATGTTAAAGTCCTATCCCCTAACCTCAGAATGTGGCTGTATTTGGAGACAGGGTCTTTAAAGAGCCATTAGGGTGGGCCCTAACCCAATATAACTGGTGTCCTTATGAAAAGAGGAAATGTGGGCACAGAGGGAAGATGATGGGAAGACACAGGGAAAAGACACCATCTACAAACTGTGGAAAAGCCTGGAATAGACCCTTCTGTTATGGCCCTTTGAAGGAACCAGCACCGCTGATACCTTATCTCACACTTCTAGCCTCCGGACAGAATGTTTCTGGGTTTTGTGTTTTTTTTTCCTTTTTTTAGGCCACCCAGTCTACAGTGCTTTGTTATGGCAACCCAAGAAAACTACCAGAGTTGGTAAAAATATAAATGAGTACAACCTTTTGGCCCCGCCTTTTTCTAGGAACTTAGCCTGCAGATACATGCCCACCACTGATGTACATTCCAAACACTGAATACACGTCAGTGAGTAAGACAAAGGCACTCCATGTCCTCATGGATCTTCTACACTAGCAAGAAGAGACAGGCAATATAGTAATACAAGGAAATATTAACAGATAATTTCAGATAGTGATAGCTTCTCTAAAGGAAATCAGACAGGTTGACGTGATGGATAAGGGCTACTTTAGACAGGGTAGTTGGAGAGAATTATTTGACGGATGGCATTTTACCTGTGATCTGAAGATAAAAATCTGCAATCTTTAATTTAATATGAATTTAAAATCACACAAAGAGCTAGGGGACAAGGGAGCTCAGGGAAAAAAGGGAAGAGTAAGAGCAAAGGCGCTGAGATAGAAACACACTTAGTATGTTCCAGGAATAGAAAGAAGACCGAGGGAGCACAGCGGGCAAAGGGGAAGACAGCCCGAGATGAGGTGGGAAAAGTAGGCAGTGGCCAGATAAAGTAGGGCCTTGTGAGGCTGGGTAAAGAGTTTGGATTTTATTATAAATGCAATGGAAGTCACTGGGGTTTACACAGGGAGTGGTGCAATCTGGTTTTTTTATTAAAGAACTGGGAACTATCTCAGGGTCCATAAACGGGAGACTGGTTGCCCATTTATACTTCGTATGTACGGTGTGCACATATCTAGAAAACATCTCAACACAGGTGCCACGGAATTCAATATAGAAGGAAGCCAAAACAATTTCCAGTCCTTTCAAAAGGAGGGCTCTCTTTTGCAAGCTGTTGGCCTGAACCAAGGTAAATAAAAAGCAGGGCCTCTCCCTCTAAGTCAGTCCCATCCCCTTCCTCACTGGACAAAATACTGGTCTTTGTCCACAACAGGAGAGAGACCTGGGTCATCCTCTTCTTGTTCATGTATCTGCTCTCCCACCACGCAGCTTCTCACCCATCCCTCACCTTTAGTTCAAACACAGGTGTATCAATGACTTCGGCACCATGGCGCTTGAAGCAGCTGATGATTATGTCAAACACCTTCTCCCGAACTGCCATCTGCCGGGGGCTGTAGTCTCTTGTGCCCTTGAAGTCAAAATCAGCCAAAGAACCAGGGATGGGATTTAAAAACAAAGAAAAATAAGATCTATAAATATAAAAGAATGACCTCAGCGATGATGAATGCAAATTTGCCCCAACTTCGATTTTCCTGCAGGCCACCCAGTTGTGAAACAAGTATAATTCCGTAGTAATCACCACCACCGTTTGCTATCACCTGTCTAAGTCCCATTCCCTTTTAATAAAAGCTTGGTCCTATTTTCTAGAATTCTTAGAACTTCTGTTCTCTGAGAAGTTTTCCTAAAAACTCTTTTTCTGGGGTAACACAACATTTCCCTGCCAAATAGGAAACACCTACCCCAAGGCAGGCACATAGCCAGCTCAAACTGGCTTAACTGGTTAACTCCAAATTTTACAAGTAACATTCTTTCCCCACAGAAATTTTTTTTAAAAAAGTAACACTTTCCCAACAGCGCTGGCCTTCCACTGTTTCAGTCCTGGTACAAGGTCTCCCTGAAGTCACACAAGCTCCTCCAGCCCCACATGCTCTGCCAAAAAAATCCTAATGAATACTATTTGTTCTCTAATTTGTTCCTAATAGCCCTATGAATGGGCTGGGCACATGCATTTTATAGATGAATTTGAGGATGTTGAGAAGTTAAATAATTATGTAAGGCCACTCAGCAGGTGGGTGGCAGTCAGGACTAGAACTCTGTTTTTCCAAACAAGAGCTTCTAGTTTGGGCTTTTACTTCTAAATCTTTGATCTCAGGACCTCTTTACACTCTTACTATTTATTAAGGGTCCCAAAGTGGATTAAACCTATCAATATTTATTGTATTAGAAATTAAAACAGCAAACATTTAAAAATATTCATTAATTCCTCTAACAGTAAATCCATTACATGTTAACATAAATAACATTTTTAGGGAACTGCAACTACTTTCCAGAACAACAACAAACTGGTGAGAAAATTGGCATTGATTTACATTTCTGCAAATCTTTAATGCCTCGTTTAATAGAAGACAGCTGGATTCTTACATATGCTTTTTTTTCCATTCAATTCTGTTACAAATATTGTTTTGGTTGACTATATAAGGAAAATCTAGTCTTATACAGCAGTATACCATAATAATAAATAAAAGAGGAATATTTTAGTGAACTTTTTAGCAAATTATATTCTTCTCAAAGTAAACGCCAATCCAACAAGTGGTAATTTCTTAAAGATTGGCTGCAATGTGGAATAAAAACTACACCAATGAACTTTTTATACTGTTACATTAAAATCCATTACTTACATAAAGTATCTAGAATTCACAGAGATAGAAATAGAAAGTAGAACAGCGGGTACCAGGGGCTGGAGGGAGGATGGAGTGGGGAGTTACTGATTAATGGGGTCCAGAATTTCATTTTGGTATAATGAAAAAGTTCTGGGGATAAATAGTGGCGATGATTGTACAACAATGCGAATGTACTTAATGCCATTGAGCTGCGTACCTAAAAATGGCAAATTTTGTTCTGTATATTTTACCACAATTTAAAAATACCTATTACTCTATCTTATACTTTGACTAGATCTTTTATCCCGTTATGACTTTATAACATCAAATATTGGTTCTTAGAATATTGGCTCACTAATAACAGTTACACAGATCTTCCAAATGTTGGTATACTCGCTTCATTATACAATATTAGAAAACCAGATTTCTTAATATCACCATAGATCTTATCAGGAAAGTCATTAAGTATCAGGAAGCTGTCAAGCTCAAGGTGGAAGATAGTTTTCTAAAATTCTAACTTAGACTTGATCACTTGAATTTTATCATTGACAACAACTATTGTGAAATGTTTTCCTTAAAATGACGAGGCTCACTTCATTCATTCTTGTGACAATGTCTGCCAAATACCCCTGATCTTTAAAATAATAGTTTATCTTTCAGCCCTGGCTGGTGTGGCTCAGTGGATTGAATGCCACCCTGAAAACTGAAGGATTGTTGGTTTGATTCCCAGTCAGGGCATGTGCCTGGGTTGTGCGCCACGTCTTCAGTAGGGCGCACATGAGAGGCAACCACACAATGATGTTTCTCTCCTTCTCTTTCTCCTCCTCTCCCCCTCTCTCTAAAAATAAATAAATAAAACCTAATAATAATAATAATTTATCTTTCAGTTTTTCCTTCAAATAAAAAAAGATGTCCTGTGGGAAAAAAATAGCTAGTTCAGCTTATAACTCACCTAAGGTCACAAGTGTTTTTCCTGCTTTGAAATGCAGTTGAAGTGCTTTATGCGGACTTCCCATTTCATCACACAGAATATTAAAAAAGAGCGTACTCAAGGGTGGAGATTCAATAAAAATTTTTCTGTTTTATTAAGGACGTTAAAAGGACCTGATTTTCTTTTTCACTGTGTGCACATTAAAGAACATAATGGCTATTAGTACAACTTAGTGCCATTCTCTTGATTTGTGCTCAGACAGTACTGGCAGTTCTACTCACCAGTGCTTTTGCACCTTCATTGCAAATGAAGTAAAAAATGTCAAATAACATTTTGAAAATAATTTTGACCATCAAGGGACCTTGAAAGAGTATTGTCCTCATGATACTGAAGGTTCTGTTATTAAGATGAATCACACATCAAGAAATGTGTTTCCACAAACTGAACTGGATATTAACTCTCCAGTATAATCTCATTTTCTTTTAACATTATATTATGAAAAATTTTAAACTAAATTATAAAAAACAGTACCAAAGACCACCATGTATCTATTACCTGGCTTCAGCTACTATCAATATCTGTTATTCTTCTTTTATCTAAACCCCAACATTTTTTCCTGGAGTATTTTAAAGTAAATCCCAGACATCAATTCTTATCATTTCATCCATCAACACTTCAGTATGATTCTTTAACACACAAAGATTAAAAAAAAAACCAAAACCAAAACCAAAAACACTACAATAACTTTATTACAACTCCCCCCCGAAAAAAGCCTACCACCAACCCTTTAATATTATCTAATGCCCAATCCATGTTTAATTTTCTCTGATTGCCTCAATAACTTTTCATGGTTGGCTTATTCAGATCAGATTCTAAATGAAGTCCATGCGCTGTGTTTGGTTGATATGGCTCATGTCTATTTAATCTACAACAGTTTCCTTTTTAAAAATATGTCATTAACTTTTGAGGAATTTGACTTTGTCCTAAGGAATTGCTCACATTCTAGATTTGGTCAACAATATACTGTGTCATTTAACATATTTGTCCATCTCCCATATTTCCTGTAAAATGGTAGTTAGATCTGAAGACCTAATTAGATTCAGGGTCAATTTTTTTTTGGCAAGAATACCACAAAGGTGGTGCCGTGTACTTCTTATTGCATCACGTAAGAGGGATGTCTGGTTGTCCTACTTTTAGTGATGTTAAGATTAATCATTGGGTTTAGGTGAGGCCACTCTGACCCATCATAAATTCCCCAACTATATTTTCACCTTGGGATTTAAACTATCTCCTTAAACTTTGAAATGAGGAATCACTCAATGAATTTAGGAGCCCAAAAATTAACTTTAAAAAATAAAATAAAAGGGGATACCTCAACATAAGAAAGACAGATCGTCAATAATCTCCTTTGGAGTTCAATTTCATATACTTCACATTCATTGAATAGCTATTTAGTTCCAGGTCCCTGTTCTCAGCCTCTCATGGTACATAAAACATGTAAATAACTAAAAGTCAGCAATAAAGGCAATAAAGATATAGATAAAGTGCAAGAGAACCCAGATGAAGGGGTGAATAGCTCTGTTTACAGAAGCTACAGAATGTGGCATCTGAACAGAAATCCTGGAGGTTGAGCTAGGAATCTCCAATCCCATTCCACTCTCCTCTATTTGGGTCTAGTCATACAGGTCTTTTCCTCGTTCTTGGAAACTAACAAGGTTCTCTCCTGCCTCAGAGTTTCCACATCCACCTGGAACTATTTTCCTCATCCTCTTCCCCGGGATATCTCCCACTCGTCTGTTATGTCAGTTAGTATATTGCTTCACTGAGGCTTTCTCAGACTCCCCAGTTCTCCCCATATTTTCTCAGAACATCCTTATTATTTCTTTATATCACTTATCACAATTTGTAATCACACACCCACGTGTGGGATTATTTGTATTAAGGCTGTTTCCTTCAGTAGAATGTAAGCTCCATGAGGACAGGCTATAGTGTTCATCATGCTACACTCCCTGGTTTGCACAGTGCTAGGCACATAATAAACACTCAATAAGTATTTACTTAATGAAAGAAGGAGTAGCAGTAGCAGGCGGACTCCCGTAAACACCCAGCTGGCTTAGTTTCTGCCAACACTTTTCCATCCAAGAATGACTCAGGTGGAGTCCAATCCAGCCTGACGCCCACTGCAACTATTGTTTCCTCTGCAGCATTTCAGATAATCCTAAATGACCTGGTTCCGGGAAGCGGGCTCCCTAAAGGAATGATATTTACCTTGGGAGTTTTGAGCACAAACTTCTGTTTCCCTTCATCAGGGCCCAGCTGTGCCTTCAGTTGCAGTAGCTTTGCGACCTCCTCCTCGATCTGTAGAGAGAAAGCGGGCGCTGGGCTTTCACATCTGCTGCTCCCCTCCCGCCTCCGCCATTCATTCAGTACCCTTCCATCAGGATCGGGAACACATCTCTCTCCCCAGGCTTAGCTTTGCTTCTCTCGGGTACTACCTCGGCTGCCTCACCACGTAGCTAGTCCTTCTCCCGACCAACCGGATCCCTTCTCCGTCACATTCCAATCCTCTGTACAGACCACCCCAGTTCTACGTCCTCCTCCCCGGCCTTGCTTTGGCACCACGCTTGACGCCTGGGTCGCACCTGATCGGCGCTGGCCTTCTGCTGTTTCAGTCCCCGTACAAGCTCTCCCTGAAGTCGCACTAGCTCCTCCAGCGCCGCACGCTCTGCCATGCTGGCTGCTAACTGGAGAGGACTGATGTCGCGCTCGGTGGTAGTGTCCACAGCTTCAGCTCGGATGACTTCCGGCTATCGAGTCGCAGTCCCGCGCACCTAGAGAGCCTCCAGAGAGCACAACAACAACTTCCCGCTCCTACCGGAAGTGCTTAAACTGAGAGGGAATCTGAGGGGACGGGACTCACCTTGCGGGATTTGAGATCGCTCATCTGTTTCCCTAGAGTTCGGGCTTTGCCTCTGCAACGCTGTGCACCGTTCCTGGGGTCCGACCGGCCTCGTTCCTAGGTCTTTCGTCTGCTGTTCTGGAAAGCCGGCCTCCTGCCGCACGATGCCCCAGCTCGGACTTCTGCATGGGAGGGTCTGCGCTGCGCTGTTTGGCCAGCTCCTGCGGCCTCCCCTTGTGTGCATCCGGGCCGTCCATTCTCACAGCCAGGTGAGCCAGCCTGAGATAACTCCTTTCTGCCAGGGCAGGATCTCCAGATCTGAAAGCATGAACTCACGACGTGTTCTCGAGTAGCAGTAGAATTGGTTTTTTACTGAGTGCCCACCATGTCCTGAGCTAAGCGTTTTAGAGGCTTTGTCATTTAACCCTCATAACAATCCTGAGAGGCTGGGAATATTATTTCCATTTACAGTTGAGAAAACGGAGACTGCAAAGTCAAATGATTTACCTATGGATATGCATTAAGGGAAGCACTTTAATATAGGTTCACTGTTCCTTATGGGAACCTGTTGAGGTCAAACATATTAGAATTTCTTAAGCAAAATATATGAATATTCCCACTGAGATGATTAACAACCATAACTAGTTCACATTCAAATTTATCTCAAAATGAGTAAAAAATAAAAAAAAATCCACACCATTTTCGGTTTTCAGAGATTTTTGGATTTTGGAATTGCAGAGAAGGGATTGTGGACTTGAACTGCCTACATTTGGAGGAGACAGTCCTATAACCAAAGTATAGGACTACCACACCCTCTATGTTTCTGGAAGGGCATACAGCCTCCTGATAATAAGTAAAGTCACTGATTCTGTTTTACATTAGGAAAGACCCTCTTGTTTTTATAGCAGATGCTTTATCCCATCATGAACAACAGGGCTTAGCTCTTTTGTTACCAATTTTCAGTTATAGCATCCTATCAGTCTGGTTTTTTAGTTCAATTAGGAAATCCATTCCTATTCATTCTAAAGCATGTTCTGTGTCCATGGTCTGGCTCTCTTCTGTCGTCCATGGGCTGGCTCTCTTCTGTCTTCAAATTACTTTGTCCCTTGTCTCCAAGCTTAGTGATCATTGCTACCTTATTAAAAATTCTTATTTTAACTCTTTGAATAGGAACTGAAACCTGGAAAAGATCATACTAATTCCTGCCCCTAGATGGTTGGTGGTGGTAGCAGTGGGTTGTTCTTTGCCTTCAATGTTCTCAGTTACTTAAACTTTTTCAGACAAAGCTTGTATTTTATTACATATATATTGTGGATACAACATGGGTTTTTGGAGTGGGGCTGAGACTGGGATAGATACAATAGTGTTCAGGCTTCCTTTTGCTCAGGACCAAAGCTCTTTGCAGGTTGGTGGTCCACAGGGCCAGAGATACCACAGGACTGGCCAGTTTTGTTGTTGTTGTTTTTTTTTAAGACAGAGTGGAAGAGGGGAAGGGAGGGAGAGAAACATCAATGTGTGGTTGCCTCTCGTGTGCCCCCTACTGGGGATCCAGCCTGCAACCCTGGCATGTGCCCTGACTGGGAATTGAACTGGTGACCCTTTGGTTTGCAGGCCGGTGCTCAATCCACTGAGCTACAGCCGCCAGGGCAGTCTGGCCAGTCTTGAGAGGGGCCACATTTCACACTCGTTCTCCTACCAGGTTGCAGAGGCAGTGTTGACATCCCAACTGAAACCATGTCAAGAGAAATCAAATTTGATTATCAAGACCCCAAAGGTAATTTGCTTTGCCCCACCCTCTTCCATTATAGGACTGACCTCTGTTTTGCTTGTCTTTTCTTGACCCTTTTGAATGTCCCTTTAGATGAAAAAAAAAAAAAGTCCTCACTGTTGTCGAGGTACTGGCCCTTAGAGTTATCTGAACTCAAAGAGATTTCAACTCCACACCTTAGATTACAGATGTAGTTTAACTCTTTGTCGTAAATAGACTTGTTTTTTGTCTGTTTCACCATGGCTGCTTTTGGTTTTTAGGGCACTAGAGATTTTAGTCCCCAGCAGATGGTTGTGAGGGAGAAAATACTTGATACAATTGTTAGCTGCTTTAAACGTCATGGAGCAAAGGGGTTGGATACTCCAGCATTTGAGCTAAAGGTAAGTGGAGAAAAAGTGCCGGAACTCCATTTTTTCACCTGCCTTCAGTTTCCCAAAGGCCTTCTAGCCCGTGTTCTGGAGTCCTCCTTTGAAATGTGGCATTTTCTGTTTGACCCCTGCAGGAAATGCTCACTGAGAAGTATGGAGAGGACTCGGGGCTTATCTACGATTTGAAGGATCAGGGTGGAGAGCTGTTGTCCCTGCGCTATGACCTTACTGTATCCTTCTGAGTGCCGAAGCCTGACTTACCTCTTTTCAAACGAGAGGGCTTGGTCTGACAAAAGGGATAAGAGTGCCTCTGGGACCCTATCGGTCAATTGGCAGCAGGGTTCACTCCCAGTTTCTTCCAGAAGGCAATTCTGCCAGCAGAGCTTGGCCCGGAGCACTGGCATTTAACTTTAATGTGTATCAGAATCCCTTGGGGAAACTTGCAGAAACACAGATTTCTGGTCCCCATGCCCATATGCCTAATTCTGTAGCTGGAGTGGGGTTCAGCAGTCTGCATTTCTAGCAGGCACCTGGGTAATTAAGATGCAGACGGTCTGTGACCTGTGCTTTATGAAATTTGACATGGAAGTTGTAAGCAAATCGAGGTCCTGAAGCTTGACTGTTTTGAGATGGTTGAGCATGGATCCGAATGAGAGGGAATGGCCCAGACTTGAAGTTCTTGGATCATTTCTATCTCTGCTTCCCTTGCTTTCTACTGAACTTGTAGTTTTGTTAGGCGGGATTCTTTCATTTGACACTATTCAATATACTGAGGTGGGAAAAAAAGTGGGTTTACTGTTGTAATACAAATAAATAATACAATAATTAATAAGTAATAATGCAAGAATACACTGCATGCACTCACAACTGTAAACCTACTTTTGCCCACCTCATATATTGAATGCCAAGGACTGCTAGGCCTTGGGGGTGGGGGAAACAAGGTACAGAAGCTGCTGCTTCTCATCCTAGGGGATGAGATCCAATTGATAAAGGCCTAGTCTACTCTAATGTCCTTACGCGGGGCCTAAGCTTTGGATGCAGTGTCCTTTCTCTTTAACCTATTTCTGTGAGGTCCCTTTTGCGCGTTATATGGCCATGAATAAACTGAAGAAGATGAAACGCTACCATGTTGGAAAGGTGTGGCGGCGGGAGAGCCCAACCAGAGTCCAAGGCCGCTACAGGGAGTTCTGCCAATGCGTAAGTGACCTGAAGGGGACAGCATGGTTTGATAGTTCTGGGGACTGCAACCTGGGACCTGGCTGCTCAGGGGTGACTTTTTTTTTCCCCCCCTGTCTCTTTCTTTGCTGTAGGATTTTGACATTGCTGGTCATTTTGACCCTATGATCCCTGATGCAGAGTGTTTGAAGATCATCTGTGAAATCCTAAGTGGATTGCAGCTGGGGGACTTTCTCATTAAGGTGAGATCGGGACGGAGACTGAGGGGGCAAGTCTGCATTTGGCCTCATGCTGTCCTGAAATGGAGATCGAATCCATAACCTTGGTATATCAGGATGATGCTCCATCCAACTGAGCTACCTGACTAGGGCTGGGCTGTACTTTTTTTACTACAGGAGGGATTAACTAAATGTTCCTGGTCCCCAAGAAGCTCATGGAATTAGGTTTGCTTAATCAGAATTCTGTTTCCTCCACTTACTGGCTGTGAATCTTGGGCAAATCATATAAACTGCCTGTGCCTCAGTTTCCCCATATTGGAGATCTTAGTATATAATATTCTTAAAACACTTAGACTAGTTCCTGGCATGTACCCAGCCTTCAAGCCTGCAACTCTCAGACTTTCTCAGCACAGCTGCTGCATTTCATATGTATCTATATAGTCATCCTGAGAAATTTCCTTTCTATCTCTTTTATGATTCAGGAGAGTAGGGACTGTCATTGTTTTGAGAGAAAGGGCATTGACAAGGCACTTGGTTACTGCCATTGAGTTTACAGGTCAATGACCGGCGGATTTTGGATGGGATGTTTGCCGTCTGTGGTGTTCCAGAAAGCAAGTTCCATGCCATCTGCTCTTCCATAGACAAACTGGACAAGGTAAGAAAGAAGACATGCTTCAGTAGACCTTATCAGAGTTGCTGCCCTGCTCTCAGATCTGTCCCTCTAGAGAAAAATAAGGAGAGGGAGGCTGGAAGTGAGGAAGGCAGGGAGATATTCTGAAGCAAGACCCAAGTCTTGCTGTGCAGTGGGGATTGTGACTGGATTTCCTAAACTGCCTCTGACTTTGCTGAGGTTAGCATTACCTACTCCTGACATACATACTGAATGAAAGTGAGATGTCCTTTTCCAGTGAGAGAAGGAAGGATCATGGCACTGGGCTGATGTTTGAGTATTTGTGCAGATACCTTGGAAAGATGTGAGACATGAGATGGTGGCACAGAAAGGCCTGGCTCCTGCAGTGGCTGATCGAATTGGGGATTATGTCCAGTGTCATGGTAAGAACCAGTTTCAAAGCTATATGGTATAATCAGAATGGTGGCGATATGGGTACAACTTTATGTATCTGAAGCAGTGCCTTTCGAAGCTCCAGATGTGCTAAGCTCCAGGGCCTGAATTTATTTCCCCTTTTACTTCTTGCAACTACCTTATATCTTCAGATGGCAAAGGTAGAGTCAACGGAGGAGACTACTTGGCACTTTGCACTTTAGAGGCTACTCTGGTCATATAAGATCTGTATATATATATATTTTTTTTTAAAGAAAATGGGGAGGACTAGCTTGGATACACTAGAGATAAACTTGGATGAAACATCTGGGTGAATAGCACAGACTTTACTTTTCCTTACATGTCTCCTAGGTGGGGTGTCGTTGGTAGAGCAGATGTTCCAGGATCCCAGGCTGTCTCAGAGCAAGCAGGCCCTAGAGGGCCTGGGGGACCTGAAGCTGCTCTATGAATATCTGACTTTATTTGGAATTGCAGAGAAGGTAGGCTGAGTTGGTGTGGACCTCTTGCTGTGCTCTGGGTTTCTCAGGGTCCTGAGTCTTATCTGATACTGACTGTCGCCTTGTTCCCACAGATCTCCTTTGATCTAAGCCTGGCTCGGGGCCTGGACTACTACACAGGAGTGATCTATGAAGCAGTGCTGCTACAGACCCCAGCTGAGGCTGAGGAAGAGCCCCTGAATGTGGGCAGCGTGGCTGCCGGTGGGCGCTACGATGAGCTCGTGGGCATGTTTAACCCTAAGGGCCACAAGGTGCCGTGCGTGGGGCTCAGCATTGGGGTAGAGCGAATCTTCTCCATTGTGGAGCAGAGGATGAAGGTAGGTCCTAGGTGGGGGTGGAGCGGAGCCGGAGGCCTAAAAATTCTCATGTTTCTGGAGGAGCAGTTACACTGTTTTTTCTGATGATTCTTTTTTTCCCGTTTTTTGGAGTTTTTATTTTACTTCTCTCTTTTTATTTTACCTCTGTCTTTTATCAGACTTCTGGTGAGAAGATACGGACCACAGAGACCCAAGTGTTTGTGGCTACTCCACAGAAAAACTTCCTCCAAGAACGGTTGAAGCTAATTGCAGAGCTTTGGGATGCTGGGATCAAGGTATTATCCAAACCGTCTACGTGTATGTGGAATTTGGGCAACAGGCCTATTCTACTTGATGCCTAGGGTGGAGCTCAGGATCTGTTGAGTCTTCACTAGTGTGTCTTCTTTGGGTAGGAGGTCTTGCTACTTATTTCTTTGGAAATGCTCATTCCTGGGGCTGGAGTGATGTGGTCACTTCTAAATCCCCTACTCTGCCTTCATTCTCTTCAGGCAGAGCTGCTGTATAAGAACAACCCTAAATTACTAACGCAACTGCACTACTGTGAGGACATGGGCATTCCGCTGGTAGTCATTATTGGTGAGCAAGAACTGAAGGAAGGGGTCATCAAGCTCCGTTCAGTGGCCAGCAGGGAGGAGGTGAGTGGGGCAGGCAAAAGTAGAAGGAACCAAGTCTTTCTGCCTTTTTTTAGATTCTTTAAGAAATATGTTTCTGGCTGAGGGAATACCTCCAGGATTAATGGTGATGGAGGTGAATGAAGACCCATCCCAGGCAACCATTGTGGCCAATGATACTGGTTGCGTGGGCAGAAGGACAGATGAAATTTCAATTGGTATTTTGAGACTAATTAACAAAATAAACATAGATCAGGCATTTGAATCCCTTTAGTCTTGAGGACATACATTCTCCAGGTAAGCTTGAAGCCCACACTGCTCCCTTCTCGTTCCATGAGTAGTGGGAGCGATACAGAGTAAAATAAATCTGGGTAAGCAATACCTAAGGAGCTAGTATCACTCTCTAGTTTGTCATATGAGGGTTCTGTTATGTTTCAGGTGACCATTAGACGGGAAAATCTTGTGGCTGAAATTCAGAAGCGACTGTTCTAGTCTTGATCCTTTCCTGATTGCCATCTGCTGCTCTTCATAGAAATGTTTCATCTAGGACTGAGTTCCTGATGGACTTCACAACTGCTGGCCAGGATGGATGACATGTGCCTCTGCCTCTGCCTCCTCCATCCTTCCTGGGTACAGAACTGTCGAAGGCCCGAGGACTCCTGGGCTATTATGAGCAGCTATTCTGCATGGGCGCAGATGGCTGGTATGTGAAAGAGACATGCTCTAACTGCAGAGGCAGATTTCATGGGCCATTGAATGCTGCCAGGAGGTGCCTAAGATGTTTGCTGTGAGCAAGGCTCTGGGAGAGTCACCTCAGGCTGAGAGGAGTCTGAACCACTGGGATCAGAAGTCAGATACTTAGCCTTCCACTGTGGCTTCTGAAGCAGATTCTGAGAATTTGTCCACAGCCTGCTGTTGGCCTAAGTTTTTGGGAGACAGCAAGGCAGGGTGATGGCTGCTCTCTGCTTTGTTTGAGGACAGAGATGCTATTCCAGGGTATAGCAGTGCCTATATTGATGTGGCATCTCTCTAGCCCATCCACTATTAACGATAGCAGGGTGAGGCTGTTTCATAATCTTGAATATTGAACTTCATGGGTGACCTGACAAGATGGAGATCTGATCTTTCAAGATTTTGGAGACCATTTTCTGTGCTAGAATCACTACTCTATTTCATGTCCTGCCATGGAGGTGGCTGTTCCAGAAGTGGGCAGATAATATATTCAATAAAATATTTAATGTAATAATTTGGGTAGTTTGTTATCAAGGGGGTTGGTTTGCATAGGCCACAGAAAATGCTTGAGTGTACACTGAAGAAATTCTAATCTTGAGCATGGCGTAACCTCCCTGAGGTGATGCTCCCCATCAGTGAAGAGAGCAGCCACAGTTCCTTCCCGCACCCTTGGCCCTCCCCCAACCTGGGGATTCATTCCTGTCACTAAATCAACATACAGTGAGCCATCTGCCAGAGCTCTTCACCCTAGAATGTTGCTGATAACTGGCCTTCCCAAATCCAATGTTAATTAAATTGTGTCCCATAGATTGACTATAATCCTCAGATGACGGAAAAATGAGTTAACCATAGGCTGATAGCGTTGCTTGAAGACAAAGTGCAAAAAGCGGCTCCACGTGTGCGTTGGGAAGGCTTGCAGCCTTTGCAAACACTTAGGTGTTGGGGGAAAGGGGAGTATATCTTTAGTGCATTCTAGTAATCAGGGTATCTATAGCCCTTATAACAGCTCTTCAGCCTTAACGTTTAGAACTCTTGGCAAGGTACGCCAAGTTAAGTAGACTAAAGGGCACTGGTCCTCAGTTTTCTCGTTTGTAAAATAGATGAGTTGAACAGCCCTTCGGTGGCTGTTTTGAAGGCCAGAGCAAAAAAACCCCTTGCAGTAGCCCTTACTTCCGTGTTGCTTCATTGTATCCCTGCGCATGCGCCATTTCCTTGGAGCCTAGGCGGGGCCGACAAGTCTGTTTTCAGAAGCCCTCCAGTCTTTAGCTCTTTCACAACACGAGACTCTAAGCTTATTGGAGGGCAAGGTTGCCTTACGGCCTAAGGTCGCTTTTTACGGCATTTTCCGGCTTCTCATTCACTTCGCGGTGAAGATGGCGTCGGGCAGCGGGGTAGGTGTTGTGTATAGGAGGAGGATTGAAGGGGGTGGACGGCAAGGGATAGTTTCTCAGCGCCTCGTGTCCTGCACCAGATAGGCTTCCTGACACCTCCTTGCGATTCTGTGGCCCGGGTTCAAGAACTCCTCCGTAACGCCCTGGCGAAGGGTCAGTGGGATCGCGGAGGTCTCTCGGGTTGGGGTCCTGAGGCCACCTCAGCCTCCTGGTGCGGTCCGGAGAGGCTTCGCTCAGGACAGGTCCCGGGGCCGCCGCCGCTTTGCTAGCGATGACGTGGTTTTCTTAGAGATCGGACACGATTAGCGACGAATCCTGTGGGCTTTTTCTCTCCACAGACAAAAAACTTGGACTTTCGCCGAAAGTGGGACAAAGATGAATATGAGAAGCTCGCTGAGAAGAGGCTCACGGAAGAGAGAGAAAAGAAGGATGGTGGGTGCCTGCTCCCTCAAAGGCCAAGGGTTATCGTAGAGGCGATGCAGTGGCTGGAGAGCCGATGGGGAGTGAAATGCACTGCTCTCCTACCGTCTGGCAGAGCGCTGCTTTCCTGGTGCTCCAATTTTTTTTCTTTTTTATAACCAGATGAAATGTGGGCGAAGAGATGAACTGATGTGGTTCTGAGGTGCTTTCCAGCTCTGTTGTCCTGTGTTTCTTTGCCCTCCCCTTGCTTGGCTCATTTTAGGACTTCCCTGAAGTACAGAGAGGAGAGTGGGTTCCTTAGTAGTGACAGAGAGATCAAGAGATTTGCTGCTGTGCGTTACTGTTACTGAAGACCACCCCCCGCCCCTTCTCTTGAAATTACTTGAGGGAGAGAAGAACATTCCTGGCCCAATCGAAACCTTTCCTATAGTCTGAGAAGAGCACGGGTGCAGGCCAGGGGAGGTGTGATTGTTTCTGCTAGTGCTTAGTAGTGCTGTTCTCTGTGCCTGGAACAGAGTCAGGGAGTTGGTGCACCTCTTAGGTAGAGATTACACTATAGAAGAATATTTGATTTCTTCATGTTTTCAAACTTGTACATTCTTCTTCCACTTCCACGTCACCTCGCACACACTAACTTGTTTTGTTTTTATGTAACTTATATAATACTAGTGTTTGGCACATAATAGGTAATTCCTAAATGTTGGTCCACTGTTTAAAAATTTCCCCAGCCCTCAGATTCCATTGTGTGTTATGTTTGGGATTCTGTATCATTGGGCGTCCTTGCTTTTCTTTTAAAAGGTTGCTTTTTGAGAAAATTCAGAACATCTCCCTTCAATTCAGTTAGTCAGTAAATAGAAACACATTACTTTTAGACTTGTTGGTGTTAAAGTGGAGAAAAGCTATAGTGAGTTATGGATTATCATTTTTCTTGTTCAGATTCTCTCTGTCTGCTGATAGAAGTACCTTTGCTTCAGGTTTCAAAAAAGAAATGAGAGTAAACCTTTGGATTTTGGGTTTCATTCCTCTCTTTTCCTCTCTAATTAAGGAACTGCAATACTGAAGGGACTTCCTTCCTTATTATATTTCAGGAAAACCAGTGCAGCCAGTCAAGCGGGAGCTTCTCCGACATAGGGACTACAAGGTGGACCTGGAATCTAAGCTTGGGAAGACCATCGTCATTACCAAGACCACCCCACAATCTGAGATGGGAGGGTGAGTGGCTTTTCATCTTTCACTGTAGCATGGTAGCCAGGAGTAGGTCTAATAAACTGTGTTGATTTTAGGAAGTGTTGAGAAGGGTTCCTGGCACCAGGATAACCTTGTTGCCTGTAATTCCATCCTCAGATTTATCTTTTTGTTTGTTTGTTTGTTTCCCAAGATCTCAGGTTAACATTATTAATATCTTTAGGAGGGGTCACTTTTTAGGCTTCTTCATATTAGCATTGTAACTACTTTTTTTTTCCCAGATTTTAATTATTTATTTTTAGAGGGAGAGGGAGGGAGAAAGAGAGGGGCAGAAACATCAGTGTGTGGTTGCCTCTTGTGCGCCCTGCACCAGGGACCTGGCCCACAACCCAGGCATGTGCCCTGACTGGGAATCAAACTGAAGACGCTTTGCTTTACAGTCTGCTGCTCAATCCACTGAGCCACAGCAGCCAGGGCTATCTCTTAACATGTGAAAAGGGATAACTTGTTCTCCTGCCAGAAGGAAAGGACCACTGCAGAGATTTCTAGAGAAGAAATTGGGTGGAGCTAGAATGGCACCTAGGAGCTATTAATGATGAATAAAGGTGTTGAGGTTCCAGACTGACTGTAAAGGCAGTAGTTGTTATGGATTACCTGGTTGTGCACTTCCTTCCTAGACCAAGACTATAATCTGTAAGAAGGAGGGGTCCTATAAGAACTCTTTATACTTTTGCCCATTCTTTTGTCGAGGTAAATTTTCCAGCAGGAGGGCAACACAGATAGCAGATTGACACTTCTCTGAGTTACTTGGTAAACCCGCAGTTGCCATTCCTCTCTACATTAGTAATCTATTGCTATGTAAATCAACAGATTAACCCAAAATTTAGCTACATAAAACAACAGATAGCTGACAGTTTCTGTGGGTAATCTTAGAAAGGCTCACCTGGTTCGTATTGGCTCAGGATCTCTCACAAAGGTATAGTCAAGGTGTCTGCTGGATTTGTGTTCATCTGAGGTGTAAGTGGAGCTGGAGGATCTGCTTCCGACCTTTGTCACGTGGCTGTGGTTTGGCAGCCTCTGTTCTTTGTTCTGTGGGCCTCTTCATTTTCTTCTCACAACAAAACAAGTGGCTTTCCCAGAGCCGGTGGTCCACATGAACAGACTAAGACAGAAACTATGTTTTTAAAATAACATAATCTTGGAAGTGACATAGCATCACTTTTGACGTATTCTGTTGGTCACCTAGCCCAGCCTTGGTACAAATTAGGAGGGCGGCTGCACCGGGTAGAAATATTAGGAGGGTAGGGATCATTGTGGGGCCATCTTGGAGGTTAGTTACCACAGTTTTCCAAGAGCTAAGGTTTTGTGGAAATGAGAAGTGCTTCCTTCTAAAAAGACTTTTTACCTAAAAATAAGAGTTTCTGGGTTGAAAACAGTACAATCCTTGCAACCAGATGTTTTAAAAAAAAATTTATTAGTTTTAGAGAAAGAGGAAAGGATAGAGAGAGAAACATCAATTTGTTCTTCCAGTTTTTTATGTGTTCATTGGTTGATTATTCTATGTGCCTTACCAGGGATCGAACCCACAACCTGGACATATCAGGACAACACTCTTACCACGGAGCTACCCAGCTAGGGCACAGGCAGATTTGACTCAAGTGCTGTTTTTTTCTATTTGCTAGATATTACTGCAATGTCTGTGACTGTGTTGTGAAGGATTCTATCAACTTCCTGGATCACATTAACGGAAAGAAACGTAAGGCTTACAGTTAGTTTGTCACTGGGGCTGGGGTCAGGCTTTAGAGTGGAGGGTGGGCGGAAAGGTGGTTTCTGTTGAGCCCCTTTTTAATGCTTGGGGGGATTCTTCAGGTGCTTCAGCGCGGGCCATCCTTTACTTCATTATCTAATGTTTCTGGAGGCCGTGAAGTGAGACACTCTTCTAGCCTCTCAACAAGCCCAAACCGTGGTTGTCTAGGCTAAGCTGTCTCTGCTGACATGCATCTGTTCAGTAAGGAAAGTTTAGAGCCATTTGTATCCCGTTATCAGGGGCTGATGCCTCTGGGAACAAGTAAAGCCAAGAGAGGTTTTTTTTATCAGCTTTAATTATTTTTGCTATATGTTTTATGAGATGTTTTTTAAAAAGTGTCAGCAAGGAGCATTTGAGATCATGTTCCCTGGCATATGTAATCGATTTGGCTCAAATAAACTTAAAGAATTTCACAAAAAAGATTGTCAGGGAAAGACTTTTGAGGTGCTGAGGATATTGTAATGACCCTACCTTCTTCACTGTTGACCCTGCCCAGATCAGCGAAACCTGGGCATGTCTATGCGTGTGGAACGTTCTACCTTGGATCAGGTGAAGAAACGTTTTGAAGTCAATAAGAAGAAGATGGAAGAGAAGCAGAAGGATTATGATTTTGAGGAAAGGATGAAGGAGCTCAGAGAAGAAGTAAGACTCTGCTGTCCTTCCTTCCTCCTTCCCCAAGCTTGGAATTTTATGTTATGGGTCAGGGGGAGGCTGACTTTCTCATTCAGTTGCCATCCCAGAGAATAGTCTTTTCTGAATTTCTGTATATTAGGGAAAGCATTTATTGCCCTTGTTTGGGACTCTCAGGAGCTGAAGGAAATGGCTCTAAACCTGTCTTTGGTTCCTGGATTCTCTGGGCCATCCTTTCTTTCTTTCTTTTTTTTTAAAATTTTTTAAGAAAGGTTTTATTTATTTATTTTTAGAGAGAGGGGAAGGGAGGGAGAAAGAGGGAAACATCAATGTGTGGTTGCCTCTTGTGGGCACCCAACTGGGGACCTGGCCCGTAACCCAGGCACGTGCCCTGACTGGAGATGAAACTGGTGACCCTTTGGTTCGCAGGCTGGTGCTCGATCCATTGAGCCATACTGGCCAGGGCAGTGTATATGTTTTTGGAGAGAGAGAGGAATGGTGGGAGGGTGGGAGAGAGAAAGAGAGAGAAACCTTGATCTGTTGTTGTTCCACTTATTTATGCACTCATCGGTTGCTTCTTGTGTGTGCCCTGAATGGAGAGCAAAACCACAACCTTGGCGTATCAGGATGATAGTCTAACCAGACAGGGCTGGCCCCATACTTTTTTACTACAAGAGGGATTAACTAAATCTTCCTGGTCCCCAGGAGGCTCATGAAACTAGGCTTGCTAAATCAGAATTCGGTTTCCTCCACTTAATGGCTGTGACTCTTGGGCAAGTTATATAAACTGCCTGTGCCTCAGTTTCCCCATATTGAAGATCTTAGTATATAATATACTTAAAGCACTTAGACTAGTTCCTGGCATATACTGCATTCCCCAGAATGTTAGTTGCTACTGTATGGTTTTGCTTCTGTTATCGTGTTCAAGAACTAGAGATGAACTAGAGTATAGGATTGAGAAGTGCTCTCCACAGGCTAACTTCTCTTTCTTGTCCCTTAAACTCTTTACTGTGGCTGTTCGTCTGTTTTTGAAATGTTACTTCTCTTTAACTGTTTTCTCCTAAAAATAGAAAGGAATCTTGAAGCTCATCTGTTCTTTCAACAGTGTTTGGCTGAGAAATCTGAACTAATTCTGAGTGATTTCCCCCTTAGGAGGAAAAAGCCAAAGCCTACAAGAAAGAGAAGCAGAAGGAGAAGAAAAGGAGGGCTGAGGAGGACTTGACATTTGAGGAGGATGATGAGATGGCAGCTGTGATGGGCTTCTCTGGCTTTGGTTCCACCAAGAAGAGTTACTGAGCCTCTCTATGCTTGGCCCTTTGTTGGGCTTAACTTTGTGTGGGGGGGTATTTTTGGGGGGGTTACTTGGAAAAGTCCTTAAGAGTGGCAATGGGGAGGGCTAGAGGGTGGGCGTTTGTGGTTTCCCTCTACCTTGAGAGAGAGCGTAGGAGGCAGAGGTGATGGTATGACATGTTCCCTCAGCCTCAGTATATCACTGGAGTCACAGGACCTCTGCCTATCTGAGTTCCCAATAAAGAAAAACCTCCTCCTCGGAGGCTGCTTTCCCAGGACTTCCCCTGCATCTTCCCTCTTCATCCAGCCCATCTTCTCTGAGCACCCTACGTTTATCCTGTGTTCTGTCTTTGTTTTCATTTTGACTCTTGCTTAGCCTGCAGCGGAAAGGTTCTCTGGGCCCCCAGTTGCCAACTGAAACCACATCCTTGACCAGCCATCCTACCCTGACTTCCCTCATTCCCCACCATGGTTCTCTGGCCACCTCTGCATGCCTGTGTTCTGCCTGGGTCAGTGGTATGTGTGAATGTGCGTGCATGAATCCGTCACGTAGAGGGAGCCTGAGCTAGAACCTCAGAGCATTGTTGCCTTGGGTCCTGATGTTCTCAGTTTCCTCAGTGCATGTAACAGGAAATTAAATGGGATGAGTGTTTGGTGTGGTTTTTGTCTGGTAAGTTTTTTAACCTTTGTTTTTCATATGTAGACTTCAGCCTTTTCTGTTTTATTTTATTGAGGATTCCTCTGTTTTTGTCTTCGTTGTGAGCAGGCTCTTGGAAGAACCTGTTTGATGCAAAAATGAAAAAGGAAAAAAACCCTCGTATGGGAGCCCTTGGGTCTCAGGGGCTGTTCAACATGTATAATAAATGCATTGACTGGGCCTATTTCACATTTGGTGGGAACATTCCGTATTCTCCCTCCTGCCCCTCGAGTATTTTCATAGAGTTTATTCTTCTCCCCTTATTGAGCCCTGTTACTTTTTTTCCTAAGTTCTTTCAGCATGAGTTGTATTTTCCTCTGATGGGATCTGTGTCTGGAGGAGTCTGAACAAAATTTTCCCTGTCATTTTAGCTTGCTTTGACCTTGTTTTAGGAAGAGCAGAGCTCCATGTTGAACTTACTGTTTTCCTAACGTCAGCAGTTAGGCTAGGCACAGGGTTACTCACTTTTGGCACTATGGACATTTTGGGCTGTACAATTCTTTGTCGTGTGGGCTCCCTTGTGCATTGTAAGATATTTAGTGGTATCCCTAACCTCTACTCACTAGATGCCTGTAGTACTGCTTCCCCAAATTATGACAACTAGGAGTTGTCAAAATTATTCCATGAGGAATGGGGGTGAAATTCCTCCCAGCCCATTGAGAACCATTGAGAAGCTGTCTTCCCTACTTTGGTCTTAACTTGAGAATTAGGTGGCATAGGCTGGTTAACTAAAGGGAAAACAACTTTAATATTCCCTGGTTTGGGTACTATGCCAGGTGCAATGGATGCAAAGGAAAAAAAAATAATCAGTCCTTTACATTTAAGCCAACAAAAGTTATAACTAGCTGGTACTGTACCCTGAAAAGCAGGTTCTATTTGGGGTAACAAGGCTGCCACCATACAACTTGTTTACATTCTCTGCCCCAGGTAGTTATCTGAAATCCTTTATGTAGTATCTTTATCACCTATGGGTCTCCCAAAGTACTGTATTCTTTTCTTTGAACATTTATACAAAAGTCCCTTGCTGTCCCACATGTCTTTTGCCTATATTTTTTCTTTAAAAAAGATTTTTAGAGGAGAAAGGAGAGAAAGAAACATCAATATGTGGTTGCCTCTCGTATGCCCCCAACTGAGGACCTGGCCTGCAACCCAAGCATGTGCCCTGACTGGGAAACTGATGACCCTTTGGTTTGCGGGCCAGCCCTTGACCCACCGAGCCACACTGGCCAGGGTGCCCATATTTTTCCTTATGCTGAATCTTGCCAATGGGAACTGTGAATGTGTCTCAAGGCCTGGCTCAAAGTTTGACATATAGTATTGTCTTAATTGTGGGCTGATTAATGGGTGCCATCCTTGTAATGGTTATGTGCTCTACAGGTTCTGGGTAAGTATCTACCCTAGTGGGCTGGGCCCTTTTGCTCCCCCATTCAAGGAAAGCTGGAGAAGGTTAGCTGAGTTCCATGGTTCAGTATTCATTCTTAAGGAAATGAGTCAAATTGGAACAGTGGAATCTTACTTTTGGCCACCTTTAAAAAGCAATTCTAAATTTCAGGTTCTCTTAAATACTCTTGGGACTGGCAAGTGGTTTGGGTTTCCAAGGGGCTTGTCTAGATTATGGGTACTTGGAAGGACTCAAGGTGGTAAGTTGGAAAAGTGAAGGAAGGAGATGGGATGGAAATTGAGGAACCCAGAGCAAACTCAAGAGAACTCAGAAATCCCTGGAAGGGAAACTTCTTTGATGTTTATGGTCTCTAAAATCCACAGAAACTGCGTTCTGGTTGAGGAATATGCCTGTGACTGGCTTATGAGTGGTCATTTATTCCCTGGTAGTATCTTACAGGGCAAGGCATCAAGGCCGCAACTGTTGTGGAATTTACATTCTGGCAGAATGGCCATTCATAGTATCTGGGGAACAAAAGATAAGTATGGCTTCAGGCGGTTCTGTGACCCCACATACCTCCCATGACCCCCTCCAAAAACTTAAATGTGAAGAATCTTAAATCCAGAAATTCTTCTAGAAACACTTGCTTCTGTGTACATATACATACAAGGATGTTTACTGCAGTTTTGTTTTTATAACAAATATTTAAAACTGGTATGTTTATACTTGACTATATAAAGCAGCCACGAGGAAGATCTCCAAGACATACTGTTAACACAAATAATCCAGCAAACCAATCCCCAATAAGACTCCCCCCCGTGTCATAAAACAAATATATAGGTTGTGGAAAAGAGCTGGAGGGATCACACACTGAAACCCTCATCGGTTATTGTGTTTTGCCATGTAGAAAGCGCACTTTTATGGCCCAAAATTTTTGAGGGAAAAATAAGGATGTGCAATATACATGAGTATAATCCGTGTATAATGCACACAAAAATGTAGGTACACATTATACACGGGAGCACATTACATATGGTAAACTACATGGAGAAAAGTAATTGTGGGAAGAGAAGGGTTAGCTACTTACACTACACATAAAAGGGTTTTCATGTGGGATTTAAAATAAAATTTGAAAACAATAATGAAAAAACATACCTAACTTGGCAAAGGAAATAGATATGCAAGTCCAGGAAGCACAGAGAATCCCAAAGAAGTTGGATGCAAAGAGGAACACACCAAGATATATCATAATTAAAATGCCATAGGTTAAAGATAAAGAGAATCTTAAAAGGAGCAAGGGAAAAGGAGACAATTACCTACAAAGGAGTTCTCATTAGACTATCAGCTGATTTCTAAAAGGAAACTTTGCAGGCAAGAAAGGACTGGCAAGAAGTATTCAAAGTGATGAAAAGCAAGGACCTACAACCTAGATTACTCCAGCAAAACTATCATTTAGAATGGAAAGGCAGGTAAAGTGCTTCCCAGACAGGGTAAAGCTAAAGGAGTTCCTCACCACCAAGCCATTATTACATGAAATGTTAAAGGGACTTATTTTAAGCAAAAAAACTGAACATAAAGTCACATCTATCAGCAATTGGATCTAAAAAAATAAACTAAGCAAACAGAGTCATAGATACGGAGATGATTTGGAGGGTTATCAGCTGGGAGGGAGAGGGAGGAGAATGGGGGAAAAGGTTCAGGGATTTAGAAGCATGGTTGGTAGGTGCAAAATAGGGAAATGTTAAGAACAGTATAGGAGACAGAGAAGCCAAAGAACTTCTATGCATGACCCATGGACATGTACTAAGGGGTCTGGATTGCTGGAGGAAGGGGAGTACCAGGAAGGGGAGCAGGGGGAAGGTAAAGGGGGAAAAATTAGGACAACTGTAATAGTATAATAAAATATATTTTAAATAAAAAAATCTTTAAAAAGATAAAATAATTTTTAAAAAATAGTAGCAGAAGTAGTAACACTATATAACACCTGGGAGAGGAGCTGTAGGATTTATCTAGTTTAGCTGCAAAGTTCAAGAAAAGGCCTGAAATACAAGTGTAGCTTTGTTGCAGTCCCGATTAGGCATTGTGAAAGTTGATTTGATCACAGAGTGACCTCCTGTGGTTGTCTGTGGGAACGCAGAGGTCGGAGTGGGCGTCCTGTGGTGGACCATGTGACCGCTGCGTGGTAGGAGAGATTAAGGGCGGAAGCAATTACGGAAGAGCTCATTGCGGGTTTAGGGGAGACCTGAGTCTTCATTGCTGAGTGTTTTCAGATGGGCACTCTCCAAGTGTCTGTCTGGGATGGAAAGGGGTAAAGAGGGGAGGTTGCGGGGAAAATAAATTGGATGGTTTGGTTAAGAATCATTCCGGATCACTCCCATTTTGATGACGCTAGTGTGACGTAAGCTTCATCAGTGAAGAGACTATAATCAGTAGTTTGCTTTCGGGTTGGCTTTAGCTCAGCGGTTACTTCGAGAGAGCATTCAGCTTACATAATCGCTCTCGCTTGCGAGAGTGGTTCGAGTCCCGCGGGCGCTCCCCAGCCCTTTTCTTTGCCGCTCTCTCAGCTTCATTTTCGCAGTGATCAGCCTTGATACTGTTTCGAGATTCTTCCCCTGCCCAACACACCAAAGACACTGTGTTTCCATACGATTTTCAGTTCCGTTTCAATCAGGAACCAGTGCTCCTTGGAGAAATGCTAGGATCGGGGCAGGAAATAACGGAGATGAACCCCAGAGTACTTTGTAGTGCCAGAAAGTAAGGAAGTGCTAAAAATCAAACACACAAAATACCAACCGAAAACAAAAAAGCTTACCTTCAAAATGGATGTTTAGTGATGTGGTTTTGTTCCAATAGTTACTGTATGCTTGTATCTTCCCTTCTGTCCTCAAATTCTGTTTCCTAGGGCTATATAATTTGTCAGCTGTATCTTGACTGCATTCTATAACAATCAGTTATTTTATCCTTTTTTCCCTTTCCTCACTTCTATTTTTTTAGTCATGTTGTTTTTACAAAAAGAAAATTTCATACTGTTTTCCACCCTTGTCATTATTTTTATTTTAGTTGGAGGTCTACAACTTACTATATTTAATGCTCACCATCATAAAGCTTTCTGAGTTTTCCCCTTTTGCCCAGTTAGTTGAATGAGCCCATTCTCTAGTAAATCCTTAAGAGAGGCTCCTGAGCCTGAGAGGCTCCTGAACATTTGAGTTCTTGAATATTTATATATTTAGCCCCCCTCTATATCTATGACATTGCTTCACTCTGCTTTGTTTATTCATTTGTTTTGTTTTTTTAGATTCCTATTATAAGTGAAATCATGTGGTGTCTGTATTTCTCTGTGTGATTTATTTCACTTAGCCTAATACCCTAAAAATTCCATTCATGTCACAAATGACAAAATTTCATTCCTTTTTTGTTGCTGGGTAATATTCCATTTTATATATATACACATCTTCCTTATCCATTCATCTAGGTTGCTTTCATATCTTTGCTATTATGAATAATGCAGCAATGAACACAGAGATGAATAAATCTTTCCAAATTAATGTCTTTGTTTTCTTTGGATAAATTCCCGAAGGTGGGAATGCTGGGTTGTCTGGCAGCTCCATTTTTAACTTTTTGAGAAATAGCCATTCTGTTTTCCATAGGGCTGCACCAATTTATGATCCCACCCAACAGTGCATGAGAGTTTCCTTTTCTACACATCCTTGCTAGCACTTACTGTTTGTTGATTTATTGATAACAGCCATTCTGAGGTGATATCTCATTGTGGTTTTAATTCGTATTTTCCTGATGATTAGTGATGTTGAGCATCTTTTTATGTCTCAGCCATGTACATGTCCCCTTTGGGGAAATGTCTATTCAGGCTCTCTGCACATATTTAAAAAGATTTTATTTATTTATTTTTAGGGAGATGGGTAGAGAGGGAGAAAGAGATGGGGAGAAACATTGATGTAAGAAACACTGATCAGCTGCCTTCTGCACACAGCCTGCCAGGGAATGAACCTGCAACCCAGTTATTTGCCCTGACTAGGAATCGAACTGGTGATCTCTTGGTCTGTGGGGTGACACCCAACCAACTGAGCCACACTGGTCAGGGTCCTCTCTCTATTTTTTTATTGCCTTGTTTTGTTTTGTTTTGTTTTGGTGTTAAGTTGTATGAGTTTTTAATATATTTTGGCTGTTAACTCCTTATTAGTATATCATTTCCAAATATCTCCTTCCATTCAGTAGGCTTTTTGTTTTGTTGATAGTTTACTTTGCTGTGGAAAAACTTTTTAGTTTGATGTAATCCCATTTGTTTATTTTTGCTTTTGTTGATCTTGCTGGAGGAGACATATCCAAAAAAACACTGCTAAGATTGATGTCAGAGAATTTACTGTCTATGTTTTATTCTAGGAGTTTTATGGTTCCAGGTCTTCCATTTATGTCTTTCATTTACTTTGAGTTTATTTTTGTATGTGGTATAAGAAAGCAGTTCAATTTCTTTTGTGTGTGTGTGTGTGTGTGTATCTGTCCAGTTTTCCCAATACCACTTATTGAAGAGGCTGTCTTTACCTCACTGTACATCCTTGTCTCCTTTGTTGTAGACTAATTGACCATATAAATGAGGATTTATTTCTGGGCTAGTTTTTACATATTTGAGACTGATTTCTATAGCCTTGGTACTTGCAGGACATATTGCCTGGATATAAAATCTTGGTTGACATTTCTTTTCTTGAGTTTTTAAAAACCTCTTTGCTGCCTTTCTATGTTGTTGTGGAAATTGATACCAACCTGGATTTTTGTCCTTTCATAAATGATTTGGTCTTTTTGCCTAAGGCCCAGAGGATTTTTCTTTCAAATCTAATTTATTTACTGAGATATATCTCAGAGTTAATCTTTCCATATCAATTTTCCTGGGTTCACAGAAGACCCTTTTGATGTGCAGATTTAAGTTTTATTTTCAGGAAGCTTTTCTGTATTATAATTTTGAATACTATTACATATGTTCCATTATTTTGTTTTTCTTCTTTGGGGACTATATAAGATACTTTGGAACTTCTCTGTATCTAGCACCTTCTATCTGATCCTTCTTACTGCTTTCTTGATTTTGTTTTTATTTTCTTGGCTGTTTTAATACCTTTCCTCAATACCAGTGATTGTATTTTAAGTAAAATCTCTTCCCCTTGGACATCTTATGATGTCATCTTCTCCTCCCCTCGGGATGATTTCGCTTTTTCTTCAGTTTCTCTTGATTTTGACTAACTCTTGTCTTTGATCTTTGGGTTTTTTTTGTCCACTTCCTCTCTGACTTATTATTATTATTTAGAGAGAGGGGAAGGGAGGGAGGACTAGAGGGAAAGAAACATCATTGTGAGAGAGAAACATTGATTGGTTGCCTCTCGCACATACCCCAACTGGGGACTGGGCCACAACTCAGGAATGTGCCCTGACTGGAACTTGAACCTGTGACCTTTTGCTTTGTGGAACGATGCCCAACTAACTGAGCCATACCAGTCAGGGCACAGTTCTGGAGTTTTTAACAAATATTTCCACTATTAGAGTATCATAACACAATAGTTTCACTGCCCTAAAAAATGCCATGTGCTCCACCTACTAATCCCACCCTCACTCCAAATCTAAATTCTGGTAATCATCTTTTTACTGCCTCCATAATTTTGCCTTTTCCAGAGTGACATATAATTGGACCATATAGTATGTAACCTATTCAACTGGCTTTTTTTGACTTAGCAATATGCATTTAAGTTTTCTCTATTTTTTTCATGGCTTAATAGCTCATTTCTTTATTACTCCATAATATTCTAATTTAATGTACCACATCTTGTTTATCCATCTATTATAGGACACATTGATTGCTTTCAATTTCTGGTAATTATGAATGAAACTGCTATAAATATTTGTATGCAGGGCTTTTTTGTGGACATAGTTTTCAACTCATTTAGTTAAATACCTAGAAGCATAATTGCTGGGTCATATGATAACCTTATGTTTAGTTTTCTAAACAACTGTTGAAATATTTCAAAAGTGGATGTACCATTTTTCATTTCCATCAACAATAAGTGAGAGTTCCTATTGGCCCATATTCTTGTAACCATTTGGTATTGTCATTGTTTTGGATTGTAGCCATTTTAATAGGTATGTGATGTTATCTCATTATTGTTTTAATTTGCATTTCTCTAATGACACATGATGTTGAACATCTTTCCACACACTTTTTTTTTTGTGGCCATTTGTATACCTTCTTTGGTAAAATGTCTGTTCAGAGTTTTTGCCCATTTTAAAATTGAGTTGTTTGTTTTATTGTTAAATTTTAAGAGTTCTTTGTATATTGTCTTTGTTTGGGCTGCTGTAACACACACACACACACACACACACACACACAAAATGAGTGGCTTATAAATAGCAGAAATTTATCTCTCACAGTTCTGGAGGCTGGGAAGTCCAGGATCATGGCATTAGCAGATCCATGTTTGGTGAAAGCTTCCTGTTCATAGACTGCCATCTTTTCACTTGGTGGGAAGGAACTGGGGAGCTCTGTGAGGTCTCTTTCATAAAGACACTAATCCAATTAATGAAGGTGGAACCTCGCAAAGGTCCCACCTCCCCAAGACCCCATCTCCTAACATCATTACATTGGAGGTTGGTATTTCAACACGTGAATTTAGGGGGACACAAACATTTATTCTATAGGATATACAGGGTCCGGCAGAAGTAAGGCCTGCTTGAATGTGGTTGGTAGGATAATAATATGGGTGTAATAATCTATAGTTTTAATTTGAACATTTCACCTAAAATGTCATATGGTGTGCTTGAGTGTGATATCATTATGTTATAGAATTACATACTTATGATTTTGTAACAAAAGATTTTGTAATAAAAAGGAGTCTTATTTGTGCCAGACTCTGTATTTTAGATACAGGTAGCTTCTTTATAAGAAATGTGTTTTGCCAAAATTTTCATCCAGTCTGTGGCTTGTGTTTCCATTCGCTTAAAATTATGTCTCTTCCCGGGCTGGTGTGGCTCAGTGGGTTGGGTGCTGGCCTCAGAACTGAAGGGTCACCTGTTTGGTTCCCAGTCAGGGCACATGCCTGGGTTGCAGGCCAGTGGGGGCATGTGGGAGGCAGCCAACTGATGTTTCTCTCCCTGTCTTTCTCCCCCCTTTCCCTCTCTCTAAAAAGTAAATACAATCTTTAAAAATAATATATATTATTATATATTAAATATATATAAAACATATTATATATTAAAATAATATATATATTATGTTTAAGAAAATGTCTTTCATAAGGCAGGAGTTTTAAATTTTAACAAAGTCCAACATCAGTTTTTTCTTTCTTATACTGTGCTTTTGGTGTTATATCTAAAAATTCATCACCAAACTCAAGGCTGTCTAAATTTTCTCCCATGATTTATTCTAGCAGTTTTATAGTTTTGCATTTTACATTTAGATCTACTGATTCATTCTGAGAGTTTAGTTTTGTGACAGGTATAATGTATGTGTCTAGATTCTTTTTTGTTTGTTTCCGTTTGGATTTCCAGTTACTCCAGCACTGGACATTCGCTGAAAAGTTCAGTGCTGGATGTCCAATGGACATTTTCTCCATTGAAACAGTTGGCTATATTTATGTGGGTCTATTACTGGGTTTTCTATTCTGTTCTGATGATCCATTTATCTATTTTTTTTTGTCAATATTACACTGTCCTTCTTGAAATGTTTTTTTAAAGGATGGTTTTTAAAATTTTATTTATTTATTTATTTATTTATTTATTTATTTATTTTTAGAGAGAAGGGAAAAAAGGGAGAGGGAGAGAAACATCAATATGTGGTTGCCTTTCATGCACCCCCTACTGGGGACCTGGCCCACAACTCAGACATGTTCCCTGACTGGGAATCGAACTGGCGATCCTTTGGTTAGCAGGCTGGCACTCAATCCACTGAGCCACACCAGCCAGGGCTGAAACATTTTTTAAAAATTAAATTTATTGGGGTAACATTGGTCAATAACATTATATAAGTTTCAGGTATACAACGTTATAATACAACATCTGTATATTCCATTGTGTACTCACTATACCATATACAGGGTGGGGCAGAAGTAGGTTTACAGTTTTGAATATGTGAAACAAAGAGTTTATTCGTGTATTATTATTTATTAATTATTGTATTATTTTCCACATGGACACTGTAAACCTACTTTTGCCCCACCCTGTATTTGATGCCCTCTACACTTTTATCTACCATCCCTAATCCTCCTTTCCCTCTGGTAACCACCATCCTGTTTTCTATCTATGAGTTTGTTTGTTTTGTTTGTCCATTTGTTCCTTTTTGTTTTATATCCTGCATATGAGTGAAATCATGTGGTTCTTGTCTTTTTCCACCTTACTTATTTCACTTAGCATAATACGCTCAAGATCCATCCATGTTGTTGCAACTGGCCATGTTTCATTTTTTTAATGGTTGAGTAGTATTTCATTGTATTTTTTAAAGTATATTTTATTGATTATGCTATTACAGTTGTCCCATTTTTTCCCTTTCCTTTATTCCCCTCTGCTCTGCACCCCTATCCCACCAGCACTACCCTGCCCCCTTAGTTCATGTCCATGGGTCATACATATAAGTTCCTTGGCTTCTCCATTTCCTATACTATTCTTAACTATTCCCCCTGTCTATTTTGTACCTACTATTTATGCTTCTTTTGCCCTGTACCTTTTCCCCCATTTTTGCCCCATCCCCCACCCCTTCATGTGATCCCCATTTCTGTGATTCTTTTCCTGTTCTAGTTGTTTGCTTAGTTTGTATTTGTTTTTGTTTTTTAGGTTCAGTTGTTGATAGTTGTGAGTTTGTTGTCATTTTACTGTTCATGGTTTTGATCTTCTTTTGCTTAGATAAGTCCGATTAACATTTCCTATAATAAGGGCTTGGTGATGATGAAATCTGTTAACTTGACTTTATCTGGGAAGCACTTTATCTGCACATCCATTCTAAGTGATAGCTTTGCCTAATAGAGTAATATTGGATGTAGGTCCTTGCCTTTCATGACTTTGAATACTTCTTTCCAACCCCTTCTTGCCTATAAAATTTCTTTTGAGAAATCGGCTGATAGTCTTATTGAAACTCCTTTGTAGGTAACTGTCTCCTTTTCTCTTGCTGCTTTAAGATTCTCTGCTTATCTTTAATAATGGGTAACATAATTATGATGTGCCTTGGTGTGTGCTTCATTGGGTCCAACTTGTTGGAGATTCTCTGAGCTTCCTGGACTTCCTGGAAGTCTATTTCCTTTGCCAGATTGGGGAAGTTCTCCTTCATTATTTTTTCAAATAAGTTTTTAATTTCTTACTCTTCCCCTTCTCCTTCTAGCACCCCTATGATTCAGATGTTGGAACATTTAAAGTTGTCCTGGAGGTTCATAAGCCTCTCCTAATTTTTCTGAATTCTTGTTTCTTCATTCTGTTGCAACTGAATGTTTATTTCTTCCTTCTGCTCCAAATCATTGATTTGAGTCCCAGTTTCCTTCCCTTCACTGTTGGTTCCCTGTATATTTTTCTTTATTTCACTTTGCATAGCCTTCACTCTTTCCTCTGTTTCGTGACCATACTCAGCCATTTCTGTGAGCATCCTGATTACCAGTGTTTTGAACTCTGCATCTGATATGTTGGCTATCTCTTCATAGCTTAGTTCTATTTTTGGAGCTTTGATCTGATCTTTCATTTGGGCCATATTTCTTTGTCTCAGTGCACCTGTGATGTTGCAAGGGGTGGAGCCTTAGGTATTCACCAGGGTGGGGCAACGCACGTTTTGCCTTGTGGTGCTGCATGTAGGGGAGGGGTCAGAGAGGGAACAATGCTACTTGTTTGCTCTTGGAAAGTTTTCAGTCATTTCTCCACTACCCACACACAAATTGGGCTCTTCTGGTCCTGATGCCCAGGTGGGTGGGTTTGTGTACATTCTAGGATCCTGTGGGTCTCTCCAATGAACACTCCTGTGAGGCTGGGGGTTTCTCTTGCTGCCACAACCCCCACAGATTTTTACTGCCAGAGGTTTTGAGGCTTTCTTTTCCTGTGCTGGAACCCTGGGTTGCGTAGTCTGTCTGGCTCCCTTATTGTTCCTCCTGGTTATCCACATGCAAATGTGGGACTTCCAGCCACGTCTTGCCTGCCCAGTCCTCCAGCTGCTGCTTTGCCGCATGTCCTCTCCACCCCAGCTGCCTGTCTCCGTACCTACTAACAGTCTGAATGAATGTTTCTTCTTTAATTCCTTGGTTTTTGGACTTCCATACAGTTTGATTTTCTGGCAGTTCTTGTTGTTTTCTGTTTTTAAATTAGTTGTTGTCCATCTTTTGTTTGTGAGAGGAGGCAAAGTGTATCTACCTACACCTCCATCTTGGCTGGAAGTCAGTATTTCATTGTATATATGTTCCACATCTCTTTTATCCAATCATCCATTAAAGGACACTTAGATTGTTTCCAAGTCTTGGCCTTTGTGAATAATGCTGCAGTGAACATGGGGGTATATATATTTCTTATGAGTGTTTTTAAATTTTTCAGGTATATGCCCAGAAGAGGGATTGCTTGGTCATATGGTAGCTCTATTCTTAATTTTTGAGGAACATGCATACTGTTTTCAATAGAGGCTGCACCAAATTTACTTCCCACCAGCAGTGCACAAGGGTTTCCCTTTCTCCACATCCTCTCTAACACTTGCTATTTCTTGTCTCATTGATAATAGCCATTCAAACAGGTATGAGGTGGTATCTCATCGATACCATACTGTCTTTGTTACTGTAGCTTTATACTAAGTCTTGAACTCAGGCAGTGTCATTCCTCTGATTTTGTTCTTCTTCAATATCATGTTGACTATTCTGGGTCTTTTGCCTCTTTCTAGAAAAATCAGTTTTTCAACAGCCACAAAAAAACTTGCTGGGGTTTTGATTGGATTGCACTGAATCTATAGATTATTTTGGGAGAAACTGACATCTTAATAATATGAATTTTTCTATCAATGAACATAAAATATCTCACCATTTATTTAGATTTTTAAAAATTTCTTTCATCAGAGTTTTGTAGTTTTCCTGATATTGAGTCTTTGCATGTTTTATTAGATTTATACCTAGTTATTTCAATTATTTTGGGGCTAATATAAATGGCATTATGTTTTAAATTTCAAATTTTAATTGTTCATTGCTGGTATATAAAAGAATAATTGACTTTTGGATATTAACTTTGTATCCTGCAAATAATTTCTTATTAGTTCCAGGAGTTTTTTGTTGATTCTTTGGGATTTTTCTGCATAGACAATCAATCATATCATTTGCACACATAGATTTATTTGTTTCTTGCCAATATGTATATGTTTTATTTCCTTTCTTTGTCTTATTGCACTAGTTAGGACCTCCAGTATGATTCTTCCAGTATGACTAGAAGTGGTGAGAGGGGACATCATTGTCCTGTACCCAGTCTTAAGGGAAAACTATCTAGTTTTTCACCATTAAGTATAATATTAGCTGTATGTTTTTTGTAGATTTATTTTATCAAGTGGAGGAAATTCCTCTCTATTCCTTGTTTTCTAAACTTTTTTTTAAGTATGAATGATGTTGGATTTTGTCAAATGCCTTTTTCTGCATATTTTGATACAATCATGTAACTTTTCTCCTTTTAGCCCATTGATGTGATAGATTGCACTAATTGATATTTTATTGTATTTTTTCCATTACCACTTATCCCCCATATACCCTCTTCCACCCCCACCCATCCCCTCCCTCCCTACATTAATTGTTTTTCAAATGTTGAGTCACCTTTGCATATCTAGAATAAATCCCACTGGGCCATGGTGTATACTGTATTTTTCTGTGTATAATGCACAACTACATTTTTGATCCAAACTTTCAGGGGAAAAGTTTTTTGTTTTAATTTTTTAATTCAACTATTTATTTATTCATATTTAGATACTTGTCTTTTTGTATTATAAAAGAATTTTAGCATTTATTTTTGAATATATTATAGTACAAGAAATTTCATGTAACAGATAATTACAAAACAGGAACAGAGGGGTTGGGGGACTGGGTGAAAGATGGGAGGGAGATTGGGGATACAGGTGAAAAAGGTGAAGGAATTAAAAAGAACAAGTTGGTAGTTATAGAATAGTCATGGGGAGGTAAAGTACAATATAAGGAATACAGTCAATAATAGTGTAATAATTATATGTGGTGTCAGAAGGCTTCTAAATTTTTTGGGGTGATCACTTAGTAAGTTATATAATGTCCAATCACGGGGTTATATACCTGAAACTAATATTATATGCCTACTGTAATTGAAAAATAGAAAATTAGTCCTAGCTGGTGTGGCTCAGTGGACTGAGCACCAGCCAGAGAACCAAAGGGTGGCTGGTTCAATTCCCAGTGTAGGGCCCATGCCTGGATTGCAGGCCAGGTCCCCAGTAGGGGGCACACGAGAGGCAACCACACATTGATGTTTCTCTCCCTTTCTTCCTCCCTCCCTTCTTCTCTCTAAAAATAAATAAATAAAATCTTTTAAAAAATTATTTAGTCAAGTGTGGACAAAAAGGGGACCACATACTAAACTGGTAAACTCAGGGAAAGCATGCATGGCAGCTTTACGAATTCAGAGGCTAAAGGTAATCACATAGAATTGCCTGAAATTAAAACTTCCTAATTTAAAGTGAGTCATGGTGGGTAGTCATGTCCTAGGCTGGTGTCTTCCTTGACAAAGGTCAATCTTTTCCTTTACTGAGCCTGTCTATTATCTCTCTGCATCTAATATAACATACCTTTGAGATGTCTGAATAATCCCTTTTTCCAGACCCCCCAACACAATCTCCCGCCAGAGCACAAGACCACAGAACCGCTCATTGTTATCTTGTTCCCTGACATTTCATCTCTATGTGCTATAATATTAATTGTTAATTAACCTATACCCACTAATGTAAAAGAAGTATTTGTCTTTTCATATTACTCTATCCAATCCCAGAGGTTTCCCTACTTTGCTTTCTCCTGCCTCCCTAAACTATCACCAATGTATTTCATGTAACCCTCCTTATGTAACAGAGAGGGCAGACCAAATCACTGACAGAAGGCTGAGGACAGGGAGAAAACCCTAAGGTGAAACTGAAGGTTAGAAGTAGCTTGCCCTTCCTCTGAAGGGAGGGGTTTCTGGAGAAAGGAGCTTGTACAGAACATGTGTGACTGGAGGCTTTAACCCCTTGCTAAACATGGTGACCAGAAGAGGGACAAAGGCAAATATGGCTGACACCAGCTCTCATTGGTTGGAAATCTGGACACTCCCACTGGCTTTCTGTGCACATAGGATTATGGGAGAGGACTTTTAAATAGAGTGAGTTGGGAAGCAAAAAGTTAGTTGGTTCTCTCCCCTCCACTGGTGGGCAGGCACTTCAACAGTTGCCAGCAGGCCTGGTGGCCAGTGTGGACCTATGAGAGGAGGTCTGGGGACACACACTCTAAAAGATGCTTGAAGCTGGACAGCAACTGGAGACTAGCTAAGCCACCTATGTTTAAGATACTTTTGGGTGGGAAAAGAGATTCCTGGCACAAACTTGAACTGAGCTGGCAGAGGGTGACAGAGTGATTTTCCTGTGGATGTCTTAGACCAAAGTTTATGTGCATTCTTCAGTTGTACAGGTTCTTGTTTTTGCGTTATCTTCAGTTCTTGAACCTATGTAGTGTTTGTAAGGACAAATATTTAAATAGCTACTTTTGATGTCATACTCTGACTTTTTCTTTCCCCTTGCTTTTGAATATTTTATTTATTTTTAGAGAGAGAGGAAGGGAAGGAGAAAGAGTGGGAGAGAAAGATTGATGTGTGAGAGAAGCGTCAGTTGCCTCTCACATGCTCCCAGCTTGGGCCCTGGCACGCAACCCAGACATGTGCCCTGACCAGGAATTGAACCAGCACCTTCAGATAGCAGGCTGGTGCTCAGTTCACTGAGCCAAACCAGCCAGGGGTCCCCTTACTTTTGTTATCCAGATATTTTAGGCAGAAACTTGCTATTAAACAAGAGGTTCTTTTCTTTTTCACCAAACTGAGTCTTTGGAGATTTGCCTGGTAGGTGGTGAGTGGTAGGACCCTCCCTTCCGGTTGGGTTCAGTAACACTTATGACTCCTCCTTTGGTTGTGATATATAAAATAAGGTGCAAAGCTGCCATTCTCTGGAGCATTTTTTCATTTGATGATATTTTGCTTCCTGGAAACTATCAATTTGGCTCAAAAACACTCATAAAAATTCGTACAGGTTTCAATGGTTCTTATGTTGACACAAATCGCACCACCCCCAAAACCTAATAATTTTTAGGCTTATTAACTGCCAGGCATTGTTATTAGCTACTTGTATTAACCCAAATTAAAAACTTATAGCATGGGTATAGTATTATTATCTGTCTCATTTTGCAGAAGGGGAAATTGAGGTACAGAAAACTAAATTGCCCAGGGTTAAACAGCAAGTGAATGGTGGAGCCCAGCAGACCCTAGAGTCATTGCTTTTTACCATTACACAAGTCCTTCTCAAAGTTTAATGGACAAGTGATTCATGTGAGAATCTTGTTAAAATACAGATTCAGATGAAGTAGATCTGGGTAGACCTAAGGTTTTGCATTTGGAACAAGTTCTCTGGTGAAGCCAAGTTGGCTGGTCTGAGAACAATACTTTGAGTAGCCATATACTCTCTATCCGCCAAGGGCTCTCCTTAGGTCACTGCTGCCACAAGCCGAGCAGGCTCAGAAAGATTTTATGAGGCCCCCTATACCTCTCAGGTGACTTTGAAACTTGGGAGGATCCAACCTGTTTACAACTTATTTACTATTAAAAATTACAGTGGACTCATTTCAAAAATACATGAATTTTAATCTCTATTAATGGCCTTGAGAACTGCTCAGCGAGGAGCAGGTGAGAGGGTAGAGTGTCCATTCTGGATCACACTGGAGAAGCTCAAGGCTTGGAGGCTGAGGGCCATCACAAAGACTCAGTTCTCCCTGAATCTCTCTCAGAAAGGGCATGTTGAGTGTGCACAGCATGGGGAGGCATGAGCTGCTCAGATTTTCCAAGGCAGCATCTCAATGGCAGGAAGTGATGCTGTACCTTAGATAGTCTGAGTTGGAACTAGATTTATTATATGATAAAGTATGGAAAAATTCAGGAAAGTTTCCACATTAGTCTGCAGTATTTTGGGGTTTCTTTTACTATATAAATAATATTTTAATTAATTTTGGCAATACCTCAAAATATGGAGAATTTACAAGTACATATTAATACTTCCTGCAAATAAATAAGATATAAACAAGCAGCCCAGCAGAAAATAGATAAAGCATATAAACCCTAGAATGTAAGCAAAAAAACTCCACAAAACAAGCAAACAAACAAAAAGCTGCCCTGGCCTGTGTGACTCAGTTGGTTGGGCATGATTCTACAAAGCAAAAGGTCACCAGTTCAATTCCTGGTCAGGTCACATGCCTAGGTTGTGGGTTCTCTCCCAGTTGGGGCATGTATACGAGGTGGCCAATTATGTTTCTTTCTCACAGTTGATGTTTCGCTCTCTTCCTTCCACTCTCTCTAAAATAAATAAATAAATAAATAAATAAATACATAAATACAGGAAGGAAGGATGGAAGAAAGAAAGAAAGAGAAAGAAAAAAAGAAAGAAAGAAAGAAAGAAAGAAAGAAAGAAAGAAAGAAAGAAAGAAAGAAAGAAAGAAAGAAAGAAAGAAAAAAGTTTTTAAAAAGCTCTCATGGATTTATGTTGTTTTGTTCATTCCTATATATCTGGGGTCTAAAACAATGCCTGGCAAACAGGGCATGTTCAATAAGTTATTATTGACTGGGCACCAAATTCATGGGGAAATTATAATTGGCTTGTGAATGTATAAAGGATTCTCAGCATCTCTAGTAATTAGGAAATCATAAATTATATCTTATTTTCCTCATCTGGTGAAAAGTTAAGTAGATTAATTACAAGTTCATTTGGAGGGTATTTTGGCAGATCTACCAAAAAATTCAAATCTACAAACTTCCTATCAAGTAATTCCACTCTTAAGCATTCATCCTAAAATCATGCTGGCACATATGTGCAAATGTGCATAATAATGTTTCATTGTGACCTTTTTCTGAATAGCAAAACACTGGATGTGACATAACTATTCATTTAAATTGTGTTTGACATGTAGATTATGATGTATTCATAAAAACACAAGAACGTACTGACACAAAGAGATTTCTAAGTACTACAGGTAAACTAAAAGTTCTAGAACTATGCTACAAACCAAACAAGAGACCAAGAAAACAATCATGATATTGTATAATGTGGTTGTGTACTTACCTACTTATGTATGTAGTTGAATATAAAAAGTTTTAAAGGGATAAAGACTAAAGTGTTACCAGTGGTTAACTCTGGAGAGAGAAGTGGAAATTGAGAAGGAATATTGTATGCTCTATATATTCCTGCGTATCTTGTTTCTTTTCAAGAATCAGTTGTAATTTAAAGAATTGAAATATTTGAAAAATAGAGCAGGATAATTAATTCTTGCTTTCCACAATCATATAATATATGGGAATTCAGCAGAGGATAATACTCTATTATTCAGCAAAGGATAATAATCTATTATAGTTACCCAGATATTTACCACTTATTTTGCTCTTACTTCATTTCTGATATTCCAAATTTCTCCCTGGTATAATTTCCTTCCTGGTAATGAAGTCTCTTCTTTCTTTTTCTTCACCTGATAATGTCTTTATTTCACCTTATTTCCTGACAAATACTTTTGCTGGATACAAAATTCTGGGTTGATAGTACTTTTCTTACAGCACTCTAAAAATGTTCTCTTTTTCCTGGCCTCCATTGTTTTTGATAAGAAACCCATAGTCACTTGAATAATTGTTCACCTATATAAAATGCATTGTCTTCTCATTACTTTCAGGTGTTTCTTTCTGAGTGTCTGATATTGCTTGCTTGCTAATTTATTATTCATTTATTTCTACTGTTGACACTATTACAGATGTCCCTACTTCCCCCTCCTTTGCACCCACCTCCACCCACCTCCCACCCTTCCTTCCCTCTGACCATCACCACAGGTTCTTTAGTTTTCAGAAGTTTGGTAATGATGTCTCTGGGTATATATTTCTTTGATTTTGTTCTGTTTGGGGTTTACTAAGCTTTTTATGTAAGAGTGTCTTTTGCCAAATTTGAGAAGTTTTTAGCCATAAATTATTTAAATATTTTTCTTTTTTTAAAAAAAGATTTTGTTTATTTATTTTTAGAGAGGGGGAAGGGAGGATGAAAGAAAGGGAGAGAAACAGTAATATGTGGTTGCCTCTTGCGTGCCCCCTACTGGGGGCCCGGCCCACAACCCAGGCATGTGCCCTGACTGGGAATCGAACTGGTGACCTTTTTGTTCACAGGCCAGCACTCAATCGACTGAGCCATATCAGCCAGGGCTACATATTTTTCTGCTTTATGTTTTTTTTCGTCTTTTCTGGAATGCTGATGATGCAAATATTTTATCTTTTGGCATTACCCTTCAGGTTTCTGAATTTTTGTGTTTTTTTTAAATCCACTTTTCTCTGTTGTTCAGATTAGATTATTTCTCTTGGTATGTCTTCAAGTTCACTGGATTTTTTCTCTGACATATCCATTCTGCTGTTGAGCCATTTAGTGAATTTATTTTGGTTATTGTATTTCAGTTCTAATATTTGCATTTGGTCTTTCTTTATATTTTCTATTTTGCTGCTGAAATTTTTCATTTATTACAAGATTGTCCACTCTTAATTTCTAGAGCACAGTTAGAATATCCTTGTCTGATAATTCCAACATCTGAGTCATCTTGGAACTGGTGACTGTTATTGAATTTTCTCTTGTGATTTTAGAGTTTCTTGGTTTTTCATATGCCATATAATTTTGGATTCTATCCTAGATACTTTGAATACCATGTTATGAGATTCTTGGTCTTGTTTCTATCATAAGGAGAATATTGTGGGTTTTTTTGTTTTGTTTTGTTTTATCAGGAGATTGACCAAGTTAAGTTTAGGCCTCAAGTTCTAACCTATCTTCTATTGGCTGGGGTTCTAAGTTGTGTTTTCAAAGTGATTGCGGTGCTATTTGCATCAGTCTTGCAGGTGTGCCACCCAGTGGTCAGCCTTGGATCTGGGCAGTGGTCTGCTCCACACATTAGCTCTTAAAGTGGGTGGCATGCTGTTTAGAGCGAGGCCCACATCTTGGAGGTAAGCCAATGAGTATAAATAGTGATAGAAGGAGTGGTAAACACACAATATAATATGCAGAAGATGTATTGCAGAATTGCTTACCTGAAACCTATATAATTTTATCAACCAATGTCACCCCAATACATTTAATTAAAAACAGCACAAAATACTATTAAAAAAATTAAAAACAAAAAGCAACAGGGATTTGTTCAATGTTTTTGGGACCATAAATCCCCTGCGCAGAGAGAAGGATTCCTCTTCCTCAGAATTTTAGGCAGCTGCTTTGTACCTGGGGATTTGTCAGGACAAAAGGGAAAAAAGAAAAAAAGAGAACCCCTACTAACACCTGTGAACTCTAATACTCACTCTTCTTTCTGCTTTTGAGACCAGAAGGAGGAATATTCTATTAGCACTCTTGTCTTCAGCTGGTATGCACTTCTGGATTTCAGGCTGCCTTTGAGTCTAGATTGGGCAGCATCAAAGGAGGAGAACAGTGCTGGTTTAGTGGAACTTCAAATTTTGGTCTCTTTTCCACATCTGCCTGCTACATTCTATCTAGCATTTACAATTATATTCACTAGGAAATGCAACTATACAAGGTGGAGTGTAATTACTCCATTTTCCTTGGAATCATAATTTTCTTATTTTTTATGTAATAGCTTCCGTCAGAATCTGCATTTTTTAAAAAAACTGTATCATTTCAAAAGTTGGACAAATAAAAATTGTCCAATAATTCGACATATCATTTGTGCAACCAAAACCACAAGTGTCATATTTGAGAACAGATTTAATTTTATTAGGTATGATAACCCTGTCATAAAGAAGCATGAGTTGTATTTCATATGTGGAACCAATGCCTCAGATGCTTGTTAAGTATCTGGTCTGACATCCGTCCTTTGGGGCTTATGAATCTTAGCCTTACAAAGAATAAGGAATGTTACTTATTGGCAGCCCAGGAATTGTAGCAAATTTTGGAAACAGAATAAAGAAGATATTACTCACAGTCACTGGTGCTGAAGACAGAGCATGATTGAGATAAATACCTGGGTTTTCTTTTTTAAAAAGATTTTATTTACTTATTTTTAGAGAGAGGGAAAGGGAGGGAGAAAGAGAGACACATCAATTGTTTGCCTCTTCAATGCTCCCTGACTGGGACGGATCCTGCAACCCAGGCATGTGCCGTAACGGGGAATCAAATCAACAACCTTTTGCTTTATGGGGACAACGCCCAACCAGCTGAGCCACATGGGTCAGGGCTTGGGTTGGTTTTCTAACATTGGAATAGATGAGCAAACAAGACAACATCTGTGGAAGGTAACGAGTATTGAAAATTCAATTTATATTCCTTACACGATATCTTAACAACTTTTAATTGTATAGAACTAGTATTGGCTCAGTGCTGTATGGCTCTGGATTTATTTACCACACCAAGACTTATGTGTGTTAGTGGAAATCAATGGCGGAGAAATGAATGGAAGTCACACTAACCTCCCAGAACCAATCTGGAATTACAACTAAATTGTGGAGAAATCATCTGAAATAAACAACTGAACCATAGTGAGAGAGGAGCCTTATAACCTTGGACAGACAAAACAATCAGCTTTAGCATAATCTAACTGGTAAGGAGTGTGGTGGAGACTTGAAAAGGCGGGCGGAGTGCCCATGGGTGGCAGCACCAGAGGGATACTGAAATGGATCCTCCTGAGAAAAGTGGGGTCTAAACCATAAGTGGGGATCACCAGCCTACAGCACAAGAGCCCAAAAAGTACACGGATAACAGCCAGCTGTGAAAAGCAGCAGGGTTGCTCTCCGCCAGAGATGGGTGGCTGGAGACACAAAGAGCCTTTTAAAGGGCCAATGCATGAGTATATATCAGCAGCCACTCACCCTGGTCTCTGGCAAAGGCAGGGGTAGAGTGGGCTATAGATACCTCAGGAGAGGCTGGAGAAGGAGGTTTTGGGGAGAGATCTGAGAGAATAGCTGGTGGGATCCTGGTGCTGACTCATCCCTCATATGGCAGCAGCCATCTTGCTCAGGCAGATCACTCCTCTGAGTGGCAGCATCATGAGAGGACCCAATAACCCTGCCCCCAGGAAGGACTCTGCCCCACCCTGTGGTGCCTAAGCCTAACTTCTGAGTGCAGAGTGACTAGATTAAGAACTGAAGGAGACAGCCACAGACAGTAGATTCCTGGAAGTCTCAAAAGACTGCCTAAGGTCAGACAGGGTCAATATATATCATCAGAGGTATATCCAGAAAGGAAAAACAGTGATCTCCTACCATAGAAGTTCACACCACAAAGTCAGGAAATCAGGACAGATTAATTTAAGAAGCAGAAGCAAAAAATAAGAGTCTCACAAATAATGGGAAGACAAAGAACTACCCCCCCACCCAGTCAAAGGAAAGGAGGAATCCCCAGAAAGAGAACTAACTGAAATAGAGGCAAATAAACTACCAGATGTTGGATTCAAAACAACAGTTCTAAGGAAGCTCATTGAACCCAGTGAGGTCGGAGAGAATTACAAAAAATTACAGAAAAACTATGAGGAACTTTCTGCAAACTATATCAGCATGAAAAAAAGACATAGAAACTATGAATAAGAGACAAGAGGAAATGAAGAATACAATTTCTGAATTGAAGAACACAGTAGAAGGAATCAAAAGCAGGCTAGATGAAACTGAGGATCGAATCAGTGAGCTGGAGGACAAGGTAGAAAAAAGCTCCCAGAAAGAGCGAGAAAATGAAAAAGACTCAAGAAGAATGAAGAGGCATGTAGGGAAATGCAGGACAACCTGAAATATAATATCTGTACAGTAGGGATACCAGTAGGAGACGAAGAGAATCAAGGGATAGAGAACCTGTTTGAAAAAGTAATGATGGAAATCTTCCCTAATTTGAGGAGAGTAAAAATCACACAAGTCCCGGAAGCACAGAGGGTCCCATTCAAGAGGAACCCAATGAGGCCCACTCCAAGACCCATCATCATTAAAATGGCAAATATCAAAGGCAAACAGAGAATCCTAAAGGCAGCAAAGGAGAAAGAGATAATAACATATAAGTGAGCCCTGGTATGGCTAGCAGCTGACTTCTCAACAGAAACAGTACTAGCCAGAAGGGAATGGCAAGAAATATTCCAAGTCATGAAAAGCAAAGGCCTGCAACCAAGGCTGCTCTACCCAGCAAGGCTCTCAATTAAAATGGAAGGTGAACTAAGGAGTTTCCCAGACAAAAGAAGGCTAAAAAAATACACTTCCACCAAATCAGCACTGCAAAATATGCTAAAGGGACTTCTTTAAGAAGATGAAGAAAAAGAGTCTATGAATATCGAGTTCCTTTCACAGTCACCAATACTTGATATTACCAATATTTTTAATACTTATTATTCCGATTGTGTCAATGATGTGTTATTTTAATTGCTACTTTATTATTTTTTGAAACTAAACCTGTTTTGTATACTTCTTGCCTATTTCTATTATTTTTAAAAAGCTTTAAATGACTTTTTGGTATCCTATATCTATTTTTGATTAAATGTTTGTAGAATTCTCCCCCTCAAAAAACCCCCAACTATTAACCACTTTTTAGATGTGTTGCAAATACTATCCTATTCTATTACTTGTCCTTTAACTTTTTTATGTGTATAACTATATAGTCTTAAATGTTTAATAGTCATATTGTCAATATTTTACTTCATAGCTTCTGAGTTTGAATATTTTACTTCAGGGTAAGAAAAATATTATTTTGTATTTTCTCCTAAAACTCCTTAGATTTTACATATTGATTTTAACTCACCTGAATATTTTTCGTATAATGTGTGAAATAAGGGTCTACATTTGTTTTATTTCAAGTAATAGTGGTCCATGCACTTTATTTATTGAATAAGCCTTATTTCCCCCATTGATTTGAAATATCAATTTAATCACATATTGTATTGTTAGACAGACATATATGTTTGTTTCTGTAATGCTCATTTTATTTCATTGATCTCCTTGATTATTTTGGTGCTCATGTCATGTTGTTTTAATTTCTGAGATTTTATAATGGATTTAAATTTTTTATTATTTTATAATGGATTTTGACATTTAAATAAATAAATAAATAAAATTTAAAAAAGAATTATGTGTGTTAGTGAATACCCTTTGTTTTATCTACAAATCTAGTCAAACCATCACTAAATAAAATTTGCATAAGACAGCCTTTTAGTGATGAAGAATAATATTTCAGAATTATTTATAGTCGCATAGAGGGAGTAAGAAAGTACCCAAAGCATGAAAATGAGGCAAAAAGTTAATAGTCTGACTTTTCAAAATAATTTTAGGGCATTTTCTTTTATTTTTAAAAAATATTTTATTTATTTTCAGAGAAAGGAGAAAGGAGGAAGAAAGAGATGGAGAGAAACATCAATGTGATTGAATCAGTTGTCTCTCACGTGCCCCCAGCTGGGGACCGCAACCCAGGCATGTACCCTGACAGGGAATCGAACCAGTGACCTCTCAGTTCACAAGCAAGTGCTCAATCCACTGAGCCACACCAGTCAGGGCCATTTTCTTTTTTAAAAAAGATTAAATTAATTTATTTATTTAAAGAGAGAGGGAAAGAGAGGATGAAAGAGAGAGAGAAATATTGATGCAAGTGTGCCTGGGGATGGAACCAGCAACCCAGGCATGTGCCCCTCTGGGATCAAGCTGGCGATCCTTTACCTTGTGGGATGATGCCCAACCAATGGAGCCACACTGGTCAGGGTTAGGGCATTTTCTACAAGTTTCTCTGAAGGTTGTTTTATTGTGAACAGGGACACGTAGTTGTTTAGGGTCCAGAATTTTTTCAGTTTTGCAAAACTGATTGTTATGTGATGATATCTTATCTGTCAAGTGGAACAATTAACCATCGAAGATTTGTTGTCCTGGTTAACATTAGCCATTTTGGAATTTAATTTAGCAATCATATTTTAGCATTCTTCCCATCCCCTGATTATAAAATTCGTATTTATTGTATTATTTTTGGCTACCTTTGTCATCTTTCTGGTTCTATTATCTCTCAATGAGTTAAATAAAATTGATCAGCTCACTCTCTATTTGTATGAGAATTATGTTTTTAACATTTTGAGAATTATTCTTTGACAAATTGCAGAAATTAATGTCCTCATGCTTGTATCCCTGTATGCACCTGTATGAGAATTTCCTTTGGGTACAACACTGGACTAAAACTGATGGTTTGTAAAGTATTCCACTTAATTTGATTAAGTGGCTCCAGTTGGTCTCCAGAAAGGCTGCATTAGACTACACTATAGCATTGCATGAGGTTTCCTTTATTTCCACACTTTTTCTTACTTTGTGAATTACTAGTTTTCATGTTTTTGGCATTCAGATAGGTGTAAACTGGTATATCATTTTATTTTTTAATTTTCATGTCTATAATTATTAATCAGTATTAATAGTGAGGTTTAACTTGGGGAGATTGTATTTTATGTTATATCTTTTCTTTTGATTTTCCATTTTGGTCAGTGGCCTGTATTGCCACTGTCATTCCTGTCTTTTTGTCTTTGATTTCCTTTATTTTCTAGATATTAGTTGCTTGTTTTTCAGACATTGCAACTATATTCTGCTTAGCTCTGTTGTCTGTTCACTTTGCCATGGTTTCTTCATTGAACAAAATCCTTCATTATTATGTGTCCCAGGACTCGGTCCTTAGTCAGATTCTCTACTTTATTCACACTCATTCCTTTGGTAGTATCATTTAGTCTCATTATTTTAAGTGGTATTTATATGCCAGAAATTTCCTAATTTATAACTTTGTTCTACATATTTTCTCAAAGTGCAAACTCCATGCATCCACCTGCATACTAGACATTTCCATGAGGAATGACTGATACACATCTATGACTTAATATACCTGGATCACACACTTGATTTTTCTCCCACATGTTTGCTCTTCTCACAGTCTTCTCTATTTGAATTGAAGCCAACTTTACTGTCTTCGTTGCTGAAACAATAAACTGTTGAGTCATTCTTGGCTCACTTTCTTTCTTATATATCAGGTCAAAACTAGTATATAAATTTTGTTAAAATAATTTGTCTTTGTCAACAGATATTTATTGAGTATCTATTATACACTAGGCACCCTTCTAGGATGGGTATATATCACTGAACAAAATAGACAAAAAACACAGCCCTTGAAGAACTTGTATTATGAAAAGGAGAGACAAACAATAAGTTAGAAAATAACAACTAAATTATAATTAATAAGGTGAAGATAATATATGCTTTGGCACAAAGAAGGGGTAGAACAGATTAAAAGGATCAAGAATCTGTGGGAGATGGGAAGTACATGTTGCAATATTAAATAGGATAATCATGGTAGTTCTCATTAGGAAGTTAAATTTAAGCCAAGACTTGAAAGTAAGGTGAAGGAATTAGCCTAGTGGTTTTCTGGAGGGACACATTCCAGGGAGAGGGAAAATCGAGGGCAAAAACCCTACAGAAGATGTGTGTTTGGTGTGTTCAAAGAATAACACCCATGTATGTGTGGTTGAAGCAGAGAAAGATAATAAGGAGAGCAGTAGGAAATGGGGTCAGGGTAGTAATGGGAGAATCAGACAATTTGGGCTGTGCTAGGATAAGGCTTTGCTTTGTGCTTTTGTTACCAGACAGGCACTGGCCTAGAGCGGGTCTGCCATAGGGTGGCCTGTAGTGTGTGGGTTCTTGACTTGGTGTTGGAAAGATTTCACACCACCAGTCCAGGTTATTTTGGTATCACATTTGTTTTTAAGTCTGGGGAGAGTGAAACAAAGAAAAGACTTAGGGTGGAAGAAGTAAAAAGAGAGAGCCTAGGCAGGGCTACTTTGGCTCCCTAGAAAAGTTGGAGGAAGGAGTGAGCCAAGGCGGCGCTGCTGTTAGCTCACCGGGAAGTCAGAGAGAAAGAGGGCCCTGGAGACAGGATCGGGGTAAGCCCAAGACGAGCTGCTGCTTCCCACTGCTTCCCTGGCTCCAAGTCTCCTTGGGACCCTTAGAATTTAGGGGTAAATAAAATGTTTATGCCCAATATAGTTTTAGTCCTGACGGCTTTTTAGTGTGTGTGTGTGTGTGTGTGTGTGTGTGTGTGAGAGAGAGAGAGAGAGAGAGAGAGAGAGAGAGAGAGAGAGAGAATCTTAGGGGAGGGTTTCAGCAGAATATTCAGTTTACCAGGTACATTTTTAATATGCTGATGTTTCAGAATGAGCACATAGCAGGGGTTTTGGGATTTTTTTGGTCCATTATACTGTTTTATTTTTATTTTAAGTCTGTCTGGCTTTTAATGAGGTTTTGTTATTTGTTCCCCTGACTTCATCTGTCCTTGGGTTTAGCTGGCACAAATCTCCCCAGACCAAGGAGCTTTAAGCTATGTATTCTTTGTTTAGGGAGGAGAGGTAAAACCATTCACTCTGAGGTGTCCTTGATTAGGGGAGATAAGTTTTTGATATTTACAAGCTGTCTGTAAATTGCTCAAATTATTTGGCCTTGTTTTATTTTCTTGTCTCAGTTTCTTCATTCCACTTGGCCAGGAATTTTCCTAGCTTCTTGCTATCCTGCCTCATTCTGAGTGAAACAGGAAGTTAGAACTTCTCTTTTTGGGACAGGAATGATATGGCCAAAGTCATTCTGGCTGCATATTGAAAATATGATGTAAGGAAAAAAGGCAAAGGCAGGAAGATATGATAAGAGGTTATTTAAGTAGTCCCAATGAGAGATTATGATGATTTTGACCAGGGTGGTAACGGTGGGGAAAATAAAAGTCAGATTCCCAATACTTTTTCAACTGTTGAAAATGTCAAATCTACAGAAAACTTGCAAGAATAAGACAATGAACATTTACATATATATTTTTTAAGATGTTATTTATTTTTAGAGAGGGGAAGAGAGAGAGAAAGAAAGGGAGAGAAACATCAATGTGTGGTTGCATTTCATGCGCCCCCTACTGGAGACCTGGCCTGCAAGCCAGGCATGTGCCCTACTTTGGGAATCGAACAGGTAATTTGGTCAGCAGGCCAGCGCTCAATCCACTGAGCCACAGCAGCTAGGGCCATTTACATATCTTCCATTTAAGGTTCAGTAAAATTGTCTTTTTAATTTAATCTTTATTGTATTTTTTTCATTACCATTTGGTCCCCTTTTGCCCCCCACCCCACTAAAGTTCACTAATTGTTAACAATTGCCATATTATTTATAAATATATTTGGAGGTATATATTTATATAAATATACATACTTATCTAGAGAGATTAAATGTTAAATGAGTTTTACAATTTTCCATAAATTTTACAAATATTAAATCATTTTACAGTCAAAGACATAACACTCCTACTACAATACTTCAGGTAACTGTCTTCTAAGAGCAAAGACATACTGTGATGGTTAATTTTGTGTATCAACTTGTCTGGGCCATGGAGTGCCCAGGTATTTGGTTAAGCATTATTCTAGGTGTGTCTGTAAGGGTGTTTCTGGATGAGATTAACATTTGAATTGGTAGAGTGAGTAAAGAAGATGGTCTTCCCCAGTGCGGTTGGGCCTAATCCAATCTATTGAAGGTCTAAATAGAACAAAAGGCAAAACAAGGAGAATTCACTCTCTTTGCCTGATGGTCTTTGATGTGGGAACATTACTCTTCTTCTGCCTTCAGAGTCACACTGGAACTCACACCATTAAAGGCTCTCCTAATTCTCAGGCCCTTCATACTACAGATCATAGGACTTCTCGCAACCTCCATAATCATGTGAGCCAATTCCTATTTATCGTATTGATTTAAAACTCATTGAAAATTCTTTTTTAGTGGGTAATTTTGTTTCATTTTATTTTTATTGTTTATTCTATTACAGTTTTCCCAATTTTCCTCCTTTGCCCCCCTTCACTTGGCCTACCCCTCTCTCCCTCAGTCAATCCCCACTCCACTGTCCATGTCCATGGGTCATTAATACATGTTATTTGAATCCCTTCCCCTTCCTTCCACCATTATCCTCCTCCCTCCTCCCCTCTTACAGCTATCAGTCTGTTCCATGTTTCCATGTCTCTGGTTCTGTTTTGCTCATTAGTTTATTTTTTCACTAGATTCCAGTTATAAGTGAGATCATATGCTGTTTGTCTTTCACCAACTGGCTTATTTCACTTAACATAATAGTCTCCAGTTCCATCCATGCTGTTGCAAAAGGTAGAAATTCCTTCTTTTTTCTGCTATGTAGTATTCCATTGTGTAAATGTACCACAGCTTTTTAAACCACGCATCTACTAACGGACACTTAGTCTGTTTCCAACACTTGGCTGTTGTAAATAGTGCTGCTGCGAACATAGGGGTGCTGAAGTTCTTTTGAATTGGTGTTTCAGGATTCTTAGAGTATATTCCCAGCAGTGGATTCACTGGGTCATAAGGCAGTTCCATTTTTAATTTTTTGAGTAAGTTCCATACTGTTTTCTACGATGGCTGCACCAGTCTGCATTGCTAGCAACAGTGCACTAGGATTCCCTTTTCTCCACATCTTCACCAGCACTTGTTTGTTGACTTATTAATGATAGCCATTCTGACTGGTGTGAGGTGATGTCTCATTGTGGTTTTAATTTGCCTCTCTCTGATGGCTAGTGATTTGAGCACTTTTTCATATATCTATGGGCTATCTGTATGTCCTCTTTGGAGAAGTGTCTATTCGGGTCCTTTGCCCATTTTTTAATTGAATTTTTTGTTTTTCTGGTGTTGAGTCTTATGAGTTCTTTATGTATTTTGGAGATTAGACCCTTGTGAGATATATAATTGGCAAATATGTTCTCCTGTATAGTTAGTTTCCTTTCATTTTGATGATGATTTCTTTAGCTACGCAGAAGCTTTTTAATTTGATGTAGTCTCACTTGCATATTGAAAATTCTCCTGTTAAATTTTAGATTAAGATTATTTAGTTGCCTTAAAAATCCTATTGAAGTTTTGATGTTAATGATTTTTTAAAAATTTACTTATTTATTTTTAGAGAGTGGGGAAAGAATGGAGAAAGAGAGGGAGAGAAACATTGATATGAGAGAGAAACGTCATTGATTTCTTTCTCCATGTGCCCCGACGAAGGATAGAACCCGCATCCTAGGTATGTACCATGACCAGGAATCGAACCTGAAATCTTTTGGTGCATGGGATGATGCTCCAACCAACTGAGCCACCCAGCCAGGGCCAATTGCAAGAATTTTTAATTGGAATGATATTCATATGGGGAATTTTATGCTTACAAGATTATTGGAAAGTTGTAAGTAGTAAGCTGCACAAAACTAGCATACTAGTAAAACTATTTCCTCTGAGAATGCTATTGGAGATATATCAGTGTAGTTATGGAGCTTCTTCTATCACCACAACAGCCTTTGGACTCAGAATTAAGGAGGGTGGACACTGAGTATGTAATCTAGGACTTAAAGAATCAGAGTAAGAAGTAATACACTTCATCTCAAGGCCTCTGTTTTTTGAAATGACTGAAAGTGTGAGAGCATGTTCAAAAGGTGTCAGGTATCTCAAAAGAATTTTTAACCTGAATTATTATCTACAAAAATGACTATATAGAATTGTCATTTTATGACACAATTTATAATAGAAACTCTGTAAGCAATATCATAAATACAATCTTTTTCAATATTAAGAGAAAATTTTCTCTAATTAGAAATGGTGTTATAAAAAATATGGAATGACTTTGAATAAAGAATATTGATTTATACAACTTCAGAGAACTCATACTGGTGAAAAATACAATGAATATAAGAAATGTAAAAAGATGTTTAAATTTAATTCACTCCTGACCACACCAAAGAGAATTCATAGTGATGAGAAATTTTATGAATGTTAATAATATGAGAAAGTCATTGTTTGTGTGGATAATTTAGTGAACACCAGAAAATTCATACTTGTGAGATAGCATATTAACATGAGAAATGTAGGAATGTTTTTAAAACTAATTGATTCCTCACACCAGAGAATTTGTATTTATGATAAACTGTGAATATTAGTAATGTAGGAAAGCCTTTATTGTGTCGACAAGTTAGTTAACATCAATAATTTATTTTGATGATATGGAAGGAGACTTGACTTGGTAAATATAATATACAGATGACGTATTATAGAATTGTATACATGAAACATATAATCTTATTAACCACTGTCACTCCAATAAATTCAATAGAAAGGAGAATTTATACTGATGAGAAACCTGATGAATGTAAGAAATGTGGAAGAATGTTTAAACTTACCTCAGTTCTTATTACAGAATAGAGAATTCATACTGATGAGATGTTTATGATATTAGAAATGCAATAAAGCCTTTATTGTATGTGTACAATTTGTTCACATTGGAGTATTCATACAGGTGAGAAACCATAGAAATGTAAAGAATGTGGAAATGTCTTTAGACCTGATTGAGTTCTTTCTTCACACTGGAGAATTCATACTGGTGATACATTTTATGTATATAAAGAATGAAGGAAAGTCTTTACTGTGTATGGACAAGTTAATAAACACAAGAGAATTCATACGGACGAGTAATCACAGGAATAATAAGAATGTGGAAAGGCCGTTAGACCTAAGTGAGTTCTTCCTTCAAGCCAGAGGATTCATACTGATGACAATAATTATTTTGTAAAAGATTTTTTTTATTTACTTGAGGGGAAGAGAGGGAAAAAGAGAAGGAGAGAAACATCAGTGTGAGAGATGTCAATTGGTTTCCTCTCACACACCCCCAACTGGGGACCTGGCCCACAACCCAGGCATCTGCCCTGACTGGGAATAGAACCAGCAACCTTGAGCAGGCCAGTGCTCATTCCAGTGAACCACACAAGCTAGGTTCTTAATAATTAATAATTATTAATGTAAGGGATGTGGAAACCTTTTATTGTATGTGGACAAATTAATATCAGAGAATTTATACTGGTGAGATATCTGATTAATATACTAAATGTGGGAAGTCATTTTCTTTTAGTTCTGTTTGGTTTTTTGTTGTTTATTTTGTTTTATTTTGTTTAAGATTTTATATTTTTTTAAAATTTATTTTAAGTGAGAAAAGAAGAGAGAGAGAAAGAAAGGGAGAAAATCATCAAGTGTGAAAGAAACATCAGTTGTTTTTTCCACACGCCCAACTAGGGACCTGACCCACAACTCAGGCTTGTACCATGACTCAGAACTGAACCAGTGACCTTTTGGTTCATAGGACAGTGCTCAGTCCACTGAGCCACACCAGCTAGGGCAATGTAGGAAGATATTTGAACTTACTATATATTAGAGAATTCATACTGCTGAGAAGCTTTATGAATATAACAAATTCATGAAAGCCTTTACTGTGTGGACACCTTGCACAACATCAGATCAATTAATATTGGTAAAAAACCCTATTAATGTAATCAAAATGGGAAAATGATTACTATATATCAACAGTTTACTTGAGAATAGAGTATTAGCATGGTAAGGAGCTTTTTGCATGCAAAGAATGTGTGAAGCCTTTTAAATATAATTCAAACCTTAATATATGTTGATGAATTTATACTGGTGTGAATTATAATGGATGTGGAGAATGTGAGAAAGTCATTAGTAAGGGAAGACATCTTAATATGTAAAAGGGAATCATACTGATGAATACCATATAAAATATGTAGAGAGAACTTAAGTAGTGGCTATCAAATCACTCACCTGAAATAATTCATACAGGGGAGAAATTCTATGAGTGCAAGGTATGTGGGTAGACCTTTATTTATATTAGAGGTCTTAGTTTTTATCAAATAATTAATTCTAGCAAAAACAAATTTAAGGAACGCAGAAAAGCCTTTAAGCAACATTTGCATCTTTCTCAGAACAAGAGAATTTATAATATAATTTAGTTAACTAAGAAAGCCTTTACTTTTTATGCTTTTGTTTGTAAAATATAAGAATATCTATCCTAGAAAAAAATTGGAGAATGTAGAAATTCTGCATGCTAATTTAAGCTCATATATCTTTGGCACAGTTTTACCAGGTACAGTTTGGAATTACAGTGGTCACTTTGGAGAACACTTTATGTGGACTAGATTGTACATTTTTTTAAATGTTTTATTTTATTGTATTTTTTCCATTACCATTTATACCCCCTATACGTTCTTTCACCTCAACCCACCCCTCCCCCACCTTGCCCCCTTGCAATCACCACACTGTTGTCCATGTCCACGAGTTCTTTTTCTTTTTGACTTCATCCCCCCACCGTCACTCCCACTCAGACTGTATATTTTGAGGCAACTTAGAGCAAAATGGAAATAATATTTCTACTTCTCAAAGACATACTTTCTTTGATTGGTAAGAGGAGTATTCCAACTTGAAATTGGACTTAAAATTGCCTTACTAAATAATTCCTTAGGTAAAGCAAATTAAAAATATGAGACACTTAGAACTACCACATTTTTTAGATCCATAAAAACCCCATTACATTCCTTCCCCTATTTCTTTTATTCTTTTTTTTAGATACTTTATTCATTTAATTTTAGAGAGAAGGAAAGGGAGGGAGGAAGAAAGGGAGAAAAACATCAACGTGTGAGAGATACATCGATTGGTCGCCTCTCACACACCCCAACTAGGGACTGGCCCACAACTCGGGTGTGTACCCTGACTAAGAATCCTACTGGCAACCTTTCAGCTTGCAGGTTGGCGCTCAGTCCACTGAGCCACACCAGGCCAGAGCTCTTTTATTCTTTTCTTAACCCTTTTCCACTTCCAGGACCTTGTTCAACTCTCATTTCCTTACCTTTTACTGCTCCTTCGGATATGTGTGTTGATTTTAGAGAGAGAAGATGAGAGGGAGAGAAAGAGAAACATCAATATGAGAGAGAGATATCAATTGGTTGCCTCCCATATGCACTGGGGATAGAAACTGAAATCTAAGTATGTGACCTGACTCGGGATGGAACCCGTAGCCTTTGATGTACGGGTAGATGTTCCAACCAAATGAGCCACCCAGCCAGGGCATCATTTACATTTCTGTTAACTCACACCATATCCCAAAACAAAAAGAGTAAAATGTCTACCAAGGCGATCATGTGATTTTTTTCTTTTATTGATATGGAATATTACATTAATTGATTTTCAGATGATGAAACAACCATTTATTATCAGGGTAACTCACCACTAGCCATGATTCATGATCTTTTAAAAATATCAGTGGCCTCGTAGAATGAAATGGAAAGTGTTCCATTCTCTTCTATTTTTTGGAAGAGTTTGTGAGGAACTGATATCACTTCTTCTTTAAGTGACTATGTGGTGCAGGGCTTTACCTTGTGGGAAGTTTCTGTTGTTGTTATTACTAATTCAATCTCTTCACTCGTTATAGGACTATTCAAAGTTTTATATTTCCTTCATTAAAAACATATATTTTACTGATTATGCTATTGCAGTTGTTCCAATTTTTCCTCCTTTGCCCCCCTCTGCCTGGTACCCTGCATTGCCCCCAGCAATTCCTCCCCTTAGTTCATGTCTGTTGGTCATACATATAAATTCTGTGGCTTCTCCATTTCCTATACTGTTTTTAACACCTCCCTGTCTATTTTGTACCTACCAATTTGTACTTCTTAATCCCTGCACTATTTCCTCTATTCTCACCCTTCGCTCTCCCAACTGATAACCCTACAAATGATCTCTATATCTATGACTTGTTCCCGTTCTGCCTGTTTGCTTAGTTTGTTTTTAAGATTCAATTGTTGATAGTTGTGAATTTATTACCATTTTTATATTAATAGTTTTGATCTTCTTTTTCTTAAATAAGTCCCTTTAACAGTTCATGTAATAATGGCTTGGTGATGATGAATTCCTTTAGCTTTGCTGTGTCTGGGAAGCACTGTATCTGCCCTTCCATTCTAAATGATAGCTTTGCTGGATAGAGAAATCTAGGTTGTAGGTCCTTGCTTTTCATCACTTTGAATACCTCTAGCCAGTCCCTTCTTGCCTGCAAAGTTTCTCTTGAGAAATCAGCTGCCGGTTTTATGGGAACTCCTTTGTAGATAACTATTGGCTTTTCTCTTGCTACTTTTAAGTGTCTAGGTGTGGGCCTCTTCGGGTCCATCTTGTTTGGGACTCTCTGTGCTTCCTAGAATTGTATATCTATTTCCTGCACCAAATTAGGGAAGTTTTCTTTGATTATTTTTTCAAATAAGTTTTTAATTTCTTGCTCTTTCTCTTCCCTTTCTGGCACCCCTATAATTTGAATGTTGGTATGTTTGAAGATGTCCCAGATGCTCCTTAGCTTATCCTTGTTTTTTTTTTTTATATTCCTTTTTTCTTCTTGCTATTCTGAATGTTTTTTTTCCTCCTTATGTTCCAAATCATTGATTTGATTCTTGGTTTCATCCCCCCCACTGTTGGTTCCCTGTAAATTTTTCTTTATTTCACTTAGGCTAACCCCTGCCTGGGTCTTTTTTATGCTGTTGAAGTACCCAATGAGTTCCTTGAGCATCCTAATAACCAGTGTTTTTTTTTTTAATTTTTAGAGGGAGGGAGGGAGGGAGGGAAAAAGAGAGGGAGAGAAACAATAATGTGTGAGAATAACATTGACTGGTTTCTCACCAGTCTCGCACGTCCCAGATGTGGACCTGGTCTGCAATCCCGGCATGTTCCCTGACCAGGAATCAAATCAGCAACCTTTCAGTTTGTAGGCTGATGCTCAATCCACTGAGCCACACCAGCTAAGGCTAACCAGTGTTTTGAACTCTACATCTGATAGATTGCTTATCTCTGTTTCATTTCATTCTTTTTCTGGAGTTTTGTTCTTGTATTTTATTTGGGCCCTATTTATTTATCTCCTTATTTTGGCAATCTCTCTGTGTTTGTTTCTGTGTATTAGGTAGAGCTGCTTTGGCTCTCTGTCTTAGTAGCGAGGCCTACTGTAGAAAAGTGCACAGGTAAGTTGGATGGGATGGAGCCTTAGGTAACTGCTAGGGCAGGGAAACCTGTGTTGCCACTCTGAGACTCTGAGTGGAGGAGGATTCAGAGAGGGGACAATGCTGCTGCCTGGCCTCTGGAGTTTTGTCCAAGAGGAAGCTGTCTTCCAGTACTCACCCTGATGCCAGTCACCTTAATTTCTCCCTGTATGCCACTGGTACCCTTCCAGCTGTTGCCCTGGTGCTGAAGCCCAGAGGGAGTGAGTTTGCATAACTTCTAAGCCCATTGCAGCCCTTTTGAGAGGAGATTCCTGAGAGTCCCACAGTTTCTTCCACTGTCTCGATCCCCACTGGATTTTACAGCCAGAAGCTAGGGAACTTATCTTCCTAGCACTGAAACCCTGGGCTAGGTGGTGTAGTGTGGGGCTAGGATCCATCACTCCTGAGGTGTCCCTCCCGATTTTTATCCACCACATGTGAGTTTGGGACCACCCTTCCTTGTTTCCGCACCTCTCAGTGTATCTGTGCCTCTCTGCTTCTCTGCCCCTGTTATCCATCTTGATAAATATAGCTTTTTAAATACTTTGGTTGTCAGAACTCCATATAGCTCAATTTTCTAACAATTCTGTGTGATACTTGTTTTGTAGTCTAGTTGTAATTTTTGCTGTGGTTGTGCAAGGAGGTGAACCTTGTTTACCTACTAACATTTCTTCTTGACATAGTTTGGTAGTTTGTGTTTTCCAGGAATTCAAAATTTTCATCTACATTATATAATTTGTTGGCATGCAGTTGTTCAGAAGATAATCTTATCATTCTTTTTATTTCTATAAGATAGAAAATACATATAACTAATGTCTCCTCCATTATTTCCTATTTTAGCAATTTGATTATTCTCTCTTTTTTTCATTGTCATTCCAGCTAAAGGTTTGTCAACCTTATTTATCTTTTCAAAGAACTAACATTTGGCTTCATTAATATTTACTTTATTCTATACTCTAGTTTATCAATATCCACTCTAATTCTTATTATTTCCTTTCTTCTGATTACTTTGAGTTTAGTTGCTTTCTTTTCTTTTTCCTTTAGTAACTTTTTAAAAAATGATTTCATATATTTACTGTTAGAGATTTGGGAAGGGAAGAAGAAAGAGAGGGTGAGAAATATCAATGTGTGAGAGACACATTGATTGGTTGCCTCTCACACACCCCCAACTGGGGATCTGGCCCGCGACCCAAGAAACCTGTGTATGGACTGGAAATCAAACTGGCCACCTTTTGGTTTGCAGGCTGGAGCTCAATCCACTGAATGACACCAACCAGGGCTCCTTTAGTATCTTAATGTGGAAGTTCAGTTTATTGATTTGAGATCATTCTTCTTTTTTAATATAGTCATTTACAGCTACAAATTTTCCTGTAAGTACTTGCATCCCACAAGTTTTGGTATGTTGTTCTATATTTTAATTTACATCAAATTATTGTCTTATTTTTTTTGAGATTTCTTCTTTAACTCATTGTTTATTTTTTTAGCATATTGTCTAATTTTTACACATTTGCCAAATTTATTTCTGTTATTAATTTTCCAGTAAAAGAAAAAACCCTTTTATGAGTTAAATTCTCTTAATTTTTAAAATTTATTTATTTATTTTTTTAGAGAGAGGAGAAGGGAGGGAGAAAGAGAGGAAGAGAAACAGTGATGTGTGAGAGACAGAGTGATTGGTTGTCTCTCACATGCCCCCCGCTGGGGACCTGGCCCTCAACACAGGCATGTGCCCTGACTGGGAATTGAAGCAGCAGCCCTTTAGTTTGTAGGCTGGCACTCAGTCCACTGAGCCACACTAGTCAGGGCTAATTCTCTTAAATTTTTTGAGGCTCTCCTTATAGCTTACCTTATGGTACCTGGCATTCTCTATGACCTGGAGAATTTATCAAGTGTACTGAAAAGTTTGGGTATTCTGCTATTGTTGGATCGAGTTCTCTGTAGAAGTCTGTTAGTTTGTGTAGACTATTGTTCAAGTCATCTATTTTCTTGTTGATCTTCTGCACTACTGATGGTGGAGTATTGAAGTTTCTGTTTATTGTTGAATTATTTCTCCCCTTAATTCTGTCAGCCTTTGTTTCATGTATTTCAGGACTCTTTTGTTAGGTGGATATATGTTTATACTTTTTATAATTTCAAGATGTAGTGATCTTTTTATCAATATAAAATATTACTCTTTATCCCTGGTAAAATGTTTGTTTTAAAGTCTATCTTGTTGGTTATAAGTATGGCCACTTCAACTTTTGTGTGCTTGCTGTTTGCCTGATATATTCTTTCAGATCCTTCTCTTTCAACCTATTCGTAGCTTTGAATCTAAAGTTTGTCTTCTATAGACAGCATAAAATTAGATCATTTTAAAATCCATTCTGCCAATCCCTTTTGAAAGCCAATGCCTTTTGAAAGGAGAATTAATCCATTTACATTTAGAATTATGGTATACTGATAAGGAAATATTTACTTCTGCCATTTTGCTATTTGTTTTATGTATGTCTTATAGATTTTTTTTTTGGTCCCCTATATACTCCATTGCCAGCTTCTTTTGTGTTTAGCTGATTATTTTGTAGTTACATGTATTGATTCCCTTCTAATTTCTTTCTCTGTTTTTCTAGAAATATCTTTATTATTACCATGGGGACAGATAGCCTCCTAAAATTGTAACAAGTGTCATTTGAATCAACACCAAGTAAACGTCAATTATATACAAGAACTCTACTCCTATGCACCTTCATCTCCTCTTCCTTTAAAGTTTTATTCATGTATTTTTAGAAAGACAGGAAGGGAGGTAAAGAAACATTGATGTGTGAGAGAAACATTGATCAGTTGCCTCTTTCATGCCCCCAACTGGGTACCTGGCCCATAATCCAGGCATGTGCCTTGACTAGGAATTGAACTGGCAACCTTTCTGTTCTCAGGCCAATGCTCAATCTACTGAGCTACACCAACCAGGGTTCTTTATGTTTTAATGTCACATATTACATCTTTATGCATTGTGTGCCCAATAACATGGATTTAAATTATGTTTATGTATTTGTCTTTTAAGTTATATAGAAAACAAAAAGTGGAGTCACAACCAAATCACAATAATATTGGCTTTTGTATGTGCTCATGTATTTACATTCCCTGGAGATCTTAACATCTTCATTTAAATTTAAGTTATTGTTTAGCATCCTTTGATTTTTTTAAAGATTTTATTTTTATTTATTTTTAGAGAGAGGAAAAGGAGGGGAGAAAGAGAGGGAGAGAAACATTGATGTGCAAGAGAAACGTTGATTGGTTGCTTCTCGCATGATTCTAACTGGGGATCTGGCCCACAACCCAGGTATGTGCCCTGACCAGGAATTGAACTGGTGACCTTTCACTTTCCTGGACAACACCCAATCTCCTGAGCCACACCAGTCAGGGCTTGCATCCTTTGATTTTGACTTGAAGGAACTCTCCTTAGCATTTATTGTAGGGCAGATCTAGTGGTAATAAATTCTCTTACTCTTGTTTATTTTGGCATGTCTTAATTTCTCCATCATTTTTGGAGAAGTATGGGAAGAGGGAACATATTCTATAGCCCTATGATTAAGTCCTAGTTTTTCAGTAAGCCTATGCTTCTGGACTGTGAATTTTACGAGTGTTTCTCAGTTTTTCTCCTGCACTGCATAGGACAGGATGGCTAGAATGCACTGGAGTTGGGTATTTTCCATCTCCCTCATGGGAGGCCAGAGCATGCTGGAGTTTGGTATTTCCCTTCCTTCAGGTCAGTTGGGGTCTGATAATAACCCAACAGGCTAGTCCCCCATTAATTAGCTTCCCCTAAGTGAAGGTCTTGTTAATAAAAAATGGAATCCTCTTGGTATTTCAAAATGGTTTCTTTTCTCCTCCCACTGCTGGAAGCATGGAGGGATTTTTTTCTGATATTTACTGTGAGAATCTGGTCAAGATCCTGGAGGTAAATCTCAAGATATCATGGGGGGTCCCCTGTGACTGCATCTATGTGGATTTTTAAATCTCAGACTTATCCACACTAAGCCTCCAGCAACGTGTAAATTACAGTTCACATTTCACTACTTTTGCACTGGTTCTGCAGTGGTTTCTACTCTTGATCTCTGCACCAGTAATCTGTGACTTTCTTATTTCCCTATCTGTGTCTGGAATACTGGGGGCAGTGCTTATCCCTGTGTCCTCCCTTCTCTCATATAACCAAGAATAGTTGTTGATTCTTCAGTCTATTCAGCTTTATAGCTGTTGTTAGGATGGAGTGGTTATTTCCAAGCTTCTTACATTTGGAACTGCATACTGGACGTTCTTGATATATTCTTTTGATGGGAAAAATTTTAATTTTCATGACATCTAATTTGCCAGTTTTTTTCTTTTGTTGCCTGTGCCTTTGGTATCATATCCAAAAACTCACTGCCAAACCCAACATCACAAAGCTTTTGTCCTATGTTTTATTCTAACTTTTTTTTTTTTTTTTTTACCATTTTAGGTCTTATATTTAGGTCATGAATGCTTTTTGAGTTAGTTTTTGTATGTGGCATTAAATAAGGGTAGGTAGAACTTAATTCTTTTGCACGTGGATATCCTGTTTACCCAGCACCATTTGTTAAAAAGACTGCCTGACATCCATTGAGTGGTCTTATTTGACTATATATGTGAAGATTTATTTCTGGACCTTCTGTTTAATTCCATTGGTCTATATATTTGTCCTTTAAAAAATCCTCACCAAGGATATGTTTATTTTTTAAAATGTTATTTATTTATTTTTAGAGAGAAGGGAAGGGAGTGAGAAAGAGAAGTAGGGAAACATCGATGTGCAAGAGAAACATCAATTGCTGTCTCTCCGGCACCCCCACCCAGGGACCCAGCCAGCAACTCAGGCATGTGTCTTGACCAGGAATGGAACTTATGACCATTTGGTTTGCAAGATGATGCCCAACCCACTGAGCTACACTAGCCAGGGCAAAGATATGTTTGTTGACTTTAAAGAGAGAGGAAGGGGGAGAAGGAGAGAGAGATGTGAGAGAGAAACATTGATTGGTTGCCTCCCATATGCACCCTGACTGGGGATCGAACTCACAACTTTTGGTGCATGGGATGACACTACAACCAACAGAGCCACCTGGCCAAAGCTATTTATTTGTCTTTATGGCAGTACCACAATGTTTTGACTACTGTAGCTTTGTAGTAAGTTTTGAAATTATGAAGTGTGAGTCCTCCAGCTTTGTTCTTTTTCAGGATTGTATTGGCTACTTGGGATCCCTTGAGATTTAATATGGATTTTAGAGCGAGTCTTCCTATTTATGCAAAAAACAATTATTGGAAATTTGATAAGGATTACATTAAATTTGTAGATCAATTTGGGTATTACTGACATCATAAAAATAATCAGTCTTCCAAGCCATGAACATGAGATATCTTTCCATTTATTTGTGTGTTCTTTAATTTCTTTCAGAAATAATTTTGTATTTTTCATCATATGGATTTTCCACCTTAGATAATTTCTGTGTATTTTTATGATATAAATGGAATTTCTTTCTTAATTTTCTGTTCAGATTGTTCATTCTTAGTGTATAGTAATGCAACTGATTTTTCTGTGTGTTGACTTTGTTTCCTGATACTTCATTGAGTTCATTTATTAATTTAAAGGGGTTTTTTTGTGTGTGTAATCATTAGGGCTTTCTACATAAAAGATCATATCATCTGTGAACAGAGATAAATTTACTTGTTTGTAACCAATTTGGATGCCTTTTATTCATTTTTCTTGCCTAATTGCTCTGGTTAAAACTCCCATTACTATGTTGAATAGAAGAAGTAAAAGCAGACATTCTTTCCTTGTTCCTGAGAAAGGAAAAGCTTTCAGTCTTTCACTATTGAGGATGATGTTCACTCTGGATTTTTCACATATTGCTTTTTATTATGTTGAGGTAGTTTCCTTCATTCCTAGAATTTTGAGTGGTTTTCCATAAAAGAATAATGCATTTTTTGAAATGCTTTTTGTGCATCTATTAACATGATCATGTGGATTTTTGTTCATTCTGTTAATATGGTGTATTACATTTATTTATGTTGAAACATCCTTCCATCCCAGGCATAAATCGCACTTGTTGATAGCATATAATCCTTTTAACATGCTGCAGGACCATGTTTTTAAATATTTTTTTGAGGATTTTAGCATCAATCTTCATAAGGAATATTGATCTGTAGCTTTATTTTCTTGTAGTGTCTATGTCTGGCTTTGGTATCAGGGTAATGCTGGCCTCATAGAATGAGTTAGAAAGCGTTTCCTCCTTTTCAATTTTTGAAAAAGTTTTAGATAGATTGGTATTATTTCTTCTTTAAATGTTTGGTAGAAGTCACTAGTGAAGCCACTGGGTCAATGACTTCTTTTTGTCAGATTTTTAAAAGTTGCTTATTCAATCACCTTAGTGGTTATAAGTCTATTCAGATTCTATACCTCTTTTCTTTGTGGTTAACATGGAGATTGCATTTAATATATTAAAGTTATAGCACTCTAATTTGGGTTTTTATTTAACTTCAATACCATGCAAATATTGAGAACCATCCTGCCTGTTTTCAGGGACTGTAGCCTTGCCGACAGGTGAGAGGTCCCCAAGGCTGGCGCTGAGCAAAGAGGCCTTAGGAAAATAGGTCACTAAGGAGACAAAACCTGTCCGCCTGGCAAGGGCACAGCCCCTGCCTCCCTTGCATCACCCTGCTTGGCCCTGGAGGATGGCTGGTTAGTCAATAACAGGTAAGACCCCTTGATGGCAGGGGCAATCTAAGACAGGCATAGTCACATAGGGCCCATGAGAGAAGGACTTCGGGGACACGGAGAAGGGGCAAAAAACCCTCACCCCTTGGCTTTGTCATGGCCAGAGTCCTCGTTCTATCTGAAAGAAGTCTCCTTATCTCTTGGCTGCTCTGTTCCACCCACCAGGTTTAGGCTTGAAACAATACTAGAGGCAAGTACTGCACTAATCTGGATCAGGTGGTTCCCAGGGACAATTAGGCCTGGAAAAGCAATGCATTAAATCCTATGAAACTTACTTTGCTAAGAATGCCTTCAAGTTAATTTGATGTTTGGGTTGAGCATAGAATGTGATCAGTGTCCCAGGTTTCAGGGCCAACTGGTTGCCACTCTGTCTACCAGACCCTGACCTGAGGCAAATCTTTGTGTTCCTTCAATTGTTATCTATGATCTCTATCTGTTTTCTGTAAACATAGCTTTTTGACATTGATTGATGAGCTTTGTGTGCAGGCTGTATACCCCTGTGCATATTGTTCTCAATAAAAGCCACGTCAAGAGAAAGGCTCGGGGGCATTCTTCACTAGAGGGAATTGCCACCTGCTTTTCCTGGCAGACAGAGAAGTGTCTGGAATGATTTATTTTATCTTCCTCCATCCACAGCACCCCAGGGGGACTTTGTGTGGTACGCGGTACCCCATGCCTCTCCCATACAAGCACTGCTTTTTAAACAACTCTGTCTGATAATACTTTTTTCAAGGCATTTATACTCTCATTTGTTTTTTCCTTGAAGATACTATGGTATAGTCTTTAATTTTCATGATCATTTCCATGATAATGAAATCCATGATTAAGTATTGTTTTGCTTCAATTAAGTGTTATCTGACTATTGTAAATTACATTTTTCTAATATTGAAAATACCATCAAAATGAGAATTCTTTACCAAATGAAAGAGAATGAAACAGTATAATATGGCTTGTGGTTGATATTATAAAGATCATTGTAGTTCTCAATATTAATGTATCATAATTATATAATTTTTAGTTAAATTAGGTATATTTTAAAAGGTAAATTAAGCTTTTAACTGTGGAAAATAAAGTGTATTTAATTCAATAGTTTTATGTTTAAAATATTTGAATGCCAGTGGATTGTGGTTAGCACTTATTCTATGCTTTATTTATTTATTTATTTATATTTAGAGATGGGGAGAGAGGGAGAAAGAGAGGGAGAGAGACATCAATGTGTGTTGCATTTTGCATGCCCCCTGTAGGGACATGGCCTGCAACCTAGGCATGTGCCCTACACTGGGAATCCAACCGGTGACTCTTTGGTTTGCAGGCCAATGCTCAACCCTCTGAGCCACACCAGCCAGGGCTTCTTAATAATATTAATACCCTTATTTATCCGCAGTACTTTAAGTATATATGTTAAGGGCATTCTTTTAAAAATTAACTACTGATAGTTTATGACCACATATTCAAATTTTGATGTGGGTATGGTGTTATTACTATGAATTGGATTGAAGTTGAAAAAATGTTTATTAATGTTTTTCTCAAGTAGTTTCATCTGAAAACCTAATTATATTAGATTTACATTTAAAATGCTGATGGATTATTTTCAAATCCTCAGATACATGATATTGATTCAATAATCATATTATTCTAACTAAAGTTTTTCAGTATTTTGTCTTAATAAGAAAAAAGGAAAAAATTATATAATTTCCTCAAAATTGGCTGTAGGAATGAAGATCCAATGGACATCAATTCGATTTGGAATAATGACTTTTGGAGGTCAAAGTTACAAGTTCAGCAATTAAATGTTATATGATAAGTAACAAACGGAAATGTTCCAAATGTCATTTTTCTAAGATTTAAAGTATCAGGAAATGGTGCTGCTTTTTATACAACATTGAAAGAATCTTAAGTATATTTCTTCAAAATTTCTAAATATTTCGTATATAAGCACTTGGTAATGATATTTCATTAAAAAAATTAACACCCAAACTATCCTAGAAGATGGTGAATTTTAATGGTCTAATTGCCTTATTTTAAAACTCTAGTGTTCAGTTATAAGTACTTAATAATAAAAATATATGAGCTAATAGACTGTTTTAAATAAAAAGATGTTATTTATTCAAATCGTGATTTGCCCAAATCCAATTGTAATATTTTTGTGAAAAGAGCTAAAAGAAAATACTGAATTACATACTCTCAAATGACATTTGAAATGCCAGGGCCTTTAAAAGGACATAAAATTGAAATGATTACCTTGAGTAAATTGCAAATGAATATGAGACTATTTTGGAAATGAATGAATGGATCTAAAATCTACACCATCAGCCACATGATGTCGCTGTATACCACAAAGTCTTGTCAATGGAAATGTACTGGTTGCTAAAACTTAAGGAGGAAGCTCCATTTTGTCACCGCCCGAGAGCAGACAGAAACGTTAAGGAGGTAAATTATTTAAAAATGAAGTAAAAAGGCATGATTTTGAAGTAAGGTGAGAGAGGTACGAAAGGTGTAGTGCTTTTGCGATGCTGTATCCCAGGCGAGGAGGCAAGGGAGCCCGGTGCCTGCTGCTCTCTCTTCTGTTCCTTGCAGCCGGGAAGACGGGGAGCGGCCAGGTCCACTACTCGGTCCCCGAGGAGGCCAAACACGGCACCTTCGTGGGCCGCATCGCGCAGGACCTGGGGCTGGAGCTGGCCGAGCTGGTGCCGCGCCTGTTCCGGGTGGCGTCCAAAGGCCGCGGGGACCTCCTGGAGGTAAATCTGCAGAATGGCATTTTGTTTGTGAATTCGCGGATCGACCGCGAGGAGCTGTGCGGGAGGAGCCTGGAGTGCAGCATCCACCTGGAGGTGATCGTGGAGCGGCCGCCGCAGGTTTTCCACGTGGAGGTGGAGGTGAAGGACATTAACGATAACCCACCAGTCTTCAGAGAGAGAGAACAAAGGTTATTTATTCCTGAATCTAGACTGCTGGATTCGCGTTTCCCAGTAGAGGGCGCTGTTGATGCAGACATTGGTACAAATGCTCTTCTAACATACACTCTCAGCCCCAGCGATTATTTCTCTTTGGATATACAGGCAAATGATGAACTGAGTAAGTCACTTTCACTTGAATTGAGGAAATCTTTGGACAGAGAAGAAACACCAGAACTTCTTTTATTATTGACAGCCACTGATGGGGGCAAACCTGAACTGGAAGGTACAGTTCAACTGCTGATTACAGTGCTCGACGTTAATGATAACGCCCCACTGTTTGCCCAGGCCGTGTACAGAGTCCACTTATTAGAAACTACAGCAAATGGAACATTAGTTACCACATTAAATGCCTCTGACGCAGACGAAGGTGTAAATGGTGAAATTGTCTTTTTATTTGGCAGTGATGTTCCTCTTAACATTAGAAAGAACTTCAAAATTGATTCCAGCTCAGGAGAAATTAGGCTAATTGGTAGACTGGATTATGAAGAAACAAAATCCTACGAAATTCAGGTAAAAGCAGTTGATAAAGGAAGTCCCCCAATGTCAAATCACTGCAAGGTTTTAGTGAAAGTGCTGGATGTAAATGATAATGCTCCGGAACTGGCCGTCACATCCTTGTCTTTGCCGATCAGAGAGGACGCTCCACTCAGCACCGTCATTGCCTTCATTTCGGTGTCCGACCGAGACTCCGGTGCCAACGGGCAGGTGACTTGCACCCTGTCACCCCACGTTCCTTTCAAGCTGGTGTCCACCTTCAAGAATTACTACTCGCTGGTGCTGGACAGCGCCCTGGACCGCGAGAGCGTGTCGGACTATGCGGTAGTAGTGACGGCGCGGGACGGGGGCTCGCCGTCGCTGTCGGCCACCGCCAGCCTGTCCGTGGAGGTGGCCGACGTGAACGACAACGCGCCGACCTTCGCGCAGCCCGAGTACACGGTGTTCGTGAAGGAGAACAACCCGCCCGGCTGCCACATCTTCACGGTGTGGGCGCGGGACGTGGACGCGCAGGAGAACGCGCGGGTGTCCTACTCGCTGGTGGAGCGGCGGGTGGGCGAGCGCGCGCTGTCGAGCTACGTGTCTGTGCACGCGGAGAGCGGCAAGGTGTACGCGCTGCAGCCTCTGGACCACGAGGAGCTGGAGCTGCTGCAGTTCCAGGTGAGCGCGCGCGACGCGGGCGTGCCGCCTCTGGGCAGCAACGTGACGCTGCAGGTGTTCGTGCTGGACCAGAACGACAACGCGCCCGCGCTGCTGCCTTCGTGGGCGGGCGGCGGCGGCGGCGGCAGGGAGAGCGAGGTGGTGGTGTCGCGGTCTGTGGACGCGGGCCACGTGGTGGCGAAGGTGCGCGCGGTGGACGCGGACTCTGGGTACAACGCGTGGCTGTCTTACGAGCTGCAGCCGGCGGCGGGTGCTGAGCGCAGCCCGTTCCGCGTGGGGCTGTACACGGGCGAGATCAGCACGACGCGCGCCCTGGACGAGGCGGACGCGCCGCGCCAGCGCCTGCTGGTGCTGGTGAAGGACCACGGCGAGCCGGCGCTGGCGGCCACGGCCACCGTGCTGCTGTCGCTGGCGGACGGCGGCCAGGTGCCGAAGTCCTCGTTACGTGCGTCTTCCGGTGCTGCGGTCGCCGAGACGGCGCTGGTGGACGTGAACGTGTACCTGATCGTGGCGATCTGCGCGGTGTCCAGCCTGCTGGTGCTCACGCTGCTGCTGTACACGGCGCTGCGGTGCTCGGCGCCGCCCAGCGAGGGCGCGTGCGGGCCGGGGAAGCGCGTGCTGCTGTGCTCGAGCGCGGTGGGGAGCTGGTCGTACTCGCAGCAGAGGCGGCAGAGGGTGTGCTCTGGGGAGGGGCCGCCCAAGGCGGACCTCATGGCCTTCAGCCCCAGTCTTCCTCCGGGTCCGAACACGTCGGAAGGAAATGAACATCCACAAACAAATGCGGAACTTTCCGGTAATGTAAGTCCAACTCTCAAGCTTTGGCTTTAATTGTTTTAGAAAAGAAAATTTAACTTATATAATCACCTTATCAAGTTTGACTGTTTAAAATGCATTCAAAATGTTCACAGCAATTGAAACGAATCTTACCATAATATAGATATTTGTTCTATTATTTCCAGCTGCACCTTGAATGGAACATGGAAACAGCAACAAAATAATGTAGGGACAGGTTGTCATATTATTTGAAAAAGTATCCTACTTAAAAAAAATACTGAAATACTAAGTAGTCTTGATTATTAACGCAGGATCTCAACGCAGCTAAATATAGTGACATTTTCAGGTTTATTTATTGCTTTACTCTTGTAGTGAAAGGTCGAGCCCTTGACACAAGTTAATTTCCCTCACTCACTCACATTGCTATGTCCCCATAGCTACATTTGCTAATACCCATGCTTAGGATTTCCAGTACCTACTTATGGGCCCATTCCACAAGCACACACGGAGTGCCCTGCTGCAGGACGCAGGGACAGAGCGACAGTGAAAAAAGATAGGCAAGTTTACATCCAGGGGACCACATCGTATTTAAAATAATGACTTTAAGCCTATTACTTATTTAAAATAATAATTGGGTTATGAAAAGACTTGGAGTTTGTGTAATATTGCTTTTCCCATTTTTTTTGTATAAGCAGCCTGTTTAGAAAGAAAGATCTTTTTCTATTCATGACCTTTTTAAAAAACAGTGATAAAATGCTGACTTGTTATTAGCAAGTTTTCTTAGAAACAAAGCAGATGAAGGTTTTCCCTGTATATGCAAATAGTACTCAGAAATATGTGTAATTCTTATTGCCTCAGCTAAAGAAAAATATAATCAAACATAGGGAAATGCCCTGGAAAAGGAAATTAAAATGATCAAACAATTGGGATAGATAGAGGAAACTATATATATTTTGAGGTCAAACTAAAAATCATAAATAGTATGGCAAAGGTAAATGTATATTTTCTTCTACTGAGCCAGAAAAACTTGAGATAGAGGCTGGCATTTGAAAGTAAAATGGTGCAAGTTGTTTCTTCAAGAATTTATATAGGTTGAAAAAGGAGTTATCTAACAATACTTCACTGAGAGGTAACAATAAGATTGTTAATTGAATTGAGCATCATTTGATGAATAACCAGTCACCTTTTAATTTTTTCAAAATTAATTTTAGAGAAAGAGGAAGGAGAGAGGGGGAAGCAGGAGAAAGAGAGGGAGAGAGAGAGACTGAGGAAGACTGATTTGTTGTTCCACTCATCTATGTGCTCATTGGTTGCTCCTTGCCTGACTGGGGATGGAACCCGAAACCTTGGTGCATCAGGATGATGCTCTAATCAACTGAGCTACCTGGCCAGGGCAGCTTGAAGACATTTAGGATGTCTTTGCACAAACATATTGGGATCACTGACAAAAACAAATTTTAGATTGATTAATTATGGATCTAAGAGTAAATAAACAATTCTCTCTCTCTAATGATTATTGTTGGATTAGTTGAAGGTACTAACTTGAAGGTGAATATTATTTAATGATCACTAAAACAAGAGATGTGGGTTTAAAAAGGAGACTTTTTAAAAAATGAAAAAGTAATTCTGGAATGGAGAAAAAGATTATTGTGGAGTGATATTGTTGCCTAGTATTTATTTTACTATAAATAAATATGAGTGGATTTCCTATAGGGAGTTAATATTCTTGTCTCATTCAGAATCTTTGGATAGTTAACATATATTTCTCTTGTTTAAGTCCTCTTTTTAAAAAATCCTCACCTGAGGATGCATTTTTTTTTAATTGGTTTCAGGGAGGGGAAGGGAAAGAGAGAAACATCAATGTGAAGGAGAAATATTGATCATTACCTCCCACAGGTGCCCTGATCAGGGAATGGAACCTGTAACCTAGGTATGTGCCCTGACTGGGAATCAAACCTGCAAGCTTTTGGAGTATGAGATGACTCTCCAACCAAGGCATCTGGCCAGGGCAACACAACTTTCAATAGTTTTGTCATTATAGTATTTATTTCAGGAAATGTATTATATTGATTCCTCTCTTCTTTATAAAGATGAATCGGTTGCTTTATTTTCTAACGTTTTCACCTGTTCTTTCTATGATTAATGTGTTATTTGTTGAATATCTTAGTATTATAAAAACATAGAATAATATAGATTTATGGCCAAACTTATTCTTTAGTTCTTACTTCATGGCATGTTTACAATTCAAATTAGTCAGTAATTTAGGAAATTTATTGACTTAAAAGTGGTCACATCCTCAGAAGAGGAAGTTTTACATGATGAGATCTTTTCACTAGATTATAATCATTGTTATACAACTGGTTTAATTTTGCTTAATATTAATTATCCATTAAAGTTAGTAGCTTCACACTTTTGTTGACTATCTAAAAACACTAAGCAATGATCATCATGAGGAATATATTGAGAATAAGTGTTACTCTCATGTTCCTATGGAGGTTCCAACTTTCAAAGACACCAAAGAAAACAAAAACTTGTTTTTGTTAAATTTTGTTAACCTCATATATCATCTTTCAATTATTCAATTTTAGTAATTAGTTTTTGTTTCATGACTCTGATTTTAGGAATCATTAACTTTATTTTCAAGTTACCTTCTTATGATGATACCAATGTAATTCCATTTGTACAAAAATATTACTTTTATCATCACCTAAAATACAATGCAGAACACTTGAGAAGACTAATTCTTGGTATGTTCCTTCTTAAAAAAAAAAAAAACCACCTTCCTTTCCAAGATTAGTATTGTAATTCTATTTTCTGGTATAGCAATAAGTAATTATAAAGTAAGGTATTACTTCAGGCACTTTTGAGACTTGTGGTCAGTCAAGAATACAAATAGATAAGAATGAGAAATAGCTGTTTATTTTGATAGCGATATTTTCATTCTCTTCCTTCTGAGAACACTGAAGGATTTCACTTCCCTGTTACTTTGAGGTGTGACTTTCTTTGACCAATGAAATGTGAATGCATCTTACTCCCAAACAGAAGTCTGTAGTTGCCGGTGTAAGACTCTTCTGCTCTCTTATGCTGTTGCAGCAATTATGAAAGCACAGGTTGATGCTGAGATGCCTTAATCTGAAGGCAGTTTGGGATGCCGAACCAACGTGTGGAGGAAAGCTGGCCTAGGCAGTCTCCCATAACCACAGAAGACATTGCAGGAGCCATAAAATAAACCCGTGTTTATTTTAGAGGGAAAACTGAAATAGTCAGTGTACAGCAACGTGTTCATTGGGGTTCCACTGTCATTAAGCTAATGTGAATAGAATTTTAAGAGGAGAGCATTACAACTGATAGAACATTATTATTTACATTTTTGCTAAGGCATCTGACCATTAAACAGGTTCAATAACTTGAATTTCATGGAAAAATAATTGTGTTGTGATTTCTTTTTCATATATATATATATATATATAAAGAAAAACAATAAACAATTTAAAATATTTTAGACACCTCTTCTTTTATGCCTTGTCTAGCAGCCCTTCCCTCTTCTTCTTTTTTTCCTTCTCAGGCTTTGTTGTAGTTTTATGAAATACTGAGATGAAGATATTGTAAGAATAAATGCTCTGGCACATAAACCTTAGGGAGTTGACCATTGTCTTTGATAAGTATAAAGGGTATAATTTTAGCAATGGATACTGTAATAGTTTCAAAGGGCTCCTGCAACAAATTACCAGAAACTTGGTGGCTTAAAACAACAGAAATTTATTTCTCACAGTTCTAGAGGCCAGAAGTCCAACATCAAGGTGTTTGTTGTCAGGGCCGTGTCTCTCTGAAGACTCTAGGGAAGAATTCTTCCTTGCCTCTTCCAGTTTCTGGTGGTTCCTAGCATTCCTTGGTTTGTGGCAACATAACTCCAATTTCTGCCTTGGTCATCACATTTCTTTCCGGTGTCTCTTTGTATCTTCTCTCTTTTTTCCTCTTATAAGGACAACTGTCATAGGATTTATGGCCAACCCTAATGTAGAATGATGTTAGGGTTAGATATACCTTAGTTATATCTGTACTCCCTTTATTCCAAACAAAGTCACATGCCAAGGTTCTGGGTGGGTATATCTTTTGGTGGCTACTATTTGTTCAACTCACTACAGATGCCAAGAGATGTCAAGCAGGATGGATTTGCTGGTCAAAGCTTCTCAGTCTTCTTTCCCCATTGGGGGAAATATGCTTGGATTTCTGGGAATATCACTCTGTCTCTGTGAGGGAGGGAGAGAGATATGCTAGACGCTCAGGACTCTGAGTAACAGCAGAACATACTTTATACCTACAGCCATGTTGTTCTGAAAATCCAGCAAAATTACCTTCTAGGATTATAAAAATTGCCTCAAATAAGCTATGTTTTCTAGAGCTAACATTCAGATTCCAGGTATAATTTCTTAATATGTCAACAGCAGCCAATGTGTTGGCCACTGATTAGTATATCAACATTATTGGGTATTATAAACATGGAGTTGCGTTGTAACTGCATAACGATGTAATGGCCAGTCTATAGCTCTGTGCAATTAGTTTAAGATCCAGGAGAATTTTGTTGCATGAGGCCTTGCAATGGCCTTTACTTCACAAGAACAACCTCCTCATTTTCAGTCCACATAACTAAGGCATGGCTTATTTTATCTCCTGGCTTCAACAATGAGTAAGTGACCCATGTCTGGCCAAGTGAGAACCATTACAGCTATTGACTAAAGGAAAGATATGACATCTAAACTGGATCAAGTGAGGTGATACTTTCAGATTTTTGCTGAGGCTATTAGGAAAAGGTCACTTTCTGCTGAGAGTCACTAAGTGTAGCCTAAAAATAAATAGTCTAAACCTACTTTGGCTACTTGCTTTCACATGGGAAAAGCCTACCTGAGAAAGAAGGTCAGTAGAGGAAAATAATCATAAATGGGAGATACTGAAGTGTGTATACACAGTTCTGCCTAAAACTAGTAAGTAATTATCCATGTCCATGTATAAGACAGTAAATGATGCTCTGTTTTCTTAAGTCAATTCACTTGGAGTTCACTGTTAGAGTATGATTAATATAAATATACATTTCTATATATGGTATAAATAAGTATCTTAAGATTTTGGACTCAAGGGAGAAATTACTATTGGTTTTTAGCACCTATAACCATAGGAAAAGCTAATTTTCCTTTAGCATGGATTTTGATTTTCTTTTATGAACACTGTAAATTTTGTAATTACTTTTGTTTTCCTCTTTGCCAAAAACAAAATTTATTATCTCTTTTAGACCAAATGAAAATGATTGTTATATATTTTGAACACTTATCCACCCATCTCTAAATTCATTTTATTTCATCCCTATGTTATCTTTATCTTATTTTCATATTGTTTGTGTGCTAAGGAGACAGATAAGAATTAATAAAAGAGGATATTCTCAAATAATTAACACTAGAAAGGTATCAATTGTACTATTCAAATGTCCAAATGTGATATAAAATGAAATGTTCTTAAATTAAGGTCACATTATCCAAGTGAGAAACAAATGATTAACTTTTCAAAAATTTGCAAATAGTTTAGGAAACAAAATTAAACCATAAAAAACCAACAATGAAATATATAAATGTATTTTCAATAAACTGAAAATTGATTCCTTGATTCCTATGTGCTTCATTTGAAGAAATGGTTAAACAAAAAGGTAATGTAGCCAAAAGAAAGCAGGGTCTCAGAGATAGGTTCTCACATCTATATTCATAGCAGCACTATTCACAGTAGTTAAGAGGTGGAAACACCAAAATGTCTATGGATAGATCCATAAATAGACAACCAAAATGTAGTATATACACACATTAGAATATTATTTAGCTTTAAAGGAAATCCAGGCACATACTACATACTACAACATACATCATACCTGAGGGTATTATGCTAAGGGAAATAAGCTTCACAGAAAAATACTGTATGATTCCACTAATGTGAAGTATCTAAAGGGGTGGAATTCATAGAAACAGAAACCAGAATTTAGGGTGGGGTGGGGTGGGAAAGCTGGAGTTGTCTAATAAGTACAGAGTTTCAGATTTGCGAGGTGAAAAGTTCTGGAGATCTGCTTCACAACCATGTGAATATAAACTGTATACTTAAAAATGGTAGAGATGGTAAATTTAATGTGTTTTTAACACAATAAAAAGAGGGAAATGATATATTTTCCTCTTTAGTTTTAAAGTTTTAGTTTTAGAGTTTTAAAGTAGCTATTTTTCAAAGATGAAAATTATGAATAAACAAATCACACAATAGTCTAGTTTTGAATCTACAGGATAAGCAGTAGAGCCTACATTTTGGCCACATGATGTCGCTGTCTACCAGAGAGTGTTGTCTGGGAAGAAAAATACCCAGAGCCCCATTGTCACTCCAGAGAAGCGGAACAATAAGACATGCAGCACTAGAGAAGAAGATTTCAAATTTTGCAAAACATGATTTTTTAATTTGAGCAACTCACTGAGGATTGGTAATGGTGTCTTCTATGAGAAGGGATTGGAAGGTCGGGCGTCTGCTGCTCTTGCTTCTATTCCTAGCAGCCTGGGAGACGGGGAACGCCCAGGTCCACTACTCGGTCCCCGAGGAGGTCAAACACGGCACCTTCGTGGGCCGCATCGCGCAGGACCTGGGGCTGGAGCTGGCCGAGCTGGTGCCGCGCCTGTTCCGGGTGGCGTCCAAAGGCCGCGGGGACCTCCTGGAGGTAAATCTGCAGAATGGCATTTTGTTTGTGAATTCGCGGATCGACCGCGAGGAGCTGTGCGGGCGGAGCGCGGAGTGCAGCATCCACCTGGAGGTGGTGGTGGAGCGGCCGCTGCAGGTTTTCCACGTGGAGGTGGAGGTGAAGGACATTAACGACAACCCGCCGATATTTCCAATGACAGTAAAGACTATCCGGTTTCCAGAATCCAGGCTGCTTGACTCGCGGTTTCCTCTAGAGGGAGCAACTGATGCAGATATAGGAGTAAATGCTCTTCTTTCCTACAAGCTCAGCTCCAGTGAGTTTTTCTTTCTAGATATACAGACAAGTGATGAACTAAGCCAGTCTTTGTCTCTTGTGCTTAGGAAATCTCTCGACAGAGAAGAAACCGCTGCTGTTAATTTGTTACTAGTGGCTACTGATGGCGGCAAACCTGAGCTTACGGGCACTGTTCAATTGCTTATTGAAGTATTGGATGTAAATGACAATGAACCAACTTTTGACCAATCAGTTTACAAAGTACAGTTGTTAGAGAACATTGCAAATGGAACGTTAGTGATTAAACTAAATTCTTCTGATGCCGATGAAGGGTCAAACAGTGAGATTGTGTATTCATTTAGCAGTGATGCACCTTCCACTATAAAAACCAAGTTCAAAATAAATCCCAGCACAGGAGAAATCAGAACTAAGGGACAATTAGATTATGAACAAACAAAATCCTACGAGATTCAAGTCGTGGCCTATGACAACGGAGCTCCGTCAATGACTGGGCACTGTAAAGTTTCAGTAAAAATTGTGGACATCAATGATAACTCACCAGAAGTCTCAATTACATCTCTTTCACTTCCGATCCGAGAGGATGCTCCGCTGGGCACCGTAATCGCTCTCATCATGGTGTCCGACCGCGACTCCGGTGTCAACGGGCAGGTGACTTGCACCCTGTCACCCCACGTTCCTTTCAAGCTGGTGTCCACCTTCAAGAATTACTACTCGCTGGTGCTGGACAGCGCCCTGGACCGCGAGAGCGTGTCGGACTATAAATTGGTGGTGACAGCGCGGGACGGCGGCTCGCCCTCGCTGTCGGCCACCGCCAGCCTGTCCGTGGAGGTGGCCGACGTGAACGACAACGCGCCGACCTTCGCGCAGCCCGAGTACACGGTGTTCGTGAAGGAGAACAACCCGCCCGGCTGCCACATCTTCACGGTGTGGGCGCGGGACGTGGACGCGCAGGAGAACGCGCGGGTGTCCTACTCGCTGGTGGAGCGGCGGGTGGGCGAGCGCGCGCTGTCGAGCTACGTGTCTGTGCACGCGGAGAGCGGCAAGGTGTACGCGCTGCAGCCTCTGGACCACGAGGAGCTGGAGCTGCTGCAGTTCCAGGTGAGCGCGCGCGACGCGGGCGTGCCGCCTCTGGGCAGCAACGTGACGCTGCAGGTGTTCGTGCTGGACCAGAACGACAACGCGCCCGCGCTGCTGCCTTCGTGGGCGGGCGGCGGCGGCGGCAGGGAGAGCGAGGTGGTGGTGTCGCGGTCTGTGGACGCGGGCCACGTGGTGGCGAAGGTGCGCGCGGTGGACGCGGACTCTGGGTACAACGCGTGGCTGTCTTACGAGCTGCAGCCGGCGGCGGGTGCTGAGCGCAGCCCGTTCCGCGTGGGGCTGTACACGGGCGAGATCAGCACGACGCGCGCCCTGGACGAGGCGGACGCGCCGCGCCAGCGCCTGCTGGTGCTGGTGAAGGACCACGGCGAGCCGGCGCTGGCGGCCACGGCCACCGTGCTGCTGTCGCTGGCGGACGGCGGCCAGGTGCCGAAGTCCTCGTTACGTGCGTCTTCCGGTGCTGCGGTCGCCGAGACGGCGCTGGTGGACGTGAACGTGTACCTGATCGTGGCGATCTGCGCGGTGTCCAGCCTGCTGGTGCTCACGCTGCTGCTGTACACGGCGCTGCGGTGCTCGGCGCCGCCCAGCGAGGGCGCGTGCGGGCCGGGGAAGCGCGTGCTGCTGTGCTCGAGCGCGGTGGGGAGCTGGTCGTACTCGCAGCAGAGGCGGCAGAGGGTGTGCTCTGGGGAGGGGCCGCCCAAGGCGGACCTCATGGCCTTCAGCCCCAGTCTTCCTCAAGGTCCAGGCTCCGCAGAAGAAAGACAACAACCTTCAGAATCAGAACACTTTGGAAAGGTGAGTTTTAATTTTTTTCCCTGTCAATTCTAAAATTGTTCTACTTCCTTAATTCTTTATGATCCTATTAATTATTTCGATTTGGAGCTCTGCCTTTATTTTATATCATCATCCTATTGTGCAACGCATAGAACGGATTACAGATCCATTTTTTTTTGCCTTGAAAACAATTTACTTAAGTGGTTTTTTTATTTTTACATGTTGGCTTTTCCATAATTAAACCTATCCATGAATAAAAGAACCTTTAAAGAATGGAAAAAACACTTCAAAAAATTTGAAAACTTAATACTACCTTTGAACGCTTTTCTCAAATTAAAAAATTACAATTGGAAAAGTTCATAGAGTATGATTACATAATACATATTTCCCAAATATGTGTGTACATCCATTCATTTGGTCCGAATATGTTGGAATAAGTCTGTATTATATATCTGAAATGTCCTAAATAATCCTTTCAGTCCAGAATGGATTTGTCCTTATTTGTGCAACAGTTAAAAAGTTAGTTTTTTCTTTTCCTTGTGTTTGAAAGCAAGCTTAATGGATCTTTCAATGCCAGGTCCTCCAAAATTGCCCGTCATAGGTCATTGCTTTGGTATGGCTTTCAGTAGTAAAATAAACTGCTATTTGGGATAGAGATTTCATAGTTGCAAAAACCTGGATGTTTTAAGGCACAACAGAGAGTTCATTGAGAAAAGAGCCCCCTCTCTCTTTTATTTAATTATATAATATTAACCTAAAATAGCATGCAGTGGGGTGGCCAGGTGTTGGGACTATTTCTTCACACAAATGGAAATCACTCTAATCCAGTCTTCATGTTTGCTGGTTGCTCAATCATCCTTCCGGTGTCAGTATCGCTGGGCTGTGCGCAGGCTGCCCGCCGAGCAGGGGTTGATCACCTCCCTCCTGCACCACCCTCTGTTCTGAGGATAAAGTTTTCTATGGCTGTGGGCTCACTCAGCTTCCCCTGGTAGCATCTAAATTCCTAATGAAGTTGGAGTTTTGTTGTTTTTTTAAGGGTAAATTAAAAAAAAATATTGGATCACTGTATTTCCCTCGGAAACTCCAGTGTTGGGTAATTAAAACACTAAACTTGAAAAGTAAATTTTACACTTGGCAATGAAATTAAACAATTTTTTCAACCAAAGGAAGATGTCTTGGGATGAAATAACTGTCTTCTACTATTTAGTTCTTAGTTATTTGCTGTTTTTCCCCCAAAATGCATGTGGATATTGATGAATCAAAGAAGGAATTTCCCTTGAGTGATCTTAGCCATAGTCACTTCAGAGGTAGACCATCTGCGATCTTCTTTTACAGGAATCAAGAATTTTGGTGAGGAGATTTTGAATTCTATTTAAGGATAATCTGTTCCTACAGGCAATTTATAAGCTCCTTAGCATTGATAAGCCTCAAAAGTCAGAGTATATATTTCTTGGGAATCAGAAAAGTTCATCTGAGGCTTTATATATTTACAGAGAAAAACAAATAGCTTGAACAAATGAGGAAAAAGCTTTTACTTGGTAGAAGTCACTCCACCTAGAGTATTGTAGCTACTCACCACCTTGAGACTTGTGTGCAGAGTGTATGAATGGTCAGATGGAATCCTTCTTGCTAGAGGTCCAGCCTCTACATTCCTACTATAAATAAATGGGAAGCTTTTAAACTATATCCAAGTGTGCCCAGATTTCCAGGAGTCAAATTTATTGCTATAAGTTCTCTAGTTTTCTTATTACTTATTTACATTTTCCTTAATTTGCCTTAGTACCTTCTTAATTGTCTTGAAATATATGGTATTATAATAGGTTGTGAATTAGTAGTATTACAATTACTATGAAGTCCATGATATTTTAAAAGTTTAAGTTTTTTCTCATTTTAAAGCTCACTACTTTTCAAGATTTATCAAAGAACTAGCATATTGATCTCCATAGTTATTTTCTACATCTGTTCTTTTCCATAATAATTCTTTTTTCAAAAGTAATTCTTAAATGTTTACTTTTCCATGAACTAGTACAATAGTCAGTTAGAAATTAAGTAAATTTAATGTGAACAAATATTATTAATGTAATTTACTTTTTTACTCATCTTACTTGAAGAAATTAATTTAAAATATTTACTTCTTTATTAATTAAAATATTAATTAATAATTCATTTTATTCTAAATATGAATGATAAAATATGAGTAAATTGCAATCCTGGCTTGCATTCAATGAGTACACAGGAAAAAACTGGTATGAAAAAATTTTCCCTAATATTTAAATCACATGTTTGATTTCACTTAAAAAGGAAATTTTTATAAGCAAAAATTTGGACATTCTCTTACCTCTCTAAATTCAACCTCTTCCCATGGATTTCTCTGCTCAACTTCCAAATGCTCAGAGAACTTATGCCTCTCACTGAATTAATAGAGATCTTTAGAATATTTTATTGCCTTATATATGTTGAGTAGCGAATCATATGCCAAAGCTACTTTTCTCTTTTTTCTGATTGGTTAAATTATCAATTCTTCCAAGTTAGAGTGTTTTGAGAAACTGGAATCCAGATTTATCCACAGTGGAGATGATTAAATACACAATTATTTCATGTTATGGACATTTTAGGATATATAGGTAAATTCAAACATATAAATGATGTGCAAGTGTTAAAAGCTAATATACTCTTACCTGATGTAATGTGAGTGTAACAAATATCCAAATCACACAGTGTTTCCATGCAGCAGAACAAGCTTACAAAAGAACTGCACTGTAAAAGACTGACTTCTGGCATCTTCATATCTTTGTATAAACAGTTGAGACAGCTAACAAGGATGTAGTCATTGTATAAAGGACACAAGAGTGACTTACAGACATTCTACAAATAAAAATAAAGTGAACATATTTGGTAAATTAACTATTACCAGAGTAATATAGAAGGAAATAAATATGTATCATACAAGGTTGGTATACACACATATTTTCAATGTCTCAATGTCTTGATGGTCACAAATGTAAAAGGCCTGATACTTCTATAAAATGTAGACTTAAAAGCAAAGTGGTTAAAGTTATGGCTCTTCAATAAGATTTAGATCCCACCTGAACTCCACCAGTTAATATCATTTTTAAGTTACTTAATCTATATATATGCTTCCACTTCTTTGTTTGTAAAAAGTGAAATATATTAATCTCCACCTCAGAGGACTGTTGTGAAAATTTAATGTGATAACTCCATTAAAACAAATAGAACAGTGTTTTTCAAATGGGAACTATTTCCAGTAGCTGTCCACTGGTATTACAGCAGTAATCACTATTTTATTATATTTTACACTATGTCGTGGACTGGCAGAACTCAAAATAATGAATTAGTGTAAAAAGTGGTAAGGATATATTTTGATATAATATAAAGACTTTGAGGAGTGCTTGAAGGAATTACAATGAAAAGAGTAATTTAGGAAAGTTCAAACGAAGTATAAGGAAAAGAGATTTATTTAACACTTGCAATACACACTTAGCCACATGATGTCGCTGTCCACCACCAGGTCTTTCGCCACAAAGGATACACAGCGTGCGTTACGAACACAGGGGCCGCTTTTCTTCACCATTTCTGAAATACGGGCATGGTAAGGTTATTTAAAAAATGAAGAATAAGGAACTCAAGTTATTTTTTTGATTTTGGATCGATGCAAGAAACACCAAATATTTAGAAAAGGGTTGCAATGGTGTCTTCCTGGAGAGAAGGTCTAGGAGCCCGGCGACAACTGCTTTCGCTTCTGCTCTTTGCAATCTGGGAGACGGGGAACGCCCAGGTTCACTACTCGGTCCCCGAGGAGGTCAAACACGGCACCTTCGTGGGCCGCATCGCGCAGGACCTGGGGCTGGAGCTGGCCGAGCTGGTGCCGCGCCTGTTCCGGGTGGCGTCCAAAGGCCGCGGGGACCTCCTGGAGGTAAATCTGCAGAATGGCATTTTGTTTGTGAATTCGCGGATCGACCGCGAGGAGCTGTGCGGGCGGAGCGCGGAGTGCAGCATCCACCTGGAGGTGGTGGTGGAGCGGCCGCTGCAGGTTTTCCACGTGGAGGTGGAGATCAAAGACATTAATGACAACCCGCCTGTTTTCCCAATGGCTGTAAAAAAATTGTTTCTTTACGAATCCCGGCCGCCTGGTTCTCGGATTCCGCTAGAGGGCGCATCAGATGCAGATATAGGAGTGAATTCACAGTTGACCTACATTCTTAACCCAAATGAATATTTTACCTTGGATGTTAAGAGAAATGATGAGGAAATTAAATCCCTTGGACTTGTGTTGAAAAAACTTTTAAATCGGGAGGACACTCCTGAGCATCACTTACTGATAATGGCAGTTGATGGTGGGAAACCTGAGCTCACTGGCGCTACTCAGCTGACAATCACCGTTCTAGATGTGAATGACAACGCCCCAGAGTTTGAGAAGTCGGTCTACAAAGTCAGATTATTCGAAAATGCACCAAATGGTACCCTAGCAATGATTGTTAATGCCTCTGATTTGGATGAAGGAATAAATAGGGACATTGTATATTCTTTCAGTACAGACACGTCGGCAGATATTCTGTCGAAATTCCACTTAGACCCGATTAATGGATACATCAGTATAAAGGGTAATTTAGATTTCGAGGAAACCAAGTTATACGAAATCCAGGTATTGGCAACAGATAAAGGAAATCCCCCAATGGCAGATCACTGCACTGTTCTAGTGGAAATTTTAGACACCAATGATAATGGACCTGAATTGATTATCAAATCACTATCATTACCTGTATTAGAAGATGCTCCACTTGGCACCGTCATCGCCCTGATCAGCGTGTCGGACCGCGACTCCGGTGCCAACGGGCAGGTGACTTGCACCCTGTCACCCCACGTTCCTTTCAAGCTGGTGTCCACCTTCAAGAATTACTACTCGCTGGTGCTGGACAGCGCCCTGGACCGCGAGAGCGTGTCGGACTATGCGGTAGTAGTGACGGCGCGGGACGGGGGCTCGCCGTCGCTGTCGGCCACCGCCAGCCTGTCCGTGGAGGTGGCCGACGTGAACGACAACGCGCCGACCTTCGCGCAGCCCGAGTACACGGTGTTCGTGAAGGAGAACAACCCGCCCGGCTGCCACATCTTCACGGTGTGGGCGCGGGACGTGGACGCGCAGGAGAACGCGCGGGTGTCCTACTCGCTGGTGGAGCGGCGGGTGGGCGAGCGCGCGCTGTCGAGCTACGTGTCTGTGCACGCGGAGAGCGGCAAGGTGTACGCGCTGCAGCCTCTGGACCACGAGGAGCTGGAGCTGCTGCAGTTCCAGGTGAGCGCGCGCGACGCGGGCGTGCCGCCTCTGGGCAGCAACGTGACGCTGCAGGTGTTCGTGCTGGACCAGAACGACAACGCGCCCGCGCTGCTGCCTTCGTGGGCGGGCGGCGGCGGCGGCAGGGAGAGCGAGGTGGTGGTGTCGCGGTCTGTGGACGCGGGCCACGTGGTGGCGAAGGTGCGCGCGGTGGACGCGGACTCTGGGTACAACGCGTGGCTGTCTTACGAGCTGCAGCCGGCGGCGGGTGCTGAGCGCAGCCCGTTCCGCGTGGGGCTGTACACGGGCGAGATCAGCACGACGCGCGCCCTGGACGAGGCGGACGCGCCGCGCCAGCGCCTGCTGGTGCTGGTGAAGGACCACGGCGAGCCGGCGCTGGCGGCCACGGCCACCGTGCTGCTGTCGCTGGCGGACGGCGGCCAGGTGCCGAAGTCCTCGTTACGTGCGTCTTCCGGTGCTGCGGTCGCCGAGACGGCGCTGGTGGACGTGAACGTGTACCTGATCGTGGCGATCTGCGCGGTGTCCAGCCTGCTGGTGCTCACGCTGCTGCTGTACACGGCGCTGCGGTGCTCGGCGCCGCCCAGCGAGGGCGCGTGCGGGCCGGGGAAGCGCGTGCTGCTGTGCTCGAGCGCGGTGGGGAGCTGGTCGTACTCGCAGCAGAGGCGGCAGAGGGTGTGCTCTGGGGAGGGGCCGCCCAAGGCGGACCTCATGGCCTTCAGCCCCAGCCTCCCACAGGGTCCCAGCTCTGCAAACAATGTGAGTCTCAAATATTTTATTCATTGCTACTTTTCGTTGTAAGACTTCAATCTTTCCCTCCATTTCTTTTTATTTTAAAAAATGGTGTTTTACTTACCATTCTTTTAAATGTAAATTTTCTGTTGGTACTAAGTCATTTACTTAAAATTATGCTTAAGCTTAAAATTAACTTTAGCTTTTTGGAGATAATTGCTTTGCACTATAAAGTTTAGTTCTGTAACATTCCCCCTTTTTATAAAATTTTTAAGGTTGTGGTTAATAGATTAGTTTTTTGTTATAGAAAGTATTTCTGAAATTAAATTTTAAGAAACATTTTAATTTCCAGTCTTTGAAAATGTAGGAAGATACTTGTAAGACATATATTTGGAGTTATTATTTATTCTCAAAGCCCTATAGTAATGGTACATCAAAATCTTTTTACAAAATTGAATCAGTTTCCTTTTGTTCTCCATTGAATATCAATTATTTTAGTTTTTTTGTTACACCAATGTAATTTCTTCTTTAAAGTATATTTTATTGATTATGCTATGACAGTTGTCCCATTTTTTCCTCCTCTTTATCTCCCTCCACCCTGCACCCTCCCTACCTCCATCACTCCCCCACCTCCGCCCCATTCATTCATGTCCATGGGTGGTACATATAAGTTCTTTGGCTTCTCCATTTCCTACTATTCTTAACCTTCCACTGTCTATTTTGTACCTACCATTTATGCTACTTATTCCCTGTACCTTTCCCCCATTCTGTCCTCTCACCCTCCCTGCTGATAACCCTCCATGTGATCTCCACTTTTGTGATTCTGTTCCTGTTGTAGTTATTTGCTTTTTTTGTTTGTTGTTTAGGTTCAGTTGTTGATAGTTGAGTTTGTTGTCATTTTACTATTCACATTTTTTTCCTTCTTTTTCTTAGATAAGTCCCTTTAATATTTCATATAATAAGGGCTTGGTGATGATGACCTCCGTTAACTTGACCTTATCTGGGAGGCACTTTATCTGCCCTTCCATTCTAAATGATAGCTTTGCTGGATAGAGTAATCTTGGAGGTAGGTCCTTGCCTTTCATTACTTTGAATACTTCTTTCTAGCCCTTTCTTGCCTGTAAAGTTTCTTTTGAGAAATCAGCTGGTAGTCTAAGGGGACTTAACTCCTTTGTAGGTAACTCTTTCTTTTTCTCTTGGTGCTTTTAAGAGTCTCTCCTTATCTTTAATCTTGGGTAATTTAATTATGCTGTGCCTTGGTGTGTGCTTCTTTGGGTCCAACTTCTTTGAGACTCTCTGAGCTTCCTGGACTTCCATGTTTATTTTCTTTGCCACATTGGGGAAGTTTCCCTTCATTATTTGCTCAAATTAAATTTTTAATTTCGTGCTCTTCTTCTTCTCCTTCTGGCATCCCTATGATTCATATATTGGGACATTTAAAATTGTCCCAGAGAATCCTAAGCCTTTCCTCATTTTTTAAAATTCGTTTTTCTTCATTCTGTTCTCATTGAATGTTTATTTTTTTCTTCTATTCCAAAGTATTGATTTGAGTCCCAGTTTCCCTCGTTCACTGTTGGTTCCCTGTATGTTTTTCTTTATTTCAGTTTATATAGCCTTCACTTCTTCCCTTATTTTGTGGCCATATGGAATAATTTCTATGAGCATCCTGATTACCAGTGTTTTGAACTCTGCAACTGATAGGTTGGCTATCTCCTCATTGCTTACTTCTTTTTCTCTAGTTTTGATCCATCCTTTCATTTGGGCCATATTTCTTTGTCTTGCTGCACCTGTTATGTTGTAAGGGGCAGAGCCGTAGGTATTCTCCAGACCAGGGCAACCCACTTTGCTATTGTGGTACTGTATGTGGGGAAGAGATCAGAGATGGGAACAATGTTGCTTGCTGGGCTCTTGCCCCACTTTCAGTCACTTCTCCCAGTACCCACAAACAAACTGGGAACTTCTGATGCTGATTCCCTGGTGGGGTGGGCTTGTGTACATCCTAGGACCCCATGGGTCCCTCCAACAGATTGTCCTGTTGAGACTGGGAGTATCTTCTGCTGCCGCAACCCCTACATGATTTTATAGCCAGAGGTTTTGATGCTTTATTTCCCTGCCTTGGAATCCCAGGTTGCGCAATCTGTCTCCTTCCCCAGTTGTTTCTCCCTGTCTGCCAGCTACCAACTTGCCTTGTGTCTTCTCCACCCAGGTTGCTGGTCTTTGCCCCTCCTACCAGTCTGGATGAATGTTTTCTCTTTAACTCCTTGGTTGTCAGACTTCTACACTGTTAAATTTTCTGGCAGTTTGGTTGTTTTGTTTTTAAATTGGTTGTTGTCCTTCTTTTGGTTGTACGAAGAAGGGAAACATATCTACCTATGTCTCCATCTTGTCTGGGAGTCCTCCTTCCTAATTTCTTTTTTTCAGTAATATTTTTGCACTGAATGATTCTTTTTGAATTTATCTAAATAGTTAGCCTTGCATACTCATGAGGAATTTATAGTTAAAATTTTGTTAGCTTCAATGTTTTCATTTTTGAATAGGAAATACATTTACATAGTTTAAAATGTTTCCCTTCTATCTCCAATATCAAGCCACTTAATATGCCTTCTTGAATATTTCAAACACTGAGATATCTTGGTTATCTTTCTGGAGATATTTTCTTTATATACAAATAAACTGCCCTCTCCTGTTTTCACCCATAATATTCATATTACTTTTTCCTTTTGTTTTCTTCCATCAATTACCATGGTGGTCAAGCCATATTATTACTTAAGGGGATATCTCATATTTTTTCCATATCTATGGTGTTCCATTTGGTAGGTATATAATAATTTTCCTCTTTAACATCAACATTTAGTGGAACAATAATTAGTTTTTGATTAACTTGCATTTTTTAATTTACAAATTATTATGTTGGTGAGAAGGCATTGTGAAATCTTATGGTTTGGAAAATCCTAAATCCTAACATTTTTTCTTTAGAAAATTTTGGTACTTATGGTTACTTTTTTGTTTTTAGATTAAATAAGTGTGTCATGACATCAACCTCCCTCTTGAGCTGGTTGTTTATCAATACAATTTTGTATAACAAAGCTGTACGTTTGAATGTACCATAGAAAAGGGTGCTCTCCATCTCAAATACAGAGAATTGTTTTTCTACACTTGTTGAAAAAACAATGTGGGTGTAGCACATAATCAATATTTCACATTTTGTATGATAAAATGTCAATTCCTATTTTTATTGCTTTGCCTATTTCTTGCCTTTTCACATGTATTTAATTTTTAAAATATACTATATCATAGTATTCAAATATTTCTAATACCCCATTACTTTGGTGGAATCCTAGAAATTGAGAAGTGAGTTCTCACCACTGTGTAAACTTGTGGTTAGCAATAGGCAGATATTCAGAAATCAAGTTAATTTAGTGTTAAAATATAAATTCTTTGATTTATGTTATAATTGAAATGTTTCTTTGTTGGAGAAGAGGCTGTCCATAGAGTGATTAAAACATTTTTCTCTAATACTCTTTTCTCTCGACTAGAATGAGGTTTTTTTGTAAATAAGTGAGCAAATATGTAAGCTGTTTCTCATGAGAGAACCAACATTTTCCTTTTCTATGCTAATTTATTTTACATATAGGATTTCAGTAACATTGTATTTTTATTAAAGAAAATAAACAAAATTATTATAATTATTCCATTTAATTGGATTATATTATAAACTCTCTGAAAATTGCTAGGAACTGCAATGGAATAACAGCTGATATTTAACATTAATAATTAGAAAGTTGAAATTTGAGGAGACTTTTTTGCTTAGGGCAAAATTTATGAAACACTTGAACCACTCTAGAAAACCTACAACAATAGACTGCAAGTTGATATATATTTTTTAGGCCCAGTCATTGATTCTCTCACACATTGATGATTCTCTTCTTCCTCTCTGTCTCCCTCTCTCCTCTCTCTCTATAAATAAATTAAAAAAATCTTTATAGAAAGAACAATGGGTAGAAACTTCATGAGATTTAGCAATGATTGAGAAGTATGTGAAGGAAAATGTTTTAAGAGGAAAGCAAAATATAAACCACAAAGAAATTTTAAAATGTAAAGAATATATAATAAAATATTTATCTTCCATTATTTAAAAAACCCACAGGAGTTTTTGCTATTTATTGAACAAAGAAAGAATGAACTTAAATAATCTGTAAGGTTTTAAAATTTTGGATAAAATTTTAATTGCATTAATTAAAAATTACATTCTTTTACCAAAACAAAATGTAACAGCATGTTCTGTAACAGAAATATATGCAAAATTTTTTTTCTCTGCATAAGAAGTCTAGGAGGGCTTTCATTTCTAATTCCCAAACCTAGTTCAAATCACACTTAAATTTTCTATATTGGTTGATAACAGTATTTAAGTTATTGGAAGAAAAGTTGTTTCACTGTGAATTATTTGATCCCTCATTTTACTCTAAATTATAAGAGAAGTCAGACAAAATGAAACCGACCCTGCAAATTACAAACATGAGGAGATTTACTATTAAAAGTAAAGCAGAGAAGTTTGTTTTATTTTGTTTTAATTAAAGAACTATAGCATAAGGCGGTTATAGAAATTCATTTCTTACTTACCCTTTCGAGCCGCGTGATGTCGCTGTCCACCAAGAAGTTACATCTAGGTATTATTCAAACGTATTCCTCCTATTACTGTACCGCTAACCAGTGCAGAATGATGGCGGGCGAAGAAGATTTGGATTAAAAAACTCAGATCGTACAGTATTTCACCTCAATGACGAGAGAAGATCTTCTGATGGAAATAAAACAAGTATTTGACATGGTTATTACTCCTGAAAGCCGACTGGGATCTCAGCGTCTGCTTCTCTCGCTATTGTTTCTAGTCCTCTGGGAGGCAGGGAGCGGCCAGGTCCACTACTCCGTCCCCGAGGAGGTCAAACACGGCACCTTCGTGGGCCGCATCGCGCAGGACCTGGGGCTGGAGCTGGCCGAGCTGGTGCCGCGCCTGTTCCGGGTGGCGTCCAAAGGCCGCGGGGACCTCCTGGAGGTAAATCTGCAGAATGGCATTTTGTTTGTGAATTCGCGGATCGACCGCGAGGAGCTGTGCGGGCGGAGCGCGGAGTGCAGCATCCACCTGGAGGTGGTGGTGGAGCGGCCGCTGCAGGTTTTCCACGTGGAGGTGGAGGTCACAGACATTAATGACAACCCGCCTGTGTTCCGGGTAAAGGAACAAAGGGTGCTGGTTTACGAATCTAGGCTGCCAGATTCCCTGTTTCCACTAGAGGGCGCGTCGGATGAGGACGTGGGCTCAAACTCCGTTTTAACCTATAAACTCAGTTCCAGTGAATATTTCACGCTAGCTGTGAAAACAAACAGTGACGGCAATACGCAAATTGGGCTTGTGTTAAGGAAATCTCTGGACCGAGAGGAAACTCCCGAACATGCCTTACTGCTCACGGCCACTGACGGAGGCAAACCTGAGCTCACTGGCGCCCTTCAGGTTCTGGTCACTGTGCTGGACGTGAATGACAACGCCCCCAGTTTCCCACAGTCTGAATATGAAGTGAGAATATTCGAAAACTCAGACAACGGGACGGTAGTTATCAGGCTGAATGCTTCTGATGCCGACGAAGGATCCAATCAGGAGATTTTTTATTCTTTTAATAGCCTTGTTCCGCCCGTGGTTATCGACCAGTTCAGCATGGATTCCAATACCGGAGAACTAACAATTCGAAAGACTCTGGACTTTGAAAAAGTGAATTCCTATAAATTCCGCATTGACGCCACGGACAGAGGCCACCCACCGATGGTGGGCCATTGCACAGTTTTGGTAAAAGTCTTAGATGTTAATGATAATGTGCCTCAGATTTCCGTGACTTCATTATCCCTTCCAGTGAGGGAGGACGCTCCCCTGGGTACTGCGATTGCGTTACTCAGCGTGTCCGACCGAGACGCTGGCTCCAATGGCCAGGTGAGCTGCTCCCTGATGCCCCACAGGCCCTTCAGGCTGGTGTCCACCTTCAAGAATTACTACTCGCTGGTGCTGGACAGCGCCCTGGACCGCGAGAGCGTGTCGGACTATAAATTGGTGGTGACAGCGCGGGACGGCGGCTCGCCCTCGCTGTCGGCCACCGCCAGCCTGTCCGTGGAGGTGGCCGACGTGAACGACAACGCGCCGACCTTCGCGCAGCCCGAGTACACGGTGTTCGTGAAGGAGAACAACCCGCCCGGCTGCCACATCTTCACGGTGTGGGCGCGGGACGTGGACGCGCAGGAGAACGCGCGGGTGTCCTACTCGCTGGTGGAGCGGCGGGTGGGCGAGCGCGCGCTGTCGAGCTACGTGTCTGTGCACGCGGAGAGCGGCAAGGTGTACGCGCTGCAGCCTCTGGACCACGAGGAGCTGGAGCTGCTGCAGTTCCAGGTGAGCGCGCGCGACGCGGGCGTGCCGCCTCTGGGCAGCAACGTGACGCTGCAGGTGTTCGTGCTGGACCAGAACGACAACGCGCCCGCGCTGCTGCCTTCGTGGGCGGGCGGCGGCGGCGGCAGGGAGAGCGAGGTGGTGGTGTCGCGGTCTGTGGACGCGGGCCACGTGGTGGCGAAGGTGCGCGCGGTGGACGCGGACTCTGGGTACAACGCGTGGCTGTCTTACGAGCTGCAGCCGGCGGCGGGTGCTGAGCGCAGCCCGTTCCGCGTGGGGCTGTACACGGGCGAGATCAGCACGACGCGCGCCCTGGACGAGGCGGACGCGCCGCGCCAGCGCCTGCTGGTGCTGGTGAAGGACCACGGCGAGCCGGCGCTGGCGGCCACGGCCACCGTGCTGCTGTCGCTGGCGGACGGCGGCCAGGTGCCGAAGTCCTCGTTACGTGCGTCTTCCGGTGCTGCGGTCGCCGAGACGGCGCTGGTGGACGTGAACGTGTACCTGATCGTGGCGATCTGCGCGGTGTCCAGCCTGCTGGTGCTCACGCTGCTGCTGTACACGGCGCTGCGGTGCTCGGCGCCGCCCAGCGAGGGCGCGTGCGGGCCGGGGAAGCGCGTGCTGCTGTGCTCGAGCGCGGTGGGGAGCTGGTCGTACTCGCAGCAGAGGCGGCAGAGGGTGTGCTCTGGGGAGGGGCCGCCCAAGGCGGACCTCATGGCCTTCAGCCCCAGTCTGCCACCCTGTCCAGTAGCATCGGATATAGGAGAGCGTCAGGATTTAAGTGATGATCATTGTGGCAAAGTAAGTGAAATTTCATGTTATGTTTCCTCGTTATTTTGAAGTATTATCATTGTTTTTCCCAATGTTTCTCTTTACATTTTTCTATTCTTAAAATTTTTTAATAATTTCACATTATGTACATCTTTTTGTTCTTTTTTTAATTTTAATTTATTTTTTTCAAATACATTTGTCTCTGCCCCCCCCTTTTTTGTTCTTTTAATTATAATCTTTTGGTTTGTTATATTTAGTTTAAAGTATCATCAGATATTAACATCATTCTGCACCACAAAAGTTTTGTTTTCAAACTAAAATTTTTTGATAGGTACATTTCTGGTCTATTAACAATGGGCATGCATAGTAGTATTTTTCTGATTAATGCTATAGAATTACCATATCTGTCCATTTGAACTTCAGGAGAGTCATTTCTCATTTACTCACCTTAAAATTTATATGTTGACATTTTAATACCACTTTATTACTTACTCTTTTACCCTTTCTGTGTCTCTTTCTTTTCGTATCTTTTTATTTTGTTTCGTGAACTTTATTTAACCAACATTATCAAGTTCTCCATTGTGTGTAAGGGCGTTGTCCATCTTATCTTATTCTTAAGACTCCCCCTTCCTGCCAGTGATTCCAAGAGTCTGCAGTGTTTATTGTCGATTTTTAAACCACTTAGCAATAAAGGACAGAACTGTGGTTAGCAGACTGAGTACTTCTGATTGGGATGAAGGAGTGAAAGGGAAAACTCCCTACTCTTTTCATTACCATGTGACTTACCTGATATATGGAGATTATTGCTCCATATATCAGGGATCCAGACATGGGAGAAATAGTAATTCAAGGGAATCTGAACTTCAATCAAGTAAGTCCATCTAAAATCTGTGTTCCTTAGACACTGTCAATCTTTTGTGTATGTTTTATTTGGTGGGTTTCTTTTAATGGAGAGCTATATCTTCAGATTTAATGCATTCTCTATTCTTCCTGTTTTATTATTTAAGCTACTCACTATTTCTGTATGTGAAAGAAGCAGATTATGGTGTAAGGTGTGGTGAGTTTTGAAGCCATCCTTTCTTCCCTAAATTTCATTTCTACCAGTCTTGCTCTGTGCAGTATGGGTGACTGTTTAAACTCTCAGCTTCCAGCTTTCCAGCTGTAAAGTTGGGATGATAAACAGTATCTATCACAAAGAATTAAAAGTATGTAGTACATTCATACTTATAAAGTCCTCATAATAGCCCTTGTTAAGTAGCATTTAGCAAATTAGCTACTATTTTCTGAAGAACAGGAAAATTTAAAATGTCAAAAATTTGTCATTATGGCTTCTACATTAATTTTATGTGAACATTATGAGTCTTGCTATTCATGGGGAAGCCATAATTACCAAACTAATCCAAGATGTCCATAGCATTTTGAATGCCAAGTATTACACTGAAAAGCCAGTTCTTTAAAGTTGAAAATTGAATGAAGACTTGGAAGTGAAAAAAATGTTTGAATTCATAAAAGACATTTAAGGTGTGGAACCCTCAGTACTTTGCTGAAGGTGATTTTAACTCCTTGTGTTGTCCAAGTTTTACCAGGAAATACTAGATTATCTTGAACTGGAATGGTGTATTTTCTTACATTTAAAAGTTGCTTCAGGTCCATGAGAAGACTCAGTTGGGGTTTATGTTTTTCAATGTGTTCATTTTCCATTCTTGAAATTACAAAACCATTAATAATGTTTTCTGTTTTTTTAAAAAATAAGTAAGCACATAATGATTTTTAAACACACTTAAAAGTGACAAAATAGGCCATGGTTATACTAATCAATAAAGAGCATTATTTGGATAGGTAATTTTATATAACAACCTTAAAAACAGCATGCTTTCTTAGGAAACAGAGATGAACCATAGCCACAACTCATGAAGAAATATTTTTAAAAGGTTCTAGGCAGGTGTCCAAGAGCATGAAGTTGTGCCAAGACTCATTGAAATAACAGGACCCAGTGCCTGGCTTCAAGGATTTTATAGAAAAATAAAGATATATGTCATAGATAGATATGACCATTTCAGAAGGCAGAATATTATAAGGTACAAGCAAAGTAAATCCCTACAGATGGAATTAAAAAGAGATCTGCCTATTTCCCTTGTTGAAGGAACCCTTCAATAGTTATGATATTTTTAGGGTTTTGTAATGGAGAAATTTCCCATGGGGGAATAATGAATATAATAGGCACTCTTGGAAACAGATGAACTTAAATGATGCAGAAAATTCCAAAGGTACCTGGAAACAGGGAATAGTTTTTTTCAGTCAAAACATATTGTTCGCATAGGAAAGAGTATAAAATAAGACTGGAAAATTAATATGAGAGAAATCATTTGGGTAACTTCGAGTACTACATAAAGAAATTTTCACTCACCTTTAATGTCAGTGTGAAACAGTAAGAATAAAAGGTTTTTTCAGGAAGATGACCAGCGGTGTTAAGTGAAGAATAAATGGAGTTATGACAAGATAACACAATCAGATGCAATTGCAATAATTCAGGATAGTAGCAATATTTAGAACTCCTTTAGGCAGAGATCAATCTTGGAAAGCATTAGAAAGAAGATGTAATTACTTTACTTGAAGTTAGGAACATGGGAGTGAACATTTGAAACTTGCTCTGTTAAGTACTATAAAAAGGATAAAACACCGCAAGCTTGTTTAAAGGACTGCTGTAGCATGATAGGTGAGTAGCAACATTTATCTTATGAAATAAACTTACATGATAAAATAAATAATCTAAATTGTATTGGAGATTATAAAAACAATGGATATTCATAAAACATGAGGCTTCAAAACTATGGAAAGAATAAAGAGTTATAAGAACCATGAACTCTTGAAACAGAATATATAAATTCTGATGAAAAGAGAAACTCAGAATACTTCCTTCTTACAAAATTCACTTAATACAAATTATTTCCCTTCAAAGATCCCCAGAACCAATCACTGTGTTTTCTTAAGAAAAGTATATAAATTAGTTGCTTATATTCCTTACTTCTGAAAAACAACCTTTCTAAGATTTTCTTCCATTGATAGACTCTTGAGATCATGAATCCCTAGAGAGACCAAGAATTTTCTTATCAAAAGTCAAAAAGAAAAATAGAGTTTCCTAAACCTGATCAAAGGATTTTAAAACTAACATGGTTCTTTTGTCACTTAGACTTTTTTAAAAAGATTTTATTTATTTACTTTTAGAGAGAGGGCATGAGAGGGAGAAAGAGATGGAGGGAAATAGCAATGTGTGGTTGCCTCTTGAATGCCCCCAACTGAGGACCTGGCCAGGCAACCAAGGCATGTGCCCTGAATGGGAATCGAACCGGTGACCTTTTTGTTTGCAGGTAGGAGCTAGATCCACTGAGGCACACCAGCCAGGGGGTCACTTAGATTTTTATCTTTATTTTAAAACTTTGTGGAAATACCTGTTATCAAGCCACAAGGAAACCACAATTATGATCACGCTAAATATTCAGAAGTTAAGTCTCCTAAGAATACCATTAGCAAGCACGAGAGTGTTTCCCTTAACAAAAATAAAGGAAAAATTCAGAGGTTGAAATAAAACTTTGCATCTTACTATAGAAAGTTTGATTTTTGTAATTCATACTTACTATTTGGGCCACATGATGTCGCTCTTTACCGTCAAATTCTCTCATATTAAAGACAAAACTAAGTCATCCATTTTCACATCGGAAAGACTCTCCACACTGTTATATTATCCGGAAATTGAACAATGGCGAGCAAATCGGGATACTGAAGAAGGGATAAGAAAATTCCTATACATTTTGAGACAAGTTACATTGACTAAAATTTTAAAAACAATAATTTGAAATGGTGGATTCGAGTCCAGACGATTCGGGGAACCGGAACCTACTGCTGCTGTTTATAATTCTCACGGCCTGGGAGAACGGGAGCGGCCAGGTCCACTACTCGGTCCCCGAGGAGGCCAAACACGGCACCTTCGTGGGCCGCATCGCGCAGGACCTGGGGCTGGAGCTGGCCGAGCTGGTGCCGCGCCTGTTCCGGGTGGCGTCCAAAGGCCGCGGGGACCTCCTGGAGGTAAATCTGCAGAATGGCATTTTGTTTGTGAATTCGCGGATCGACCGCGAGGAGCTGTGCGGGCGGAGCGCGGAGTGCAGCATCCACCTGGAGGTGGTGGTGGAGCGGCCGCTGCAGGTTTTCCACGTGGAGGTGGAGGTGAAGGACATTAACGACAACCCGCCTTTGTTCCCAAGAACACAAAAGAATCTGTTTATCTCGGAATCCAGGCCGCTTGACTTTCGGTTTCCACTAGAGGGCGCATCGGATGCAGATATCGAAGAGAACGCGCTGTTGGCTTACAGACTGAGCGCCAATGAGTATTTCTCTCTGGACGCACCAACCGCAGACGAACAGGTAAGATCTCTTGGACTTGTATTACGGAAACCTTTAGACAGAGAAGAAACTCCGGGGATTTCCTTAATGCTCACGGCCACTGATGGAGGCAAACCTGAGCTGACTGGCACCGTTCAGTTACACATCACAGTGCTGGACGCCAATGACAACGCCCCAGCTTTCGACAGAACGCTCTATGCTGTGAAATTACCAGAAAATGTTCCCAATGGAACATTGGTAATTAAACTTAATGCCTCAGATTTAGACGAGGGCTTGAATGGGGATATCATTTATTCATTTTCTAGTGATGTTTCTCCAGATGTAAAATCTAAATTCTACATGGACCCAATAAGTGGAGAAATTCTAGCAATAGGACATATCGATTTCGAAGAAACTAAAGCCTACAATATTCGAGTAGAGGGGATTGATAGAGGCTATCTTCCACTGGCTGGTCACTGTACCGTTATTGTGGAAGTTATGGACGCTAATGACAATGCTCCAGAGTTGACCGTCACTTCTCTGTCTCTTCCTATCTCAGAGGATGCTCAGCCAGGCACAGTCATAACCTTGATTAAAGTATCTGACCGAGATTCGGGAGCTAATGGGCAAGTGACCTGCTCTCTAACACCTCATGTCCCCTTCAAGCTGGTGTCCACCTTCAAGAATTACTACTCGCTGGTGCTGGACAGCGCCCTGGACCGCGAGAGCGTGTCGGACTATAAATTGGTGGTGACAGCGCGGGACGGCGGCTCGCCGTCGCTGTCGGCCACCGCCAGCCTGTCCGTGGAGGTGGCCGACGTGAACGACAACGCGCCGACCTTCGCGCAGCCCGAGTACACGGTGTTCGTGAAGGAGAACAACCCGCCCGGCTGCCACATCTTCACGGTGTGGGCGCGGGACGTGGACGCGCAGGAGAACGCGCGGGTGTCCTACTCGCTGGTGGAGCGGCGGGTGGGCGAGCGCGCGCTGTCGAGCTACGTGTCTGTGCACGCGGAGAGCGGCAAGGTGTACGCGCTGCAGCCTCTGGACCACGAGGAGCTGGAGCTGCTGCAGTTCCAGGTGAGCGCGCGCGACGCGGGCGTGCCGCCTCTGGGCAGCAACGTGACGCTGCAGGTGTTCGTGCTGGACCAGAACGACAACGCGCCCGCGCTGCTGCCTTCGTGGGCGGGCGGCGGCGGCGGCAGGGAGAGCGAGGTGGTGGTGTCGCGGTCTGTGGACGCGGGCCACGTGGTGGCGAAGGTGCGCGCGGTGGACGCGGACTCTGGGTACAACGCGTGGCTGTCTTACGAGCTGCAGCCGGCGGCGGGTGCTGAGCGCAGCCCGTTCCGCGTGGGGCTGTACACGGGCGAGATCAGCACGACGCGCGCCCTGGACGAGGCGGACGCGCCGCGCCAGCGCCTGCTGGTGCTGGTGAAGGACCACGGCGAGCCGGCGCTGGCGGCCACGGCCACCGTGCTGCTGTCGCTGGCGGACGGCGGCCAGGTGCCGAAGTCCTCGTTACGTGCGTCTTCCGGTGCTGCGGTCGCCGAGACGGCGCTGGTGGACGTGAACGTGTACCTGATCGTGGCGATCTGCGCGGTGTCCAGCCTGCTGGTGCTCACGCTGCTGCTGTACACGGCGCTGCGGTGCTCGGCGCCGCCCAGCGAGGGCGCGTGCGGGCCGGGGAAGCGCGTGCTGCTGTGCTCGAGCGCGGTGGGGAGCTGGTCGTACTCGCAGCAGAGGCGGCAGAGGGTGTGCTCTGGAGAGGGGCCGCCCAGGGCGGACCTCATGGCCTTCAGCCCCAGTCTGCCACCCTGTCCAGTAGCATCGGATATAGGAGAGCGTCAGGATTTAAGTGATGATCATTGTGGCAAAGTAAGTGAAATTTCATGTTATGTTTCCTCGTTATTTTGAAGTATTATCATTGTTTTTCCCAATGTTCCTCTTTACATTTTTCTATTCTTAAAAATTTTTAGTAATTTCACATTATGTACATCTTTTTGTTTTCTAAATAAAAAGGTAAGTCTAAATAAATATTATTTTCAGCAATTTAAAAACATATTTCAAAGTTTTTCTTCTAAAATATTTCTTATATAATTTATTCTATTTTAGTTGATAGATTTATATATAATTTTTATTTTAATGTAATTGCTCTATTTGCACTATTTCTTTACCTTGAATATAGTTATGTTAAATATAAACTTTTGTGAAGTTTTGTAGGTTAAAATTGGCGATTTATTGTTGTTTGTTTCTATTTTTGTATAAAATTTTTACGGCTTGGGATAACAGGTTCACTTTGTGTAGCATAGTGGAATTTCCTAACTGAATCTTTACATGTCCACACTTTATTATGAAGTCTTTATAATTTTTTAAAGGCAAGCGATGTATTTGCCCTGACCGACCTGGTTTCGCTGGTTGGGCGTAGCCTTGCAAAGGGGAAGGCCCGCGGCTGACTTTCCAGTCGGGGCACACGCCTGGCTGCACGTTTCATCCTGTGCGTTTCTTACAACAGGCACTAATCGATGTTTCTCACTAGCATTGATGTTTCTCTCCCTCTCTTTCCCTCCTTGCCCCTCTCTAAAAATGAATAAAATCTTTTAAAACAATAAAATAAAGCCAAATTTCATATATTTGACATATATAAAAACTTATATTTCAACATCATCTGTTCAATATTGCCTTTTTTGTTTAGCCTAGAGCTTGAATTAATCCTAATTTCTTACCATACTAATTTATTTTCTCTTTTTCCACCTTATTTGCCTAGTAACTGACTTCTTTTCAACTTACTGTGTAGAACTTTGCCCTGTCCATGATGAATAGTATTTGTAACTTAAAATATAGTTTAAATGACATTTCAATATGATAGTTATTTTGTTCCTTGTTTGTATAGTTAATATATTCACATTCAAAATTTCAAGCAGTCAAATCTGCTATATAATGACAAGTATCACTGTCACCTTCAACCCTAAACCATTCGCTTTAAACTCTCTGAATTGCTGAAACACATAGAAAGCTTTTAGTTTCTGCCAAGGTTTTTAATGCGTATCAGTGTAGACACTCTGCCTTTTTTTTTATTTTAAAGCAAGTGATTGCGCTTAATCTAACTTCTACACTCATTTTTTTTCACTATATCTTGGTATTTATGCCATTATTTCTTTAAAAGGTTGCTGGTTGATTGTTTTCACTATTTAAAAAATATCATCATCTTGTTTTATTGTATGGAGATATAATGATTTATTCATCCATTTCTCTGTCTATACAAGAGTGGAACAATACCTTAATTATACAAACTAATAACCATTAACCCTGGCTGATGTGGCTCAGTGGATTGACCACTGACCTGTGAACCCAAGAGTCACTGGTTCAGTTCCCAGTGAGGGCACATGCTAGGGCTGCAGGCCAGGTCCTCAGTTGGGGGCATGTGAGAGGCAAGTGATCCATGTATCTCTCACACATTGCTGTTTCTCTCCTTCTCTTTCTCCCTCTCTCTAAAAATAAATAAAATCTTAAAAACACAAATAATCATTAATATTGTCAACTTTTACAATCTGTAAAACCTTTTAATTTAAAAAACTTTAATTGGTTAGAAATTATTGTCAACTTTCATAGTTGGAAAAATCTTAACATACCCTTGGAAGTTATTTTAGGATGTCTGTTTGTTGTTTTCAGTATTCTTTTACGTACCGGTAGAGATTTGAAAACTCAAGATCTTTTTATATATTCAATGGAATTATTTACCATTGAGCAGTAACTTGTATCCATCATAATCACACAAAATTTGCTGCTCTTGTTGAAAGAATAGTCAGTTTTGCCGGAAAACCTATAGATATTCTAACTCAATGATGGTAATTATAATTCTATTTTTATTGCTTTATTTTTCTTTTATTCTCACATACATATCCTTTAAAAATCTTTTTCCAAGCATATTTTAAGAAGATTTTAAAATTCTACTTTTGGGGTGGGGGAATTACTAGATTTTGATAAAATACCTCATACATACTCCAATCTTTATTCACCAATTCACTTCCTTATCAAGGTAATTTGTTTCTAGAAATTTAATCTCTGACATACCAAGGCTATGGAATTTTTCTTTTATTGGTAAAAAGTTTTTATAGAGATGTTTAGTAATGCAGTTATCTTTACATATTTCTTCTCATTATTTAGAATGAACTGTATAGATCATCTAAGTGAGGGCAATGTAAGTAATTTCACAGAAAATGCTTATTCCCCTCTTCTGTATCACTTGCACTTATGTAAGAATTTTAAATATGTTTATTTTATGACCAAAAACATCACTGTGATTACATGTTAATCACATTTTCACACATCTGAATTGCTAGGGACTTGAGTAAAAGCCATATGTGATCCTTTACATAAGTTTAAAAAATTAGGAACCTTCAGTTAGGGCTAAGTTAATGAAATATTCTTACCTCCTAAGAAAACCTTTAATGTAAAGGATGCTGGTTAATACATATTTTATGAAGTCTTTTCTGATTGTAAGAGAAGGATTTCTTTGTTGTCCCAAAGTAACTGGAATACAAGGTCAGTGACAAGTGCCTCTACAGAGAGTCCAATTAAATATATTAAGACAGATCTCCTCAAAGAAAGGTGCTTTTTTAAAAATCACAGTCACCTTTGAAGGTATTTCAAGTATGTCAAAATCTTGTGTGATGGGAAGGTCACAAGTTGTTTGAAAACTCTACCATTGAGAATCGCTAATACATGAATTCAAAGGAGAGCTTAATCACCCACTATGGAGACATTTAAGAGGAATAAGTTAAGTACTAACTTTTGAGGTGGACATATCAATGTTGAAAATATTGAGAAGAGATTTCTTTATGAAGAAAGAGAGCTCCAGCTGGAACAAAACTAATATAAGGAGTCAGACGGTATAAATGCCTCTACAACTGTTAAAGGCGAAGATCCTCTATTAAGTAGGATAAAGGAAAAGAAAATATTCACTGGATTAAAAGAACCCTATTAGAAAAGGTAAGTGAAATCAATAATCATTACCCTTCAGAGCCGCATGATGTCGCTGTCTACAAAGAAGTTCTGTCTAGCCAAGCTCCAGACTTCTCTCCTAGTCCTGTATCCACCTCTAAATGCTGAACAATGGCAGAGACTGCGGAATTGAATTAAAGACTCCAGGCGTTGCAGTAGTTCGTCTTTATATCAAACAAGCTCTTTTACAGCAACAAAACGAATACTTGACATGGTGTTTTCTTGGCGAGGAGGCCCGGAAGCCCGGTGTTTGCTTCTCTCGCTTCTGGTCCTGGCTGCCTGGGTGGCTGGGAGCGACCAAGTGCACTACTCGGTCCCCGAGGAGGCCAAACACGGCACCTTCGTGGGCCGCATCGCGCAGGACCTGGGGCTGGAGCTGGCCGAGCTGGTGCCGCGCCTGTTCCGGGTGGCGTCCAAAGGCCGCGGGGACCTCCTGGAGGTAAATCTGCAGAATGGCATTTTGTTTGTGAATTCGCGGATCGACCGCGAGGAGCTGTGCGGGCGGAGCGCGGAGTGCAGCATCCACCTGGAGGTGGTGGTGGAGCGGCCGCTGCAGGTTTTCCACGTGGAGGTGGAGGTGAAGGACATTAACGACAACCCCCCTGTGTTCCCTGTAAAGGAGCAAATGCTATTTGTTTCAGAATCCAGATTGCCAGATTCTCGGTTTCCGCTAGAGGGTGCTTGGGATGCAGATATTGGAGCTAACTCCGTTTTAACCTATAAGCTTAGCTATAGTGATTACTTCATGCTAGATGTGAATTCAAAGAATGAGGAGAATAAGCAAGTTGAGCTCTTGTTAAGGAAATCTCTGGACCGAGAGGAAACTCCCGAACATGCCTTACTGCTCACGGCCACTGACGGAGGCAAACCTGAGCTCACTGGCGCCCTTCAGGTTCTGGTCACTGTGCTGGACGTGAATGACAACGCCCCCAGTTTCCCACAGTCTGAATATGAAGTGAGAATATTCGAAAACTCAGACAACGGGACGGTAGTTATCAGGCTGAATGCTTCTGATGCCGACGAAGGATCCAATCAGGAGATTTTTTATTCTTTTAATAGCCTTGTTCCGCCCGTGGTTATCGACCAGTTCAGCATGGATTCCAATACCGGAGAACTAACAATTCGAAAGACTCTGGACTTTGAAAAAGTGAATTCCTATAAATTCCGCATTGACGCCACGGACAGAGGCCACCCACCGATGGTGGGCCATTGCACAGTTTTGGTAAAAGTCTTAGATGTTAATGATAATGTGCCTCAGATTTCCGTGACTTCATTATCCCTTCCAGTGAGGGAGGACGCTCCCCTGGGTACCGCGATTGCGCTACTCAGCGTGTCCGACCGAGACGCTGGCTCCAATGGCCAGGTGAGCTGCTCCCTGATGCCCCACAGGCCCTTCAGGCTGGTGTCCACCTTCAAGAATTACTACTCGCTGGTGCTGGACAGCGCCCTGGACCGCGAGAGCGTGTCGGACTATAAATTGGTGGTGACAGCGCGGGACGGCGGCTCGCCCTCGCTGTCGGCCACCGCCAGCCTGTCCGTGGAGGTGGCCGACGTGAACGACAACGCGCCGACCTTCGCGCAGCCCGAGTACACGGTGTTCGTGAAGGAGAACAACCCGCCCGGCTGCCACATCTTCACGGTGTGGGCGCGGGACGTGGACGCGCAGGAGAACGCGCGGGTGTCCTACTCGCTGGTGGAGCGGCGGGTGGGCGAGCGCGCGCTGTCGAGCTACGTGTCTGTGCACGCGGAGAGCGGCAAGGTGTACGCGCTGCAGCCTCTGGACCACGAGGAGCTGGAGCTGCTGCAGTTCCAGGTGAGCGCGCGCGACGCGGGCGTGCCGCCTCTGGGCAGCAACGTGACGCTGCAGGTGTTCGTGCTGGACCAGAACGACAACGCGCCCGCGCTGCTGCCTTCGTGGGCGGGCGGCGGCGGCGGCAGGGAGAGCGAGGTGGTGGTGTCGCGGTCTGTGGACGCGGGCCACGTGGTGGCGAAGGTGCGCGCGGTGGACGCGGACTCTGGGTACAACGCGTGGCTGTCTTACGAGCTGCAGCCGGCGGCGGGTGGTGAGCGCAGCCCGTTCCGCGTGGGGCTGTACACGGGCGAGATCAGCACGACGCGCGCCCTGGACGAGGCGGACGCGCCGCGCCAGCGCCTGCTGGTGCTGGTGAAGGACCACGGCGAGCCGGCGCTGGCGGCCACGGCCACCGTGCTGCTGTCGCTGGCGGACGGCGGCCAGGTGCCGAAGTCCTCGTTACGTGCGTCTTCCGGTGCTGCGGTCGCCGAGACGGCGCTGGTGGACGTGAACGTGTACCTGATCGTGGCGATCTGCGCGGTGTCCAGCCTGCTGGTGCTCACGCTGCTGCTGTACACGGCGCTGCGGTGCTCGGCGCCGCCCAGCGAGGGCGCGTGCGGGCCGGGGAAGCGCGTGCTGCTGTGCTCGAGCGCGGTGGGGAGCTGGTCGTACTCGCAGCAGAGGCGGCAGAGGGTGTGCTCTGGGGAGGGGCCGCCCAAGGTGGACCTCATGGCCTTCAGCCCCAGTCTTCCTCCGGGTCCTCCGGGATCTGTAGTTGCAGCGGGAGATCCAGAAGCTTCTTTGGACTCCTCTGGGAAGGTGAGTTACTCTTTGTGTTATTTATTAATATATTTATTTGTTTTTCCAGAAAATATTATTTATGCAGTACACTTAGTTTTCCCATTTATTTTTAGACATCCAGCCTAATTTTAAAAAAATTACTACCAATGACTGAATACTTTAAAATTATAGCTAATTTTGTGTTTGTTTTTACTTCCAACTGATAATCATTGTAAGCCGTACATTGAACAATTATTTGTTGGGCGCTGAGTCACTTTTATTTGAAACCTGTTATGCAAGTCTCATTGAATTACTAAACTACTGATATCAGCATACCTGAAAACTATAGTGATAACCGATTTAGTTGTAACACATTAAGTATACTTCAACACGACTCTTTTTTTTTTCATTACTAGTGTAGGGTAATATTTTAGTCTGATAGCATTGCTTTTGAGTAACCTCATAGCATAAATATGTAGTAACTGTTAACTTGTCAACGATGTAGTTTTCTACCTTTGTCTGGATAGAGAGCTTCTAGGGACATGGTTGACCAGCACTACTCAGTGTCTGTAATTTCAGCATACACCTGAAAATAGTTATTTAACTTTAGGAATGTAATTCTAACAATAATATTACAAATATAATTCTTACAAAAACTGTAGAATATGTTTCTATATGTCTGATAATGTAGATCATAAAAAATGTTGATTGAGAGTCTTTTCTACATTTGGAAACTTTATTGAAATTTATATTTAATTGATATTGGAGAAAATACTTTCTGACTGTTACATTCTTCAAGAATACTTTCTCCCATTTATAGAAATTTTCTGGTAATGATATAGGAGATCTACCTACATTCTACACTTTGACTTCTCTTGTAATTTATACTCCAGGACTTAAAAAATTACCCTTATCAGATTCTATGATTGTTTGCTTTTTCTTTAATGTTCCAAAAGAGAGAAACCTGGATAGTAGGTGATGCAACTTTAAAGTTTCTGCATGAGAAACTTACATTTCCTAAATTGCGGTTTGTAACTTTCAAGTTGGTGGTTCTTCACACTCTTCTTATTAGTTCAAGCTTTTATTTTCTAATTTATATTTAAAACTCCCTTTGTATTTTAGATTTTGTGATGTGGTTAATATTACTATTCAGGTATTTTATTTTTTATTGTGTTAGGTATTTCACAAGGTGTCCTTAATTAAAAACTCTGTGGAGCAAGATCAGAGCAGCCTTTAGAATAGAGCCACATTAGTGTAACCGTGAAAATGCAAGTAAAATTGTCTAAAATATTTCAGTAATTTTAATTTCATTCTATAAAACACCTGTTTGGTATATGCTATGAAACAATCTATTTTTTCATTTTATTTCTTTGAAAACTTGAATAGTTTCTGAACATCTGTGGTAAAACCTATTTCTGTCAGCACAACTCACCTTAATCTAGACTTATGCCTTTGAATATCTCTGTCCTTCCTTTTTTTTTTTCAGGTTTCATGTGCTATTTGAACTTGGGCTGGGGTATTGGAATATGTTATATTGTTTAAGGAGTGCTACAAATGCCATCTCCCCAAAATCCATCTTTATTCTCTTAGAGCTAGAATTATTTATTAGGTAATTACTATTTCTTTTATAATTATGCATTTTATTATTTATTATTGATGGTTTTATTGATATAATTGGTAATTTAGTCCTTTATATTAACCCTTATTCTCTCCCAAAATATGGACTGCCATCATATGCAAATTTGCAGAAGCTAAGTGAACATCTCAGTAATGAATTTATTTTTTTGGTCATCAGGAAGTATGAGTACATTCGAACCCAGGAAGGTTAGGATTCAAAACAGATGAGAAGTTCTAAATACAGAAGTGGGAATGTAGAAGACACTTTAGTATTGTAGAGGGGCCTAATAGATGCCCCTCTGTGCTTCTATAGCAGCATTCCCCAATTCAAGCAGAATCATGAAGCCAATAATGAAGCTTCTCCATGCTAGTGTGTAATTTGTATTTTCTGGATAGGGCTAAGTTATGAGCCAATATCAGACACTTCTGTGAGTAAACAGGGTGCTATAAGGAGGTATACAGTACTTCAGCATTAATAAAGCATATCCCAGGCAAATTAGGGTATATGGTCAGACTATTATTAGATCTGATAATGTTCACTGTGTTTGTTAAATTCTAGTTTTCAGACTCCACCTCAGAATTTCAGAAATAAGTGGTACCAGCAAATTTGCATTTAACAAACACCTTGGGTGATTCTTATCCAACTGAAATTTCAGATTACATAGTCCTATGAGATGCTGGGCAAAGCAAATTCCTATTATATGGTGAAATGTAATTCAACTACACCCTACTTATTACTCATTATTGGAGATCTGTTTTCAGACACTTATGCTATTACCTAGTATAAAAAGTACATTAAGAGGACTGAAGCTTAGTTTATGTTATTACTTTGTGTTGAGATGATTAATCAATGATAAACTTATTTTAAGACTCCAGATAGTAGCTCAAAAGAAGCATTGGTATTGTGGTTGGATAAATAACTCATTACACTTTAATTTATGCTTCATAAGAAAAGTAACTCTTAAAACCAGCATTTGAATATACTCTGACATGAGAATCATTTAAAATAAGTAAAGAAGTATAAAAACAATTTAGTAGCACACATAAGTCAATAATCCAAATAACCCTCATTTCCATCAATTTTGTTATTCATAAATGTTGAGCTACTTCAGCTCTAAATAAAAACTAAAAGAGTTCAAAATTGTTGACTTCTTAAAAGTATCTCTTTTATAAACCATAACATCATTAAAGTAAAGAAATTAACCTTTGGACAAGACCAAAGGTCCTATTAAGTTTCCTTAAAGAGAAACATTAAGTTGTTTTTTTTTTTTTTTTGTCGCATAGATATATTAATGGAGAATTTAAGTTACTGCATATTTGATTCCAAAAAATATTCTTATGGCAGCTGGTGATGAAAAACTTTATTGACACTGATAAAACTATTAGATAATTAAAAAACTATGTATCTGGGGGTATTTGAAAAGCTAAGTATAACAAAGATGAAAGTAATTGTCTATGAAAGCAGAAATAATACATTTTTAAATTATTTTATTTATAAACATAATTAAAGTTCTTTTTGCCCATGTAAGATGTATATAAAAAAGTGAAACTTCTCCTTAACTGATTTCTCACAGAAGTCTTTTATGTTTTCTTAAAGACAGGAGGCTCTCCTCAGCCTGAGCAGGAGCAGTAGTGAAGGCATTGTAGAGTTACAATATTCTATTGGTAATAATTTCCCCCAAGGAACCAGTTTGGTCTTCAGCATTATGAAAATAAGTGTGGCTAAATTGAGCCCTGAGAATAATTGCCATTTATGAAGCATTCGCTCTTCTTAAGGTACTAGACTTGGCACTTAATATACACAACTGCCATATTATTATACAAACGTTTTAAAAGTGGGAATTGAGACCGAGAGAGGTTAAATTATTTTCCCCAAGTCACACAACTAGTAAGTTGGGGAATAGGGATCAGGATGGAGAGATTTCTGATGTTAAAGCCAGTGTTCTCTTTTAGAACACGTGGATGCCTCACAGGGACTTGATGCTTCAGATTAGTGACTGAATAAGGTTTCTTTAATCTCAAAATAATGACAAAGAGAAATGAATTGTCAGAAATTAATGATACCTAAATTTGTCATCCAACAAAATATGACTATGCTCATTATTATACAGATACTAAGGGTATTTTCAAATTTAGCTAATGAGATGATAATCATGGTTAGGGAAAGAATTACTTCTCTGAGATTCTACATTTACTAGAGATTGGCAATCGCGATGGGCAGCGATTGTTACTACTTTTAAAAGAGACATAATGTTAGGTTTTGACAGTCCATAGAGGTAGAAATATATAAAATAGTGTCGACAAGGTGGACAACCGGGCCCTCAGCCAGAGGCCAGCCAAGCCTTCCTGGACTCTACCTATGTACGTAGGTGGCGCCCACGGTCGTGGTCAGCGTCAAGGAGGGCTTCGCCTTCCAGCCCAAGCTGCACTCCCCCAGGAGCCTCAGCAGCAGCGCCCAGGCCCCTATCAGCCCCCTGAAGTTCTCAGGGCCCAAACCCGGCTCACCGGGAGCGCATGGAGTCCCCTCCACCTCCTCTCCTGCCACAGCAGCTCTCACCACCGCCCTGGAGCGCTGCCCCCGTCTGCACCCGACCCTTCTCAGGGACCAGGAAGTCCAAGAGGGGCTGTGGGCGCCCTGGGCGCGAGGAGGACGGGTGGGGATGGGAACAGCTATTGAGGCCCCTCCCTGCAGGCGGTCAGGGCAGCAGGACCCTGGGGGGCGCTGGGGGGTACAGGGGTGAGTGTGCGAGAGCCTGTTTCTGTGTTGAGAGCGGCTGCGACCCTGAATCAGAAGCATGGAGGGCTGTCTGCAGCTAATGGCTGACAGTGAGGGGCCTCCCACGGCTGAACTGCGCTCTTACAGAATTAAAGTATCAAATCGGGAGCGGTGGCGGGGTGGCGGGCGGTGGGTGGAGGGGAAGATTTGAATGAAAGAGAAGGAATGTAATGGAATTGTACTTACACATTAAGCCACCGGATGTCGCTGTCTTCCACAAAATGGGTTTTTAGAACAAAGGCAGAAACCTGTGTTTCTCAACGACCAGGAAAGAGCTTCATTCTGAGATCTCAGCCATTTCAATAAAATTGAATGTAAGCAATCCAGCAGGAAAATTCAGGGCGTGTGAGTCTCCTACAACGCTGACTCATAGATTTGTAGAACAGGGGAAAGGTGTGTATGATGTTCGTCTACAGACCCAGACGCCTGAGAACTCGGCACTTGCTGCTTTCGCTTCTGCTCCTAGCGTCGTGGGAGACCGGGAGCGGCCAGATCCACTACTCGGTCCCCGAGGAGGCCAAACACGGCACCTTCGTGGGCCGCATCGCGCAGGACCTGGGGCTGGAGCTGGCCGAGCTGGTGCCGCGCCTGTTCCGGGTGGCGTCCAAAGGCCGCGGGGACCTCCTGGAGGTAAATCTGCAGAATGGCATTTTGTTTGTGAATTCGCGGATCGACCGCGAGGAGCTGTGCGGGCGGAGCGCGGAGTGCAGCATCCACCTGGAGGTGGTGGTGGAGCGGCCGCTGCAGGTTTTCCACGTGGAGGTGGAGATCAAAGACATTAATGACAACCCGCCGGTGTTCTCCGTCGCAGAACAAAAGCTCTCAATACCCGAATCCCGGTTGCTTGACTCCAGATTTCCACTAGAAGGCGCATCTGATGCAGATGTTGGAGAAAACGCAATGCTCACGTACAGACTCAGTCCAAATGAGTTTTTCATTCTTGATATTATAAACAAAAAAGACAAAGGCAAATTCCCAGTACTTGTTCTACGAAAACTGCTGGATCGGGAAGAAAATCCTCAGCTTCCATTGTTATTAACTGCAACTGATGGAGGCAAACCGGAACTTACCGGATCTGTTTCTCTGCTGATCTTGATATTGGATGCCAATGATAATGCCCCTATATTTGACCGATCCATTTATGAAGTTAAGATGTATGAAAATGCACCGAACCAAACGTTAGTAATATGGCTAAATGCTTCTGATGCGGATGAAGAAATAAACAAAGAACTGATATATTCATTTAGCTCTTTGGTTACGCCCAGCATAAGAAGGAAATTTCTAATGAATGAAAGGACCGGAGAAATAAGAGTAAATGATGCCATTGACTTTGAGGACAGTAACACTTACGAAATTCATGTAGATGTTACAGATAAAGGAAACCCACCTATGGTTGGTCACTGCACTGTCCTAGTGGAAATCCTGGATGAAAATGACAATTCACCTGAGGTGGTTGTCACTTCACTGTCTCTTCCAGTGCTAGAAGATGCCCAGGTGGGCACTGTCATCGCCTTGATCAGCGTGTCTGACCGTGACTTTGGCGTCAATGGCAAAGTGACCTGCTCCCTAACGTCCCATGTCCCCTTCAAGCTGGTGTCCACCTTCAAGAATTACTACTCGCTGGTGCTGGACAGCGCCCTGGACCGCGAGAGCGTGTCGGACTATAAATTGGTGGTGACAGCGCGGGACGGCGGCTCGCCCTCGCTGTCGGCCACCGCCAGCCTGTCCGTGGAAGTGGCCGACGTGAACGACAACGCGCCGACCTTCGCGCAGCCCGAGTACACGGTGTTCGTGAAGGAGAACAACCCGCCCGGCTGCCACATCTTCACGGTGTGGGCGCGGGACGTGGACGCGCAGGAGAACGCGCGGGTGTCCTACTCGCTGGTGGAGCGGCGGGTGGGCGAGCGCGCGCTGTCGAGCTACGTGTCTGTGCACGCGGAGAGCGGCAAGGTGTACGCGCTGCAGCCTCTGGACCACGAGGAGCTGGAGCTGCTGCAGTTCCAGGTGAGCGCGCGCGACGCGGGCGTGCCGCCTCTGGGCAGCAACGTGACGCTGCAGGTGTTCGTGCTGGACCAGAACGACAACGCGCCCGCGCTGCTGCCTTCGTGGGCGGGCGGCGGCGGCGGCAGGGAGAGCGAGGTTGTGGTGTCGCGGTCTGTGGACGCGGGCCACGTGGTGGCGAAGGTGCGCGCGGTGGACGCGGACTCTGGGTACAACGCGTGGCTGTCTTACGAGCTGCAGCCGGCGGCGGGTGCTGAGCGCAGCCCGTTCCGCGTGGGGCTGTACACGGGCGAGATCAGCACGACGCGCGCCCTGGACGAGGCGGACGCGCCGCGCCAGCGCCTGCTGGTGCTGGTGAAGGACCACGGCGAGCCGGCGCTGGCGGCCACGGCCACCGTGCTGCTGTCGCTGGCGGACGGCGGCCAGGTGCCGAAGTCCTCGTTACGTGCGTCTTCCGGTGCTGCGGTCGCCGAGACGGCGCTGGTGGACGTGAACGTGTACCTGATCGTGGCGATCTGCGCGGTGTCCAGCCTGCTGGTGCTCACGCTGCTGCTGTACACGGCGCTGCGGTGCTCGGCGCCGCCCAGCGAGGGCGCGTGCGGGCCGGGGAAGCGCGTGCTGCTGTGCTCGAGCGCGGTGGGGAGCTGGTCGTACTCGCAGCAGAGGCGGCAGAGGGTGTGCTCTGGGGAGGGGCCGCCCAAGGCGGACCTCATGGCCTTCAGCCCCAGCCTGCCACCCTGTCCGGTGCCAGTGGTGGAGGCGGAAGAACAGTCTGTTGGAGGGGACCACTCTAAAAAGGTGGGTGTTACTATAATTTTAATATTTTGCTTTGTGAAAAATATTTTATTTCACTACTTTCCCCCCTCACCTACATGTCTTGGAATATCTTCATCCTCTATAGATATGTCTATAATATCTTAATATATATCTACTAATATCTATTGTAACACAATTAATTTTAAAAATTCATATTATATTTGTCTATTGTACTCTGTGCATCAACTTTTGCTTGATACTTCTATTTTTAAAAAATATTTATCCTGAATTATTTATGTTTTGATTCAAATAGTTAATCCTGGTTGTAGGTTTTTTCATTCACCATTATCTTTTTAATGTTATAAATATTTTCAGAATTAGTACTTTAATTCACACGTTTACTTACTTTTCAAATCTAAATTTTTAAATGACCCTGTTATAGTAAGAAAACGATCTGATCAATTCTCTTCCTGATAAAAACGTGCTTTTTGCTCCCTAAGTATATGTGTATTGTAACATAACTTACAATGCATAATAGAAATTTAATATTCAATATTTATATTTTATTCTTAATAGTATAGCAAATGTTCGAATCTGTGAAATTAAGTTGTGTTTTGAGCTTTAAGCATATTTTTCATTTTATTTCAATATGGTGGTACCTCTGTTAGTGTGTCTTAGTCACTTATTGTAGCAGCAGCAGAAGTTTCATAGTTATTTATGAATTTTTATCCAGTGCTTTATCTTCTAGTCATTTATTCGAAAGAGGCATTGCTTATGATATTAAGGTATTATTAGCTCTTCCACTTCGAGGAAGGAGTCGTGATTACAATTACTAATGAAGAGCATTTGAAAACCGCTTTTAATTATAGAAGGCTGAAAATGATTCCTTTAGATTAGATTCCTAATCTAAATTAATGCCAGAAGTTTGAAGAAAAAAATAAAATTACTTTTTAGGATGTTTTCTACTGCACTGATGTCATACAGTGCAATTTAGTTTGGAAACTTTTCTTGTCATCTTAACAGGGTTGTGTTGGATAATGTAGATTCAGAAATGCAAGACAATTAAATTTCATGGTGGCCAGCATTACCCTATTAATTATGCCTTCTTGCAACTGATTCTTACCCAATATCTATAATTTAATTAAAAACTTTTTACTAACTTCAGTGTTGCCAAATAGCAATGCAAGTCCTTCATTATCTTGACTCTGGTTTTTAGCAATTCCTTTTTTCTTACTGTATGCAGACTGACTTTTTACTCTATGTGCTTCACAAATAGCTTCGAATAAAACTTGACATCTCTATTCAAATTTAGGAACACCAAAAAAGGCTCGTGTCAAGTTCTTTTTAAGTTGTGTCAAGAATTTAAGCATGGCAGCGCCTCCAGTGTTAACACTTTCCATGGCCAGCCTCTGGCTCTTAGAAATTGTAGATGGCAAGTTACGCAGAGTGTTTCGTCTTGTGTGCAGAATTCCTCCCTCTTGTATCTGCCCTCCCTTTCAGACCTTTGTAATGTCAGTGTGCCCCTCTGCAGAAAAGACTCATCTAAAGATAACTCTTGATGTGAGCTGTAAATGAAACATAAAATTATGTGTTTTCTGATATCATCCTATGTGTTTACTTTGCCTTCTTTGGTCACCTTTCTTTGAAAAATACAAGTATTGACAAAAATATTAGCATAACAAGTTAGGATTTTATCCAGCAGCACAGCAATCCTAAAGCTTATGAAAAAGAAAGTGTAGAAAGGAGAGGAAATGATGAGATAGTTCAGAACAAGATATTGAGAGACAGCAGAGATAAATTTTTCTGATTTTAGTTTGACAGTGTGTTTCTCTGGCTCTGTTAGTAGAGAGAAATATTCTTTAAAGTTTTGTGAATAGACTCTTTTATTCAATGCACAATGATTAAATGTTCAGAATAAAAACAGACATTTTCTCAAATCAAGGATTGCTTTTAACATTCTTGCTGAAAAGAAATTAGTCCATTTCTTTTAAAACTATAGCATCTTGTTTTTATAATCATGTTTAATTTGCTCTTTATTAAATATTAAAATGAGGCTAATCACAGAGCACTCTTAAGCTCTGGTGATACAGTATTTTTGATAGTCTGTTTCCATATGAGCAGCCAACCCTTAGCTTCATGGACATACTATAGTTATTTAGCTATATGAAAGCCTTGGAACTTGGAAGCTTTAAAAGTATCTTTAATATACACTTAATCAATGGAGTAGCGCTCTAAACCAAAAAAAAAAAAAAAAAAAAAAATGGAATGGTTCTGCAGCATGGACTCATTCCCAAGAGACTAAATTATTTCGATGAGCAATGATATTTATTTCTTAGCCATGCTTTTTAAAAAAATTTAGTCTTTTTCAAGTGCTAAAATTTTTCTTGCTCTTCTTTAGGCAAATATGTTGGTCTTCAATTGATGGCTTTCACAATAAAAAAAGAATTAGAAGTAGTTTGAATTATAAATCTTTGGCATAGACTGAATCAGCAGTTTTAAAAGCATATAAAATAAAGAGTGTATTTTTACATATAACCTTAGATTCCCTTGGGTATCCACTTACAGTTCTTTTTAATAGAAAAATTTGGGATCTGCCCAATGGCTGCCATCTTAGTAGAAGGACTTCAGATATTGGATAATTGGTTCCTCTACAGCCTTGAGAATGATTAAAACATTTTTATTTTTAAAAAGACAAAACTGATATACTTTATTGCAATTGAACAGTCATGAAAACCTCAATGAGTTTTTTGTATTTAAGATGAAAACAGTAAAATAATATTGAGCGAATGAGATTTAGAATAGCCTTTATACCATAGTCTCTTTAAGCCAATTCTGGAATAAAATGGATATAAACAGACAAATGTAACAAATATGTAAATATTTAGTGGTGTGGGATTTTTAAATTATTAGAAATAGCAATGAATGTAATTCAAATTTAAGTTGTCCTTCAGGATGGCAACAACAATGTTCACCCAGAGGAAATACAAGAATGGGAAAAAAAAAAGCTTTAAAATGAGACAAAGATAAGTATACTTTGTATTTCCAGAAACCAGTACTTGGTAAATTCATTAGCCTTGGATGAACTGATAAATAGCTTATATATCAGCAATGATTTAAAATACCATTCTGTTAAAGAGGTAACTTAGAGAATTTGCGTCTTGAATTATCTTCTACACTACTGGCCTAAATGTCTAGAATAATTTAACATATTAAAAGGATTAAGCAATAGAAAATTTAGAATGTTAGCAATGGAGTAAACTTAGTAAGAAACCATACCAAAAAATGATCAATTTCTAAAAGTCTGAAAAAACATCACTGGCAACCTACAACATAGTTTTCATCTTCATATACATGATAATATGGTTGTGCGGAAGTACATTTCCTTAGATGTCTATATGCAAGGTAAAACTCGTCTTGGAATTCTAATTTATAAGAGAAGACCACCTTTAGAGAGCTAGTGGCCACACACAAGGAGTACATAAAGAATTAAATGCCACGGAGAAAAAACATGGACCAATATGAAGAAATTACAGAAGCAGCAATATAAGTGAAAGAAATACTCCCATAAACGCAAACGTGCTTCCATTTTGAGCCACAGGATGTCGTTGTTCTCCAAGGAGAGAAGTGTTTTAACAAAGAAAATTAACGATTATACCCAGGACCAGAAAGATTCCCCACCGTTTCGTAGCTTTAAAGACTATATACACCCCCATGTCATTAAGATCACCTTGGATCTCAGGAATAAAGACTCAAGAAAGATCTCAAAAGGACTACATCGTTCTACTCCTGACTGTTAATTTACTAACCAGAATCAAAGCGTGATGTTAGCTTCAGGATCAGGTGACCAGGGAGCACGGTTTCTGCTGCTCTCGCTTCTGGTCCTCGCTCTTCTGGACACCGGGAGCGCCCAGGTCCACTACTCGGTCCCCGAGGAGGCCAAACACGGCACCTTCGTGGGCCGCATCGCGCAGGACCTGGGGCTGGAGCTGGCCGAGCTGGTGCCGCGCCTGTTCCGGGTGGCGTCCAAAGGCCGCGGGGACCTCCTGGAGGTAAATCTGCAGAATGGCATTTTGTTTGTGAATTCGCGGATCGACCGCGAGGAGCTGTGCGGGCGGAGCGCGGAGTGCAGCATCCACCTGGAGGTGGTGGTGGAGCGGCCGCTGCAGGTTTTCCACGTGGAGGTGGAGGTGAAGGACATTAACGACAACCCGCCTGTGTTCCCAGCGACACAAAAAAATCTGTTTATTTCCGAAAGTAGGACTCTTGACTCTCATTTTTCACTAGAGGGCGCGTCTGATGCTGATATCGGGGTCAACGCTCTGCTGACTTACAGACTGAGCTCCAGTGAGTATTTCTCTTTGGAAGTACCGACCAGCGACGACCAGGTAAAACCACTTCAACTGGTACTAAAAAAACCTTTGGACAGGGAAGTAGCTTCGGAGTTTCTCTTGGTGCTTAAAGCAACAGATGGGGGCAAACCTGAGCTGACAGGTACTGTAGAGTTACAGATCACAGTGCTGGATGTAAATGACAATGCGCCAGTGTTTGACAAAGCAGTCTATCGTGTAAAATTACTGGAAAATGCAAGGAATGGTACATTGGTTATTAGACTTAACGCCTCGGATTTGGATGAGGGTTCAAATAGCCATATTCTTTATTCCTTTGCAACTGATGTCACCTCAGATACAGGAGCATCTTTTTGCATAGATTCAGCCAGTGGAGAAATAAAAGTAAATGGCAGAATAGATTTTGAAGAAACTAAATTATGGAAGCTTCAAATAGAAGCAGTTGATAAAGGAAGTCCCCCAATGTTTGGTCACTGCACAGTCTTGATAGAAGTTTTGGACATCAATGATAATACTCCGGAGTTGCTAGTGACTTCACTATCACTTTCTGTCCCTGAGGATGCTCCACTGGGGACCGTCATTGCCCTAATCAGTGTAACCGACCGTGACGCCGGTGACAATGGCAAAGTAACCTGCTCTCTAACACCCCACGTCCCCTTCAAGCTGGTGTCCACCTTCAAGAATTACTACTCGCTGGTGCTGGACAGCGCCCTGGACCGCGAGAGCGTGTCGGACTATAAATTGGTGGTGACAGCGCGGGACGGCGGCTCGCCCTCGCTGTCGGCCACCGCCAGCCTGTCCGTGGAGGTGGCCGACGTGAACGACAACGCGCCGACCTTCGCGCAGCCCGAGTACACGGTGTTCGTGAAGGAGAACAACCCGCCCGGCTGCCACATCTTCACGGTGTGGGCGCGGGACGTGGACGCGCAGGAGAACGCGCGGGTGTCCTACTCGCTGGTGGAGCGGCGGGTGGGCGAGCGCGCGCTGTCGAGCTACGTGTCTGTGCACGCGGAGAGCGGCAAGGTGTACGCGCTGCAGCCTCTGGACCACGAGGAGCTGGAGCTGCTGCAGTTCCAGGTGAGCGCGCGCGACGCGGGCGTGCCGCCTCTGGGCAGCAACGTGACGCTGCAGGTGTTCGTGCTGGACCAGAACGACAACGCGCCCGCGCTGCTGCCTTCGTGGGCGGGCGGCGGCGGCGGCAGGGAGAGCGAGGTGGTGGTGTCGCGGTCTGTGGACGCGGGCCACGTGGTGGCGAAGGTGCGCGCGGTGGACGCGGACTCTGGGTACAACGCGTGGCTGTCTTACGAGCTGCAGCCGGCGGCGGGTGCTGAGCGCAGCCCGTTCCGCGTGGGGCTGTACACGGGCGAGATCAGCACGACGCGCGCCCTGGACGAGGCGGACGCGCCGCGCCAGCGCCTGCTGGTGCTGGTGAAGGACCACGGCGAGCCGGCGCTGGCGGCCACGGCCACCGTGCTGCTGTCGCTGGCGGACGGCGGCCAGGTGCCGAAGTCCTCGTTACGTGCGTCTTCCGGTGCTGCGGTCGCCGAGACGGCGCTGGTGGACGTGAACGTGTACCTGATCGTGGCGATCTGCGCGGTGTCCAGCCTGCTGGTGCTCACGCTGCTGCTGTACACGGCGCTGCGGTGCTCGGCGCCGCCCAGCGAGGGCGCGTGCGGGCCGGGGAAGCGCGTGCTGCTGTGCTCGAGCGCAGTGGGGAGCTGGTCGTACTCGCAGCAGAGGCGGCAGAGGGTGTGCTCTGGAGAGGGGCCGCCCAGGGCAGACCTCATGGCTTTCAGCCCTAGTGTTCCTCCTGGTTCGAGTTCCGGAGATAGTGGAGAACAACAGATTTGCGGTAATGTAAGTACAGTAATTGTGGAAAGTATTTCATGCCTATTAATATCAATCACATAGTAGTTCACCAACATATTACTGTAAAATTTTATTGCTTTATTTATTTCTTTTGGTCTTTTTTTCCCAATGGCTTATTTTAAAGCACATTGGAAGTCCAGCCATTTTTAAAATTACTTTTCACAACTGCCTTTGTGAACACACCAGGAACGGTTGTGGGTAGAAATAATAATAGTAGTAATAGCAGTAATGAAATAGATGGCTAAAGCCTCCTCTAAATGTGCAAGTTTAAATCAGGAAGGAGACAAGAACCACTGATGAGAACTGGAGCATGTGGACAAGGCTTAAATAGTTTACTTCTGAATTCTGCTGCAAGGCCATTCTTCCTATTCATTTTCTTAGTCCAAGCGAGGTCCTTCATTCATTATGTTCATGCATTCAAAGTTATTATAATAATGCATAACTTTATAATTTAGTTAATTTAAGCTCAAACAGTTAAATTCTTCTTGTAATGCATTGTTTACTTCTTACTAATGGGCATGGGCTGGTGGCCTCATTTTATAAACATTTTGTTTCTTTATAATCAATAGCATGTGTCTTTGAGATAGTGGGTAGAGTTCTCCTTGGCTTCAGGGATGATTTTCCTTCTTTTTGTCTTTATCCCTGAATAATTTCAAGTTCATTTTCTTCATAGTCTTCAGTTGCTTTAGATATATATTTTTCTTTATTTCCTAATATAAGCTCGATTTCGCTAATTGCCTGTTGAACCCATTGCTATTCTCCTCCAGATTAATTTATTGATCTCCTCTATTGTATTTGGAAGATTCTTCTGAGCACTAATTATACTTATATTTCTTCCATTTATAGTACCTGCCATGAGGCTGAGCGGAAATATTTTAGGGTAGGAAAATTTATAGTTCTTTGTGCTTTGAGCTGAAGAGCATCTTCCCATGTATGGGGAAGTGTGATACTGCTTCCTGTGTTCATGAAGCCACTTGATCTTCAAAATAACATTGCTTTAAATAACTTAAACATAACAATGGTGGAACTTCCACTGGACACCTCCACTTGGCACGTGCACTTGACAATGGTGTCGTTGATTGCATTTCAGCATTTAACATGGAATACTTTAGATACCTTTCATGCAAACACTTCTTTTTTTGCCACAAAGCTATATTCATGTGAATTTTCTTTAAAAAGATCACAGAGAACTTTTATTTAGAGTCATAAGGGTGTGAATCAAATAATGTGGAAGGTTTTTGGTTGTTCTTTTTGGGCTCCAGTATACAAATTAGAGATCCTTTAATTGGATTGTGTGGAGAAATAAGTTACAGGTGACAGTTTACATGTGGCAGGGGAACCATGTTATAGTAGATAGGATTAACTTAATAGAATTGCTGAGAAGGCATTAGTGGTCATTTTCTGCGTAAAAAGTTAGGATGATTTACATGAAGATGAACATTAGCAGATCTTCAGAAAAGCAAAAGCCATACTCTAGTTATTGTACTGGAATTGCCTTTATGCTCATCTATAGAACAGAGTAAGAGCAAACATTAGCCACTAACTGTAATAAACCATCACGATTCGAACCATTTGTATTTGTTAGACATGGTGTGAATATGAAGGGCTTAAAATACATAATTTCATTTAATTCTTATAACAATGTGTAAATTGCACGTGACTATCCAAATTTTAAAGATGGTATAAGAGCTGGTGAGATACCTGTCTTATGTACTGCCATCAGCTAGTATATGATAGAAATGATATTCAAATGTATATCTTTGAGATTCCAGACCCATTCTTTTATCACTTTAGAGCTTTCTGCAGGAAATCTTTTCTCTGATCAGGTGTAGTTCTGGCTAGGAAAATCAAGCACAGCTGTATACAAATGGATCCTCTCCTGTGTTTTGCTTAGAAGACAAAACCATCATGATTATCTTCATTATTAATTCTGTACAGTGCCATAGGAATTAAGATGCTATGTTGTTAAGTGATTTTTTTTCCTCAGAAGAGTTCATGATTATCATTATCAGTTGTGTTAATCAATGCCATGTTGAGATAAGTATTTACATTATTCAATTGGTAAATAATTAAGAGTTGTCTTATAAGGACTGTGGATTAGTTGCTTGGAAGTCATATGAATAATAAGAATCATTTAATGTATGAGAAAAATCAGAAGACTGTGGTCTGCAATGTTCTTGCAGAATACCAAACCCAAATGACAGACACAAAAATGACATTGTCATTTTAACACTATGAATAAGGATGATATTTTGGATGAATATAAGTGGTACTATGATTATTTCTAGAATCCAGAACATCAACAAAGGATTCAAAAAATGTTTCCAAAATTGCATATTCTTTGAATGTGTGTAGGTCTTTCAGGATTTGGTCTTCTTCAGTCTTCTTGTTGTATCAGAGATTTGTGCCAACTAAAGAAATAATCTGTGCTCTAATAACTGTATATACTTGAATAAGCCATGATAGGGCAGAGTGAACATCACTAAGTATAGCCTATAATTTTGTTAATACAATGTTGAATAGTATCTCTAACTTACTGATTTTTGAAGAACCTCCTCGTTTTCCAAGAGTGATATCAAGGTTTATTTCTTTGTTTTATGTTTTCAATTAGTAATAGTACTAAACCTCTTATGAAATATTAGTGGATGATGAGGACTAGTAGAACATTAAACTATGCACTCTACTACATGACTAGCAGGGCACCCAGTTGGAACTTAAGACTAACTTGATTTAGTAAAGGTCGGGCACAAAGTTCCTCAGTCTTTTCCATTGATTTAATAAAATCAATTTATTCATTATATTGATGTGGCTTCTTGGCATTAGCCTATTGTCAGATCTCAGGCCCATCCCCAAAGATGAGTTCAAAGATCACGTAACATTGGATACTTGAGATACATTTGATGCAAACACTCTTTTTTTTTTTGTCACAAAGCTATTTTCATGTGAATTTTCTTAGAATCTCTTCTAAGAGGTCTAGTTGAAATGGTGAGAGCTGAAATATCACAGTCAAAATGCAAAAGATGAGTCATTAGTTTATACAATATATAAAACTTTTATGATTTGGTGTCTGTCCAATGTCACTTCATATACTCACAAAATACCACCTTACTGGACAGCGATTCTTTTTTATAAAATATTTTTATTTATTTATTTTTAGAGAGAGGGGAAAGGAGAGAGAGGGAGAGAAACATTAGTGGGTGAGAGAAACAGATCAGTTGCCTCTCATACCTCCAACCCCAGACCTGGCGTGCAATCCAGGTGTGTGGTCCACCCTGAAATAGAACTGACAACATTTTGGTTGGCAGGCCAATGCCCAACCCACTAAGCTACACCAGTTGGGGCTGGAAAGTAATTCTTAAATTAACATCTATCTTTAATTCAGACATGTAATATCATTGTTACCCTTCAATAAACTTTCATATGTCCATCTCTCTATCTACTTTTGATGATTCCACATTGCATTTCATATCTCAATCCCTAATCATCATAGTGAAGTGATTGAAGGTTTATTGTTTCCTTTTTCTACAAAATAGATCTGGCAGGCAGGTTTTAAATATCATGGTAAATCTACTGTTATCTTGACGAATGTTATATTTTGATTAGAGGCCCGTATAACTGATTCTTTTACAGATGTATAACACAATTAAATGCCATAAAAGACGGTGAGTCTGCTTTATTAGTTTTTTCAAGAATTTGCATTTACTTTAATAAGAGTTCTAGCAGAATGATAATATCAAGAAAAGAGTAAATTTGAAAAAAGTGGAACAAGATCCAAAATTGGAAATAGATTACATGGTGGGGCAAAAGTAGGTTTACAGTGATAAATACATGAAATATAGAGTTTATTCTTATATTATTAATTAATTATTGCATTATTTTCTTCATACAAACTACTGTAAACCTACTTTTGCCCCACCTATATTTATACACATGTGTATATTCAAGGAAAAGAAAAAATAGTAACATATAAATAAGTGTGCTAGTAATTTTTCATATGTCATTGCAATATTTTTAGATTGGAGATAAACCATCAAAACTACACAACAAAATGCTCAAGCTAGAGTGATATATTCTGAATCACTTTCTCTTCTGCTTCCATTGTGTCCTCTTCCCCCATTAAGTTCCCAGGCTATATGAAAACACAAAGGACATGTAAGCAAATTACAACTTCAGGCAATGAAAATTCAACAGTTTGCATATTCTACTTGTTATTTCACAAAATTGAATTTCCGCAGACACTAAAGTCATTTGTCATTTGGTCAGATGGTTTGATTATATTTTTAGTGCACTATTGGGCACAAAAAGGGGATATTATTAGAAATCATTTCCCATGTTTTGGATAAACCTAAAATTCTTTCAACAAAAAACAGGTCAGCTATTTTCACCAACATATTTTCAGTAGACATACAAAAGCCAATGTATGTGTCTTGGAAATACCAATATGGCATAGATATTTTCATGGTGATTTTTATTTCATTGAATGAAAATGAGATTCATTCCGTAGTTGAAAGATGACTTCTGTCCTACCATTAACACTATCACATAAATTGTCATTTTGGTACCTCATTATACTGTTTGAAAAGTAATTTACATGAGAATATAAAATTTACCTGAAATATAAATTTAACCTACATCAGTAAACTTTTCCCTTGTGAATTCTATGTTTTAAACTATAAAATTTGAAAATATTTTTGTTTTTCTTATTGTTTTTCAATGGATATGAAAGTGTTTACAATAAGATTACAATTACATGTAAATAATAAAGATTCAGAACTAAGGAAAATATGAGTAGAAGGTAAGTGCACAATATGCAGAACTTAAAGGCTAAATAGTTGTTATAAAAACTTCAATTTTGCCTTAGAGTTTCCTAGCAGCCAAAGTAACAAGGGAGACTAGAAGTAAAACAATTCAAATTTTTATATGAGGAACATATCTTTAATAAGTGTTTAACCATAATTTTTCATAAAGTTACTCTTAGAATTGATCTCTCCATATGTAGACAAGTAAAAGAATAATTTTATAACTAAATCAAACATAGGAACAAAAATTTATATTTGATGCTAGTCTGGACTAAAATTCCATTTCCCACATACCTTCAACTTTAGGGACTTAAAACCTGAATATTACATAAATGAGCAGTTTGAAAATAATACTTCTGGGTTTAAATAGCATCAAACGAAATTATTTCTTTCCTCTTTAAATAAAATGCTGTAGTATTGGATGTAGTTAGTGTAACAGTACTCACAGTTTCAGGCACAAGGTGTCGCTCTTTACTTGGTGGATAGTTCATTCAAGGAGTGGTCTGACCATCCAGGAACTCCCCGTACAAAACGACTCCATCATGCCAGTCGCTACTGTTAACGGATCCTTTAAAGCTTCTCAAAAAATCAGCAAGATTTTAAACCCTAAATTGGAGCCGCTGGTACTGGAAGTGTAAAGAATCTTATTCTGCAAGTCAATGTCGTATGCGATGTTTGACTTTCAAAAAAGGGGATTCGGCACTCAGCGACTGCTGCTGTCGCTTCTGTTCTTCGCACTCTGTGAGGCAGGGAGCGCCCAGGTCCACTACTCGGTCCCCGAGGAGGCCAAGCACGGCACCTTCGTGGGCCGCATCGCGCAGGACCTGGGGCTGGAGCTGGCCGAGCTGGTGCCGCGCCTGTTCCGGGTGGCGTCCAAAGGCCGCGGGGACCTCCTGGAGGTAAATCTGCAGAATGGCATTTTGTTTGTGAATTCGCGGATCGACCGCGAGGAGCTGTGCGGGCGGAGCGCGGAGTGCAGCATCCACCTGGAGGTGGTGGTGGAGCGGCCGCTGCAGGTTTTCCACGTGGAGGTGGAGGTGAAGGACATTAACGACAACCCGCCTGTGTTCTCGCTGAGAGAACAAAAGCTGCTGATTTCTGAATCTAAGCAACCTGACTCGCGTTTTCCTCTAGAGGGCGCTTCTGATGCGGATATAGGAGAGAATGCTCTATTGACTTACAGCCTAAGTCAAAATGAGTATTTTTCTTTAGAATTACCAACAATTAGTAAGCAGAAAAATAGACCGTCGCTTGCTTTAAAGAAGTCTCTAGACAGGGAGAAAACTCCGGAAATCAGTTTGCTACTGACGGCTGCAGATGGGGGGAAACCGGAGCTGACTGGCACTGTTCAGCTCTACGTCCATGTCCTGGATATAAACGACAATGATCCAGAATTTGAGCAATCGGAATACAAGGTGAGATTAATGGAAAACGCAGCTAAAGAAACGTTTGTGATAAAGTTGAACGCTACAGATCGAGACGAAGGAATCAATGGAGAGGTAACATACTCCATGTTATCGGTTAAACCCAGTGGAAAAACTTTATTTAAAATAGATGAAAACAGTGGCGAGGTGAGAGTCAATGGTACTTTAGATTATGAAAAAAACAAGCTTTATGAAATTGAAGTACAGGCCACAGATAAGGGAAATCCTCCGATGGCAGGTCACTGTACAGTCTGGGTAGAAATCTTAGATGCCAATGATAACGCCCCTGAAGTCACTGTGACTTCGCTGTCTCTCCCAGTACCAGAGGACACTCAGCCTAGCACCGTCATTGCGTTAATTAGCGTATCCGACCGCGACTCCGGTGCCAATGGACAAGTGATATGTTATTTAACGCCAAAAGTTCCCTTCAAAATCATGTCCACATTCAAGAACTATTATTCGCTAGTGTTGGATGGCACACTGGACCGCGAGAGCGTGGCAAACTATGGGCTGGTGGTGACAGTGAGGGACTTGGGTTCGCCCTCGCTGTCGGCCACCGCCAGCCTGTCCGTGGAGGTGGCCGACGTGAACGACAACGCGCCGACCTTCGCGCAGCCCGAGTACACGGTGTTCGTGAAGGAGAACAACCCGCCCGGCTGCCACATCTTCACGGTGTGGGCGCGGGACGTGGACGCGCAGGAGAACGCGCGGGTGTCCTACTCGCTGGTGGAGCGGCGGGTGGGCGAGCGCGCGCTGTCGAGCTACGTGTCTGTGCACGCGGAGAGCGGCAAGGTGTACGCGCTGCAGCCTCTGGACCACGAGGAGCTGGAGCTGCTGCAGTTCCAGGTGAGCGCGCGCGACGCGGGCGTGCCGCCTCTGGGCAGCAACGTGACGCTGCAGGTGTTCGTGCTGGACCAGAACGACAACGCGCCCGCGCTGCTGCCTTCGTGGGCGGGCGGCGGCGGCGGCAGGGAGAGCGAGGTGGTGGTGTCGCGGTCTGTGGACGCGGGCCACGTGGTGGCGAAGGTGCGCGCGGTGGACGCGGACTCTGGGTACAACGCGTGGCTGTCTTACGAGCTGCAGCCGGCGGCGGGTGCTGAGCGCAGCCCGTTCCGCGTGGGGCTGTACACGGGCGAGATCAGCACGACGCGCGCCCTGGACGAGGCGGACGCGCCGCGCCAGCGCCTGCTGGTGCTGGTGAAGGACCACGGCGAGCCGGCGCTGGCGGCCACGGCCACCGTGCTGCTGTCGCTGGCGGACGGCGGCCAGGTGCCGAAGTCCTCGTTACGTGCGTCTTCCGGTGCTGCGGTCGCCGAGACGGCGCTGGTGGACGTGAACGTGTACCTGATCGTGGCGATCTGCGCGGTGTCCAGCCTGCTGGTGCTCACGCTGCTGCTGTACACGGCGCTGCGGTGCTCGGCGCCGCCCAGCGAGGGCGCGTGCGGGCCGGGGAAGCGCGTGCTGCTGTGCTCGAGCGCAGTGGGGAGCTGGTCGTACTCGCAGCAGAGGCGGCAGAGGGTGTGCTCTGGGGAGGGGCCGCCCAAGGCGGACCTCATGGCCTTCAGCCCCAGTCTTCCCCCGGCTCTGGATACGGAAGATGGAGGGGAAAGGCAGGAGGCAGGATCTAATTATCTTGGGCAGGTGAGTTCTATAGATTCCCTCTGTGTTGAAGTCTGAGTTAAAATTTAAAACGATCCAGTTTATGTCATAGAATATTTTAATGATTATGGTGTCTTTTGAGTATTCTTTTAAGGAACAATGTTAGTGAAATGACATATGATACAATTTTGATCATATGAAGAATATGGTTTTTTAGCCAATATGTCTTTTTCTTCTAATGTTTTGTTAGAAAATGCAAGATAGACTTTTCTGTTATCACTTTATTAGAAATATTTCTATCTCACCAATCGCTCAGGGTCCCTTTATCCCTAATCCTCAGTAATGTAGATAATTAATCTCATTCTCCTTGTTTTTTAACGGACTTTTGCTTTGATATTTTCATATTATTAGGTCACTTGACTCTTCTCACTTCAGGCTTGTATCAAAGATACAACACTTTGTTCGAATTGAAATGATTTACCTCTCTTTTTCTGTCATGTTAAACATTCATCATGCATTTATTGTCCAGATAACTTCTAGTTTTTCCTCTACTGATAAGATCAAACTTGCTTTTATATTATTTGCAGTAAAAAGGCAGTCTTGCCTTCTAATATGCTGCTTTCATGGAAATAATATAATTAAAAGCTCTGTTTATTTTTTATTTTGTTCCATGAAATGGGTAGCGATTTATCTACTACGTACATACTCAGTCAGAACTCCCAAATTTATACTTCCAAAGTAAACTAGGCAAATAAAGTTACTTATATTACTCAATCAAGTCACTCAAATTTGCTAAATGCATATGTATAGGCTTATAAAATCTACAGAACATGCTAGTTGGCATTTTCCCTTTTTTTTAGGTTTATTGAGAAAGGAGTAAGTTAACTACTGTATTTTGCCATGTACAGTGCACTCCTGTGCATAACTCACACCCATATTTTTGGCAGATATTTTCAGGAAAAAGCTTTCATTTTATTTTTTAAATTCAATTATTTATTTATATTTGGAAACAAAATTGATTATCATATTCCAGGGTATTATTTTGCATATGGATATTGTTATTGCTTTCTAGAGTTATACCTTTAATGCATAAGCATAAATAAAAGAATTAAAGACATTTATATAGATACAGAATTAGTACTACCCATGTATAACATGCATCCTTATTTTTCCCTCAAAAACTTGGGTGAAAATGTATACATTATACATAGCAAAATATGGTGATAATGTGAAGCCTATTGGCAATGATTGATTTCATTCATTTTGCCTTTTATAGATTTTATTTATTTATTTTTAGAGAGAAGAAGGGAGGAAGAAAGAGAGAGAGAAATGTTGATGTGTGGTAGATTTGTCGTTGGTAGGTTGTCTCTCCTATGCCCCTATCTGGGGGCCTGGATTGACAACCCAGGCATGTGCCCTGACTGGGAATTGAACCAGCGACCTTTCAGTTTGCAGGCCATCACTCAATCCACCGAGCCACACCAGCCAGGGTATTTCATCTTTTAAAGGTCCTATCTTTCAATGCTTTATTTCTAATGTTTATGAAATTATCTTTCCATTTGGCATAATCGCGTCTGAAGGTTCTAGCAAAGATCATTTACCTCTTGGTCATTTTTCTAATTCAGTGATTCTTAGCTACTTGTAGGGTGATCCACTACTGACCTCTTTGGGAATCCAACAAAAGTCATCTGAGGCCATTCTCCCCTTAAAATTGCACAGCATACCATTTGGCATAATATTGAAGGACCCCATGCTGAGGCTCAATCCTGGACTTGTCATGAACCTTTGTATCTCAGTATTAATTGATTAAAAGCATTCTTTATTTCAAACCAGATTAAAATATAAAATATTTCATACTCAAAAATGGTTAAGCCATCATATCTTTTATGAACTGTAAATATAATAAATGTGCATGTTAGGTAGGGCATACAATATTACCCACCTCCAAATGAAGTTCTTGGAATGGCTCAAGGTCATTAAAGTTTAATAAACAAAGATATTAAAATATGTGAAGTAGTTTAAAATTTTACAAATCATTGTATTAACAGTATATAAGTAATGTACATTTTTGATCATTTCAAACTGAACCAATTTTTACAGTGTTTTTATACTTATTCTACATATTTCAGGATTATATTCTTAGTTGTAAGATTATTATTTCAACCTATTTGTTTTCTAGCTCCATTGTTTAGGTAGTAAGCTACACTTAGGTGTTCCTATCTGTTTAATAACTTAATTATGTCTAACAGTGCGTGAGGACTACATGACACACTACCTGTTTTTTTACTCTGTACTCATTTAATAACTCCATGGTTCCCCCTTCCTCAGCCCCTGGAAACCACCATTCTATTTCCTGTCTCTTTGAATTTGACTAGTCTAGGAACCTCATATAAGTTGAATATTATAAAAAGAACGGATACCATAGAGTATTTTTTGGGACTGGTTTATTTTACTTAGAATAATGTCCTCAGGGATCATCCAGGTAGCATGTATAGAATTTTCTTCCTTTTAAAGGGCAAATAAGATTCTATTGTATATATTCCACATTTTATTTGTCTACTCAGTAGGCTGGGAAAACTACAAGCTAATTTCCTACCATGATAGTGGAGCAGGAATTAGCACATGTGTGGAGTCTGAGAAACCTGAAGCTAGGACTTTAATTCAGAATTATCTGAGTTTTTAGGGTAATACAGGAAACAAACTGATTTTGAATACACCCCTTTTTTCAGTACAGTTCTTTAGTATTTATGGTATGTTGACTATTTTTGAAAATGGAAGATAGAAAATGAAGAAGCCTGAGGTGATATTAGACACTTTAATAGTTTGATAGCATCAAATTCAAAGTTAATCAATGTTTTTGATTAATTAAGAGCCAGTTTTATAGTTGACTTATTATCTTATACCATCCTTGATTATTATTTTCTGGTTCCATAAAGATTTTATATCTCAGTTCCCTTTATTATTATTATACATAGAAGGAGTGGTGACAAATTACTGGTTTAAAGATTTTTGAGTTATATTTTAGTGAGTTTATAGAATCTATATTTACTTGTTCACAATTAGCTGTGGGACATAATCAGTTTTATTTTCCCTTAAAGTTTGCCTTGAATTAATAAATAAAATTATGAAAAGTATTTTGATTTTTTCCTTTCATCATAGTCACCAAATCTTCGTAAAAAGATTTTATTTATTTATTTTTAGAGAGGGAGAGGGGAAGGAGAAGGAGGGGGAGAGAAACACATATTGGTTGCTTCTTGAACATGACCATGGACTGGGGACCAAACCCACAACCCAGTCATGTGCCCTGACCAGGAATTGAATCAGTGACTTCTCACTATGCGGGACCATACCCAGCTAACTGAGCCACACAGGTCAGGGTATAAGTCACCTAAGTTTTTTAAGAGAGGAATATTCTGAATAACAAAGTGCCCTGAAGTGGAAAATTTAGAGAAAAACCAAGGGATTATTATGAATTTCATATTCTCTTGACTTCAGTCAATGAGCTTAGGCTCCAAAACATTTCATGAGATCGCCACTACCTCTTTAGAATATTGTGAAATTTGGAGGAATTGACTAACATTTTACATGAAAACCTTTAGAGTAAAACCTTCCAGAATCTGCACCCAAGCCTCATCTTAACATGTGATGGGAATGAGAGCAATTGTATAAAAAGTCATTACATTGAGCATCAAAGAATAAAAAACAATAACATCTTCCGTATTTATGATGAAGTCTAATATTCACCAGGTTTCTGAATAAAATAATTCATATGAATGAATGAAATATCATTTCTATTCCTTTGCTAAATTGGGGAATTCTTTATTTTCCCTCCAAGTCCTACAGTGAAGTGCTTCTGTACAATAAAAGTCATTACAAGTGTGAATTACAAGCAATATAGTGGCAGAATGATGATATTATTCTTTATTCGCCATGATAGCTAAACAGTGGCTTCTGACATACCTATATCAATTATTATTTTATGATAGACTATGAAGCAGTATATTAAAAAAACTGCAGAATGATAGACGTGTATGTGCGTTGTCACTTACAGCATATATTTAAAAATAGGCATTTACAAATGATTCATGAAAATATCCAAAAGTCAAAACAATTTAAAGTGACTGGGAAAGTGGCTAAACCAAAGAGGAACCTCAGGATTTTTCTTGTACATACACAATCAGTCACATGATGTCGCTGTGCACTCAAAAGGTGAAAGGAAAAATTTGTCTCCGAGCCCAGACTTCAGCCATTCACAGAATAAGATCGACTCCACATCAACCGGAATTATGGGTAAAATTAACTAAAAATACTTACAGTAAAGGGAGACAGCTCATAAAGTTTCCTGACGAGCGTTCTCTTAAAACGTACACTCCTACCTCAGAGAACTCCCTATCTGCAATGATGTTTACGTGGCATGGAGACCCAGGATCCCGGCGTCTGCTGCTCTCCCTTCTGCTCCTCGCGGCCTGGAAGACTGGGAGCGGCCAGGTTCACTACTCGGTCCCCGAGGAGGCCAAACACGGCACCTTCGTGGGCCGCATCGCGCAGGACCTGGGGCTGGAGCTGGCCGAGCTGGTGCCGCGCCTGTTCCGGGTGGCGTCCAAAGGCCGCGGGGACCTCCTGGAGGTAAATCTGCAGAATGGCATTTTGTTTGTGAATTCGCGGATCGACCGCGAGGAGCTGTGCGGGCGGAGCGCGGAGTGCAGCATCCACCTGGAGGTGGTGGTGGAGCGGCCGCTGCAGGTTTTCCACGTGGAGGTGGAGGTGAAGGACATTAACGACAACCCGCCAGTGTTTGCAGGAGAACAAAAGGTACTTATTTCTGAATCTGCACCTTTGGACTCTCGTTTTCCTCTAGAGGGCGCTTCTGATGCGGATATCGGGGTAAACTCTCTTCTGACTTACAGGTTAAGTCTAAATGAGTATTTTACTCTTAAAATAATAACGAAAAACGATAAAAGCATATTGCCTGAACTGGTTCTTCGCAAGTCCTTGGACAGAGAGGAAATGCCAGAACTCAGTTTATTGCTGACCGCCTTGGATGGCGGTAAACCGGAGCTAACGAGCTCTGCTCATATACAAATAACTATCCTGGATGTGAATGATAACGCTCCAGTGTTTGATAAGCCCAGCTATGAAGCAGTGCTGTTTGAAAATGTCCCCAACGACACAAGGGTGATTCAGCTAAATGCTTCCGATCTAGACGAAGGACTGAATGGAGAAATTTCCTATGGAATCAGAATGATTTTGCCAGCGAGTGAAAAATGTATGTTTTCAATAAATCCAGAAACAGGTGAAATCAGAATTTTCGGAATACTGGATTTTGAAGAGAATAATGAATATGAAATTCATGTTAATGCCATTGATAAAGGGATTCCGTCCATGGCAAGTCACTGCACGGTCCTGGTGGAAGTTCTAGATCTGAATGACAATACACCCGAGGTAATGGTTACTTCGATGTCACTAACGGTTCGAGAAGATGCTCAAGTCGGCACCGTCATTGCCTTGATCAGCGTGTCTGACCCTGATTCTGGCACCAACGGTCAGGTGACCTGCTCACTAATACCCCACGTTCCCTTCAAGCTGGTGTCCACCTTCAAGAATTACTACTCGCTGGTGCTGGACAGCGCCCTGGACCGCGAGAGCGTGTCGGACTATGCGGTAGTAGTGACGGCGCGGGACGGGGGCACGCCCTCGCTGTCGGCCACCGCCAGCCTGTCCGTGGAGGTGGCCGACGTGAACGACAACGCGCCGACCTTCGCGCAGCCCGAGTACACGGTGTTCGTGAAGGAGAACAACCCGCCCGGCTGCCACATCTTCACGGTGTGGGCGCGGGACGTGGACGCGCAGGAGAACGCGCGGGTGTCCTACTCGCTGGTGGAGCGGCGGGTGGGCGAGCGCGCGCTGTCGAGCTACGTGTCTGTGCACGCGGAGAGCGGCAAGGTGTACGCGCTGCAGCCTCTGGACCACGAGGAGCTGGAGCTGCTGCAGTTCCAGGTGAGCGCGCGCGACGCGGGCGTGCCGCCTCTGGGCAGCAACGTGACGCTGCAGGTGTTCGTGCTGGACCAGAACGACAACGCGCCCGCGCTGCTGCCTTCGTGGGCGGGCGGCGGCGGCGGCAGGGAGAGCGAGGTGGTGGTGTCGCGGTCTGTGGACGCGGGCCACGTGGTGGCGAAGGTGCGCGCGGTGGACGCGGACTCTGGGTACAACGCGTGGCTGTCTTACGAGCTGCAGCCGGCGGCGGGTGCTGAGCGCAGCCCGTTCCGCGTGGGGCTGTACACGGGCGAGATCAGCACGACGCGCGCCCTGGACGAGGCGGACGCGCCGCGCCAGCGCCTGCTGGTGCTGGTGAAGGACCACGGCGAGCCGGCGCTGGCGGCCACGGCCACCGTGCTGCTGTCGCTGGCGGACGGCGGCCAGGTGCCGAAGTCCTCGTTACGTGCGTCTTCCGGTGCTGCGGTCGCCGAGACGGCGCTGGTGGACGTGAACGTGTACCTGATCGTGGCGATCTGCGCGGTGTCCAGCCTGCTGGTGCTCACGCTGCTGCTGTACACGGCGCTGCGGTGCTCGGCGCCGCCCAGCGAGGGCGCGTGCGGGCCGGGGAAGCGCGTGCTGCTGTGCTCGAGCGCGGTGGGGAGCTGGTCGTACTCGCAGCAGAGGCGGCAGAGGGTGTGCTCTGGGGAGGGGCCGCCCAAGGCGGACCTCATGGCCTTCAGCCCCAGTCTGCCACAGCCAGTAAAGGATTGTTTACATCATTCCAGTGAAGTAAGTTATTTTTATATATATATTCATTTCTTTTTAGAACTTTCTGTTAGGGTATAAATACATTCTATTTTCTTTCCCCCCCATGCTATCCTTTAAACTGTCAGTATCTCCTCTTCTGTGGTACGATCATTCTTAGTTACTTGACCTTTCATGTACTTGCCCAAGTTTTTATGTCTTGAAGAATGAGGTTTATAGATGAACTAGAGGCCATTGGTCACCACACTTTAAACATTTCCACTCATAGTTCTATCATTTTTCCTATTATCTATGAATGATTAGCCTTGAAAATATTAGTACACTGCAATAAAACTGTCTAGGTGTTTGATAAGTCAAATTTATTTGTAATTTGAACTTAATTTCATGATTACAGAAAATTTGCAAGATTAATACAAAGAGTTTCCAGTTACCATTAACAGGATTCTTTTACTTTTCTTTTTAAAATGTGCATGGGCTTGTAAAATGGTCTCCTTGATCACCATTCTAATTTCAGAACAATCCTCTTCCACATATTATATTAATAATAAGTCTATGTTATTAATTCTAAGATGAAATATTTTTGTTATTGTTCACACAAAGTACCTTCTTTCAAGTAGAACTGGCTATTATACTGTCTTTATTTACATAAAATATAATAGTCATTTCATATTTATTTATTTTTAAAATACTTTATTTATTTATTTTTAGAGCAGGGAAGGGAGGGAGAAAGAGGAGAGAAACATCAGTGTGTGGTTGCCTCTCCACTCCCCACTGGGCACCCGTCCCCACAGCCCAGGTGTGTGTCCTGACTGGGAATCAAACCAGCAACCCTTTGGTTTGCAGGCTGGCACTCAATCCAGTGAGCCACATCAGCCAGGGCACATATTTAAAATGATATAGTAACCACTGAAATCAGGATGCATCTTATAATTGATGGTTTATAGTAATTTACCTTGCTGTTTTACTTTTTTGGTAGCATGTAAGTAATGGTGCCTTACACTTAATGATATTTTTATCCAACATAATCTAGGAATGCTTATTGATCCCTTATTATTTTCTAGGACCTGTGCTAAGTATTGCATTATATCATTTAATTATCAAATCACCTCATTTATTTATCAAATCAGCCCTGTTGTGCCAGTAGAATGTTTATCATTGTCACTTTACTGATGAGAAACCCAAAGATTAAGCCACATAGAAAAGTAGACATGGCCCAAACCCATTGTGACATATTATTTCTCTGAGACTATTATGAGGTGAATGTCCTAAGTGAATTTTATATGTTGTAATTTTCTTCCGCAAAAATATCCAGAGACTCTGACCAGAGAACAAAGCCTTAAATCCCTCAGCCTGGTAGTGAAGACATCACGCTCTCCTGCCTTTTGCCCACTGCTCTCTCCCATTATTTTTCATTCAGGCCATGGAATATAGCATATGTTCAATCAATACCTTTGAAATTAATATATGAATAGATTAAATAAAGTGCTTGGGTGATTCCCTCCACCATAGAAGCTGGGATGACTCCAGAAATTAGGCAACATTTTACTGAAGAGCGCCTTAGGGATAGCTAACATTTCAGCAGGAAGGTGGCATAGATGCAGAGATAACTGAATAAGGAGCAGTTTGCTCTTTGCCTTGTGAGTGTATACTTGAAGGATTGGAGCAGGGGAGATTTTGAAAGAAGGAAAGCTAATACAGAATATTTTATAATACTTTAGGTATCAAGTAATGAAGACTGAAATTATGACAGTTGAAATGGATTAAGAGAAACATGTGGAAGAGGCATTGGTAAAGTAGAAGCAGCCAGATAATGACTGATTCAATACAACGATAATAAAAGTACAAAAGTAGATGACACTAACTTCTTTAGTTTGGTTACCTGGGAGGATGAGATTGCCTTTACCAAGATGTAGAATAGAGTTGGAGAAACAGTTGGTGTTGTTTGTGAAGCTAGGGAATGTAGAGGAGCATTTAAAAAATATTTCTCTTGAGGTTCTAAGATGATACCATTGTGATTGGAAATACACATCTGGAACTCAGGGGAAATTTGTGAGTCATTCTCTTAGCGCAAAAAAATACGTGCACAAAAAAACCCCCAAAATCACCAAAGAGAGATGGAAAATTGAAAAGTAGCCCTGTCTGGGTAGTTCAGTTGGTTAGAGCATCATCCCAATACACCAAGGTTGTGGATTCGACCCCTGGTCAGGGCACATACTAGAAGCAACAAGTAAATGCATAAATAAGTGGAACAAGAGATCAATTTCTCTCTCCCTCCCTTTCCTTTTTCTATCTAAAATAAATAAATAAATTTTAAAACTTAAAAAGAGAAAAATGAAAAGCTATGTGTTCAAGTAAAGAATTTAGGTGGGTAGGTAGTTCCTGGGGCTGCTATAACAAATTACCAAAAACTGGGTGGCTTAAGACAATGAAAACTTATTTTCTCACAGTTTTGAGGGCCAGAGATTCAAAATCGAAGTGTTGACAGGGCTGTACCACCTCTGGAGCTCAAAGGGAGAACCTGTTATCTCTTACAGTTTCTGATAGATGTCAGAGTTTTCTGGCTAGTGGTCACACCGCTCCAATCTCTGCCTCTGTCGTCACTTTGCCTTCTATTCTCCTCCATATATTTGTTTTAAAAGGATGTGTGTGATTTCATTTTAGGGTCTACCTGTATTATCTAGGATCAGTGCCTCTGTTCAGGATCCTTAACCTAACCAAATTTTGGGGGGCTATATGAAGTAGTATTCACAGATTCCAGGGATTAAAATGTAGGTATATCTTTAGGAGGGTCATCACTGAATCTACTATAGTAGGCTTAAAGTCATAATAAGATGGTTGAACTGAAATAAAACTCAAAGTGCCATATATTAAGTAAGTGTTAGAAGTTGGAGGTAAAGAGGAGATAAAAGAACATTCTTTTTTTCAGAAGTATATATATATATATGTATATGTATTAGTTAAGGACATTTGAGTGATTTTGTAGTGTGAGGGAAAGAATCAAGTAAAGAAGAAGATTCTGAGGATGAGACAGGCAGAAAAAGAATGAAGATTTAAGATTAATCTTAAATACAAAGGAGAATAGAATATAAAATAATTTTAAGAGAGTGTAGGGTTGGGCTTAAAAGTGGGAAATGTTTTCTCCTTAGTAGGGAATGAAAATGGAGACTATAAAGAAAATGTTGATATAAGAAAAGAGCAATTGAGTTCTTACTGATGACTTACCTCTTTGGGTAAATCATCTGAGAAACATGAGAATGAGTTTGGGAATTTGAGATGAGAGGAAAAAGAAGATCAAAGAATCTCTGTAGGCATGAGAGAATAGTTAATTATGCATTCATCTGAGGGCTCTATTGAGGAAAAAGTGAGAGTAAACCTGTGGAGAATGTAGTCATCATGGTCAAGTGACTATCTTATACTGAGAAGCTCATTAGGAAGAATGGAGAAAATGGATAATTAGGCTGTGTTTTGGAGACTAAGGAAAATGTTAGAGGTGTAATAGTGTGAGTAGGTGAGTGTGTGGAAGGGCTTTTTTTAAAAAAAGGATTTTATCTGTTTATTTTTAAACAGAGTGGAAGGGAAGGAGAAAGGAGGAGAGAGAACCATCAATGTGTGGTGGCCTTTCCCACAACCCAGGCATATGCCCTGACTGGGAATCAAACCAGCAACCCTTTGGTTTCCAGGCCAGTGCTCCATCCACTGAGCCACACCAGCCAGGACTGGAAGGGTGTTTTAAATGGTTGACTATGTAGCCTAGGTTAGGTGGAAAGATAAGTGAGACAAAGGCCTGATAAACAAGAACAATGAGAAAGAATCAAGGGATTATTCACATTATAAGAGTGAAGTTATGTTAATATAAGTAATGGAGCAGGAGAGGAAGATGAAGGTAAGAGAACACCAAATACTTTACTGATATTTTCAGAGTAAGCAAAAAAATACAGAAATGAACCCAACTGTTATTTCCTGCGGTGTTGTGTACAGAACAGGTAAGAGTATTACTGGAGTTATTCTATGTCTTTCGTAGCATTATTTGACTCGGAACTTTGGGGCCTGGTAAAGATAGTTATAACAATAGATAAAAGTAAGAGTCCCTTTCCTCTTTCCTTGTGTTTACATCTGCATCAACCTGTTGTAGCTTGGAAAAATCAATCAATTTAAATAGTATTAAGATTTCCCCCAGTGACGGTGTTAAGATGGGGAAAGAAAAAGGGAAGTTTAACCTATTGATGGTAACTTAAATTCCATCAAGCACAAGATTCTTGACATGCTAATTTTTTGCATTTTTTATACAAAGAGAATCCAGAACTTTAAAGCATTGTTATATCTAAATGGTCTAAATTATTGTGTTTATGTGCACACACGGACATATAAACTCCTACACACATTGGACACTTAATTCAAATACAAAATATTTTATCCACATTTCACAGACATATTTGGGGGACTTTATAAACATGATGTACTTATTTAAAATCTGGTATATTGCTCGCCATTATTTTCCATATTCATCCATTTTATTATGTAATTGGTCATGTTTCCATTTGGAGTCAATGGCTGTTGTATGAGCAGATCTCAAAAAATATTACAGGAAAAGGACATTCCTACCCAAACTTCCAAAGCTTCGCAGAAGTAAAGGCCGATTTCCAAAAGCAAATGTACAGTATTCCCCCTCTTAAAATTCTGCATAGAAGTTGTACGCATGCAAAAATACATTTGTGGAAAAAGGAACTCATCAACAAAATTCCAACTAACATCCAATGCTGAGTAGAATGCAGTAATTTACTGTTTCTGGAAGAAAAACATTTAATCCTTAATAACTTATCTGCAGTGAAAAACGTCAGGAAATGCAAGGAAGAAAACCCCCTATATAAATGGATAATATCAAAACAGAATCACTTTACACTTACACATTCATGCGCATGGTGTCGCTCTTCACTGAGAACGTTTCTCCGAAGAAAAAGCCTCTGCTTCTTCCTTCCTGAAGAAAATTTGGCATGGTGTCGAAAATCTCTAGCGAATCCTCGCGCAATAGAAGGCCATAAAATTGGATCTTGAGAGTCCATTTGAGGTATGATACTCTCTATATTTAAGGTATCTCTGAGGCCGTTTGAGTGTACCATGCTGTTTTCCTGGCGAGGAGGCCCAGGAGTCCGACGTCTGCTGATCTCGCTGTTGCTCCTCGCGGCCTGGAAGACCGGGAGCGCCGAGGTCCACTACTCGGTCCCCGAGGAGGCCAAACACGGCACCTTCGTGGGCCGCATCGCGCAGGACCTGGGGCTGGAGCTGGCCGAGCTGGTGCCGCGCCTGTTCCGGGTGGCGTCCAAAGGCCGCGGGGACCTCCTGGAGGTAAATCTGCAGAATGGCATTTTGTTTGTGAATTCGCGGATCGACCGCGAGGAGCTGTGCGGGCGGAGCGCGGAGTGCAGCATCCACCTGGAGGTGGTGGTGGAGCGGCCGCTGCAGGTTTTCCACGTGGAGGTGGAGGTGAAGGACATTAACGACAATCCACCCGTGTTCCCTGAAAATAAGAAAAGAATAATCATTGCAGAATCTAGACCTCCGGAAACTCGGTTTCCACTAGATGGCGCATCCGATGCAGATATTGGAGTAAACTCAGCCTTGACCTACCGAATCGATCCCAACGATTATTTCGCTTTGGACACACAAAACAATCCTGAGCAAACGTCTTCATTATCACTTGTGTTGAGGAAATCATTAGACAGAGAGGAAATTCAGGAACATAGATTATTATTGACAGCCAATGATGGAGGTAAACCCCAGCTGACCGGCACAGTTCAGCTGGCGATCACAGTTCTGGATGTAAATGACAACGCCCCACAATTTGACAAATTCATTTACAAGGTAAGAGTTGTAGAGAACGCATTTAATGGAACTTTAGTGTTCAAACTAAATGCCACAGATCCCGATGATGGTATAAATGGAGACATAATCTACTCATTTAGAAGGCCTGTATCGCCTGCAGTGTTGAGTGCATTCGTTATAAATCCCAACAGTGGAGAAATTAAGACAAAAGGTAAACTGGATTTTGAAGAAAAGAAATTTTATGAAATATCCGTGGAGGCAATTGATCAGGGTAATATTCCAATGGCGGGTCATTGTACCATTTTGGTGGAAATACTAGACATAAACGATAATGCCCCAGAAGTTACTATCACGTCTCTGTCACTTCCTGTGCGAGAGGATGCTCAGGTGGGCACCCTTATTGCCTTGATCAGCGTGTCCGACCGCGATTCTGGAGTTAACGGGCAGGTGACCTGCTCTCTAACACCACATGTCCCCTTCAAGCTGGTGTCCACCTTCAAGAATTACTACTCGCTGGTGCTGGACAGCGCCCTGGACCGCGAGAGCGTGTCGGACTATGCGGTAGTAGTGACGGCGCGGGACGGCGGCTCGCCCTCGCTGTCGGCCACCGCCAGCCTGTCCGTGGAGGTGGCCGACGTGAACGACAACGCGCCGACCTTCGCGCAGCCCGAGTACACGGTGTTCGTGAAGGAGAACAACCCGCCCGGCTGCCACATCTTCACGGTGTGGGCGCGGGACGTGGACGCGCAGGAGAACGCGCGGGTGTCCTACTCGCTGGTGGAGCGGCGGGTGGGCGAGCGCGCGCTGTCGAGCTACGTGTCTGTGCACGCGGAGAGCGGCAAGGTGTACGCGCTGCAGCCTCTGGACCACGAGGAGCTGGAGCTGCTGCAGTTCCAGGTGAGCGCGCGCGACGCGGGCGTGCCGCCTCTGGGCAGCAACGTGACGCTGCAGGTGTTCGTGCTGGACCAGAACGACAACGCGCCCGCGCTGCTGCCTTCGTGGGCGGGCGGCGGCGGCGGCAGGGAGAGCGAGGTTGTGGTGTCGCGGTCTGTGGACGCGGGCCACGTGGTGGCGAAGGTGCGCGCGGTGGACGCGGACTCTGGGTACAACGCGTGGCTGTCTTACGAGCTGCAGCCGGCGGCGGGTGCTGAGCGCAGCCCGTTCCGCGTGGGGCTGTACACGGGCGAGATCAGCACGACGCGCGCCCTGGACGAGGCGGACGCGCCGCGCCAGCGCCTGCTGGTGCTGGTGAAGGACCACGGCGAGCCGGCGCTGGCGGCCACGGCCACCGTGCAGCTGTCGCTGGTGGACGGCGGCCAGGCTTCGAAGACCTCATTGCGCATGTCAGCGGGGGCCTCGGGACCAGAGATGTCGCTGGTGGACGTGAACGTGTACCTGATCGTGGCGATCTGCGCGGTGTCCAGCCTGCTGGTGCTCACGCTGCTGCTGTACACGGCGCTGCGGTGCTCGGCGCCGCCCAGCGAGGGCGCGTGCGGGCCGGGGAAGCGCGTGCTGCTGTGCTCGAGCGCGGTGGGGAGCTGGTCGTACTCGCAGCAGAGGCGGCAGAGGGTGTGCTCTGGGGAGGGGCCGCCCAGGGCGGACCTCATGGCCTTCAGCCCCAGTCTGCCACCGTGTCTGATTTCTTCAGAGGGAACAGGTGAAGGAGAAGCAAATTTAGAACATTTGAAAGGGGTGAGTTAATATTTAAAGTTGTCTATCTATTTTCGCTTTTTCACAGTTTTTGGTTTACGGTTCTCCAATGTCAATTTTAAGGTTATTTTTTTAGAATGCTGGCAATTTTTATGGTATTTAATGAATGTTATTGACATGGTTGACTTAATTATTTTTCAGATTGAAATCTCAAGTAAAAAAACAGTATAAATTGTCAATAACACTAATCTTTTGTTTTTATTGTATTCTTAGTAGTTGGTAAGTAGTGTGCATGTGAGCATTTGCAAGAAACAACATATCATGAATACTTAAGCATTTTGAAAACAATTTAAATGAAGCTAAATATAATATAAAAATTTTAAGCTACTTTCAAATTTTATAATATACTCACATATTTTGTTTTAGAGAGTATAAAAAATTTTTTTTACGCAAATGTCATCTTAAACATGAATTTTTCTTCATTATTTAAGAAACCTTGGCTTGGTCCAACCCTGTTTTCCTGCAGGCACATCAACACCCCCTGTCAGGTTTCTATATGAAAATCCTTGTAATTTTCCTTTCACATTTTATTTACAGTCACATATACACGTATACACCTAGTGGGTTTTTGTTATTGTTTCTTTTAGAAAGTTTATTAGTGTAGATAATTCATTTTACATTTCTCAGTTACCAATCTCTTGTGGAAATTCCTACAAATCTGATACTTTTAATAGCTGTATAGTACTCTCTAGTGTCAATATATCACTTATATATTCAGTTATTCGTCAGTACTATCATAGACTATTCTGTACTATCATTTTATATATTCCTTATACAACATTATGTACCATCATTTTACATATTTCTAAAATTTTGGTGCTTTTATTTCTATAAAATTATTTTCAGATGTGGAATTGATGCATCAAAAATTATCAATAAGTTAATTTTAAAATATGTCGTTAGGTTATTGTTCAAGTCTTTTGTTGCACTTTTCAATTCCATCAACAAGTTGTGACCATTCTCCCTTTTATTCCCCCCAAAAATAGTGATCTTAGTTTCTGCCAATAAATCTGCATAAAATGATATCTCATTGTTACTTAAACTTTATTCCTATATAATACCAGTGAATTTGAGCATAATTTCATTTGTTTTTGGTTTCCTTTGGTTTATTAATTAAATTCTTTGCTTAGTTTTTAATTGTAACTATTTTGTTTTTCAATTTGGGAAAATTTTCTCTAAAATATCAATATTAACTTTTATCTCACACCTATACTGAAATATCTTTTTCTTCTATATTATTTATATTGGTTTGTTTATAGCATATTCTGCCATATAAAAGTATATTTAAGTTACTATATTAAAGTATGTTTATTTTTCTCTTATGGATTTTAAAATCTCCAGGTTTAGTTAGAAATATCTTCCTAACTCTTATATTGGACATTAATTAATTAAATTCACTTAATAAACATTTATTTTTAAATTTAATTATCAAATTGAGGTATAATTAACATTATATTAGTTGTAGGTATACAGTATAATAATTAAATACTTGTAAATATTGTGAAATAATCACATAAGTCTAGTTAACACATCACCATACATAGTTACAAATTCTTTTCTTGTGATGAACTTTTAAGATCTACTCTTTTAGCAACTTTCAAACTTACTATATAGACTTGTTAACTGTAGTCACCAGACTGTTCATTACATCCTCATTACCAATTTATTTTATAACTGAAAGTTTGTACCTTTACACAACCTTCAATCATTTCACCCATCATTCGCCACCTGCATCTGGCAACCACCAGATGAGTATCTCTGTGTTTGTTTGTTTTTTGGATTCTATATGGGTGAGACCATTTTTCTTAATGTAGGTGTTTATTGCTATAAATTTGCCTCTTAGAACTGCTTTTGCTAAATCCCATAAGTTTAAGTATGTTGTGTTTTCATTTTCATTTGTTTCAAGGTTTCTAAAATTTCCTTTTGATTTCATTTTTGACCCACTGTTTTTCAGGAATGTGTTGTTTAATTTCCATATATATATGTAAAATTTTCAGGTTTTTGCTTGTTATTTATTTCTAGTTTTGTACTGTTGTGGTTAGAAAAGATACTGCATATGATTTCAATCTTAAAATTTGCAAAGACTTGTTTTGTGATGTAACATATGATCTATCCTTGAGACTTTTCCATGTGTACTTGAGAATAATGTATATTCTGCTGCCATTAGATGGAATGTTCTGAATATATTTGTTAGTTCCATTTGGCCAAAAGCATAGTTTAAATTTAATGTTTCCTTATTGATTCTTCTGTCTAGATGATCTATCCATTGACAGAAGTGAGGTATTGATTCCCCTACTGTTACTGTAGTGTTTTCCATTACTTCCTTCTTATTTGTTAGTACTTGCTTTATGTATTATGTGCTCTGGTGCTGTGTACATATACATTTATAACTGTTATATCTTCTTGATGAATTGAACCTTTTATTATTATATAATGACTTTGTCTCTTATTACGGTATTTTTTTACATAAATTCCATTTTGTCTGATATAAATATAGCTACTCCTGCTCTCTCTTTTGTTTTTCATTTGCATAGAATATGTATTTCCATCTCTTCAGTTTGAGCCTATATGTGTCCTTGAAGCTGATGTAAATGTATTGGACACAGTGTATAGTTGGGTATTACTATTTTTTTAAAATCCATTCAGCCACTTTTTGCCTTTTGAATGGAGAATGTAATCCATTTATATTTAAAGTAATTTCTGATAGGTAAGGACTTACTATTGCCATCTTACTAATTATTTTCTGTCTGTTTTATACATCATTTGTTCCTTTCCTCCTCTCTTTCCATCTTCTTTTGTGAATCGATGGTTTCCCATAATGGTGTAGTGATGCACTTTGATTTCCCCCCACCCCCCCTCTTTTGTTTGCTTGTTTGTTTGGTCTTGGTGCATCCACTATAGTTTCGTTGTTGTTTTTGTTGTCTTGTGGTTACACTGTGGCTTACTTGAAACAACTGATCAATACAACAGTCTATTTTAAGCTGATAACAACTTAATTTCAATCACATAAAAAGACTCTACTCTCTTCCCTATTTTATGTTTTTGTTGTTGCAACTTTCACCTTTTATTTATTGTATATCCATTAACAAGTTATTGTAGCTACAGCTGTTTTTAATATTTTTGTCTTTATCCTTTATGCTAGAATTAAGTGCTTATCATATCACCATACTGTATAACTAGAGTATTCTGAATCTGGCTATTTACTTAACCTTTACCAATGTATTATACATTTTCCTATGGTATTTTATTTTTCTGGTTAGCAACCTTTTATTTCAACTTGAACTCCTTTCAGCATTTCTTGTACAGCAGATCTACTGCTGATAAACTCCCTCAGCTTTTCTTTGTTTGGGAAAGTCTTTATCTTGCTTTCATTTCTGACAACTTTGCTGGGTAAAGTATTCTCAGTTGGCAGGGTTTTCTTTCCTTTCAGCTCTTTGAAAATATGAATCCATTCCTCCTGACCTGCAATATATCTGTAAAAAATTCACTGATATCCTATGGGTGTTCTTTTGTATGAGAAAATATTTTTCTCTTATTGCTTTAAAAATTCTCTTCTTGTCTTGAATTATAAAGTTTTATTATAATTTGTCTTGAAAGTGACTGTTTTGTATTGAAATTTTCCTACAAAACATAATTATTTGAACATTTGGATTACCATTTTTGAATAGGTGGATTAAGTAGCTATGAAATATTAACTTATGTTTTCAGGTATGATTGAAACATTACATTCAGTCTTTAATCCCCAGGAAAGAAAAACATGAATCCCTGTGTTCTATGAAATATTAAAAAAAATCTTATTTCAATGTCTTACTTCATTTAACTGGCATCAGGTCTGTGATATGATATGGCAACCATGCTTCAATTGAGAATTTAAGATTTCCATTCTGTTCTTGAGAGGAATAGTTCACAAGTGCACCCCACTTTCTCTAAGAGTTGTTTATAAGTTGAAATTTATAAATTCAGAAACAGAACTGGAAACCCAAAGAGTTTTTTTAAAGGAAAGATTGTGTTTGCAATGTTTCTTATGTTTTGTAAACATTAAGAAATACTAAATCCAAGCACTGACTGGGTAGCTCTGTTGATTAGAGCATTGTTCTGATATACCAAGGTTGTGGGTTTGATCCCTGGTTAGGGCACATACAAGAATCAACCAATGAATGCATAAATAAGTAGAACAACAAATTGATGACATACACATGCTCTCTCTCCACCTTCCTCTATCACTCTCAAATCAATAAATTTTTAAAAAATTTTAAAAAAGAAATATTAAAGCAAGATTCATTGCTTGGAATTCCAAGACCAGGAAATTCTTGCTTATCTAGGGACCATGTACTGACCTAGCTTACAGAGGCCATATTAGTCTTATCTATAAAAAATATATAGTTCTTAGCAGATGGTTTTTTTCAAATAGAAAATCATAAGCATTTCACCATCATAAAATTTTATTATTATTATTGGATAAATAATACAACTGTAGGCAATTATGTACTTTTCTACCCCTGGATAATGCATTTGCTAACTTCCCAACCAATATGCTGCTATTGTCACTTATTTTAATTCATTATGTATTTTACATCTTACCAGACATTATAATAATTTTATACAGTCAGTAGTTATTAATGAACCAATATTGACACATTGTTAGTACCTAAAATCCATAATTTATTTAGATTCCCTTAGTTTTTACCTAGTGTCCCTTAACTGTTCTATGATCCCATCCAGGATACCATAATACATTTAGTAGTTTTGTGTCCTCACACCGAAAAACACCAGCTAAGAGGCTCCTTAAAGTCCATGATTAGGTCAGGACTGTGGGCTTTGGGGAGGAAAACCACAGAGGTAAAGTGTCATTTTTAACATGTATATCACATTATCAGTATGACTTATTACTTTTGATGTTAACTTTGATCATTTGACTGACATAGTGGTTGCCAGGTTTTTCCAGTATAATATGTTATTCTTTTTTTACCCCTTTCTACACTGCACTCTTTGGAAAGAAGCCACTAAGCATAGCCCACACTTAAGATGAGGAATAGCTATGTAAGTGCAGAATAACTAAATAGATTATTTGGAATTCTTCATTGGAGTTTTGTCTTGTCTTTCCCATTAATTTTGTTATTTAATTATTTATGTTGTGGATCTTTATTTTTCATTCTGTTGAGCATCCTTATAATTATTACTCTAAACACCACATCTGATAAATTGCTTGCCTCCATTTCATTTAGTTCTTTTTCTGGACAATTCTCTTGTTCTTTCATTTGGGGCCTGTTTCTTTGTCTTCCCATTTTGGCTGCCTCTTTGTATTTGTTTCTATGTATTAGGAAGATCTACAAAGACTCTGGTGCAGACTTATGTCAAATGATGCCTGTGACTGGCCATAGACAACTTGTTTGGAGCTATCAGGGATCCACAGCTTATGTCTTCTGCTGCTGGGCTTGTATGTGTGCAAAAAAATCCAAGAAGCACACCAAGTCTGGCTTTTACGAGCGCTGGGCCCAGGGCAAGGTCAACTAAAGTCTCAAAGGTCCCAGAGATATGCCTTTGCCTGCAGTCTTTCTGTTAGGCTTAATCAGTGAAAGTGCCTCCAGCTGTACTCCTCAGTAGCCCAGCTTAAGCTCCACAGGGTAGGGCAAGAGGGATTCCTGTGGGTGGGGCTATTGCTTCCCCCTAACCTAATGCTGCATGGAGGGGAGTGCTCTACGTGAGAAAGATGGCTTCTGCAGTATGGGAAATGACTGATGGCTGACCCTTCAACTCTCTCCCCAGAGTCACCAACCTCAGACTCTCTTAGCTCTAGTCTGCTCTGCCCTCTCTCAGCTGGAGCCCAGGGTAAGTGGCCATAAATGAAATTTTGTGTGTTGGTCCTTTAAGAGGCTCTCTGCCTCTCTAGCTGTCTCTCCCTAGTGGACAGAAACCCCACTGTTTTTTATAGCTGGATTTCATTGAGGTTCCTTTCTCTGCTCCTGGTGCTCTAGCCTGGGGAGCCCAGCTTGGGGTTTAGACTCTACACTTCTCAGGGGGAACCCCCTAGCTGCTGAAATATCCTTCTGGAATTTCAGCTACTGTCTGTGGGAGCCTGGTGGTCCTCTTGCACCTTCACAATTCCTGCCAGTCTCAATGTGGTGATGTGGTTTCTTCTGTAAGTCCTTGGATATAAGGCTTCTCTCCAACTAATGTTCAGTTGGATATTCAAGATGATTTTTCTATAGATTAGTTGTAATTCCAGTCTGATCTTGGGAGGGTAGTTTCCACCTATCCTGCTGCCATCCTGGATCTCTTCTGGACATTTCTTTTATTCTTTGATTTATAGCGCAACTTTGCTCAAGTTGTTCAGCTTTGGCCATGAGGAGCTCTTTCATTTGGCTCCTTGTGTTCCTTTGATATAACACCATTGTGGGCTTGCTGTTTTTGTGCTTTTTTTTTTTAAAAGGAGACCTAATTTTCTGGTACTACAAGATCCTCCAGATTTTTTTGAATATCTTCTGCCTCAGGCTTTTGGTCAACCATTTCTCCACAGATACCTGGTTTCTTTTATTGGATAATGCTATTAGAAATCAAGTTCTGAGTGCTAGGTATGCTAATTGCTACTATAGTAATATCACTTCTAGTCTCTCTTATCTGACAGAGCAAGAACCTATACATGTGTACACTAACCTGTGCCTACATGGATATCTATAAAGAGTCTACAGTATATGTATAAATATAATACAGATAATGTAAACATCTATTTCTATATTAAGCTAAATATGAGTTTATACTAGTATCTCCAATCTGTTAACACATAGATTGTTCTAACTTCCTCTCTTTGCTTATCTCTAAAGTCCATCTCCAATGGAGAGAAACCTGCTCCAACTATCTGCCATTCATTTACTTAATTGTTCAATTCCTGTGTGCATGTATAGTAAATTCAAAATTGTTAACCTGTATCCTGTGGGACACAATTTTACCAACCAAAGAAGAGTGCTTATGTACAGTTTCTTTTGCTTTCAGTCTTACAGACTTCATTCATTTCCAATGTTACTTGGGTCAACACCTTTTTCCTCCACCCTCTTCAATGATATTTTTTACATACATTTGGAACATGATTGGGTTGTTTTGGGTCTTCTCTGTTTTTTAAAAAAATACTTTTGTTTTTTCATGTTTTATTCTGGATATTTTCTTCTGACCTATGTTCCAGTTCATTAACTCTCTCTTCTACTAGGTTTGCTGTAGTATTAAAAAACATTGGGTTCTTCAATTTGATTATTATATTTTTCAGTTATATAATTTTCAACTTGGTTCTTTTTAGTAGTTTTCAGTTTCTTCTCAAAACTTTCAGTTAGGCCTATTATTTCCTTGAACATATTAAACATAGTCTGTATCTCATGACTTTTATTATTTGAATCTCATGTCAGTTTGCTTACATTGTATTTTTTTCTTTGTGATTTCTTTGTCTTATTTCTTCTTATGCATGATTGAATTTTTATTGAATTCCAGAAATTATATTTGAAAGAAATGTCAGGTAAAATGAAGTCTAAGGTAGTCTTCTTCCAGAGAAGATTTATTTTTGCTTCCAGCAGGAAACTAAGGCCATTAGAAATCCTGGATAACCTTAACCTAAATTTAAGGATTGAGATAATTTGGAGCAGGACTTCTGCTATTGTAGAGATTTATTTATTTATTTCATTGCTCTTTTGGGGTTACCCGAACAAAGCAAGGGGAGATTCTAGGGCTCTCCATCCTTGGTGTACTCAGGACTCCAGATTTTGTCTTTCTGACTCAACACTCTAAAAATCTCTGCTTAGCTCCACAGTCACCTGTTTTGTGATTGACTGGAGTCAGTCTTATGTAAAAAGAGGAAGTTAGTTCAAGTGATTCATAGGACCCTTGAGTACAGAGCACTGAGTTGTTCCTAGACATAGTTCCCAGCTATTTCTATTTTAGTCTTAAATTATCCATGGGCAATATTGAGAGCCAGTTGGGTAGCGGAGAGCTAAATTTCATGGTATAGACAAAAAAAGAATAAGAGAATCTATGGTAAATTGGTGCTGATACAGTATAGAGCTTTTGGGACAACTGTAATTGAACAACAATAAAAAAAAACTAACCACAAAACAGGTACATAAAAATGGGTACATAAAAGAGAAATAGGTGAGGTTTGCTGTCTCAGCCTTGGAATTGGAATCACTGACTCCCTGCCCCTGTTTTTACACTTCCACATCAGATATACCCTTCGGTCAGATAGGTATGCGACCCAATATACCTGAATTTTAATTTAAAAGCCCTTTAATAAATTAAATCTGTGTTTTTTGTTTGGTGTTGGAGAGCTATCTCTTTTGTTAAGATATCTTTCTCCATGGGCTTTTAGGATTGGACCCAATTTCCAGTTCTTCATCTTCCCTTTTCATTTTTTTCCAGGAGCCTTGATATGGTTAAAATTCTAGACTTAACTTTGTGTCTTGTTAAATATGTGGCATTTTGAGCTTCAGATTCTTTATCAGTAAATTGAGTGAAAGGTAGAAATGAATGTGAAATCTCATTGAAAGCTGAACATTGGATGCAAATTATGCATTATTAGTATTTCGGGGGGATATGCATCAGATTCTGTGTCATGGAGATAATGATAAGACTAAAAAGCTCTGGATATGGGAAGATAATGATGATATTCTGTTAAAAGCTGACCGAGAACCTGAAAAACCCCAAATGTGATTTTTGTTCATTTATTCATTTTAATATTTTTTCATCCATTTACTTATTTAACAAATGATTACTGAGTATCTTAAGTGGGCATGGCACTGTGCTGGATGCTCGGAATTGGAGAGCAAATATGCACACAATCTTTGTCCTTGTACAGTTTAGCGAGATAAAAATAATCAAACAACCAAACTAATAAATGTAAGGTCACAACTATGGTACACACTTTGAAGGAATGGACAGTGTTATTATAACAATACATAAGAAGGGGATAGAGTATTTGACTTGTTGAGTAAAGTGAGGGAAAATGTTCTTAAGGAAGTGATGTTTGCTGTGGGACTTGAAATACAGGAATTAGTGGGATACATGGAGGAGGGAATCAGAGTATTTCAAGCCAAAGACTACCATCTGCAAAAGTCCTAAGGCAGGAGGAAGAAAGACATGTTCAAAGACCTTAAATAAGTCTCGAATACCTGGAAGGCAGGGCGTAAAGAGAAAGTGGGGCATCAGATGGGGTTGAGAGACATGCAGCGTGCAGAATGTGGGGCCATGGTAAAGATTCTGGCCTTCATCCCAAAGATTCTGGCCTTCATCCCTAGGACAATGGGGAGGCCACTGAAGGGGATGATATAATGATGAGGATACTGTATCCCAGGGATCAGGTGATATTTGGGCAGAGCTGGTCTTCATCAGGCTTCATATCAGCGAGTTGATTCCTTCATTTTCTATCATTGTGTTTACAGAGAAGAGTAATTTTAATGGGAACTCTTCAAAATACAAAAAGAGATTTGTAAATTCATGCCTGGAGTGCATTATCAAAAAGGCACTGAATGTTAATTCCAGATAGCACTTTAAAAAATCTTCAGCCTGTGTTCATTTACTCAATGAATAAATGGTGCCTATTATGCAGAAGTCATTAGGACAAAAATAACCAAATTGGACTTTGAGTTACATCTAATAAGTACTTATTTAAAAAATAAAATATTGATATATACAAATAATCAAAGTCCTACCTAAACTGAGAATATGAATTTCAATAAAATCTGGAAAGAGGCAAAAGAGAAAACCTTATGTATAGTATGTAGAGACTATATATTGTGTGCAGTCAGACCAGGAAGAGCAAAGGTCACAGGTGGGAGTGTAATTAAAATTCATTATGTTGGCTACAAATTTTCCTCCACTGATGAATGCATTTTATGTTGTATGATGAATGCACTTACAAATTGTGAAGTGTTTCATGTGGTATTTTGAATTAATAATACGAAATCAATAGGTCAGACTGTTTCCATTTTACATATGAAAATGAGTCTCATAGAGACGCCATAACTCCCTTGCGCTTGCTCTGCTTTTAAGGGACAGTCTGACCTGACCTAGAATCCATGTCTCCTGACTCTGAATACATTGTCCTTTCTGTGTACTGTGGTGGTAGTTCTCTATGATTCCACAGACACTGATGTTGTCTCAAGAAGCAGCATGTAACCAAATGGGTCAGATAAAATTAGAAGTTGTCTCAAATTTTGCTGACAAGTCTTTGTCTATTTTTAAAACCAGTATCAGATTTTTTAATATCTTCTGGCTCTGGTATGTTTAAATAACTTTCTTTAATTTAAATACATATTTCTCAGACTAACTACTGGCAATGTAACTGGGAATACAAGAAGTCTCCCAGGGAATATGTTCCTTCTAAAACTTTTACCTTATTTTCCAGTCTTTGGAGGCTTTATGGTATTTGAGAAGCCTGAATTAACATTAGTTTCAATATGTTCACAAACCACAATGCTTTCCACACAGCATTCAGAGCAAAGTGAGGGATTGTGAGTCATTTCCACCTGGGACCTGGCAGAGCTCTGCAGAGGAGGACCCGCCACACGCTGGCTCTTCCTGCACATCTGCTTCCTGTCAGTCTATCCACGGGCAAAAATAGCGCAGGTTGAGCATAGGCAGTGCCTCAAGAGGGTGGGGAAGGGTGCTCCTCCGTGGGATCCAAGTCTTCTAGAAGTCTCGAAGTTGATATTTTTCTGTAGAATTATTTGCCTTTACTTATATCACTCCCACGAACATTGAACACAAAACTGTATGTCTGTCTTGCTTTGACTGGTGAGGCTCAGTTGGCTGGGTGTTGTCTCTCAAAGTGAAAGGTTGCTGGTTTGATTCCCCACTAGAGCACATACCTAGGTTGTGGGTTCGGTCCCTGGTTGGGGCATGTACGAGAGGCAAATGATCAATATTTCTCTCTCACATCAATGTTTCTCTCCCTTTCTTTCTTTCTCTCTTCCCCTCTTTCTAAAACCAACAAATTTTTTAAAAACTGTGTGGGTGTTGGGGGTAGTGTTCAGAGATGCAAAATCTAGCCTTTGTTCCAAGAGGTGTACAGTTTACCAGGGAGATATAAAACACTGTCAAACAACTATAATGCAGATTAGAGCTTGGGATAGATGCAACTTAGCATGCATGGTTAGCAGCTTGCTCCTTGGAATCAGACAGTTGGAGTCTGGGTTGTGACTCCAGTGCCTATTAAATTGTTTTAGGCAAGATACTTAAATACTTTTAGACTTGGTTTCCTCATCTGTAGCATCAGGGTAAAAATACCTATATGTATTAATACACATAGTTGCATTTATGATATACAAGGTGGAACATAAGTAGATTTTGCATGGAAAATAATACAATAATTAATAAGTAATAATATAAGAATGAACTCTGTGTACTCACAGCTGTAAACCTACTTTTGTCCAATGCTGTGGTTATGTAAATAGATTAACACAGTTTTTGACATATGGTAATTGATCAATAAATGCTAGCTTTTATTATTATATCTATATATATATCAAAATGGTTTCAATTCTCCCTCTGCTCTTAATACATGGCTGCTGTATTTTACATCAAGGACATATTATTATGTAGTAAAATTGTGAAATAGAGGAATTTAGTATGAGGAAGTGGCTAGTTCAATCTTGTCCAGAGTCCGGGATCTGTGTGGATAAGTCCTGAAACATAAGAGATAAATTTGGAATGGTCATTTAAGGTGAATCTTGAAGAGTTGTGAATGATAAACTGATAAATCTATTTAAATCAACAGGTGTGGACAGGTAGGGAAGGATGGTGTGCTGTTTAAAAAGGGAGCTCTGAAGCCAAACACTCCAGCCTCACTGCTTACTGCTGCATGATGTTGGGAAAATTATATAAAGTCTCTCTGCCTCAGTCTTCTCATGCGTAATAATATAACCAACATCATAGGCTTATTGTGAGCATTATGAGATATTATGTGTTTATTATTAGTGGTGAGCCTGGAAAAAACACTAAACAAATGGTAGCTATTATTATTATTACAGAAATGAGTAGTTGATTTGCAAGTAGGAGAAGCAAAAGACAGTTCGGTGTTATCTTATAATTAAAATGGTCATGGCAATAAATTTTGAGTAAGACAGCCATATCAAGTGACATTTTAGACCTCTTCTCCAACCCCCAAAGATTCATTTTTTTTCTCCAAGTTTCCTGACCATTTATGCAGTTAACTTCTGGCTGGAGGTGCCTTTAAGACTTGCTATATAAAGTGGTCTGTACAGGTACAGTTTACATATATAGACTTGCCATTGGCAGCTGGTAGTTTGTAATATAGCAATATAGTGTATAAGTCTGTTCCCGAAAAGCTCGGTGTACAGTACTTTATGTACATTGAATGTTTTGAACAAAAAGACAAGTTTTCCTTTAGAGAGTGCTATCATTAATTTATTTTTAAAACATAAAAAAGACCACCATCACCACCGCATTTATCATCTTTGTAAATACAACTGTTCATTTATTTGTGTGGGCAAAAGGCTGCATGAATTAAATCTACCAAATAGCATCAAGAAGAAGGCTACCAAAAGGCAAATCAGAGTTCATCTTCATTTTTTTTTCCTTCTCTGCTTTCTCAGAAAATCTGCAGATATTTCAACCTGCCATTATTCACCTTCAGAGGGTCAGTTTTCTGTAGGTGGAACTATTGGACAGGTGGCCTTAATGCTTTTCATGGAAACGCGAAGAGCTGGAGTGCTCCCCTTTATTAGTACAGACGAGGGCAACAGTTGGCATCTGCAGTCTCACAGGTGGATTTTTCTCTCACTGGGGTTCAACCCGATTACAAAAAAATCATCCCACTGAGTCCTTTGGATTTCAGGGAGATAATGGGTCTCATGGCAGAAAACCTCCATGGAACGTTTTGCTGGAAAAGCCACACAACTAGGTCCTGCGACGTTAGCAAGTCTGGGGTGAAGGCTGGGCATCAGGGAAGTTCCATCCACCTCCGACTCTCTAACTCAGTGAAGAGAGCATGGTTATCACAGTCCAGGGCCGGTTCTTCTTTCTCACCTTATTTTGTCTTGTTTTTCTCTTCCTCCCCTCTTCCCTCTCGCTCTCATTCGTTTCCTTCTTCACTACATGAGTTGATGTCTCTATTATTAGGAACTTATTTGGTCAGTGACCAATAGGAACTTAATAGGTTTTTTTCTATGACCTATTGTTTTTTTGATATTTCAAAATATTTTATGAAACAAAGAAATGAATAAAAACATTTATGGCCTTTTGAATTTATATATAGATTAAAGATTTAAAAGCACTGCATATCTCTTTAAATGGACGCATAAGATCTAGGACAATATATAGATTTTACACCCCCAATGCAAATGAAAGCAACATAAAGCTGACCATAAAATAATATGAAGATATTAATATTTAATATCAATTCATATCAATTATATATTAATTTTGTAAATACAACCATCATCATAGATAGATAAATTCTAATAACTACAAATTGAAAATGCATTTTCTCTTGATTCAAGGCAGTTTCCTCTTTTTGTTGAAAAATAATCTGCCAAAAATGACTCAATCCATTTTATAACTAGAATAGGAAAAAAGTCTCTGAATTTAGTGAATATTTACAAGCTTGAGGCTTATGGGTAGATAAGGCTTATAAATAGATGAAACTGAAACCTGGAGATTGGGTCTACAGTCAGCTTTTCAACTTTCTGTGAACTTGATGATACAGAAAAAGCACTTGGTGATATTCATTTCCTAACTTCCAGGCTGATAATGTGACAGGCACTGCAGCTGTAGACTTTTTTTCAGAGCTTGGTTCTTCGGAAATACCTCTTCACCGCCTGGCTGGAGTCCTCGCTGCCCAGGAGAAGGGTCTTTCCCTCCCCGACTGCTTGCACCTAACTGGTCTCCAGATCTTCCAACAGCTGATAAGATCCAGTGAGGAATTTTGGCTGTTTGTGTTGAAAAGGTTGAAGAACTTCTGGATCATCATATGAAGAAGGAGGTGGCCTGAGGTTTCTGGTAGGGGTTGCTATCCAGCTGCCTCTGGGGGAAACTGAAAACATTCTTGTCCTTAAGCAGGAAAACGAGGTGGATTCTCCCCTCTTGGTGCAGAATTGTGAAGGTCTCCTGCTTTGGCAGGCCATGGTTCCAGACCAGGCCACAGCTAACAGTCCAGACAGGGCTGGAGAACACCATTCTCGGTGTCATCTGTAAAGAGGTCGGCGGGCCCTGGTGAGGCTGGCGATGCAGCTGTCTGGCTCTGGGGGCCTTTACTCTGAGCACCTTCTTGCAAATGAGATAACTAAGCCACAATGATTATTTTCTGTACTTATCCCAATTTTGTTTCCACATTTTTTCCAATTTCTATTCTATTCATGGCCCTCATATGATATCATAACTTCAGTACTTCTTTTGTATCATTACAATGGAAAATGATGGAAGTCTCAATCCAATAGGATGTATTATTCACCTAAATGAGATACAATGTTGAAATAAAACCCTGAATCTCAATCTTTCTCTTTTCAGTTCTTTTCCTAGCAGTTAGGGGTTTGATCCAGGACTCCATTTTAACACTTCTTGAATTGCATTGAAATAAAAGTTGCCTCACCTGTCCACATTTTCCTTTTAAGAGGTGGATACACTGGATTGGACTTCCCCACTTCTTTACAGGAGCCATAGCTCAGGCTTTCTGACAGTCTGCAGATAACACCCGCGTGAAACAGCCAATATGCTTGGCAATGTGGATTCACGGAAAGTAAGACAGGGATGGTGACTGCCCTTCAGGGAGCCAGGATGATGCACTAAGGCATAATTAGGATTAATGAAGCCTAGCAGTCTCGGTACAACTAAGAGCAAATGCTTAGAACTGATGAAGGAGAGGAACTAGAAGGCAGTAGAAAGCTTCACTTCTGACAATAACTGTCTGTGGCTCCTGAATTTAAATGCCATCAGATTTTCATTTCCTCTTCTGAAAAACAGAGACAACTTCAGTAGTGGGCGCAAGAAATTCCACAGCGTCGGTAACACGGTCCAGTTGCGCCCCATCACTCCGCGTTCCCGTCTCTGAATCTGCCTGCATCTCACACAGACATTATCTGGAATCTGTAAAAATGACCAAACACTTTCTGTTTCCAGCCTCACACAGCTCAGTACACGGATTCCTTGTAAAAGGGGCCGTGTTAGAATTTCAGTGCAAAAGTAAGCACAGAACTTGGTGAAAATGCAGAAAAGGCGAGGTTCTATGTTGAGCATTTAAGACAATGTCCCTGGCGAGGCCCACGCAGAGCTAGGTTTTCAGTTGTCAGGGTTGCCGAAAAGGACGGATTTTTGCTCACCATTAAAGTAGCAAAGTTGCTTAGTGTGGTCCCAATGCGATGGTGGTTCTAATGGGCTGCGGTCCCACAGGTTCTGTGACCTACTATTTAAAGCCAAATCTGCTTGGAGCAATTTCTAATTTTCTTACTAAAGAGGGTGGAATTAAGGGTATTATAATTCAGATGTGTCGATTTGGGGAGGGATCATGAGCTGCTGTCAGGACGTTTTTTAAAAAAGTCTTTTTTTAATCATTTTTTACTATTATTCTATTACAGTCATCCCAATTTTCCCCCCTTTGCCTCCTTCACCTTGTTCCCTGCTTCTCGCCAGTGATCCACCCACCCCACCTTATTCATGTCCATGCATTGTGCATGCAAGTTCTTTGGCTTCTCCGTTTCCTGTGCTATTCTTAACGAACCCCTGTCTATTTTGCACCTACTAACTGTAGTTCTTAATCCCTGAACCTTTTCCCCCATTCTCCTCCTTCCTCTTCCCAGCTGATACTCCTCCATGTGATCTCCATTTTTATGGTTCTGTTCCTGTTCTAGTAGTTTGCTTAGTTCTGTTTTTGTTTTTGTTTTTTAGATTCAGTTATTGATAGTTGTGAATTTGTTGTCATTGTAGTGTTCATAGTTTTGATCTCCTCTTTTCTTAAGTCCCTTTAACATTTCATATCCTAATGGCTTGGTGATGATGAATTCCTTTAGTTTTACCTTATCTGGGAAGCACTTTATCTGCCCTTCCATTTGAAATGATAGCTTTACTGGATAGAGTAATATAGGTTGTAGGTCCTTGCCTTTATCACCTTGAATACTTCTTGCCAGTCCCTTCGTGCCTGCAAAGTTTCTTTTGAGAAATCAGTTGATAGTCTTATGGGAACTCCATTGTAAGTAACTACGCTTTTTTTTATTCCTGCTTTTAAGATTCTCTCTTTATCTTTAACCTTTGGCATTTTAATTATGGTGTGTCTTGGTGTGGTCCTCTTTGGGTCAAACTTGTTTGGGACTCTGTGCTTTCTGGATTTGTACATTTATTTCCTACACAAAATTAGGGAAGTTTTCTTTCATTATTTTTTCAAATAAATTTTCAATTTCTTGCTCTTACTCCTCTGCTGACATCCCTGTGGTTTGGATGTTGGCACTTTCAGAGTTGTCCTAGACTCTTCTTATTCTCTTCTCATTTTTTTTTTGAATTCTTGTTTCTTCATTCTGTTCTGATTGATTATTTATTTCTTCCCTATGTTCCAAATCATTCATTTGAACTCTGGCTTCCTTCCTTTCACTGTTGGTTCCCTGTGGATTTTTCTTTATTTTACTTAGTGTAGCTTTCATTTCTTCCCTTGTGTTTTTGCCGTACTCAGTGAGTTCTCTGAGCATCCTTATCATCAGTGTTTTGAACGCTGCATCTGATAGGTTGGGTTTCTCCATTTCACTTAGTTCTTTCTCTGGATTTTGTTCTGTTCTTTCATTTGGGCCATATTTCTTTGTCTCCTCAATGTGTCAGCCTCCCTGTGTTTGTTTCTGTGTATTAGGTACAGCTGCTTTGACTCCCTATCTTAGAGTACCTGTTAAGTTATATGGAGTAGAGCCTTAGGTATTTGCCAGGGTGGGGCAATCTGCTTCACCCCTCTGTGGGTTTGTATTGGGGGAGGCGTCAGAGAGGGGACAGTGCTGCTGTCTGGCTGCTGGAGGCTTGCTTGGCAGTTGCCGCATTTCCAATCACTTCACATCCTTCCCATATGTGACTGGTACCCCTCTAGCTGCTGCCCTGGTGGTGATTCCCAGAGTGGGTGGGTTTGTCCATGTTCTAGGACTATACAGGCTGTTTAAGTGGACTCTCCTGAGAGACTGGCAGTTTCTTTCATTGCCCAAACCCCTACTTGTTTTTAGAGCCAAAAGTTATGAGACTTTATTTTTCCTGCGCTGGAACCCTGGGCTATGTGGTTTGACCTGAGGCTGGGATTGCTTGCTCCCAAGGTATCCCTCCTAATTTTTATCTACCACACATGAATGTGGGACCACCCATTCTGCCGGCTGCTGTTGCTGCTGTGTTGACGCCACCACCACACTGCATCCTCTCCACCTCGGCTCCCCATCTCTGCCCTTCCTACCCATATGGATGAATATGGCTTCTTTAAATCTTTGGTTGTTGGACTCCCGTACAGTTAGATTTTCTGGCAGTTCTGGGTGTTTTTTGTTTTGAGGTTAGTTGTAATCCTTCTTATGATTGTGCAAGGAGGTGAAGTATGCCTTCCTACACCTCCATCTTGACTAGAAGTTCCATCATACTGTTTTGATTACTATAGTCTTGTAGTATATTTTGATATCAGGTAGCATGGTACCTCCAACTTTGTTCTGCTTTCTCAAGATTGTTATGGCTATTTGGGGTCCTTTGTGCCTTCATAAAAATTTTTGGATTATTTGTTCTAGTTCTGTGAAATATACCATTGGTATTTTCATAGGAATTGCATTGAATCTATAGATTGCTTTAGATAGTGTAGACATTTTAATGATGTTAATTCTTCCTATCCATGAACATGGTATGTGATTCCATTTATTTGTATTTTCTTCAGTTTCTTTTTTCAGTGTCTAAAATTTTTCTGAGTGCAAGTATTTTACTTCTTATGGTTAATTTATTCTTAGGTGTTTTCTTTTTTTAATGCAATTGTATATGGGATTTTTTAAAATTTCTTTTTTCCTGATAGTTCATCATTGGTGTATAAAAATACAACCAATTTCTGAATATTTATTTTGTATCATGCCACTTCACTGAATTTATTTATCTGTTTTAGTACTTTTCTGGTGAAATCTTTAGAGTTCTCTATACACATGTCCTGTTGTCTGCATATAATTACAATTTTACCTCTTCCTTTCCATTTTGGATGCTTTTTATTTTTTTATCCTGTCTGATTGCTGTGGCTAGAACTTCCAGTACTATGTTGAATAAGGGTGATAAAAGCAAATATCTCTGTCTTGTTCTTGATCTTATAGGATATGTTTTTAGTTGTTCTCCTGTTGAGTATGATGATTTGTCATATATGGCCTTTATTATGTTGAAGTATGTTCCTGCACTCCCATTTTGTCGAGAGGTTTGTTTTTTTTAAAATTATAAATGGGTGCTGGATTTTGTCAAAAGCTTTTTTGCATCTATTGATATGATCATATGATTTTTATTTATGTGGTGTATCACATTAATTGATTTGTGGATATTGTACCAATGTTGAGTTAATTCCAAGAATAAATCCCACTTGATCATGGTGTAGGAACTTTTCAATGTATTGCTGAATTTGCTTTGCTAATATTTTGTTGAAGACTTTTGCATCTGTATTCATCAGGGATATGGCCTATAATTTTCTTTCTTTGTGATGTCTTCAACTGATTTTGGAATTAAAATAATCCTGACCTTTTAAAATGAGCTTGAGAGTCTTCCCTCCTCTTGAATTGTTTGTGGAAATTTTGAGGAGGATAGGAATCAGTTCTTCTTTGAATGTTTGGTAAAATTCACCTGTGAAGCCATCTGGTCCAGGGCTTTTTTTTCCTTTTTATTAAATTTATTGGGATGACATTGGTTAATAAGATTATATAGGTTTCAAGTTTACATTTCTGTGATATATGATCCTCATATTGCATTGTGTGCCCACCACCCAATGTGAACTCATCTTCTATCAGCATATATTTGACCCCTCCTTTATTCTTTATTTCCCCCCTACCCTTCTTCCCTCTGGTAACCACCATACTGTTTTGTGCCTTTGAATTCATGTTTTTTTGTTTTCCTGCCTTCAGTTTTATATCCTACATATGAGTGAAATCATGTAGTTCTTAACTTTTTCCTGTCTGACTTATTTTGCTTAGCATGGTATTCTCAAGGTTCATCCATGTTTTTGCAAATGGCAGTATTTCATCTTTTCTTTTGGCTGAATAGTATTCCATTGTATATATGTACCACAGGGCATTTGTTTGTTGGGAGTTCTTTGATTGCTGCTTTGATTTTGTTACTTGTAATCAGTGTGTTTAGATTTTTCTTCTTGAATCAGTCTTGGAAGATTGTATGTTTCTAGGAATTTATCCGTTTCTCCCAGAGTGTCCAATTTGTTGACATATAGTTATTCATAATGTTTTCTTATAACCCTTTGTACTTCTGTGGTGTTTGTTGTTCCTTCTTCTCTTTCATTTATGATTTTATTTGTTTGGGCCCTCCCTTTTTTTTTTCTTGATGAGTCTGGTTATAGGTTTATCAAGCTGATTTATCTTTTCAAAGAACCAGCTCTTGGTTTCATTGAACTTCTGTATTTTTTAAAGATTCTATTTAGTTTATTTCCATTCTGATCTTTATTATTTCTTTCCCTCTACTACTTTGGACTTTGTTGTTATTTTTCTTATTCCTTTAGGTGCAAAGTTTCTTGTTTCTTTAGGTGGCCTGTAATGTTATGAATTTCCCTCTTAGAATTGCTTTTGCTCTGTTTCACAGGTTTTGGGTTGTTGTGTTTTCATTTTCATTTGTCTCAAGATATCTCTTGATTGATTCTTTGATCTTACTATTAATCTATTCATTGTTTAGTAATATGTCCTTTAGCCTCCGTGTGAGTGTGTGTGTGTGTGTGCGTGCGCGCGCGCGCGTGTGTGTTTTGTAATTGATTTCTAGCTTTGTACCATTGTAGTTGAAGAAGACGCTTGGTATGATTTCAATCTTCTTAAATTTTTGAGACTTGTTATGGGTCCTAACATGTAGTCTATCCTAGAAAATGTTCCATGTGCACTTCAAAAGAATTCATATTCTGTAGCTTGGGAGTGAAATGCTCTGATGATATCAATTAAATTTATGTGACCTAGTATGTTCTTCAAGGCTGCTGTTTCCTTGTTAATTTCTGTCTGAAAGATCTACCCACTGATGTCAGTAGGGTGTTAAAATCTCCTAGTATTACTGCTCTCTCCCTTTATGTCCATTAAGATTTATTTTATAAACTTAGGTGCTCCTATGTTGGGTATATAAGTGTTTACATGAATTATATCCTCTTGTTGATTGATCCCTTTATTATTATGCAATGTTATTCTTTGTCTCTTATTATAGACTTTGTTTTAAAGTCTATTTTGTCTGGTATAAGTATTGTTACCCCATATTTAAAAAAATTTCCATATGCACGAAATATCTTTTTCCATCCCTTTACTTTCAGTCTGTGTGTGTGCTTTTCATTCTGAAGTGGGTCCCTTGTAGACTCTATATATATACATCTTGTTTTCTAATCCACTTAGTGACCTTATCTTTTGACTGGAGAGTTTAATCCATTAATAATTTTAGTAATTATTAATAGGTATGTATTGCCATTTTATTCTTTATAGCTATATTCCTTTTTTCTTTCTTTTGCTTAAAAAAAGCACTTTAACATTTTTTGTAATACTGGTTTGGTGTCTTTTAGCTTTTTCTGCCTGGGTAGATCTTTATTTCATGTTCAATTTTAAATAATAGCCTTGCTGGATAGAGTAGTCTTGTTTGTAGGTCCTTGCTTTTTGTCACTTTAAATATTTTATGCCAATCTCTTCTGGCCTGAAATATTTCTGTTGAGAAATCAGTTGACAGTCTAATGGGAGATCCCTTGTAGTTAACTAACTGTCTTTTTCTTGCTGCTTTTAAGATTCCCTCTTTGTCTTTAACCTTTGCCATTTTAAATATGATACGTCTTGTTGTGGTCCTCTTTTGTTTCATCTTGTTTGGGAGTCTCTGTGCTTCCTGCACTTGTGTGTCTTTTTCCTTCACCAGGCTAGGGAACTTTTTAGTCATTATTTCTTCAAATAAGTTCTTCATCCCTTGCTCTCTCTTTTCTCCTTATGACATTCCTGTGATGTTGTTGTTGTTATGCTTGATATTTTGACAGAAGTCCCTTAATGTATCCTCATTAAATTTTTTTTCTTTTCTTTTTGCTGCTCTAATTGGGTGTTTTTTGTTACCTTGTCTTCCAAATTGCTGATTAAATCCTCTGCTTCATCTAACCTGCTGTTGATTTTTTCTGAAGTATTCTTCATTTCAGATATGATATTCTTCATTTCTGACTGGTTCTTTTTTGTGGTTTCTACATCTTTTTTTAATGCTTGCTATCTTTTTGTTTAAATTCTCACTGAGTTTATCCATTTTTTCACTAAGTTTCTTGAGCATCCTTATAACCATTTTTTTTAAAGGTTTTATTTATTTTTAGAAAGAGGGGAAAGGAGGGATAAAAAGGAGAGAAACATCAACGTGTGGTTGCCCCTCGTGCATCCCATACTGGGGACCTGGCCCACAATCCAGGCATGTGCCCTGACTGGGAATCAAATTTCTGACCCTTCAGTTCGCAGTCTGGTGCTCAATCCACTGAGCCACACTAGCCAGGACATAACCATTGTTTTGAACTTTGTGTCTGGTAGATTGTTTGCCTCTATTTCATCTAATTATTTTTCTGGGGATTACTTGTTTTTCTATTTGGGGCATTTTTTTGTCTTCTCATTTTGGCTGTATTTGTTTCTGTGTACTAGGTAGATCTGCTATTATCTCCCAGTCTTGGTATGGTGGCTTTATATTGTTGGTGCCTAGTGGGGCTCAGTGACAGTCTTTCTGATCATTTGAGCTAGATATTCCAGGAATATCCCTGTGTGGATTAGGTGAGTGAGCCTTCCTGTTGTTATTGAGTCTTTATTGCTGTTGGCTTACTCTTGAGTGGAGTTCACCCTCAGGCTGACTGGCTGTGATGAACAACCCCGACCACAGTGTATGAACTGCTGATCCCATGAAGTGGAATTTGCCTCAGCAGGGTCTGGTGCCTTTCAAGATCTCCCTTTGGGTGTGCCACTTGTGGGGCTAACTGGGTCCTGCTCTGATGTGGTCTGAAGCCCACCACCAGGAGCATTGGTGCTGGGGCCTCTTGGGAGGGACTCTGGTACATTGTTTGGTGAAAACTTTCAGGTTTTTATCAAATTTCTTTTAAGCATCTATCATAGTGGTGATCTGGCAATATTTTGTTTAGCATTTTAGGAAACTATTATATAATATGAGATTTGTGTAGATTCTTTTTGGAGACTGTTGATAGCATCTTTATCAGATTTTTATTTCAGGTTAGACACCATCTAATAACCTTATGCCAGGTAGGTTGGTTTGTAGTAAGTAATCACAGGTCTTCCTTTTCAGCCACACTTGATGAAAAATTTCATCTGCAGCTCAGAAGATGATCTAGCATGTCTGCTTACCAAATATGTAGGAATACGAAATTTGAGTGTAGGTAAAATATATTCTGTGATTAATATATTTAACAAATTTAAGCAAAAAAAAAAAAAGGTAAGGGTAACAGTCTAGGATTTTTTGATTTGTGGCTTACTAGCATCTACAGAAAAAATGGACATGAATTTTTCAATCCATTATGAAAAAAGTGTGTGATGGAGCTATTTAAGCACCAGGTGCAGTTTTTGCCTCCATTATTTGCAATGTGGTATTTAGAATCAAAGGACTAGATCTCCTGTTCTTGGATCTGATTGAGCTAATCTGGAGTATGGCTTCAAGTTCTGAGGGCTATAGTTTGAAGTGAAATAGAAAAATACTTTTTATAAAAGGAATTTTTGAAAAACTTGCACGTAATTATAAAAGTCAGTAAGTAAACACAGCATAGAGTTCATTAGAGTGAAGATTCATGAAGAAAGGTCCAAGACACTTTATATGGTAATGTATCAGAGAGAGAAACTAGTTCCTTTGTACTAGAAACTTGAGAAAGAAATTCTGTAGTAATATGTTATTGGTAAAGGGTTCAGTAAAAAAAGAATTGACATAGTGATACAAAGAACTCCCACTCTGTCAGACTTGATTTGGACACTTTATTAAGTTATTTTATGGGATTAAAATTTTCTTAATGTGATTGTGATGTCCTATCTTTTAATTTAGTTTCTATAAGTACATAATAAACTCCCATGGAATAATCTTAAGCACTAAGAAATCTTGTTTAAGGTACAATTTTTTTTTTTTTTTTTTTTTTTTGCTGACAAACTCTTTGGTGGAAATTAGATTTACTGGTTCTTTGTTTGGCTTCAAGATCTCTAATAGGAGCTTATGCATATGGCTAGCAATGATTTGAATTTACAACTTAAGGCCAAGAATGGTGGGAGAGATTTAAAGTGACAGCCTTGGCAACAGAGCCCAAGAAGTAATCAGGACTATGTTTTTGCATCAAGTTCACTTAAAGTTGTACTTGCATCTAATTAAAACCTTGAAAGTGCCTGAATAATGGAAACTATGGGAAATGCCATGAAATGGCAAAATGAAATATCAGAAAGGAAAGGTTCTGCTAAAGAAGTATTAGGTTAATTCATGATTTTAATGTTTATCTACTCACCTTATACCAAAGGAGAAATTCTTGAGACTTGCTCATTTGGGGGAGTTTCCAAATATCTGCTAAATATTGCTTTCCCACATATCACAGTTACGCCTCAACAAATAGGGTCAGGTGGTGGGGCAAATTCTACTAGGTGAGTGCTATCTACTTATTCTGGGCACACATTAAATCCTTTGAAATTAGATATCAGTGGCCGTTTAAATACAGAAATGTGACAAAAAGGAAGCCAAAAGCCTGAGGAGTGTGTGAAGCGGGGCTAGTTTTTGTCATGATGTTTTCTCTTCTCCCCACGTCCTAATCCACATTTGCACGGCTGTCCTAGATACAGCTCCTAAACCCAGCGTAATTGGAAGCTTGATTGGTAAAAAGCCGGGGCCTTCCAGAAGTTGGGTACATCCCCTAAGGTGTATTTCACCTGATGCTAAGGGAAAAGTAAAAAGTATAACCTTTCATCCGAAAGCAGTTAGCTTGGTTAGCAGCATTAACTTAAAATGAGGAAATGCAAATACTAATCTCTGGCACTGAAGTAGGCTATTAGTTTGGGCTCTGAAATTTAGTGAAGAATGTTTTAATTTTTTGTGAGTTATTTCACATCGTAATGAAGATCCGCAAAGATGGCTCTACTTATGACTCTACCAAACACTTCAATGGGCTGACATGTTTCCTGTTTTAATTTTATCCAAGACTTGGTTCCTTAATTCAGAAAGATAAATTAGACAGGGGCATTTACTATTTCTATTGCATTGTGTTGCAGCCTGCCCTTCTTCTGTGGAAGAGAGGAGGACTGGGTTTGTGATGCTCCCAGGAGGTGACTGGTTCTTAGTGGCACAGCAGAGTTACCAATCCTGCTTTTAGTTTTAAGACCAGAACGCTGGAGCTGCCATCCCCACCCCATTTTAATCAGTAACTAAATTATTATTTAATTAATAATAATATAAAGATATCATAGAAATATTCAAAGATACACTAGAGTTGAGAGAACTGTGTAATTAACCCCCATGTATCCCACACTCAGCTTTAATAATTAACAGTACGTCTAGGCCGTTTTCTGATCAGAAAATAGAATGCCCTGAAAGCTTCCATTCCTGATTTGTAGTCAGCTTTTGTCTTTCAAATGTTGGTTCTTGAGACTTTGAATACTGCAATTAAAGGAAGGATTTGAGTGAGGAATTTAGTATTTAATAGTTATTTAAGTCAGTCTCTCTTTCAGCCCTCCTCTATCTCAGGGAAAGCCACTTGTTGTAGGGTGCTAGGTGGAATTTGGAGGTTTTGCTTGTACCTCACATATGTTTTTCATAGAACTGATCATTGTCCGGATTTCTGTGCAGAAGACTGGCTTAAAAACGAAGATAAAGTACGGGCATCTAGCTTGTTCTTACCCAGCCTCATTGCTGTTTTCTAAAGACAGAGTAGTTTCCTGGTCACCGCCTGAATGGTACCTCAGTACCTTCCCTTCCACTTCGCAAGTCCTGTTTGGGGATAAATTGTCCATCTTTGTGAGTTTCTGATGCTTGATATTGACTGGTTCCTGGCCTCCTTTCTCACCCACAGCGTTAAGAACACGCTTGTAAAACACTCCCAGTAGGGGCTCCCGGGGAAAGAGAAACTGCTGACCCTCAAAAAGTGGAACGTAGGACCATGAGCCTTGCGCTCGCCCACTTTGGTGCATCGCAAAAGCGAGAGTCCAGGGGAAGCTTGAGGGAGGTTACTGTTCCCCAGCTTGCCCCTTCTGGATGCATTTACTGTGGCTCCTGGGATTATACTGAGGCTCAGGAGAGACTTTAACCCGCAGCGGAGAGGTTGAGAATCAAGCACGGAATGCACCGAAGCAGTGAGTTTAGGGTTGCTGTTTCCTTAAGCCTCGAAGGGCTGTTCGTTCACGGTCAATGTTCCGCCTCTCACCATTTCCGCCTGGCGATTCCTCTTGGAGTTCTACCCTCTTCCACGGGCACTTGGGGGCAGTGGGTCCCAGCGGCGGGGACTGGACGCTCTGCTCTCTAGCAGTTGGTGAGAGAAGTTCAGCCGCGTTTAGCCCTAGTTACAAGCAGTCCTCGGGCAGAAGTTGTGGAGGCTAAGCCCGGGGCGGTCTCGGGGCGTTGTCCTGGGAAACACCGATTAGGGGAAGATGTGTTAGGTTCCCGGATCGCCTTCCATACTGGCGCAGAGCCCCGCTGCGTGGGCTCGGGGCGAGATCCCAGCCCACAGGGCACGGAGAGTGCGCTTCCCCGGAACGGTCGTTTACCTCGCCTTTGCGCCCCTAGGCGGCGCTGCGCTCCTCCGCACCCGGCCGGCTCCGCTTCCCCAGACGGCTGCCAAGCCTCCAGCCTAGCAAGCCTAGCTCCTCGCCGGCCAGTCCCGGGCAATCCCGGGATTCAGAAAGCGGAACCACTAGCTGGCAGCGGTGGCCGGCCGGCTCTTGTTCTTTACTGCGGCTCTTTCTCTCCGGGAGTCCCGGAGCATGGTCCTGGGTTACCACCGGTGGAGCGAGGATGGTGGGCTGGAGGGTGGCGGTTCTATGTTTGTGGGTCTCCTGCGTCTCTGCCGCGGGACAGCTCGAATACTCAGTGTTGGAGGAGACTCAGCGGGGCGTAGCCATAGGCAATGTCACCGCGGACTTGAGGCTGTCAGCAGCAGCTCTGTCCTTGCGGAACTTTCGCTTCCTTTCCAGCCACAAGGAGCTTTACTTTGGGGTGGATCTGGCCAGCGGTAGTTTGGTGGTGCAAGAGCCGGCAGACCGCGAGCGTCTGTGCGGGACCAAAGCTACTTGCGTCTTGACTTATGAGCTGGTGCTCCAGGACCCGTTGGAGCTGCACAAGATTCGCGTTCACGTCCTGGATATCAATGACAACTCACCTCTCTTCCCTGCCAGCGACGTGCAGCTGCACATTCCCGAGTTTCTGATGCCTGGGGCCCGCTTTACTCTCCCTAATGCCCAAGATGCCGATGAGGGAAGCAACGGGATGCTAAGCTACCGCCTGAGCCCCAGCCAGCACTTTCGCCTGGACATGGGGTCGCGGGTCGACGGCAGCGAATACCCGGAGCTGGTTTTGGTGGAAGCTCTGGATCGCGAGGAACGCGCCACCCACCGGCTGGTGCTCACCGCTCAGGACCACGGGCGGCCCGCGCGCTCCGGGGACGCACAAGTCACCATCATTGTGGTGGACACAAACGACAATGCACCTGTATTTCAGCGCACAGTATACCGCACCAAGGTGCCAGAGACTGTACCCAATGGGACTGTGTTATTTCGAGTTCAGGCCTCGGACCCGGATGAAGGCTCCAATGGGGAAATCCGGTACTCCTTAAGCAATAGCACGCAAGCAAAGCTTCGACAGCACTTTCACGTTCACCCTAGAAATGGGGAGGTGAGGGTAGCTGCTTTACTAGGTCCTCCTGAAACGCTGCTGGAGGCATACATCGAGGCGAGGGATGAAGGTGCCTTCGGTCTAGCTAGCACCGCCAAACTGCTGGTGGAAGTGACTGACGTGAACGATCATGCCCCTGAGGTGAACCTGCTGACTCTCTCCAGCCCAGTTTCAGAGGACACCGCCCCTGGAACAGTGATTGCTCTCCTGAGTGTGAAGGATGAGGACCTTGGTCCCAATGGTAAGGTCATTTGTAGCATATCCAATGGAGGCCCTTTTAAGCTGAAGGCTTCTTTCGACAATTACTACAGTTTGCTGACTGATGGGCCACTGGACCGGGAGCAGGTCAGCGAATACCAGGTCCTGATCACCGCCTCAGATGGTGGCTCACCACCTCTTAGCACCCGCAGGACACTGACTGTGTCAGTTGCTGATGTGAATGACAATACACCAAGCTTTCCTCAACAAGAACAGGAACTTTTTGTGGCTGAAAACAATGGCCCTGGAGCCTCTCTAGGCCGAGTATTTGCCCAGGACCCAGACCTGGGGAAGAATGGCCTTGTCTTCTATAAACTGTTGGATCTAACCTCTGAAGGGCAGACAGCCTCTAGCTTGGTGGCAGTAGAATCATCCAGTGGGGTTATCATTGCCAAAACTTCCTTTGACTTTGAGCAGCTCAAGGGCTTTCACTTTCAAGTGGAAGCCCGAGATGGCGGCATTCCTTCCAGAAGTGCAACAGTGACTGTGAACCTGTTCGTGGTAGATAGGAATGACAATGCTCCAGTCATCTTGTTTCCCTTGACCAGAAACGGCACTGTCCCAGTGGAAATTGTGCCCCGCTCTGCTCGAGCTGGACACTTGGTCACAAAAGTAGTAGCAGAGGATGCAGACAGTGGCTCCAATGCCTGGCTTTCCTACCACATCTCTCAGACTTCTGACTCTAGCCTTTTCAGAATCGCAGCTAATATGGGAGAGCTCCGTACTGCTCGCTTAGTTCTTCCCACTGATGCGGTTAAGCAGAGGGTGGTGGTGGTGGTTCGGGATCATGGAGACCCACCCCTGTCCTCCTCTGTCACACTGGGCGTGCTGTTGAGCAACTTTGCCCCTCAGGTCCTTCCAGACTTTGAAGATTCCTGGGAAACAGGAGGGTACCTTTCTGCCCAGAACCTCTATTTAGTAATTGCTCTGGCCTGTATTTCTTTTGTATTTCTGGGGTGCTTACTTTTCTTTGTGTGTTTCAAGTTGAGCCAGAGCCCAGGTTGTTGCTCTCAGAGCTGCTGTCGCTCTCCAGAGGAGCTGAGGTATAGAAGGAAAATGGCTTCGCCTCCTTGCATGACATCGACCACAATAGATGTCACTACCGTTGAGAGACTTTCTCAGACCTATCTTTATCGGGCCTCCCTGGGACTTGGTTCTGATAATAACAGTTTGCTGTGGCGAGGGGAATACAGTGCTGCTGACCTGAGAGACCTGGCCACTGGGGTAGGACTGAATTTGCCAATATCCTGTATTCAGATTCGGAATAGGAAAGATCACGCAAGTGTCAATGCCGCGGTAAGCAAATTTTATGGGATTTGATTGCCTGGACCAGGAGATGGCTGCCAGCTGTTTAAAAATGTTTCTCAGATGATCCTTAGGCAACACTTAATTCACTGAGTTGAACACTCCTGCTTAGCACCCCCTGTGTTAAGAATTCTGGGGGTATATAAACAGTATTAAAAGACTGTTCCTGGCCTGGAGGAGATTATAGTTTATTTTTTAGAAACAAAGGTAAGACCCTGGCTGAGTGGCTCGGTTGTTTGGAGTGCTGTCCCATATACCAAAAGTTTGTGAGTTTGATTCCTGGTCAGGGCACATAGGTATGTTGTGGGTTCGATCTGTAGTTGGGGTGTGTACAGGAGACAACTGATCTATGTTGCTCACATCAATGTTTCTCTCTCTCTTTCTCTCTCTCTCTCCCCCTTCCTCTCTAAAATCAATAAGCATATCCTTGGGTGAGGATAATAAAAAAAAGTAGAGTAGAAACAAGGGTAAGAAATTCATACCTATTAAAGAACAATAAGCGTAACATAAAGGTCTAAAAGTAAAAATAATAAAGCTCAAAAATTTTTGGTACAAGTGATAAATGACCTAAAATGTCTTTAAATCACTCCTTTTAGCAATTTTTAGAAGAATTACTTAAAACAAATATCCCTTCAGTCAAAAAAATGTTTTGAGTAACAGGTATGTGTAAGACATTCTAATACCAAAAGTGGGAGTGAAAAGTATGAGTTTTCGCATAATACAAGCTTAATATCATGGAAGGTAGGACATTTACTCAAACTTTACAATACAAGAGTAAAAATGATAACCTAAAAAATGTAAAAATAAACGCAACAGGTGCTCAAGGAAGGGAGAGAGAGAACATAAGAGAATATGAGGACATGGAAGAAGAAATAAGAGATGGCATTTGAACTGGATCTTGAGTGATATACCACTTAATAAAATGCAGTATAGGCTATACTTTACATGAATACCATTTAGGCAAAGTAGTCTTTTTTTTTTAAGAATAATGCCTCACATCATAGCTAATAGCTCCATGCAGTGAAAGTACATAGATACTATAAGCATGTCTCAGAACACCTGTTTGTACTGATAGAAAGATGATGGAATTATTGTGTATAGGATTTGACAACCTTTGTGTGTGTGTGTGTGTGTGTGTGTATGTGTGTGTGTGTTTTAATTCATATATTTCACAAGAAAGAAGAGTAATTATTATGCCAGGAACATGGGTGTATTCAAAGGCTAACTTACCATTCAAAGTCCATGCAACTTGGATTTAATATTCTTATTATTTTAGAAGCCAATATACTTAGAAAGAAGTAAATACCATATTTGAAAGTAATGCATCTAATAAAAGTTAGATTATTCAACTACTTCAATATATCCATAGTGGCTCTTAACCTTTCAAAGCTTTTGGGATGGCCCTGAGCAGTTTGGCTCAATTGGTTGGGCATCATTCAGCAAAGCAAAAGGTGAATTTGTCATTCACACAGGCATTTGTTATTTACTTTTCCTATCCAATTTCATGTTTAGCCAACCTTGATTTTTTAGAAAAAAATGTTTGTCGTTGAATGCCTTAATAACAATTGAAGAATTCTAGATATAAAATACTTATTGCTCAAACTGTATACAACAAAAATCCTTTGAGAAAGGTATAATTTTATAATAATTTTAACGGTGTGCCTGGGTCATGCAGAATCATGTTGATGCATGTGCTTATATTTTGTTAGAATTCTAAGCTGTTCTGTCTTATTTTAGTTTACAATGTTTTTAACATAGTTTACAATACCAAAATCTATCAGTTTAAGAAACTTAGAAAAGCATTTATATCTATCTCTCTCCTATTGATAATACTTAACAGATATAAACAAAATTGGTTCACTGTGTAGCAATCAGACATGTGTCTCATGTCAATTCTTCCTGTTAAGATTTTTGATGGACAATTTAACTTTTTTAGCTTGCTATCTAAGATGGTACCTCTGAGAGATAAAGTTATACTTATCACTTAAAATTAATTGAATCATAAAATTTTTTAGATAATATTTTTTGTAGCAAAACATAGAGGTATACAACTGACTTTATTAAATATTCCACATTAAAATGATAATTTGAATATACCAGTGTAATATTAGCATATTGTTATTCTTAAAGAACTTCTTTTGCCAGGATATATAGTGTACAAGATATTCCCCTTTGCAGTGTCATTTATCAACAATAGTAGAAAGGTTTTGGCAGTCTATGGTTTTTTATTCGTTAACATATATTCCAAAAGTAGACTTTTCCAAAGGCTAATTAGATGTTTCCTTATATTTATTTTGACTTTGAAGCTGATAATCACACTGAAAAACTTTAGAGTGCTGTAACTAAGCAAGCCTGCATGGTGTATGAAATATATTCAGATTTTTAAAAAAATACCATGTAGACAATAAAATAGTATTTGTTGTATAATAGAGATACCTCAAATTATTAAAAATGAAGGAAAAAAAGCATTATATAACTTGAGTGGACATAAAGAAAAAGCAATGTCTGTGAAATGTACATGTGGGAAAGTTTTAACATGTCTGATAATGTCCATGAACTATTGATTTTTGTTGTCTTCAATATTTGCAGTTAGAGGGAAACAATAATATTCCAGAGACTGAAAACACTTGGCTTAGTATAGGCATAAAGGTAAACTAAATTGCTGCAAGGCTTTTACATTGCTCAAATGCATATGACATGAATATCAGAAATAACATTTGGCAGAATGTCAAGTGAATATGGATCAGAGTCTAGGGTTTTGATTGAAGTATTACAGGAAGTAAGGAATTTGTGGGTAAGAATTATCTTTAAAAACCTAAGCCAGATGATAAAGGTGGTTACTCATTTTGTTCTTAATTTTAATTAACAAGATGAGAATGGTTCAGGATGTAAATAAATTTCATGTCTCTTTTATACTGCATTTGAGGAAATAATTAGGATAATAATTTACTCCTTAAGCTATAAATGTAAAAGGTTGTTATTTATTCATCTGGAACTTGTCTTGGAATCCAGGAACAAATAAGTAATCACACAGTCTCCTGAGCTGCAGAAAAGGAGAAACACCTTTGTATCCCATCCCAAATTCTTGGCTGTTCACAGAGCCATAAGATCGCCATCTACAAAGAGCGTATAGCAACGCTCTTTGTGACATACCCTCAAAAATTTACTCTCTGAAGTCAGGTACATCATGCTTATCCTTCAGTATTGTTTTTTTTTTTTTTAAAGGTTTTATTTATTTATTTTTAGACAGAGAGGGAGGGAGGAGAAAAAAAAGGGAGAGAAACACCAATGTGGGGTTGCCTCTTGCGCACCCCCTACTGGGGACCTGGCCTGCAACCCAGGCATGTGCCCTGACTGGAAATTGAACCTTTGGTTCACAGGCCGGCGCTTGATCCATTGATCCACACCAGCCACAGCTTCTTTAGTATCTTTGAGCAAAGATTACAGCTGTTTTGTTTAGATTCAAAATGATGTTCATACAAAAAAAAAAAACCCAACCAATTAAGACCTCTTAATAGCGGGTTTTCACATCTATATTCATCATTTGAGATTGGTTTGTCATTTTTCTTTCTTATGAGGATTTGATATGCTGGCCCTATTAAACAAGTTAGAAGTTTTCCTCCCTTTTTTCTTTTCTCTAAAGGTCATATGTGCTAAGATTGGCGGTATTTCTTTTTTAAATATTTAGTAGTGTTCACTAGTGATGCTTTTTGTCCCTTAAGTTTTCTTTGTGGGAGAGTTTTAAATCATGATATCACATTTCTTTATTAGTAATAAAACTATTCATACTTTTATTGTTTCATTTTTGTAAATTCTGTTTTTCCAGAGGTATGTTAATTTCCTCTAAAATTTCATCTATTTTGGCAAAAAGTTGTTTATAATGTCCTCTTGTAATCTTTTAAACATTTGACGGTTTGTAGTGATATTTACCTTTTCAATTCTGATGTTAGTTATTGTCATCTCTCATTTTTCCTAACTAGACTTGGAAGTAAGAATTTATTAATTATATTATCCTTTTCAAGGACTAACTTTTGGCCTTTGAGATTCTCTTTCTTGTATACCTGCTTTCTATTTTATTGATATCTGCTTTATTTCTTTCCTTATATTTTCTTTGTATTCAATTTGCTACCTGTTTTCTAGCTTCTTGATTAGCTTACTGATTTTCAAATTTTGCTGTTTCTGATGTATGGATTTAAAGCTGAAAATTTTCCAGTAAGTACGATATTAGCTGATTCACGTAAATCTTACTTCTAAAAATTTTAATTGAAGTGTGACATAAATAAAGGTTCCTATATTTAAAGTGTATGGCTTGATTCAAAGCCAACACAATCAGGGAACGACCACCGAGGTAAAGAAGAGCATTACAAACACCTCCAAACCCCACTTAACCCTCCACCGTAATTACTCCCTTCTGAGATAACCATTATCATGAGTTCTAACACCATAGAAATAGAATGGTATGGTATGATTATGTTTTTCTGTCTGGCTCCTTTCCCTTGATGTTATGCATATGACATTCCTCCAGGCTGCTGTGTGTAGCAACAATTCATTCATGAAATTGCTGTAGATGTCCTTGTAGGAATAAATGACAATTTATCTATTTTTATGTTGATGGACTTCTTTCATTTTTCTTTGCCATTATGAACAATTTTGCTATGAACATTTTTCTTATGCCTTTTGTTGTACATATATTTGCATTTCTATTGGATATGTAGCTAGCAGTGGAAATCGCTTGGCTATTAGGTGTGAGTATAGTTAGATTTAATAGATACTGCCAACAGTTTCCCAAATTAGTTGTTCCAATTTACTTTCCCACCAGCAGTACTTGAGAGTTCCCATTACTCCACATTCTTCTTATACTTGGCATCATCAGCCTTTAAAATTTTCATCATTATAGTGTACTAGTGGTGTGTGCTAGTATCTCAGGGGGTTTTTTAGTTCTAGATTTGTGTTATTTTTTCATGCAATGTAATAATTTAATACTGAACAGTTGACATCAGTGACTATTAAAATGCTAACACCATTCACCCTTTCTTTCCATTATATGCTTTTTTATTAAATATTTTATTGCTCTATTCTAGCTGTCCCAGCTTCTCCCCCTTCGCCCTCTTCCGCCCAGCCTACCTGCCAACTTCTGCAGTCAGTCTCCAGCCTGTTCTCTCTGTCTGTGGGCCATCATGTGCTTTTCTTAACATCAGGTTTATCAGCTGTTTGGGAAATAATTGTTCACAGAGCTATACAGATCTTCCAAATGTAGACACATTTTATTAAAAATAACAAAAAGTATCCCTTTTGTCAACACCACCACTGATCTCATGAGACAGTTTTTTAGTACTGGGAAATGACAAGCGCACAGTGGTGGACACAGGTTTTTCAAAACTACAATACTCACTCAAAATCTTAAGTGTTGCTATTTGCAGCAAATACTGTCAGCGACAGACTCAGTTAATTCATTTTTAAAACAGATTTTATTTATTTATTTTTAGAGAAAGGGGAAAGGAGGGAGAAAGAGAGGGAGGGAAACATTGGTGTGCAGTAGATTCATTGATTGGTTGTCTCCCGCATGCCCCCAGGTAGGGACTCGGGCTGCAACCCAGCCATGTGCCCTGACTGGGAATTGAACAGGCGACCTTTTGGTTTGCGGGTCTGCACTCAGTCCACTGAGCTATACTACACAGGGCTCATTTGATTTGTTTTCAAGAGAAAGTCTGTTTTCTGATACTACAATTGTTCAGGTTCATCTTATAAATTTCCTGTCTCAGACCTATTCTTTAGACCAATTAAAGAATAGTTCGAATGAAACTATTCTTTAATTTTTATTTTTAAAAGAATGAAAGTATCCTTCTTTAAGGATCTTTAAGGATCCTTTCATTCTTTTTTGTGGGAGATGATATTTAGAGATATAATCTGGCCAATAGGTATGCTTATTGCTACAGGGTTGAATCAGTGTTTCTAGATATTTTCAGTTACTCTGCATTTTAAAAAAGATTTATACATCACAAGTTCAATACTAATCTTTCCAAGTTAAGCACTATAAAATTTTTACCTAATTTCATCAACCTTCCATTTCTATCTCCCTTTTCCCACAAGAAAAATCCCACTTTTCATTTACATCAGCGTAGTTACTCATTTGTTACCCCACACTACTCAAACAATAGACTTTTAGAAAATAATACCAGCACCACATCAGCAATATGATTACAGTAACAGTTTAATATTTTTGCTATTCTTTTAATTGGTATGGTATATTTTGCTAGGCACATATAGTATGAATTATTGCATTTTAAAGTATTTTGAAATAGTTCATCTCTGCATAGTTAAGCCACCAACTATGTAGAGAGTTAGGTTCATTTTTTTTCAAATTCATTTCAAATTTAGGGCTTGCTTTTTAAAACTTAATTTTTAATAGTTATGTGAAATATTTACATGGTTCTAAAATAAATTTATAAAACATAATGTATTTAGAGAAATCTAGCATCTACTATCCCTGTTCCATCATACCAGTCCTTCTCTCCTCTTATAGATAATCATACTTTATGATTTATTGTTTCTGCATATACTGTGATACCATCTCCACATGTTAATTTTATTTATTTACTTACTTTCTAATCATACAGTTTTCTTGTTTTATGGTTTTGTGGCATTGTTGAGTTGAAGTAATGATAATAGGTAATCTTGTCTTATTCCTGATCTCAGAGAGAAAGTTTTAAATATTTAATGTGAAATACATTATTTGATTTTTTTCAGAGACACTTTACCAGGTTAAAAAAATTTCCTTCCCTTTCTAATTTACTAAGAGTTTTAAAATCATAAGTGGATGTGAAGGTCATCATGTTTTAATATTTATTGAGGTAATCATATGATTTTTATCCTTTTATTTTATTCTAATTATGTATTATATTAGTTAATTAATTAATTAATAATAAACCAATCTTGCATCCTTGGAATAAACCCAGGTTTGTTATGATGTATTATCATTTATATTACTGAGTTTAGTTTTCTAACATTTGGTTTAGAATTTTTTTAAAAACCTGTGTTTATAATAGAAATTGGCTTGTAATTTTCTATTCTTGTAATGTTTTTGTCTGGGTTTGTTATCAAAGCTATGTTGGTCTCGTGTAGTAAGTTGAGAAGTATTATATTTTTTACACTTACTTGAAAAGTTTGTGTAAATTAGTAATTTTTCCTCCCATAAACATTTAAGAATTAAGAATAAAGCCTTAAGCCCTGGCTGGTGTGGCTCAGTGGATTGGGCACCCACCTGCGAACCAAAGACTCGTCAGTTTGGTTTCTGGTCAGGGCACATGCCTGGGTTGTGGGCCAGGTCCCCAGGAAGGGGTGCTCCAGTGGCAACCACACATTGATGTTTCTCTCTTCTCTTTCTCCCTCCCTTCCCCTTTCTAAAAATAAACAAAGTCTAAAAAATTAAAAAAAGAATAAAACCTTAATGGACTAAATTCTCTTTATGAAAATGTTTTAAATTATAAATTCAATATCTATAATAGTTATAGAAATATACAGGTCTCTGTTTCTAGTTATATCAGTTTGTTTAATTGTGTTATCCAATAAATTTGTGTATTTAATCTAAATTTTATAATGTATGGACTTAAAGTTCATAATATTTATTATTTTAATACTGTTGGTACCATAGTAATTCTTTTTTTTACATTCCTCATATTGGTATTTTTCCTTTCTCTTGTTTTTGGTATAAGTTTTGCCATAGATTTATTGATTTATTAGGTTTTTCCCCCCCAATGAGCCATCTTTTGAAACACTAGAAAAAAGAAGACACATTCCCTTTAAATTAGCAATAATAAGACTTACAACTAAGCTGTCAAGGAAAAAACGGAAGCCAAAAAACAATAAAGTGAAATCTTCACAGGGCTTTTAAAAAAAATCTACAAACCTAGAATTTTATACCTAGCAAAAATATCCTTAAAAGAAAAGTAAATAAAAATATTTCACTTGAACCAAAACTGAGGAAATGCATCCCAAGCAGATCTGCAATAAGAGAGATAGTAAGAGATTTCTTTAAATATAGGGAAAACATTCCCAGGTAAAAGCATAAAAATGTAGAAAAGAAAGTAAGGAAGCAAGCAGGCAGAGAGGCAAGGAAGGGAAGAAAGAAGGAAGCAGAAGAGGTAATATATTCACTGAATAAGACAACCATAATATATAGAATTTAAAATATAAAAATAACTGAAATACATTAAAACAACATCAAAATATACGAGGATGATGAAAGGTAAATAGAGTTAAAAGATTTTAAGACCATTGCATTGTCCTGGAAGTTGTAAAAGTAAAAATCTGTTAGACTTTAATAAGTCAAGAATGCATGTTTTATCTTGTAGGGTAATCCATTTAAAATGTTAAAAGAATGTGTAACCAATAAGTCAATAATGAAGAGACAATAGGATAAAATATACTTAATTAATCTAAAAGAACTAAGAAATGGAAAAAAGGCAAGTTAGTGCAGATGAAATTATAAAATAGTAAAATGACAGATTTAAATCCAAGTATGTCAGTAATTATGTTAAATGTAAATAGAATAAACCCTCCAATTAACAAACATGATCAGACTGGTTACAAATTTAACAACCATATGTGATTATTAGACACACTTTTATTAAAAGGATAAAGAAAGTTTTAAAGTAGAATGATGGAAAGAGACAACATGCAAACATTTATCAAAATGAAACTGTATAGCTAATTTTACAAATATAGCTTATAGTAGACCTTAAGATAAAAAACCCTATGGGTATAAATAGAACATTACATAAGGATAAAAGGGTCAATTTACCAGGAAGATAAAAATAATTGTAAATTTCAGTGCAATAATATCATCTTTAATTATATTAAGCAAAAATGGCTAAACTCTAAGGAGAAATAGAGGAATTCATAATGAAAAAAGGAAACTTTAACATGCTTTGTTCAGAAAGAGAACAAGGAGACAAAAAATCAATAAGGGAGGAGAAGATTTGAACAATATGAATAGCAAATGTCTATCTGTATAAATGCACACAACTGCAGAATACACGCTCTTTTGAAATGCTTATGCATTAAATTATGTATAATTTTACCAAAATTAAACATATTCTAGGTTTAGGCCATAAATGATGTCTCAGTAATTCCACCACAAATTTTCATATGTATTATTTTCTTTATCAAGCAATGTATTTTTTAACTTCCTTTGTGATATCTTCTTTGACCTACAGGCTATTCAGACATATGTTTTGTCAGTATCCAAACACATAGAGATATGCTATACATAGAGATAATCTATAATCTTTGGCTATAGATTTCTAGTTACATCTCACTGTCATCAAATCATATTCAGTGTGATTTTAATTCTTTGATATTTGTTGACATTTGTTTTGTGGCCTTTTATAATCACTTCTTGAAAAACTTTTTGTTGTTGAAGTATAATATACAAAAAGAAAAATGTGCACATCATGAACATACAGGTGGATAGATATTCACAAGTTGAACGTACCTATGTACCTGGAACCCGACTGAGACACATTGCTAGCACACCAGAGGCTCCAGTCACTGTCCCCCGAGCGTAATCACCACTCCGGCTTCTCACAGCCTTGATTAGTTTCACTGTTTTAATGCTTTACATACATGGAATTATACAGTATATACACTTTTGTTTTGCCATTTTTTCTAAATATGATTATTTGTGAGATTCATCCATATTGTTTTGGGTAGCTGCATATCATTCATTCTCATTGTATAGCATTTCAGGTTATGAATGATCAATTTTTTGTGAGTGTTCTATGTATTCATGAAAAGGCAGTATTCTGAAATTGCCTGTAATCGTGCTCTGCATAGGTCTGTGAAGTTGTTTGCTGATTGTGTTCTTCCAATATTCCCTACTTTTAAAATTCTTTTTATTTGCTTTTTCATGTGACTAAGAAAGAGATGTTAAAGTGGCCCATTCTGAGCGGTGGATTGTTTATTTCTCCTTGGATTTCTGTCAGTTTTTTGCTTCATGTATTTTGAGGCTATTTTATTTAGATAAACAACTTTAAGTTTATAATCTCTTCTTGCTATGGTGAAACTAAACACAATGAAATAACCCCCTTTATATCTACTTCACTTGTTGATGGACTACTTTAGTTTCTGTTCGCCTGAAATGTCATTATTGATAGATATTTTTCCCTGGGTGTAGCCTTCTAGATTGACACTTATTTCCTTCTGGCACACTAAAGTTATTTTCTCACTATCTTTATGTTCTGCTGTTTTATGAGTAATTTCTTATTATGTTTCTTTTAATTTTACTAACTTTTTGTGTTTATCCAATATGTTATTAAAAGTATCCTTTGAGTTTTCAATTTTAGTTATGTCTTTCACTTAAAAATTCGAAGTATTGTTGTTCAGATCTGCTGACACTTATCATTTCTTGTTTCTTTCAAATATTTTTAAGTTTGCTATTTGTTTCTTTAACTATATTTAATCTCCCTCTGACAATTCTAAAGTCCGCAAGCGTGTTTCGGCTATGTGCTGTTTCAGCTGGTTTTTGATTGCAGCTTCCTGTGTCCACATGCACCAGATTTTATTTTGACTTGCAGTGATCATTAACCTGAAAAAAGTATTTGCCAGAATATCCTGAGATCTTGAGTGAAAGTGTCTTCCTTTAGGATAGACTTATATTTACATCTGAATACTACCAATTGTAAACCATTTTAAAACAAGTTCAAGACTTGAGAGTCCTTGACTGCTCTGATGACCATGTATACCTAGCTGAAAATCTGCAGGATGTACAGTATCCAACCACAAGTTTTTAGGATTTTTTTTTCTTTCCTGTTTTCCTTATGTCCTAGTTGGTGCCCAGTCAAGCTCCCCAGCAGTTCTTTGGGCTAGAGGATAGGTAGGCTTAGTGTTGGTACACCATCTCTTGGATGGTATAATCCTTAGGGTTCCTCATTAATGTAAATGCTACAAGGCTCCTTATCTCATGTACATCCTGGTCCTTAATTTCTGTTTTCCTCACCCCACAAGTTATCTGAATTTATGTCCAACTTTGTGTTGGCAAGTACTTCTAGAACAAAAAGAAAGTTCTGCTCACCTTTCTGGGTCTGTTTCCTTCAGAATTTGTCTGTGCAGTTCCCCATTATCTTGTCAGATTTTCAGTGCTTTTAAGATAATTGTTTTAATATTTTATCCAGAATATTTAGTTGCTTTTAGTAGGATGTCAGCTCCAAATAATTTAGTCTGTCATTACCTGAAATTCCCTGTCATACAGTTTTATCACCAGCAGGTTACATCTAAGTAATATAAAATGCTTTTTGTATGTCTTAAAATATTTGAATTATATTCTTTTGAAAATAACAGCATCTTAATTTTTTCCAAACCCTGATAGGGAGATTTAAATCTTATTGTTAATTTTAGGAAAAAATTCAGAGATCATATCTACTATGAAACACTTAGTAACTGAACCAAGAGAGCACATGCTTTCACTTGAAATATTCAGAGGTAATCAAATTTTATTAAAGGTGGTATTTGTGGTTTTACTTGACAGAAAACAATTTCTATATTTCTCTCTTCTAGTCATTCCATGTAACATATTTTTTGAGCATGAGACACTTAAAATATGGAGATAAATAATTCATAATCCATAACATTAAAAATATTCAACAATAAACAAGTGAACCATCAATTATGATACAATCAGTTTTCAGCTACAACTGAAACAAACGCGTGCTCTCCAGGAAGCACGGAAAGGAAGCCACTAACTCAGCATGATGTTTGACGGTGTGTCGAGGCAGGCAAGGAACTCTTTTCCATGTAAGATGTCTTCTTAGCAGAATATTAATGGTTAATTTGGGAAGCAAGGAGGTAGAGTGGAGAATGACTATTTCAGGCTGAGCAAAAACCATAAAGGCCTAGAGGAATGAGAAAGCATAAGAGGACCTGGAAAGAGTTTGATTTGGCCAGAGCATAATGTAAATGTGTCAGCATGGAAGAAGCTGAAGCTAGAAAGCTACGAAGAATCAGATTAAGAAGATTCTTCAATGAAATGCTTAGGATTTTAGACTTTATCATGAGGGGATAGGGAGCCAATGAGGATGAAAAAAGATCTACAAATAAATTTCCCATTAAACAGTATCGCATGATCATTGCAGACATTTAAGGAAAAGAAATTATCAGTAATCCCAATATCCAAGTACAGTCACAAATATATGCTTCCATAGCTTCTTTAAAAAAAACCATGTGCCATGCAAATTTTTAAAAATAGTTGTAATTACATATGTATATGGTGTTTTATTATGAAGTTAATCTATCTTTATCATTGAATAATTCAATATAGTGAAACTTAGGAAAGCATATGCATTTTAAATTCATGGTCTTCACTCACTAAATATTGTTACACAAGGTCTTATTAAACTCTTTGTCAGCATAATTTTAATGACTGATACATTCCACAAACAGTATGTATTGTAATTAGAGTTCTTTACAGATTTAAAAATATGACTATATAAATTAAGTTTACGTTAATATATACATGCATTAAGAATGGAAAACCATGTACCTATGAAATCAAAATAAGTTGATTAAAAATTATTTGAATTATCTTGCACCAAATCATAAAAAGGTGCCAAAGTAGATAATGTGCATCCAAATAATTACAGCTTTTATACTTTCAAGTAGTAAAAAAATAAATAAAATGCAGAGATCTCATTCAGAACAGCCATAAATATGAAATACCTAGGAATGACTTTAATGAGAAATGTGAAAAAAAGTGTAAAATTTTGTTGAAAAAATATTTTAAAATCTTATATAGAGCAGTATAATGTATTCTTAGATGGAATGTTACAAAAGCATATTTTCTCCAAATTAGTTGGCTTTGGCCCTGTGCCAATGAAAATCTAATGGGATTATTATTTTACCTTAACTTTACCTCTAAGAATAGCATGGAGAAAAAATATTTTTAAAAACCGTAAGAGTTTAAAATGTACAAGTTCCATTATCAGAATTAAATTTTGGCAAGATATTATTAGTAATATCATATAGTAGCCATTGGATAGGGCTAATGTGGAGGAAGGGAGATTAAACTACCATTAAGATATCCAGGGAAGAAAGATGAAGATTTAAATTGAGGCTAGAGGGAAGGAATTTAGTATAATATATGCGGTAGACTTGATAGGGCTTCATTACTAAATGTGAGGGATAATAGTAAAATAAATAGATGACATCAAGGTTCATGGAAATGATGAGTTCAGTTTGGAAATGTCATCTAGATAGAGGTAGACAGTGGTCAGTTGAATTTGTTGATCTCAAGGAGGTCTGAATTCTAAATACAGACTTCGAGTCACCTGCATAAAAATGATCCTCAAGGCCTAGAGTGTGAATAAATCTGTGTATGAACAATGTATAAAGTGGAGGAAAAAGAAAAGAGGGACAAGATCAAAGTGAGATGACTCTCTCAGTGACCACTTAGGTATTTACGGGGGTCATATGAAATACATTATAATATGAGACCTTTCTTTTTTCTTTTTAAAGATTTTATTTATTTATTTTTAGACAGAGGAGAAGGGAGGGAGAAAGAGGAAGAGATAAACATCAATGTGTGGTTGCCTCTCATGTGCTCTCTATTGGGGACCTGGCCTGTAACCCAGTCATGTGCCCTGACTGGGAATAGAACTGGTGACCCTTTTGTTCCCAGGCTGGTGGCCAACCCACTGAGCCACACCAGCCAGGGCATACTATGAGACCTTTCTATTAAGGAAAACAAAGCATTGCTGTGAACATAATTCTGTGTTTCATTATGACTTAAGAATTTTGGAGACAAACCAGAAGTAAGTGAACTGACTGATTTACCTTTGATTGAGAGTATAAATTGTCACAAAAAATTGGGGAAATGTTTTGGCATGTCTAACTAAAATTAAAATGTGCATGCTTTTAACTAAATACCTCTCAGAATAAACACACAGGCCTATACATGCACGTACTTCTGGAAATGCACCTAAATATTCAACTGCAGAGTAAAAATAAATTATGAAACATCCATATAATGAATGTTATACAGCCATTACTAAGAATAAAACAGAATTGCATGTACTGACACAGAAGGATGCCCATCATATATGTTAAGTAAAAATAAAAAGCAAAGTTGCATTATAGCGTGTAGAATGTGGGTACATTTTGGTAACACATTTATACATGCATAGGTAAAAGTCTGGAGGGATATTATTATAATTATCTGTTAATGGTATAGTCTACAGGAGAATGAGACTTGAAAGGACTCATTATTATTATTATTTTTTTTTTTTTGCTTTTTATGATTCTGGGAGAACTGAATTTTGTACAAGCAGCATATATTTTTAATATTATTGAACCTAAATACAATAAATAGAAGACCAAGAGAAAATAAAATTAATCACACAGGAAGTATAACAAAAATGTACTTCTTTTGAAACCCTCAAATCTATGGCTATTTGTATTCACTTATTCAAAAAGCACATACGTGAACAAAAGAAGCTTTTAAAAAAATACCAGTAAAAACAAATATACTTTCACTGGCTAGTGGTCCCCAGATATTTTTGCTTTCATTAGTTGCTTCTAGGAATATCCAGAGCACCAAGTACCCTTTGCTTTGGGTAGGTCATTCATTTCATACAACTTTGTAACCGCTTCAGGAAGTGACGGTGCTTGAGAAATACGGAGCATCGCTGCTGTAGAAATGGAGAGTAAGGCCAAGATAGGAGGCGCTATTCAAGGCTAAAGGACAGCTGCTGCCACTCTGCCCGGTGTCTGCATTCATTCAGAAAATATTTATTCGCATGGTATTTTAACTTCTTCAGCCCAGACCCTTCTGCTGAGCTTCAAACTCTCATATCCCATTACCCAACATCGCTGCTTAGCTTTCTCACAAGCAATTCACACATGCCTCGCACTAAACCGTGTATTTCCAGACCTGCTCAGCCCATCTCTTCCCACAGTATTTTTAGAAGCTGATACCACTGTTCACTTAGGTCTTCATGCCCGAAACTAGGGAGCCATGTTGGATAGCTTCCTCTGTCAAGGGGAATTTGTCCTCTCATTAATCAGTCCTGGAAATTCTCTCTGAAATTTAGCTCACAGGTGTCCATCTTCAACTGACAACCATTACCTCAGGCCACATCACCATCTACTTTCCTATGGATGGGTGCAATGGCCTTGTAACTGGGTTTCCTGCACCCCGACCCCGACCCCGCTCTCCAAAGACCATTCTCCGCACAGCAATTGTGATAATATCTCACGCCCCTTATTAAAACCTACAATGGCTTACCTTGGAATAAATGACGTGAAATCCAAACTCTTTATGGTCACATACAAGACTGTAAGATCTGGCCCCTGATCATTTTTCACCCGTCTCCACCATGCCCCTATTGTTTCCTGTGCTTTAGCCACACTGGCTACCTTTCTAATCTTCAGGCATTCCCTGGCTGTTCCTACGTGAGTACTCGCACACTGGCTGGCCCCTCAGCGGGGAATGTGCTTCTCACTATTCTTTCCATAGCTGGCCTCTTCTCATCCTTTAGGTTACAATTTAAATGCCCTCTTCCCAGAAAGGTGTTCCCTGATATCCTCTTCTAAGTATAGTTCCTTCAAGTATCCTTTGTCACTAGTTCTTCTTTTTCTTATGACATTTATCACTCTTCTTGCCTACTTTTTATTTGTTTACTTGTTTAGCATCCACCTCCCTCAATGCACTACTCCATGATGATCAATACCATGCCTATTTCTTTTGGCAAGGTGTCTCCAGTAGCCATCAGAAAATCTGACACATAATAATCATTCAGTCGACATTTATAGTACAAATGAGTGAACCCTGTTCTTAAGCATGTTGAGCAGGAGAGATAAATTATGTACGTATAACTTGAGTACAATATATAGATTAAAACTATACATCGAAGGTGCCAGAAAAGTGCTTCAGACATTTAAGGTTCTTAGTTCAGTCCTCATCACAAAATTAATGTTCAATAAATGTTGAATGAATGAAAATTTCCTCAGCATCAGAAAGTGGACATGTTTTATTTTAATAAGAATGTAGTGAGATTGTTTGGTCCTGATTTATCGCTGCCGTTAAGACTCTGACAGCCTCACTCGAGGCAATATCTTTTTCTTTATGCATTCTGAGATTTCAAAATAACAAAAGAATAGAGGGAAGGTAAAAACAAATAGAAATATAGTGCAATAAATGTTACTCAAGGGTTAAGTTCCAAAGCAGGTGTGTATGGTGAATATTATGTTTAAGTAATAAGTAATATTATTTAAGTAAATAAGCTTGAATATTTAAGTAAGAATAAGCTTGAAAAACCACATAAATCTCTCCAAGTACAACTTTCCTAGTTGTATTGTTCCATTCTACCAGGAAATTCTTATGGACAGTAAAGCTTGAAAACCACTAAGCTTATCTGAATCCAGGAACAATATAAAAGTCTATATCTAGACATTCAAACTGTACTGCCTTTAAGATAAACCATAAATGGGAATTGTTGGAAAATTATCAAGTGCTCTTCTTGTCTACAGGGTTTGCTCCATTAACTTTTTTCATTGAGATATAATTAACATATAACATTATGTTAATTTCAAGGGTACATCATAATGATTCAATATTTGCATATATTACAAAATGAACATCACAGTCAGTTTAGTTAGTATCTACCACCATACATAGTTAAAAAATTTTTTCTTGTGGTAAGAACTTTTAAGATCTATTCTTTTAACAACTTTCAAATACACGATACAGTATGATTAACTACCATCACCATGCTGGACACTACATAACCTTGACTTATTTTATGAGTGGAAGTTTGTACCTCTTGATCCCATTTTCCCCATTTTCCCCGTGTCCTACCCCTCTTTGGCATCCACCAATCTGTTCTTTGTATATATGAATTCAGTTTTTTTCCAATCACTTTTAATGTTGTCTCAATAACCCTGATGAATATTAAAGTATTTCTTTAATGAGAATTAAACTTGACGACATATGTGAAAGCACTTAGCTCTGGAATTGTTACATACTAGGTACTAAATGAATGCTTGATGCATGGGAATTTACATCTTATTTCATTAGCTCAACATATAAGAGTTTTTAAAATAGTTATTATGGAGAAGAATGTGATCACTAGCTTCCTGTATTTCCAAGTGGACATTTCCTGTTGCAACACTATTGAATGCCTCTGTGATTTTTTTTCAAAATATTTGGGATAGGAGGATAAGAGTAGGAAATAATCAATAATAATTTGCTGTGTCTACCCCCAACTTACAGTTGCCAACTTTCCAGAATTACAGCTGGCTTTTTCATCCAGAGGTGCAATATTCATCATTGTACCCGGGAAATTCACAGTCTGACTTTATCAATGTAGTTGTTACTTTCTTAGTACATCATTATTGATCCTTGCAAAACATGACTTTTTGTAATTTGAAAATCCTCTTCATTCCCCAATTCCTTCTAGCTTATGTCACACTAAAACCACATATCCTAGGGGACATAGCTGTCCAATATATTCTATGTATACATTGATTTATGAACCAATAAATGTTTCATATACAGTTGAGGTTTTTAAATGAGCTTATCATAATTGGATCAAAGGAATAGTAGTCCCACTTGAGAGTACTGCAGAAAACCGATCATGGGAGGCTGTGATGAAATTTTAATTATAAAGGATATTGAATATCCTAGGGTGTCAACTCTGTTATAATAGATGTAACATCGAATTAGAAAGAAAGTGAGATTTTTTACCCAGTTCTGCTTGACATCAACTCTGTATTCCTAGTAAATTGTTGAATTATTCTACGCTTTAATTTTATATCTCTGTTAAAGTTACTACCCCACTGTCTTCAGTTAACTGGATTTATTAGAAAATTACCCGTTAGATTTAGATAAGGAAAATTCAAAAGCTAAAGTGTTACCTAATTGGGGAGTTTTGCGTATTTTTTTCCTATTCAGTACTGGAAAGCTGAGGTTGGTATCAACCAATTTCAAGTTGTAGGTGCATCAAGCTAAATGAGTTTTAAAATCTTTGGGAACATTATTTCGGAGATGCCATATAAGTAGAACGATTACTAGATTTTCCTTCTCAATTCTGTCAGTCAAGTAGAGTATGCTTCCTGTACTTGTGACAGGGGAAAAAATCAGGAGCTTGGATTTTCTATTTCCCTCCTTTCTCCTCAGGTTATTTGGGTCATTTCATGAGACTTCTATTGCCATGCTGTCCCCTCTTTTTTCTGGCTAATAATTATTGAGAATTAATATAATGAAAATTTTATATACTTCATCTCAGTAAATGTCTAGCAGCAACTGCAGTAAGTACAATATTTTCCTTATTTTAGTACACTGAGGTTTGTAGAAATTAAACAAGTTTCCCAAGGACACAGAATTAATAAGCAGGAGAGCCTGACCTGTGAGTCTGGTTTTATGTCGAGCAGGATTCCTGTAAGAGGCTCCTACCTAGGTTCGTGATCTAAGCGCTGATGCGATTAAAAACCTCAGAATGGGCTCTGACCAGTGTGACTCAGTTGGTTGGGCGTCGTTCTGCAAAGCGAAAGGTCACTGGTTCAAGTCCTGGTCAGGCCACGGGCCTGGGTTGTGGCAGTCTGGGCGCATTTGAGAGGCAACCGATCCATGTTTCTCTCCCTCTCTTTCTCCCTCCCTTCTTTTCTCTCTAAAAATAAGTAAATAAAATCTTTAATTAAAAAAAAAAACCCCATGAAGTGGGATTGTGGTCTGTAATTGCCAGTGGAATTTAATTCTAGTTCCTACCATCTAAAGGATGCTTTGGAAAAATTGCTCAAGTTACCACAAAATTGAAGAATCTATAAGTCTTTTCTAAATAACTGTGATAAAATGAGCTTTGATAAAGAAAGGTTTTAGGTAACATTAATTGTCTCATAAAAATGTCTTAAAGCATCTTTTAATATTCACAGAAAACACAGTACAACTCCTCTTGACTACTTTAGAGGATTTATTTTTTATCTTCTGTATAATATACACATAACTGCTAAGGAATTATGTAACACAATCTATCACAAGGAACACACAAGTGGGATTTAGATCAGAAAAGTCAAAGTCATTTGTAAAACCTCATTACTTAGGCAAAATAATGTAGGTGGGAAGATGGTACTGAAAAGAGAGGCTGGGATGTGAAATACAAATCTGTTTAACATCACAATTTTGCTAAGGCCAGACATTTAAAGAACATATGCAGAAGACCCAATTGAAGTCTCTAAAAGAAAAAGAAATTTGTAGTTGTGAAAACAATCAAATAGGATCTCATATAAAATACTTGGAAATTAATAGCTTGAGACCAATAATACAATTCTTTTTTTACATTGAGGTGTAATTGACATAACACTATATTAGTGTCAGCTGTACAACATAATGATTTGGTTTATGAATGATTCAGTTCATAATTAGGATTGCTTGTGTAACGGTCAGATGTTGTATTACAATCTCATGGAAAAAAGCTTCCTAGAGATTCTGGTAAATTGCTTTGCCTTTTTGGGATCTAGTTTCTTCCTTAATACCACCTCATTGTGCTTTTGTGAGGTTTAAGTGAGATAATATGTATAGAAATAATAGGTAACCTGTTAGTGTTAAGGCATCAGGATGGAAGGGGGGCCCCCAAAACCAACAATTACTTGATACACTGAGTATATGAACAAAAACTTTTGAATTGAGCCTTCTTAGGCAGAGGTATAGGGGTGTTTAATTTTTTCCAAGCAGCAAACACAATGGGTATAAAAAGGAGAAACTGTGGCCTTTGTTTAGACTGAGCTTAGGTCATATCTTGAAAAACAGTTCAAATGAGAGGTACTTCAACAATATCTATATTTTTTTGAAATAGAAAAGAAAAGTACCCAAATCAATGAATGCTTTGGCTAAAACCCACTTGGGAACAAGAATGTTCCTGGGTGCCAAATTACCATCCTATTTTATTCTATGGCTAAAATCCCAAGACTTGCAGGGGAGAAACAGGGCCAAACAAAGTTTTCTATTAAAATAAAAGGCCCCAAGTGATGAATGGAAACTTGGAACAGGTTTTAATGGCAGTACTAGAAGCCAGAAATCAGCTTAAATACAAATTTACAAATTTCTGTCATGTATGAAGTCTGAAATAGAATATTGGTAGTAATTTTAGTGAATTAGAAACCATGGCTTAACCTAAGCAGTTGTTATTTGTATTCCAAAGAGCTCAGCTTGCTGCTAGATTAGCTTGGAAACTTGATGCTTCCTTGTCATTAGTCATTGATAAAATGTTGAATGTGAGGCCAGTGGTGGGTGGATTCTTCAGTTACTTGCTAGACTTCTTCCAAATTGAAACATTCCATTAATAAATACTCTTTGGCAGCATTATTCAAACAATTCACCTAACTATCCTGTCTTGCAGCCTTCCTTTTTTCATTTTGTCTGCGAGGATATTAGGAGACTTTGCTTAATGTCTCCATGAATTTCAGATAGACTCTGTCTGTAGCATTTCCCTTATCAATGACTTCAGCAACTGAAAATCGAAAATGCCTATGTAAATTTTTTGTCTGTGTGGTTGGTTTTATGTTACCAGTGTTTAGTTAAAAAAACAGTCCCTAGTATGAATGTTTTCATTTCTAAGTGCTAATAAACAGTCATGTTAGTAATATTATAGTTTTGAAGGAATTTATATCAAGCTCAATGACACTTTAAAAATAGAAAATTTGTTTCTTTGGTCACATTTGTAAGATCATTATCTTGCTACATACTCTTGGTTTCACACTTCATGTCTCCTCACTGATCTTGAGGTTCAGGTTTCGCTTAAACACTTCCTTCAATGAAAAATAAGGAATTTGGATGGGATAGTTTCTAAATATCTCTGAACCTTTCACATTCTGTGATTTTTGTTAGGCCATCTCAGCTGAGAATGTGGACACAGAAGCAAACTCCCCAAAAATTGAATAGTTTGATTTTATCTGTTAACACTGCACAATCTGTCCCAAGCCTTCAACCTATTTTCCCTTTTTATTATTACTCATCCAAAGATAGTTTGAGTCCTTTTGTTTATTCTGAGCAATTTTCTCATGGCTTAGAATCAACTAAACATTGCAGAACTAAACACTGAGAGGATTTCTCCCTAAAAGATAATGTATTCCTTCTGCAGGGAGGGGAATGTGTTACTTCCACATCCACCGGGTGCTCTACCTGTAAAGAACACTGTAATCATATGGGAGAGTGTTTCCCTGCTGGAGATATCTACAAGAAGTCCTGTTCCTTCATAACAAGATGGAGTTTTTTTAATCTACCTTGGACTAAACATTGGGATATTCATTTGTCTCTGTTTTTAAATTATATATCATGTGCTTGGATTGTGGAAAACACAACTTAATATGAAAATTAGGTCCTTCCCTATTTGGCAGATATTTTTCTAAGGGTCAACCCAAAGCCTGATCAAATGAATGGGTATGTTCCTGTGACCTGAGGCCAAAAGGCTCCAGATTGTTTGGTTCCCTAAAATAAAATGATTTTTGATGCTAATGATAGAGAAAGGAAAATTGATGGGAATTAGGAGAGCTCATAGAGTGCCAGTGTTGTGTTTTTTTTATAGGTTTAATAGAGTTGTATTGTAATTAGTTTTGCTCTTGTGCCCAGTAACGTCATGATAGATGCATTTTACAAATACAATTAAGGGAGACAATGGAGGGATACTATTTCAGAGTTCCTTTCTAGCAGGGGAGTAAACAAAACCATGTCTTATCATGGTACTTGTCTTACCACGTCACTTTTCTTATTAGCTATGAGCAAGGAATACATTCATTTTATAATTATAATACAAAACAGAAAGAGTGATAATGTAATACTTTGGGGAAGAGCCTTTCTTAGAGTCTCCAGGTTAGAAATACTTTGATTTTCAAATTTTAAAGGAAGCAAACTGTAGTAAAATCACTGTAGGCTCTTGAGCCCCCTCTCTGTTAGACATGGTCTATCCATGCACAGCAAACAGCAAGTGCCTGAATTGAAGCAGCTCTTTCTGAATTTTCTAAAAGCAGATCTGAAGAAAATGAAACAATCATTACTAATTATTGAGAGTTTCTAAGGTTTCCCACTCTGTGAAGAATACACAGAAATATAAGACATGGCTTCTGCTTGCAAGTTGCTTATAATTAAGGTAAAGAAATAATATTAAAGAATTTTGAAGAATTAAAGAATGACACATGTTGGCATTCAGAGATACGTGGCAGGCTGCGAGAGAGAAAAGAGATCATTATGTTTAGAATAGACAATGTTTCATGGGTTAGGTCAGTTTTAAGATGGACCTTGTATTATATATAAGATTCAGAAAGTGGGAGAAAAAAACAGCTACTTCCACTTGAGGGAATTGTACAAGTAAAATTCTAAATTCAGTTCCGTTCACAAAAACATTCATTAGGTACCCCAGTGCCAGATCTGTCCCGGGCGCGGAGATGTTAGCATGTTTGGGAACTTGTCTGTACTCCGGCTAAAGTATTTCCACATATCCTAAAAAGGTGACTTGTGAGGAAATAAATCCCTTGAAGGAATACTTACGACAGATGTCCCTTTTCCTTGGTGACATAGAAAGGGAGTGTTTTTTTGTTTTCAAAATATAGGATAAACTCTAGAAATAATTGGGAAAGCATAATGTTGGTGCACACTCATCTTCCCTGTCATCATTTACTTCCTGTCTGGCATAGTTACAGGTGCTTATCTGTGTTTAATACCTGAAGGGCCTTGCCATATATAGACTGTCAACTAGGGTGATGAGAAATTATTAGCTGACGATAATAAATTATTGCATTTTAATAATAATAGTAATAATGTACTTGTCAGCCACTATGCACATTGTTTCATATACATCATCTCAAGTAATCATGACACCGAGTTTTACTTAATATTGTTGTCCCTAATTAAAATGAGTAAACTGAAGCTTAGGTTAAGTAACATAGTTAAGGCCACACAGTCATTGGCAGGGATGTGACTGACTCCAAAGTTTGTGTTTCTAATCACTGTGCTATTCTGCTTTATAATAGGGGCTTCTTGAAGATCCAAGGGAAGGAAATGCATAATAGTGTGTTTGAGGCATTAGCATTAGTACTCCTCGACAGGGCACTTGCCAGCAGTCTAAGTAATCCCATTTCACCAACTTGTGAAGTTGACAAGAGGCTAAGTACAACAGCACAAGGAACTAAATCATTGTAGCGCCAAATACAGGTTATACCACCTTTCAGTACAATGTCTTTGAGGTGGCTGATTCTGTGGGCTCTGTGTTTGCCTTCTCAGTCTTTGAGGGAATAAATACTAGCTGAAGCTTATGATCCTGACACAGCAAAATGGACAACCCGGCAGGTGTCCTTGCTGGAAGATGACAAAATTGCTCAAAGACAAGCCCTGCTTTCTCTCCTGAGATGTGACAGCTGGGGGCTCCCATTAATCTCCTCCTTAAGTGCCTGTGATCTCTTCTGGGGCACAGGGCCATGCACGGTCAATACCCAGTGGCCTGGTTTCTGAGCTGCAGGCAGACGAGGCCGCGACTGTGAGGGCCTGGGAGGAGATGAGGGAAGAAAAGGTCACTCTTCCTGACAACTTATAACTTGATTCCACTTATCAGCCATTTATTTTCAGAAGTAAGTAATGGGTGAAGACAAAGGCCAATTCATGCACTTGAGACTTTAAGGCTTTCTGAGATCAAATTACCACAGCAAACAGAGACAAAGTTACAATAGGGACATTTTGGGAGAAGCCAGAGACCTAAGAAAGAAGACAGGAATAGAATGTGATGGAAATTGCTCTCCACTCTGCACTCTTGAGGGAGCAGAGGGCAAGTACGAAGCAGCAGTGGTAGTGGGAATTTGGGAGCTTCTCCAGAATACAGTTGGTTAGGCTGGGGAGTGTTGTCAGTGAGTGTACCTGGCTGGTGGAAGGAAGGGATGTGCTAGTCCAGGCCTCTGAAATCTGGTTCTCAGAACCATTGCCTTGGCCTCTGAAGCTACCCCCTTAAGAAGGAAAGCATGCAAATATCAGGTCTTAGTCTGGCTTTGTTCCAGTTCATAGCTAGAAAATGACCCACAGAGGAAGATGCGAGGAGTGAGAGGGTGCTAGGAGATGAAGAAGAGAAAGGACATTTTAGTGAGTGCTTTTTGCATGTGGGCAGTGGATTTTAACTCTTGTGGAATCAGAAGGCTTGGGAAGAGTATGTTCAGAACAGAGGTGCAGAGGCAATGACACAGCACGGAAAGGATTCCTGTGGTCTTTCTGCCTTCTTGTTCACAGAAGAGAAGTGGTTGTCTTTTTGTTGCCTCTGCAGCAGCGCAAGGTGGAGTCTTAGGGGAGCTGAAGCTCAGAGATGCAAAGGAGCGTTATATTTTTGGAAGGTGAGCTGCAGCCATTGAAACTGCTGGCTGTTGTAAAATAAATCGCAGCCTCCCACATTTTGCTTAATAACAGCAGACTTTTTACTGCAAAGCATTATAATAGAGTCCGAATTCCAGCCAGGCTTGGGAGATCAGGAGTAACTCTTGATTTAATGGTTTTGTGGGCTCTTGAAGACATTGTCATCCATTAAAGAACATTTTAAAAATTACTCTTGAAAGAACAAAGAAAATGTCTTGGTGACAAATGAAAAAGATTTGAAATAAAATAAGGAAAAGCTTGAGGGAAGAATCTCTTTAAAATTTTACCAGATTCCCTTACTATGATCAAAAGGGTCAAATAAGAGTTTAGCCTGCAGCTTTACGGGGCCGTATTTTTAAAGAGAGAATTTTAAAACCTGAACTATTGTTTATTTGCCAAGGCACACACTGAAAGGAAGGGCCACAAGGTTTGGGTCAGACTTGAGCGTTGAATCCCAGAGTGCTAGTTTTAGGTTTGCTCTGGAAGAAGACAGCCCTTCCCATCCCCCTCCCCTAGGAGTTGAACACTTCATGCAGTAATTACGAGTTTTCCAGGGAAAATGTTGGGGTCAGGTAAATAATCAATCTCCATCATCAGTAACCCCAGAGCGCTCCCGCGCTCCTCCCCCCGCCCCCACCCCCCGCCTGCCCTGCGTTTATTTCCTTTGAACGTGGAACCTCCGTCCAGATGCCCTGCTCAGCTAAGGCCTTCCGTTTGTTTTTCTTATTGGGCTTGGAAATCTTTTCCTGAGGAGCTGATAGCCCGAGTCCTAGAGGCAACTGCTTTTCCCACAGTAATCTCCTTACAAGACCCGTTAAGCAGTCGAGGGACGGTGGAGGCTGGGTGAACAGGACCGTGGGGGCAGGGAGAAAGGGAGTGGCCGCGTTCCCGCGGTCTGCTGGGATCCGGCGGGTCCTGAGTGCAGGAGTTGGGGCTGGAGTGGCTGGAGCGAGTGAGCAGTGTGGCCGCTGTCCACTACCTCGGTGCGGAATCGGACCAGGATCAGCAGAGCACTATCTTCCCCCTCCCCTGCTTCCTTTTCCCTCCCCCTGGAGCAGCCGCGGAGGCTACAGGAAGCGAAGACAAGCTGAGCGACTCGGGAGCGAGCGGAGGAGCTGGAATATGGGGAGTCAGCGGCATGGCGGGGCCAGGAGCTCCCCGGAGGGTCTACCAGGGGAGCGGCCCCCGGCGTTTGCTAGCGCGTGAGCCGTAGGGAGCGAGCGCCCGGCAGCAAGAACGGAGGTGGAGGCGGGGCCGGGCGTGGAGCCCGGCTGGGGAAGCTGCTGTGTCCGGCCCTGCCTGGCTGCCTCCGCCGCGGCCAGTGGCTATGGAGCTGGCGAGCAGCAGACCTGGGGCGACAGAGCATACACGACTCCGTCCGCCCATGCCCTGGTTGCTGCCGGTGCTGCTCTCTCTCCCACTGCTGCTGCTGCTGCCGGGCCCAGCGGCCTCCCAGCTACGATACTCGGTGCCAGAGGAGCAGGCACCCGGCGCGCTCGTGGGCAACGTGGCTAGAGCGCTGGGGCTGGAGCTGCGGCGCTTGGGGCCAGGCTGCCTGCGCATTAACCATCTGGGTTCACCGAGCCCGCGCTATCTGGAGCTGGACCTGACAAGCGGAGCGCTCTTCGTCAACGAGCGCATTGACCGGGAGGCGCTGTGTGAGCAGCGGCCTCGCTGCCTGCTCAGCTTGGAAGTGCTGGCGCACAGCCCTGTGGCGGTGAGCGCCGTGGAGGTGGAGGTACTGGACATCAATGACAACTCGCCGCGCTTCCCGCGGTCTGATTACCAGCTTCAGGTAAGCGAATCGGTGGCGCCTGGAGCGCGCTTTCACATAGAGAGTGCGCAGGACCCCGACGTGGGCTCCAACTCGGTGCAGACCTACGAGCTTAGCCCCAGCGAGCACTTCGAGCTGGACCTGAAACCCCTGCAGGAGAACAGTAAGGTGCTGGAGTTGGTGCTGCGTAAGGGCCTAGACCGGGAGCAGGCAGTCTGGCACCACCTGGTTCTCACAGCCGTGGACGGCGGCAGCCCAGCCCGGTCCGGCACGGCACAGATCTCCGTGCGCGTCCTGGACACTAACGACAATTCTCCCTCTTTCGACCAGTCCACTTACCGCGTCCAGCTTCGGGAGGACGCGCCCCCAGGTACATTGGTAGTGAAGCTGAATGCCTCAGATCCGGATGAGGGTTCCAACGGAGAGCTCAGGTATTCCTTGAGCAGCTACACATCAGACAGGGAGAGGCAGCTCTTCAGCATCGATGCCATCACGGGGGAAGTGCGGGTAAGTGGAGCGCTGGATTATGAGGAGGCCTCTTCCTATCAGATCTATGTGCAGGCGACCGACCGGGGTCCAGTGCCCATGGTGGGTCACTGCAAGGTGCTGGTGGACATCGTGGACGTGAATGACAATGCACCAGAAGTGGTACTTACAGACCTGTATAGCCCAGTGCCTGAGGATGCTGCACTCAACACTGTGGTGGCCCTTCTCAGTGTCAATGACCAAGACTCAGGCCCCAACCAGAAAGTGAGCTTGGGCTTGGAGGCCACACTGCCTTTCCGACTGAATGGCTTTGGAAACTCCTACACACTGGTAGTGAGTGGCCCGCTGGACCGGGAGCGGGTGGCTGCCTATAACATCACAGTGACAGCCACTGATGGGGGAATCCCACAGCTCACATCCCAGCGGACGCTGCAGGTTGAGATCTCTGACATCAATGACAATCCACCAAGCTTCCTGAAGGACTCTTACTCCATCTATGTCCAGGAGAACAATTTGCCAGGCGTGTTGCTCTGCACTGTGCAAGCCACAGACCCAGATGAAAAGGAGAATGCAGAGGTGACCTACTCCCTCCTGGAGAGGGAGATTCAAGGGCTGCCAGTCACCTCCTATGTCTCCATTGACAGTGCCAGCGGTAGCCTTTATGCTGTCAACTCCTTTGACTATGAGAAGTTTCGGGAGTTTTTTGTGACTGTGGAGGCCCAGGACAAGGGGAGCCCACCACTGAGCAGCACTGTGACCGCCAATGTGTATGTGGTGGACATGAATGACCATGCCCCTTACATCCTGTACCCTACCTCAACCAATTCATCAGCAGCCATTGAGATGATGCCTCGGACTGCCCCTGCTGGCTACCTGGTCACCAAAGTCATAGCCATGGACTCAGACTCTGGGCAAAACGCTTGGCTCTTTTACCATCTGGCCCAGACCTCTGACCTGGACCTCTTTAAAGTAGAGCTCCACACGGGAGAAATTAGGACTACCAGGAAGATAGGAGACGAGAGCGGAACCACTTTCAACCTGACCGTGGTGGTCCGAGACAACGGAGAGCCCTCTCTATCAGCCTCTGTGTCCATTACGGTAGCTGTGGTGGACAGAGTTTCCAAAATCCTCCCTGACACTCAGAGACACGTTCGGGGTCCTCGGACATACTCTGAAATTACACTTTACCTAATAATAGCATTAAGCACAGTATCTTTTATATTCCTTTTGACAATCATTGTTTTGAGCATCATCAAGTGCTACCGCTACACTGCCTATGGCACTGCGTGCTGCGGAGGCTTCTGTGGAGTGAGGGAGCGGTGCCGCACAGACCTGTACAAACAGGCCAATAACAACATCGATGCCAGGATACCACACGGCCTCAAAGTGCAGCCTCACTTCATTGAAGTGCGAGGGAACGGCTCCCTCACCAAGACCTACTGCTACAAGGCCTGTCTGACAGCAGGCTCAGGGAGTGACACTTTCATGTTTTACAACACAGGGGCACAGACAGGACCTGGGCCTGGGGGAGCCCAAGCCGCAGCAAGTGACAGCAGGCACCTCACAGGCCAAAGTGGACAGAGTGCTGGGAACCTGATTATTCTAAAAAATGAGGCTGTTTCTCAAAATGAGGTGAGATAGTAGGTAGGGGGGCTTCCACAAAGTTATGCATTTTTCAGATCCCCTCCCTCCACCCCCAGTATCGTGTGCATGGCTTTATTAGGTTATTAACAGAGCCAGGAGTTATCTGGTGGACTGAGTATATGTAGTACCTGTGATCTGATTGTAATCTGCTATGTTTCCTCTCTAGGAAAGTAGTACTAGAGAATTGTTTTTCACTTTCCGTTTCCTTTTCAGGGGCATGAAGACTTGACCATAAAATTCTTTGAGAATTGAGGATTAGTCTTAAATATTTGATGTTCAAGTACAGCTCTGCAGAGAAATAGGTTAGGCTTGGGAATAAAATGATGCTATAGGGCATAACATGATGAAATTCAGGGAGAAATGACCTCTGCTATGTTACATGCAGAGAAAGTTCCCTTTTGAAATGCCATAGAAATGTGTCTCTTAAAAAGCTTTGAAACCTCTAGGGGCTGTGGTGGTCACGTCTGTGCTGTCCCTGTGTATACCTTGAACTGTCTACAGTGAAAATTATCCAGTTAATATGTCTAGTAATTGCGGTGAAGTCATGTGATAGGCTATTCTGGAAATTCATGACAGGGGAGATAAAGCCAAAGAACGTGGACCTCACCTGAAGCCCAGGTTTGCTTTGGCTGTTTGATGTGCTAACTCTTCTGTAGGGGCCATCAGAGGAAACGAATGGTAGTAAGCAGAGAGACGGAGGATGAATTTTTATCTGGTTGGGTCAGGGAGATATTAGAATGAGTGGATTAGGGATGTGGAATTATGCTGAAGGCCAGAACAAGCTGGGATTGGGGAGGAAGAGATGGGGGAGAGAACTGCCCTGCTAGTCACCTTTCCTGGCCCAGTGTGAATTCATTGTAAGAGGATTTCCCTGCATTTAGCGTAAATGAAAATTCCATCTTTTCATTCCCTGTTGATAATTCCTAAGGTTTTGATGTGATGTGAAATAGCCTCTTCAAGACCCTCAAGTATTTAAGTTAAATGGCAATATGTCAACTTGTTCCAAAGCACATGTTCATTTTCTGGGTCTAAAATTTAGTTTGCAATAGCTACAAAAGCCTTGGAAAGTGGATGGCTTACTGTCCGTGAAAGACAGGTGTTAGTAAACGCACTCGTTTTAAGTGGGCATTAGGCCAGCGTGCTCATTATTATGAAGAATTTTTATAAATTACTGGACTGTACATGAATGTATGCATGCGTTTGTCTCCATAAGCATGCTTGAAATAATAGTGATATTTGCTTTGTGATACTTGAAACTTGGATTTTAGAAGCCAAAAGTTTGTCCCATAATGATGAATTATTATCTTTTTACACAACTGCTTTGTAGCTAGAATCTTTGGAGCTACTATGCACTGAATTAATAGTAATTGTCTGTCCTGTATTTTTGTGATGCATTGTCATTGCCATATTGCTGTCTTCTTATTAATGTCCACACTTTCACATTCTAAATTTTTGATAACCTTCAGGAAAGTAATGCACATGCACAGAAAAAAAAAAAAAGGCAGAGATGGATGGAGAGGATTTCCCATGTACATTGTAGGCAGATTTATCAGAAGAGACTGTTGTTAGTCAATGCTGAGCAGCCAAGGGAGGCAGATTGGAGATTAAGAAAAAACAAGGGGGAAAATCAAGGAACTTCTAGAGTTCTTTAGATCATAGCTTTTGGAAGCGTGTCAAAGGGATTAGCTTTAAATAAGGGTGCTGTAAGACATTTGCTTAACAAATTCCTGTGCAGGCCCCTTGGGCCTGGGGTGGGCCACAGACGGTGAAGCGGGATAGAGAGCAGGCCAGGCACGCTCTGCCACCAGCTGTCCGCCGAAACTCGGGGATGGCATGCTTGCCCTCCCTCTCCAGGCTCAAAGCCTGGGACACTTCCATACATGAACTAATTGTTTTACTCTGACCTGGATGTTAATATGTGCTTTGGTACACAAACCTTTAATCTAGGGAGCACATTGTATGAGAAAAGTGCTTGCTCTTGTGGGATTTTGCCAGGAGAGCACATGATTTTTAATAGAGGCAAATTTCTGCCAGACACTTTTGGAAAGCCGGTGAAGGGCCCTAAGATCTATAGCTCCTGAAATTGTTGCAGGGATGGGGAGGGTCACAGTATCATAGCGTGGCAAAAATGGGAACAAACATCAGTCAGCTCTGAAAGTCATCACTACTAGATCAACCTGTTACATTTCCATGTTAGGTTTTCCGTTTTCCGTAGCTAGTTACTGCAGGTGGCAGGAGGGTCCTGGAATGCAATGATGCTGTGTGCCTGCATTAAAATTAGATGGGGGTTGGCGAGGATGAGTAAGGGAATTTGCATTCACTGACTACGCTGTTATATAAAGGTGTTCTGCTTTGCAATATATGTATGGTGTCATTACCTGTAAGTCATATGTTACATAAACATTTATCATTATATGAATGCGAGGAACAAGCTCAGAGAGGCTAAGTGACATGCGTAATGACTCTTCTAGTGGTACTTTTAACTCATGCCCGTCTGACTCCGAAGACTGTGCTTTTTGAAATGGCCTGAGTAGACAAAAATCCCAGTGTTTATACTTTTTTTTTGATAAGAGATATTCAGGTATTTATGTTACTAGGGGTTCTCATAGTAGTATAAAGTAACTGCTTTTGGAAAAAGAGTGATTGATTGCTTGCATAAAAGTAGGTCACAAATCGGTGGGTCAATTGAGTAAAAATGTTACGACCAGGCTAATACATTTTTATTTGTTTATTTGTTTTACAATTGGCATAGCCCGTTAAGATCTTTTATCTCTGTTCTTTCTCTGATTTCTCTCTTGTTGCTTATTAAACATCAGCATTTAACACCAGACTCTAATCTTTTGGCAAATTTTACCCCCAGTGAACCATTTGTGCAATGAGGTTTTTGAAGTAACTATTTGGCAATCAGGCAGAATATCTCTTTGGAGATTCTGAAAACCTGATGCTCAGCGTGGCTGGCACTGCTTTCAGAGTCTCCAAGAAACGGAATTGAATCTAAGGTGAATTCTCTGGGCAGTTTTGTCCAACCATGCCTCAGTGAGACCGGTTGGTACAAGATGTGGAAATCCCAAAAGACTAGCAGAAATGAGTTGTTTTGCATTTGCTTTCCCTTATTTCCAAACAATTAGTAGTTACAAAATCTTCAGTTATTTCTGCCACTGTGTGTACGTATTTACCCTAATTCCAGATGCAGTGACCTGAACGAGTTAACACTTCTGTTTAAGTGGCACCTAATTTATTTCCCCCAGGACCGACTTTCTCTCCGGTGACTCTGTCCTGGATCAGAATTTACACTGAGTGTAGAGTGTTTTGATGGCAAATTTATAAAAAATGCACATTGGTCAGAATAGCCAAAGAAATTGTATCTGTGAACTCCCATTCCAGTGTTTCATCCTTGAGTGGGTGGGGCTGTTTGGTTTGCCATTTCCACATTGATTATAGGACTCTTTTCTGAGAAAAGGTTTATTTTTTTTTAAATGTTTTAAATTTTATTGTTGTTCTATTACAGCTGCCCCAATTTTTCCCCGGTCGCTTCCCACAGCCCTGCCCACCCCCCACTCCTACAGTCCGTCCCCACCCTGTTGTCCATGTCCATGGGTTATTTATACATGTTCCTTGACTAGACCCTTCCCCTCCTTTGGTCTGATAATATAATAATTTCTTCAAATTACCTCCTTCCTCCCTTTTCTGTTGAACTGCTCAGCCAGATGGGATTATGGCCGAGCTCTTTTCTGTCTCTTTATCTTGTACATATTCTGACTGATGAAGAAATCTATTTATTGTAGCTTGAATGTCATTGGCCTACCCTTTCCTCTGACCCAGGAGTGAGCCGTTATATGGGCATCTGGTCTACCTCAGAATACTCTGCAGGGACACAGTCTGGCATATAATAAGTTGTCTACTGGCATGCTGTCAGAATAGCAGAGTCAGTTCTGGAGAGTTGCCTTGGTTGGCCATCAGTTTTTGCTCTCAGTGGGAGGTCAGGATGATCAGTTTATAACTGTTTGAGGAAAATTGTCATCACCAAGCCCAGAGATTTAGTTGAATGTAATGGGGATTTACAGGTGTCTTTGAATGTGACTTTTGTAGGACTTCACCTGACTCAATGTCCCAGAGCATATTATAGTGGGAATATAAATTTAGCTTATTCACATAATATTTTGAGCATTGTAACCTTTAATCATGATTTCAAAAATCAAAAGCCAAGAGCGTTTCTTAGTGTTTTAAACCTGCCAGCCTACATATTATTCATTGTTCTTTCAAGAATTTGTACTTGAGAAATACAAAGAAATATCTGACATTGCAAAAGTGAAGAGAAATGTTAGTTCCTTGGCACGTAAGCAACATCAGTTCCATTCTGGCCTTGCGGGGTCGGAACTCTGGGCTCAGTGGAAGTGAAACTGTGAGTAAGGGAGTAACTACTGTGTTAGCAGGCTGTGCCTCCAGAATTAAGCAAACCTAGCATTCTCTGTGGTACTGAAACCCAGTAGGTATGTTTCGAAGTCATGTTTATTTTACTTTCCTGCTGTCTGGATTAGGGATTGTAAATGACTTCAGAAGGCAAGTATTTAACCTAGAATTCTCAATTTGCTTTACTAGACAACTTATACATAACATATCAATGACCACTTTAAATGTCTTATTACTTTTTGCCTTAATAATCAACAGTCTGTATGTTCATTTTCTATTGCTTTGTGAGAAACTTCCACCATTAGTGGTTAAAAACAATACTCATTTATTATCTCAGGGTCCTGCCCGATGTGACTGGGTTCTCTGCTCAGGTTTTCACAAGGCTGAAATCAAGACGGCAGCTGGGCTGAGTTCTCTTCCGAAGGCTTTGGGGGTAGAATTTGCTTTCAAGCTCATTTGGGTTGTTGGCAGAATTCAGTTGCTTGGGTTTGGAGATCGCCATTTTTTTTTACTGTTGTCTGTAGGTCACTCTCAACTCTTAGAGGATGCTCTCTGGCCCTTGCCCCATGGCCCCTGACATCTTCAGAGATAATGATGGAGTATGTTCTCTCACATGGAATCCCTCTCATGCGTCAAAGCTCACTGATGTCTGTCACTGATCTCTAGGCCCAGATTTAAAAGGCTCATGTGATTAAGTCGGGCCCTCCCGGGGGAATCTCCTTTTTTTTAGGCATGTAACATGCCTAATCACAGAGTAAGACCCATCATACACAGCCTTGGAGGTTATTCAGGGCATACACACTGGGGTGTGTCGGTCTTGGGGGCCATTTTAGGATTCTGCCTCTCATAGTTTGTATCAGTGTCCAGAGAATATCATTGTGAAAAATCTACAGTGGACACATCCTTAATAGAGTCCTATTAGGAAGGAAAATGAGATGCTCCATCTAGTCTCATGTCTCAGAGGGCTGTTTATTGATAGCTGCAACATGGATTTCCATGATAAGAAGAGAGAATTTTATTTTCTGAGTAGTCCTATGAGTTCATGAATCATATCGGGTATTTTTAACCTATTTTATTTTAAATCTGTCTTGGAAGAGATGATTCACCTTTCTGTAGCTCAAATATTCTATGGTATTATAATAAAAATACCATAAAGGATTAGTTAAATCTTTGTCATAATTTTGATAGAAACTTAAATAGGTTCTTGTTCTTCAATTAAACTGTATCACCCCTATGGACTACCTGAGTATCTCCACATCTGGAATTGTGTGAACATTATCCTACTAAAGGACAAAACTTTGAAACAACAGAATATACTGGGGCTTTTCACCAATAGAAATTGAGTTTAGTCCTGGGATGTACCATCCACATATTAGAGAATTAAATAATCACAACTAGTTCAAGGCCTTAATATACACCTTTATTGTGTCAGGTGTATCAGAAGTCAACCTTTCAGCTTGAATTTTTCCAAGTTTAACCAAATTTGGATGAAACCTCTGTACATGTTATTGCTTTTGATTTTGTATCTTTTTAATATAAAGCAATACCTGGGAAACTCAGAGGTAAAAAGGAGAAAAAAGAAAAATATATATCATTTCATGTAAATTTATTTAAAACACAGACTTTCCTATTAGGGAGACCTGGACATGACTATTAGCCAAACCCAACAATTAAGCAAATAACTTAATCTCTTTAAAGCTCATATTTCTCATTTAAGTACAGTAATGTTGCCCTTGCATGATAGTTCATTTATTCAAAAATGTTTTAAAAGCCTGCAAATAACCAGAACCCTACTAGGCTCTGAGGATGCAGCTATGTATTATGAATATCTCAGGATATTCATGTTTTATGAACAAAACATATAATCCAAATTACAAAATGGAAAAATACAATAGAAAATAAGCTTTTTTTTTTTTAAGAAAGCTTTAGGATAAATGTGATAGCATGTATAAAGTGCTTATCCCATTGCCTACTATTGTGTGGATTAATTACTTTCTTTCTTACCCTTTCCCTGCCTGATCTTACTGGCCATCATAACTATGGTTCTGGCAAATGAATCTCAGAAGCATCTTGTTGCTGATGCACTAGCCTAGAAATTAGCAGTGTGACAAATTAAACATTGCGGAGGAAGGGAATTTGTGTAATGAACTGCATTTCCTGGTCAGCCCTGCTGGAACTTTGCCACTCAGCAAAATGAGGTTGGCGATTTCATTCCAAAGATCAAGTTGCAGCCATTTTCATCATGAATGTTACCCAGTCATTGAAAAATTGGCAACATTGACTGAACAGATATCAAAATCTTTCCTGAAGGAAGGTTCTCAGATGACAGTGAGGTGAAAGATGGTGATGATCTGATTAGTAAAAAGTAGTTTAGTCATATTTTCAGGTTTACAGAATGATTTGCAAATATTTCCTGTTCCCTCTACCACCACTGGTAGAAAACGGCAACCCCGTCCTTTGGTCTGTAGATGGTTTTATGCTGCTTTATAGGAAATATCCACAGCATTGTGTGAACTTAAAAAACAAAGATGCAGCAGCTTGCATGTTCATTTCTTGCCAACACAGTGAAAGGGACCAGAGAGGGCAGTTAGGGAGTGGAGACATTTAAAGTATCTTAGGGCTGGAGCTATTTCTGGACCTTGACTTTGGCCGAGGCTTTGAATAGCATTTAGCCATCCCAAAGGCTGTCTGGAAGTTGAGCTGCTGATCACTGCTTCTCTAGATGTTGTGAAGAAGTGTGTTTATGAAACACTGTGCATCCCACAAATGAGCTATAAGAATGATAGGAACAAGAATTACTGACATTTTGAAATAGTTTATTGGTGTTACTGTGGCTTTGTGTCTACCAAATGTGATCCTTATAATCCAGAGAAAAGCGTAGAATACAACCTCTCTCATCTTTTCATTCACATAGGCCTCTGTATTTAGCAGTGGGACCACTTTAATCTCTGCCCATGATAACCCATGAAGAAGCACGTCTATCACAGGTTTTTCATATAAAACTTCTAATTTGATACAAGATAGTGGTAGTCATTGATTTTTGTCCCCACTGATTCCTGAGCAGCTTAAACTGCACACATAACTCCCAGAACAGTATTTAGGCGCCCCTATTTTCCTCTCTGCCCCCTCCACTTTGGATTGACAGTTGGTAGACACAGGGCAACAGCTCTTTCCAACACATTGGCGGTGCAGAATGAGTCAGCTGCTGCCTAGATGTCAGCTACTCCCCGTGAAACAATTAGAGCTTAGCGAACAGTATTTGAGGGAGGAGGCAAAGCACACAGAGGAGCAGGGAACAAGTACAACTTCACAAAGAGGGTTATTTAACAAAACAAGGTCAAACTCCACTGTGGTTGGTTTTCCTCTTCCTCACGGTCCTCTTCAATCAGCAGAGGAGGCGGTTTGCAGTTGCTGGTGTTCTGACCGGGTACATGCGTCCTGGGTCAGCCATGCTGCAGTCTGCAAACCGGCAGCAGATTGCAGGGCCCTGCAGTTGAGCCAGGCCAGCAGAATGTGTGTGGTCATGTGCCCTGTTACAGCTGGAAAACCAAATTGGGGATGTTCCCTTAATGGAGCATTTGAGGACAAAAGCAAAAGCTTTTCCTGTCTCAGAACAGACTGCCCTTCCCTGGTGCTGCTTTAAGAACACAGACCTGTTTTGGGCAAGGTACAGACAAAGCTGCTCCTCACAGCATTATTGGACCCAGCGTCCCATGCTGTGTAGCCTGTGTGAGGATGCTGCTGGGCTGGTTTGTTTTCTCCTGAAAATATGAATAATATTTCATCTTAGAGTTGCACATGAAATGGCTCCTTCAGTACTTGTGTTAGAGGAATGGAAATATTGAAGAAACAACTAATCAGTGAAAATCATCCCTGGGAGGTCATTGTGTGGCCATATTAACAAACACTCCCCTTGTGATTTTGCAGCCACGACAGCCCAATCCTGACTGGCGTTACTCTGCCTCCCTGAGAGCAGGAATGCACAGGTATGTATTTTCCTCCTTCCTTCAGTCCCAAGTAACTTGAACTTGTTAGGCTCAGATAAATTATGTCTCCATAGGGGCCGGAAGCAGCTGTCAAAACTAAGAAGCTTTAGACAGTTTGCCAGGAGAATGTAATTATTTTTGTCTGTACCTATTCCTTGAAACATTGGAAGTGGTCAGTGCCAAATGCTTCTCAAGAGCTGACAAATAAGTCTCCTGTAAAATCAAAGAGCCAGGCTGCTGTATACTTGCTCTGATCAGAATTTCTATAAGGAAGAAGTTCCAACTTCCTTTATCCCTTCCCCATCTCTACTTTCAGGCTCCCCTGCCTGCTTCCCCCCACTTCCGCAAAACTTGTAATTAATACTGACACTCTTGGACTTGAGTATATTCTGTGATGTGTATGTACGTGTTGTCTACCTTGATTTTCTATTGCACATGCACTATTATAGCCTATCGACCACAATAATTAATAATTATTCTTGTTCTTGTTCACTCCGATTAAAGTCTTATCTTTTCCATCTTGTTGCTGTCTTATGGCCATCAATGTCATGGGCTCTTGGGAGGATGAGCCATGTAAAGGGCCCTTATTAAATATCTGGAGACCGAATCTAGCTTACTTTAAATTAATCTAGAGTAATAGTATTACTCAAAGAGTCAGATGAAATGTAATTTTGCTTTCTCTACTTTGTCTCTTTGACAGTAATTGATTAACAACCATCATTCCCAGAGCTGGTCTAGTGTCCGTACCACAGGGTGAAATTAAAGGTTCATTATTTGTGAGTGTCTTTGGAAACCAAATGGAGAGGGCCAAGAAACCAACTATTGCTACCACCCAAAGGATTTTGTTCTAAAGAAATAAACTTCAAACTTAAGCCCCTCAAAATATCTGGGCAACTCTTGGGTTGCTCCTCACCAAACCTAGATCAATTTCTGAAGAGAGGGCTTAGAAAGTATGTGTTGAGTTAATGAAAAACTAGTTTTAGCTGATTAAAATACATTAAATCAAAATTAATTAACATATTCTTAAGCATTATGTTACAAATTGAGCAGAAATCATGATACTGGCTGCTATTTCTAAATGGGAAGCAATCAGTGAAGGGCTGAAGATTGGTAGTTGGCTTGCTGAGATGTTACATTGGAACCTGGGTCATAATTTTAGGCCTATCATAATAATATATATCAGAAGGATGTTTTAGGTTTGGTAGAGACCAGCTCATGCTTTTGCCTGCCTCCGAGCTGCTGTGGTAGAACTGTGCAACATGAAAGGCATGGATTGTCATACCAACTCTTTCCCAACTGAATTAGTGCTTTACTTGAAAAGTGCTAAAGTGACGAGATCTACCTTAAAAGCTACATTTAAATTGAAATGCTAAGACATATCATATTCTTACCCCTCTTATAAAAGAAAAAAGCCAAATGGGTCCCTAGTCAGGTTTCAATTAAGATATGAGATTTAAGTAGGATAAGAAATGAAATTCTTTATCTTTTTCTTTAGCTTTCTAAATATAATTTGTCACTTACCACATAGCACATTGACCATATATTAGAGTTGTGAACTTAAATAGAACTCGTCCTTTTCACACATGTGCTTGGCTTCTTGGCCTTTCCAACCTCAAGCATCATGTTACTGTTCCTTTGAAAATTCTGCTTTGAGCTGAGCTGGTGTTAGGGTAGTTTCACCTTCAGAATGAATCTGACTGAACCCATCTAGGAACATCCGAAGGATATTAATATTTGGAAAAAAGGGAAGATTCTAGGATGTGGATGAAGGGGATAATAGCAATAGGACACAGCTTATTAACTGAATTTCCAAAGAGTAAAAGAACATTAAACTATATAGATGGCCCTCCCCCACAGTAGTTCAAGTTTGCCCCACATAACCCCTTCAGATGGTAGTATAAGTTTCATTTTAGCAACTCAATTTGCAAGATGAACCAATGTCTAGTTTAAAAGAGTCCTCTAATTTCAGTAAGAGTTTTCTTGAATAATATTTACCCTTAGAATCCCATTTGTAACTTCCTCCCTTCGCTCATCCAACAAATATTTGAAGGTCTACTACGTGCTAGCATCACATATACACTAATGATGACTACGATGTTCCCTCTACCCTTGAACAGTCTCTGTTCTCTGTCTGTTGGCCTCTAATGACCTCCCAATTCACTTCTCACTCCCTGCCATGTTTCATGATGAGTTGATCTCTTCTGAACTGGGATCTGTGAGTAGTGGTGTAAGTTTCCTCTAGTCCCTAAATGTAGGGTGGGTCGTCTATGAGTAAAAAACACAGAAAGAGCAAAACAGAATATAAGGTTAAGAATTAATTGGGTAGCCAAGATGGAATAATACTACAGTTATCAGCAAATAATTTTTGTGTATTTTTCCTCTTTGCTCTAGAGAATTCAGAAACAAGAGAACCAGCAAGAGAGGCTTGGGGCTTTTAGAACAGCTCTCCTCATCTGTCTCAGCATTAAGATGTTAAAACATTAGCCCTCTGATGGGTTTCCAGTTAGATTAAATGAATACCATGGCATTAATGAAAACCAAAATTGCCATAAAGATAAAAAATGTTTACTGCCTGAATATAGCAGGCAGTAAGTCAGCGATGCTTTTGCCGTTTCTGCAAGGTGACTGCTCAGCAGTAATTGCTTGTGTTTGAGCGCCGGTAGGGCAGGTCCTGCCTGTGGAGGTGTAAGCACTTTCTGAGGGAGGAATGAGATCTGGAAAGGCATTTATGGTCTAACTGTTATTTGGGTCTGTGTGTTCACTCAGCTCTGTGCACCTGGAGGAAGCTGGTATTCTACGGGCTGGGCCGGGAGGGCCTGATCAGCAGTGGCCAACAGTATCCAGTGCGACACCAGGTAAAGGCCCAGGGTCTCTGCTTTCTTACTGGGGCTCTGGGATGTGATCGGGGGACCAGGCTTTGTAAGACCGGGAATGTTAATGGCTCTCTGTTTATTTTTTATTTTCCTTACATGTATGACTTCCCTACGTACATGATTGTTTTGATTTTCTACTTAGTGTCCTTTAAGAGTTGAAAAAAGATAATATAAGGGGTGTGTGTGTGTAATTTTCTAGAATAACCAGGTAATTCTCAAATGATTAGATTCTCCAAGTTTCACAGAGAAGATTTGGTGGCCTCATGTGCAGAGATGACACTGAGCAAAGATCTTTTTGTTGAAAACAGTTGAAACCCACTCAGAGTAGTGAGCAAGAGGGAGATAGATAGATAGATAGATAGATAGATAGATAGATAGATAGATAGATAGATGATGAAATATAGATGATAGATAGATGGAACAGGATTTCTCATGGAAGTCGAAAGGTATCAGAACAAAGGCATCACTCTCTTTGACTTAAAGTCAAAGTCAGATTTGCTTCTTTCTGTACAACTACATCACTCTGTGGACTGACCTCTACCACCTTAACATGCATGTTGTCAAGCATGACTGCCTCACAGTTTCTTCGTTCAGAGGACCACTGAAGACCAATTCCTAATTCAAACTTTTGGGAAAAAGAATATGCCAGGTTGAATAAAGAGCCCAGTGGCTGGGTGAGTGTAGAAAAATTGCTTCAAGTCACATTTCCTTGGTTCCCTCATTCTTGCTCAATCAGTAAAGCAGTAGCGTATAATAAAAATATGACTTTGAAGGCTCATCCCTGTGGCAGTTTTCTGAAAGGAAGGATTATGGAGACTGCAAGTGGTGTCTACCATAATCTACTATGAATAGAACACCAGGATGATGATAATAGTTAATGAATTATTGAGTCATGATATACCCAGACTCTGTGCCATGCACACTGCATGTGTGATTTCATTTACTGGTCATGACAGTCTCACAAAGGATTTAGTATCTCTATTTTACATATGAGAAACTAGAGACACAGAGGTTAATAAACATACCCAGGTTCATGTGGCAGACGTTTGTAAGTGACTAAAGTAGGATTCAAACCCAAGCCTGTCTTGCTTCAAAACCAAGTGTATCCAGCACTTATATGCAGAGCATGGCTGGCTTGCAAGAATTCATCCAAATTCAAATACATACTTGTATATGTAACAGATGACATAAGTTTGTGTGTAAAAATAATCAGGTGCCTTTCAAATGTTTGGGCTATCCAAGCAACGTGTGCAGTTAAGATCCCATTTTTGCTGGCAGCTCGAAGGGCTTTCATTGATTCTAATCAGCCAGCATTTGCTATTTATGAATGTTGCATAATTCAACTAAAAGTCACATTTGTCAAAAAAAAAAAAACAAAAAAACAAATGCACAAGTTAAAGCAATTCATTAGGGAGCTAAAATTGCCAGATGGCAAGGGGAAAAACATTCATTGACAAATTTGCAGCTCCAGTGCCAATGATGGAGTGAAGAGGTGACGGAAGAGTAGGTTGGGTTAGGCTGCCAAGTATTGCAGGATGGGGAGGCATCTGGAAAGGTGAGAACTACCCAATGAAAGCAGCCACACGACGTCATGCCCTGCTATCTTCGTGTCAGGGTTTTTCTTGTTCCCATAGAGGCTTCGTAGGTCAGTCTGGTGAACCAAGAACTAACTTTGAATACATTCTCCCTTTCGTTGATGATGCTGGTTGGTGTATGTTCCTAGGCAAATGTGAAATAGGAATTGTCTGCTGATATTTCACTTACATCTGGCCACAGTCTCTCCTTCAGATTCAAAAGAATGTTAGGAACCCATCTCCCTGACAGAAGATAGGGAAGGAGCTTCCATCGCTTCCCTGGTCTGCTGTCCCAGCCCCTCTGCATAGTCCCTGCTCTCCAGGACTGTGCCAGGCCACTGATTCCTCAGTCACGGGCCTCATGGACTGAGCTGGGCAGAGCTTACATCTTCCTGTTGCTCCATGGGTGACCACACCACACTTCTCAGCAAAGCTTGATAGCAATGATATGAAGTTAAAGAGACATTCCTCTGCCTTCTTTTCTGTCCTTTGGTACTTCGAGGTTTTATAGGTCTCAGAATATGTTCTGCATTGTTTGAAGGGAATGGGGTATAAGGGTTAAGATTACGATGTGGCATCAGATCTGAACTGAATCACAATTCCAAACTTGCTGGCGGGGCGAGCATAAGCAAATTGCTTCAAGTTCATGTTTTCTTAGTAACATTGCCTGTAAATTGGGTATAATCATAACACGTATCTTATCGAGTTGCCATGATAACTGAAGAAGCAAGAGTTGAATACAGTGCTTGATATACAATATTAGTAGGTGTCTAATCTCTTTACTCCTTTTTTTCTGGGACTCTTGTGCAGTCTGTGATGTGGCTGGACTTGCTTAATAACCTGGTGGCCAGAACAACAGTTCTCATATGTAGACCCGGAGACAGACCCTCTAAGACTTTCTGAATCCTCGTGCCGTCTAAACAGCCCTGTTACCCTCTGGCCACCCTCTTGGGCATGAAATGAGGAGGATTTATTAGTTCTGCCCAAAGAAAAGGAAAATGCTTCAAACAAATTGGTTGTTTCTAGTAGAGCCTGCCTTTCATTGATTCTGTTGTCCTTTAGTGCTTCACGATGAAGGTGTATGTGCTTCCAAAAGGCTCCCTCCTGGTGCCCGAGTCTCCATACGCTTGTGCCTGAGACCTCATGGCCTCATGAACGGGCACCTTCTCACACCAGCCCCCACTCAGCGCCAGTCACGGGCATGAAGGAGCAAGAGCTGCTGTGCCGCGATCCTCAGTCCCATGTGTTCCTTGCAGCTGTTTTTCCTCCATTGATGAATTCCTTTCCTTTGTTGCTACTGTCCATTTATTTTTCACAGTCCACAAAAGCCTAGGATCAGATGCCCTGCTCTGAAGGGATCAGTGGGAACATCACCAGGTGACATGTCCCACAAGATGAACAAACCAGACATGAAATCTGTTAATCCTGGTTCTGGGCCCCTTTCTCCAGCCTCTCCGTCTGAGCAGACCTGGACCACGGGCTTCCTCCTTCTTTCGCAGCTTCCTGGGAGACTGAGCAGAGAGAGAAAAGGAGCTAAACAGGGAGCGCAGGGCATCAAGTTAGGCCTCCTCTCCCAATGGAGGGATGTGTTTTGGGGAGAGGGGCATTAAAGGGCCAGTCACTCATGTTTACAACCCTAACTTACTCAGTGTGGGTGCTCCAAAGAGGTTTTAGTGAGTGCCCTTTTGTGACTGGTTCCTAGAGGGAGTCCCAAGAGGTTATAAAAAAAAAACCCTGCCCCTGCCTCGAGAGAGCTGGTCTGGGGTCAGGGCGCCGGGCTGCTTTGCTCTCTACCACTGGGTCATCCAGGCTCCTCTTTCTGCAGTTGATGGGATCTCAGGACTTACCTAAGGCAAAAGTAAATTATTTTTGGAGCGGGAGCTATTCTGTATTTTCAAAAGAGCTCCGGGAATTCCCAAACACACAGCACTACCAAAGATAACTTTATAGCTTGTCAAGCAACACCCCAGGGGACCCAGGACTGAACAGTGAAAGATTAATTAGATAGATGAGGCAGCTAAGGCAGTGAGGCTTAGTTAGAGAACCTTAGTTTGGAAAGTGAGGAGGCCGTGGTTCTCAAAGGATGGTTTGCAGGGCGGCAGCAGCACTAGCAATACCTACTGAGCCAGGAATCCTCAGGGTGGGGCCCAGCCATCCATTTTAACAAGCCCTCCATATGAGACTGGTAAGCCCTAAAGTTTAATAACTGGTCTAGAGACTCAAGAGTAAATATTCTGGAGGTTGTCTGATATCTTTGGAGGCTCAGAAACCATGCAAGGAAGCATCAGCTTCTGATTATTGCAAGAAGCAGGAAGCCTCCCGTGTGGGAGAGAATCACTAAGAGCCCAGGCTCTGAGCCAGAGGGGCCCTCCTTTGGACCCTAGCTCTGCCACCCAGCAGGTGCAATACTTCACTTTTTTGATTCCCAGTTTCTCCCTGTGTAAAATGGAGATAATAGTCGTGTCTACTTTATGGAGTTGTTGCAAGGGGTAAATGAGGTAGTACACACATATTACAAAGCCTACTACATGGTAGCTGTTTCCACGGTTTTTCAAGGTGCGAGTCTGTCTTTCAGCTTCAGAATGTAGGTCTGAGTCGTTCTGAGTTGTTTCTTTGGGAGGGCTCTATTATACAGATTTTTTTTTAAGTGCCTGTCTTTTTGTGTCCTTGGGGGATGTTGTTGCCCTGGTTTGCCACATCTCTTTGCTCTGTGGAAAATGGACAGAGCTTATGTGTCCTAGATTTAAGGGGGCATTCAGGCTCTTAATTGTCTTAGGAATTTGTATCCTTCTAACAAAATCAGGCCCCCACGGAGGGCTTCCATGGAGACCCCATCTCTTACTCTTCCCCCAGATAGAAGCCATGGTCTTAAGTGTTTTGGAATCCATTTAGGAGAACTGCCAACATGAATTTTTCCACTTCATGAGCGAGTCCAGCCTTGGGCCTTGTTTGAGAATTTAGAAATCCCCCTCGCTGTTCCACTAACCCGCTCACCCTCAATTCCTGCCGTTGTCATGGCAATGGTAGTCCTGGGAGGTGTGTGCATATCCTTATTAGGAAAAGAAATGAGATCAGCGATCTGGGAGGGTTAGGGCAGCTCCCTCAGTCCGCATCCTCACTCATCTTGCATCTCACAGCCCAGGAGCACCAGCAGGGCCATGGGTCTCGAGCTAAGGAAAGTTGAGTCCTTTAAGATGCACTTTTACTTGGTGGGGTGAGGAGCTCATTATGTCCGTTGGAGGTCTTACTCTGTGTATTCTAACCTGGCCTGGAGAGAGAGAGAGCAAGACAGCGTAGAAGGGGAATTCGAATCCTGTACCTAGGAGAAGCCATCAAGCTTCAGTCTCTATTGGTTCCATCCATCCATCTATGACTTTCTTTATCTCCTTAGAACTACATTGCACCTTCTATTTTAAATGGTCATGGGTATAAACAACCAGAGTGAAGACTTTCTGGTATTTCTGAAATTAAACATTTCTGTTTAATAAGTAGATTCTGAGACACTTCTCCAGCCCCGGAGAAGAATTGGTAGCCCCGGGCAGAACACAGTCAGAGCTGGGGCTGTGATGCCTAGTTCATTAACTTCTTCTCTGACAGTGGCCCAAACAAGAGAGCACGTGCCTCCTGAAACTCCAGCCCCACGCGCCCTCAGATGTGCGCTCCTGGACTGCACAGAGAAGAGCAGCAGGAACTGTTTCTTAGGCTGCAGTTCCCTTCAAATCCCACAGATGCAGAGAAGCAGCTAATGCAGGGTCAGGAAATAAAGACTCATTACAGCTCCTTCGGTTATCATTGATCCTCTAATGTACCACTGGAGCGGTGCAGTCTGGGCTCTGAAAACGGCATCATGAGAAACAACTTGTGAGTGTTTTAGAAACATAATTCACCTTATCCTTTTTAAGAAGGTGGCATGGGGCTCTCTGGTTAGTGTGGCTTGGTTGGGTGTCCCGCAAAGCGAAAGGCGGCGGGTCCGAGTTCGACCCACTGTCAGGGCACATGCCTGGGTTCGGTCCCAGATGGTCAGGGTGTGAGAGGCAACCGATGGATGTTTCTCTCTCACGACGATGTTTCTCTCTTCTTTCTCCCTCCCTTCCCCGAGTTACCCTTCGTTCTAGCTTTCTGCACATGCCAGGCTTTGTAGCTGACTTTTTAAGCCTCTTATCAAAAGGGAAATTCCGATTTCTCCAGGGAGACCCTAGTGTTACAAAGGGCCAAGGGGGGAGGGGTCACCAACTCTGCCATATGACTTAGCTGAAAGAAGACAGGCTAGCTGTGTGTTTGAAAGCTTTATGGGGAAGGGGAAGAGGAGGGTGAGGGTCTGCCCTTCATTCTGTGGGAAAGATGCCTGGATTGTTGGAATTGGTGAGCTTGGAGCTCTTTTCTGGGAGGCATGTGGACAAGAAGGACCTACTTACGACCTGGGTCGAGGGCAGAGTAGTGATAACTTGTAATTCCTTTAAGCTTTGCAGCTGCAGCAAACATTGTCCTCAGCCACGCTGATTCTAGTAAACTAGAAGGGAAGGCCTGTCCCCCACAACAACAAGGATGTTTAATGACAAATATTTTCAGAGAAACAGCCCAGATTCCAAAAGAGCTCGAGAAGTCCATTTTTGCAGAGGCAGCCAACTTTGCCGTTGAGAAGGTCATTGCCTAATCTGGAGAAACGTATTCAGGTCAAGCGCTGCTAGAAACTAGGGGCCTTGGGGGAAGGGCCCTGGCAGACAGCTCAGTGCCTAGAAGCCTGTCGGTTAGCACGCACATTGGAGAGGAGCCTCTCGCTGCCTCAGCACTTGGAGCTCATCACCCCAGTCAGAAAGAGGAGAGGAACAAGGTTTGATGCCATGCTGCTCAGGTTGCAGTGAGACCAGGAGCTTCCTCCGTGGCGGCTGGGCCTGGGATGCTCTGCCTCCCCGGGAGTGGACTAGGTGGAGGGTAGGAGAGGGCAGGCGCGAGGGCGGCAGTACCGAGGGGGATGAGGGGGGAAGGGGTATTTGTGCGGCTTTTAGGAGAGGAAATTAAGAGCTTTGTAGAAGTCAGGCTCTAGAGGTATACCTCTGGATGGGTAGGGTATGAAAAGGTAACTTTTAGGAGCCAAATTTGAAACCACAAAAGTATGGGAATGATGGGAAGTTTATTGATACTAGAGCTGTGTCCCTTGACTGCTGAATCCCCCAAATGGGGTACCCTGGGCCCCAGGTTACAGCTGCCACTGAATGTAAAAGAACAACCAAACAAACTTAAAAATATATAAAGCCTGTTCTGTGCAGAACGTCTGAGCAAACAAGTGTAGTGTTGATGGTCCAAGTGAGTCTGGCAGCTACGGCTTACTTCCAGCACTGGGCCAAAGCTGTGTCTAGACCTGTAGGTGACACCAGGGAACAATAGCTAAGCTAAGTAGTGAGGTGACATTCCCCAAGTCTTCTCTCTTATCTTTTTTGACTCTGCATCATAGATACTGTCTTACCCAAGAACATATGTGTCACACCTCTGTTCCCATAATCACCGGGAGACACCTAAAGTTCAGTGGCAAGGGTGGAAGAAGCCGTGGCCAGTCTGAATGACTTCCATTAGGTGCACACCGAGCTGTGTGTCGGGGAGTTCTGGGGGGAGGAGAGCATCACCAGTTAGGTAACCAGGCCAGAGCTGGACACTTGTGCCTGTGAAGTTGGCTTTGTACTGGATGATGCGCTATGGAATATAGAAGTCCCATTCTCTCAGCCAGTGCCTATTAGCAAAGATACGTGTGTGTTTGTATCGGTGGGATGGTCTGTGTTACTGAGTTTAAATCCTGTGCTATTGTCCCCTGGCCTGTAGAAAGAGTCTTTTAGAACAAGAGATAGTCTTAGTACTTGCTACTATTTATTAAGAACCATAATACACACTGTACATGCATCGCCTCCTTAAATAAAAAAGAAGTGTAGTTTTATTCCCATGTTTTAGATAAGAAACTTGAGACTCAGGTATTAAGTGACTTCTTTACAGTCACACAGTTAGTGTCTTTAGGTCACCATTATATTTACAGTGTCAAGCAAGATGTGTAGCACACAATGGTGCTGAACAAATACTTGTTGAATTTGCTAATTAATATAATAACAAAAGCAATATTTAAACTCCTGCCTCCCTAATGCTGAACGGTATGCACTTAACTAACACACTACTGTTAATATTTTCACATACCAGGGGAAGGATACCTCACTTCCAGACACCAGAACCTGTAATAGTTTCCAAAGGCTGCTTTAACAACCCTCCTACAAACTACACGGCTTAAAACAATATAAACTTACTATCTCCTAATTCTGGCAATCAGAGGTCCAAAATGGGTTCGACTGGAGTAAAATCAAGGTGTAAGCAGGGTGCATTCCATATGGACGTTCTAGGGGAGGATCCTTTTCTATTTATTTATTTATTTAGCCTTTTCCAGCTTTAAGAGGTTGCCTGCATCTCAGGGCTCCTGGTTCCTTTCTCCATCTTCAAAGCCAACAGCAGAGCATCCGCAAATCTCTTTCTGACTCTGGCTCTCCTACCCCCCTCTTTCCCTTACCAAGTCCCTTGTGATTACATTGGACCCACCTGGATAGTCCAGGATAATGTCTCTGTCTGAGGATCACACCTGCAAGGTCCCTTTTGTCATGTAACATAACATTTTCACAAGTCGCAGGAATTAGGACATGGGCGTTGTGGGGGGACCATTATCTTTCTACACAAGGTCTTTCACATTCAGGTAGAGATGGCTGTGCATGTAAATTTCAGTAGAGGTGAAGGTAAAATAAAGTGCATATTAGGTCTTTGAAAAGGGTGTAGTCAGCATGGAGGAGACTTTAAATGCTTTTTGAAGGCTGTTGTCAGAAGTTTGATGGAGACTAATTAACCACCTTGCTTTCCCGCCAAACCTTCACTAATTAAGAATCGATGGAAGGGGCTGAGGGAACAATGTTCAGAATCAGGTTTATTGGCAAAGATGGTCTGGAGAATAGGACAGGGCGGCCAGCCTCCCAAATGCAAGGGAGGATGGTGGAGAGTGGCAGGCTCTTCCCTTTGTGAGGAGGGAGAAGTGTCCTGGTTTGATTACCAAACAGGCTGAGCTGGAAAAGAGAAAGAGAAAGGAATTAGGGAAGAGGTGTGCCATGAAGGAATAGTGGCTACTGTTGATGCTACTTTCGTCCAGTCAAGAAGCACAATCTCTGAAAGTACGATTTAGGAAATCTCCCCAATCAGATAAACAATGTTTTCTTACTGGGGAGAGTAAGTAAGGCAGTGGAGCTAAAGGTAGGAAAGAGCTCCCTTCCTAACCTGCCCCTACAGGACAGGAGTGTTGGTTTGGTGGGCGTTCCCTTTTGTATGAGCAGGGGTAGAAATGCGGAGACAAGAGGAAAATGGTTCCCACTGCGTTATTAAGGGATAAGAGAGCTTGTTCTGTCCCAGGCTTAAGAGTACTTTTCCAAAAGCTGTGGAGCAGTCAGCTGACCACAGTGCTCTTTGAGTCATGCACAGGCTAATCTGAAAGGAGTCACTTAAAGGGCATGGCAGAACAGTTACTGTCCCCAGGGGCAACACATGTTGCCTGTCCTGTATGCATCTAGTATCTGTGTGTTGGTGAAAGCAGGTTAAAATGTGCACCCAGGACTTCCCTGAGGAAGAAGGTGCAGAGCCCGATGGCTGCATATGGTGCGCTGGGGGCTGTGGGAAGCGGGCAGAGGGGGCACTTCCGTCGGTTTTCTTAAATCTCACTTGCTTCTCGGTGATGTATCCTGTGCCAGGGTCAGCAGTCAGGGTGGTTATGGGCTGATTCTGTGGATGTACACGTACTCAGGATTTGTTTGTTTGTTTTTTAGGAGCAATTTGCATAACAAACTGATTCTCATACCAGTTATCTCCTCGAAATCCAAACAGGCTAGGCACCTCCAAAACCTAGGGCAGCTCAGCACCCTTAGCAGCTGTGATTAGGGAGTAAGTCACCCTTCATGTCTCTGACAGAGATCAGGCCTAAGACCCAGGAAGGAGCCTCCTGGGAGTCCAGCACCCCTGTCAGCTGCTTGTGTCACCAAGATGTCGATGAAACCGCTCTCCCTGCAGTCTGCAGCGAATGGGGTTGTGCTAGGTCAGGGATCAGTGTCTCATCAATTTCCCTCTACTGCACCAAGTATAAATTGATTCTAAATATCTGCCTTGGTGAAATTTTTTTAGGGAGGATGAGCTCTTCAATATACTCTCACTAAATCTGGGGATCTAGAGGTAGAAGTTAGTTGCTTTGATCCTTTCTCACTCAGGGTTACAACCTTGCTTCCAGGACACTAGCCTTCTAAATGGCTATGGTTTGAGGGGCACCATGAAGATCCCCAAAACCCACTTCATAGGCAGGTCCCTAAAACTCCACCTTAAACCACCACCACCAATGTTCTCTTTGAAATCATTCCTTCATTCATTCATATGTATTCTCTCTCACACACACACATACAAAGAAGTAGAAAACTCTCATATTAGAATATCATGTCCAAGGGTACTTTTTCTGGCTTGGCTTCAATGTAGAATTTGGTTGGAACCTTCTCTATAGTCACTAAACAAATACATTTATTAAGTACCTGCTTAAGGCCAGTCTCTATTCTCGATACTGCAGATACAATGTTAAATATAACTCAGTCTTGTCCTCATAACCCAGTGTGGGGAGACAGAAATGTAAAGAAATAAGAGAAAAACATTACAATGTCATGTGTCAAGGACCATAATAGTGCCATGCATAGGCCAGGCCAATGAGGGGATAGGAAACAGACAAACCGCTACGGCCTGTCAGTCCAGAATGGGACTCAGAGTCTATGTTGTACTCCAAGCAAACCCCATGTAAATACGGCACCTGGTTCACCTTGCGCAAGAGAGTTCCCCAAATTGTTTTCATGGGACCCAAACTCTCCCTCAATAATCATGAACACTACATTTGTGGAAACCCAGAAGATGAAATTGGGAATTTAAGGGACCAGGTCAGAGGTTATGTGGCTTGTAATATGGGTGTTGAAGGGTGGCAAGTAGGATGTAGGAAAAAAGGCAGTTCCAGCCAAAGGGAGCAATACATGCATTCATTAATAAAAAAATCAGAAGTGTGTGATCTTGGTGAATGGCATGAATGCATTTGAGGACGGAGGACTGTTGGGAAATGAGATCAGAGAGGTAGACTGGAGTCAGATTTTGTAGGGCCTTCAAAATCCAGTAAAGAACTTGTAGTTTCAGTAGCTGGCAACGGAGAGCCAACAGATTTGTTTGTTTTGAAGAAAGGAGGCTCTGTGAGCCCCCTTTGCTCTATGAATCTTTAAAAATTAACCTGTAATATATCAAGACAGACTCATGAGCTATCAACTTAATGTTTTTTTCTCCCTAGACCAAGGATTGGAAACTTTGAGTGTATAGAAATGTGGGACCAAAAGGGAGGCGAATGCAGCATTTTTATAAAAAGAACTGGCCTTGGATATGTTCTTAGAAAATTCGGGTGGACTTGGCCTTGATTATGTATGAGAAAATATGGAGCGTGAAGGGCAGGTTTGTTTAAATTTCACCTGTGTGAGCTTGAGGGAGGCCACATGGCCTTGCACAGCGCCTCAGACCCCTGTGGTACCGCTTAATCATTGTGCCTCAGATTTATTAGTGCGTGAAGGATGCAAGACTGTAGGCTGCTATAGGGATTCAATGAGACAGTGCGTGCAGAAATGCTTCGTACAGTGCTTAGCTCATGGTAAGTGCACACAAATGTTAGCATTTACTCAATTTAACATCCTGACTTTTAGCACAATACCTGGCATACAGTAAATAGGATTCACAATGCTTTTGCTAGATTCAGTGGAATGGCATTGAAGTTTAGGGGTGTTTAGTGGGGTCAGGGGGCTCTCCCAGGACTCTCGTTCTCTTGCTCTGCAGTGTTCTGACAGCACCTCCATTTTACACCCTCAAAGCAGGGACATCGCTGCTTGTCTAGAAATGGTTGCTCAAGGCTGAGCCGTGATGCAGTATCACAGAGCCTGGGATTGCTGCCAAGTTGCAGAAGCACAGATTGTATCAAAGGAAGGGGGGAAGATGGAGAAGAAAAGTTTGAAAACCCGGCCAAAGCCAGAAGAGTGTTACTGTTAGGTGAAATGATCATGCCTCCCACAGGTCTGGGTGGGACAGGCAGTCGGTGTGTGACCCTGGAAGGGGGTCACTGTCAAGCTGTGGTGCTGAAGGAGAAACCCAGCAGTGGGCTCTGGGGCCCGACAGGCTGCTTTCTGGGACCCAGCGCTTAGAAGGCCCTGTCTGGTTTAATATTATGCTGTCACCATCTTGAAGTTCTTAATGATTTTTTTAAAGAGGGGCTCCCATTTCCATTTTGCAAGGGCCCTGCAGATTATGTAGGTGGCCCTGGGTCCAGACTACCTGGGACAGTGACATTTGGTCCCAGCTAGTTTTAACTTTGCGGCTGATTAAACAAGTCGTTGCTGTGCTAGTATTCTTTTAATCCCTCTCTCTCTGATTTAACTATAAAATGGGCAAAAATCATAACAGATTAAATCTGTAATGAACTACAGATTCATTCCGACTTCCAGTCATGCTCCTCAGAAGTAACTACTGCCAATAGTTAGTGTATATCCCCAGGTTTTTTATGAGTATGAAACTTAAAATACTGTATTAAAAATAATATGCAATTACAGTGTTGATGTTAATATTAAACAACACAGCATCATGTGCATGAAAATATTCAAATTTCCTTCACTCCTACTCCTCTTCAGTGGGGCAACCCCGGCGAACAGTTTTGTGTATCCTCCAAACTTTTTTAAGTTAACATACTTTATTTTTTAGAGCAGTTTTAGGTTCACAGCAAAACTGAGCAGAAAGTGCAGAGAGTCCCCCTGAGCCGCTGTCCCCACCCCCTCACAGCCTCTCTCACTGTCGCTGTCCGGCACCCGAGTGGGGTATTTGTTATAATCGATGAACCTACATTGACACATTATAACCTGAATTTCATAGTTTACACTAGGGTGTACTTTTCCAAATATTTTGCAAATTAATTTTTAATCATGTGATTGAATATGCATGTTTTCCCATGTTTATTAACAAATATGTAGTTAAATGGCATAGTGTTATGCGTATCAGTATGTATATAGCTTTTTTAAAAGCACCTTTCCAAGTCAGTACATATATACCCACCTCATTCTTTAATAAGGGCATGGTGTTTTATGCCTATCTTATAATTTCTTTATCCAATTTCCTACTGATATCTGTTTTTAAGCAATGCAGTATACATTCTTATACATATATTTTATACACTCCTCCTAGCATTATGTAGGATAGATTCCAGAAGTGGGGTTCCTGGGTTGTAAGGTATGAACACATAAAATTGTCACCCTCTTATCTGCGGTTAGGCTGCCCCACCTCTATCTAGTGCTGTCTGTCAACTCAGTGACACCATCACCAAGGGACTTAGCCCTCAGGCTTGGGAATACTGGAGCAGAGAGAGGTGAGAATTTTCTTTTGAATAATAACTGTTAATAGTTAACCGCTTTTGAGTACTTAAACCATGCTTTGTGAATTTAAGCCAGGTATTGTTCTAACACCTTACATGTACTAACTGCTTTAATCTTTATAAGCAACCCCAGAGATAGGTCTCTTATACCCATTTTATGCTTAGGAAACTGAGGCCGTTGGGGCCAAGTCTGGGCATACATCTGTCTAGTAAGTGGTGGGGCCAGGATGTGAAGCGGGGCTCTCTGACTTCTGAGCCCATGCCTTTAACCTCTGCACAGACTGTATCTAGAAAGTGTACTGCCATCTGTAGGCCAGAGTTGTTTTTTTTTGTTTTTTACCTTACTTATTCCTCAAAACAATATTGTATTTATTCATTGGCTTGTCTCTTTCTACACTCTACCTCTTTGAGGGCAGGGTATCTGTCCTAATATTATTTATATCCCTACCCCTGATTCCTAGCACAATGCCTAACTTATTGTACATAACAAATATTAATATATTTAGTTGAAAGAGTAACAGTGCCTCTGGGAGGTATATACTTCATCTATATTACAGCTGAACTGTTATGAGCCATATTGCCTCTTGGTTCTTGAGTTTGGCAAAGAAAGAACCAGAACCAAGGACTGTACCACCAGAGGAAGTTTGTTTAGCATGCAAAGCCAAAGGATACTTGAGAAGATTTGAGCGGGCTGCCTAGAGAGCTACTTTGGCCTTTTAGAAAGACAGTCACAGAGGCATAAGAAGCCAGCCAGCTGGGCTGCATGGGCTCAGGAAACAAGTTGCAGAGGCAAAAGGAGGACGTTTGGAGAGAGGTTCAGAGGGTTAGCCCTGGACAAGCTGCCACTGCCCACTGCTCCCCTGGTTGCCAGTGTCGTGAGGACCCTTAGGGCTTAGGAGAAAGAAAACAGATACACCCCTGAAGAAAGAAGGCGTGGGCATGCTCTAGAGAGAGGCCACACTCTGGGTCCTTTCCTTAAAGGTTGTTATCAGTTTTCTAAAGGCAGGAATTTTAGGGGAGATCTCAGGGAAAGATCTCAGTAGAATATTCATCAGCTTTCCAGGTATGTTCTTTAATATGTTGATTTATCAAATGAGCATATAGTCATTGCTCATTTTGATGTGGGGTCATCGGTAATACAATCCAGCCATGATGTGAGCCTTGGCGTTGCTTCATCTGCTTTTGCTGCTTTTTCTGGGCCTGGAGCTGAAACACAAAAGAAACCTAGGATGGTATCTCTAGTTTGGCCAGAACTCTGTCTCTGTGGTCAACAGATCTGAGGCTTTGTTCCTAAGATTATTTGATGCTGATTAGAACCTCATTGTCCTGAGGGCTTAATGCTTAAGGGAGTCTGCAAGGGAGAAAAGGAGGCAGGTGAGTCAGGGTGCTGGATGAGGCCAGTTTAAATCAGCTATCTGTCTCAGTTTCCCCATTCCACTTGCCAGAGAATTTTTCTAGCTTCTTACTGTCCTGCCTCAAAACTACAAGTCATTGTCTCCCAAAACAGCATAGGAGAAAAGAGTAGAAAACAATGTTGGCGCCATGATTTGAACCCAAGGCTTTCAATACCTGGTCCAGGGTGCTGCCCACCACATCCAAGCTGCCGCCTCCTTCCTGCTGGTGAGGGCTCAGGAGAATGGCTAGCCCTACCTAGCAAGCAGCTCCAAGCTGGAAAACCTCCTAGCCAGATGTCTCTCATGATCCCTGGGAGGCGCGGGGCCCAGGGGGAAGAGGACCCCTAGAAAAGGGAGTTCCTGCAAGGACGACATCTAGGAATAGGCTGTTAAATGGGGAGTCAGAGGAACTCTGCATAGTAATGATATTGATCCTTTATTTCAGTTTCTACATAGGAGACATTGTTCTGTGTGATTTATGAGCATTGTCCCTTTATAATGCTCACAATCCTATTAGATGGATATTGTTATCTTTGTTTTGCCTATGAAAGAATGGGGCTGAGTGGCCAAGTGACTTGCTCAAGGTTATACAACAAATATGTGGTCAAGCTGAGATTCCCACTCAAATCTGTGTGATCCCAAACCTCCGTTTTGTGATCCTGCCGCCCCCAGGATATAAGAGCAGGCTGAGGCAGGGGGCATTGTGAGAAGAAGGCTGGGAGGGGAGATTGCCCTCTCTAGACCTTGGGGGACTTAGCAACCAAGAAATAAAGTGAGAAAACCACATAGCCCTGCTGGAGTCACAGAAAGAAGAAATGTGATTATTTTAATTTTTATTTTTAGCTGACTACGGAGAACTAGGAAGATTTGAGACTGGCCATTCTGATTTTTGAATCTGGGTTCCTAGCACGTGATATCTTTATACTCTTAACCTAGAAATGGCAGAGTTATTTTGGGCACAAAGCAAGCGCTTGGCTTTAAAAATATGCCACTGTATTTATCTCTTCCGCTCCAAGATTACTGAAAATGAGCCCAGCTGTGGCCTGAGGCACCAAGCAGCCACCAAATCTTCCAGATCACTCAGCCCACCCAAAGCAGGTGGAAGAGCCAGGAGTGGCAGCCTCTGGGAGTGGTACCAGGTCAGCTTCCTCATCGCCAAGCCCACCCTCTGATCACACACCACCCTGTCCAGTGGCTCTAGGAATCAGAGTGCCGGGTCTGTGAATAGAGCGCAGCTCTGCCTGCTCCCCTATCTCCAAAGCTTCAAGAAATTAATTGTTGCTAATTACTATTATTATTGTAAAATTCTATCATTGAGTGGGGGAGTTGGTCTGAGAATCATATTTTGGCTTTATTACCAAGCCCCTCATGATTCAAGACAAATCATCATGCTGTATTTTAAGCCTTCCGTTTCCTTATCTATAAAAGGGAGATCTTTAAAATACATATTCATATATAACACATTTACAAATAAATATATATGCAAAATGTTTAATAAAGCGCCTGACCTGTCATAAGCAATCGATCAATATTCTTTAAACAAGTGAATAAATCTGCTGCTCTGATCTTACTAACAAGTAAAATGTAATGAGTTGTTCCTTTGTGCCAGGTACTGCCTTTAGGTGCTCTATAAGGATAATTACGTTTAGTCCTAAAACAACCCATGAGGAGGGTGCTATCATCTCCATTATATATGAAAACCGAGGCCCAGAAATATTAAATAATTTGCTAACCATCACATAATTTACACGATGTAGTCAGATTTAAACCTAGTAGTCTGATTATAGAGCCTTAAAGTCTTACAGAGAGCGGGATATATTTTTACATTTCTTGTTTCCATGGAAAATTCTTTCCACTGTCAACTGAAGGACTTAGGCGCCTGGGGAAATGCTGGAAATGCTAGCCCAGGTGGTTTGAGCTTTCTCCCCGTCTCTCTGATCTAGACAGGATTTGGGTTTCAGACTATGGTTCTCCTGTGTTTTGTGGGCTGTAATTACTCAGATTAACGTCGCCCAATTCATAAAGGATTGAGGGAGGGAGAGGAGGTGGAGCCTGTTCGTGCAGTCCACTAACCCCACAGATGGCGGGGTAGGGGGTGGGGAGGGAGCTGGAGATGTTTTACATCCTGGGCTTTCAGAGGGTTTGATGGCGGATGCTTTTTGCCTTTTGGTCAGGTCGAACATGTATAATTCTACTATCTGCCAAATTCTGGTACACACACGAGCTGTCGTGGGCACAGTGGAAGAGAGGGACAGAGAGAGGAGATGGAGCGATGAAATGGTTGCTCAAAGCCAAAGAAGGCTCAAATGACATCAGAGCTGCTTGGGAGGCTGCGGTGGCTGCGGTGGCAGGCTCGGGTGGGGAGAGGAGTCAAGGACAGGGTTGAGGCAGGTATCTCTGCAGAAAACCAGGATGTTCATTTGTAAACCCAGAATCTGCAGAGCCTCCTGCGTCCTGACTCTTCCTAGCGCAGCCAGAGGCAGAGCATCTGCGCCCGAGAACGTGTGGTCCAGGGGAGCTGTCTGGCTGGGCCGGAAACGGCTGTAATCGTTTAATAGCCTTTGCTGGCTGCACTAACCCAGCAGAGTGGGCGGTAGGCAGGCTCCAGAGTGCTGTCTGGCAAGATAGTCCCTGGCTTTAATAAAAATGATGGGTTTTCTGGAAGCTCTTTATTAACCTTAGCGCCCAAATCCCAGAGATGGTAACAAAGAGATGAATGGGGAGTGAAGGGGAGGGGCTGAAGCCTGCAGACTGGGTGGGCTGGGCTCTCCCGGAGCTTGTCACTCCCACATCCACACCCCTCCCCCACGACCACCCCTCCTTTCAACTGATTCTGGCTTAGAGACTCCTGCCTACCTCTCTGTTTCCCAACTGGTGACAAAACAGATGTAACTATAGTAATTGCTACATTTGTGTACTGTTTCAGGGTTTTTAAAGAGCCTTCATACACAGCTCAGAATATGTGGGTCTCATAGCTGGAGCGAGATTGCCGAGATTTGAGTCCCAGGCCCCACCATTTAGTAGCCGCGTGACCATCGGTCTGTAGTCTTTTCATTTATAAATCAGACATATGTATAAAACAGACATAGGGATTGGTGATATCTACTTCAAGGGTTCCTGTGAGGAGCCAAAATTACACTGTGTGCAGAGCCACCCAGCCCAGTGCCTGGCACATAGAAGGGGCCCAGTAAATGTTTACCTGCATCCACAGCCTTGCTGTAGGCAGTAGGGTGACCATCTCTGTTTTATGAATGAGGAAACAGGCTCAGAGATACTTAGAGACGATGCTCAGGGTGATGCCCTGTCAGGTGATGGAGCCAGGGCAGGCCCTCAAATTCAGAAGAGTAAAGCCAGATGAAGAGAGGAAAAGAGGGTTAAACACTGTCCATAATTCTCCAGCCCATGCCCTCCTTAGCGCTTTCCCGAGAGAAAACATCCTTGGCCAAACCATTGTTCTGTTCGGGGAAGTCAGTGTACCTCAGATAAGCCTCTCCTGGCCTTAGCTGATTGTCTAGGGTGGTTTAGAATAAGGGTTAGGGGTGAGTTTACAAGTCTGGCATTTGCTCTACAGTCTTCAGGACCGCCCTCGTCACCGGCATTGGCAAAGCCTCCAGCCCAGTCATTCCCAGTCAGGGAGGCTGAACTTCGGCCAGAGCTAATTTAGCATAAAAGGGGGAAGTTAGGACTGTTGCCAAGAAGACCCCGCAGGCCTGCCTGAGGGAAGTGCCTAAACTGGGTACAGGGCTAAGTGAGGTGGTCAGCTACCTCTAGAGAGCAGTTTTTAAAGTCGCGGATCTATATGCCTTTTTTTTTTTTTTTTTTTTTTTGGTACTGATTTTTAAATGTATTCCTACCTGTTGCGAAGGGGAAGAAAAAAAGCAAAACCATTTACTGTGATCCTCATATTTTATTAAATTTTTCAAATCCTATTGGGTTTTAATCTGAAGGTCAGGGATGCAGACCTCCACCTGCTTGGTGTGTGTCTGAAATCCTCTTTCTAGGCTCTAATCGATCCATTCATTTGCGTTTTGACTGCATTTCAGTCTCGTCTTTGTCTGCCTGTGAGCTAGGTTCCCGGGAGCAAAGGGGAGGGGACTTGTGGGAGGTCTCAGGAGGGGGGAAGGGAGGGGGCGTTGAAGGAAAAAAACATTCCCCTGACTTACCGCGCTGGGACTAACCCTGGGCGGGGTTGGGGCAGGAAAGGTGTGTCTTTCTTTTTCCTCTTCAGAGAGGAGTGGCTCTTTGATTTTGCCCCAATGTCATTGCATTTTATAGGCAAAGTTGGCTGAGGGTTTCAGTGCTCTTGGCCAGAAGGGACTCAGACTAGGAGGTCAGTTAATGTTGTTAGATCCATCAACTATTGTTTCCCTTGAATGACCCCTAGAGGTATTTACTTACACCTCAGGCAGAGCGGGTTAGGCCCAGCCAGCCGCCTGTGAGGGATTGAGAAAGCAGACATTGTTCTCTGCAGAAGCTGAGCAGAAGAGGGATGCGCCTGAATGGTTGTGTCATTGCTTCTTGGAGTTTGGACTGAGTCAGACCCAACTTAGGCTCCCAGCAAATGACAGATAAAAGCAGCTTATTAACTCTTAGTGGTCCTGCTACGAGGGGCTCCCTTAGTGGTGAGGCACAACCATTAATATTTCTCAATTGGGCAAGATGAAGATGCCTCTGAGCTCTGCATCTCCAGATGTCCATCCTAAAGGTCTCAGGCAGAGTCCTGGCTGTGGTTGGAAAAATATTTCCATCCTGGGCTCTCTTGAGAGTCACTGAAGGACTGAGGAGTGGCTTTGAAACCCGATTCCCCTAGACACCAAATCAGAGGCTTTTAAATACATTTCCCACTTCTGTCTCAGCCTTTCGGGGTCAGGGCCTGTGTTTGAAAGGTAAACAGACAGATTCTGGCTGAGCTCAACTGCAGGTCTGATTGTCTTAGATGAATCAGAGAAAGCTCTCAGAGAAAAAAAATCTATTGCCTCCTGTGCAAAGAGCTATTGTGTCAGTCAGCCCTGGCAGGCGGGGCATGGTGCAGGGAAGAGGTCCAGGGGAGTAAACAAAGTTTCTTACTCCCTTTTCCCACTGCCTGCTGGTACTAAATTTGCAACATCCTCACCCTGCACCAGGAGCCTGAACAGCAGACAGGGGCGGGCGAAAGTAGGTTTACAGCTGTGAGGACGTGAAAGTTTATTCTTGTATTATTATTCATTAATTATTGTTTTTATTATTATTATTAACGCACTTTTGCCCACTCATGTGTAGCTGCCCATCTGAGATTCCATTGACTGAGCTCTCACACCGTGCCCGAGCCAGGCTTGACACTTCACACGCGCTGTCAATGGAAGGCTGTTGGATCTGCTAAAGAGAGGGCACCGCTGCCGCCTCTCACGCCAGTCCTTTCATTCATCCATCCAGCAAGTATTTATTAAACACATGTTATGAGCCAGGAATTGCGCTAGATGCTGTTAATACATTGGTGAATAAGTCAGATATATTTTCGGCCTCCGTGGATCTTACAGTGTAGGGACAGAGGTGAAGGGGGTGCTGCGTGGCGGGGGTGCTCATTGAATGAGGAGGTTACATTTAGGCACAGGTTTGAAGAATGAGGAGTCAGGCCACGCGTGGAAGGGAGGTCATTCTGGGCAAAGAGAAACCCCTGTGTGTAGAGGTCTTGAGACAAAAGCAATCCCACGGGGTGTCTGAGGAACTGAAAGAAGGCCTGTGTGGGAGGACAGTGGTAAGAGGGAGACTTGTAGGTGAGACTGGAGGATAAAAAATATCCGACTATTAAAGGGCCTTATATACCATGTTACGTAGTGTGATTTTTTTTTTTCCCCTCAAGGCAGTGGGAGGTCTCTGAATGGTTTCAAGCAGGGGAGTGATATGATCTCATTTCTGTTTTTTAAAGGATTTTACTATATTGTTATACTTCAGGGTTTTTTTTTTTTTTTAATGGAGAAAGATTTAAAGGAATAAAGAGGACTCTGGCTACTATGTGGAGTGTTAAGGGAGAGGCAAAAGTAGAAGCTACTTGACCGAGGAAGAGGCCATTGTAATTCACCTGAAAAAAGGTAGTAGCAGTGAAAATAGGGAGAAGAGGACAAAGTCAAGGTATATTTAGGGGGCAGAAATGACAGATCTTGCTCTGTTATAAATGAAGAATGAAAGACTAGAGAAAAATTAAGAATAGCTCTGAAGTTCCTGGTGTGAGCACTGGGGCAAAGAGAGTGCCATTTACTGAGCGTGCAGAGGTTGAGAAAGAGTAGAGAAAGAGGTCGTACAGAGAAGCTGATTTCAGATTGCTTCTGTCTGACATGCCCATGAGACCTTCAGGAGGAGATACCAGCTAGGCAGTTGGATACATGAAATCTGAGCACAGAGAGAGAGGGACTTTAAATATAAATTTCTGTCTCATCAGCATATTTCGAGAATATGTATACCCATGGACGTGGCTGAGATCCCAAAATGAGAAAGTAAAGAGAAAGAAAAGAAGTTCTAGAGCCAAATGCAAGGAAGCTCTAACACATGGGTGAAGAGGACCCGAGCAGGAAGCTGACAAACAGCCGGAGGGAAAGGGCATGAGGATGGTTGGACAAGGAGCTCATAAAAATAAATGCTTCAAGAAGGGGGTGACAGATGCTGCAAAGAGGTCCAATAAGATGAACGCTAAAATGTGACCACTGGCTTTGGAAATAATTAGTGAGCTCAAACTGCAGTCAAATATAAGTGGTTTATCTGGCGGACTTTTGATGACTCCAGCGGAGGAGCAGTGTCAGACACATGGACACAGCTGGGATGTCAAAGGTTCCAGTGTTGTGCCACTGGGATTACTTTGCCCAGACAGACCATTACTCTTCCTCTCTAGCTCTGACCTCTGCTCTTTAGAAGTCATTGGTGTATTTATGGTGTGTCTTCCAACTAGACTCTCGGGAAAGTCTTGCATTGAGAACCCTCGTGGCTGTATGATCATTTCCCCAAGTGTAAATGTCATCTCTCCTCTGGAATGTCCTTTGACTTTTCAAGCATAATTAATAACTTTCTCCTCTGGAGTCCCATAATACTTTCCATGTGACTTAGTTATTGCAGTTAACAGAATTGGTTTGTAATTGCTTGAGTGTAAGTCCCAACAAAGCACGTTTGGTAAGTGTTGGCTCCCAGAGCTTTATCCAAACAGGCCTGATTTACAACAGGATTCCATTCTCTCACACTGTGTTGTGTCCCTCAGTACCCACACTCCTTCCCATCTCTTCTTCGCTTCACCCCACCACCCTTCAAGGTTATTATAAAAGAATTAGGATCAAATACAGTTGCCCCTTTAACAACGCAGGTTCGAACTGCGTGAGTCCACTTATATGTAGATGTTTTTCAATATATACACACAGTACTGTAAATGTATTTTCTCTTCCTTATGATTTTCTTACTAACATTTTCTTTTCTCTGGCTTAATTGTAAGAATACATTATATAATACATTTAATATACAAAATATATGTTAATCCACTGCTTATGTTATATTTGTAAGGCTTCCGGTCAACAGTGGGCTATTAGTAGTTAAGTTTTGGGGGAGTCAAAAGTTACATGTGTAACTTTTAACCTTAAACTCCTGTGTCGTTCAAGGGTCAACTGTAATTAATTCAACTAAGTTTTTTTTTTTGTTTGTTTTGGACAGAGCATGTGTCAAAATATATTTGTAGCCAAAGTAATTTCTTGAATTCATACACTAAAAGTAACATATTCTGCTCTAAAAAAAAAATCTTAAACTGCATCATGTTCTCCAGTTTAGGTTCCTTTTCTCTATCAGCCGAAGATAATTAAAGCATTTTGAGCGCAGTGGCAGACAGAGCTTCTGAAACCCCCCAGCAGCTGATGCAGGATGTATCATGTCGGCTGCCCTTTAAGTTACCATGGTTATTGAAACCTCTGTTCAAAAACTTCTGACAGAACTTGGAGACTCCAGAGGTCCCTAGACTGGCTTGCGGAACAGTACAGTAGCCTGACATCAGGTGGGATGCAAGTATTTCAGTTTGGGATTGCAACCAAAAACGTCCTGGAGTCTCTCATTGTAGAAAGGTTAAAAAAAGCTAACGCACTGATTCCCCGGGGGGATGCCCTGTGTACGTAGCTCTTAGGACCTCCAGTTCTTCGTTTTTGTTTTCCCTTGTTCTTGGAGGCCAGACCTGCCTGTGTGGCCTTCCCTATATTCTACCCACTAACGTGACATGGGGGGCGTGTGTTGACTCTGTTACTGACTTGTGATGGTCTGTCTTTCAGAACCGGAGGCAGGAGAGGTGTCCCCTCCAGTCGGTGCTGGTGTCAACAGCAACAGCTGGACCTTTAAGTACGGACCAGGCAACCCCAAACAACCTGGTCCCGGTGAGTTGCCAGACAAATTCATTATCCCAGGATCTCCTGCAATCATCTCCATCCGGCAGGAGCCCACGAACAGCCAAATTGACAAAAGTGACTTCATAACCTTCGGCAAAAAGGAGGAGACCAAGAAAAAGAAGAAAAAGAAGAAGGGTAACAAGACCCAGGAGAAAAAAGAGAAAGGGAACAGCACGACTGACAACAGTGACCAGTGAGGTCCTGTAATGGAAAACAAGCCACTTAGCCAGTTTTTGTACTAATGGCAACTCTCTCCCTTGTAGCAACTCCCTACCTACTCCTTTCTCCTGTCCACACGAGCCCTCTCTTAGAGACCTCAGAAATCTGCAGCAAGTGCCCTGTGTCTGTCTAGATCACATTTAGCAGGTTTTGTCTTAAAAGCTTTACTAAGTCTGGTGTTAACTCTTTCTCTCCGCTCTGGCTTGTTTGCAGAACCTAAAAAGCAGACCCAAGTTTCCTTTCTCCTCCGCCGCAAAGGAGAGGCTTTCCAGCCCCGCCCGTGAGAGGTTGGACTCTCTGCCCTGTGCTCCGGGGATCCTGTCTTGATGACACTTGCAGGGCAGGTTGAAAGCTTTTGAGATTGAGCAGCTTGGGTAATCTGGCCACTGGGTATCTGTGACCACCGGGGATATGTGAGTGCCAGACAGTGGCCAGTGGCCAGGGCGGGCTGGTTAGGCCAGGCGGTGCAGGGAGCGCTGGGAACAAAGGCAGACAAGCAGCGGGAGTCCTGTCTGGAGGGGAACTGAGAAACTTAACAGGGACCAGACTTTTTAAATCTTACAACTCAAGAGGTGGTGGCCACCCTCAATCAGACAAAACTGCCCTCACCAACAAGGCTTTAGCAGTCCCTAACGTCTGTTGGCTGTGTCTACAAGCCGGTAGTTCAGAGTTTAGCAAGGGGCCAGCCAGGGCAACAGAAGCAGATCTGATGTGTTTCCTGTATATGTCCTTGTGCTCACTTTATGAAACATTCTTTTGCACACAATGTTTATGAAAAGGCCAGATCCTTTTCCCACAACACATATGCAAAAGCAAAAGAAGAAAAATAAAGAAAACCCCAACACCTCACTTTAAGCTGTTTGTTGTTTGAGAGATTTATTTAAAAAAGAGAAAATCTATAACTACAAATCTTTAAAGAGAACTATGATGAAGATGATTCCCCTAAACTCTCCTGAAAAGCGAGTTGAGTCTACAGCCATTTAAATGATCATTGCTGCTACAGAAGTGCTTTAAGAGAATTGCCTGAAACATCTGTATTATACCGGCCACCTGCCAATCACAGCTTTACTCTTTCAGGTCACTCTGGGGCTGCCTCTTGCATGTATTAACTACTAAATAAAAGGATCTTTCTCTCTCTCTTTTCTAAGAAACAATTATGTGCACTTTGTATACACAACCTTCTCTAGCCAACACTATCACGACCCAGAAATCGAAGAAAAATGTTGTTTTCTCATACACACAGTGAGCAGACTTTGCAATCCTCTAATTCTGTGATTTGTCTTGGTGTGCTAGCCTACACCTTTTCCCTGGTTTCGTTTACCTTTTCTATAACACTCTGAATTGCTACTCTTGCTAACACATATGATGTTACCCGAGATCAATCTCCCATATGTATGCTGTATGCTATTATAAGACTCCCGAAATATACTTACTCCGTGCTTGTGTATGTGAATGTTAATGCAACTATTACCTAGAGTGAACTTTAAGCTTTATTGTTGAATGTAATTCCATTATCTTTTCTTTTGTACACCTGTGAAAAAGTGGAGTAGTGTTTTCTTTAAGTATTGTTAATCAGCTTTTGTGTATGTAAGACACAGTAAAATTTATTTCTTAAATCAAGATACTGGTGATTCAAGGAATTTTATTTATGGTCAGCCAAGAGCTGTCTCTTGCCAAGACTCCTGCTGGCAAGGGAATGAATAAAGCTGTTTTTTTCTAGTAACAACTCTGGAATGAATACTGAAGATGCTCCCCGAGGGCGCAAGCACAAAATTTACCAATCTGACCTCTTGCACGTTGCAGAATGCTCTGAAATTCTAATGCTGTCTGGAATATCAGCTCAGAGACAACAATAAAATTTACTGTCACCTTAAGCAAGACATTTTAATTTTGTTAAAATGTACAATTTAGAAGTTTGAGTAATTATATTTTAAAAGTTAACATAAAAGAGGTAGGAGTCTTTTAAAACAAAGCAGTAAATCTCCAAAAAAAAACCTGTTTTGTCTACTTTTAGCTTCATTCTCCCATATTTTGAAGGGTGTGTAACTTCAGCTCTGCAGGATCGCATGGGGTAAAACTTGTTGCCAGCACATCTGAACCATTGCGACGTTGTAGGTTGTGATCATTTTGCCCCATTGAAACCCATGTATCTGACCTTACGTGCCTTTTGATAACTAGGAGAATCGGGCTAATTTATTAATGGTGATAATTATAATGTATCTGTACAGCACTTTAGCACTTTTTCCCTTTGCGAAGTGCTTTCCAATCCATGTTAGTTACTAGTTATTACAGCTGTAAGGATAAAACACGTCATGTGGATTCATTTTTAATTGGTGCTATTGGTATTTCCTTTGTTATTGCTAATAAATGGAAAATGGTGGTATGAAAGAAATGGTGGTCATTTCTAAGAGTAGGAGAAAAAAAGAAGACTCATTATCCTTAGCTGCTATTTTGGAAGAAAGTTGCAGCTTGAAATCTACTGTAGCACTCCTTGGTTATCTATCTCCCTGGCTTTTATGTTCATTACTAGGGCACAACACCAGTGGAATCAAAAATCAAACACCACAGTATTACTCAAATGGGCAGCCAGGAGGTTTCTGGGTTAGTTTCCAGTACACTGTCTCAGTCTTCTCTTAATAAGAATGGCAACAAGCCAGTTTTTGTCATTAAAGCTCTCCAGGCATCTTGTTCATTATTTTGCTAGCCCTTGCACCTCTCTGCAATTGGGAAGTCAAATAATGCCCCCAAGGAATGAACCTTTAATTGAGGACAGTGTATGTGCCAGCCACTGTGATAGGTACATTCAGTTCATGGTACATGTGCTGTAGCAAATAGACTTTCTTTTCTTTCTGCAGTTAAATGTTCATGAACATAGGCTTTTGATGCAGCAATTCTCAACCAGAAGCAGTTTTGCCTCTCTGGGAAAAACATCTGGAGACAGTTGTGTATTTTGGTACTTGGCTGAGAGTTGCATCTGGTGGGTAGAGGCCAGGGATGCTGTTGAACACCTTACAATGCACAGGACAGCCCCCCATGACAACAAAAATTCCAGCTCAGAATGTCAGTACCAAAACAGGAGCCTTGAGGTATATTGATCATATAATTTGCTGTTGAGTCTATTTAATATTTGCGTCAGGATACAGGTAAACTGGGACTATTCCAAGCAAACTGGGATGTATGGTGACTCTACTTAGAGAAAAAAACCACTACAGCTCCGCTGCTTACTAGCTGGGGAACCCTGGGCAAGACACTACTCTCAGTTTTTCAGCCTCAATTTAACCATCTATAACATAAGAATAATTATGGTATTTGTAGAGAAGATTTAGAGATAATCTCAAAAAGGTTTTAGGTGTCTGCCACACCATAGTGCTCAATAAATAGTTATTACTATTATTATTAATCATTTTCTTTCCTCTTCTTACTCCTTTTTCACAGATTTAGTTATTACTCAGGACACTTTCTCTACAGACTAAAATGTGAATAAGGATGGTAAAACAAATCAGCATAGACTTTGCAAGAAAAATATTTTTTACCCCTCCACTTTTTTGCTCACCACTGAAGGAAAAGAAGTCAAATCAGTTTCATAACTCTTTACATATTTCTATTATAAATAATGATCAGGTCTCTGAAGTAAGTAATCAAGTGACCAGTTTTTTTTTATAGCTCTTGCATGTTAATAATCAGTGATCTGAATTCAAGCCAGGGACCAAAGGATTCTGCTTGTTCAAATAAATAAATTTCATGTAAGCCCAAGTACATCAGCTTGAGAGAGAAAGAGGAGTCACCTCCAACGATTTCTTTTGGCAGATGGGCAAAATATCAAAAAATCCACAGACCTGCTGACTGTTGTACAGCTAATCAAGAACAACCCAAGGTCCCATTTTGTTTAAGGGTCAGGCTAGTTGGCATGGAGATCACATATACAAAGGGCAGGGTTCACTCTTAGAAGACTTGCAATTCATCTCATTTTAAAGGGTGAAGTTCCCCATTGGGTGTTCAGAGCCTTCCCTGACTGTTGGTTTTCAGGCTCCTAGCTAAGATTCTGAGTTTCAGGATCTCATGTTAATGCAGTTTATGTTTTGTAAATTCAAGACTCAATCCTAAAGCACAAATATAATTGACCAAACACTAATGGAATTCTAGAGTTAAATCTAGATGTTTAAAACCACCAAAACATCAAGGAGTACTCTAAACACACACACCAAACCACAGACTTATTTCCCTAGTACTTGGAAGTCCCAAGAGCTTCCCCCCAAAATAGCAAGTTGGCCACTCGACCCTATTTCATCACCTTTTCATGTGCTTCCTGTCCTTGTAGAAGAAGCTGATCACATAGTTTCTCCTAGAATTAGCTTGGCTGTTGGCTGGCAGGACATATAACTTGCTATCTGAGAAATCCCTTCTGGTTTTATGCATGCTCGCGCGTGTGCACACCCACACTTTTATTATAATTAGAAGGGGGGTTTTAGTAAACAAGCCTGGTGCTGTTCTCCCTTTGAAACTGTTTAGGAGTGGTATAGCAACCTTGTCAGAACTAGCTAGGTAACATGTTTGTTGGTTCCCATTTTGTCTTGGGGTTGATCTGTGGGGAAATGCCTGCTGAAATATTAAATCTTAAAAGTCTTTTGCCTAAAAAAAACACACACAAAAAACCTGTGAGTTTGTCTGTGAGCTTAACCTCCTGTGAGAGAGATGCTGGTAACTTTAGTTCCGTAGTATGGAGTCTAGTCTGCATAAGCAAATGAGGGAGCTTGGGTGGTGAAAAATACAAAGCCCAGCAATAGTTAGCTTATGCACTTACCACATGGCTTGGGCATCATCAACCCACACAGCTCGTGAACCATTCAGACAAGCGCTCAGCCAGTATCTGGTCTTGGAGCAAAAAATAAATCAAAAAATAAAAATAAAAATAAATTGTCAACTGAGGCATAAACATACAGGAGACTGATGAAAGAGTTTCCATTTTTAAGCTTTTTTACTAGCCTAACTTAAAATCTGTGACACTGAATTTTTATTATAAAAGTAATACATGTTCTTTCTTATGAATCAAAGAATTCAGAGGCATATAAAGAAAAATTAATCTGATCATTAGCCTCTTTCAATTCTCCCTCACAAAGGTATTCAGTGTTAACACATTCAGCTGTGTTTTTCCACTTTCCTCTCTCTCACCCTCCTCCCCAACCACCCCCCCCTCGCCCCCCCCCCCCCCCGCCCCCCGCCCACCTATTACAATTAGGATGACTTCAGTCAATGAGCCCGGTGCTATTCTCCCTTTGAGGTTGTGCCTATTGTCATAACCAGTTTAAAAAAATGTAGAGATTAAACATATCTCATATGTCTATATTACATTTATATCTCACATATATATATAACACGGAAGTTTAATTGCTTTTTTAAAAAAACAAAAACAAGATAATACCATGCTGAAGTTTTTTTTTAAAAAACTTACAATAACATGGAGACTTCTCCAGGTCAATTCTAAGTCATTCTTTTTGGTGTAGGGGACGATGCTCCAACCAACTGTCCAAGTCATTCTTTTTAATTCCTGTACAATTCCACATAATGGCCAGATCATAATGTCATAATGCATTCAGCTTTTCCTTTATTAATGGACAACTGGGTTACATCCAGATTTTTGCTGCTAGAAAAAAAAGTAGCACTTGTGTGCAATGGCAAATTCAGTACCTGAGCTTTATAAATCCAGGGCTAGGTATATCCCAAACAGGAAATTTGGAAGGCCTTTGTGAACTTTATGTGTAAAAGATAGTACTAGTTTTACTTTCTGTAGCATACTTTCCCCACATAAATATAAATATAAATATTTTAAATTATTTACATATATTCCATAACATGGTTATGACAGAATTTATTTAACCAGTCCCTGTTAATAAATATTAAAGGCTATTCAAAATTTTACTACTGAAAACAGTGCTACAATGAACACTTTTCTTAAAAAGGAAGACACATTTGGCATATTAGTCCAATATTCCTTCAGGATAGTGCAAAATAGTGGAATTACTAAGTAGAAGTATATGCACATTAAACTTTTTTTATACGTATTACAAAATTGGCCCCTGAAAATGCAGTATACTCCTACCAACAGTTTATTTCTACACTTTGCCTAACAATGGATGTTATCAGCCATTCTCATCTTTGTAAATATGATAAGCAAAGCATTGTGGTTTATTTTATTTTTTTAAGACTGTATTTTTTTAGAGAGAGGAGAAGGGAGGGAGAGAAACATGGATGTGTGAGAGAAACATGGATTGGTTGCCTCTTGCATGCCCCTAATCCAGGACGTGGCCCGCAACCCCAGCATGTGCCCTGACTAGGAATCAAACAGGCAACGCTTTGCGTTGTGAGATGACACCCAACCCACACCAGTCAGGGCCATAGAATTGTGGTTTAATTTGTATTTCTTTACGTATCATAAATTGCACAATTTTTCCATCTCTTCTGTTAGCAGATTACACTGTTGTAGTGTAAACCCTGACAGTTGGCTTTTCTTTTTGTAATGCAAGTGCCTGATGTAAGCTCTGAATGGCAAGACAGCCACTTCAGAGGTGGCTGGCTCAATAAACACATTGTCAGCCGCTGGACGAGATGAAGAGCCAGGCCACGGCCCTCCAGCCCTCCCAGCCCCAGGCTCCTTTGTTTCACAAATCTTGCTTGATTTCCATAGCTGACCTTTTGGCCCGATTGCTTTTTCTCTTCTTGCACTTTAAATCACCCGTAAAGAGTGAGCTCACAAAACCCTAGGCCCTCACCGGCCACCTCAATAAAAGCAGAACCGCAGGCCTGTTCTCTCACGCTTGTTCTCTCTCTACATGCAACCTCGACGTGTGGCCCCATGTGTACTGTGTAATTTTTAGGATCTGTAAATAATACTTGCCCCCTTCCAAAGTTTCCTGATGGTTATTGCTGAGGGCATCTCGCTATTATAAGAACCATAAGGATGGGTCCTTCCACAACACTGGTTATTGCCAGGCTGAGACTGGCATAAAACAGGTGTCAACTATTTACCAGAATACAAGATGCCTTTAAGTATCCGAGCAACAAACTTGGCTTTAAAACAGTGTGAAAAATTGATGGTGTTATTTGGCTCAGTAGATAGGTTACAGTGTGTGATCTCAGAATCAATGTTCAGCCCGTATATTTGTGCAATGGATAATTACTATAATAAGTGCAGACTTGACATTTCACTGGAAGGAACATAGTACATTAAGCCTGTGTCCCAAAGGGCTTGCTGGATCAGGAGATCATAAGCCATCCAGTGTAGTGGGCCAATTGCTTTGCTTCTAGAGCTGTACCCTTCAGTCTTCATAGTGACTAGAGACCAAACTAGAGAATGCAAGATTCTGTCTTCCATTTTCCCGAAAAGGAGCCCATATGTCATGCTTCAGAAGTCTCACTAACTCCCCAAGTAGCAGACCTGAGTCTTAGGTTTATTGAAAGGGTTGGTAATGTGTGTTAACAATAACAACAAAGTGAATTTTGACACTAATGTCTAATTATACACCAGGAAAGATAAGTGATTTTTAAAAAATTAATATCTGTAAAGATCTCAGAACAGAGTCAGGAACAGAGGAAGCACTTAATAAATATGAGCCATTTTTAAAAAGTTGACAACAGGGCACCTGAGCCCATTTTGAATGACTGGAAATTGATTTCTATTTCTTTCTCTTCCTTTCTTTCCTTTTCCTCCCAGCTCTCTAATTCATCCTCTTTCCCATGTGCTTTCCCTTCTCCCTGATTCTTTTTTACTTCTCCTCACCATTTTTTCCCTCCTCCTTATCTTTCCTCTGCTCTTCTTCCTCCTTCCCATCCTACCTTTATCAAACCCTAATCTTACCATCTCCAAAGAGAGTCAGGCTATGGTTAAAACTCTCAATAACAACTTAGAATATCAACCCACTGCAAAAAAATCATTTACATGAAGTCAATCTACAGCATGCTTAATTGGGTTAATTTATTTTTCCAATTCAATGCATTTCCTATGGAATATGCTGAGTGTACTCTTCTCATATTTGTATGCTTTAGTTGTAAGTTAAGTAGATTTTCCACCTTACATTTCAAGGGTTTCTACTGGATGCTTTCAAAGAACTTTTTTAATTTCAAGAAAACATGCATATTGTAGGCTACTAGACAGAAAAGGAAAAGTGTCCATAAAAAAGTTCGTCACAGAGATTCCCTTCTAATTAAGAAAACAAAAATCACATAATTTTGTATTTCGTTTTCACTTCATTCCCTCACTCTTTGCGTGCCTGTAGAGTAAGTGAGAAAGCAGGGTTTAAGACAAGGAAACTTGGAGGTATAGATGGGCTGAACGCAGGCCAAAAGAAAAAAAAAAAAAAGGTTTTCACCCATACCATACAATAAAATGTAAATATCATTTGGATTAAAGGGTTAAATATAAATTAAACCATAAAAAATTAGAGTAAAATAAAAATGTATGTCTATTAAGCAAGCACCTGTGGGGAGAAGAAGCTTCTAAGCTTAAAGGCAATATATTGAAGCACAAAAAAAATAGAATAGATTTGATTATACACATTTATTTTATGTCTTTAAGTTAAAAGGCAAATAGGTTGCTGAAAATATTAATAGAAAATATCATAAAGAATATTTTTTATTGTTGAAAGAAATTATACAAATTGATAAAAATGTTCATGCTCTAAGAGGCACAAGCAGACCAGAGAATTTTAAATATATTTTGGAAGATGTTCAACTGTTCAACCTCATTAATAATCAAAGGTAAAAAAAAAATAAAACAATTAGATACCATTTGTCACCTATTAAGTTATTAAATTTTTAAAAAAATCATAATTTCCGATCCTTACAGAAGTGTGAGATGACACTTCTTCACTCCTCCTTCCACTCTGGGGGAACTCCAAGGACTGGATCCTTCCAGCCTCTACCCGATCCTTCACTCCTTAGGGATGTCTATTACATGTGTTTACTTTTCTGAATTTAGAAACTGTACCAAAATTTCAAATACATAAATTCGAATGAATAGTGCAATGAACCCTCATGTTGCCATGATTTAGCTTTGAACAATTATCATCGTTTTGCCAATATTGTTTTATTAATCTCCTTACTTCTCCCGCCTGGAGTGTTAAATCAAATCCCAGATATTTATTATTTCACTTGTAAACAGTAACAGCAAATAGCAAAAAGGAAATAAACACTCAAAAGAGTTAAATTGGAAGAATCACATGAAACCTAACATATTAAAACATTTATAAGAAATATGAAAATTATAGATATTTAATAGTCCCTTAGAGACACACAGGTTAAAAATGAATTCGTGATCTGCCTAGACATGGGAAAAATACACTTTTAAAAAGATGCAAAATTATTCATAAAACATTAAATAAACCCAGTCCAACCTGTATGATCTACATACACAAGAACAGTGGTTGCTAACCCTGGCTAAACCTAGGTAGAATTGCCAGATTTAGCAAACAAAAGTCTAGGACAGCCAGTTAAATTTGAATTTCAGATAAATAGAAAAAGCTTTTTAGAATAAGCATGTCTCATGCAATATGTCCATGCACTAGTTGGAACATATTTCCACTAAAATATTATTATTTGTTTTATCTGTATTATTTGTTTATCTGATAATGCCCAGGCTCAACCACAGGAAAATGAAGCAGAACCTTTGGGGTTGTGATCTGGGTGTTCATATTTTAAAAAATTCCCCAGATCAGAATCACCCAACTCACAGTAAGGATGAAGAATTAGTGCTTTAGGAAATGCTAATTTTAGCTGAATAATGAGGTAAATGGTCATCAGAACCGACTTTAGGTGATAGGGTATCAGGTGAGCTAGATCCCCATCACCGCCTTAGCATGCTGCTTACAAAAACACCGTCCATCCCTCTTGGTGCATCGCGTCCTTCTCAGAACCTAATTCATTTGAAGACCTTCCTTACAGGGTCCTGCTTTGAATCTGGCATCCGCCTCGGTCTGTCCTCTTTGCATAAGTGAGGTCCCTCCCAAGAGGAGCAGTTCGCATTTCTTGCCTGGCAGCCAAGGCCTGCAACGGAAGATGTGAACATTCTCTCCACCTTGGGGGCTGAAGCAGCATGGTCTCGAGCCAGCAGTGGCGCAGACATCCCTTTGGACACTTTGGGACACTTATTTTTCACTGGCATGGATGGAGAAACCGTAAGTAAGTTGGTGACTTGTAATTGTCAGGGGCATAACCAGAGGCATAGCTCAGATATCCTACCTCCTACATAATTAAGTTGATTTAAGAAAAGGTGCCGTGGCCAAAGTCTCCGAAATTGCTTAGTGCAGCTCAGAAAAAAACAGACCAGACTTAACATTTGCAGACTTTTTCCAAAACAAAATGTCACCTGAAAACACTTCTTTCTCCTTCTCTGCAGCTGAGGTGCTATCTGCCTCCTCATCAGCTCCCAATGACCAGGGTGGCAGAGAAGAATGGGCTGTTATTTGATGCCAAATTGGATCTGCAGAGATTCAGTGAACTAAGACTAGAGAGTTATTACAGTGACTCAGTCTGTGTGTGTCTATTTGTGATTTTCAGCAACGATAGCAAGCAAGACTTCCTTTTAATTTCCTTTTAAATATTAGGATGTTTCAAAATGTCCAGTTACTCATTAGGCCGCTGTCTTTCTGATCTTGGTGATAGAAAGTAGCCAACTTTTAAACTTAAAAAATTTCATCTGGGAAGCTCTAAACTTTCCATATTTCAAGAGCACCCTTCCGGGCCATAGGGAAAACATGAGTGCTCTTCAGCTCGGTGCTACTTTTTAGGCATCCTTGTTGTCCTTTGGTTGTCACAGGCCATTGTCCTGTCTGAGAACTGGCAGCATTGACAGACAACTCTCATTTCAGTGCTCTGATCTCCTGAGAAGCATGGCCTTTAGGGTGGATTAATCTTCAAAGTGGGTCGAGAGCCAGAACCCCAGTTCCCCCTGCTCTGGATAATATTCAAAGCAGCAGAAAGAAACCCTCATGCCAGACGGCAGCTGATGCTTATCTCTGGCCTCCAAACCTACACTGGCAGGGGTCAAAGGGGATTTCTCTGTTACTCTGTGCCTAAAGGAAGCCCTCTGTTTTAGCTAAATGAAAGCCTCATAATTCTGAATGCTCCTAACACGTTCCCCACCCCTCGCCCCCAAGTCATAGCCTTACCAACATTATCTGCCACTGGCACTAGCAGAATTAACGTTACAGGTTATGTCAGTTTCCAAAAGCTCAGAACTGCCCCATTAGCTCTTTTGCCCCAGAGAGTAACTCCATGTTGTTCTGTGAATTTCTTTTTCTTGTGTTATTTCCACTGTCTTCAACTCCTGAAACCCTTCCACTGTGCTCTCTGGTCAGTCAGCGAAATCCTTTATATACTCAGTCTCTTTCCTGAAAACTCACCTTCTGTATTAAGAAGTGTCTTCTCCTTATTTTTCTTAAAACGCGGCTGTGGTTTTTCCTTAGCATTACTGTTACTGGGCTTAGAAAGAAGAAATCCTCTTTCTTGCTCCTCACTACTGCTCCCAGAATACCCCACTTCTCTTCTGCCTCACGACGTTCAGCTTAGAATCTCCTGTCCGCACATTTTACCACCCACTGCTTTGTGGCTGTAACCTACTGGCCCCATGTCACTCATCCTCATTTTCTGAAGATTTTAACTGCTAGTTCTTCAGCTGGGTGATATTAATATACATACAGATATTTCCCTAGTAGTCTAATCTCTCCGTTCCTTGACCTTCTCCATTCCAATTAGCCAATACTCTACCCACCTCAGCCACTTATTCCCACTTAAGTCAGGTATAGACTTCAAGTTATCAACAGCTGCGACACTTCTCTAATATCAATTTCAAGCATCAGATCATCTGTCTTCCCTCTTCAATTTGAAAGTAAGTTTTAAAAATCATGACACATCACTGCTAAATAAAGCAGCATGCATCTCTTAAATATAAGGACAATCTCCTACATAATCATGATGATATTTTCATACATAGGGAAGTTAATATTATTTCAATGATTCTACATTATATATAGTCCATATTCAAATTTCATCAATTGTCCCCCAAATGTATACTTTTCTCCTCATTCATGATCCAATTGTGTTTCACTCATTGCATTTACTTATTATTGATGTTCAGTCTCTTTCAAGTTAGAATATTCTCCTACCTTATCTATTTTTCATATAAGTGACTGGAAAAAAAAACAAACCCACAAAACTCCTGGCTAGTTATCCTGTAGAATGTTCCACATTCTGGTATAGTCTAATTCTGTCCTCTCATGCTTAGACTGAGGTTAAACATTTTTGGCAAAAATACTATATATTTGTATATATAGTACCCCTGTTTTTATTGCCTCTTATCAGGAAGTATATAGTATCAGGTTGTTTCATTATTGGTGATGGTAAATTTAGTTAGTTAAGACAATGACTGCTCCATCTCTCCTTTGTAGAGATACTGGATCTTTTCACCTTGAAATTAGTAGGTAATTTGTGGGATGATACTTTGAGGACTTGTGGTTATTTTGCTCTCTAAATAATTTCACCTAATGGCTTTAACATCTGCTTATTTTATTCATTGATAATGTCTACTATGTGGGGAGTTACCAAATGTAAATTTTCTAATTGTATCATTCCTTCTTCATTTGCTAGCTATTTCTTTTTCTGGACAGAGGACTTTCCCCTATTCCCGCTCTCCCTCTCTTTTGAGCACGAATGTGGAAAAACAGACTTATTTTTATTCAAGGTGTTATAATACATTACCATCATTATTATTTTTAGTGTTCAGCATCTCTTCAGTTTGTCTGGTGATAGCCCTTTCAAGCAAGCTCTGTGTCTTCCCCATTCTTTGAGAATTCCTTGCTTTCTAAAAATATAATGCTTCAATCTTATTTTATATTTTTCTTGCCCCAGATTGGAAGCAGGTCTTTCTCTAGGGACTTCTGGTCTCTTGTAGTGGGAGATAGTATTTAGAAACCCAAATCTAGGTGATATATATGTTTATTGCTACTAAGTATCCGTGTTTCTGGGCTCTATTAGTGGACTTGCATTCATGAGTTTATCCTAATATTTCCAATTAAAATCCAGTGTCACACGGTTCTTATAGTTCCCTTCTCCTTCTGTGAAAACCCTGGTTCCAAACAGCACTTACATATTTACTCATTTTTTTCTATCTTACAATATACACAAAATAGCTTCAGAATGATATTATCAATACTACTGGCAACAACAAACCTACTTAGTAAATGTTCTATTCTCTCTGGAGCCCACTCTAATCATGCTTTCTCCATGACTGTTTCACTAAAATGTTCTTTCTCGTTCTCACTTCCCCTCTTGACCTTTCTGCAACACTGACCACAGTTAATCCCCTCTTCCTCCTTGAAACGCTTTCTTTACATGGGTTTTACACATTACTGGTTTTTCTCCTGTATCACTTGATTAGTTCCTGTATCTCCTTGGTTAGTTCCTCATCATCACCACAACCTCTTAATGCTGAAGGGCTCCAGGGTTCGGTTCTTACACCTCTTATGTCTTTTGTCTTCTCTCATGCATTCCTCATACGGTCCCATGGATTTGTAAACCATTATTCACTGACTGCTTCCCAATTTTATCTTAAGTTCCATTATCTTTCTTATACTCCAGACTTATATATCCACTTGGCTACTCCACATTTCTTTAAAAATAATCTTTATTGTATTTTTTTCCATTACCTTTTAGTCCCCTTTTGCCCCCCGCCCCCTAATAATCACCACACGGTTGTCCATGTTCATGAATCCGTTTTTTCTTTTTGCCCCACCCCTCTATCCCCTAACCCCCCTCCACTAGCTGTCAGCCTGCTCTCCATCTATGAGTCAGTCTGTCTCCCTTTTCCTTGTTCACTTTAACATTTCTCTATTGCTGTCTAATAGGCATATCAAATTTAACATTTCCAAGTGCAAATTCTCGATCTTTCTGCCCCAGATCTCCTTTTCCCTGTGCCAATTAACAGCAACTCACCCTTCCAGTTGCTCAGGCCAAATTCCAGAGTTATCATTTCTCTCTCTCTCGCGCTCTCTCTCTCATCTAATTCATCAGCAAATCCTATTATCTTGAATCCTCAAAATTTACTCAGAATCCAAACAATTTTATTTACAACCACTTTTACAACTCTGCTCCAATATATCACAATCTTTCACATGTCATTACAATAGCTTCCAAGTGGTCTCCACGCCTTTTCTCCTGCCCTCTTATTCAGTCTATCCTCAACACGACAGTCCTAATTATTAGTTTGAAACATTTGTACATTTTGATCATTCATCTAACGTCTTTCCATCTCTCCCAAGTAAAAGCCAAAGACATAATTATGAGCTACAAGGCACTACACGAGCTACTCCTTTCTAGCTTCTTATATCCTATTATTCTTCCTCTGACTTTGATACAGCTACCCTGCTCACTTTATATAGAATGTACTCACATATCCACATGTCTTGCTTCTTCATTTTGTTCTGGTTTTTATGCAGATTTTACCTTTCCTGTGTAGCCTTCCCCTTTATTGTACTCCCTATCCTCCTTCCCTATTTTATTTTCCTTTATAGAGCTGCCCACCATCTAATATATTATTTATTTTGTTTATTTTCCTCTTTTCCCATCTCATTCCCAAGAATATAAACTCTATGAAGGCAGGCTTTTTGTTGCCACTCAGCTTTTTAACTATGTTTGGTGCCAGAGAACTATTTTCTGAAAGGAAGAGATGTTATCTTTATTTTCAGCGATAGCCCTCTGCCATTGCCGTGGGGTGTATTGGCTAAGCTCACTTGGCCTACATGCGTTTTAACATAAGATATTTCTATCTTTCAAATCTTTGGGAAAATACTCTCAAATCTCCAGTTGAAGACTTCTATGTTGATAAAGTAACTGTTATCAATTTCTATCAAACAGTTCTGTGGTTAATAAAAGAGATAAATGATTTTTCATCTATTGTAAAATCAGTTAAGCATTCCTGGAAAGGAAAATCTGGTTAATTAAAGATTATCATTAGCAAGTAACCATACCTACATACCATTTACTAATTACCAGTATTCAAAGAATTAGAATAGTATACTACTAAAAATAGACCAACCAGAGGATGGTACAAAACATATTTGCAATAATTCAGGTTCATCTATACGCAAATAATGATTATTTTATGGAGTTGTGCATGGAATGTGGCCAATGCAGAGGTGTAAGAATGAGGGTTAGACATAGCCTCATTGATTATTTAACAATTATGATAATATAATATAATGTAAGCATCTAATCACCTATTTTCATTACTTTTCCACACCCGGTAATAATAAGGGATGGCTCATCATTATGTGTTATTTTGAGCTTATTAAAATTTATTGAAAATTTTATAAATTTTAAGAAATTATAAGGAATGAATTACATTTCTTTCAGTTTCAGGGTCAGAGCACATTAGAAATGAGGCATCATTTGATACATATTTATTAATAAGTTATTGTACTTATCATGGCTCTTATTATAGAATTGGGATAAAGAGAAGTGCTTAATATGTACAAGTATTCCCCAGGGCCTCATGAGAGTGGATTAATGAACAATTAGATTGGTTAGACAATCTTGGAAGAGTTAGAGAATAATACTTTAAAAATATTCCTATGATTACCTGGAAAAAATTAATGAAATATCTAGTGCTTATCTGTATTAACTATTATATATTAACTAACAGTGAATATTGATTACTGCATACAAATAAATATCTTTTACGGTTAAAAAATAAAATTTGATTATCCATACCATGGACAATTCAGATTATTCATATTTATCAATGTATTATCCATAATAACAAATAATTTTTAAGGTATTTTGAAAGTCTCTAAAAGTTATTGAGGCAGGTCACCCTAAAGAGAGAAAAATAACAATAAAATTTATTTCCTTTTTCACAGTGTTCTCCACATGCGTTCTCCTTCCATTCTTTCAATGCCTCTAACTCTGTGCTGTGCTTTTCTCTATTGCTAGGTTCACTGTTCCCTTCCTGGATAACTCCTCATCTTTCAGAACCCGGCCTTTCCTAACCTTTCAACCCCTACCCCACCTGCTGCACTGAGTTATTCTAGCACCCTCTATCCTTCGTATGGGGGTCTGTAACACACTTATTGTAACAATCTGATTGCCTACATTGCCTGTAGGATCCAAGCTTTGTGAGGCTGGAACGGTGCCCACCTCACTCAACGTCGCATTTCCTGACCCGAGGGTGGGCCAAGCACGTTGAAGGCACTTAATAATATTTTGTACTGAATGTCTATATTGCTGATTGAATGTTAAGTAAAATGAAACAATTTTTGGAAGAGAAGTCCCTCAATTTAACACTTCTGTGAAAAAGAGCTGGCACAGGTTATTTGGTGATCACATTTTAAAACTTCTTTGCTGGGCCCAGGTGAAGGACTTAAGAGCTCTGTGGAGGTCTTGGAAAATGCTTTGAAAGCCATTGGGTTTGATAAAATAGGAAATTCAACAAAAGACCTTCCTCTTTCCCTCTCAAGTTTCATCTTCCTGAACTCTCAGCAGTCTTTCCTTCTACATTTTTGACACGGTTTCTTCCCATGACTTTCAGGGCACATTCTCTGCCACATTTCCTCCCACCACGCTGACTGCTCCCCCGCAGTCCTTGTCGCTGGCTGCTCCCCGTTCTGTAGACCTCTAAATGTTGAAGCGCCCTAGGATTGGTCACCTTCTCTGTCTTCGCTAATTCCCTAGTGGATCACATTTAATGTCATTGCTTAGTTATGGTTTTTCTAATCTTTACCCTAAAATTCATATTTCTAGATGTGCTATCTCCCCTAAATCCTCAGATCCAAATAGTCAATTGCCCAATCAACATAACTTAGATATGTCACATGCATTTCAAATTTAACATGTTCAAAATTCCTGATCTTTCACATCCCCAAACTAACCCCAACTTTCCCCATATCAGTTTGGCACCACCAATCACCAAGTTACCCCCAACAAAACAAGGCCCATTCTCTCTTTCGTTATTTAACATTCTATTTCCAGATCCGTCATCAAATCATATAAACTTTATTTTCAAAATAAGTCCCAAATTCAACCATTTTTAATGAACTCCAGCACTATTATCCTAGTTCAAGCTGACATTATCTTGTCTGTATTAGTATAATGGCCTTCTAACTGGTTTCCCTTCTTCCACCCAGACAGCAACTAGATTTACCTTTTTATCACATGAATGGAATCTCCATTCAAAACCTTCTGTTTCTCGCTATCACCTTTCTTCTTTGTAACACCTGCCATGTCTCAGAATATTATGTAACTATTTGCAGGCTCTCTAAAGGCAGGGACTTTGTATTATTCATACTGCGTACTCGGAGCCTAGAGAGTGCCTAACGCTTAATAGATAGTCAATAAATATTTGCTGAACAAATGAATGAATCACCAAGAATTTAAAAAACTTTGGTATCCGATATTATAACCTGGTAAAACAGAGACAAACCATGATTGTCTGATGATATCTGTCTTTGTAGCTACATCCTAGTTCATACTTAGGGCCCCATGTACCATATTTTTTTCACATGACTGTAACAAAGAATCCCAACTCTTCATCAGAGATTATCTTTTTCTTCAGCAGCATGAGCCCTGTGAAAAGTTTTTTTCTAAGAGGATGTAAAACTTATAAACTATCTTTTTAAATACAAGAAAAAGATGAAGATACATATGTGATATACATGGGCCTTTATCTGTAGGCATGACTTCTTTTTTTTTTTACAGTGAGTTAGCATGATGGAGAGCTTGAAAAATCTATGCTATGATTCCTGCAGAAATTCCCCTTTTGCCAAGATATAATATATATTTTTATATGAGAGGGAAAGATAAAAACCAAACAGAGCTGTTAGGTATCAAAACATAGACTTAAACTCATAATCACTTATTTATGTCTCCCACAAATACTTATTGAACTCCACAGTGTGCCAGGCATTTATGGTGAGCACCAAGGGAACAGCAGAGACCACAACAGATAGGCTCTGTGCTCTTACAGAATTTGCGTTTGAGCTGGGGCAGTTAGTGAACAAGTAAATGAATATACAAAGTGATTAAGAATTGTGATTAGTGCTCTTAAGGAAATAAACATGATGCTGTGCTGGAACAAAAGAAGGGGACTCTGGTAGGGAGAATAATGCCCCTTTCAAAGATGTCCAGATTCCAGTCTCCAGAACTTGTGAATATGTTATATTACATAACAGTGGGGGATGGATGTTGCTATTTAGCTGACCTTGAGATCAGGAGATTTTCTTGGGTTATCTGGATTTATCACAAGGGTGGGAATAGAAGCTGGGGCTAGAGTGTCAGAGTCTGAGAGGGACCTGAAGATGCTGCCCTGCTGACTTGGAGGATGGAAGAAGGGGCCACAAGCCTGGAAGTGCAGGCAGCCTCTAAAAGCTGGGGAAAACAACAAAACAAAACAAAACAAAACAAGAAAATGGATCCTCTCTAAGAGCCTCCACAAGAAAAGAACTCCTGATGATACCTTCTTTGATTGTAGCCCAGTGAGACTCAGAAGTCTATGATAGCAAATCTGTGTTGTTTGAAGTCACTAAATTGGTGGTAATTTGTTACAACAGATACAAAAATAACACAGGGATATTAGATAGGAAAGTCCAAGAAAGCTTCTCTAAAGAGGTGACACTAATTTAAGAATTGAAGCATTAAAAGGAGCGTGTCATGAAAACAGTTGGTGATAATATATTCCAGGTAGAGAAAACAGCCTAAGGGCCCAGGATTGAAAAGAGATAGACAAAAGAAATAGTTGTAGGAACTGTTAAAAGATAACTCAAGTGCGGTGACTGAGAGAGAAAGTGGTTAATAACAGACTGGAAACTTAGGTAGGATTAGCTCATGCAGGGCCTTGTAGGCTATCTATATTGACAACTTTAGATTGTACTCTCCTTGTACTGGGAAGACATTGACTGGTTTGACACGAGTATGAAATAATCGGTCTTTTGTCTTTTTAAAAGAACGCTTTTTTATTGTTGTTAACATACTTAATATGAGCAAATCATAGTGTACAGCTCAACAGATTTTTAGAGAGTGGTTACCTGTGTAACCCACACCCAGATCAAAAAATAGAATATTGCCAACATCACTGAAGCCTCCCATCCACTTTCGTCTAGTTTTGGTCTCCACCAAAGGTAACCACTCTTCTGACTTTTATCATCTTTGTCTTTCCATTGAGCTTTATAGAAATAGAATCATGCAAAAATATTTTTGTATATGCTTTTTTCTGCTGAACGCTACATTATATTTGTGAGATTTATATACAATATATTATTGCACATAGTAATAGCTGTTAAAATTGTCATTGCTGTATATATTTCTATATATGGCAATAACAATATACTCATCCATTCTACTGTTGAGGTAATCTGAATGATTTTCAAGTTTGAGCTATAATAAACATTCTTGTACATGTCTTTTCATACATATAAGCATTTCTATTGGGTATACACTTAAGAAAGCAATTACTGTGTTCAATAAATTTCAATATATATTAAAATGTAGTTAATGCTGCCAGTTTTCCAGGGTGAGTGTACCAATTAATACTCCACCAGCAGTGTATGATAGTTGAAGTTTCCTCATCCTTTCCAACACTTGAAAATGTCAGCTTTTAATATTAATTAATTTATTCTCTTGCGTGGGTAAAGACATTTCACTGTGGTTTAAAATTAAATTTCTTAGATAATTAATGATGTTGAAAGACTTTTCATATGCTTATTGGTTATTTGGATATTCTCTTTTATTAAGTCCTTGTTCACTGGCTTAGTACTTTGGTTTTTGAAAGATGATTCTGGCCTCCATGGGGAGATTATATTAGCTGGTTTTAAGCATTTGCTTGGATCTTGGTGCAATGTACAGTAACTGAAGTTCTGTAAATGCATAGAAATTTTACTTTGCAAGGGCTCATGTACAGAAGGAATGCTACAGAAACACAGGTGTGTAACACAACACCATCAAAGTGCAATTTATATATAAGGTTAATCATGAAATTGTGACTCAAAAGTGCTTTCAGAAGCATGTTGATCTATCCTGTTAAGGCACTTTATTTTTGTTCTTCCCATTACCAACCTTACGAGAGAACCATACTCTCATGAATTGAATTTATTAATGAAATGGTGTCCTTTAAACACAAGCTTTACAGAAATTTAATAATTGAGGGAGAGAAAATGCAATCTGCATACAATTTAATTTAATGGCCTCCAGAAAAAAAATTAATTTTACTTCTATGAAACTGAGTTAGATGAATCCTGAGACATAAATATACGAAGGAGAAAGGGCATGTCCAATTAATGGGATTTCTGGCTGCCTGCCCAAGGAGATGCTGCGAAAATCTTGCAAGGTAAAACCCCCTCTGGAGCAAGAGGTATGCCTTTGCGGAATGCGGAGGGCTCCGCCCTACACTAAATTAACTTTGTACTGCATGCTTTATTGCTCTCCCCTGCATGCTGGCAGACTTTTCCTCATTCTCTCTCCACCTGAGTGGCTTGCTTTGCTTGTACTGTTTCAAAGATGACTCAACCAGACTTAGTCTCTCCTCTCCTCTCCCACCTCATTTTTGTTCCTACAGTAGCAGAGCCTTTTCTGAGGATGTTCCAGCACACTGAGCTATTGGCTCTGAGAAGTAAACTGCTTCTTTTCTGTTTTGAACCTTTACTGGTGACATTCGTCATCGAACTAGGCTACCTTCAGTTCCCTCAGTTCTCTGCAGCTAGTGATCCCAAATGTCCAGGGCTTCTGAGGGTGGGGCTCCTTTTCTTCTGTGCCCCCTCCTGGGAGGGACAACCGCTGCAATTCTCTCAGCAGCTCCAAACAAGGAATCATGAGAGCAGCCACTGATGCAAGGCTCACAGGGCGGACACTCTGACAAGTTCTGTGCGCAGCTCTCTTTCCACCACACCTTCCTGGGTTGGTCTGCATTTGAGAAGCAAAGAAAATTAATTTCCCCGGGGCAGGGGACCGGTGGGGCTAGGGGTGGAGGGAGTGTCCCAGGTTCGAAAAATGCAGTCGACTCGCCCTCTGCTGGTTAAAATTCTGAATTACTACCGCCAAAACAAAGTGTGAAAGAGAAAGCAATCCGCAGAACACGGATAAATGACATCTGAAACTCGGTTTAATTTAGTTTATTTGTCCATCTTGATTAGCCACTTGTTTCCCTTTGGCCCTGTCTGCTGCCTATCGCTGAGATTTAATTAGACCCCATTCTAAGTCCTAGTCCCAGTTAATGTTATGTTGTCCTGAGCCCATTTTCATTTTCTCTCGGGTTTTTGCCGTTCTAAGATAAGGATTAAAACCTGCAAACGTGCCCTTTTTGTCTCACTTGTTGCTAGGCAACTGAAAAATGACGCCTAAACCGTCACTTCTACACCACACTTGTGCTTCAGCCCAATCAATCCTTTTGCTTAAAACAGTAATTTCATGCGAGCAAAATCAGCTGATGGTTGTGTGTTTGAGAGTAATTAATTGAAAAACAATGCAGCAAAAGCAGTCCGTGCCCACGCTGGTTTCTTAGGAAAACTGACAGGTAGCTTTGTGCAAGATGAGGGACTGGCCGCCATAACTCACACAGAATTTTGTACCGCCTTTGCCGTCCTACGCATTTTGTCGGAATAAACCAACACATCGAGGTTGGTTAATCTACTTGTCTATCGCACAGCAAGACAGAATTTACAAGAATGCACTTAGACTTCGGCGGGTAGGAAGGAGAAACAAATCAGGGTTTTGCAATATGGGATATTATTTAATATCGGCTGGTCCCCCTACCAGCCTAAATGTCCCAAATCAAGGGATTCTTATCCCCCTCCGTACCTGGCATTATAAATTAGTCTGTGACGCGGCCCTTGGAACCCGCTGGTATTGGCCAGTTCCTTTGTCAGGTGAAAATCTCTGCAGCGAGTCATGGGACTAAACTGGGGCGGTGTCGCTGTCCGCATCTGGGGTGCTGAACTATAGGCGTGGCCAGAGAGATTTCCTTTACATGACAACTTCCGGTAGGGCGGGGTCAGGGCCTCGCTCCAAAGAGTGGATCCATCTGCCACCTGGTGGTCGATGAAGAAAGTGCTTTTGATAAAGTTCAAAAAGGACTGAATTGAAACACTATAAACTCTGAAGAAACAAATTGAAGGGGTTTGGGATCTTGGACCTCAAGATGTATATTTTGGGAGATCTATTTTTAAAAGTCATAGAGAGACATAGGAGAAATTGAGAATTTTCAGAACGACCTCTCACTTCTTCCCAGGAAAACAATTTACAAATATGTTTATATTTCCCAGGCATTTCTTCCAACACATCCTGTTGCCAGATAGGTATTTGAAAAGTATTTTTATATATAGGCATTTATAAATATTTACTAAAGTATTCACAGATTTTACTAAAAGAAATACCATTGAAGCTCTATCTTGTTAGCCAAATACATTAAAGGAAGCTTAGCTCAAAGTACTGCTCTGATGTCAGCTTTTGGAGAGAAAAAAAAAGTGTAATTATATTTAGGAAGTGCTAAGAGGTCATAGAAATTCTAGGAGGAAAACTCATGTTTCTTTTACTTCCAGGACTAGTATATAAATTCTCAGAGAACTAAAAATATAGGAGGTTTATTGTATGCTTATTATATTTACCCTGCATATTTTTACATTGTTTTACACTGTGTACTTTTACATAATGGTGATTAAGTGCTGCAATATTTAACTTCAGATGAGGAGACTCTTAGGTTGCTGAGTAGGTAGAGATTCTTTGATATATAACCAAAAAAGGAGCAAAAAGAAACAAAAGCTCATTCAAGCATTGTTAAAAAAAATACTGTAAAAAGTTGGGTACTTTTTTTCAAAGGTATGAAGTAAAAATTCCAGCTGATCATAAATTTCTGTGTCTCATGGTAACCTCTTCTTCCTAATTAATTTAATAGCATTCTTCCTATCTTTTTAAATAAGTGACTGCTATATAGCTAGAGCCTTACCACATGTTCAGATGTATGAGTTATAGTGTAAAACCACTTCTAAAAAATTGAGAGTGAAGTGAATTTCTTCCCCAAACATACAAGTTGACCAATATCATAAAACAATAGGCCTACCCAGGAAACACAGTTGGCTTTGTCAGACAACCCAGTTAATATTTAGTATTCTTATAGATATTTTCTCATTTATTCTTCTATGAATTTTAACACAGAACATATGGTTACCATTACTGTTTTAAAGTATAAAACATTATTTTAAATATTAATTTCAATAAAAATTTAGATACTGAATTGGGGTTGTCTTTAATTGTAAAAGAAAGGAAAAAAGAAAGGAATTTGTCAGAGTTTAATGAAGAAAAGTATTATCACTCTAACCTAGGCTCCAGGTGATTAAATTTGGAAGTTTCCAAAACACTTGTTAGATTTCAGGGAAAGACTTATAATCTCTGTTACAAGAGTCAACATGGAAAACAAATGAGCATGAATAAGGACATGAAAGCCATCTGTTTAAAAAAGGAGTGTAATATAAATCTGGCCTGTAAATGATTTTGGTTTATATTATGACTTCTTATGTTGCTGTGGAAGACAGAAACATTACACGCACTTGCAGGTGGTAAACAATAAGAGGCATTGTCATTTGAACCAACAGATGGTTGGTCAAGAGCAGCTGGGATAAATTGAGCTCCCTATAAGAAAGACTTCTAGACCTGCAGAGCTTCGTATTCCTGCCAAAATGAATTAAGAAACCTAATATGCATGAAAAGACAATGAAAGGATAGAATTCTAAAATAGTAAAGTGTAAAGCTGTGGGTATGAACTTAGTGTTTTAAAAGCACTTCTGCTCCTAAAAAGAGACAGTTTTTTTAAGGAGTATACATGAAAGAAAATGGCAGGGGATTCTAGGTACTAATATGCTTATAAATATGACTATAACAATAAATATCATAAAGATTAAAACTCTAAGACTACTTGAAGTTTGGATACAATAATAGAAATAACAAACAGGAGATTCTGCAATATTCTAGTTACGGTATTTTTTCCGGAAAAAGTTGAAAATAGTAACAAAATTTTTAGCAGAACAGTTTCAGAAGTATTTAAATCTATGATATAAAGGTATATAAATAAACATAAATGGCACATTTTATATACATGTTAAAATAGTGTTTAGTTCAACATCATTTCATTATAATGTTAATGAACTGCCATAGAAACTTAACTTTTGTTTATATCAATTAGCATATGGTAAAGTTGATTTCCTTATACACTGTTTTGCTTAAAGTTGCAGAATCTATCAATGTTAAGTGAGGACTTACTGTATAAATACATGTTTATTATTCAAAAATCATCAATATCCCCCTCAACTTGTGTGGGAGGAGTATATGTTTCTGCCCCAATGATGCTGAGTTAGGTCATATTATATACTTTGACCTCACGTTGGATTTAGTATGTACTTCCCCAGCCTTTGACTTTGTACTGGTCTTTGTGAGTTGTTTTGGCCAATGGAACATTAGCAGAGTGGATTGAGTTGTGTCTGCCCAAAAGATATGTTGAAGTCCTAATCTCTATGTTTATAATGTATAATATGTTATGTAATAGATTATTTAGTAATGTTAAATAAATATATGAAAAAAGAAAAAGTGAGTCCACAAATGTAGCGCAATTGGGGAATGTAGGTGAAGAATATATAGTCATTTATTATTATTTATTATGTCAAATATAAGCAAATCTGGACTTAGGTAAGGAAAAGCTCTGTTGAGAAAGACTATTGCAGGAGCAGAACACTCTAACTACAAAACCTGCAAATGTCTCAATCACATAGAAAAAAAGTTGTATTTTTAAAAATAAGAAGAGGTAAACAGGGCTACCAGGAACTTCGTGTGGGAGTAGGGCAAGGGGAGAGAATAAGCAGATGGCATAATTAGGATGTTTTCACAAGAAATTTTTGTTCTGTGGTTGGCTAATTCTCAGAATGAGACATCTAATGAGATATTCTGCATGTTGGGGCTTGTTTAATTTTGGGAGAGAATTAAAGTTCAGGGGACTTTGTAGAGAAGAGAAGCCTGATTAAAGTTTGGTCAAGCCAAATTAGTGGGTTAGTAGTAGGCTGTTATAAGCATTCATAATTTTAAATTATTAAAAAAGCTATAAGTCAGTACTTTGATATAGTTTTGGAATGGATTTTTTTTTGTTCTCTCAAAACCTCATGATATGCTACTAGCTAGGGTTTGCACCTCTTCCCAATATCCAGATTTTGAGTAAAGACCCCGACATTACAACCTAAAAGGTATAGATGTATTCTGTAGGCCCCTAATTCTACCTTCACTGGAAAGGATGAAGAGTTTTAAAAAGTACTACCATGTTTAAAGTTCCCAAGGTTTTCAAAGGAAAAAGAAAATATTTTGGAATTTAATCCCATCAAGAAGGTATTACTACCTACCCTGGGGGCTAACCAAACAGATTAAGATTCAAAGGAATCCAGTTGAAGAGCAGCATTTATTGTTTATTAGCTGATAAAATGTATTTTTTAAAAAACTATGGGTTTTGGGCCCCAGTTGGCGTGGCTCAGTGGATCGAGCACCAGCCTGCGAACCGAAGGGTCGCTGGTTCAATTTCCAGTCAGGGCCCTTGCCTGGATTGCGGGCCAGGTCCCCAGTAAGGGGTGCTTCAGAGGCAAGCACACACTGATGTTTCTTTTCCACTCTTTCTCCCTCCCATCCCCTCTCTCTAAAAATAAATAAATAATCTTTTAAAAAAATTATAGGTTTTGGTTTTTAAAAAATTTTTTGTTGTTGTTCAAGTACAGTTGTCTCCATTTTCCCCCCACACCTCCCCCCCCACTCCACCCATCCCTATCTTCCACTCATGATCCTACCCCACTTCGGCTTTGTCCATGTGTCCTCTATATATGTTCTTTGATGACCCTTCCCTTCTTTGCCCTGTTTTCCCCTTCCCTCCTCCCCTCTGGTTACTGTCAGTTTGTTCTTTATCTCCATGTCTCTGGTTCTATTTGCTTGCTTGTTTGTTTTGTTGATTAGGTTCCGCTTATAGGTGAGATCATTTGCAGCTCTTAACCCTTTGAAACAGCATGGATAGATCTGGAGAGAATTATGCTAAGTGAAGTTATGGGGTTTTGATAAATTATTTGGAAATTGATTGTATTAAAACTTCCTAGGTGGTGACTATAGTTAATAATACTGTATTGTATTTTTGCAAGTTGCTAAGAGAGTAGATCTAAAAGCTCTTATCATAAGAAAAAAGTTATAACTATGTGTGGTGATGGATGTTAACTAGACTTATTGGGGTGATCATTTCACAATATATACAAATATCAAGTCATTATGTCATACATCTGAAACTAAGATAATGCCACAAGTCAATTCTATCTCAATTAAAGAACAGCTTTCTAGGATGCCATAAACTTCTATATAATGTGTGAACCATTGGGCAAAATATCTCTTTTTTTAATAAAAACTCTAAAGATATGTATTGACTAATGATAAACATGTCTCTGTTTCCTACATATAAAGAGATGCTCAGGACTCATATTCAGGGTGTATGAAGAACTACTACAAATCAATATGAAAAAGGCAAACAATCCACTCTAAAAATGGGCAAGGGAACTGAACAACCCTTCTCCTACCCACTCACCCAAAGGCTATCCAAACAACTAAAAATATATTAAATAGCACTCTATTCCACTAATTAATAAGCAGAGAAATGCAAATTAAGCACACAATGCAATTTTAAGTGACTAGTAATGCTAGGTGTTGGTAAAAATTTGAAGTGGAAGTTACACTGCTGATGAGAATATAATTGGTACAGCCTCTTAGAAAGCAGTTTGGCCATATCCGGTAAAGCTGAAAAGAACAGACCCAATACCACTTCTAGGCATATGCTCCCTCCCTTAAAATGTACATACATGTGCACAAAGTGACATACAATGGCATACTGCTATGAACAGTAGAACAATAGAATGAGTAAATAAGTATTGCTGTATTTATACCGAAAAAGACAAAAGTCCCAGACAGCTAGGAGCTGGCCTGACACCCTGAGCTACGCTGTGGTGATCTTCTGTTGAACAAAAAAATTTAATAAACCAACAACATTGGAGAAGGCCACTCTGCAACTGTGATGGGTCAAGAGAAACACAAGAGCATGACATAACCATGTCTGAACACAGACCAAAAAAGGACATTGTTCAGTCCACAAAAATGATCTAAAACATCTCTCTATCCTGGCTGATATGACTTACCAATCACAGCCTGTTTACCAATCATGGCTATAGCCTCCTCCCATTCTTCCTACCCTCTACAGAAGAATTATTAATATACCCAGTCAGAAAACTGACTCTGTTTCTCACAGCATCTAGTCCAGAGCAAAGTCCTACTTCAAACCACCCCAAATTATTTTGGACAAGACCAAACACAATAAATCCTTTCTAACACTCTCTAAGTGAGATGCCTCCTGATTCTCTGTGGTTTGCAGTCTCCTTTGTTGCAATAAGTCAGGAAATAAAACTTTGTTCATCTAAGGCATATTCCTGATGGCCTCTGATTGAAGGACATTGACAATACACTGGAATTCTATACAGCAATGAAAATGAATGAATGAGAACTAAACATAGCAACATCAATGTCACACTTAGCTAAAAAAATGAAGGAAAGAAATTAAATTCAAAATATTACTTACTGTGTTTTTTTTACCATAATAGAAAGATTATCTTCTATACATTTTATATGCAGAATTTTTAAGAGGCAAAATTAAACTGTTTAGAGATGCACCTGTAAGCCAGATGTTAAAAGAGCCGATACTGAGAGATCTGTTAACTTCTTCATGTCAGCATGTCATTTAGTATTTTATGCACCTTTTTTCTCACTTGGAAAAAATGGTTTAGATTTCTCTTAAGTGGCAGTAATGGTTTCTATAGCATGTAGCATACGAAATGTTGAGCACAAAGAGGAAATCACCAAATGTTCTTGATAATGAGTATGAGACAGAGTGTCAGAAGACAGGTTCTAAAGATTTTATTAAAAGATTTTTTAAAAGATTTTATTTATTTTTAGAGAGAGGGGACAGGAGAGAAAAAGGGAGGAAGAATAGCATCAATGTGTGGTTGCCTCTCATACACCCCACACTGGGGACCTGGCCCACAACCTTGGCATGTGCCCTGACTGGGAATCAAACCAGCAACCCTTTGGTTCACAGGCTGGTGCTCAATCCACTGAGCCACACCAGCCAGGGTGACAGCCTCTAATTCATATACTGCCACACATAGAGGCATGAATGGGGCAAGTGATTTCATCATTAGGGTCTTAGCTTTTTCATTTGTAAAAAAAGGGAGGAGGAGATTGGACCTCATATTTCCAAGGTGCCTTATCATTCTTAAACATTCTATGATCCTGTGATTGTAAATAAAACTCCACAAATATCTGCCAAATTTCAAGTCATTTTCAATATAAGTATATAGTCTATTGTTTCATTCACTTTAAAATCCAAAGTGAAATATTTACCTTCGTTTAACTTACCCACTATATATATACATTTTTTGACAAGTAGAATAGTATATTGATTAAGAGCATAGATTTTGCAGTCAGACAATATTGAATTGAGTTCATCCTCTAATATTTACTAAGTAGGGGATCTTGGGGGACTGACAAAACCTCTCCAGTCTCAGTTTCTCCATCTGTAAAAAAGAATTAATAATGTGTACCTCATGGAGTTGTTGCAAGAATTAACTTAAAAATGCATGTAAATCACTTAACACAGTGCCAGTATGTAGGAATCATGCACAATAACTCACTGCCATCATAATAATTTAAGGACCAAGCTTGCTGCTTCCTAAGCGTTTGAGAGCTCTGGGAAAAAGAATGGATTTGTGCAAATCAGGAGGCTAGTTGGCCAATTCCCTCCATCAGCGTACCTACTGGATCCAAATTTCCTTAAAGATAATGTCTGCTTGTCCCCTTCCTTTTTCCTACTGACCCCTTCCTCCCAGCCAACCCTTCACCCCCATCCATTTGGCCGGGGACCCTGAAGACGCTGCAAGATCCTTTTGCCTCTCCCCTGGCCTCTGGCGGACCGTGGGGAGTGTGCGGAGGAGCTTACTCCTTGGTTTGCGGGTTGCTTCAGTGGCCCCAGCCGGCTCACAGAAACGGTGACTTCAGCTTGAGAGAGAATCCTCAGTGGCTTCTCAATTCCCATGGACTTTCCTTCTGAAAAGGATTACAGGGTGAGTCTGCCGTTGCTTTGGCAACAAACTTTCAACCTCTGCTTAACTCTCTGGAATGAGAGCATATCTATTAATACACTCGATAGACTGGGGAGTGCAAATTCTCTTCCACTTCCAAGTACAAAACGGCTTATGTTACAGGACTCAGCAAGCCACTGGTGGCCCTGCGCTTAGAGGCTAGCAAAGCCAGGAGCAGCGGTTGCAGGAACTTGGAGGCGGAAAAGTGAAAGTATATCCGCAACAGGTGGCTCCTGCAGAGAGTGAGCTCGTAAGAACGGATGGCAGTTGCGCGCAGAAAACTGTTGCAGAACAGGCAAGTGGGGTCTCTTCTCCTTTTTCTGTGCATTTCTGTGGGGGGTGCAGCAACCATCCGCTATTCTGTGGTGGAGGAGATGGAGAGTGGCTCTTTTGTGGCTAACGTGGCTAAGGACCTGGGGCTGGAGATAGGGAAGCTGGCTGCGCGCGGGGCGCGGTTGGTTTCCGAGGGCAACAAACTGCACTTCCGGCTCCACCGCAAGACAGGTGATCTGTTCGTGAAGGAGAAACTGGATCGGGAGTCACTTTGCGGCAAAGCCGACCCGTGCGTTTTGCACTTTGAAATAGTCTTGGCGGAGCCCCTGCAGTCCTTCCATGCCGAAGTCAGGGTATTTGACATCAATGACAATGCCCCGATTTTCCCAAACAAGGAGCCTCTATTAAAGATTCCGGAGAGCACGCCCCTGGGCTCACGTTTTCCTCTGCAGAGCGCCCAGGATCTGGACGTGGGCCTCAACGGTCTCCAAAACTACACCTTGAGCGCCAACGCTTATTTCCACCTGCACACCCGCTTCCGTAGCCACGGGCCCAAATACGCCGAGCTGGTGCTGGATAAGCCCCTGGACAGGGAGGAGCAGCCTGAAGTCAACCTGACAATTACCGCGGTGGACGGCGGGTCCCCGCCCAAGTCTGGCACCGCTCACATCCGCGTGGAGGTCCTGGACGTCAATGACCACGTGCCCCAGTTCTCCCGACTGGTGTACCGAGCTCAGGTACCGGAAAACAGCATCCATGGGTCTTTGGTGGCCACGGTGACTGCCATGGACCTAGACGAGGGCTCCAACAAGAAGATAACGTACTCTTTAGCTCAAAACCCAGAAGCAATCCTCCAGACATTCCAGATTGACTCTGAAACTGGAGAGGTTCGACTGAGAGGGCCCCTAGATTTTGAAGCCATGGAAACATACGACATTGACATTCGGGCTACCGATGGAGGAGGCCTCTCTGCCCACAGCAAAGTCCTGGTGGAAGTGGTGGATGTGAATGACAACCCTCCTGAAGTTACTGTCTCGTCTGTGTCCAGCCCTCTCCCGGAGGACTCCCCACTACAAACTGTAGTGGCCCTTTTTTCTATCCGAGACCGGGACGTTCGAGTGGGAGGAAAAATCACCTGCTTCCTCAGAGAAGACCTTCCCTTTGCAATCAAACCTACATTCCGGAATGCTTACTCGCTGGTCACTGACAGAGGCTTGGATCGGGAAGCGGTCTCAGGCTATAACGTCACTCTTGTGGCCATGGATACTGGACCACCCAGTCTGTCCACAGAGACTGTAATAGAGGTGCTAATATCCGACATTAATGACAATCCCCCGGTATTTCAGGAAGACTTCTACACCTTGACTGTTCGGGAAAACAACAGCCCTGCCATTTTTATTGGCAAGGTCCATGCTGAGGATTTAGATTTGGGTGAGAATGCCCAAGTAACATATTCTCTGCTGCCTCCCAAAAGTGGAGATCTATCAGTCTTTGCTTACATCTCCATCAATTCAGACAATGGGAAGCTCTATGCACTGAGAACCATGGATTATGAGGCCATTCAAGATTTTGAGTTTGTGATAAAGGCAGCTGATGGTGGCTTCCCCTCACTGAGCAGCCAGGTTACTGTCCGAGTTGTTGTCCTGGATGACAATGACAACCGCCCAATGATCTTGTACCCATTGCAGAATGGCACCTTGCCCTGCAATGACCTGGTGCCCAGGTCTGCGGAGTCAGGCTACCTGGTGACTAAGGTCGTGGCTGTGGATGGTGACTCCGGTCAGAATTCTTGGCTTTCATATCATCTACTTAAGGCCAGCGACTCTGGGTTATTCTCTGTTCAACAACAAAATGGGGAAATCCGTACCTTGCGGCAGATATCTGAGAGAGACCCCATGATGCAGAAACTGATCATTCTTGTTCAGGATCATGGCCAACCAGCTCTTTCCACTACTGCTTCACTCAACATCCTGCTGGTAGATGGCTTTTCTGAGCCCTATCTGCAGTTCCGGGATGGACCCAAGCATCCTACAAAGGTAAATCCATCCACTAGGTATTTGGTCATTTCCCTGGCTGTACTTTCCTTTCTTTTTCTCCTCTCTGTCACAGGGATCTCCATTATACACATCTACCAGAAAATTAAATACAGAGAGAAGATCACAGTTCAAGAGCATTTCTATGATGACTGCAATTTCCCTAACCACCTGGTACAAGGGAGAGCCAATGGATCTTTATCCCAGCCTTGTTCCTATGAAATGTGCTCAGCCACTGGCACTGGCGCTAGTGAGTTCCGGTTTCTTAAGCGCTTTATGCCCAACTTCCCCTTTCCCCCGGGCATTGGAGAGGTAAAAACACAGGCTGGCTCCAAATTGCCAGCAGATTCTGATAGGAATAGGTCTCCAGGGTCAGAGGGTCACGCTCGAGTGCCTGATGGCTTTATGTAACTCATGTTTATGAGCTATATGTAGCCAGTATTCATGTTCCCCTTGGAAATCCATTAGTGCTGGCACTGGAAATGCTTAGTTCCATAGAAGTATCCTTTTATTTTGCCTCTAAATCATTTTCTAGTAGAAAGATGTGCATACGTAGAGGAGAAAACTAGCTTCTAGGTGTGATATAATATCAGAAAGGAGTTAGATTTCAGAAACAGAAATATAGTTTATAATTATTCAGAAATTTCTAGGTTTCTGTCCCTTGCTGAGTGGAGATACCTTTGAATCTTGTATGCCATCATTCATAATCAAGTAAATGGCTGGTGAATGGTGGTCCTCATATATAATCAGGTGGGGGGAAGGGTAAAGAAAAACAGAGCTGACCTATTTGGAAATGTAAGGGCAGATATAAGGCTAAAGAGATTCAGCTCAGGGATGTTCTCCAGTGGAATACTACTCAGCCATAAGAAAGCATGAAGCACTGCCACTGGTGATGTGGCTGGACCTTGAGACCAGTATGCTAAGTGAGATAAGTTGGTCAGAAAAAGCTAAGAACCCTATGATTTCAGTCATATGTGGGATATAAAACTGAAACTTACAGACACAGACAACAGTTTGGTGGTTCCCAGAGGGAATGGGGGTGGGTGGTAGTAAAGGGAAAGGGGGCCAAATATATGGTGATGGGAGATGATGTGACTGTGGGTGGTGGGCGCACGATGCAATGTACAGATCACGTATCATAGAAGTGTACATTGGGAACCTATATAGTCTTATTAACCACTGTTACCCTAATAAATTTAATTTGAAAAAGAAAAAAATTAAGTTAGATGTAGATTTCTTAATGGTTGGTTGGGGTCTTGGGCAAGTCCCAAATCTCTCTTTATACACCGGTGTCTTTCCACCTCCTCACCAGATAGCAGTTATTTGAAAGTGGGGAATGTAAGGTGGATGACAAAATAATAAATTAGGCTTGTTGTAGTTAATAACTGCTATTGAACTACTACAAAATACAAAGATATTAAAGGAAAAGAGTTCATTAATACCAACTAAGTAGCCTTAAGAAAAAAAAATACATTTTCAGATGTTACCAGGTTAGATTTTAAGTCATTCCCCCTCTGAGCATTCTGAAGGGATGACATGGAAACTGAGAAAAAGAGTTATTTCCTAGCAAATCATTCAAAAAGCAAAATGGGGTAAGGATACAAGTTAGGCTTCTTTTCAATTACTGCTGTTTGCCTTCATAAGCTATTTTACATTTTCTCATTTTAAAATTAAAGAAAACAATGTTAAAACACTAATATAGTTCAAGGATGCTATAATACTACTAACTGTGCCTTAAAAGTTAAAAAACGTCTGCTTTAAAGAGGCTTTAATTCTGTGCCTTATTTTATACAAATGTGTGTAAATTCAGACCCACAGGATATGACCCACACAGGAGGGCACAATATTTGTACCTGGAATTCCAAGGGTAGAGCAGTACCTTTTAAAATATGTCTCAACTATACAAGATCATATTTATTGATATGTCTTATTTTTGGAATTATACTGATATCTAATGGTACCACCGCTGGCTGTCTACCTACTGGCTAGGATATACTAAAAATTAGTGCTAAGTTATTTTTTAAATGTTGGAGATGCTTAGGGCAGAATTGATATAACCTATCCTGACTTCAATATTTTCCTTAATATTTTGAGAATAAATGAAGCAAATGCAGAATATCAATAAATTGTCTTTCTTATCAATATTACCTATTTTCCATAAATTGATATATAATCTTGCTCATTGGAGTAAAGATTGACCTTGCATGAAACATAGAACAGTTTTGTGTTCCGGTGTATTTGGGTTAGGACTGGTTAACACATGTTGAAATCAGAGACTTTAAGAAAGAAAAGACATAGAATTAAATTTTATGGGTAAGTGGTAATTTGTTAAAATGTTATTAACTAAAAATCACTGGATTAACTGCATTTGATTACATAATTGTGTTTGATTATATTTGATGATTTGAGCATAATTAGTGGAGCCCGGCTTGATGTCAATGATAAGAAAAGAAAATGGTGTCGATCAGTGATTTTAGACTGAATTTCAAACAGCAGTATAGTTCATACACACACAGAATGAACAGGAGATGTAGATTAGTCAACTTTTTCTTTTTCCATGTATAAACATTAAATAAAAATGTTAAAAACCTATCATTTCCTACCATTATTTCATAAAAGAAATGATATTTTAATATAAAATAGTAAGACAACAACCTCATGAAGGGACTGTCCTTTAAATTTAAAAAAAACATAGTTTTATAAAAATTCATTTTGCAATTATTTTTTCATTTTTGCTTTAGGCCAGTGAAGATTATGCCACTGACTTCAGATTGGGAACTATTTGAAAAAAAGATGGTCTAATCTCCTTTTTATTCAGACTTAAAGTTCCCAAGAAAATTTCAATTGTACCTGATGATTAAAAACTAACAACATCTCTGTAACAATTTTCTGAGGATAATGTGGGCCTTTTGTATTTGGAGAGAACTACATATCAGCTGAGATGAAGTCTAGGTTTTTATCAGCAAATTAATGCAAAGAATGGAAATAATTAGGACACGTACTCATCTCCAAATGTCATGTGACATTAGAACTATTTGTATTTATTCAAAGCTATAACCCAAATGCCTTGAAGTGCTCCTGTATAAAAAGGCCCTGATAAATATTTTTTAAAAAATATCTAACTGGTTTGGACAAATTGTTTCAATTACCAATTTCACTTTGAAATGCACATAGATCTACATTTCCACTGGAAGTTTTAAGTCATAACGAATTTACCCTTTTAAAAGTTATTATTATGTCATTTAAAACTATGAAAATAGTGTGGCGTTCCCATACACCCTTCACCTGGCTTCCCTAATGTTAACCTCTTACATAACCACAGCACAGTTATCAAAACTAAGAAATTACCCTTGGTACAATTCTATTAACAAAACTTCAGACTTTTTTCAGATTTTACCAGTTTTTATTATTAATGTCCTTTTTCTTTTCAAGGAACTAATCCAGGATCCTGCAATGCACTTAGTTATTCTCCTTAGTTTCCACCACCCATGATAGCTCCTTAACCTTCCCTTGTCTCTCATGACCTTGAGACTCTTGAAGGGTACTAGTCAATTATCTGCAAAATGTCTCTAAATTTTTTCAGTTTTATTGAGATATGATGGACATATAGAACTGTATAAGTTTAAGGTATGTACAATAAGGACTTGACTTATATTGTGAAATGATTACCATAACAAGTTTAGTTAACAAACATGACCTTCAGTTTCAGGCTGTTTTTGTTTTTTATGCTTAAATTGATGTTATGCATTATTGGGGAGAATACCACAGGGATGATACTGTGCCCTTCTCAGTGCATCCTCTTAAGGAGAACATGATATCAGCATGTCATCTTAACTGGCGATGTTGGTCCTTTTTTTATTGTGGTAAAAAACATAACATAAAATTTCTGAACATTTTAGTAGTGTTAAACTTGATCACTTGGTCAAGATAATATCTGCCAAGTCTCTTCACTACTATTTTCCTTTTGCAATTAATAAATACTTGGTAAGAGACACTTTGAAACTACGCAAATACCATGTTTCTGCTTGAACTTTCGCTCACTAATTTTAGTGTCCATTGCTGCATGTTTCCTGAGGTGATTAATACTGTGACATTTGAATGATGATTTTCTATTTCCCTGATTCTTTTACATTAATTAATTGAAATAATTTTGCAAGAAAAACTTGTTACTTCTCCCCCATTTATTATTTATTTAGTTATTTCATTATATATCGAGTCATGAACGTTTACTCTATTGCTTGGGCTATAATCAAATGCTACCATTATTTATTTTGTCCAGCAAACCCTTTTATCTAGGATGAAGAGAAGATTTTGAGGACTGGAATTATCCACATAAACACATTTTGATCAAAATTAGTATTTATTTGTAACACTATATGTCAGATTATCTTAAACAAGCATAAGTTGCTATAATCTTGTGAAGATTTATTTATAATGATGTTTTAACTTCTAATGAAAATTACATTAACTTGATTTTAAATTTCTATACAATCATAAAACTATTTAGATATTAAATTTAAAAAATTTAAATTTTATTTATATACATGCTTATATATTTATGACATGTATAATAGATATGTATTTGAAATATATTTATATGCTGTAATTAGACATACTGATATATAAGAAATGGAGTTGGTCTGGTTTATTTAATTCTCCTAAAAAAATAAATATATTGCTTTCTCTGTTATGTCTACATATTTTGTTGTAGTTGTTTTCTATTTAAGATGAATTTTATCTTACTCTTGGAAGTAGAAATCATCCATATAATTCTCCCATATAAAGGCCTATTTTCTATAGAGTTGAATATCATTAAAGTATATGACTATCAGAGACCCACTCTTCAACCAAAATTTTGACTTTATTTCCAAATCTATGTAATACTTTTAAGTAATATTATTAAACTATTGATTGTATTTATTTAACACTTAAAAGTAACATTAAAAAGTAAAAATAACCAGGGTTTTCTGGCTAAGCTGATGAAGCAAGCTTATACTTCTGTGCACTGTTCTAAACATAGAAATTACAGATAACAATTAAACATAGAAAATTTAAAAATATAAAACCAGAAATGGAAGCTAACAGATGGGAAATTGGTACCAGTTGGCATTAGGTTGGCTCTTATGGGCTATCAGGGAAAAATATTCTCCATGAAAGGTGGAGAATAAAAATCAGGCTCATTGCTTAGAGCCAGGAGCTAGGGTGGGTCTATCTTGTTCACAATAAAAGGTTGAAAAAATACCACCAAAAGATTCCTGAAGTTACACATTACAGTAGGTTTCAGACCTCTGGAGCCTGGAGGACACAAACTAGGTACTGAACTTATAGACAGCAGGCTCACTGAAGTCAATTGTACTATTTTTAATATCATGTTGCAGTAGAAGCCCAAATCATTATTATGAGACCTGATTCTAGATGATGTTTGTGTGGTTTTGTAGACAAAAATAGGTTGGGAGAGCAGGCTAAAAGAAGACAACATTTTAAAAACAGTATTATTCAAAACAAAACTTAAAGATACTTTTACAGATGAATTCAGAAGTTATACCCACAAATGAACAATAAATTATGAAAACAAAAAATAAGAGACTGAAAATTTAAAAATAAATATAGCCTATTAAAAATTTAAAAATGAAACACAGTCATGTAACAAAACCTCAGCAAATGGAATAAAATTTAGCCTGGGAGCTCTTGAAGAACAAATTAGTAAATTGGTCTATAACTAAGGAATTCATCAATGGCACATAATAAAAAGATAAAAATTATGGAAGAGTAGTACGAGATGTTACATTACAGTTATCTATTGTTATGTGACAAGCCACCCCAAAACTTAGTGGCATAAAATGGCCATTTTATTATGGACTTTGTGGGTCAGGACTTCAGTGGGGCACAGTGGGGATGGATTGTTTGCACTATGATGTTTGAAGCCTCCGGCAGACAAGCTCAAAGACTGGGGTGACATGGTGGCTGCGGGCTAGAATCATCTGGAGATGACTTCCCTTTCATGGCTGATGCTGGTAGCCAATCAGAAAACTTGCATGTGACCTCTCCATCTGGTCTGTGCTTCTTTACAACATGGTGGTTGGGATCTAAGAGCAAATGCCACTTCCATCATACTTTCTTGACTTTGGTCAAGCAGTCAGAGACCATATTTAAGCAGAGGGGATATAGGTCCTACATTTTGAATAGAGGAGTGTCAAAAAAAAAACAAACCCTTGGAATCAAATTTTAAAACTGTCACATAAGACCTGGAAGATAGGTTGAAAAATTCTAAAAAAATATGGTTGAAAAACTCTAACATAGACCCAAGAGAAATTCCAGAAAAAGAGAATGGAGGGGAAGGCAGAAGGGATAAAAGATAATAATGATTCTGGTTCTTGCCAAGATAACAGATTAGCACGGGCTGCAGATATCTTATTCTACCACCAGTCCTGGAAGAACCATAGATTCTTATGGACTTCCCAGCTGAGAAAAGGCCAGGACCAGATGGTTCATAAATGAATTCTGCCAAACACTTAAAGAAGGATTATTACTAATCCTTATTAAACTCTTCCAAACATAGGGGAGAACACTTACAAATTCATTTCTGACAAATTTCAACACTCTTTTATGATTAAAAAAAACCCTCTCAAGGAATTAGATACTTAAGGAATTCAACACAATAAAGATCATATATGAAAAGCCAATAGTTAACATCTTACAAAATAATGAAAAACTGAAAACTTTCCATTTAATATCTGGAACAAGGCAGGGATGCACACTTTTGCCATTTCTATTCAACACAGTACTGAAAGCCCTAGCCAGAGCAATTAGGTAAGAAAAAGAAATAAGAGACATTGAAATGAGAAATAAGGTAAGACTCAAAAAGTAGTCAAAGAAAGAATGAGTGAAAAACTCTCCAAATTTTAGCAAAAGACATAAACACAGATATTCAAGAAACTGATCAAATCCCAAGTAGGATAAACCCAAAGAAGTACACACTGAGACACATTGTACTCAAACTTCTGAAAATTAAGTCAAAGAAAAGCCTTGATAACAGCCAGAGGAAAATGGCACCTTACCTATAGGGGGAAAAACAAAAAAATGGTAGGGGATCTCTCATCAGAAACTATGGAGGCCAGAATGAAGTGGTACAATATTTTGAAGTGTTTGGAAGAAAAGAGCTGTCACCCCAGAATCCCATACCTGGTGAAAATATCCTACAGGAATGAAGGGAACATCAAGACATCCTCCAATGAAGGAAAACTAAGAGACTTTATCATCAGCAGACCTACCCTAAAAGAATGGCTAAAGGATTTCTCTACACATAATAAAAATGATTGAAAAGGGAATTTCAGAGTATCAGGAAGGAAGAAAGAACAGAGTCAGAAAAAAAAAATCAGTGCATACAATAGGCTTTCTTCTCCTCCTGAGTTTTCTAAATTATGTTGAAACAAAACTTTTAACACTGTCTTATGTAGTTCTCAAGGTATGTAGAGAGAATAATTAAGACAATGACATTATAAATAAGAGAGAGTGAGTAAAGAGACATAAAAGGAGGTAATATTTCTGTACTTCATTCAAAGAGGTGAAATGATAACGCCAGTAGAGAGTGGTAAATTATCTGTATGTAAATGTAATACCCACAGCAGCCATTTTAAAAGCTACATAAAACAAAATACTAAAAAAAACACTATGGACATATCAAATTGAATGCTTAAAAGTGTTTAAGTAACTATAGGAAGGTAAGAAAAAAAGAAAAGAAACAGAACAAGTAGAAAACAAAAAATGATATGTCAGACTTAAGCCCTAACATATGAATAATAACATTAAATATATATAGTAAAAATATACCAGAGGAAAGAAAGGTTGTCAGAATAGATTTAAAAGCATGACTCAACTATATTAATAAATTCTATAATACACTCACTTCAAACATAACAGGCAAGTTGAAAGTAAAAGGATGGGGAAAGATATATCATGCAAATTGTAATCAAAAGAAGGCAGGAGTGGCCATATTAATATCAGATAAAGTACACTTCAGAGAAAGAAATATTAGCAGAGATGGAGGGGAACATTATATGATAATGATTTAAAAAGTCACTGAGAAGACACAGCAATCCTAAGTGTATATGCATAAAACAACAGAGCTGTGAAATATATGAAGCTAAACCTGATAGAGCTGAGAGGAGAATTAGACAAATCCATGTAGTTTGGGGACTTCACTATTATTCTCTCAACTGTTGATAGACAACTAGACAGAAACTCTGTGAGAACTCAATGATATCATAAACCAACAAAATCCAATAGACATTTATAGAACATTCCACCCAACAAGATCAGAATTATACTCTTTTCAAGTGATCATGGAACACATATCAAAATAGATTGTAGCCTTGGAAATAAAACAAACCTAAACAAATTTAAAAGAATTAAAATGATACAGAAGATGCTCTTCAACCACAATGGAAGTAAACTAGAAATCAGTAATGGAAGGATAAGATGAAAATCTCTAAAACATTTGGATACTAAATAACACACTTCTAAGTGATCCATGGGTCAAGGAGAAAAATATTTCAAGGTAAATTTAAAAATATATTGAATTGAATGAAAATAAAAATTCAACATGTCAAATTTGTGAGACAGCAAAAATTATACAAGGAGAGAAATTTATAGTACTAAATGAATACATTAGGATAGAGGAAAAGTTTCAAATCAATAATCTAAGCTCCCACTCAAGAAATAGACAAAGAACAAAATAAACCCAAAACAAGAAGGAAGTAAAATTCTCACAATTTACTATATGCTTAAAATTTTTACATGAATGAGAATGTGCTGTGTTTTTTTCATGAGTTAAGGGGGAAGATGATAGAATGTAATTTAAGAGTCATTTATTTACTTTCATAATGCAAAAACATTTATATTGATAAAGCACTATAGCCAAAGGTTAACATACCTGAATAAATTTATATAAACATACTGGGGTGTTTTCTCAAATTTGCCAAGATTTATGAAGCCTGACAATAATCCCTTTGCATTTTTTATAACTGCTGCTAATTCCCTCTTTGACTTTTAACAGCAACATTTATTGAAAGTTGGATTAATGTAAATGTAGTAGACATTCTAGTCCAAGAAATAAAGTTCAAAAACAGAAACATTCATGGGTTAAATCTGTCTAGGCCAGAAAGTTGTCCTTCTGCTTCTGTTTCTTCTGCATCCCTTCCAGAAACAGAGAATCACTAGTCCACTCAGGGTTTCAGCCTCTGAAATAACTTGTTGTCTTAACTAGAGCAAGCTGTTCCCTTCTTTAACTCTCAGATTCCTCAAAATGGATATATGGGACTAGATGTTTTCTAAAGTTCAACCCAATGATGCCATTGTTTGTTCTGTAGTTCTAGTGTTCAATAATTACCTAAGGCTATGCATTTATGAAATTCTTCAAAATAAATCAAAAGAGGTAAAAAAGCAAATTTTGTTTCCTAATAAACTTGTAGTTGGAAAGGACTTAAAATACATTTTTTAAAAGATTTTATTCACTCATTTTTAGAGAGAGGGGAATGGAGGGAGAAAGAGAGGAAAAGGAACATCAATGTGAGAGAAAAACATTGACTGGTTGCTTTTCATACACACCCAGACCAGGAACTGAACCTGCAACCCAGGCATGTGCCCTGACTGCTGAGCCACACCAGTCAGGGCTTAAAATACATTTTAACAGAAACAAACAATAGTTCTCCCCTCTTTCCCATCAAATTCTGATTGAAATAATTGAAAAAAATTTTTTACACCTCACATAATTACCTTTTTGGGGGGGTGTGGAAAGGACATTTAAGATTTACTTTCTTAGCTACTTTCAAGTATAAAATACAGTAGTGTTAACTATAGCCACTGTGCCATACATTAGATCTCCAGGACTCATTCATCTTATAACTGAAAGTTGATACCATTTGACCCACATCTCCCCATTTCCCCCAGCCCCAGGCCCGGGCAACCACCATTCTACTCTCAGTTTCTGTTTCTGTGAGCTCATCATTTTTATATTCCACATATAAGTGAGAGTATACAGTATTTGTCTTTCTCCATCTGACTTACTTCACTTAGCATAATACCTTCAAAGTTCATCCATGTTGTCACAAATGGCAGGATTTCCTTCTCTTTTATGTCCGAATAATATTCCACTACATACACATATAATATTTTCTTTATCCATTCATCTGTCCACGGTCTCTTAGGTTTTTTCATCTTCTTGGCTATTGTGGATAAGGCTGCAATGAACAAGGGGGTGCAGATATCTCTTCATGATAGTAATTTAATTTTTCTCGATTGCATATCCAGAAATGGGATTGTTGGGTCATATGGTAATTCTATTTTTGATTATTTGAGGAAACTCTATACTGTTTTCCATGATGGGTGCACCAATTTACATTCCCACCAACAGTGGTATTTAGAAGTTAACAGAAGTATTAAATTTCTCTTTTTATAGCATAACCACTAATAACAGCATTTATGAAACACCATAATGTTCCAGTCACTAGGCTGAACATTTCATAAGCATTGTTTCACTTAGTCCTCACCACTTTGTGAATAAGATAATGTCATTATATCCATTTTTTTTTCAGATGAGTAAACTGAAGCTTGGAGAGAGTAAGTCACTTTTAAAATATTACATATATGAAGTAGCAGGGCCAGGACTTGAACATGAGACTTCCTGACATAAAAGCCTGTGTTCTTAATTACCACTTAAAAGCGTCTCCTAAAGATACTGTTAACAGAACAAATCACTCCCACATGCACATGCTCTAGCTGCAGGACTCTCCTTTAAATCGAGTATTGGGTATATGAGCCAAATTCAAATCGGAAAAAAGGGCCCATCCCTAGTCTTTGTCATCTCTTTCAGGGGTCTGTGCTGTCGAGGACTGACTGAAAGACTGTATTCTACATATACCATGGTGTTTCCATCTTTGGAGAAAATTTTATTTCCTGCAAGATCAGAAATACTTCATTTATAGTGAAAGATAATTTCGCTGGGTCTGTGTTTAAGTTGGTACCATAAAACTGAACTTCGCTCAAACCTTGCCTCCTCTGGTAATCTTCTCTGATACCCCATTTCTGTTCTTACTTAAATATCCCTCTTGGGCACCTCACAGTGCCCGTGCAAATCTCCGTCACGGCACTTACCACTCACTGCAACAGTTGTCTCTTTACTTGGGGTCTCCCTGAATAAAGGCTGTAACCTCCTGGCTTTATTCTATTTTATATGTCCTATGCCTTTCCCAGTGCCTGAATACAATCGGAAATAAACACCTGCCCATGAATTTATAAATTCAATGAATGCATGGTCAAATGACTGGCCTACCTCATGTGGAAGAAATAGTTCAGCTATGATATTATGATAATCAAATAATTGATAATATGATAATGAAACCGTATACTAATTAACAATTGTTTTGTTCACATTGGCTAAACTAAAAACCATAGAAGTAACGTAATTTATCAAGAGGTAAGGAATGCGCCCATAGACATTGGGACTAGGAACAGACTTGTAAACGTTTTTGGAAGCGCTGTAGACACCAGGTTTTCAGCTCGGACGCCTGGTGGTGCTATGCGCTAAAAAGCAGGAGGAGGAGCCCTGCGTTTGCCGTAGACTCCATCTTAGATAGGACACAATCTGCTGGGTGCTGGCGACTTGGAAAACGCTTGCAGCGAGCCCGCATTTTACACCTTTTTGCCAATGAATGGGACTAGACAAAAGTTGATGTTATCCCTCTTACAAGGCTTCTGAAGGCTTCTTTTATTAAAGACAACGCACTCAGAGGATATGCAGGAAATCGCGCGGGAGAATCTGGCAGAAAAAGCAAGTGGTGAGTTTTTCTTTTCTTCCTGGGCGTTGCGCAGTGGCCCAGGAAAAAGAAACCTGCATTTATGGTTCGAGTTTCTGCAGGTTTGGCGCTGGCGATGGAAAAGGGAGCGTCCACGTGGCAGCGGGAGGACAGGTGAGAGCTCAAAAAATAGTTTCAATCCAGCCACGAAGAGCCTTTGCTCCCGAATTTAAGAAAAGAAAGAAAAAGCAGACTCAAATGCGCTCTGCATTTCCAAGTATTACCCGTGAACTTTTGTTTTCTGAGAAAAATCTGAGTCTGAGATGTTTACCTTTTGAAAAATTCTTCTGAACGTTCCGGAATGTGCTCCGGGTACGTGCATGAGATTTGGGTGAATTTTTCATCTTTGGAAACTACAGAATGAGTTTAATTTCCATTTTCAATCGTGGGGTAAATAATTTGCCCGTTCGTGGGGGAAAATCGCTGGATGAAGAACAACCCAAGGTAAGTTTGACTCTCACAGAAAGGAATGGTAGACATCAACATTGGCCTGGGACCTCCTAAGGTCCCTATCGTGACAGTCGGTGACAATCCTTGAGATACATGCCCCCTCAGCAACCAGGTTGTCGAAGTCTTGGCAGAAGATTTAGTCTCAGTAAATAAGAAATGGCTGGATGAATTTTCCAAGCTCACTGAATTCTCCAACCTCTGGAAAGCACTCACCAAATATTTTGAATCTACTGATATTTATGCACTATAGATACCCAATGCAAGAAAACTACCAGGCAATTTCATGGCTATGTGGCAAATTCTCAGGCAATTCACTTTGGAAATAGTTTCAGAAATATCTTTCTTCATGTGAAGGATGTTGGATGACATGTCCATAGAATTGGTCATTTGACACCTATATGCTCATCCTGGAGTACTTCCAGAAACAGACTTCACCTCTTTAAGGATCAAAATCTCAGGACTCTGGAATAAAAAGAAAATGCCTCGGTCCTTTTTTTCCAGAATTTTCTTTTCATTGAATGTTAAAAATATTCCATATTCTGCCAACCTAATGCAGTAGAGAGACACATGCAACATCACTTTATCGCCAATGAAATTAGGTTCCTAGAAGCTGAAAAATAGACAATAGGTAGAGATAAGTATCATCCTTGGCATTCCTGCTTTGGGGGTCTCGGTAAAAAGCAGAGGAGAATATCGCGTTTCTGGTTAACATTAGAGTTGTTATTTTATGGCTCTAACTTCCGTAGTGTTTTCTGAAACATAGATAATTGTTAATTTATAGTCAACAAGTACTGATGGCTTAGCTATTCTGTCTTTTCATTTGCCTCACAATGGTCATTGTTTAGAAGCCAGTAGCCTTTTTATTGTAAAGTACAGAAAAGAAATGCATTTTTTATGCTCCTACCTAATTTTCTTTGATCTCCCGAAGGTAAGTTACCTCTAAAACTTTGTGTGGACTGTTCTAGCAGATATCCAAAAGCTTGACAAGAAAACTCATCCCAGGTCTCTGCATGAAATGACAGCCTTCATAACTTCCCAGGGAAGGTCTGTTTATTTATTTTAAAGTCATTTTTTGCTTTTCTTGGTATTTCATGGATGATGGCTGATAAATTGTAATAATCTAGTTTTCAGCAGGACTGGTCTCCATCTATTCAAGCAATTACTTATTTGAGATGGTTAATATCATGTAGTTGTTACATTATATTTGAAAAAAAGTCATGTGATGATTTTTATGACATTGATGACACAAAATCAAATACAGGTATAAAACTACATTTGACCCTTAAACAAGGCAGGGGTTAGGAATGCTGACCCCCACACAGTCAAAATCCCTATATAAGTTTTGACTGCTCCCCAAACTTAAGTTGTCCCTAGGTATCCCTAGGGGTTAGTTCCAGGACACCTGGAGATACTAAAGTGTGCAGATACTCAAGTTCCCTGTATAAAATGGTGTACATCAATGCGTACAGTCAGCCCTCCGCATCTACAGACTCCTAACAGCAGATCAAAAACAGTACAGGTATTTACTGAGAAAAAAAATCCCATGCAAGAGGACCCATGCAGTTTAACATGTATTGTTCAAGGGTCAACGGTATAGTGAAAAAAATCATTGATAAAAAAAAGTCTCTTTCATTATTTGAGGTGTAATTTACTGAGTTGCTGTGTAGATCTTTATTGCAATGCTAAATTTGTGTTTGTTAATTTTTACTGTTTTCTTTTTTATTAAACAAAAATAATCCATTCTCCTTATCAATTAATATCCTAGCATCTCCAGTACACTAAAAGGAAATGTCATGTAATATGGACAGGCAAAACAATCTATATATACTTGAATCAAGCTAGAACCCATGGTAACGGCTGGTCAAGACTTTTTTTTTCAATGAAACAGTTTGTGTCAATAGACCATGATGATTCTCCCTGAACCAGAAATGCCAAGATTCTTATGCAAGCATCTCTTTCAAAACCATTACTTACAGATCTGTGCTGGGGAAAAGAATACAACCCTTGAATCACCTTTACTTTGAAATCCTACTTGCCTGAGCTTTGTGAAATGTATATCTTGATAGATTACAGAAAAAAATATATTTGTTTATATCCTTAAAAAGGCAAAAGCAAATTGTTTGAGTGTTACCAAGGCCCAAAATTTCCACACTAAGATGATAAATAATGCTAGAACATTCCCTTCCCATGCTAGAATATTTTGCATATATTTCCTGCAGGGCCTCAGTGATGAGGTCACTGAAAAACTCCTCTTTCTTTTGCCATCTGACTGCTGGGTGGCTAAAGCCAATCTGTGAGCTGAAGACCATTGGAGGACTGAAGACAGTCTCTTTTGAAAAAGGGCTAACAGTATGGGTCATATCTCTACATTGTAATTATCTTCAGTAGAGAAAAATGGTCTTATAAGTCCTTTTGGTTACTTTTCCTTATAGTTCTTATAATTTATGTCTCATGGCAGTCAAGAGAATCAAATAAAAAAAAGGCAAGCCTAATTATGATAGAGCCTTTTGCAATGTGTTCTTATTTTCTTTTTTAAGTGTCTGATCTTTTTGTTTTGTATTAAGATTACAATGACTTTCTTTCATTTTATTTGCTATATTTGAAAATGATTTCTGATCTATATATAAAGTGTTTATTTGCATGATACTTTAATATGTTGGATTTTGTTGAAAATATTTATAATTATAAGTGACTTCTAAAATAATTTCTCTGGGCAGTATATGAAAAGTCAAACAGAAATTAAACCTATTGTAATGACATAACTTTTCATTATATAATAAATGCCCTCATTATAATATAATTATTTATAAATATATAAATATTGTATTTAGATTACAATATGGTAGATTCTAATTCTAATATATATGATTATTAAGGGAGATTAAGGAAATAAAAGCATTTTTAAAGGGTACTCAAAAAGGAATTTGGGCTCTCATCAAAGTTTAAGAATTTAAATAATCTAAAATAACAATCTAAAATAGCAAAGTTTAAGAATTTAAATAATCTAAAATAACAGTAAAATAACATAAGATATAATGCATTGAAATCTGGAAACTATTGACAAATATAACATATCAGCACTGATTCAATCACCTCTGAAGAAACTTCCTTTTATTTCTAGATGTATAAATAGCATTGAAATGGAAAGAAGGGGAAAAGCTTGTGAATTTTGAGAACACCTATGACTCAAACATGGGAGGTTTAAATTTTTTCTTTTTGCACAGCAAAACCTAATATGGTCTTGAATATTTTTCTTTGAAATATAATAGATACTAAGTTTTTAATTCTTAATCTTGTGAGAGGTGATGGATTTTGTAATTTTCTTTATATTTCCTACTTTTCTCTCCTTTATGTTATCCCAAAATTCACCATAACTTCTTTAGTTCAGAGAACCTATCATAACTAAATAATCATATGCTTGGTTAAATGTAAAATTTCAAGTGATTTACTAGTCATTATTTTCCTTTATGATGTATGTGATCATCATTATATCTCTGTCTGATCTTGCAGCCTGTGTAAACAGCTGTTTTTAAAGACTTGGTCTTGGGTTTTATTCATCTGGATGAAGTGTGTTAAATGCTCAATGTCAATGAACTAAAATACTTTGAATTCTAATATTAGTATAAAAGTTATCATGAAAAGCAAAAATAATATCAACAAAATACAAGTAGGAATTTATTTCTAAGTGTTAAGAAAGGGAGCCTATGATTGCCCAAAATTTAAAACCCAGTTATAGTAAATAAATGAGAGCTTTAAAAATATGATGCAATTGTTACATTTACTAAATCACCCATTCCAGTTTTCCTGGAAATACAGAGGATAGAGGAACAGGTTTAATGACACTATGAGAAAGCAATCAGACTAATTCATAATGTAGGATATCCTATAAGGGAACTGGTCTGAATGCTTCAAAAAGTTAAATATCATGAAAGATGGGAGACTTTTCTAGAATAAACAGATGTAACACCCAGTACAATCATGAGACTTGATTAAAAAAACAAAATTTCTAAGACATTTCTTAGGTAGTTAAGAAAGTTCATTTGAAAAAGAAAACCTCGGGGTGAATATGAATTCTTACCAAGTTGAAGAAAATCAGGGAAGAATAATGGAAAGATAATGAGATTTCTTAGGAACTGGACTTTTGATAATATTATGGAATTACTGTTAATTTTGTTAAGTGTGATACTAACATTATGATTGTGTGGAATAATGTATTTATAGTTGGGAGATGCCTGATGAAATATTTAGAGGTGAAATGTCATGATATCTTCAAGGTACATTCAAATGGGTCAGCAAAAAAAGAGAGTGTTTGTTTGTAGAATAAAATATATAGATAGAAGAAATATGACAAAATATAAATAAATTTTAAATTTTAATAGGCTAGAATTATGTTGATATAGTTCTTTTTAATTTTTTCCATACCTGTATATTTGAAATATTTCTTAATAAAAATATTTAATTTATACTTTATTTTTAAAAAATATTTTATTTATTTATTTTTAAAGAAAGGGAAAGAGAAGAAGAGAGGGAGAGAAACATCAGTGTGTGGTTGCCTCTTGTAAGCCCCCTACAGGGGACCTGGCCTGCATCTGAGGCATGTGCCCTGGCTGGGACTCTAACCAGTGATCCTTTGGTTCAAAGGCTGGCACTCAATTCAGTGAACCACACCAGCCAGGACTGTAGACTTTATTTTCTTAGAGCAGTTTTAAGTTTTACAGAAAATTGAGCAAATAATACAGAGTTCCCATATACTAACTTTCTCCACCTCACAGTTCCCCCAGTAATAACATCTTGCATTAGTGTGATACATTTATCATAACTGATTAATCAACATTGATCCATTATAATTAACTAATTTCTGTAGTTTACATTAGGGTTCACTCCTTGTGTTGTATATTCTATGGGTTTTGACCAGTGTATAATGCCATGTCACCACTATTACAGTATCATAAAGAAAAGTTTCAGTTCCCCCCAAAACCCCTGTTTTATCTCTTATTTACCTTCTCTCCCACTCCCCACCCCCACAACCACTAATCTTTTTAACATTCCTGTACTTTTTCCTTTTCCAGAATGTCAGGTAGTTACTATAGCAGCATATTCAGACTGGCTGCTTTCACTAAATGATACGCATTTAAGATTCCTCCATAACTTTTTTTGATTGGTAACTTAATTTTTGAATCACATTCTTTAAAAACCACACAAAGTGGCAGAAGCTAAAGATTCAACAACAAACTGCAATATATATACCTTGTTTGGCACTTGATTTAAATTATCTCTAAAAAGACATTTAAAAAAGGTAATTGGAAAATTTTCAACATTTACTGGGTATTTGATATTATGAAACTAACGTTGCTAGATGCAATAGAAGTTATGTCAAAAATATTATCTGTCAGAAAAATAAAAATACATTTACAGGAATAATTATCCAACTACGTTAGATTTTCATGTGGCTCCAATGCACCAAATTTCAGGAAAATGTGAAGTGGGAGAGTGCAGGAGAGAAATGTGAGTAAGAAGAATATTTGTGTCCATGAGAATGTTCTTATGTGAATTCTGTGCTTTTCCTGGGTCTCTACACTCTTCCATTGGCTTGAGTGTGAGGATGGTAACCTAACCACCATAGAGATGCGCGCGTACCAGAACTCTGAGTAAAAACTGGAAACTGACCAGTCGAAGCCTTCTTTCCTTCTGAGTCTGAAGTGATTCTCTTCCATTTTTTGAAGTTGATTTTTTCCAGTTTTTTTTTTAACTGCTTGAATCTGTGAGGAAACTGGAATGGAAATTTGTCTTTGTTGATACAATGAAAAAGCCCTTCGAAACGCAGATGAGACTTAAGTACATTGAGAGACGCTACTTGAAAATATTCCATTTAGATTGCCTTCAGTCTGAAGGAAGGATTGGAATTTTCTTAACTTTTTGGAGAAAATAAACACTCGGAAAGGACGCGGGGTGGCGCTGCAGTATTAGAAGTAGAAGAAAGAGAGCCACCAGTCCGCCCTCCTTCGAGCCAGACGCTCCGCTAAAAACGCAGGAAGGGGAGGAGGCTCTCTAGGGCGGTCGCTCCGGGATATCTGGGCCCTAGGCGTCTCTACTTATCCCAGGATCTGGGACTTACTGGGAAGTAAGTCAGCAACTACGCACCCCGAGCTGGGTCAGATTTGCTGGGAGACCAGAAGAGATGGAGGCCAGAGAAGGAAAGGAACGCTTTGTGAAACAAAGGCAAGTCTTGATATTCTTTGTTTTGCTGGGTATAGCTCAGGCTGTTTCTGAGCCTAGACACTATTCAGTGGCCGAGGAAATGGAGAGTGGCTCCTTTGTAGCCAACTTGTTAAAAGACCTGGGGCTGGAAGTAGGCGAGCTAGCTGCCCGGGGGGCCCGCGTCGTTTCCAAAGGGAAAAAAATGCGTTTGCACTTGGATAGGCAGACCGGGGATTTGTCTTTAAATGAGAAATTGGACCGGGAGGAGCTGTGCGGCCGGAGCGAGCCCTGTGTTCTACCTTTCCAGGTGTTACTGGAGAATCCCTTGCAGTTTTTTCAGGCCGAGCTACGAATTAGGGACATAAATGATCATTCCCCAGTTTTCCTAGACAAAGAAATAACTTTGAAAATCTCAGAAAGTATCACTGCCGGAACCGCTTTCTTAATAGAATGTGCCCAGGACTTAGATGTGGGAAGCAACAGTCTTCGAAATTACACAGTCAGCCCCAATTCCCACTTCCATCTTAAATTACAAGAGAGTCCCGATGGCATAATATTACCACAGCTGGTGCTGGACCAAGCGCTGGACCGCGAGGAACGGTCTGAGATCACGTTAACTCTCACGGCGCTGGATGGTGGGACTCCACCCCGGTCTGGCACGGCCCTGGTCCGCATTGAAGTCCTGGACATCAATGATAACGCCCCGGAGTTTGCAAAGCTGCTCTATGAAGTTCAGGTCCCTGAAAACAGCCCCATTGGATCCCAGGTTGCTGTCGTGTCGGCTAGAGATTTAGATATTGGAGCCAATGGAGAAATATCTTACGTATTTTCCCAAGCCTCTGAAGATGTTCGCAAAACTTTTCAAATAAATGCAAAATCGGGAGAACTCCTTTTAACACAGAAACTGGATTTCGAATCCATTCAGTCTTATTCACTAAACATTCAGGCGACAGATGGTGGGGGTCTTTCTGGAAGTTGTGTGGTGTTTGTCCAAGTGATGGATTTGAATGACAACCCTCCGGAACTGACCATGTCAACGCTTATCAATGAAATCCCAGAAAACTTGCAGGAGACCATAATTGCTGTATTCAGTGTTTCAGATCTTGACTCAGGAGACAATGGAAGGATGGTTTGCTCCATCCAGGATGATCTTCCGTTCTTCCTCAAACCCTCTGTTGAGAATTTTTACACTCTAGTGACGAACACAGCCCTAGATCGAGAGATGAGATCTCAGTACAACATCACCATCACAGTTTCCGACATGGGGATCCCCAGGCTGAAAACCCAGCACAACATCACCGTGCTGGTCTCCGACGTCAACGACAACGCCCCCGCCTTCACCCAGACCGCCTACACCCTCTTCGTCCGCGAGAACAACAGCCCCGCCCTGCACATAGGCAGCGTCAGCGCCTCCGACAGAGACGCGGGCGCCAACGCCCAGGTCGCCTACTCGCTGCTGCCGCCCCGCGACCCCAGCCTGCCCCTGGCCTCGCTCGTGTCCATCAACGCGGACAACGGGCAGCTGTTCGCCCTGAGGGCGCTGGACTACGAGGCCCTGCAGGCGTTCGAGTTCGGCGTGGGCGCCACGGACCGCGGGTCGCCGGCGCTGAGCAGCCAGGCGCTGGTGCGCGTGCAGGTGCTGGACGCCAACGACAACGCGCCCTTCGTGCTGTACCCGCTGCAGAACGGCTCCGCGCCCTGCACCGAGCTGGTGCCCCGCGCGGCCGAGCCGGGCTACGTGGTGAGCAAGGTGGTGGCGGTGGACGGCGACTCGGGCCAGAACGCCTGGCTGTCGTACCAGCTGCTCAAGGCCACGGAGCCCGGGCTGTTCGGCGTGTGGGCGCACAACGGCGAGGTGCGCACGGCGCGGCCGCTGGGCGAGCGCGACGCGGCCCGGCACCGGCTGCTCGTGCTGGTCAAGGACAACGGCGAGCCGCCGCTGTCGGCCAGCGTCACGCTGCACGTGCTGCTGGTGGACGGCTTCTCGCAGCCCTTCCTGCCGCTGCCCGAGGCGGCGGCCGCCGCGGCGCGGGCCGACCCGCTCACCGTCTACCTGGTCGTGGCGCTGGCGTCGGTGTCGTCGCTCTTCCTGTTCTCGGTGCTGGCGTTCGTGGCGGTGCGGCTGTGCAGGAGGCGCAGGGCCGGCTTGGCGGGTGGCTGCTCGGTCCCCGAGGGCCGCTTCCCGGGCCACCTGGTGGACGTCAGCGGCACGGGGACCCTGTCCCAGAGCTACCAGTATGAGGTGTGTCTGATGGGAGGCTCGGGGACCAGCGACTTCAAATTCCTCAAACCAGTTCTCCCCAGCTTCCTGGCTGAAGGTGAGGAGAGGGTTAGTGACGCAAAGCCCGGTTTCAGGGATAGCTTTGAATTCAGTTAAGATTTAGTAAGGGTCTACTAACCCTAGTCTAAGTTCTATTCTAAAAATTCCCTTTTTACTGCTTTGCCCATTGGGGTTGTGTCTTTTTATTTGAAATGTAAATATTTCAATTCAGTGCACGTTACTGGAGTTTCTAAATGTGTTGCTTTGTGGCGTAATGAATGCTAATTTTCTTTGTATTCTCACTGGTGATTAGTTTCCCTATACATTAATTCTACGTAAAATGTGAAAGTAGCCCAGGCTGGTGTGGCTCAGTTGGTTGGGCATCATCCTGCAAACCAAAAGGTGGCAGGTTCCAGGTTCTATTCTGGGTCGGGTCACATGCCTAGGTTGCTGGTATGATACCGGTGTGTTTCTCTCCCTCCCTTCCTTTCTCTCTACAAAAGAAATAACATTTTTTAAAAAATGAAAGTAAAATTTTTTCCAAAAGTCTAAATTTTTAAGTTAGAGCACCTCTCTCCAAACTCTATTTCCCCAGGGCCTAAGTAATATTGCAGCCCTAGATTTTTAAATGTTTGCTATCTCTATATAGGGTTATTCTTTTTTCAAGCCCAGAGATTTGTTTTATATTCTCTTAGGCTAGTGTAACTTTTATCCTGTGAAGTTACATAGGCTAAAACCATTAATATAAGTATGTTCATGTAAAACAAAGCACTCCATCAAATTTTTCTAAATATATACTTCACAAAGTGTCCATACATGGAAGTTATGATTCTTTAGAGATCATGAAGACTTTGACAATTGAATTCCACAAAGCATTCACATCAATAAATCAACCACTATTGTTCCAAAATGTAGTTAAATGTGTAGCATATGTACAGTCATTTTCAAAGGCATGCTAATTCTTCATGCTATTTCAAAACAATTTTAACCTCTGCTTATTTCGATGCCCTCTTTTAAAAAGCTGTTTTAATTATTTAAAACTGTCTATTAACTTTGATCACTTAATTAAAATCCAGAAGAATGAGGGAATGTATGTCTTTGCCCTTAACCAAAGCTTATAAGCTTCAAATGTAGTTTGGCATTGCATTTTTTAAAATTTCTGGAGCAGTATGATCTAATTGGATATATGCTCCTGGCAAAAATACTTATGTCTGTCTGGTCATTCCATTTATTTGGGGGGGGGGGCCCATTGAGTACTTCTCTTTTCTGCTTTCAATTTCCTGCTTTTTTTTTTTTTTTTTTTTTTTTTTTCAATTTCCTGCTTTTCGATGCTTTTTTCTTCTTAGGTGCTCGAGTTATGTTTCTCAATAGCTCCCCATTTACTGCATAATTAGAACAATGATTGAAGGATTATACATTCTTAATAAAATTTTTGAATGACAGAAAGAAGTGTCTTTATTTCACTAGTGATATATATTGGTATTTAAAAATTCACAGGACAAACTTTTGCTGGAATTAAGTGCTCTCTGATGCATAATGAATTTATTTGTATAATGTGTTATTAATCGAAGTACTCACTGTGTTTCAAACACTATGAAGTTATCAGTCACTGGAACCTCTTTCCTTCAACCTATTTTGCCTTTTTCTCTTCCTGCTTAACTTGACTCTCCTTTCCTGCTCACAGTTTAGGAATAGAAATGGGGAAATTTTATAATTTAAGTCTTCTTTTATAATTCTCTAAAGGATTCATCCAATTTCTCTATCTCTTACAGTTCAATTTTTGATCCATACATTAAAATGAAATTTTAATTTTTAATCTTCATGTAATGCTTGAGCTATACTATTAAAATTATAAGATGAATTTTAAAGGTCTTATTTTGAGTTTAGCAGTGGTGTAAAGATAGTGGGTACACTATCTTGATATCCAAAGTCCCTGATTAACCAACTTATTGCCTGCAGGTCTTGGATAAGTCACATAATTTCTGTTCCCCTCCAAATGATAATAACAGCTATTTCAATAGCTTACTGTTATTATCAAGTAATTTAATATAAAGGTATAAAAGTATAATTGTTGTTATTTTACATGTCACTAATATTAAGAATAAACTTAATAAGTGAGCCTTCATATAACATTCCTAATCATTGTGAAGGAGTTAGATTGAACACATGATATTTGTGTTACTTCATTTCTCTGCCTAAAACCTTGCAATAATTTCCTTTTATTCTTAGAATAAAATCTATGCACCCATTATTTGGCCCCAGTTTACCTCTCCAGTCTTCTCTTCCCACTTAGTCTTGAGCCAGTTAGTTTTGGATATGCTGACCTTCCTTTGTTGTCTAGAATAGCTGTGCTCTACTGTCCCAGGGCCTTTACATATCAGTTTCTCATATATGGAATCTTCCCATCATACATTCTCAGCCCGGCAAGGTTCTCATCCTTAGTGTCCCAGGTTAAATGGCACCTCTTTGGGGAAACTTTCTCAAATCTCCCCACCCCATTAAATTAGGCCCCCCTATTCATGTTGTCAAGTGCACTAAGTACATTTCCTGTATAGCACTTTTCACACTGAACATCTGTTTAAAATCTGTTCATTCCATTAGATGGGAAACTGTGTAAGGTATATGTCTGTCTTGTTACCACTGTATGCCTAAACTTCTACAAATTCAACAAGTACCTGTGTCCACAGATGAAATAGTTATACCAATGAAACCAATAATTGTAAAATTACTGTGAAATAAGAAGAGGAGGAAGTTCTGTATCCCTTGACTGAGTGTTAAAATGTGGAAGGAACTAGGCATTGTGGTCTCTGGACATACCTCCTAAAATGATCTATTACAATTTTTATCACCTTGCAAGATTTCTTCTTTTCATAGCGTTATTTTTTTTACTATAAAAGCATCTTGTGCACATTTTAGAAACTTTGGAAAATAAAGGAAAACACAAATGTGGTAGTGAATAATGTCATAATTTAGGCAAAATATTTTCAAATTTATATGTAATAATTGCAGTTGGGAGCGGGGGTGGGGTAGCTCTAGCAGGTGTCCGCATCTGCAAAATCATAAAAATGAGGACTCTGTCAGGACAGTCACGTCTTTTAGATAAGAGCACATTTAATTTCCCTAGGTTGTGTTTTGTAACACAATAAACTCCTCCAGTAGCGTCAACTGGTTTTGGTAAGGAGAATAAGTACTTAAAACTATCGAAAACAAAAGCCGGAAAACGAAGTACCTTCTCCAAGAGTTTGAAACTGCGAGTGAACGCATGGTGGCGCTGTTGACTAAGAAGGAGAGTTAAATCGCAGCCACTGTGCGTGCTCAGTGACGCACCGATCCGGTACCGTACTCCAGGGGTTGTGAGCCTGGACGGATTTTTGAGCAAGCAAATCTGAGCACTGGAAGGGGCTTTTCCCTAGACCCTCTTCAAAAGTTGGGAGGCAAAAGACTGCGTTCCTCAGCGCTGTCGGAGATTTAGCTTGGCAAAATTTCTTGGAAGAACATGGCAGAAAATGAAATGGAGGCCGGAAGGGAGCGATTTCTTAGACAAAGGCAAGTGCTGTTTCTCTTTGTTTTTCTGGGTGGGTCTCTGGCTGGGTCCGAATCGAGACGCTACTCCGTGGCTGAGGAGAAAGAGAGGGGCGTTTTAATAGCCAACCTAGCAAAGGATCTGGGGTTGAGTGTAGGGGAACTGGCCGCGAGGGGGACCCAAATTGTGTCTAAAGGGAACAAACAGCATTTTGAGCTCAACCACCAGACCGGTGATTTGCTCTTGCATGAGAAATTGGACCGGGAGGAGCTTTGCGGCCCCACAGAGCCATGCATACTGCATTTTCAGATTTTACTGCAAAACCCTTTGCAGTTTTTTCCAAATGAGCTCCAGGTCATAGACATAAATGACCATTCTCCGGTATTCTTTGAAAATGAAATGCAGCTGAAAATCCTAGAAAGCACTCCACCAGGAACAATAATTCCACTGGGAAATGCGGAGGACTTGGATGTGGGAAGAAACAGTCTCCAAAACTACACGATCAATCCTAATTCCCTTTTCCACGTTCTCACGAGCAGTCGTAGGGATGGAAGGAAGTACCCAGAACTAGTGCTGGACAAAGCGCTGGACCGTGAGGAGCAGCCACAGTTAAGTTTAACACTCACGGCGCTGGATGGCGGGTCTCCACCCAGGTCTGGGACTGTACAGATCCACATCCTGGTCTTAGACATAAACGACAACGCCCCAGAATTTACACAGTCGCTTTATGAGGTTGAAGTTCTAGAGAATAGTCCCATTAACTCTGTTATTGTCACTGTCTCAGCTTCTGATTTAGATACAGGAAGTTTTGGGACAGTATCATATGCATTTTTTCATACTTCAGAAGAAATTGGCAAAACTTTTCAACTAAATCCAATTACTGGTGATATCCAACTAATCAAACATTTGAATTTTGAGGCAATTAATAGTTATGAAGTCGACATAGAAGCCAAGGATGGTGGAGGTCTTTCAGGAAAATCAACAGTGATAGTTCAGGTAGTTGATGTCAACGACAACCCACCAGAACTGACTTTGTCCTCATTTACTAGCCCTATCCCGGAAAACTCCGCAGACACTGTGGTGGCCATTTTCAGTGTTTCGGATCTAGACTCTGGAGACAATGGGAGAATGATGTGCTCCATCGAGAACAATCTCCCCTTCGTCTTGAAACCATCTTTAGAAAACTTTTACACTCTAGTGTCCGAAGGGCCTCTGGACAGAGAGCTCCAGGCCGAGTACAACATCACCATCACCGTCAGCGACATGGGGACCCCCAGGCTGAAAACCCAGCACAACATCACCGTGCAGGTCTCCGACGTCAACGACAACGCCCCCGCCTTCACCCAGACCGCCTACACCCTCTTCGTCCGCGAGAACAACAGCCCCGCCCTGCACATAGGCAGCGTCAGCGCCTCGGACAGAGACGCGGGCGCCAACGCCCAGGTCGCCTACTCGCTGCTGCCGCCCCGCGACCCCAGCCTGCCCCTGGCCTCGCTCGTGTCCATCAACGCGGACAACGGGCAGCTGTTCGCCCTGAGGGCGCTGGACTACGAGGCCCTGCAGGCGTTCGAGTTCGGCGTGGGCGCCACGGACCGCGGGTCGCCGGCGCTGAGCAGCCAGGCGCTGGTGCGCGTGCAGGTGCTGGACGCCAACGACAACGCGCCCTTCGTGCTGTACCCGCTGCAAAACGGCTCCGCGCCCTGCACCGAGCTGGTGCCCCGCGCGGCCGAGCCGGGCTACGTGGTGAGCAAGGTGGTGGCGGTGGACGGCGACTCGGGCCAGAACGCCTGGCTGTCGTACCAGCTGCTCAAGGCCACGGAGCCCGGGCTGTTCGGCGTGTGGGCGCACAACGGCGAGGTGCGCACGGCGCGGCCGCTGGGCGAGCGCGACGCGGCCCGGCACCGGCTGCTCGTGCTGGTCAAGGACAACGGCGAGCCGCCGCTGTCGGCCAGCGTCACGCTGCACGTGCTGCTGGTGGACGGCTTCTCGCAGCCCTTCCTGCCGCTGCCCGAGGCGGCGGCCGACGCGGCGCGGGCCGACCCGCTCACCGTCTACCTGGTCGTGGCGCTGGCGTCGGTGTCGTCGCTCTTCCTGTTCTCGGTGCTGGCGTTCGTGGCGGTGCGGCTGTGCAGGAGGCGCAGGGCCGGCTTGGCGGGTGGCTGCTCGGTCCCCGAGGGCCGCTTCCCGGGCCACCTGGTGGACGTCAGCGGCACGGGGACCCTGTCCCAGAGCTACCAGTATGAGGTGTGTCTGATGGGAGGCTCGGGGACCAGCGATTTCAAATTCTTCAAACCGATTCTCCCCAGTGGTCTGGTTCAAGACATTGAGCAAGAATAGTGCAAAACTCCCGTTTCAGGAATACCTTAGATTCCATTAACAGAGGAATCAAAAGGTCGTTATTTGGTGAATGTTTTCTTTTTTAATCAAGAATGTTTCTTTGATAATCATTTTGTTTATATATTGATATTCTGTCTCGTTAGTTAATCTTTGCATATTCTCCTTTTTTCATGTATTCTATCTTACCAATGCAGTCTTAATGCCTCCTTTTTTTCCCCTAATAGGTGAGTAAAAATAGTCATTATCTTTTAGTGGTGATTTCTTATAGGTTTACTTTAAGGAACACATTTTGAATTCTACATGCAAAGCACAGTTAGGTGATGTTTTTTATGATATTCCTGAAGTATCTCTTCTATGGTTAATGAAATTTGTGCATAGATAAGTATGTATTTTCTTTCAGATGTACCATCTTTAAGGCACAACATGTTTTTTTTTAGGGGCCAAAAGAAAGTAATACATTTAATTTATTTTCTGTTTTTACATTTGCAGTTAATATTTGAATATTGTATATGCTTATATTGGCCTACAGTGGACAAAATATAGGCTAATAGGGCAAATTGCTTAGACTTGCTTAAAGTGTATTCATGAGTTAGGAAAAAGTAAACTTAAGGCATTTGAACAACTGATTGTACTTTTCCATTTGGCATGAAAACATTATTTAGTAAGGCATGTCGTGGCATGACAATTTGGTTTGTAAATTCTGAGATATAGATGTTATCAACCTGAAGGCCTTTTTAAAAAAAAATTCAAGAAAGTGCATATATGTGGTCTATAGATAATATTTATGGTAAAAGTGGTATCCCATTTGATCCTACTTTTTAAAAATTAATATCTAGTTGACACTTATGTAGTAATGTATGAGGAAAATCTTGTCTTTTTTTCCAGTCTTACTTCCTTTCTTCAGATTTCAACCTGACGTGATTTAGGATTATGTGTGGTCCTTCTTGGATAAACACTGTTCATCCACATCAGCATTCTGCCTTTAATAATGTAATTAAAAGATGTACATGAATAGGAAGTTATAAAAAGAAGAGAGCAAAATCGTGAAAGTCTAAATTAGCTGCAACTGAGAATAAAATCTGGAAGCAACCAAAACATCATATTTTGTGGCTATTTTAAGTAATATAGAAAAACTTATTTTTAAGGAGTAGAATATTTAGTTCCCAATTAAAGTTAATTAGCAAAAAACAAATATTCTCCTCAGGCATTTTCTCATTTAGAGGGATAAAACTTTCCAGAAATTAAATACTCATTACTTGAAGAGAGAAAAACTGAAGTTTCTCAAAGATTTTCAATATTCCCCAAAGGGAAAAACAAATTAAGATTGACACGGCTTCACACATTAAAGTGTAGTTACAAATGGTGCCATTTTTATGTAACTGAGAATTGAATGCATGAATTCTTAATAATCAGGGGAAAAGAGTATTTTTTTTATTCATTAAGAATTTTATAGAGATATTTGAATCTGGCTCTTTTGACGAGATGTTTTCCCCCTTTTCATACTTAGCTGAATTTTCATGAAGAGAGGAAAAAGGCAAATAAATCTGATCAAATAAAACTTCTCTTTACTTGTCTGGGTTCCAGGTAGAGTCTGAACCAGGGAAGTATTCAGTTGTGGAGAGAATAGAGGGTGGTTCCTTTTTGGCCAGTATGGTATATCCCTGGCCTCTCATTGGTTATTCCATTGAACTTTGGAAGTCTTCATGGTACCAAAGTTAAGTGAAATTTGCACAATACCAAAGGCTTTGAATAAACTTTAAAATAGCCATCTATTTTCAAAATAGCCATCTATTTTCAAAATATAGTTCTAAATAGTGTACACAGCCTTTTATCCTCTCTGAAAACACATCAATTCAGAAATAAACATTTTCTTGACATTCACAATCTAGTTTTTAACAATGAAAAGCAAATAGAGGAAATGAATTTTAAACTTTTATGTAGATTGTTAAAAGAATGAACTATATTCAAACATCACTCATTAAAACTAGTGAATGTACACTTTCTATAAATCTTTCTTAATCCTTAAATATGGCTTCCTTGAAAATGAGGATTTTTTAAAAATAAGAAAGTAATTCTACACATTCCATTACTTTATTTTGGGAATCCTTTGTTTCTTAGATTGGACTGTTATATGTTTTAAAGCTGGAAATCTGTAGTCATAATTCAGAGTGATTTTTACATTCTTTCTATATTGTTCTGAATCTCCATTTTTATATATACACTCTTTTATCTATTGAGTCCACTGTTCAGCTATTAGTCTTCCTCATCAATTCGGTGCTATTTTATTGAGAATTCATCTCCTATCGAAGTTTCCCTCATACCTGGTACTGGTAGTCTTGTGGGAGGGAGGAAGAGCCCCAGGCTCTACAAATCGAAGCCCTAATTGAGAAGCTTAGCTCAGCTCTGCCACACACACAGGTAGAAGTTCTGGATGAACATGCCTGATGATGTGTTTGAGCTGGGCCCCAGCCTCTCTTGTGTGGCACCACTCTGCATTTGCTTTATGAGGCAAAAATCTCAAGGAATGTCATTCTCTGCTTGGTTGTCATGTGTCTGTTAAGGCTGTAGACATGGGAGCTAATAGAGACATTTTTACTTTTTTTAAATTAAAAATTTTTTATTTTAAAAAGTTTTTATGTTGACACTAGAGACATTTTTTACTTTTCAGTCTTCAGAATAAACAAGCTGACTTTGAGGAAAATTGAGTTGTAATGTGGGGACTGCCCACAGGAAAAAAAATCATGGTCTTCATTAATATGCATGACAGTGCTGCACATGGTGCTCCTAGATGACACACAACTTGCTGGATAATGACAACAACACACACAATGACAACCCTCTGCAAAGCAATCCTATATTGTGCACTGAGCTGGTGCCAGGTAGAAAAATGTGATAACCTGGATGGTGACTTGAGTTAGAACTCATGAATATTTTATTAATGGCTCAAGGTCTCAGAGTAATTACTTGATCTTTTGCATGTGAGCTCACGACCCGGAAGCATATCGAGGGTCCTAAGTGATAAGCACAGCTAGGCACCAGCAGGTGCTGTTATTAAGGAGAACTAGAAGCCACCTTTATTTGCTATGGTCATGCTATACCTGGTCTAGTGCTTATCCGAGCCCAACCTGCAATTCCTTGAACCACCCACAGAAGTCCACTCAAGCTGACAGGTTCTCTAGCTTCTTGTTCACTGATTTGACTCAGCTGTTCAGTAATGCTCAGATGTGGAGGATGAACAAGGAACCTTCAGTGGACTGCTGCTCATAGACCACTTTCTGAGTATTTTGGAGGATATCAACATCACTGGGACTTAGTTCCAGATCTATTATTGTGAGAGGCTTCTGGCTGGAATATCAGAGACAACAGGGTTCAGATTTCTGACGTCATTTTCTCCAACTTGCATGGGCTATGGACAAGGGAAGACTTTCATAAGAAACTCAACTTATAGGACAATTTTGGGTTTATCAAAAATTAAAATTATATTTTTAAATATTATGTTTTTGAGGTTTGTTCCTGAAATTTATTTCCCTCTGGGAAAATGGATTTCTTTATCCTGAATTTCTCATCTGTTTCAACAAGATTTAATAAGCAATCAAAAAACTTTCCATAACAAAACCAAAGGGGAAGAGTTGAGGGAGGGAGGGAGGGAGGGAAGGAAGGAGGGAGGGAGGGAGGGGGCAAGGGAAAGTGGTGGGGGGTAGGCAGAGACAAATGTATTTGAAAAAATAAATTAATTAAAAAAAACTTTCCACAAATAAAAGTTCAGGACTAGATGGCTTCACTGGTGAATTCTACTAAATGTTTAAAGAATTAACACTAGTCCTTCACAAACTTGTTTTTCAAATGAGGAGCAGAAACAACTACCCAGTTCATTCAATGAAGCCAATATTACCCTGAAGCCCAAACCCAACAAAGATAACACAAGAAAACTAAATACCAATATCCTTTATGAATATAGATGCAAAAATCCTCAACTAAGTATTAGCTAATAGAGTCCAGAAACATGTAAAAAGGATTATACACCATGACTGCATGGGATTTATCCTAGAAAAGCAAGGTTGGTTTAACATATGAAAGTCAATCAATAAAACACACCATATTAATGGAAAAGGACAAAACCATACAGCCATCTCAATACATAGAGAAAAAATTTTACTAAATCTAACACTTGTTCATGTTAAAAACACTCAACAAATAAGAATAATAACATAGGTACTCAACCTGAATATAACTATAAAAACCCACAGGCAATTTCATATTTAATGGTGAAAGACTGAAAACTTTCTCCCTAAGATCAGGAAAAAAACAAGGATATTACCTCTCACTGCTTGTTTAACATTGTACTGGAAGTTCTAGCCAGAGCAATTTAGGCAAGCAAAACAAAGAAAATAATTCAGATTTGAAATGAAGAAGTAAAAGTATACCTGCAGAAGACACAGTTGTGCATAAAGAAAATTCAAAGGAATCCACAAAAAAATTATCAGTTGATAAATGAGTTCAGCAAGGTTGGAGGATACAAGATCAATAAACAAAAAAATCAATTAGTATTTCTGTACACTATTATTAGACAAGCCCAAAATGAAGAAAACAATCCCATATTTTATCACACCAAAAAGAATAAAATACTTAGGAACAAATTTAACAAATAAGTGCAAGATTCATACACTAAACACTACAAAACATTACTGAGTGAAATTAAAAAACACTTAAGTAAATGAAAAATGTTCATGCTCATGAATTGGAAGACTTAATATTGTTAAAATGGTAACACCCTCCAGACTGGTTAACAGATTCAATGCAATATTATCAAAATCCCAGCTGGCTTTTTCTGGCAAAAATTAGAAAATTGGTCCTAAAGTTCATATGGAAATTCAAGTGGCTCAGAATAGCCAAAACAAACTTGAAAAAGAAGGACAAAGTTGGAGTGTTCATATTTCCTGATATTAAAAATGTATGATAAAAATAGACATTAGGTATTTGAATATTTTGTCATATTAAAATATAAATACTATCTTTTTATTTAGTATGTACTATAGAGGATTATTAGAAATTGTCTTATATTTCATTATAAATTTCTCAACCCAGTCTTCTTGATTTTAACTTTCTACCCTAATACCATTTTAGAAGATCTATATATAAATATTTTTATCCAATATTTATGATGACAGGGGATTCATTATATGTCACTCTTCAAATTTTTTAGCCTAATTAATGATCTCAACAAAAATATCAGTTTTCCTTCTAATTTCTAAGTTTTGTAAGCAACTTTCTTTGCTGGAACATATCTCTAAAAGGAGACAAGCCACTGTAAAAGTTCTTATATTAATTGAAAACTTGAATACAAATATATTTTCATATGATATCTATGCACCCAAAGCAAGGCTCAAGTTTGGATCTAAATGAACTAAAAAGTTGTTCCCTCTCCATTTCCACTTAGGTAGATAAATGAGTGGGCTCTGGAGCCACACTGTAACAGCCTGAATCCTAGCTCTGCCATTTCCAGTGATGTATGACTATAAGCAGGGCACTTAGGAGGGATTGTTTTTTTACTTCACTCCTTCACGTTTTTCACCCAGCTTCCCCCACAACCCCCCTCCCCTCTGGCAGCTGGCAGCCTGTTCTCTGTATCTATGAGTCTGTTTCTATTTTGTTTTGAGCAGGTTGTTTAAACTGTCTGTGCCTCAATTTCTTCATCTATAGAATATGGCTAATAAGATACCCACCTCATAGGGCTTTGAAGGGATGAAATGAATTAATATATGTAAAATGCTTAACATAAAATCTGGAATATAGTGGCACGTATTTGGAACTCTTTAATTTGAATCTAGCTAGAACTTGATTACTATGTTATGAACAATTTGTTCTTTGGTTTTCCCAGGATATTTGTTTTTCATTTATATCTAAAATAATGTTTTTTTATTTTTTCAGTATGTTTTTTATTTTATTTAATGTTGATATATAGTATATCCTCTAATTTGTCTTAAATATGAAATATGAAATACTTCTAAAGCATATTAATACTATATCTTTCAGAAAGTAAAATATAGAACTTGAATTAAAGTAAATTTAATTGAGTAGTACTTAGCATGTATTATTCCCTCATGTCTCAGAATTTTACATTCAGTTTCAGATATGTTCATGACTGAATGTATGATATGATAGTCTTCTTATATAGGTAGAAACATAATCATTAGAGTGAATTATTTATTCGACTGATATTTACTGAATGACTCCTATAATCCAGACTTCTTTCAAAAACATTTTTTTCCCTAATAATTTCTTTTAGAATCTAAAATTACTGACTTGCTTTAAAAATAATTCACTCAACATGAATTATAATTTATCAAGTGAAGTAACTTACTGTATCAGGACAATCACAAGAGCTGTGCACTGTCCTGGAGTCCATTTCATAAAAAGTCTCCTCTCTTTGCCATATATGAGTAGACAAGTCCGGAGACACGCTTTGCTCACAGATTAAAATATTTTAAATCGCGTCTTCTTGTTTCCCTTAAATCATTTAGTCAAGATGATATCTGGGACACAAAGAATGAATGTGGTAAGATGCAAATGCACTGTAAAATGAGTCTTCAAAATTTAGCTAGATACCTAAATAAGCTTAAGGCCTTTATCTTAACAAAATTCTATGACTTTTATTCACTTGATTTTTGTCTTGATATTATCCTGATAATAGCCAAGTAGAATAATCATGTCCTATCACCCTCTGGGCTTCAGTTTCCTTATCTGTAAAACTTGCTTTAATTTCCTCTCTGGTTCTAAGAATCTGATTCTAATACTACTTGACTTCCTTCTAAATTTAATGTGAGTTCAAACTGTTAAGGGCGTAACAAAGCAAGATGCCTCTTCTCTCTGCTGTATTACTATTTGCACACCAGTGCAGGATAGAACCTTTCCTTTGAAAAAGAGCCTCAAGACCATGTGGTACAGAAGACCTTAACAATGCTTTGCATCATCATAAATTCCTCACATACCTGAAAACACACAGACATAACTGCTGTAAACTAGTTAGATTATGCAAAGGGGAAATGGAGTTCTTTGAAGTTCCTCTGTTAGGCTGTGGGGTGACCGAGGTACACTCTTGCTTTGTGCTCACAATTATTCCAGCTCATGCAATGTAATGAAATAATCTTATAAATTTTGCAATTTAATAGTATAACAACTTTGTAAAAGTTCTATACACTTTAAAAATGGGTTACTTTTGGACACTTCCAAAATGTGCTTTGGCTTGAGAATGTTTTCTCAGTCAAGACGCAGGGTGGCGCTGCAGGCTAAGATTGTGACTAAGCTCTAGAAAGCTCGCGTATTCCTTTGTTCCAATACGAAATCAAAAACCCAAGGAAGAAGCTTTGTCCGCGGTACTGGGTAAACAACGAGTTTGGGGAGCGCGATGTACTACACGGATTTAAGGTTCAAAGCAACTTCGTGAGGATTCCACCAAGCAAGAAATCAAAATTGTCAGCACCAGGGCTCCAACATGGAGACGCTAGAGAGAATTCAACCGAACAGGCAAGTGATAGCCTTTATTCTGGTGGTGTTCTTGTCTCAGGCTCGCCCTGAGCCTATTCGGTATTCTGTGCTGGAAGAAACAGACAGCGGCTCCTTTGTAGCACATCTGAGCAAGGACCTGGGCCTGGGAATTGGGGAACTGGCCTCCAGGTCGGCCCGGGTGGTGTCTGACGATGACAAGCAGCGCTTGCTGCTGGATCGTGAGACGGGAGATTTGCTTTTGAAGGAGAAACTAGACCGGGAAGAGCTATGTGGCCCCATTGAAACGTGTGTACTGCATTTCCAAGTGTTGCTGGAAATGCCAGTGCAATTTTTTGAAGGAGAATTATCAATTCAGGACATAAATGACCACTCCCCAGTATTCCCTACTAGGGAAATGCTCTTGAAAATACCGGAAAACAGCCAGCCAGGGACTATTTTTCCTTTGAAATTAGCTCAGGATTTGGATGTGGGCAGCAATGGTCTTCAAAAATACACTGTTAGCCCGAATTCACATTTTCATGTTCTTACTCGAAATCATAGTGAGGGTAAGAAATATCCAGATTTGGTGCAGGACAAAGCGCTGGATCGAGAGGAGCAGCCCGAGTTCAGCTTAACCCTGGTAGCGCTGGATGGCGGGTCTCCACCCAGGTCTGGCACCATCACCGTGAGAGTCCTGATCATGGACGTTAATGACAATGCTCCTGAGTTTGTGCACACCCCATATGAGGTGCAGGTCCTGGAAAACAGCCCCATAGACTCCCCAATCCTTACTGTCTTAGCTAGGGACATAGACGCTGGAAACTTCGGGAGAGTTTCCTATGGTTTGTTCCAAGCATCAGATGAAATTAAGCAAACCTTCTCACTAAATGAAGTCACAGGAGAAATCCGACTGACAAAGAAATTGGATTTTGAACAAATTAAGTCTTACCATCTGGAAATTGAGGCTACAGATGGAGGAGGCCTTTCTGGAAAAGGCAATGTAGTCATAGAGGTGGTGGATGTGAACGACAATGCCCCTGAACTGACCATATCTTCACTCACCAGCTCCATCCCAGAGAATGCTCCGGAGACTGTAGTCTCGATCTTCCGAATTCGAGATAGAGACTCTGGAGACAATGGAAAGATGGTTTGTTCTATTCCAGATACTCTACCATTCATTCTAAAACCGACTTTCAAGAATTTCTATACTTTGGTAACAGAGAGCCCACTGGACAGAGAGACCACAGCGGAGTACAACATCACCATCACCGTCACCGACATGGGGACCCCCAGGCTGAAAACCCAGCACAACATCACCGTGCTGGTCTCCGACGTCAACGACAACGCCCCCGCCTTCACCCAGACCGCCTACACCCTCTTCGTCCGCGAGAACAACAGCCCCGCCCTGCACATAGGCAGCGTCAGCGCCTCGGACAGAGACGCGGGCGCCAACGCCCAGGTCGCCTACTCGCTGCTGCCGCCCCGCGACCCCAGCCTGCCCCTGGCCTCGCTCGTGTCCATCAACGCGGACAACGGGCAGCTGTTCGCCCTGAGGGCGCTGGACTACGAGGCCCTGCAGGCGTTCGAGTTCGGCGTGGGCGCCACGGACCGCGGGTCGCCGGCGCTGAGCAGCCAGGCGCTGGTGCGCGTGCAGGTGCTGGACGCCAACGACAACGCGCCCTTCGTGCTGTACCCGCTGCAGAACGGCTCCGCGCCCTGCACCGAGCTGGTGCCCCGCGCGGCCGAGCCGGGCTACGTGGTGAGCAAGGTGGTGGCGGTGGACGGCGACTCGGGCCAGAACGCCTGGCTGTCGTACCAGCTGCTCAAGGCCACGGAGCCCGGGCTGTTCGGCGTGTGGGCGCACAACGGCGAGGTGCGCACGGCGCGGCCGCTGGGCGAGCGCGACGCGGCCCGGCACCGGCTGCTCGTGCTGGTCAAGGACAACGGCGAGCCGCCGCTGTCGGCCAGCGTCACGCTGCACGTGCTGCTGGTGGACGGCTTCTCGCAGCCCTTCCTGCCGCTGCCCGAGGCGGCGGCCGCCGCGGCGCGGGCCGACCCGCTCACCGTCTACCTGGTCGTGGCGCTGGCGTCGGTGTCGTCGCTCTTCCTGTTCTCGGTGCTGGCGTTCGTGGCGGTGCGGCTGTGCAGGAGGCGCAGGGCCGGCTTGGCGGGTGGCTGCTCGGTTCCCGAGGGCCATTTTCCGGGCCACTTGGTAGACGTCAGTGGCACGGGGACCCTGTCCCAGAGCTACCAGTATGAGGTGTGTATGACGGGAGACCCTGGGACTGGTGAGTTCAAATTCCTGAAGCCAATATTCCCTAACCTCTTGGTTCAGGACACTGAGAGAGAAAGTAAGGCAAACGCCAACTGCAGGAATAGCTTTGTATTCAATTAAGTATGGTATGGGTTAAGTGAGCCGCTTCTTACTTTTGGTAAGCCTAACTGCCGTTGCGATGCGTTTCTTTTAAGAAATCGTATTGTTCTCTAAATATGTATACCTATTCCAAACCAGTGCGTGTCCCTGATCATGTTAGATTTCTTTCTTTTATTAATGCTCATTGGACTTAGCTTTTCTACACTAAATATTGAGTATGTGTTTTCTCCATATTTGACCTTCTCTTGGTGATTAATCTTTCCATAACTATAAATTACTCAAGTAGTGTAAGAAGAAACTTTGTTTAAGCCAACTTAATTAGTTAATATCTTTTTAATGAAACATTTTAAAGCTTTTATGTAATGTTGCATTTCTATATATTTGTGGTTCTTGTCTTTATCAGATATTTCTATCTTTATGAGGCCAGAGTGTTTGAAATTTTATATGCTACTTGGGCCTTTCTTGCAGGCTATTCTACCAGGCTATGCCCCTGGAATAACCATGAGCATACAATTTAGCATACTTGCTCTTCCCAAGTTGTACATAAACACAACTTCCTTAAATTATTAATACACTGAAATTGTGACCTCCCATTGTGAACAGCATAATATGCTAGAGATTTTATTATTTATTGGATTGATACTTGCCTTACACATTGTACCTTCTCCATTAGCACTCACTGATATTACAATTTTTTGAATTACTCTTTTTGTAAATAATAAAGACAAAATCTTATATAATTTGGCATCACTTCCTCTAAATTAAACTCAGTCATTGCTTGGTAAAGTCCTTGAAAAATAATCTCAGTACCTTAAATAAATTTTAAATCCTTCCATAGGATTTATGATGTGGAGGGCATCATATACTTCCTTGACCTTCCTTTTGCCCTATGGATAGAAATTCAAGTGTAGTTTAATGTATGTTTCTCATGGTTTTCCTGCAGCTTCTCCCTGCCTTTTAAAATAATCAAATAATTTTTTTCTGAGTTTTGGTTATTCTGTTTAAGTGTGATTATCAAATGATATCAGATTTTCACTTTACTTTGCAGACATGGACAGCTTTTATCAACAGAATAATGATTTATTTTTTTATGTCAAAGTTATCTTCTGGTTTGTTCTTCAATGTAGCTTTCAGGTTTTTTGTGTAAATTTACTGTATCAATTATGCTGAACTTTCATTTGTAAGAAACTAGCATTATTTTGTCCTGCAGGACAATAAAAATAGAAATAGTAATTAATATAAGAAATGAACTTAACTGAATTGTTATTGTTTTATGTTGTGTTCAATAAGCTAAGTAAACTGATAATGTGACCACCAACTAAATTTATGTGAATATGACTATAAGACTACTTAGTTGAACTTTTGGCACAATATGAGCAATTAAAGAACTTACTTTATAATTTAAATATTTATTTTGACATCTCAGGTGTCATCCTTCTAGAACTTAATTACTTGCTCTTTTCCATGAATTACTTTTTTCCTAGGCATTATAATGTAATAGAAAGGAAAGTGATTTACTGTTTAAGTTATTCTTGAAACAGCTTTTCAGCCTTTATCCAATCTACTAATTGAAATGAGAAAGTGATAAAAATGAGAACAAAATTAAACACAAACAATATATAAGACATGGATGTGGTAGTCAACTTTCCTGACTTCTCCATTTATTATTAGCTATTTAAATGAAATAGTTTTTATGTATGATAACAAGAAATATGACTGACATTTTCACCAATATATTTCAACATTATGAGAATCTACTTTTTATGTTTATGCCAGGAAAGTTCAATTTGTATAATCAACCAACTGAGATTGGCCAAAGAAACAGCCAGAGCCCACCTTTGTGAATTGATGTAGTAAATATATGGATTACTCTGTGTATTACTTTATGAATTACTGTGTGTATTGATAAAGCATGGACCATTATTTACCTCCTAGGGATCATCACCAGATTGGTATAGATCAACATTTTGAAATTCAATTATTAGAATATAGTAGCAAATATTATTCAAATAACTTGCACAAAATACATATCTTATGAAAAACAAAACAATCCTCTTGTTGCAAAACAAGAATATAGAATGGAGACCAAATATCTTAAATAGAGGAATGTATAATGTTCAACAGCTGGAAAGCTCAGTATTGGGAATCATGTCAATTTTTCCCAATCAATAGATGTAATAAAATCCTAAACAAAATTTCAGCAGGTTTTTTGGTGAAATTTTACAAGCTACAACTAAAGTTTATGTGAAAATATCAAAGGATAATAATAACCAAAATAGTCTTAAAGAAAATGAATAAAACTAGAGAACTTACCCATCAGATAATAAACCTATTTTAAAGCCATAGTAATTAAGACAATATTGTACTCCAGGATAAACAAAGAGAAAAATGAAAAAAAAGTCTGAAATAGAGCTATGGTTACCTGATTTATTACAAAATTACACTTCAGAAACAATGAGGAATGGACCCTCTTTTCAATAGATGGTGCAAAGTCATTTGGATGTTTATATGAAAAAAATAATTTTGGCACTAAACTCATTCATATGAAAAAATCAACTTCAAAAGGACTATAGTGCTAATGTGAAAATTAAAGTAATTTTCAAAACAATACACAAATATTTTTATGACCCTGGATTATGCAAAGACTTAAAGAGAAAACAAACAGTCCTAACCATACCATTGAGAAATATTTACAGATTAAACTAAAATAAAGTTTAAGAAGTTTTGTTCATTAGAGATACTGTAAAAGAGTTAAAATCCAAGCCATAGAGTGGGAGAAGATATTTGCAATACATATTTCTGAAAAGTACTTCTATCCAGAATATATTAAGAACTTCTAAAGATGGATTGGGGAAATAAAAGCAAGTAAGTTAAATAGAGAAAAATAATCAAAAGATTTTCAAGCAGTTCACAAGAATGTATCCTAGTGGCCAATAAACAGGTGGAAATGTACTCAATTTAATTAATCATCAGAAATACTAAAGTAACAATATGATATCACCACGCACTGACTGTAATAGCTAATATTAAATGTTGACAATGATATGGAGCAACTGGAACTCTCATTCTTTGCTGGTTTTGGTAAAAACTGTTTTCAAAAACTGATTTTGCGATATCTGCTAAAGCTAAATATATGTGTACATCTTAATGCCCAGCAATCTAGCTCCTAAGAATATATTAAACATAAGTGCACACATAGACACCAAATGGCATGTACAAGAATGTTCATAGCAGCACTACTCAAAATATCCCCAAACTGGAAAACCTCAATCCCATAAACTGAAGAACAAATAAACAAATCATGGTATAGTCATAGAATAAAATTGTATAAAGTAATGAGAAAAAAATAAATCAGAACAATATGCAACACATAAATTTTACAAACAAAATGTTGAGTGAAAGGAGACAAACACAAAAGAGTAATTCTGTAACTCCATTTATATAAATATGCCAAAGAAAGACTAAAATATTCTATGGTAATAGAAGTTAGGAGAGTGCTTACTTTTAGGGGGGAGGGTAATGACCAGATTGCAACAGAAGGAGTTTTGTAGGTTTTGGTAACATTTTAGTTTTAATTTAGGTTCTGCTTATAAGTGTGTATTCACTTTGTGAAAAATCTTTGAATTATTCGCTTATGATTTGTACCCTTTTCTGATGTATGTTATTTTTAAACATAGTTAGTTAGAGCATCCTCTGGATATGCCAAGGTTTTGGGTTCATCTCGCATCAGGGCAGATACAAGAAGCAGCCAATGAATGCATGAATGGGTGGAGCAACAAAGCAGTCTCTCTTTCTCTCCCCCTTCCCCTTTCTCTATCTAAAATCAGTCAATTAAAACAGTAACTTTTGTAAAGTTGTAAGCCTTGTAAATATCCATTATCACTTATTTATTGAATATAATTAAACAGAAAACCCTCAAGAAAAAATTTCTTCATGTACTCAAAAGGTACTTTCACAAGGAATGCTAATGTATCATTTTAGTTTATTCTGAAAATTATTCTTTCACTTAAAGGTGACTCAGCAAATGTTTATTTAGAGCTCCCAATAACTAAGAACTGAAGATATGATCAGGAGCATTTCTGTGACTTAAAAAGATATTGATACACAACAGTTACAATTTGGAATGAAATGGCAAATACTCTTTGCAATAGTAAATAAGGACGCCTGGTGGCGCTGCAGGCTAGGCGTTTGAATGAAGAGCTCTGTGGGTACCCGGACGCCATTAAGCTGGGAATCAGAACTCTGAGTGCTTCCTAAAAGAAGGAAGCATTTTAGGTAAGATCTAAGGGCAAAGATCTTCAGAGAGGGCATCGTTTTAGTGTGAGTCAGTCAGAAAGATCTAATTCGAGGTTATTTAACGAAGTCATTTGGGTTGATTGTACAGCGAGTTGAAGAAACTTCACCTTCTTGAACTGGGTCTGAACAATGGAGACTGCGCTAGCAAAAACACTACAGAAAAGGCAAGTTGTCTTTCTTGTTATATTGTTGTTTCTGTGGGAGGCTGGCTCTGAAGCAATTAGGTATTCCATGCCAGAAGAAACAGAAAGTGGCTCCTTTGTGGCCAACCTGGCAAATGACCTGGGGCTCAGGGTGGGGGAACTGGCCACTCGGGGCGCGCGAATCCATTACAAAGGAAACAAACCGCTCTTGCAGCTCGATATAAAGACTGGGAATTTGCTTCTACATGAAAAATTAGACCGGGAGGCGCTGTGTGGGGTGACAAATCCCTGTATACTGCAATTCCAACTATTACTGGAAAAGCCGGTGCAGTTTTTTCAAGCTGATCTGCAGCTCACGGATATAAATGACCATTCGCCAGAGTTCCTAGACAGGGAAATGCTCCTAAAAATCCCAGAGAGCGTCCAGCCAGGGACTGTGTTTCCTTTGAAAATAGCTCAGGACTTTGACATAGGTAGCAACTCTGTGCAGAACTACACAGTCAGCCCCAACTCCCATTTTCATGTGGTCACTCACAATCTCGGAGATGGCAGAAAATACCCAGAGCTGGTGCTAGACAGAGCGCTGGATCGGGAGGAGCAGCCCGAGCTCAGTTTAACCCTCACGGCGCTAGATGGTGGAGCTCCGCCAAGGTCTGGGACCACTACCATCCGCATTGAAGTCGTGGACATCAATGATAACGCTCCTGAGTTTTTACAGGCTCTCTATGAAACACAGGTCCCGGAGAACAGCCCCCTAAACTCCTTAGTTGTCACTGTTTCCGCCCGAGATTTAGATGCAGGAATGTATGGGAATGTAGTTTACGCTCTAGTCCAAGGCGATGACGTTACTCAACCATTTGTAATAGACAAAATAACAGGAGAAATTCGTCTCAAAAAGCCATTGGATTTCGAAACAACTCAGTATTTTAACGTGCAAGTTGCAGCCACAGATGGTGGGGGACTTTCAGGAAAATGCTCTGTAGCTATACAGGTGGTGGACGTGAATGACAACGCCCCGGAACTGACCATGTCGAAACTCGCCAGCTCTACCCCAGAAAACTCCCCAGAGACTGTAGTTGCTGTTTTCAGTGTTTCTGATCCAGACTCTGGGGACAACGGCAGGATGGTTTGCTCCATCCAGAATGATCTCCCTTTTATCTTAAAACCCACATTCAAGAATTTTTACACCCTAGTGACAGAGAGGCCCCTGGACAGGGAGAGCAGGGCAGAGTACAACGTCACCATCACCGTCACCGACATGGGGACCCCCAGGCTGAAAACCCAGCACAACATCACCGTGCAGGTGTCCGACGTCAACGACAACGCCCCCGCCTTCACCCAGACCGCCTACACCCTCTTCGTCCGCGAGAACAACAGCCCCGCCCTGCACATAGGCAGCGTCAGCGCCTCCGACAGAGACGCGGGCGCCAACGCCCAGGTCGCCTACTCGCTGCTGCCGCCCCGCGACCCCAGCCTGCCCCTGGCCTCGCTCGTGTCCATCAACGCGGACAACGGGCAGCTGTTCGCCCTGAGGGCGCTGGACTACGAGGCCCTGCAGGCGTTCGAGTTCGGCGTGGGCGCCACGGACCGCGGGTCGCCGGCGCTGAGCAGCCAGGCGCTGGTGCGCGTGCAGGTGCTGGACGCCAACGACAACGCGCCCTTCGTGCTGTACCCGCTGCAGAACGGCTCCGCGCCCTGCACCGAGCTGGTGCCCCGCGCGGCCGAGCCGGGCTACGTGGTGAGCAAGGTGGTGGCGGTGGACGGCGACTCGGGCCAGAACGCCTGGCTGTCGTACCAGCTGCTCAAGGCCACGGAGCCCGGGCTGTTCGGCGTGTGGGCGCACAACGGCGAGGTGCGCACGGCGCGGCCGCTGGGCGAGCGCGACGCGGCCCGGCACCGGCTGCTCGTGCTGGTCAAGGACAACGGCGAGCCGCCGCTGTCGGCCAGCGTCACGCTGCACGTGCTGCTGGTGGACGGCTTCTCGCAGCCCTTCCTGCCGCTGCCCGAGGCGGCGGCCGCCGCGGCGCAGGCCGACCCGCTCACCGTCTACCTGGTCGTGGCGCTGGCGTCGGTGTCGTCGCTCTTCCTGTTCTCGGTGCTGGCGTTCGTGGCGGTGCGGCTGTGCAGGAGGAGCAGGGCCGGCTTGGCGGGTGGCTGCTCGGTTCCCGAGGGCCATTTTCCGGGCCACCTGGTGGACGTCACCGGGACCGGGACATTGTCCCAGAGCTACCAGTATGAGATATGTCTGACTGGAGGCTCCGGATCAAATGAGTTCAAATTCTTGAAGCCAATTATCCCCAGCCTCCCACCCCCAAACACTGGAGAAGGAATAGAGGAAAACTCCATATTCCGGCATAACTTCGAATTTAATTAGGAATTTCATCATGATACAATGTCTTTTGTAACATCTCCAGTTTCCCCAGATACAGAGTTTGAGAGCTTCATGGACAAAAATCGCATCTTCAAGTAGAGCCTGAATTTCCCTTTTGTAAACTATTTGTCCATTGCGCTTTATCTTGTCCAGGTTTGGGAAACTCAGTTCTAGGTGATTGTATTATTTGCATAATGCCATTTCAAATCCCTGCATGATGGTGATTTTCCTGTAATGTTTGCTCCTTTTGTTGCCTTTTGTTTAGATTAACTATCTTAATAAAATAAAATATAAATTGCTTTTCTCTGTATTCAGTCCATTTTTTCATCACACTAAATATTTTTGGTGCTAAATAGCAAAGATTAAAAAGTGTTTTTACATGTTTTTAAATTTTTGTTTTGAAATGAATATATGTATTCGATAAAAATGCAATATGTGAGAAAACACGATGAAAGCAACAATCTTGTATCTACTCTTCTTTCCTCATTGTCATCCCCACTGGCAAACGGTTTTTTAAGCACACATTTTTTAATAAAATTATAATATACACAGAAAAGGGAACAGATTCTTGATTTTAGTACAATGTATTAATATTTTCAGAAAGTAAACATAGTATCAATATCTTGATGAAGAAATGAAATATTACCAGCATCCCAGGTGCCACAGAAATTATCCTTAAAATTACTACCAGCACAAGTATAACAAATATCCTGACTTCTAATACTATAGTTTAGTTTTACCTGTTTTGAATTTATTTAAATAGAATGGTATATACTGTTTTGTGTCTGGCTTCTTTAAGTCAACATTATATTTATGACATTTATCTATGACATTGCTTTTAATTTTACTCATTCTTTTTAAAAAATATTTTATTTACTTATTTTTAGAGAGAGGAAGGGAGGGAGAGAGGGTGAGAAATATCAATGTGCAGTTGCCTCTCGCAGGCCCCTTACTGGGGACCTGGTGGGCAACCCAGGCATGTACCCCAGGCTGGGAATCTAATCTGTGACTGTTTGGTTTGCAGGCCAGGAACTCAGTCCACTAAGTCACATCAGCCAGAGCTAGTTATTCACTCTTATTTCGGCATAACATTCCAGTGCATGAATATTTCATAATTTATTACCCATCCTACTGTAGATAGATATTTGGGTTGGTGAAAATTTAGGCTGTTTGAGTAATACTGCTCTAAACATTTTTGTAGTTTTCATTTGGCAAACATATTTATGCATTCTGTTGGGTGTACACCTAGGGGTAAAACTGCCACTCATTTAGTAAGTAGATGTTCATTTTTAGTAGATATTTTAAAATAATTTTCCAGTGTTTTTGTACCAATTTACACTTTTATCAGCAGTGTTTGGATGTACCTCTCTGTTCTTGTCAGCACTTGGTATTGTCTGTTTTCCACTTCATCCCATTGGAAAGCACTTTTAAACCTTTTATTTTCTAGATTTTGATATTTGCTTTCTTATCACTAAAGAATATGTTGTAACTTTTTCATAAACTTCAATTAATTTCCTGCTATTATTTTTTTTTAGTCCTAGCACACAAAGTTCTTTCATCCATCCTTCACATATAGCTATCTCACCATTTTCTGCTACTTCTCTGCACAAACTGAAATCATTTCTTTTTTAGAAAATTGTACTTATTCAGTGACCTTTTGGTTCATAAGCCAGTGCTCAATACACTGAGCAACCAGCCAGGGCTCCATTTCTTGTTCCACTAACAACAGTTTCTTCTGATTTTCTGTATGAGAGAAAAAAATAGAATTCTTATCAACCTGTTATCTGTTTCTCTCTCACATTTTCAAATCTCTCTCAAATGAACCTTTTCTTTTACATAGTCAAGGTTGCTGCTTTGTTTTTTCTGCTTTTGTAAGATAGGGCAGTCTTCACCCAAGTTTCTGTCTGCGTGGCAGTTATGGCAGGGTGCTCTGTGTGAATCAGTTCAGGGCCAGGTTTATAAAGTATCAGATTTTACTTTTGGGTGCATTGTGATGAATGGGCAGAGAGCACTTCAGCATGTGGTCCTTTAAAGGCCAAGATACAAAAGGTTTTGTGCTGAGATTCCAGGGTTTTCACTTGGAAACCTTAGTGCTCTCCAGAAAAATTCCTTTTATTTCCTTAGAAATGAGCCTTAAAGTTTTTAAAAGGAAGTCTTGTGGGGAAATAATTATTATTAATTATTACTTTATGATATATATTATTATTACACACTGTCTACACACTTGGCTGTTTTCTAAAGTATTTACACATATATCATTTAATCCTCAAAATAATGGAATCACTGGCATCCCCATTTTAGAGAAGAACAAACTGGACATATAGAGTTAAAGTAACTGTAGTAAGTGATGGAATCAGAATTTGAAAACAAGCAGCCTGACCCCAGAGACATTGCTTTTTTGTATACTTTTTCTAGTTTTAAATCTATTAAACATTTTAAAAGTGTACACACTGTATGTTTGCAATTTAAAATTAAAATAGTAAAATGTTCACCCATGTATGTATCACGCAGCTTAAGATTAGAACAAGGCCAAGACCTTGGAAACCCCCATGTGCTTCCATGATTACATCCTCTATCCTCATGAAAATCAATACCTGTTCTGAATTTTTATACATATTTGTTCTTTTTCAAATTTCAGCTGATATGCATATATCCCTAGATGACATATTGTTTACCTTTGTCTGCTTTTGAAATTTATATAATTGGATCAATGTAGTATGAATCATCAGTGGGCTTACTTTTTCAATCATTAGGTATTGAATCCATCCATGTTAATGTAGTTCATTCATTAGCGTGCTCTATAGTATTCCATTATATGCACCTTTACTTTTATTTATTTTTTGAATACTTATTATGAGTTTTTATTTTTATTTTTTATTACATTTGATTGATTATGCTACTACAGTTGTCCTGATTTTTCCTACTTTGACCCCTTTCCATCCAGCACCCCCTACTCCCTCAGGCATTCTCCCACCTTTACTTTTAAATTCATAATACTTTTGAATGACTTTGGGGTTGCTCCAAGAGTTTTGTATTATGAACAGTGCTGCTATAAGCATTATTGGATATATCTCCTCATGTACTTGGGCAAGAGTTCTTTTGAAGTACAAGTACATCTAGGAAGGTACCATCGGGACCATACCAAAAGCTGGAAAGATATTAAAGTGAATGAAATAGATAATTAATAGATGCCAACACCAAGGTGACAGGTTACAATTATTTGACAAAGATTTTAAAATGAATTTCAAAAATGCTTTACAAGCAATTACAAATATGCTTGAAACATGAAAAATGTAAAGCTACAGCAAATAAATAAAAGATATAAAGAAATAACCAATGGATATTTTACAAATTAAAAATACAATGATTGGAATGAAAAACTCAGTGGATGAGTTCAACAGCAGAGTAGAGGGGACAAACAATAATCAGTGAACGAGAAGACAGGACAATAAAAATTACCCAATCTAAACAACAGAGAGAATATAGACTGTAAAAAGAGTACAGACTGGAGCCTTGCAGACCAGTGAGACAATAACAAAAGATCTAATGTTTTGTCTTTGGGATCACAAAAAGGAAAGGAGGGGACTTCTCAAACTTTGCAAAAGACATAGACCCAGGGATTCAAGAAGCCTAAGAAATTTAAAACAAGGTAAACCATAACAATCTGTACCAAAAGACATAATAGTTAAATTTATGAAAACTAAAGAGAAGGGAAAATTTTGAAAGCAGTGAGAGAGAAAAATGACACATTACCCATATGACAATAACAATTTGAATGACAGTAGATCTCTCATTAGAAGCCATGGTGGTTGGTCAGAGGGAAGTGACATAATATTTTTCAACTGCTCAAAGTTAACCCAGAATCCTATATCCAGTGAAAATGTCATTCAGGAAGAGAACTTGTTACCTGTAGAAATACCCTAAAAGAATGGATAAAGGAAGTTCTCCAAACATAAAGGAATCCATTTTTAAAAATGGAACAGCAGGAAAAAGAAAAAAACACAATAAACAAAAACATAGGTAAATGCAATAAACTTTCCTTTTCCCCTCAAGTTTTCTAAATTATGTTTGATGGTTGAATCCAAAATTATAACACTGTCTGATATAGCTCTAAATGTAGGTACAAAAAATATTTAATTATATATTATAAATGCGGGAAGGCAAAAAGTTGTAAAGGGCAGTAAGTTAGCCACCCTTCTCATGAACTGGTATCATGACAACACCAGTAAACCGTGATGAGTTATGTATGGAGCAACAAGTATAAAAGCTATACGAAATGAAACACTAAAAACCACTATAGATAAGTCAAAGTAGACTTCTAAAAAAGTGTTCTAATAACCTATAAGAAAACAGCAAAGAGAAAACAGAAACAGAGAGAACAAAAAGAAAACAAAAAATAAAATGGCAAGTTCTAACATCAGTAATTACATTAAATGTAAATGGTTTGAATGCACAAATTAAAAGAGATTGACAAAAAGTGGATTTTTAAAAATAACCAACTATATGCAGCCTATAGGAAACTTTGCTTCAAATATAATAATATAGACAGAGTGAGAGCAAAAAGATAGAAAATATACTCTGCAAATAGAAAAAATAAAGCAAATATAGATGTCAAATAAGATAGATATCAGAGCCAAGAAAATGATCAGACACTGGGTGGGACATTAGATCATGATGAAAGAAGGAGAGATCACAGTCCTAAATATGTATACACCAGACAACAGAGTTGCAAAATATGTGAAGCTAAAACTGGTAGAACTTAAAGGAGAATTGGATAGATCCACAATTAAAGTTGAGGACTTTAATACCCTCTCTCAACAAATGATACAACAACTAGACAGAAAAATCATACGGATAAGAAGAACTTAGCAACATGGGATCTAATCTATATTTCTAGAACACCGGTTCAATAGCAAAATACACATTATTTTAAAAAACTCAAGGAACATATACAAGGTAGACCTGATAATGCATTAAGAGAAACTTAAACCAATTTTTTAAAAATTGAAATCTTACAGTGTGGGCTCTCTAACCATGATGGCATCAAACTAAAAATCAATAACAGAAAAATAATAGTAAAAATGTCAAATATTTGGAAACTAAACAACACACTTCTAACTAACCCATGGATCCAAACAAAGTCTCAAGTTAAATAAAAAAAACCACAACATTTAACTGAATTGGAAAGGAAAAGACAGCATATTGAAATTTACAAAATGCAGCTAAAGCAATGCCAAGAGGGAAATTTATAGTGCTAAATGCATACATTCTAAGAGAGGAAGTCTCAGTCATCAAGTTTCCACCTCAAGAATATAGAAAAGGAAGAGGAAAATAAACCCACAATAAACAGGAGGATGGAAATAAGAAAAATTATAGAAGAAATCAATGGCATTCAAAAATAATAATGAAAATCAATAAAACAAAAATCTGGTCTTTGGAAAAAATCAACAAAATTGACAGACATCCAGCAAGACTGACAAGTCTTCCTTCCCAACCATTTCAGATTTCAGATGAGTTCAGCATCACATCCTTGTTTTCAAATGTTTCTGCAGCGTATCTCCCATTGAGAGGTTTCTTTAAGTGATATATATCTATATTTTCCCTGAATATAACTAAATTTAAAAAGATTTTAAAGAGATGCAATTCATTCTCGAAAGTCAGTCTTTATCTTTTGTTTTAAATACACTTGAAGAATTTTTAAATGTTTAATGATGAAAGGAAAACAAACTTGTATAGCATAAAAATGGAAATCACCTAGATCAGCTATTTAATAATTATAAGTTAAATAAAATTAAATTTGATATATTTTACAATGTTTCATCAGTTAAAGTATTGAAATACTATTCAACTCACTGGTAATAATCCAGCTGGATTAACCTTGAAACTACTTGTCACTTCCCATCAGCACACCTGAGCATAAAGAACATGGGGCACAGCGTTTGCCTTCCCATGTTGTCCAAAACAGACCAAGCTTTGCAACCTAATTATTAAAAGTAAGCTGGAAAACATGATTCCCAGTGAATGCTGAAAATGTTCTATATCTTTAAAGAGGTATGGGTTATATGGACGGATCCATTTGTTAAAATGCTACTGTTAAAATTAGTGCATTTCAACTTGTGTAAATATTACCTGAAGAAAAGAACTATGCAAAAGTAAACCTGAGTGTGAGGCTGAGAGTGGAGGGCACTGTATAGATGAAAAAGATAGAATGCTGTGAGGCTGGGTGATATGTACATGGAAGTTTATGATGTTCACCTTGTTATATGTTGAACTGTTTTCATAATTAAATTTTTAAATGAATTATTCCTTGTGAAACATGTTTATAAAAACAAAGTCAATTCACCTCTACTCTTGCAAATCAAATCAGAACAAAAAGAATAAAACCAAGAAGTCTTCTCCTGAAGGAATCTAATATATCCATGTTCCAAAAGAAGGTAGTTTCTTTGCATACGCAACTGATACCTCTTGTGGGTACATTAAATAGTTATCTCCTTTCTGTCATAACAACCAATGTTTTCAAAGGCATTTCAACAGTCTAAATTGAGTTTTATACATACTATGCTACTCATAAAGTTTGCTTTAAGATGAAAAAAATAATTCAGTAAGCTGTGTTTGAGGATCCCTGGCAGTGCTGCAGGCAGAGTGAGTAAAAGACCCTGGATGCAGGGGATGCCATTATGCTGGTGTTAGAATGTCCACTGAAAGAAGGAAGCATTCAGGACTGAGCTGGAAATGGCTTTGTTTCAGAGAAGAAATTAAACCCATCCAAAATTTTGGTTATTGGCTTACTTCATCAGTGTGTTATTGATATCCTTGAGAAAGTCTATTCTCAGTAACATTTATCAAGTGAACCATGGAAACTGGTCACAGGGATCTTATTTTATCTTTCTAGGTAGATTGAGGTGCTTCTCAACTGCAAAATTATTTCATCTAAATCAAAGTTTAGATTTTATTTAGCTTTATTTATTTTACCTGGAGTTGAAATATTCAGAAAAATATCCTTATTTTTAATCTCCCACCATTTTAGCTCTTACCTGAAGTGGATTTTGCTTGAACCCAACTGATTCCACATCTCAAAAAATATGAAATCAATCTGAAATGGATTCTATTGGTGTTTTTGTGTTTTTATATGTGCACTGACCTACTTTATGTATTTTCACGATATTTAGAGATACAGTTTCCTACTTATTTAAGGAGAAACTGGTGAGACAGGAATGGATATAGCCATGATAAATTATAATTGAATTCCATGGTATCCACTCAAAGGTAATTCACCTTTCACACTACCTTATTTGGTCCGTAATTATAGGACCTCAAATCATCCTTGTAAGAAGATGGTAGAAGTGAGTCTTGAATCCCCGTTTTCTGCATTGTATGATATTCTTACAATATGGTAATATATTTGATTTTGATTAATTAATTAATATTGGAGGGGAACTTGATTTTAAGTTACAATAAAATGAACAAGTCTAATACAATCACAACCAAATTCTCCCTATATAAAAATAAAGTGGAATCCTAAAATACTTACTTGTGACAGATACTTGACTGCTCCTAGCTCCTTCTTAAAATCACTTAATTTGATAAGATACTTCCATCATAAGTAGTCCTTGGCCTCAGTTTCCCTCCTAATGGTCTAACTGTTCCCATTATTGTGCAGGTGTAATCACAAAACAAAGTTAAGTCTATTGTTCATGCCATTTTGTAAGTCATGTAATTTAGAGACATGATTGCTTTTTTCTTTTTTACCATCAGTATTGCTAACCAACTTTCACTTTTGTATAGTTTGTTGGGACAATTAAGTAGTGTACTTCTTGAATTCACAAACTACACTGCTCATCAGAGATAACTTGCACTGCTAAAGAATAAAAGCTGATTACAAGAAGTTTACATTTCCTGAGGGAGGAATTCTTAAGTAAACGTTGGTGTGCATCAAAATCACTTGAGAAAAACTGAAGTGCAGGTTTCCATTAGCCTCATTAGAGAATTTGATTCAAGATCCAGAGAGGAGCCTAGAATTGACTTTGGAAAAAGAAACCCCAAAACTCCCAAGTGATCCTTCATGCAAGTGGTTCCTACACTCCAGTTTGAGAAACACTGACTCGACCTGAAAGTCTGTACAATGCTTACGCTTTGGAAACGGTATGGACCAGCAAGCATCTCATGAAGTTACTGATTTGAACGCGTGGTGGCACTGCAGGCTAAAAGAGTAAATCCGAGCTCTGCAGATTTGGTGGATGTCATTTCACCGACAAACCCAAGGGGGAAAGATTATACAGAACACATTTGAACTAAAGCCAAAATAAATGTGTTCACAAAGGCAGTCATTTCCAGACAAATTGAAAAAATAGAATTAGAAATTCTTTAACGGAGGTATTTCGGAGGGTCGACGGTGGACGTGGTGATTGGGAGTTAAAAAGGATTTTTCCTCTGGAATCAGACAATAGAGATGGCGCAAACAAACGCACATTGCGACAGAAGGCAAGTGACAATCTTAATTATATTGATGGTTTTGTGGGAGGTGGGTTCAGAATCGATTCAGTATTCTGTATTGGAGGAGACAGAAATTGGCACTTTTGTGGCTAACTTGACAAAGGACCTGGGACTAGGGACCGGAGAGCTGGCTGCGCGGGGAGCCCATGTTGTTTTCAAGGGAAACAGACAGCGTTTGCAGCTTGATCCACGGACATATGATTTGCTGCTAAATGAAAAACTGGACCGGGAGGAGCTGTGCGGAGCCACTGAGCCGTGCCTGCTACCATTCCAGGTGTTACTGGAAAATCCCTTACAGTTTTTCCAGGCTGCCTTGCGAGTCAGTGATATAAATGACCACGCCCCGGAGTTCCTGGCTAGAGAAATGCTACTACAAATACCAGAAAATACTGCACCAGGAAAGATATTTCCTTTGAAAATGGCACAGGATTTAGACGTGGGTAGCAACAGCCTTCAGAGCTATGTAATCAGCTCCAATTCTCACTTCCACGTTCTTACTCGAAATCGCAGCGACGGCAGAAAGTTCCCAGAGCTGGTTCTGGACAAAGCGCTGGACCGCGAGAAGCAAGCGGAGCTCAGGCTAACCCTCATCGCGGTGGACGGTGGGTCTCCGCCCCGGTCAGGGACCACAGAGATTCAGATCCGGGTCTTGGACGTTAATGACAACGCCCCTGAGTTTGCTCAGGAGCTCTATGAGGCGCAAGTCCCTGAAAACAGCTCCCTTGGCTCTCTGGTTATCACCGTGTCAGCGAGAGATTTAGATGCAGGATCCTTTGGAGAAGTATCTTATGCTCTATTTCAAGCTGATGATGTTAGTCAGCCCTTCGATATAAATGCAATCACAGGAGAAATTCGACTGAGGAAGACATTGGATTTTGAGAAATTTAAATCTTATCATGTGGATGTTGAGGCCACAGATGGTGGGGGACTATCAGGAAAATGCTCTATAGTCATAAAGGTTCTGGACGTGAATGACAATGTCCCTGAATTGACCATGTCCTCTCTCATCAGCCCCATCCCTGAAAACCTGCCAGAGATAACAGTGGCAGTTTTCAGCGTATCAGATGCAGATTCTGGACACAACCAACAGGTTATTTGTTCTATAGATGACAATCTCCCCTTTCTTCTAAGACCTTCGGTGGAAAATTTCTACACCTTGGTAACAGAAGGAGCGCTGGACAGAGAGCTCCAGGCCGAGTACAACATCACCATCACCGTCACCGACATGGGGACCCCCAGGCTGAAAACCCAGCACAACATCACCGTGCAGGTGTCCGACGTCAACGACAACGCCCCCGCCTTCACCCAGACCGCCTACACCCTCTTCGTCCGCGAGAACAACAGCCCCGCCCTGCACATAGGCAGCGTCAGCGCCTCGGACAGAGACGCGGGCGCCAACGCCCAGGTCGCCTACTCGCTGCTGCCGCCCCGCGACCCCGGCCTGCCCCTGGCCTCGCTCGTGTCCATCAACGCGGACAACGGGCAGCTGTTCGCCCTGAGGGCGCTGGACTACGAGGCCCTGCAGGCGTTCGAGTTCGGCGTGGGCGCCACGGACCGCGGGTCGCCGGCGCTGAGCAGCCAGGCGCTGGTGCGCGTGCAGGTGCTGGACGCCAACGACAACGCGCCCTTCGTGCTGTACCCGCTGCAGAACGGCTCCGCGCCCTGCACCGAGCTGGTGCCCCGCGCGGCCGAGCCGGGCTACGTGGTGAGCAAGGTGGTGGCGGTGGACGGCGACTCGGGCCAGAACGCCTGGCTGTCGTACCAGCTGCTCAAGGCCACGGAGCCCGGGCTGTTCGGCGTGTGGGCGCACAACGGCGAGGTGCGCACGGCGCGGCCGCTGGGCGAGCGCGACGCGGCCCGGCACCGGCTGCTCGTGCTGGTCAAGGACAACGGCGAGCCGCCGCTGTCGGCCAGCGTCACGCTGCACGTGCTGCTGGTGGACGGCTTCTCGCAGCCCTTCCTGCCGCTGCCCGAGGCGGCGGCCGCCGCGGCGCGGGCCGACCCGCTCACCGTCTACCTGGTCGTGGCGCTGGCGTCGGTGTCGTCGCTCTTCCTGTTCTCGGTGCTGGCGTTCGTGGCGGTGCGGCTGTGCAGGAGGCGCAGGGCCGGCTTGGCGGGTGGCTGCTCGGTCCCCGAGGCCCGCTTCCCGGGCCACCTGGTGGACGTCAGCGGCACGGGGACCCTGTCCCAGAGCTACCAGTATGAGGTGTGTCTGATGGGAGGCTCGGGGACCAGCGAGTTCAAGTTCCTCAAACCGATTCTCTCCAACTTTCCTTCTCAAGGAACTTGGGAGAGAAATGAAGGAAAACCCTACCTTTCAGAATAGCTTCCCATTCAGTTAAGTATTGAATTATTCTACTTAACCCTACTTAATAAGCTTGGAAATCTCTTAGTTACATGTTGTTGGTTCCTTTCTTGATTAATTTACTATTGTTCCTTAGGGTGATATTAAAAGAAATTCAGATGTTGCACATACACAGCATTTTCTCTATATTATGCTTAGTAGTTTTTAAAGTATTCATTCAATTATATTTGACAATCTGAATAAAAAAGTAAAATTTAATTTGCATAATTTAAAAATTTTGAAATTCAGTCATCTCTTTTTACAAAAATTATATTCCAAAATTCTTAACTAAGATTGCATTTCTAACTATTGGTGACTACTGTCATTATTATTGCTATGTAGGAAAAAGTTTTAAATGTGTTTCACATTATTTAATCTGCCGGTATAGGTCTCATTTGGGTGTAACTCCTTTAATGTGGTAAAACATAAATGCTAACGATAGCTAAATGCTAAGATAGCCATTCATATCTATGTGTATTTTAGTAACCATAATAGCCAACACATTTTCTGTGAATATAGACTTTACAAAACTGTCAACACATTATAGTTTCTGAGCTTCACGTAAGAATATGATGGTTTTTTAAAGCACTGGCCCAATTAATAAATGCTTACTAAACACTTGCTGGATGTTAACATTCCTATAGTGAACTAAAAATAAATTTAAAAATATTTTTAATTCACTATTCAAAAATGTTAATATTCTCTCTACCCTCTAGTGCCCTTGTCAATAAGTGAAATTGTTAAATATCATTCTTTTACTTTTCCTCTAAATAGAAAACACCTTTCTCTAACCAAAAACTCTATTACAGAACATAAAACTCTTGAGAGTACATTTTATCTCCTTGTCTTCATCTAATGATTTGAAAGTTCAAAAGTATTGTTTAGTAAAATTCAAATTATATTTCACAAACTCCTATTTCTAGTTTCTTAGCTTTTACTAATATATATGTGATGCTTGCCAAGACCTAAGTTAGTTATTAGTGCCATATTATGGGATAGATAATGTAATGTTTTCCCTTCTAGTGCTGTGTATGCATCATTTATCTTTATTAACCATAAAAAGATTTACTTTTACAATTTAATCCATATTTAGTTATTTTGTCTTATCTGTGTTGGTTATTTCTAGTATTTTATTTAAAAAACCCTCTTTTTAATTTCCCATCAAAATTAGACAGTTTATACTAAAATGAAAAGTGGGTGAATATTTTATTTTATCCTTAATTAAAATGGAAGTGGGCTTATCTAAATTATATTTGGCTGTGTTTTGTATCCAAATAAGTGAATGCTGTGGCTCTTTGGCCATTGGTGATTACAGGTGGGTTCAATGAGTGTAGGGAACACTTATTGTTTTATGTTCTCATATTTTTACCCTCTCCTTCTTGGAATTGCATTCTTCCTTGGTGGATATGGCTTCTTCTGACATTTGCACCCTAACTCACATGGCTTTAGGTGATGCAGTGGTGTTTTTCAATAACCGCATCTCTATTGTCCCAGAGGATATACACTTGGACAGGCCCTTATCCAAAACTGATAGGTCAAAACCCTTCCCTAGAAAGTATACACTTGACTTCATTGGCTTTATTGTCTTCTTCATGTTTGTAGAAAGACATTGCCTGAATTCTGAGCTTTTATTGACTTCTAATAAAACAAATGGCCATTTTCTCTCAACTTTACTGGGCCATGCACACAATGAATTTATGAAGGAAAAATTCTCAAAGGCTATGTAGCCCAGAGACTGCCAAACCATCACATTTTTTTCAGGAGTTACAGGCACATTTTAATTTGGGAGTGTAAATTGTATTTAAAAATTCATCACTTCGAACACAGTAGGACAAATTAGTATTTTTGTAATAGAAGGCTTCTCAAGAGAAAGAATTTTTGTGTTTACCATTTTATCTCCAGAAGCTATAAAGTTTTCTGCACAGATAAATACTTATTGAATGACTCAATGAATTTGTCTCCAGCCGAGGTTTGTATAATGAACGTGCACCTTTATAAACAAGATGAATATAGATAAACAGGCATTACTGTGCTCTCACAACTATTGTTAGCTACCTGAATAAGACTGCATAATAGGTGAGGGGAAAGGAGTTTATAACATTCTACGACCCAAAACGGCATTCAGTGCACCTTAGTTATTAACTTGTGCTGTGAAATGAAAACTACCAGAAGTTGTAAAACAGAACGCTTGGTGGCGCTGCAGGATAAGAGAGGAAAAGCTTCCTCCGCGATTCCCAGACTCCTCCGGCAGCTAGCAAAGGAAACATTTACAATACTGGGGATAGGGTTCAAAGAGGCAGCACTCTCCATCCCCAGGTCAGTCGATGTTAAGAACTAACTCAAGATTATTGAACTAAGATAGCAGAATTGGCTGCAAAGCAATTGTTTTGTGATTTAATACTGGATCTTTTGGACCCGGAGGAAGGATGGAGATGCCGCTACGCAAAGCGCCCGGGAAAAGGCAAGTGACCGCCATTATTATTGTATTACTATTGTGGGAGGCGGGCTGTGCGACCGTTAAATATTCTGTTTTAGAAGAGAGGGACAGCGGCTCTTTTGTGGCCAACCTAGCAAAAGATTTGGGGCTGGGCTTAGGGGATCTGGCCGAGCGTGGCGCCCAGATTCTTTCCAAAGGGAACAAACAGCATTTGCTGCTCGAGCAGAAGAGTGGGAATTTGCTCTTGAACGAAAAATTGGACCGGGAAGAGTTGTGTGGTGACACGGATCCATGTATCCTGCATTTCCAGGTGTTACTGAAAAACCCACTGCAGTTTATTCAAGGTGAGCTACAGGTCCGGGATGTAAATGACCATGCCCCAGAATTCTTGGAACAGGAAATCCTCCTGAAAATCCCGGAAAGCAGTCATCCAGGGACTGCATTTCCTTTGAAAATAGCGCAGGATCTAGACGTGGGCAGCAACACAGTTCAGAACTACACAATTAGCACCAACTCCCATTTCCACCTTATCACTCGCAATCACAGCGATGGCAGAAAATACCCTGAGCTGGTGCTGGACAAAGCGCTGGACCGCGAGGAGCAGCCAGAGCTCAGGTTAACCCTCACGGCGCTGGATGATGGGTCACCACCCAGGACTGGGACTTCCCATGTTCTCATTGTAGTCCTGGACATAAATGATAATGTCCCTGAATTTGATAAGCTGCTCTATGAGGCACGGGTCTCAGAGAACAGCCCTATAGGCTCTCTTGTCATCACTGTCTCCGCTAGAGACTTAGATGCTGGGACCCACGGAGAGCTCTCCTACTCATTTTTCCAATCCTCAAATCAAGTCATTCAGGTGTTTGAAATAAACTCAGTCACGGGAGAAATTCGATTAAAAAGAACCTTGGACTTTGAGGAAATTCAATCTTATCGTATGGAAATTGAGGCCTCAGACGGAGGGGGGCTTTCAGGAAAATGCACCGTAGCCATAGAAGTGATGGATGTAAACGACAACGCCCCGGAACTTATCATGTCATTACTCATCAGTGATATTCCAGAAAATACCCCTGACACTGTGGTAGCAGTTTTCGAAATTTCAGATCCAGACTCAGGAGACAATGGCAAAACCATGTCTTTCATCCAAGACCATCTCCCCTTCTTTCTGAAACGTACCTTAGAAAATTTCTACACCTTGGTAACAGAAGGAGCGCTGGACAGAGAGCTCCAGGCCGAGTACAACATCACCATCACCGTCACCGACATGGGGACCCCCAGGCTGAAAACCCAGCACAACATCACCGTGCAGGTGTCCGACGTCAACGACAACGCCCCCGCCTTCACCCAGACCGCCTACACCCTCTTCGTCCGCGAGAACAACAGCCCCGCCCTGCACATAGGCAGCGTCAGCGCCTCGGACAGAGACGCGGGCGCCAACGCCCAGGTCGCCTACTCGCTGCTGCCGCCCCGCGACCCCGGCCTGCCCCTGGCCTCGCTCGTGTCCATCAACGCGGACAACGGGCAGCTGTTCGCCCTGAGGGCGCTGGACTACGAGGCCCTGCAGGCGTTCGAGTTCGGCGTGGGCGCCACGGACCGCGGGTCGCCGGCGCTGAGCAGCCAGGCGCTGGTGCGCGTGCAGGTGCTGGACGCCAACGACAACGCGCCCTTCGTGCTGTACCCGCTGCAGAACGGCTCCGCGCCCTGCACCGAGCTGGTGCCCCGCGCGGCCGAGCCGGGCTACGTGGTGAGCAAGGTGGTGGCGGTGGACGGCGACTCGGGCCAGAACGCCTGGCTGTCGTACCAGCTGCTCAAGGCCACGGAGCCCGGGCTGTTCGGCGTGTGGGCGCACAACGGCGAGGTGCGCACGGCGCGGCCGCTGGGCGAGCGCGACGCGGCCCGGCACCGGCTGCTCGTGCTGGTCAAGGACAACGGCGAGCCGCCGCTGTCGGCCAGCGTCACGCTGCACGTGCTGCTGGTGGACGGCTTCTCGCAGCCCTTCCTGCCGCTGCCCGAGGCGGCGGCCGCCGCGGCGCGGGCCGACCCGCTCACCGTCTACCTGGTCGTGGCGCTGGCGTCGGTGTCGTCGCTCTTCCTGTTCTCGGTGCTGGCGTTCGTGGCGGTGCGGCTGTGCAGGAGGCGCAGGGCCGGCTTGGCGGGTGGCTGCTCGGTCCCCGAGGGCCGCTTCCCGGGCCACCTGGTGGACGTCACCGGTACCGGGACCCTGTCCCAGAGCTACCAGTATGAGATATGTCTGACTGGAGGCTCCGGATCAAATGAGTTCAAATTCTTGAAGCCAATTATCCCCAACCTACCATCCCAAGGCTCTAGTGAAGAAATGGAAGAAAACGCTACCTTTGGTAATAACTTCATATTCAATTAGAAATCTCATCACGATGCAGTGTATTTTGTAACATCTCCAATTTCCCCCAGATACAGAGTTTAGGAACCTTATGGACAAAATCCCACCTTCAAGTATAGCCTGTACTTCCGTTTTTGAATTTCAGCGCATGGGTTCCCAGTCTCAGAGCTACCAGTGTGAGGTGTGTTTGAAAGGAGGCTTAGGGACCAGCGAGTTCAAGTCAAGCCAAGTGTCCCAACTTTATGGGCGAAGGGGCTGATAGGGTCACCAAGGAAAACTCTAGTAATAATTTTGAGTTTAATTAGAAATGCCATCTTAACAAGGTGCGGTAAGTGATAATATTCACTAATATATTACTTCCCAACCATTTTTCCATTCACAGAAAGAGCTTATGTGTTCACACATTCATCATTATTGCCATATTTATAGTTACAGCAGCCTGTTGAAGTATTTCACGTGCTGAATCTCTAGATGTTTTTATTGTTGTTTTGTTGTTTTTTTCCCCTCAGAGTTTGCATGTTCATACAATACCAGAGCAATAGTGGTTCTTGGGCTTTGGGGGTATGATTTTTGGAAGTTTTCATATTCTTGATATTTGAGCTTGTTCACTGATATCTTGTTATGATTAAGAGAATTGTGTTCTATGATTATCATCAGCATGAGTCTATTGTAAATGATGACTTTCTGTTTTAAAAATAATGTTCATTTCTGCAAAATTTTTGTGACTTAATAAATTACTGCATTATTGTAGTTGCTTTGACGACACTGTTGTGCCCTGGCTGGTGTGGCTCAATGGATTGAGTGCCTGCCCACGAACTGAAAGATCACCCCTTTGATTCCCAGTCAGGGCAAATGCCTGGATTGCGGGCCAGGCCCCCGGTTGGGGGCACCTGAGAGGCCACCAATCAATGTATCTCTCACACATCAATGTTTCTCTCTCTTTCTTTCTCCCTTGCCCTCTCTCTAAAAAATAAAGAAATAAAATCTTCGAAAACCAAAACAACATGTTGTTGTATTTCCTCAAATGAACTAATATTTTAGCTGGATGTTTTATAAGTTGAGTGTTTTCTTTCAAAATTGATAGCATTTAATTAGACCACCTGCTATAATTTTAGAGGATTCAATTCTTGTTAGTAGAAAAAAGTGGAAAAATATTGGTAGACTTATGATTTTTCATTATAAATGGTTTTGAAAGTGTAAATAATGATTCTCATTCTGTTAACATATAGCCACATGGTTCAAACATATTCAATAAGAAGAAAGCAAATTAACATCACTATTCAGCACTCAGAAATAGGTATTAAGTCAACATCATTTTAATAATATTTCTATGAATTCATATAAGAATAAGTTAGATGGAAACAGTGTTGTAAAATGGGCCTATAATAAATAGCTAACTTCATAATTAAAACTACCAGATTTTCCTTGAACATAATGACCAAATAATATGAAACTATAGAACTTGCTTGAGCTTAAGTAAGTAATCCCTATAAGGTTAAAAATAAAATTATTATACTGACACATCTTAATTGCCTTATACTTTCTTCTTACATTTTCACCCTCTTCTCCTCAGCTCACTTTATACTTTGTTATATATAGTTACTTTATCAAAGTTTATAACATTTACAATGCATATTAAAAGGATAATTCCTATAATTGTTTAGATATTTTATGCTTTAAAAATTTGTCATACAGTGCTACAAATCTTTCAATTTTATTCAAGCCTGTACAGAGGTAATGACTTTTTTCATGATATTTACTTCCATATTTCTAAATAATATGCTTATACTTGCTTTTTTCAAATTTTAATTTTAGATATTATCCACTTATTTATTTTCTTAAGGGGCATTCACATGAACACACACACACACACTTGCACATTTCCTCTACCCCATCGTCTCTCAAAGCAATATACAAAATTCTGCTTTAATAATGTTTATATAATTATGACTATGAAAATATCACTTACACTTGAACCTCATGGTGTGCTGAGAGTTTCTTTTTTTTGTCACCAGCCTTTGATTGATTTATTTTTTTAATTAATTATTTTTTCAAATACATTTGTCTATGCCTACCCCCCATGCTTTCCCTTGCCCCCTCCCTCCCTCCCTCAACTCTTCCCCTTTGGTCTTTGTCCATGAGTCCTTGCTTTATGTTCCTTGACTTTCCCCTTCCCTTCCTTCCTCCCCCCTATTTCTTTTCTTTACCTCAAGTAAATAATTGCTTCATTTTCACTTCACTTTCCTATTTACATATTTTTAACATATCCTCATACTTCCTAAAGTCTAAACTCCTCATCAAGCAGTCTCTTGGTTCCATTATTTTCTTCTTGGAGCCATCCTGGAGCTATTCAGACTCCTGCTCAATTGTATACTATTTACACAGTAGATCTATTGCATAGCTGGCAGTGTGGAACTTGCTTTAGCCATCATTCTGGAAATTTCTTTTGTCTTTCTCCTGAGTTTGATTTCATTTTCTGGGCTTTAAGTTTTCCTCTTTTTTTTTATTCCCTTGAGTTCTGAAAAATATGCAGTAATAAATTTATAGAGAGTTTGAACATCTGAAAATTTCAGATGTTATAAAATCAAATTTTTATTTTGTTCAATATGGAATTTTAAGTGAGCAATTATTTGCTGCTAATATTTTGAAGGCATTTGTTGACTTGTCTTCCTGATGTTTATTTACTCTTCTCCCATTCTTTTTGTCTTTATAGGTCCATTTATCTAATGGTCATCTAGTGCTTAGATGAGGTTTCAGGATTGAGATAAATTGGTGTTCTCAAACTGGAATGAAATGCAGTCTTTACTGTCATTTTATCCCATCTTCCCCAGACCTCAATCATTTGTATTTTCTCATCCTTTTGTTTGCTGTATTTCACCAGATGTAGCTCTTTAAAGAAGAAGCTATAGATGCTGTATTTCTTGAATTCTCACATACTTGACAAGTACAATTTAGCTGGGTATAAAATTCTTCAGTCCATTTTCTTTTCCTTAAAGATTTGTCAACATAAAATATTACATTAGTCCTCCCATGATGATTTCTCTATATTCTTCTATACATTGGCTAAATTTTATCCTTAAGTACTTTTTTTCAATAAACACTCATGAGTGCTAATGACATGTTTTATGAATTCTCTTTTGTTTGCTACATTGTTATCTTTGTATTTGAGTAACATCTTGGTGAGGTATAAAATTATTGAAGCATAATTTCTTTTCTTCAGAACCTGGTAGATATTTCCATTGTGTTCTAGTGTTCAATGTTGATGAGGGTAGGTCTGAAGTCTATTTTCTTTACTTGTAGGTGACTTATTTTCTACCTTTGAACTTTATTATCTTTCTCAGGTTATGTCTTGATTTTGATAATTTTTTCCTTGGAACTCAGTGTATCCTTTCAATCTGTTTTATGCAGATATTTTCAGGTATATCATTTATTATTTATATCTATTAAGTATAATTTGTTTTTAAATCTCTCTGATACTTCCAATATGTGAAGTTTGTGTGGGTCAGTTTCTTCTGCATTGTTTATGATTCTAACTCATGTTGTCTTTGTTTCTTTGTGTAACTTACATGGTTGATTACCCTTAAAATTTTATTTGCAGTGTGTCCTCAAAGCAAATATTGTATGTCCCATATTTCAAAAACAGATTTTCATTAGTTTGAGCCTGGATTTCAGAAACACTATCAGTAGAGGACCAAAAACAAACTAAGTTTATAGCTTGAGACTCCTTGGAACTCAATTTAGGAATAGTCAAAATACAAACACACATAAGGACCAGTCCCAGGCATGATTTCTTTAATTTTTCTTTTGCTCTACTTAACACCAGGGATTCTATATAATTCCCTGGAGTTAGAGGGAGGGGTAAGGCTTAGATTTGTTGGTGTTAGACTGTGTTTATGTTGTGGATGTAGCCCTGTAGGGTCCTTTAAATTTGGAAGGGTCTTTCTATAATGTGCCACACTTTTGGTTGGCACTGAGTTTTGATTTGTATTTCTTTAATCCCATATAGCTTCAGATCAAAATCCAACGGCAAATATTTTCAAATGCTCTGAGGGCAGAATAAGTTTTGTTGTCCTGACACGCTGTTTACCCTCTATTACAGTCTTTTATCAAAATTGGGTTATTTTCGCTGTTTTCTATTATGTCTTTCACTCTTTGATCTTTTTAAAGTTATTTTAAAAAAGTCTTGTCCATTATTTTTTATTGTTGTCCACAAGAGGGTCATCTGAATTATTTATACCTTCAGTTACAGAAATGAGAAGCTCTGCCTAATGTGTTTTTAATATGAGAATCAAATTTTGCTAACATTTCAGTGATATATTAGGCTATTTTTTTCTTTGATTCCATTTAATTCAGTGTTTCATCCATTGGGTATTCTGCCCAGACAAATCGATGATCTCCTTTCTCCACTAAAATATAATCTCCTTTCAGAGAGGGCTCTCTTTTCTATTGCATCTAGGAAAAATGTATTTACGTAAATACAGATGAATGAGTGTTGAATAAATTAATGAATGTATTTTAGACTGTTATTTTATCATTTCTGCCTATCTTCTAAGGCTCATGTGAAGGGATCTCATTGGTAAATCCTAATTTACATTCAGCATAGTAATTTGAAGGAGTCTGTAAAATCAAGTTTTAATCTTTCCAGGCCTGGAATTAAAAAAAAAAGAAAAAGTTCATAAAAGGAAGTAGAAATAGAAGACAGACACTATAGGGAAGGGACCCTGGCTGGTGTGGTTCAGTGGACTGAGTGCTGGCCTGTGAACCAAAGGGTTGCCTGTTTAATTCCCAGTTAGGGCACATGACTGGGTTGTGGGCCAGGTCCCCAGTAGGGGGCGCTCGAGAGGCAACAAAAATTGATGTTTCTTCCCTTTTCTTTTCTTTCCCTTCCCCTCTCTAAAAATAATACATAAATAAAATCTTTTTTAAAAAGACAAAATAAGGAAGCACCATTTGTTCAAATGGTCTTGTCTCAGCAATTGAATTCATTACTTTATTGCTTTGGGGGCTAAGCGCTCATTAAAAAAAAGAAATTATTGTAGTTACAAAACACACTACCAATATGAAGAAATAAAATCATATGCTCTGCTAATAACCAATTAAATCAGATAATTTATTTGACCCTATCTGCTTCTAAAGGGCAATGGGAGCTACAGGTATGGTCTGAGTGGGTATGATATACACTACTCATTTTACTAAAATATGTCTCTTCCCTTTATTTATTGCTAATAGATTTCTACTTTTTTTAGTTGTCCATGTTGATATGTGGGCTGTAGATTGTATTTCACAACCCGCTATTGTGGCTGGGAGCGGTCTTGTAATTAAGTTACAGCCAGAGAGATATAAGCACTAGTGCCATGGCATACTTCATGAAAGTAGTCTTTTTTTAAAAAAGATTTTATTTATTTATTTCTAGAGAGAGGGGAAAGGAGGGAGAGAGGGAGAGTAATATCAATGTGTGGTTGCCTCCTCTGTGCCCCTAACTAGGGACCTGGCCTGCAACCCAGGCACGTGCCCTGACTGGAAATCGAACCCACAACCCTTTGGTTTGCAGACCAGCACTCAGTCCACTGAGCCACACCAGCTAGGGCATGAAAGTAGTGTTTAAAAAAAGAAGGCACAGCCTTTTCTTTCTCCTGTTTGTTAGTCTGAATGGAAATGTAATGGCTGGATATTAGACAGCTGTCTTGGACTAGGAGGTGAAGTCCATGCCCTGAAGATAGTAGAGCAACAACATGGAACAAGGCTGGGTCCAAGACAACATGGACTACATTTTAGCCACTAGCCTTCTTTTATGAGAGAAAAATGAAATTCTGTTTTGTGTAAGCTATTGCTGTTATGGGTTTGTCTACAGTTTCTGGTTGAAATTATATAGAACATATATATTATATTACATCAAATACAATTACATTCTATAACATCTAGAATATATAATTCTAGATGATATAGTAAGCTTTTAATGAAGTGACATTTAAGCTAAGAACTAAAGAATGAGTAGAGAAAATTGTGAGTCTTGTATGCATATCTTAGAAATCAAGGTTTATTGAGAACAAGCAAAGCAAACAACTAAAGATTTAAGGAAAAACACCTGTTAGTATCATCAGGCAAGAAAAGAAGTTATTGCATCTAAAAAATAAGTACAGAAAGAGGGCTCTTGGAAAGTATGCAATAACAAATGAAAATCTCAATAGAAGGGATTGAAGATAGCATTAACATCCCAAGTGATACTGTAAAAATATTTTAAAATGGTAAATGAGAGAAAGAACCAGAAAAGTAGAAAAATTAAAGCCCATATCGTGGTCCAACATCTGAATTGTAGTAATTACCAAAAAAAAAGCAAGAAAAAAAATTCAGTGAAGTAATTCATGAAAAATTTCTAAGAGGTGGAGGAAATTAGTTTCCTAGTCAAAGGGCTTTACCAGTTATTCTGTGCAATGTATGAAAATAAGCTCAAAGCAAGACACATTAGTGTTAAATTTAAAATGCTTGAGACAATGACAACAAACTAAAACAAGAAATAAAAATACAGCTGACATATAAAGATATAAAATAAGATTCACTTTAGACTTCCTTTTTACATTTTTTAAAAAAGATTTTATTTGTTTTTAGAAAGAGTAGCAGGGAGGGAGAAAGAGAGGGAGGGAAATATCAATGTGTGGTTGCCTCTCATGTGCCCCCTCACCAGGACACGTGCCCAAACTGGGAATAGAGCTAACGACCCTTTGGTTCACAGGCTGGCACTCAATCCACCGAGCCACACAAGCCAGGGCTCACTTTAGACTTCTTAACAAACACATTGGTTTAGGGAGCTCATTGACAAAATATTTAAACTACTGAAGAAAATTTATTTCCTACCTAAAACCCTATAACCAGTCATACTTCCAATCAAGTTTGAGGGTAAAATAAAAATAATGTAATACATACAAGGTCACAACATAATTTAACTGATATACCATTATCTGGAAACTACTTGAAGATATTAAAATGAGAGAGTGATCTAAGAGAGAATAAGTCTGAAGAAATAGGAAAAAAGGAGATCCAAAACAACAGAGGTGAAATGAACCTCCAGATGATGTTGAAGGATGACCCTAGGATAATGGTTGTATCTCAAATATAGACTAGGTAAGTTTGGAGCTGTATGAGACAGGCATTTTGAAGAATATCATCATCACATCTCCCGGTATATATCAAGTGGATAAAACTATTGAATGATGTGATCTATTAAAGCCACAGAGAAAACAAAAGAGAAGAAATATAATGCTAGAAAAACAAGATTCAAGCAGAATAAAAGGCAAAGACAATTCCAAGAATGACAACAAAAGAAAGTTCCAGAGTGATAGCTATGCAACAGCTTTAGATATCACCCTCCTAATTTAAGAGGAAATTGATATCTCAGGAGATATAGTACTGAGAGGCAAGAGGAAATGTGGGAAGAATAGGTAGTATATATAAGAAAACCAAGTAAAGGAAAAAGCAAAGAAATTATTAACTTCAAGAAAAAAAGTGAGAAAAATATAATTAGTACACAACAATGTTCTCAATGATACTGAGAGTGAAAGAAGGTATTAAGATCCTTGAAAGTGTACAAGAGCTAAAGATAAATTTAACATAATAAAGAGCCAACTGATAATGTCTAATATGAATTAATCAAAATACAGCAGAATACAGACTAATGGCAGGAGAACTAACTAAAAGGATTTTAAATGGCTGCCTATTGGAAAGGAAACTAGGAAACTGAGGAGGGAACGAGAAGAAAATTATTGTATTTTATTATAAGCCTCTTAGTATTATTTGATTTTGAACCAAAGTTACATATTTTTAAATGTGTTTTAAAAAATAAATAAAATACAGATCTTGCCAATCTTCAAAGAATAAAAAAGAGATAAAATACTAAACATTACTAATAAGAATAGGGATATAGCTAAAGATATATAATATAATGAAAACATAATATATTTGTTATATGGTTTTTAAATGAATGGTTTTTTAAAATAAAATACAAATAACTCTCTAAGAAAACAAAACCTGTAGAGATTAACAACCAAAGTAAAATGGAAAAGTGTCACAGATTCTTGAGCAAAACCACCAAACCCAACTCATTTAAAAGGCAAATTGTAATTAAGCATGTAGAAACAGAAGATGTAAACATAAAAGTTATACTGTTGTATAGGAATAGATGAAAATCTTCCAAACCCATTCTATGAGGCAGGATAGTTTAACAGCAAGACCATAGACATTAAACACACACATGTGCCTACACAGAACAACATAGGCAAGAAAAACACTAAAACAATGTTGACACATCAAATCCCTCTTTGCATTAAGGCAATGATATGTCATAGTTAACTGTCATTATGTCAAGAACTCAAGAATTAAAAAGCTAAAGAATAAAGGTACAATCTCAACACATGTCAAAATTACTTTAAAATATGAAAGAATAAAGAAAAAGAAGAAAACTTTCTTGATCCAAAAGAGCATTTACCCCAAATTGAAGCATTTATCCCAAATCAAGATCAATCATCATAGCTAAAATTGAAATACTAGGAGCAGTTCCACAAAGCTAAGAATGATCTAGTTGCTATTGTTAATTCTAAGAGCATTCATAGCATATGCTTGGAGATGCTGGCCATTGAAATTATGTTAACAATAATTTAAGTTATATTATTGCTTAAAGTGGGTGAAGGGTGAAGGCTGGGGCACAGAACATGTTCCAGAAAATATGGTTAAAGAGTGAACAACTTGAAACCAAAAGGATTATTTAATTCACAAGAAACTGAAAAAGGCAGCATGAACAACATTATTGTGAGGCAGTTAACAAATAGAGGTTGACTTCTTCATGAAGGCTTCATTTTCTTATGTAGTCTTTACTATCAGTTTTAAAAGCAGGAGGTTTTCTTAGATTTTACTCCTGATGGAGATTCAGAGTTTAATGTCATGCCCCTAGATTAAGGAAAACAACATTTATTTTTCTATGAATTCAGATTATAGGAGCGGAGGGCGATATAAGCACTCACTAGCACTACTATGGCCATTTGAGGAAAAAGATGAAGTGAAGCAGCAAAGACCCTGGGGGACTTAAAACCACTCCAGGTGCTGTTCTGTTAATCGGCCATCTTTTTGTTCTATTCTTGAAAACGAGAATAACATCCACGAAACGCAAGGTGGCGCTGCTGCCTAAAAAGAAGGGGGAAAATAACTCGCACAAAGGACGTTGCAGGTTGCAGTGTTAGAAAATCTGGCGAGTCAGAAAGGTAGAGGAAAGGAAACTGTGGTAATAGGAGCTGTGGAAAAGTGGGGCTCCCTCCCCACAAGCGTTGCTGTTATAAGCTCATTTCTAAGAATTAGGTTGCTGCCATTTCGGAAAGCTGCTTGGGGCCGAGTGAAAGTGGTGTTGAAAGGCTGATTAAAGGAAGAATGGAGGCCAGAGTGCAGAGTGCGGTGCAGAAAAGGCAAGTCCTACTTCTTTGTGTATTTCTGGGAGTGTCTTGGGCTGGCGCGGAACCGCTTCAGTATTTTGTGGCTGAGGAAACCGAGAGAGGCGCCTTTTTGGCCAACCTCGCCAATGACCTGAAGTTGGGGGCGGGTGAACTGTCAGCTCGGGGATCTAGAATCGTTTCAGATCAGAACGTAGGATTTTTACTACTCAATCCGCTTACTGGTGACTTACTGCTCAATGAGAAATTAGACCGAGAGGAACTGTGCGGCCCCACAGAGCCCTGCGTGCTGCCTTTCCAGCTGCTACTGGAAAAGCCTTTTCAGATTTTCCGTGCTGAATTATGGGTCAAAGACATCAATGACCATTCTCCAGTGTTTCTAGATAGAGAGATTCCCTTGAAAATATTAGAAAGCACCACTCCAGGGGCGGCCTTTCTCCTAGAAAGGGCACAGGATCCAGATGTTGGAACCAACAACTTGAGGAACTACACCATCAGCGCCAATTCCTATTTCCATATTAATGTGCGTGACAGTGGGGAGGGCAATGTCTATCCCGAACTAGTACTGGATCGCGTGCTAGACCGTGAAGAGGTGCCTGAGCTCAGTTTAACCCTTACCGCCTTGGATGGCGGCTCTCCGCCCCGATCTGGGACTGCCCTGGTACACATCCTAGTTGTTGACATAAACGACAACGCCCCTGAGTTTGTACAGTCGCTCTACAAGGTGCAGGTGCCTGAGAACAGCCCCGTAGGCTCCCTGGTTGCCACCGTGTCAGCTAGAGATTTAGACACCGGAAGTAATGGAGAAATAGTTTATGCATTTTTTTATGCCACTGAAAGAATTCTCAAAACGTTTCAAATCAATTCAACATCTGGCAATCTTCATCTTAAAAACGAATTAAACTACGAGGAAATGCAAACTTACACATTAACCATTCAGGCCAAGGACGGCGGAGGGCTTTCTGGAAAATGCACGGTGATGGTTCACGTAACAGATATAAATGATAATTCACCGGAACTGCTCATGTCATCACTTCTTACCTCAATTGCAGAAAACTCAGCAGAGACTATCGTAGCTGTTTTTAGGATTAGAGACAAAGATTCAGGTAACAATGCAAAGATGGTGTGCTCCATCCAAGATGGCCTCCCCTTCCTCCTGAAGCCATCAGTGGAGAATTTCTACACCCTGGTGACAGAGACACCGCTGGACAGAGAGACCACAGCGGAGTACAACATCACCATCACCGTCACCGACATGGGGACCCCCAGGCTGAAAACCCAGCACAACATCACCGTGCAGGTGTCCGACGTCAACGACAACGCCCCCGCCTTCACCCAGACCGCCTACACCCTCTTCGTCCGCGAGAACAACAGCCCCGCCCTGCACATAGGCAGCGTCAGCGCCTCCGACAGAGACGCGGGCGCCAACGCCCAGGTCGCCTACTCGCTGCTGCCGCCCCGCGACCCCGGCCTGCCCCTGGCCTCGCTCGTGTCCATCAACGCGGACAACGGGCAGCTGTTCGCCCTGAGGGCGCTGGACTACGAGGCCCTGCAGGCGTTCGAGTTCGGCGTGGGCGCCACGGACCGCGGGTCGCCGGCGCTGAGCAGCCAGGCGCTGGTGCGCGTGCAGGTGCTGGACGCCAACGACAACGCGCCCTTCGTGCTGTACCCGCTGCAGAACGGCTCCGCGCCCTGCACCGAGCTGGTGCCCCGCGCGGCCGAGCCGGGCTACGTGGTGAGCAAGGTGGTGGCGGTGGACGGCGACTCGGGCCAGAACGCCTGGCTGTCGTACCAGCTGCTCAAGGCCACGGAGCCCGGGCTGTTCGGCGTGTGGGCGCACAACGGCGAGGTGCGCACGGCGCGGCCGCTGGGCGAGCGCGACGCGGCCCGGCACCGGCTGCTCGTGCTGGTCAAGGACAACGGCGAGCCGCCGCTGTCGGCCAGCGTCACGCTGCACGTGCTGCTGGTGGACGGCTTCTCGCAGCCCTTCCTGCCGCTGCCCGAGGCGGCGGCCGACGCGGCGCGGGCCGACCCGCTCACCGTCTACCTGGTCGTGGCGCTGGCGTCGGTGTCGTCGCTCTTCCTGTTCTCGGTGCTGGCGTTCGTGGCGGTGCGGCTGTGCAGGAGGCGCAGGGCCGGCTTGGCGGGTGGCTGCTCGGTCCCCGAGGGCCGCTTCCCGGGCCACCTGGTGGACATCACCGGTACTGGAACCCTGTCCCAGAGCTACCAGTATGAGGTGTGTCTGATGGGAAACTCGGGGACCAGCGAGTTCAAGTTCCTGAAGCCGATTATTTCTAATGTGCAGTCCCAGAGCACAGGGAGGGAAGCGGGAGAATATCCTGCATTTCAAAATGATTTGGGTTTCTGATAAAGAACGAAAAATAAATGGGAGTATTGTGTCTGTTTATACGTTCATAAGAAATGCATCCTGTTTCGTATTGAGGAGTGCTTTTCATTATTTCAGGTATTCTTGAAGCCACTGAATAAATTTACAGAGAAATGGATCCAGCTTTAGCCCTAAGAAACCTCCACAAAGCATGGAATATGTGTGTCTATTTTATCTCTAGCAATTAATGCATCGTGCTCAGTCTAGTATGTAACAAATCTTGTTTGAGATGTTGTAAGTTAATTTTCACCATCTTTAAACTATACTTCTTTTTTATTTTCTTGTTTGATTTCAGTGCTGTAGATATATACCTACCCTAAGTTTTAGAAGCACAGATTATACAGTATCTTTTAAAGATTTTTACAAAGTACTTACTGTACATCATACACTATTTTAACACTTTTAATCTTAGAAGTAAATCTATGAGGAGAGGTATTGTTGAAATGAGCAAATAGATATTCAAAGAAGTTCAGTAAATTCATTAAGATCACATACTACATGAAAGAACTAAGTATCTTTTCTAAATCTGCTGCTGGGATTATTGCTATGATGCTATACTCTTTTTCTGTCATTAGATATCACACTGCAAGTTTCTCCATAATTAAAGAAAAGCAACATTTTCCTCATTTATTTCCTGTTCAGTCTTTTCTGCATTTGGAAATAATAATGTATTTATTGGCCTGATTTATTTTCTTATAAGTTAATAGTCCAGCTTTTCTGAATTAATTATTTAACTATTATTATTAAAGCTCTGATCTAACCAAATCTCAAGCTTAAAAAAATGGAAAGATCAATTTGTGTTTTTTTCCTTGTCTCAACATATGACCTTCATTTCCCAGAAAAGATTAATGGCCCTGAATAGAAATATCACATAATTTTGATTTCTTAATTAGTTTATTAATTTCCTCACATTGTAGTAATGTTTTTATAGTAGTCCTTACCTACATTTTTCCTCCTTTAATTGAAAATTTTAATTTTAAAGCTTCTTATATACTGCAGTGTTGAATTGGGAAAGTATAAGAAAAAGAATAGCTTTAAATATGTAATATTAAAAATAAACAAATTACAAGTAAATTACTTAGAGATGCTGGAGAGTTGAGAAGAAGCTTTGTTTGTTATAATAATCTGTAACTACTTTTTCTTAAACATTATCCAGATAATATTTGCATAGCTGTATTGAAGATATTGTAAATTACTGTTGGTAACTTTTAAAATAGTACTATTACTCTGCATTACTAATCGGATCTAATCTAAGGGCAAAAAAAAAATCCCTCACTGCAGTAAAATTTTAAGTTGTTTTCATAGTGTCAGGATAAAATTATCTATTTTTTTTAACATATCCATGGCATGGTAAAGGGGAGGAGGGAATTTTCCACAACAACAAAAAAAAAGAGTAATGTTGGTGAATCTTGTTTTAAACAACTGGGAAAGAATTGGAGAAAAATTGAATATAGATGCATATTAAATAATATTAACCTAATTTCTTAGGTATGATATAGCATTGTAATTTTTTAGCTCATTAAAAATTAGAGGTGTGTAATGAAATATTTATAGTTGAAAACTTAGTTTGCTTGGGATATGAAGATGTTAGGGACAGAAACAATTTTGGAAAAATATTTATAATTGTTGAAGCTAGCCATGAGTTTCTGTGGGTTCATCATACTATTATTCTTAGTGGGGTTTGAAATTTTTCAAAATAAAAGTTTTTTTTAATTGACACTGTAAGAAGAGGAGTTAACAAAAACAGACGATCCTTCTGAATACAGAATCTCCGCTGCTATCACAGATTATACCTCTATTAGAAAAACTCTCCAGCCTTTCCTTGTGTCATGATTTAACATGATAACTTCTGAGCTAATCCTGCTCATGTATTCTTCTACCATATGAATATTGGTTGTTTTTCTAGTCATGGCAATGGATTCATGCAAACTCAGTTACCTGGTGGCATCAAATTACATGCCTGGTTTATGTGTGTGTCTATAAAGTTAATCTGTCTCTGCCTCAGCTTCCTCATTTGTATGGGGGGAACTCACAGCAGCCCTGTGTAGTAGGTACTATTATAATCTCCAACTTACAGATGAGAAAACTAAGGCAGAGTTTACATATTTTTTCCAAGGTTCATAGAGAGCTGCTAATCATTCCCATAGTCCATGGCAATAAAAGTATATTCTGAAAGTTTCTATGTTACTCCAACTATATATTTAATTTTTTTCTACATATATTTCTTCTCAGCCAGGCTGTTACATCAATATTTTCTTTTTGTTCCAAACTCAGCATTATTAAAGGTAAAAAGTTCCTACTAATGTCATTTCTCTTGTGTGGTCCTCAGACTATTGTCTGCACTGTAAGGTCCAGCGATAGTAAAGTTAGTGTTGTAACCACTACAATACAGGCAAGGTTAGAAATAGCGCATCCATTTTCATCCCAGAAAATATAAGATCCTGTGAGGACGCGTGGTGGCGCTGCAGGATAAGGAGGTGCAAACCGGAACCGCAACTGCGGCTCCAACAGGCAAAACTCACCAGCAGAGCCTGGAAACCCTCGGGAAACAAGGGTGTCACAGAAGGACTGGGTCCTCTAAAAAGGACTACTCGCTGGAATATTTCTGAAGTATCCTGCGCAATTATCAGTCTCAGGTACTGAGTTCTTCATAGCTCAGCGGACCCAGCCTTGCCAGAGGCTGCACCAAACAAGAACAATGGAGGCCAGGAGGAAGCTCATTCGCAGACAAAGGCAAGTCCTCTTCTTCTTTCTCTTCATGGGCTTATCTCAGGCGGGCGCTGAATTTAGGCGCTATTCTGTAGTGGAGGAAACTGAGGGAAGCTCTTTTGTAACCAATTTATCGAAAGACCTGGGTCTGGGGCAGAAGGAACTCTCCAGGCGGGGGGCTAGGGTCATTTCCAAAGGGAACAAACTGCATTTGCAGCTGGATCAGGCGACTGGGGATTTGTTGCTAAATGAGAAACTGGACCGCGAGGAACTGTGCGGTCACACAGAACCCTGTGTGTTGCGTTTCCAGGTGTTGCTAGCAAATCCCTTAGAGTTTTTTCAAGCTGAGCTACAAGTAATAGACATAAATGACCATGCTCCGGTATTCGTGGAAAGCGATATGGCGCTAAAAATATCAGAGAGCAGCCCTCCTGGGACCGCATTTCCCCTGAAGAATGCTCAGGACTTAGATGTAGGCCAAAATAATATTAAGAACTATATACTCAGTCCAAACTCTTATTTTCGAGTCCTCACCCTTGAACGCAGCGATGGCAAGAAATATCCCCAGCTGGTGCTGGACAAAGCCCTGGATCGTGAGGAGGAACCTGAGCTCAAGTTAACCCTCACAGCGCTGGATGGTGGCTCACCACCCCAGTCTGGCACCGCTCAGGTCTACATTGAAGTCGTGGACATCAACGACAATGCCCCTGAATTTGAGCAGCCCTTCTATAGGGTACAGATCCCTGAGGACAGTCCCATAGGCTTCCTGGTTGTCAAGGTCTCTGCTACGGATGTAGACATAGGAGTCAATGGGGAGATTTCCTATTCACTTTTCCAGGCTTCAGAAGAGATTAGCAAAACCTTTGAGCTCAGCCCCCTGACAGGAGACATTAGACTGAAAAAACAACTTGATTTCGAAGCAGTTCAGTCCTATGAGATCAATATTGAGGCCAAAGATGCTGGAAGCTTGTCTGGAAAATGCACTGTTCTGACTCAAGTTGTGGATGTGAACGACAATGCCCCAGAAGTGACCATGTCCGCACTTACCAGACAGATCCCTGAGAATTCGCCTCAGACTGTGGTTGCAGTTTTCAGTGTTTCAGATCTTGATTCGAAAGAAAACGGAAAAGTAAATTGTTCTATTCAGGACGATCTACCTTTTTTCCTAAAATCTTCCTTGGAAAACTTCTACACCCTGGTGACAGAGACACCGCTGGACAGAGAGACCACAGCGGAGTACAACATCACCATCACCGTCACCGACATGGGGACCCCCAGGCTGAAAACCCAGCACAACATCACCGTGCAGGTGTCCGACGTCAACGACAACGCCCCCGCCTTCACCCAGACCGCCTACACCCTCTTCGTCCGCGAGAACAACAGCCCCGCCCTGCACATAGGCAGCGTCAGCGCCTCGGACAGAGACGCGGGCGCCAACGCCCAGGTCGCCTACTCGCTGCTGCCGCCCCGCGACCCCAGCCTGCCCCTGGCCTCGCTCGTGTCCATCAACGCGGACAACGGGCAGCTGTTCGCCCTGAGGGCGCTGGACTACGAGGCCCTGCAGGCGTTCGAGTTCGGCGTGGGCGCCACGGACCGCGGGTCGCCGGCGCTGAGCAGCCAGGCGCTGGTGCGCGTGCAGGTGCTGGACGCCAACGACAACGCGCCCTTCGTGCTGTACCCGCTGCAGAACGGCTCCGCGCCCTGCACCGAGCTGGTGCCCCGCGCGGCCGAGCCGGGCTACGTGGTGAGCAAGGTGGTGGCGGTGGACGGCGACTCGGGCCAGAACGCCTGGCTGTCGTACCAGCTGCTCAAGGCCACGGAGCCCGGGCTGTTCGGCGTGTGGGCGCACAACGGCGAGGTGCGCACGGCGCGGCCGCTGGGCGAGCGCGACGCGGCCCGGCACCGGCTGCTCGTGCTGGTCAAGGACAACGGCGAGCCGCCGCTGTCGGCCAGCGTCACGCTGCACGTGCTGCTGGTGGACGGCTTCTCGCAGCCCTTCCTGCCGCTGCCCGAGGCGGCGGCCGACGCGGCGCGGGCCGACCCGCTCACCGTCTACCTGGTCGTGGCGCTGGCGTCGGTGTCGTCGCTCTTCCTGTTCTCGGTGCTGGCGTTCGTGGCGGTGCGGCTGTGCAGGAGGCGCAGGGCCGGCTTGGCGGGTGGCTGCTCGGTCCCCGAGGCCCGCTTCCCGGGCCACCTGGTGGACGTCAGCGGCACGGGGACCCTGTCCCAGAGCTACCAGTATGAGGTGTGTCTAATGGGAGGCTCGGGGACCAGCGAGTTTAAGTTTCTGAAGCCTATTTTACCCATTTCCCAGGGCCATTACCCTGGGCCAGAAGTAGAAGAAACCCCCAATTTTAGGAATGACTTTTAGTATTCAGTGACATCAATTTTTTATCTTATTCCAAATACTTAAAATTATTAAGTTCAAGATGATGGTTTTTCTGGCTACCTATTATGAATTTTTAAATTACACTGAGCTTCCTTGCAAATTCTCTTATATTATTCCTTTGCTTTAAAGAATGGTATCTTATCTTTCCTTCATTACTTTAAAAGATGAATCGTCCTAAATCTTGCTTCTTAAGAGACTGGTGAAGTCAATAGTTGTACAAATCCTTGTTCTGGAATAGCTTACGAATGTCTTAGGGGAAAACAATGAAAAGCTAATTCTGTATAGTTGATTGTATTTTGTTGAGACTTTTAGTTGTTTATCAGTTTTTAAACTTAGAAGATATATAAAAGCAGTAATGCACTTGCACATGTAAGTATGTCTAACCAGGAAGGGAGGAGAACCTGTGCCATGAGAATTTGGCCCTTGCTTTATTCTGACCTCCTAGTACTTGTCTTTGATACTGTTTTCTTTTAAAATTTTATATTGATCATGCTTCTTTTCATTAATATATCAGTGTTAATTTTAACTTAATTATTTTAATTACTTTCCATTTAGTTTCACTGATGTTCAGAGGAGGGAAAAAGCTACACGGTGTTTATCTAGTAAGATGAAATAGCATAGCAGTTAAATTGATTTTCCCATTTGAGAAATATTGAGAATCTGTGACAGAAAAAATGCAGTGGCCATTCCATTATCCAGGTATCTTTCCTAGTTTCTAACAGGTCCTAAATTCCACTTAGGGCATTATGGTGCTTATTAAAAAAATACATTTTGCCAACCTCCTTGCCACCTAGAAAGGAGCATTTCACTAGGTTATAGTCAATGAGATGTATGTACAGATGTTGTAGAAGACTTCCAACACAGCTGTTTAAAAGAAGATGACTCATCTAGGAAGGGGTCCCTTTTTTATCCTTTCCTAACTAGTCCTTGTCATTTAGAATGTGTAAATCATGGTTGGAACACAATGAAACATGTTGGGCCATAAAGCAACAATAAGAATGGAAATAATGGATGGGGAGGGTCCATACAGCATAAACTTTAAGGATATGCACATCCCTGATGATCACAAAGCCATTATGTCATTCCTGGGTTGCCCCCCCCCTTTTTTTTTTTGAGAAATAAAGGTACTTCTGTTTCATTTAAGCTATCATCATTTAAAGCATCAATCCTAATGCTTTAACATTAAGGTTTTTCATTAAAATATCATGTAACAGCCTTGGCAGGTATGGCTCAGTGGATTGAGCACGAGAATGTGAACCAAAAGGTCTCTGGTTCGATTTCCAGTCAGGGCTCATTCCTGGGTTGCAGGCCAGGTCCCCAGCAGGGGGCGCTTGTGAGGCAACCACACACTGATGTTTCTCTCCTTCTCTTCCTCCCTTCCCCTCTCTGAAAAATAAATAAAATATTTTTTAAAATAAAATATTACATAATAAGCAAAAATGCATAGATCTTAAGTATAAAATGTGAGCTAACTGACCTGTTTTAAATTTTTATTTCTTGCTTTCTAATTTAGTCAAAAGTAGTGCACAGAGTGCTTTACATTAATTGTCTTTTTAATCCTCTGCCAAACCTTAAGAGAATTGGCATATTGTCCCCTCTTTTACATATAAGAAACTGAAGTCAAGAAAGGTTAAGTAAACTGCTCACAATTCTGAGTAATAGAAGGAAAATTTTGAAATATATTGTAAGTCTACTTGAATTGAGTGCCCCGGTTCTTAATCCATGTGCTATAATAGCAGATGTTAACTGGTAGCATTGTCTTCCTAACCAAGGAAATGAAATCCATCTACCCCATGAACAGGACTCCTATGTAGAAATGTAAATTTTGGTCTATAGTTTGTATTTGTTTTTAAACTAATGGCCACACCACTCTGGACCAATAAACTCAGAGTTCTTATAGAAGCACTTACTATCTCAACTAGCTAGGTCAGGGACCACAATTGATCTTCATTATAAACAAATCAGCCCAAATATCTTCCTGTACATTCTTCAACATACCATATTCATTATTGCAGAAATGAATGCCTGCATAGGGAGTAGAAATACCTATGGTTGTATCTCTTTAATTTCTTGTACTAGCCCTTCAGTGTTTTTCCAGCACCCTTAAAGTATATTTTTCACTTTTTTTTGAAAGTTGAAATTTGCTTTATTGTATACATCTTTGTAAGTTCCTTGTTCAAAGTAAATATACTGTATTCATTTTAGTGTACCATTTTTTTTAAAAGTAATTGTATTCTGGTATTAATCCTAAATGAAATAATTTCAGAAAAGTATAGGCAATGTTGTGAAGAAATTTTTTTCATTAAATAATTTAGATATTCTGGAAATTTAATAGGAAAAATGACAGGTTCCAATTATTTTCTGTTTAAGTTAACCACATGTATTTGGAAACTCTTCTGAAAAAGTATGCTGGAAAAATATGTCAGGGGGTTATAAACAGCTTTATTCTGAAAGAATTGTTTGCCAGAACTGAATCAGACATTCTTCAGCATTTGCTGTGATAACACTGTTCTTAAAGATTGATAAATTTTTGTTGACTCAGCTGCTGGGTGCATGAGAGTCTATGCTTGTGTTATGTATTAGGTCTCTATTGCTGCTATAAAAATTACCACGAATGTAGTTGTTTAAAACAATCAAATATATTACTTTATAGTTCTATAGATCAGATCTCAAATATGGGTGTTACTGGGCTAAAATCAAGGCATCAGCAGGAATGCATTCCTTTCTGGTGGCTCTAGAGGAGGGTCCATTTTTGTCTTTCCTAGTTTCCAGATGCTGGCTACCTTATTTAACTCATGGCCCCACTATTCCGTCTTCAAAGTCAGCCGCATTGTATCTCCTTTACTATTCTTTTGTAGTCATATTTCCCTGTGACAATAGCCTACTCCAATAATCCAGGATGATCTTCCCTTTATAAGGATTTCAACTTACTTATATTGGTGAAGTCTCTTTTGCTATGTATTATAACATATTTACAGATTTTGGGAATTAGGGTGTGCACATCTTTGGATGGGACAAGCCTACCACAGGTTGGCTGCTTGGAAGAAAATCACCCAGTCTAGTAGTACCACTTGTGGCCAAAGGAAGGAACATAAAGCTCTTTATACCAGGAGTTTAGGCCTCATTGATTACATGGTTTAATTCCAGATAAGGTAATTAACTAATTTTGGAAAATTATTAACAAAAACACTGAATGGATAAAGATATCATAAGTCTACACTGAAATGCAACTCAAATATTAGAAATGGAAAAACTGAACAAAAAAATATAAATCTGGTAAAGGACTTGTATCTGGAACATACAAAGAACTCCTAAAACTTGATTATAAAAGACAAATAACCCAGTTTAAAAATGGGTGAAGATGTGAAAAGACATCATTCCTCCAAGGAAGATATACATGGCCAATAAGCACATGAAAAAGATGTTTAACATTATCAATCATCAGAGAAATGCAAATCAACATCATCCACTAGGATGGCTGGGATCAAAATGTCAGACAACAGCATGTGTTGGGAGAATGAGGAAAAACTAAAATACTGATACACTGCTGGCGGGAATGTAAAATGGTGCAGCTGCTTTGGAAAACAATCTGACAGTTACTCAATTAAACATAGAAATATTATGCCCTGGCTGGTGTGGCTTTGTGGATTGAGCACCAACCTGTGAACCAAAAGATGAAAGATCACTGGTTTGATTCCCAGTCAATGAACAAGCCTGGGTTGAGGGCCAGGTCCCTGGTTGTGCCATAGGAGAAACAACTGATGATGTATCTCTCACACATTGATGTTTCTTTCCCTCTCTTTCTCCCTCCCTTCCCTTCTCTCTAAAAATAAATAAAATATTAAAAAATTAAATATACAGACAATGTAAGAGCTAGCCATTCTACTCCTAGAGAAATGAAAATATGCCCATTATATCAAATATGTCCATTCATTTGTATATGAATGTTTATAGCAGCATTATTCATAATTGTCAAAAGGAGGGAAAAACTCAAAAAGAGGAAAAAACCCAGAAGCATAAATAATCAAAATATGATGTATCTATACAGTGGAATATTGTCTCACCACAAAACAAATAAAGTACTGACAAATGCCATGATTCGGATGAACCTTGAAATCACGCTGAGTAAAAGAAGCCAGTCACAAAAGCCCACATATTATTTTATTCCATTCATGCAAAAATCCAGAAGAGGGAAGTCAGAAAGTAAATAAGCGGTTTATCAGGGCCTGCAGCAGGAGGGATGGGAGATAAGGAGATAAGGGGATAAGGGGATGACATAGCTGAAGAGTATGGGGTTTCTGATGTAATGAAATGTTCTAAAATTGTGGTGATGGATCCCTTATTCTGTGAATATATAAAAGCCACTGAATTATACACTATAAATGGTTTGCCTGTATAGTATGTAAGTTTTATTTCATTAAAGATGTTTTTAAAAGAATAAAACAAATTATTTGTGTCATGATAATTTAAAAAAAAGGATCTGAAAGCTTGGCAAGGCATAAAACCTTGAGACCTTCTTATTCAGAAAATAATTTTTCATTAATTTGAAAATTGCAAAATCTCACAGTTTTCAGATTTAGGTGTTGGAAAGAAGAAGTAATCTACTCTTTAACAAGGCATTGGTTCCACATTCTCTTTAGAACCATCACTGATTGCAATTTTGCAGTGTTCACTCATTGGTAATTCTATAATATTTACCATAAAAAATTTGTATTTGAAACTGTTCCAATGTTATTTTGAAAAAATTTGTCCCAAAATGTATGTCATTTTCAGCTTAATGTTAATTAAATTATTTTATTTAATCATCATTCAACAACTTTAAAGTTACATAAATGACAGTTTGCTCTTTGTACTTCTCCTGTGCAACAACACAGAGTTCTATCTGAATGCACAAAAACCACATGACACTAGAAATCAGTGTTTAATAGTACAGAGCACAATTTACTCAAGTTTTCTATACATTAGGAGAATTTTGTATCCAATATTAAACCAGAAAATGTAAGACTTAGTGAGAACGCATGGTGGCGCTGCAGGTTAAATGATGGAAAATAGAATTGCCTACGTAGCTCCGGTATCCAGGCAGTTTCACACTGCCTGGAAGCTAACGAATAGCTTTCTCAGCCAGAGCGAAAGTGAGTGTGAAACCTCTTTTAAAAACTCTATTTTCGGCATAGTTTTGCCATTCTGGAAGGCAGGACCGGGCTGCTAGGATCTTGGGTATACATACATGAAGCTCCTGTGAACCAAATTTTCAGGAAAGAGCAATGGAGATTGGATGGATGCGCAATCGGAGACAAAGGCAAGTCCTTATTTTCTTTGTTTTGCTGAGCATGTCTGGGGTGGGCGCCGATTTAGGGCCCTATTCAGTGGTGGAAGAAACAGAGAGAGGATTCTTTGTGGCAAATCTAGGAAAAGACCTGGGATTGGGGTTGGCGGAGATGTCCAGCCGCGGGGCCCGTATCATTTCTCAGGGGCGCAAAGAGCATTTGCAGCTCAAGGTTCAGACTGGAGATTTGCTCATAAATGAGAAACTAGACCGAGAGGAGCTATGCGGCTCCACTGAGACTTGCGTGCTACATTTCCAAGTGCTGATGGAAAATCCCTTGGAGATATTTCAGGCTGAGCTAAGGGTGAAAGACATAAATGACCATTCTCCCGTGTTCACTGAAAGAGAAATGATTCTAAAAATACCAGAAAACAGCCCCCTAGGAATGGCGTTCCCTCTGAATAATGCTGTGGACTTGGATGTAGGAAGCAACAATGTCCAAAACTATGAAATCAGCCCTAACCCCCATTTTCAAGTTCTAACCCACAATCTCAGCGATGGCAGAAAATACCCGGAGCTGGTGCTGGACAAAGAGCTGGATAGGGAGGCGGAGCCTGAAATCTCATTAACGCTTACAGCGCTGGACGGCGGCTCTCCGCCTCGGTATGGGACTGCCCGGGTGCGCATTGAAGTGGTGGACATCAACGATAACGCCCCTGAGTTTGAGCAGCCGCTCTACAAGGTGCAGATTCCTGAGAACAGCAACGTGGGCTCCCTGGTTGTCACCGTCTCTGCCAGCGATTTAGATAGCGGAGTCAATGGAAAAATAGTATACTCACTCTTTCGGCCTTCAGAAGATACTAGCAAAACTCTGGCAGTAAATCCTACGACAGGAGAAATTCGACTGAGAAGACAAGTAGATTTTGAGACAGTTCAGTCTTACGAAGTGGACATCAAGGCCACTGATGGGGGAGGTCTTTCAGGAAAATGCACTCTTTTCCTGCAGGTGGTGGATGTGAACGACAATGCCCCAGAAGTGACCATCTCTGCACTGACCAGCCCCATCCCAGAGAACTCGCTTGAGACTGTAGTCGCTGTTTTCAGTGTTTCAGATCCTGACTCCGGGGACAATGGGAAGACTATTTCTTCCATCCAGGATAACCTTCCCTTTCTTCTAAAACCTTCAGTCAAGAACTTTTACACCTTGGTAACGAAGAGAGCACTAGACAGAGAAGAAAGAGCCCAGTACAATATCACCATCACCGTCAGTGACATGGGAACCCCCAGGCTGAAAACCCAGCACAACATCACCGTGCAGGTGTCCGACGTCAACGACAACGCCCCCGCCTTCACCCAGACCGCCTACACCCTCTTCGTCCGCGAGAACAACAGCCCCGCCCTGCACATAGGCAGCGTCAGCGCCTCGGACAGAGACGCGGGCGCCAACGCCCAGGTCGCCTACTCGCTGCTGCCGCCCCGCGACCCCAGCCTGCCCCTGGCCTCGCTCGTGTCCATCAACGCGGACAACGGGCAGCTGTTCGCCCTGAGGGCGCTGGACTACGAGGCCCTGCAGGCGTTCGAGTTCGGCGTGGGCGCCACGGACCGCGGGTCGCCGGCGCTGAGCAGCCAGGCGCTGGTGCGCGTGCAGGTGCTGGACGCCAACGACAACGCGCCCTTCGTGCTGTACCCGCTGCAGAACGGCTCCGCGCCCTGCACCGAGCTGGTGCCCCGCGCGGCCGAGCCGGGCTACGTGGTGAGCAAGGTGGTGGCGGTGGACGGCGACTCGGGCCAGAACGCCTGGCTGTCGTACCAGCTGCTCAAGGCCACGGAGCCCGGGCTGTTCGGCGTGTGGGCGCACAACGGCGAGGTGCGCACGGCGCGGCCGCTGGGCGAGCGCGACGCGGCCCGGCACCGGCTGCTCGTGCTGGTCAAGGACAACGGCGAGCCGCCGCTGTCGGCCAGCGTCACGCTGCACGTGCTGCTGGTGGACGGCTTCTCGCAGCCCTTCCTGCCGCTGCCCGAGGCGGCGGCCGACGCGGCGCGGGCCGACCCGCTCACCGTCTACCTGGTCGTGGCGCTGGCGTCGGTGTCGTCGCTCTTCCTGTTCTCGGTGCTGGCGTTCGTGGCGGTGCGGCTGTGCAGGAGGCGCAGGGCCGGCTTGGCGGGTGGCTGCTCGGTTCCTGAGGCCCGCTTCCCGGGCCACCTGGTGGACGTCAGCGGCACGGGGACCCTGTCCCAGAGCTACCAGTATGAGGTGTGTCTGATGGGAGGTACTGGGACAGATGAATTTAAATTTCTGAAGCCGATTATTCCCAACCTTCCAGCTCCTGACACTGGTAGGAATGTAAAGGAAAGTGAGAACTTTAGGAATAGCTTTGGATTCAACATCCAATAAAAAATTATTTTAAGCATTTATTTAATCTTTTTTTATTCTTGGCAAACTGGGGACACTGAGCAGTTTTTCGTGGGAAATTCAGGTACCAGTCAGTTTAAGTTTCTAAAACTAGTTATCTCCCATCTCACATCTCAGAGCATGGGGAGTAAAGTGGAATAAAATCCCTTCTTTGGAATAGCTTTGGGATTTAATTATTGATAGGAACCTATTTAATAAAGACATTAACTTCTAATATATCTTGTCAACCAAACATGCCCACCACCAATAAGGGGCTGTTTTGTTTTTTCTATTCGGTTTATCCCCAATTTCCTATTTTATGCTTAACTTCAGAAGTTTCCTTTTTCTCACACTTCAGCCCAGTCAACAATTTCTCAATAGAATGCCAATGAATGAAGTAGGCTTTACCTCCACGATTAATATCATTAAATTTTTTCCACCCTATAAATATTCTTATTGACTTTCTATTTACATTTTCATTTTAGTCATCCCTTTTTCTAGGACTCCAATTATTAAAATAATCTGCTGCTTGTTATTTGTGTAGTTATTATCTGATACTCCTATTTTTTAATGATATTTTTATTGCTTTGTCAACCTCAGTTTTCATTATAGCAATTTTCTGAAACTGTTACTTTTTCCAAAAAATTTTTACTTTTCCTGTATTGGTATTTCCCTTTTTAATATATAATATTTCTGATTTGATGTGATAAATAATTATCTAATCAGCTTTATCTGAAAATAAGAATAGACAGCATTGTAGGACATCAAATGTATGCATATGTGTTTAAGTTTGGAGGCCAGAAAAGCAAAGTTTAGCCATTTTACAGCACCACATAGAAATATTTAATAATGTTTTGCTTTTAATCTGTATGAAAAATCAGAGATCCTTATTACTTTTTAATGGCTAATAATGCAGTCCCATTCAGTTGAACAAAACCCAGTAAAAATCATCAAACAGAGGTTTACATAATGTGGCTTTTATATTCAACAATTAGAGTGGGGTTTTTTTTTTGCAGTATCTAGTTCTTTCCCTGTATAATATACCTCAATTTATTCTGTATCTCTTACTCATAATGGAAAAAATAGAGCTTCTTTCTCCATACTAGGCCTTTGAATAAAATTCTATATGAAGCAGGTGTTATAATGCTGTTCTTACTTTCAGTGGTGTCAGAATTGCATAAGTGTGGTCTACTCTTTACCTCCCTTTCATTGGTGAATGAGAAATGAGATCCCACTAGATTTTAACTAAGAGGGACTTTAAAATAAAGGTCAATTCCTTCTTTAGTTCTGCAAGTAATTTTTAAGTTAATGTAAGAAAAACAAAGACATTGGAGAAGAGGAACAAAAGCTGCAAATAACGAGTGAGTGAAAGAATACAATTTTTAAATGGTAAGAATGTAAAGGCACTGAAAATTGTTTTTATCCTACTCGGATTTCATTACCCATGTCTGAATGCAGCAAGCATTTAGTGAGTGTCTGATTTGCCAGCCAAAGATGATGAAGTCATAGTTTCCATACTTAAGAAGGGACAGATTGGCATGAAACAGGAAACAATAATATTCATAGGGAAGTTGTACAAGCTTTTATGAAAGCACAGAGGAGGGAAAACTTAAATGCTTTCTTCTGGATTAGAGTGATGACTCTATTTAGGCAATGTAAGTAGGTTTTGAAGAAATTTGTTGAAGAAGGTAGGAAACAAGATTTTGTCAGTTCTTGGTGATCTTATCCACAATGTTTCTGGAAAAGGAAAACCTATTATTTGGGGTCTCAGAAGTCACCACAAATTTCCCTTCGGTTCCTGACATTGCATGGGGGTAGTTTCAGGTGTGGGGAAAAGCCTAATACAGAACCAAATATAGCACAATGAGGGGCACAGAGTTAACTGCTAGAAACATTCTTTTGGCAACTGTTGAATATTTTACTTTCCCCCATGAAGCAGTGAAAAAAAACTTAACAATGTGAACAGTTCTCTATCTCAACATTATATCTGTCAAAACAAAAGAAAAATGAAATATTTAAATAAGCCACTGAAGAAGAAATTTATAAATACACACACAAATTGGGTACAGCCATGTGAGTCTGTTGGAGGCCAGGCGGTGGCGCTGCAGGCTAAAGAGACAGAATAAAGAACTAAGCTGGGAACGCTGAAGTCACCAATAAAAAAAAAAGAACGAGGTGGGCCAGCTGAGAGAAAAGCCATAGCTGCTCAAGATTGCAGGAAAAACCCAGACCCCTGCTACTACGTGGTGTAGGTGTGGGGTTTGCAACTGCTATTTCTTTGTGCTGGGAGCTGTGACTGTGACCAATATTGACAAAAGACCTGTTCAGAAGAAGCTATGGAGGCTGGAGGATGGCGATGCCCAAGACAAAGGCAAGTCCTGTTTCTCTTTCTGTTTTGGAGAGTATCCTTGGCAAGATCTGGGTTTGGACGATATTCGGTGACAGAGGAAACAGAGAGAGGATCCTTTGTGGTCAATCTGGCAACAGACCTGGGACTAGGGGACCGGGAGCTGGTTGCTAGGGGAGCCCGGGTGGTTTTTGATGATAACAAACAACATTTGCTCCTGGATTCTCATACTGGGGATTTGCTCACAAATGAGAAACTGGATCGGGAGAAGCTGTGTGGCTCCATGGAGCCCTGTGTGCTGTATTTCCAAATTTTAATGGATAGCCCCTTTCAGATTTACCGGGCTGAGCTGAGGGTCAGGGACATAAATGATCATTCACCAGTGTTTCAGGACAAAGAAACAGTCTTAAAAATAGCAGAAAATACAGCTGAAGGGACAACATTTAGACTAGAAAGAGCGCAGGATTCAGATGGAGGACCTAATGGTATCCAAAACTACACCATCAACCCCAACCCTTTTTTCCATATTAAAATTAATGACAGTGATGGAGACATGATATATCCAGAGCTAGTTTTGGACAAGGCACTGGATAGGGAAAAGCAGCAAGAGCTCAGTTTAACACTGACTGCACTTGATGGTGGGTCTCCACCCAGGTCTGGGACCTGCACCATACGCGTTGTGATCCTGGATGTCAATGACAATGCCCCACAGTTTTCTCAGGCAATTTACCAGTTCCAGGTTCCAGAGAACAGCCTGGTAGGTTCCCTTATTGCTAAAGTCTCTGCAGCGGATATAGACTCTGGAGTTTATGCAGACATATCCTATTCATTTTTTGATGCTTCTGAAGATATTCGAACAACGTTTCAAATCAATCCTTTTTCTGGGGAAATCATCCTCAGAGTGTTGCTTGATTATGAGCTAGTAAAGTCTTACAACATCAACATCCAGGCAACCGATGGTGGGAGCCTTTCAGCAAGATGTATGGTTTTGGTTGATGTATTAGACACTAATGATAATCCCCCTGAACTGATCATGTCATCACTTTCTAACCACGTTCCTGAAAACTCTCCTGAGACAATACTGGCTGTTTTTAGGATAAAGGACAGAGATTCTGGAGAAAATGGAAAAATGGCTTGCTACATTCAAGATAATCTGCCATTCCTCCTGAGACCCTCTGTCGAGAATTTTTACATTCTAATGACAGAAGGAGCACTGGACAGAGAAAGCCAAGCAGAATACAACATCACCATCACCGTCAGTGACATGGGAACCCCCAGGCTGAAAACCCAGCACAACATCACCGTGCAGGTCTCCGACGTCAACGACAACGCCCCCGCCTTCACCCAGACCGCCTACACCCTCTTCGTCCGCGAGAACAACAGCCCCGCCCTGCACATAGGCAGCGTCAGCGCCTCGGACAGAGACGCGGGCGCCAACGCCCAGGTCGCCTACTCGCTGCTGCCGCCCCGCGACCCCAGCCTGCCCCTGGCCTCGCTCGTGTCCATCAACGCGGACAACGGGCAGCTGTTCGCCCTGAGGGCGCTGGACTACGAGGCCCTGCAGGCGTTCGAGTTCGGCGTGGGCGCCACGGACCGCGGGTCGCCGGCGCTGAGCAGCCAGGCGCTGGTGCGCGTGCAGGTGCTGGACGCCAACGACAACGCGCCCTTCGTGCTGTACCCGCTGCAGAACGGCTCCGCGCCCTGCACCGAGCTGGTGCCCCGCGCGGCCGAGCCGGGCTACGTGGTGAGCAAGGTGGTGGCGGTGGACGGCGACTCGGGCCAGAACGCCTGGCTGTCGTACCAGCTGCTCAAGGCCACGGAGCCCGGGCTGTTCGGCGTGTGGGCGCACAACGGCGAGGTGCGCACGGCGCGGCCGCTGGGCGAGCGCGACGCGGCCCGGCACCGGCTGCTCGTGCTGGTCAAGGACAACGGCGAGCCGCCGCTGTCGGCCAGCGTCACGCTGCACGTGCTGCTGGTGGACGGCTTCTCGCAGCCCTTCCTGCCGCTGCCCGAGGCGGCGGCCGACGCGGCGCGGGCCGACCCGCTCACCGTCTACCTGGTCGTGGCGCTGGCGTCGGTGTCGTCGCTCTTCCTGTTCTCGGTGCTGGCGTTCGTGGCGGTGCGGCTGTGCAGGAGGAGCAGGGCCGGCTTGGCGGGTGGCTGCTCGGTTCCCGAGGCCCGCTTTCCGGGCCACCTGGTGGACGTCAGCGGCACGGGGACCCTGTCCCAGAGCTACCAGTATGAGGTGTGTCTGACCGGAGGCTCAGGGACCACCAGCGAGTTCAAGTTCCTGAAGTCTGTTGCCTCCAAGCACCCGGGATCTATGAATGGTGTGGAGGAAAACCCAAATTTTGTAAACCGTTTTGGATTCAGTTAGGGATTTGTTAATTTTTCAGCGCATTCAAGATGAAGGTTAGTTCTTTCTAAATATACTATGTCTCCATTACCAATTTTTATCCTCATAGAATTTATTTGCTTTCATATTCTCAGTTAAGGAGATTAGAAACTTTAAGTACATACTTGTATTTATTCTCATCGGTTCTTTTAGATTAGGACAAAGAACTTACAACTTCATTAGTAAAAAGTCGTGAATATTCAATTTATCAACTTCTCATCATCAACCACTATTGATTTGGAGATAGTCCTAGCACCATACTCTGTTTGAATGTTGTCCAAAAACAATTTAAAAATTATAGATGTTGTGGTTTCTTAGGAGACAAGCATGATACAAATATAGTGAGCATTAGTCTATCTGCAATTTAATATATTTCTGCCTGCCTGTCTTAAGTTTCTAAATGGAGAAATGTCTGCAAAGATGCATGTTTTTTTCCACAGTGGTATTAAATAGAAAAACTACACTCTTCCACACTTGAAATATTTTCACCTCTTTACATCAACCTTCAGTGCATGATAGATATGAGTATTCTTTTTAATTAGATTTATTGGTGTGACATTGGTTAATAAGATTATATAATTTTGAGTGTACATTTCTTGATACATGATCTGTATTTTGCATTGTGTGCCTACCACCCAAAGTCAAATCATCTCCCAGTCACTATATTGAAAGTGTATTCGATTATTTGCAAATATTTATAATAATAGATCCCACCTATCTCTTTCTGTAAACTTCTCCCTTCAGTAGATGTCTACTGTCGCAGCCATGTTTATCTTAACAAACCATCTTTTTTTGTGATTTCAGACAGACAAGTAGTAGACATTGCTGACCTAAGCTGTGCCAATCTGTTTCTCTCTGTTTAAAAAAAAATGGCTTTAGAAACCAGATATAAAGTGGTCTCTTTGCTAGGAACTTAACAAGAAAACAATATCATGTTGGCTAAATACATGGAAAGAAGTATAGGAAATCAACCTACTTAGAGACAAGAAGGAAGGAGGTGCCCAGAGAGCAACCTCATTGTACATTGTTTAGTCTCTCCCAAGTGTGCTTTCTCCCTTGGGTTTTTGGAAGCAAGTGCTCTTTTAGTAAACTTTGCTCTAATTAAGGTAGCTAGGTGGGCTTTACACTTGTCAAAAGCATGTTTAGATATTCTTGTATGGCTGAAACTTACTATTATTTTGACATTTAAAAATTGTGGTCATCATCTAAATTTAACAATATTTGGGTCAAAAGATGTTGGAATATTAGTAGTCTGTAAGGGACAAGCACAAGCTTTTGTCAGGCTACATATTTTGAGACTTGACAGATATTTCCAAATTGTACAGTTTCTGGAGTGTTTATCAGAAATTCTTAGAAAATTCTATATTACAAATAGTTTTTAATATCATTAGTGTCACAATAGCATTAGTGTGAAATAACATGTTTGAAAGAAATGTATGCCTTATTTGTGGAATGACTATGGCCTAGCTGTGATGTTCTTTCTTTTTTTTATAAAGTATCCTTTTGTTTAGGGGGAGTCACGGTAGTTTGCCATTTGATGAAAAACATTTTAGATTATTCAGAATTATTTTAAGTTACTATTCAAAAGAACATAGAAAATAGCTACTTTAGAACATGGGGTCTCATCTAATAAACTCAGATGCCAGCTAAAAGAAGTGGGCTTTTATGTTAGGAGGAGAATTCACCTGTCAAAAAATTTTAATTAATTGTGATTTATCCATTGATCTATTCAACAAATAATCATTGAGCACCTACCTTGTGCCAGGAACTAGCTGTTTAGGGATCTCAAAGTGAACAAAACAAAGTACTGGAACTCAAATTTTACACAGAGAAGAAATAATTAAACATGTGCATATATGCTATATCTGATAGTAATCAATGCTAAAAAGAGCTATAGAAGTGCCCATGTGCATTTCCCCATAGTGTGAAAGCTTTATAAAATCATAATTCTCTGGTTTTGTAGAAAGGGTATGTAAACTGCAACCAATTAGTAACTTTTTCCTTGATGTGATTCAAACAATTAGAACCACAATTCTGGCACTAAGCTGCCTAAAAGGTGAAAGAAAATCTAGAGAAATTCATCCTTTGTTTTGCTGAGAGAATTTGAGGAAATCATACAGGTATACACTATTATTTTTACAAGACGACTGATCACTATTGAGTCTCCTTTCACCTCTCAGTTCTACTCAGAGCACCCTACCCAGGCTACAGGTTCTAGAAAATAGAAATTATGTATGTTTTTTTACTTATGTATTCAGCATCAGTACATAGATATCAACAATACAACTTTGAATGATGGAAGAAATAGTTTAAATTGCATGGATTTCTGATAATTTTACTATTCTCAAGACATTTCCAAACTCCCTATAGATTATTGGCATTACTAGATTATTACAAATACATGAGAATACAATTATAGGAATTCTTTTCAAAAGCAACGCATGGTGGCGCTGCAGGCTAAGGCGTGGGGAAAAGAAAAGGGGGAAAAAAAAGCCCAGGAAATTCAACTACCTCTACCTCAGATCTCTAGCGGAGGAGAAAAGCCTCTAAGCGGAGGAGAAGACCAGTAAGCCTCCAGGTTATGCTACTCAATGACATTTCCAGACAGATTACCAAGCGGGAGATTCATCGCTGTCTCAGTGCAATTGCTCCCTAACGCGGAGCTGGGCCCAGTTCCTGCAAAGGTGTCTGTGGAATAAAGATGGAGGCCGCAGGGGAGCGCTTTCCTAAACAAAGGCAAGTCGTGATTCTCTTTCTTTTGGTGGAAGTGGCTCTGGCTGGCTGGGAATCCCGTCGCTATTCCGTGATGGAGGAAACTGAGAGCGGCACGCTTGTGACCAACCTGGCCAAGGACCTGGGGCTGGGAGCGGGAGAGCTAGCGGCACGGGGAGCCCGGGTGGTCACTGAGGATAACGAACCCCGCTTACAGCTCGATCTGCAGACCGGGAACTTGACAGTAAATGAGAAACTGGACCGGGAGGGCATGTGTGGCCCCGCTGATCCATGTGTAATGCATTTCCAAGTGTTGCTGAAAAAACCTTTGGGAGTATTTCGAGCTGAGCTACTGGTGAGAGACATAAATGATCATTCTCCTGAGTTCCCTGAAAGAGAAATGACGCTGAAAATCCCAGAGACTAGCCTTCCTGGGACCGTGTTTCCCCCTGAAAAAAGCCCAAGACTTGGACGTGGGCAACAACAACGTCCAAAACTACAACATCAGTCCCAACTCTCATTTCCACGTTTCCATCCACAATCCAGCAGAGATGGCAGGAAATACCCCGAGCTGGTGCTGGACAAAGAGCTGGATCGCGAGGTGCAGGCTGAGCTCAGATTGACCCTCACAGCGCTGGACGGCGGTTCTCCACCCCGGTCTGGCACCGCCCGGGTCCACATCTTGGTCTTGGACGTCAATGACAATGCCCCTGAGTTTGCACAGAGGCTCTACCAAGTGCAGGTTCCAGAGAACAGCCCTGTAGGTTCCCTAGTTATCAAGGTTTCAGCTAGGGATTTAGACACGGGGACAAATGGAGAGATATCATACTCCCTTTCTTACAGTTCTCAGGAGATAAGCACAACTTTTGAAGTGAACAGCCTTTCAGGAGAAGTCCGACTAATCAAAGCACGTGGATTTTGAGACCATATCCTCCTATGAGCTGGATATAGATGCCTCTGATGGCGGAGGACTTTCTGGAAAATGCGCTGTCTCTATTGAGGTGGTGGATGTCAACGATAACTCCCCGGAACTGACTATTTCATCTCTTACCAGCCCCATTCCGGAAAATTCCCCAGAGACAGAAGTGGCCCTGTTTCGGATTCGAGACCGAGACTCGGGGAACAACGGAAGGATGACTTGCTCCATCCAGGATGATCTTCCCTTCCTCCTGAAACCAACAGAAGAGAATTTCTACACCCTAGTTACAAATGGGGCTCTGGACCGAGAGACCACAGCGGAGTACAACATCACCATCACCGTCACCGACATGGGGACCCCAAGTCTGAAAACGGAGCACAACATCACCGTGCTGGTCTCCGACGTCAACGACAACGCCCCCGCCTTCACCCAGACCGCCTACACCCTCTTCGTCCGCGAGAACAACAGCCCCGCCCTGCACATAGGCAGCGTCAGCGCCTCGGACAGAGACGCGGGCGCCAACGCCCAGGTCGCCTACTCGCTGCTGCCGCCCCGCGACCCCAGCCTGCCCCTGGCCTCGCTCGTGTCCATCAACGCGGACAACGGGCAGCTGTTCGCCCTGAGGGCGCTGGACTACGAGGCCCTGCAGGCGTTCGAGTTCGGCGTGGGCGCCACGGACCGCGGGTCGCCGGCGCTGAGCAGCCAGGCGCTGGTGCGCGTGCAGGTGCTGGACGCCAACGACAACGCGCCCTTCGTGCTGTACCCGCTGCAGAACGGCTCCGCGCCCTGCACCGAGCTGGTGCCCCGCGCGGCCGAGCCGGGCTACGTGGTGAGCAAGGTGGTGGCGGTGGACGGCGACTCGGGCCAGAACGCCTGGCTGTCGTACCAGCTGCTCAAGGCCACGGAGCCCGGGCTGTTCGGCGTGTGGGCGCACAACGGCGAGGTGCGCACGGCGCGGCCGCTGGGCGAGCGCGACGCGGCCCGGCACCGGCTGCTCGTGCTGGTCAAGGACAACGGCGAGCCGCCGCTGTCGGCCAGCGTCACGCTGCACGTGCTGCTGGTGGACGGCTTCTCGCAGCCCTTCCTGCCGCTGCCCGAGGCGGCGGCCGACGCGGCGCGGGCCGACCCGCTCACCGTCTACCTGGTCGTGGCGCTGGCGTCGGTGTCGTCGCTCTTCCTGTTCTCGGTGCTGGCGTTCGTGGCGGTGCGGCTGTGCAGGAGGAGCAGGGCCGGCTTGGCGGGTGGCTGCTCGGTCCCCGAGGGCCGCTTTCCGGGCCACCTGGTGGATGTCACGGGTACGGGGACCCTGTCCCAGAGCTACCAGTATGAGGTATGTCTAACGGGAGGCTCAGGGACCAGCGAATTCAAGTTTTTGAAACCGATTCTCCTCAATAATCAGGAACAGGGCCTTGAGAGGAATACTGAAGTAACCCCTGCCTTTCAAAATAGCTTTGGGTTTAATATTCAGTAAAAATTATTATTTTCATGTACTTTTGAAGTACTTTATGACCATATAAATATTAGTTTACTTTAAAATGCCACGTTAAATTATTATGCCCAATTTTAAAGCTCTATATATGTATGTTTTTGCTCTGTTACTTTATCTTTTTTGCATCAATCAACAGTTAGCTTAATACCCATTTCTAAATAGTTGTTTTAAGGTTTAGTTCTTTCAAAATATACAATGACTTGGTCATTATTTTTTCTTATTCTAGAATACTAAGGATTTGATTTTTTGGTAGTATATTTCACAGACTGTAACTCATTATTCTATCCGGCCATCTCTTGTACTTCGTCCATGTTAGAAGACATACGTGCAATTCCGATCTTATTCTATCATAATGTTTAACCATTAGAAATCCATGTGATCTAGTTTTAAATCATAGCATTAAAAGGAAATATTTCTCTATTATTCTGTTCATGATAAAATAAAACATCATTTTATGAGTGATATTAGGCTCCAGTAATATTCTTGTTTATATTATTATTTTATTTCCTTTAAATACTTTTACTCGGTATTTTCTAATGTTTACCTTTACTAATATGTAAAACAGAACATGTTTTGCAATTAATACAAAGTGTAATAACATGCATGAATATGATCATTACTGAAATCATTTTGGAATTTTGAATTTGAAAATATTGGTGGACTTTGGAAAGATAATTACTTTTCATTTGTTTTGTAAATTTAATTACTGTCATATTTAAAAATCACGATGTACTAAAATCATAAAGAAAAACAATAGATTTTTTTGGTCTCCAAACACTTTCTTTGAGTGGTTCATCTATAATTAATCTCAGTATTTCAAAATTATATGTTTATATTGCTCTATTGTGACACTCAGTTTTAGATGTACTTTAATCATCTCTTCCTATGACAAAAAAATTTAACTTTTTTACTTTCCAAGTGACCAATACACATACAGACATTGCAAATTTTCTTTCTCCTGTTCTTCCAATAGAGTTGCCATATGGATTTTTTTTAGTTAAAGTGGTAGTTTTTGTCTATATAGCTAAGATTATTTCAAAATTCATGTGGGTGTAGTATGATTACATTTACTTTCTTGAAAAACTTATTTTCTAGAGCTGATAATTGTTGTTTATACATGCATAACTTTCTACTTCTATTCATTTTCATTTTATTTCTCATTTGAATATTAATATTTCTCCTTAAATATTTGAGTTCACCAGCTATTTATTAATTATATTTATTTCTTTGATATCTTTCACCCAGGTCCCTCCATATCTCCACTGCATTTACACTGGTTGTTCTATAAGCTGTCATCCTATGGCTTTTTTTCTTTCAATACTTTTCTGTATTGATCCCTTTTTACAAAATCCAGTGTACTCTTTATTCTTAGTTCACTCCCTTATTTAGCTGACACTCATCTCTCAATAGCTTTATAAAAATTGATGTAGAGACCTTGACTTCTGAAGGTATTGTCATTTTCTTTTCATTTGATTGATAGTTTGACTGGGTATAAAATTTCAGGTTGAAAATAATTTTCCCTCAGATTTTGAATGCACTATTCCTTCTATTGATTTCATATAGGGTTGCTGTTATTTTGTTTCCATTCTGATTTGTATCTCTCTTAATGTCAACCCATTTTTTTCACTGGGGGTGCATTAGAAACTTTCCCTTTGATTTCTGAAATACCTTAGTGTCAGCTATTTACTTATTAATGTGGTCACATGGATGTACCCTGTTAATGTTTAGAAATTTACTCAGTTCTGAGAAATTTTCTCATTACATGTTCTTCATAATTTCCCTCTTAAATTTTCTGCATTCTCACTTTAACCAGAATCTCTTTAGTTAAATAATAGATCTCCTGGATTAAATCTCTCATACTCTATTTTTCCCTTTCTTATTTTTCCTTTCTCTCTTGCTCTGCTTTTTGGACAATTGTTTTATCATTTGAGGGGGCTTACACATAATTTTGAGAGCTCTTTTTTGTGTTCTGAGTGTTTTTACAGTATCCTGTTATAGATTTGTAAATATATCTTTTCTCATCTATAATTAATCTAGTTATACTTTTTAAATGCACTATGAAAAAATGCATTATTCTGTAAAAACTATTATACCTATTTTAAAAATGGAAGCATCACAGAAAATTTAGGAATTTACCAAAGATTATAATGTTAGAAAAGGGCACTTAAGCCTTAATCTATTCTTTATCTTACAATAAGTTTATATACTTCATACAATTACTGTTAAGATTAAATGACATATATATGGCATTTAAAATAATGAGTAACACAAAATAAATACTCAATAAGTATTTAATCTTATTAGATTTTACTACTCTAGGGATATTAGTCAGACATTTTAAAAACCTTTCTTCTGTTTATTATGTCTGTTTCCTGCTGTCTTTTTTTTTTTTTGGTGGTGTTTTTGGCCTTTTTATGTCACATTGTAGGCACTTCCTCAAATGTTTTGTAGTCCTTGTCTCCCTTCTCATATTTGAAAGTGACAAAATAGCATAATGCTGACAGTCAGCTTTTTGTGAGTATATGAGGCCTGTTGATGACAGGGCTTTGCTCTAATATAACCATGTAGGATAGGGCTATTAACCTTGAGGGGCCCTCAAATATCAGTATGTGTAAGTTTTTATCTGAGTCTTTCATATTCTCCAGGTTAGAATTCTGCAATATCTTCTGTGTAAGAGGGAGTTAGGAAGGGAATCAGGCATATACTTTGTGTACTACAATTAGAGAGTATTGTATAAAAAAAGGGCTAGAAATCTCACCATTTAGCATATAGTTTTACTTAATCTTTCTGTTTTTACTTTCGCACCTCACACTTGCACTCATCGCTGCCTAAGGTCATCCAAAATAGACATAACTCTTTTTAATTTCTCCTTTGAATAGATTTTCAATTCTCTGGCCCTGAGTTTCTTTTCAGTCTATGTAGGATGAGAGGATCAGTAAATTCAACTCTGCTAAAATGTGCATCCCACTAACAACTTATTTTTAGTCCTCAACTGACTTCAGTCTCCTTATGCACTTGGTTCCTTCCAATCTTGTACTTAAATGAGGCTATGTAAGACAAATTCACTAGTTTTTTTTTGTGTGAATATCTCCAAAGAAAGATCTTTACTTTAGACATCTCTTGGAACTGCTAACCCAGCTGACCCTACATCTGCTCTTTGTCATGAAATATAAATGTGTTCACTTGACATTCTTAGTCTTTTGAATTTATACCATTTTTATTTCTTGTCATTTTAATAGATATTTTATAAGAAAGGATAATAACTGTGTGTAGTCAATCTACCTATTTTTTAGTTTCTACCCTCTTGTAGTGATTGATTTTTTTCAACCATAAGCTAACTTACATTTTTAAGAATGTAATTTGTACTTAACATGTTAAAAATGCAAACCTATTAGATAGATCTCTTCCATCCATTCTCAAGAGCACTTCTGAGACCTCCTATAATGCACATCATTGATGAGCTTCTGGCATCTATTCCAAACAGTCTCTCTCATTATGTAGCAACCATGCCCTTCAGCTAGCCAAAGGTGGTCAGAGACAGGATTAAAACAAAGCAAAAACCAAAGATAGGTCTTCAGATTCTGAGATGACTAAAATCTTCACCTATACTTCTATACCTTTTGAAGGAATGATTACTTCAGTAGCAGGTATATGATCTTAGCTGTCCTAATCAGAGTAAAACTAAGTTTTTGGTCTATGATTGGTAAAGAGAATCTCTCATCTCTCACTCTTTTCTGGGCTGAAAGAAAAAGCAGATGACCATAGTTGTAGCCAGAATAAATCTTGGGAACTTGAGGAAAACCAATTTTAGGAGTAATCCTGCTTCAAATAAAGCCATTGTGTTTGTGTTTGTGTATTTATTAATCTTTTGTAAGTTGTGAGAAATTAGAACTAAATTATAGGCTTACATGATGCATTCCACCCCAATAGATTTTACTTCATTTTCTTCCATTTCACAGATCATTGATATCAAGGAAATCTACTGAAATGGCTTCCTGTGCTACAACCACTGTCTATATGTGTTCCTTCTCATGGCTAATCCAGTTTCCTATCCTCTGAGGGAACTTCTGCAATGACTCATGTGCACTTTCCCTTTTCCTTACCACCTAAAGAAGGCCAAGTAGTGATGGGGTGTTGCTTAGTTTAACAGGCACTTACACTCTCCTTGTTTCAGGCTTTCAATCTTCTCAGGAAAATTACAAGGTCCTGGGGACCATGAATTTTATTTTGTATTTTGTTATTCACCATAACTCAGCACTTTCAGGTGTTGGAAGAGTGGTGGGGGGGGGGCATTTATATACTTTAAAACAAATACAGCATCACAAACTTCAAAAAGTATAAATCAATTCTTATGGAAGATAGAATGTATTTGTAATCACTTAAACACAATGAATAAAGCATCTGTTTCTAGAGGACATTTATGTGAATGGAATTTAAGTAGTTTTCATCAAACACTGAAACCCTGTGGAAACGCATGGTGGCGCTGCAGGATAACATCGTGGGGGAAAACTACACCGGATGACATTTTGGACACTTACCCAGTGCACACAGAGCGCTGGGAAGACAGAACAAGCTTTAAAGAGGCAAACTAGAAGCTATTCAAAGGGGGTCAAAATCTTTAGGCCTCCAAAGATTCGGTGGACAGCTGAGACACGTTTGCCACAGCTCCAAAGTGGAGCCTAAGGGATTCTGCAGGAAACCTTGGGAAAAGGAGCTATGGAGAACGGAGGCGCAGGGACTCTGCGGATCAGGCAAGTCCTCCTCCTTTTTGTTTTGCTGGGAATGTCTCAAGCGGGATCTGAGTCTGAGCGCTTTTCTGTGGCAGAGGATATGCAGAGCGGGAGCTTTGTAGGCAATTTGGCAAAGAACCTGGGACTGGAAGTGGGTGAGCTGTTCTCAAGGGGGGCTCAGGTGGTCTCTAATGATAACAAACACCCTTTGCAGCTGGACTTAAACACCGGGGATTTGCTCTTAAGTGAAGCACTGGACCGGGAGGAGCTCTGTGGCTCCACCGAACCATGTGTGCTGCATTTCCAGGTATTAATGAAAAACCCCTTGCAGTTTTTTCAGATTGAGCTCCAGGTCACGGATACAAATGACCACTCTCCTGTCTTCTTACAAAAAGAAATGCTCCTAGAAATCCCAGAAAATAGTCCTGTCGGCGCTGTGTTTTTGCTAGAAAGTGCGAAGGATTTAGATGTAGGAATCAATGCTCTAAAGAGCTACACAATAAGCCCCAACTCTCATTTCCACATTAAAATGAGAGTGAATCCAGACAATAGAATATATCCAGAGTTAGTTCTGGACAAGTCGCTGGATTATGAAGAGCAGTCCGAGCTCAGTTTCATCCTCACTGCTCTTGATGGAGGGTCTCCGCCCAGGTCAGGGACTGCCTTGGTCCGGGTGGTGGTCCTGGACATTAATGACAACACCCCGGAGTTTGAGCAGCCATTTTATGAGGTGAAGATTCTGGAGAATAGCTTACTAGGCTCACTGGTTGTCGCTGTCTCAGCTTGGGATTTAGACTCGGGAAAAAATGGGGAAATATCATATACTTTTTCCCATGCTTCAGAAGATATTCACAAGACATTTGAAATTAATCAAAAGTCTGGAGAGATTAGTTTAATGGCATCATTGGATTTTGAAACAATTGAATCATATTCAATAATTATACAGGCCACAGATGGGGGAGGGCTTTTTGGAAAATCGACAGTCAGGATTCAGGTGATGGATGTAAATGATAATGCTCCTGAAGTCACTGTGTCATCAATTACCAATCCAATACCAGAAAATTCGCCTGAGACTGTGGTTATGGTTTTTAGTATCCGAGACAGAGATTCTGGGGACAATGGAAGGATGGTTTGTTCTATTCCAGAAGATCTCCCGTTCGTGCTAAAATCTTCAGTAAAGAACTATTATACATTGGAAACGGGAGGAGCACTGGACAGGGAAAGTAGGGCCCAGTACAACATCACCATCACCGTCAGTGACATGGGGACCCCCAGGCTGAAAACCCAGCACAACATCACCGTGCTGGTGTCCGACGTCAACGACAACGCCCCCGCCTTCACCCAGACCGCCTACACCCTCTTCGTCCGCGAGAACAACAGCCCCGCCCTGCACATAGGCAGCGTCAGCGCCTCGGACAGAGACGCGGGCGCCAACGCCCAGGTCGCCTACTCGCTGCTGCCGCCCCGCGACCCCAGCCTGCCCCTGGCCTCGCTCGTGTCCATCAACGCGGACAACGGGCAGCTGTTCGCCCTGAGGGCGCTGGACTACGAGGCCCTGCAGGCGTTCGAGTTCGGCGTGGGCGCCACGGACCGCGGGTCGCCGGCGCTGAGCAGCCAGGCGCTGGTGCGCGTGCAGGTGCTGGACGCCAACGACAACGCGCCCTTCGTGCTGTACCCGCTGCAGAACGGCTCCGCGCCCTGCACCGAGCTGGTGCCCCGCGCGGCCGAGCCGGGCTACGTGGTGAGCAAGGTGGTGGCGGTGGACGGCGACTCGGGCCAGAACGCCTGGCTGTCGTACCAGCTGCTCAAGGCCACGGAGCCCGGGCTGTTCGGCGTGTGGGCGCACAACGGCGAGGTGCGCACGGCGCGGCCGCTGGGCGAGCGCGACGCGGCCCGGCACCGGCTGCTCGTGCTGGTCAAGGACAACGGCGAGCCGCCGCTGTCGGCCAGCGTCACGCTGCACGTGCTGCTGGTGGACGGCTTCTCGCAGCCCTTCCTGCCGCTGCCCGAGGCGGCGGCCGACGCGGCGCGGGCCGACCCGCTCACCGTCTACCTGGTCGTGGCGCTGGCGTCGGTGTCGTCGCTCTTCCTGTTCTCGGTGCTGGCGTTCGTGGCGGTGCGGCTGTGCAGGAGGCGCAGGGCCGGCTTGGCGGGTGGCTGCTCGGTCCCCGAGGCCCGCTTCCCGGGCCACCTGGTGGACGTCAGCGGTACGGGGACCCTGTCCCAGAGCTACCAGTATGAGGTGTGTCTGACCGGAGGTATTGGAACAGATGAGTTTAAATTTCTGAAGCCCATTATCCCCAACGTCCCGCCCCAGTGCCCCGGGAAAGAAATAGAGGGAAGTCCTACTTTCCGTAATAGCTTTGGGTTCAATATTCAATGACCATAATTAACTATTATACCCTCTACCTATTTTGTTTTTGTGCCGATTCTATACCTATGTATTCCTCCAACTTCTGCGTATTTTAGATTGTACTGTTGTTAGTTTTTTATTTTCGCATGTTCTACTCACCTTTACCTTTACATGAATGTTTGTCATTATCTGTGGTTGTAATGCGGTGGTAATTTATTCTCTAACCCAGGAGGTCTTGATTTGTAATTAATCTTCCTCCTTAAATAACAATACCAAATCACTGTTCCTGACTCTCTCTCCAACTGAACTTTCACTCACAATTATACTTACGGTAAAATAAATCAGACCACTTTCAGCGTATTTTAAGTATTCAAGCATCTCTTCATTTTTTTTTTTTTGTAGTTTTTTGGGAGGTTAATACTGGTTGCTATTTAGAAATGCCATTTTCTTCCATTAAATTCATTGCATTTCAGTAACATTTTAACATGTGCCCTGGCTGGTGTGGGTCAGTGGGTTAAGCACCTGCCTGTGAAGAAAAAGGTCACCCATTCAATTCTCATCAGGGCACAAGCCTCTATTGTTGGCCAGGTCCCCAGTTGGGGGCATGTGAGAGGCAGCCAATAGATGTCTCTCTCACATACTGATGTTTATCTCCCTCTCTTTCCCTCCCCCCTTTCCCTTTCTCTAAAAATTTAAATTAAAAAATAAAAATGTTTATTACTATTGAAAATGCACCTGAAAAATCATGACCTATGGTACAAGCATGAGTATAATCACCTTGTAAGAAAGAGCCAGAAGGCACTTTCCTTAGCATCCCTTCATTATTCATCCTACAACATGATTGTGAAGGCACATTAATATTTTGACCACTCATGGAATCATGGAATATGAAGTTATAATTTTCCAGATGTCTCATGAATGTTACAAAGCTATAATGAAATCCTGTTGAAAGGAGGCACCTGAATAATATTTTGTATAGCATAGAGTAGACTTGTGTGCTACTGTGTATAATTTTTTGCCTCCTGTGTACATATACACACACAGTGGGCACTAATTTTCAAATTTAAAACTATACAGTCAATAGAAAAATTATTTTGTGTATATTATGTAACATACAAAGAAATGTTTTTAGGTAATGCTTAGCTCTCTTGTTAAAGCAATCTAAAATTTCCTATATTATTCCATTCAATTTAATTTTCAAATGTGGTCATCATAAATTGATTGAATGACCTACTGATGGGTAGCAATCCAAAGTCTGAAGTCCACTTTTCTCAGACATATATGTAGAATATTTAAAAGTATAAAAACATAGTCCTTTAAGATTCTATTTTTTTTAATTTTTAGAGAGATGGAAAGGGAGGGAGAAAGAGAGGGAGAGAAACATTGATGTAAGAGAGAAACATCTATTGATTGCCTCTCATATGTGCCCCGACCAGGTATGTGCCCTGACAGGGAATGGAACCACTGACCTTTTGCTTTGTGGGATGATAGCCAACCAACTGAGCCACACTAGTCAGAGCAAGATTCTAATTTTTAAAGAAAATTCAAAGCATTGTAAAAGTAAGCTTTCTCTCATGCTGCACAGAAACCGAACCACCACTCTGACCTTTAGTGATGTGACTACATTATAGAGGGAAAATGCTTTCATTTTTGGGGGTGCAATTAGTCAATAAACTTTATCAAAAAACCTAAAGCTTATATGTAGATAGACAAAATGAGTCAGGGTATAGAAGGAAAGGAAGTGAGTGTGTGTGTGTGTGTGTGTGTGTGTGTGTCCATGTGTGAGAGAGAGAGACAGAGAGGTTTTGGAAAGAGGAGAGAGAGTGAGTAAAATGACTTTCTATTGCTTCTAGTGCCACAGATTAGAATTAGTGCCAGAAATGGCCTCTTGAGCATATTTTTACACTTTATCTTAACATTATAGAAGAGCTGGGTGTTAGTCAGTTAACATTGTCAGGAAGTACAATCTCTTGCTTGAACAAATAAAAACTAATCTGATGTTTAAACTTCTTGAAAGCCAAGATTTCTTTATCAGTTGTTTTGAAGCTGATTAATTAGTCTTTGAATTCAAGAAAAATGGAGGGAATCAAAGTCTCTACATGCAGGCTAATTAAATTTAAATTTTCCATTTTCAAAATTGGAATTAGGGGCAAGCCTTTCTCCCCTAAATGAAAGCCGCAACAAAAACCCATATATTAATAAATCAGTTAAGTATTAAGATTACTTCCTGTCTTCACTAGATTTAGTGGGAAAAATGACGGAGGACCACTAGCTTAAAGAGATATAAAGTGTTATAGCTTCTTACCATGCCAGACAGTAATAATACTAGGAGCTAAATACTATTATTATCCCAATTTGCAAGTTAGGGAATAGAGGTACATAACTTGCCCAAGACTGCAGATAGTAAGTGGCAGATTAGAATTCTAACATAGACATTTTAGTTTCAAAATCTATATTCATAACCATTATGCTATGCTGCCTCTTAGTTCTAAGATGTTCCTTATAGGTCTTTCTATATTACTGTGTACCTATGCATATGTTGTGACATATTTTAATTACTTACTGCCAAATTTTATAGCCTGTGAGTTCTATAAAGACAAGGATTATCTCTATTATGGCATGTCTTTACATGTATATTTCTAAAAATATATAAGTAAAAAATAATAATGATATTTCTAACTATAATTGACTGAACTCAAGTGTTTACAAGAGTTGAGGGGAGAATATATTTGCAATTAGTCAAGAAGTGGCTGGAATAAAATATCACTTATTCAATTCAAGACATTTTTATGGATTCTTCTTGTCGGCATTCAAAACAGTGATAATTCAAATCACCATACAGACCTTTTTTTGGATCTCAATTCAAACAAATCAACAACTTAAAAAAACACTGTTGGAGGAAACTGGGAAAACCAAACACAGAGTGAGTATAAATTACTTCAAGAAATTATTGCTCAGTGTGTTGATTGTGCTAGTGCTATAGTAATTATATTTTAAAAGTCCTTATATATTACAGATACTTAAGTATTTAGAGGTAAAAATATGCTGTCTGGGATTTGCTTTAAAATATTGCAGATGTATTCATGAATTCTTTAAAAAGAAACAAATTTTTACTGAAAAAATTTCATAGAGACACATGGTGGCGCTGCAGGATAAGATGAAAACGGTGCATGGACCACACTGTGGGCTCCATTATTCAAGAGAACAGAGAACATCCAAACCATTCAAAAGAGAGGTATTAAGGAGCTGCACTTACAGAGCTCCTGGAGGGCCAAACACCTTCCGGGAGTTACCTAGGGAATAAACCAGAGCATCAGCTTCCAAAATTAGGATTAAACTTAAATTTTTCCACAAAAGAGATTGCTCGAAGGAACCATGGAGATCAGAGGGGCACTCACTCTGCGGAAAAGGCAAGTCCTGATTCTCTTTGTTTTGCTGGGATTGTCTAAGGCGGGGTCTGAATCTGTGCGTTATTCTGTGGCAGAGGAAACAGAAATTGGCTCTTTTGTGGCCAATCTGGCAAGGGATCTGGGGCTTGGTGTGGAGGAGCTGTCCTCACGGGAGGCCCGGATAATTTCTGATGATAATGAAAAACATTTGAAGCTCGATTTGCAGACTGGGGATTTGCTCCTAAATGAGAGACTGGATCGAGAAGAGCTGTGTGGCTCCATGGAGCCCTGTGTGTTGCATTTTCAGGTGTTATTACAAAACCCTTTAAATTTTTTTTTGGTTGAGCTGCATATCAAAGACATAAATGATCACTCCCCTACATTCTTGGATAAGGAAATACTTTTGAAAATATCAGAAAATACTGCTCTCGGAACCACATTCCTAATGGAGAGTGCCCAAGATTTGGACATAGGAAGCAACAGTCTCCAAAACTACACAATTAGCCCCAATTCTCATTTCTACATTAAAATTCAAGACAGCGGTGATGGAAAGATATACCCAGAACTCGTTCTGGACAGAATGTTAGATCATGAAAAGGAGCCTGAGCTCAGATTAACACTGGTAGCACTGGATGGTGGGTCCCCACCAAGGTCTGGGACAACTTTGGTTCTCATCGAGGTCTTGGACATCAATGACAATGCCCCTGAGTTTCCTCAGGGGCTCTATGAGGTGCAGGTCCTGGAAGACACAGCTATTGGCTCCTGGATAATCACCATCTCAGCTAAGGATCTAGATGCAGGAAATTATGGGAAAATATCTTACATATTCTTCCATGCATCTGAAGACATTCGTAAAACATTTGAAATCAATCCTGCATCTGGGGAAGTTCGTCTAAGATCTAGCTTGGATTTTGAAGTAATACAGTCCTACACTATAAATATTCAGGCAACAGATGGTGGGGGTCTTTCAGAAAAATGCACTCTTCTGATAAAAGTAATGGATGTAAATGATAATGCACCAGAAGTGACCATGCCATCAATTACAAACAAAGTTCCAGAGAATTCGCCACAGACCCTTGTTGCTGTTTTTAGTATTCGAGACCAAGACTCTGGGGACAATGGAAAGATGGTTTGTTCTATTCAAGATGATCTCCCTTTTATTCTAAAACCGACACTTAAGAATTTCTTCACTCTGGTTACTGAAAAAGGACTGGACAGAGAGATGAGAGACGAATATAGCATCACCCTCACTGTCACTGACTTGGGGACCCCCAGGTTGAAAACGGAGCACAACATCACCGTGCTGGTCTCCGACGTCAACGACAACGCCCCCGCCTTCACCCAGACCGCCTACACCCTCTTCGTCCGCGAGAACAACAGCCCCGCCCTGCACATAGGCAGCGTCAGCGCCTCGGACAGAGACGCGGGCGCCAACGCCCAGGTCGCCTACTCGCTGCTGCCGCCCCGCGACCCCAGCCTGCCCCTGGCCTCGCTCGTGTCCATCAACGCGGACAACGGGCAGCTGTTCGCCCTGAGGGCGCTGGACTACGAGGCCCTGCAGGCGTTCGAGTTCGGCGTGGGCGCCACGGACCGCGGGTCGCCGGCGCTGAGCAGCCAGGCGCTGGTGCGCGTGCAGGTGCTGGACGCCAACGACAACGCGCCCTTCGTGCTGTACCCGCTGCAGAACGGCTCCGCGCCCTGCACCGAGCTGGTGCCCCGCGCGGCCGAGCCGGGCTACGTGGTGAGCAAGGTGGTGGCGGTGGACGGCGACTCGGGCCAGAACGCCTGGCTGTCGTACCAGCTGCTCAAGGCCACGGAGCCCGGGCTGTTCGGCGTGTGGGCGCACAACGGCGAGGTGCGCACGGCGCGGCCGCTGGGCGAGCGCGACGCGGCCCGGCACCGGCTGCTCGTGCTGGTCAAGGACAACGGCGAGCCGCCGCTGTCGGCCAGCGTCACGCTGCACGTGCTGCTGGTGGACGGCTTCTCGCAGCCCTTCCTGCCGCTGCCCGAGGCGGCGGCCGACGCGGCGCGGGCCGACCCGCTCACCGTCTACCTGGTCGTGGCGCTGGCGTCGGTGTCGTCGCTCTTCCTGTTCTCGGTGCTGGCGTTCGTGGCGGTGCGGCTGTGCAGGAGGCGCAGGGCCGGCTTGGCGGGTGGCTGCTCGGTTCCCGAGGCCCGCTTCCCGGGCCACCTGGTGGACGTCAGCGGCACGGGGACCCTGTCCCAGAGCTACCAGTATGAGGTGTGTCTAATGGGAGGTACTGGGACAGATGAATTTAAATTTCTGAAGCCGATTATTCCCAACCTTCCAGCTCCTGACATTGGTAGGAATGTAGAGGAAAATGAGAACTTTAGGAATAGCTTTGGATTCAACATCCAATAAATAATTTAAACATTTAAATGTTCATTATTCTTGGAAACTGGAAATACTCTGCCAATTCATAGTGAATTTTGGTTGTACTGTAGTTTCATTCACTATTTCTCATGCTCTTGCAGTTGCTTTAAAAATCATTAGTGGCTATAATGAAATAGTTACACAGTTTGTGCATTTTCTCTTTTAATTTTATTTTTGTCAAAGAAGGCATATTGGCCCTGGCCAGATCACTCAGTTGGTTAGAGACTCGTCCTGATACGCTAAAGTTGAGGGTTGGATTCTGGTCAGGGCACATACAAGAATCAACCAATGAATGCATAACTAAGTGGAACAAAAAGTCAATGTCTCTCTCTCTCTTAAATCAATTTAAAAATTTTTAAATGGTATGTTAATGCAGTTATTACTAATTTTTTGTTGTGGTAATGGTGGTGATGTTATGCAAGGCGATGTTGATTATTTGGACTTGCAATCTAATGTCTTAAGAGTGTATTCCACAATATATGTAATTTACTTCTAGATCTTTCATTAAAGCATAGATAAAGCAAAAATTTAAAATGCTGTTGAGTCTGGGTGAAAAGTATATTGGATCTTAGTGCACTATTATCCTTGAAAAAGTTCATCATAAATGTTAAAAAAAATGCTACCTCACTATATTCAGTAGTAGGGTATCTTTTTGTTTGCTTTTTTGTTATATAGGGGTTTTTGAGACTTCATGATGAAATAAAAGTGACAACATTGGAAATTATTGATTTCTTGAGCAATTTTGCTGTTGTTGATGATGTGATATTGTGGAAGAAGAGTCTTATAATGTTCTGGGATGTGATATTTCCATTTTGTTTTCTGTAAATATACCGCATTTGCTAGTTTAAATTTGTATTATTTTATATTGTTTATTACTTAACTAGAACGTAGTTCATGGTATCATCCTGAGGAAAATAATCCTCCATCAGAAAAGACGAAAAAAAAATTCTTAAGAAATTGAAATGAAAATTCAAACTTAACAAGATAAATTAGATTCACTTTTCTATTGATATTTAGAAGTAAATATTTAAAAATCCTCAATACTTTGTGGTGTCTCACAGATATTCACAAAGAGGCAATAGGTCTGTATTTAGGGTCTATAGATAGCCTTATGATGTTACAAATTATAATGCCTCCAATCTATAAGTGGCCAGTTCAATGGATGATTATAGAAGATTTTGATAACTGGAATATAGTGCAGATATAGAGCTAGTGAATATACATTTTTGTAATTTTTTCTCATAAAACTAAATATAATGGATTAGATGATGCCACATAATGTCATTTTAACTTGACATCATAAAATGGGTGAAACAAATTCCAATTTCTTTATGAATCTTTTTTTGCTTCATGTAATTTTTACTGGTTTTATTTTGTGTTGCAACAGACATTTACTAGTGTGAAAATTTCATTTAAATAGATATTTAAGTAATAAAATCCTGAAATAGAACATTTGGGACCTCTTTATCCCTGAGAGTCATAAGAAGCAAATCATATTATTCTTATGCATTAGAATAAGAATAGGTAAAAACAGAATATTCTCTTTCAATAATAAGAAACAGAATTGTAGACTACCAGAGAGAATAGATCATTTTATGTGAAAGAACTCAGTCAGGATAGAGGAAGTGTCAAAATTCCTGGGGTTGGGAGGAAGCCGATTAGTTAGCAAATTTATTGGGAAAATTTGCTTACTATGTAAAGAAACAAAATTCTGTCTCATGCCATATAAAAATAAACTTCATATGGATCTAAGAGGTAAATATGAAATATTTTAATATGAAAAATGTAATAAATCTAAGTAAAAATATATTTATACCCTTACTATTGGTTTGAATTTCTTCAACAAGGTTTTGAAAGTACAAAGAATAAAGATAAATATTGACAACTATTACTGCCTCTGAACTAAAGGACAGCACAGACAAGCTAGCAGATGAAGACAGGGGGAAGCTGCTTGTAGCATTTTAACTGAGAAGCATTAATATTTAGATTATTCAAATAACTTTTACAGATCAGCAAAAATTAAAAAGTCAGTAGAGCCAATAGGATTTTTTTTTAAAGAACAAAGGGGAAAGGAAATTCAAAACAAGATAAAACAGAAAGTCTGAAAAGAACATGAAGTAATATTCAACTTCGATTGCTGAAACAATAGTGAAATAAGACACCAGTTTATACCTATTGCATTAGTAATGATGAAAAATTTGGGTACTATTAAATGGACCAATAAGAAATAGCATGTACAGCCTATTTCAATAGATTGTCTGCAGTATTTAGTGAAATTTAGTATGTACATATCCCATGATCCAGCAATTCTACTTTGGGGTATACCAAAACAAACAAACAAACAAACAAAAACCTCGTAGCCAGCTTTACAAAATGATGTGTATAAGAATGTTCATCTTAGGAGTCCACCTACATATCCCACCAGTAAAGCAATCAATAAATAAATGTAAAACATGGTTGTGAAGGAGTATTACACAATGATTGAAAGGAGTGAAGTAGGTATACATACAACCACATGGATAAATCCCAAATGTTTTAAAAGGAAAAAAGAGATTGGATTTATAGTAAAGTGCCACATATATCCACATAATACATAATGTCTAATATTTGTAGGAAATAGAAATATACACATATACATTTTGGAAGATGACAAAAAGGAATAGATGTAAGAAAGAAGATAGATGTTTGTTTATATATAGGAGAATAAGGGTACAGAGAGATGTAGAAACTATACCAATGTCCATGACAGAAACTGTCTCTTCTAAAAAATTGTTAAAATTGATTGCAGCATTATGCAGTTGATTTAGTATTGCTCATTTCTCTATGCTTTTGAGAAGGTCAATTGCCCATGCCCCATGAAAGCTATGAGTTTCCTTGTAATTTTGAGATACAGCAATATTCTTGATATTTTACTCTTTTAATAAGGATAGTATAGATTACATAAACCAACACTTTCACTGAAAACAATATCTAATAAGACATATATATTGTCAGGTCACAGTTACTACTTAAAGGTAGCCTAGAGAGGTAAATGAGCCCTAAATCCACTTTTTCCTGGAAACACTTGGAATCCTGGGAAATGTGAGCCCCTATTTTGATGGTTTATATTATATAATGAGGGAGACAATCAAAGCATAATAAATTGAGAAGTTTATAGAAGACCTTCATATTGATAAATTCGAATCCCTAAGAACTACAACTTTATGAATGGGTGGGGGAAGCCTTGTGTGTAACATTAACTTTGAACTTGATTCTTAGCAGTGAACTTGATTTAGGGTGGTCACTGACAGTTAGTGGTCCCAGATCCTGATAGAACCAAATGCAGACATTCTTTGAAAGAAAGTTTTTTTCATCCTAAGCCTAGAATTATTTATATAAATAATTTTATGTTCTTAACTTGAACACAAAAATAACTGCATTCACAAAGAAGCATAACACTATGAGTGAGAACACAGAAATAAATTTGCAAACACTTCACATTTTTAATTATCAGGCACAGTCTATAGTATGCTAACTACTTTAATTGAAACAAAAGTTATATGTGAAGATGTCCAGACAAGAAACAAAAAATTAAAAAGATTAGAACAGAACTCCTAGAACTGAAAATTAGGAAAATCAAAATTTAAAATTGATTATGAGTAGTAATATAAAACTAGATATACTCAAAGAATTCACAGAGTGAAAGAGGTCAGAATATAATTTATCCAGCATGCAGCTCAGAGAGTTAATAAGATGAAAAATACTTACAATATGATGAGAAACATAGGACAGAGTAAAAAGGTTTAACATATATTTAACTAGAATTACAGAAGAATCAACGAGAATGATTTGTTCAGAAATAATATTTGAAAAAAATGCTGGGAATTTTACAGAATTGATAAACACATCAAAGCAGATTCAAGATATATGAATAAACCTAGCAGGATAAATAAAAGATAACCATGACTAGAAACATCATTGTGAAATTTCAGAAAGCCAAAGACAGAGAAATTTTTTTTTAAGGAAAAGCCATGGGAAAAAGACATCTAAACTTTAAACACAAGACTGTTATACTGACAGCTATGTTCCATGTTGACAATTCTTCAACAGTAGCAATGGAAACTAAAATAAAACAAGATATCTTCAATGTGCTAAAAGAAGTTAGCCAACTGTCCTGCCAAAATAGTGTTTGCACTTAAGAGTCAGGAAATGAGAGAATCAAATCAACTGGATATCAGTTTGGTTTTTAAATGAATCAAGATCATGAGAGAGAATTGCTGCAAAGACATTTTACTCTCAAATATAAATTCTTATAGTTTTTCTCTGTCTCTGCTTGGCCAATAGTCTGAGTGCAAGAATTTGACCTGTTTCTAGCCTTCTTCATCTAGTCACTTCTAATCTAGTATTGCCACTTATTACTATGGCCACTCTCTGGAGAGGCTACCGTCTCTAAGAGCTAAAATCACAAAATCAAACATACTTTTCTTAATCTACAAGTTACAGTCTTTCTCCAATAGTTTTAATCACCATTTAAATCAATAAATTCTAAATGTGTCTTTGCAACCTAAACTTATTTTCTCAACTGCATTTATGTAATGAAAGCTCGTTACGTAACCAGTTACATGGATGCTCTATGGGCATGTCAAACTTGACATGTTTTAAGTTAAAATCTTCTCTTCCTCAAAATGAAATCTTATCTAGCTCTATACCCATTTCTTTCATCTCCTCTTCCTGTATTTACTTTATCATTTCATAGCACCATCACTCACTCAGTTCCCTAAGCCTGAGGAAAATACACTTACTCTCCCTCGTTATTCCAGTGACTCTATGTCTAATCTATCACCACATCCAACATATTTTATCTTGATCATTTTAATTACTGCATTTCTAGTTGAGGCCCATCTTGTTGCTTACCTGCATTTACTGCAAAGATGTCTAATCAGTCTCCTGCCTCTAGTCTTCGTCCTTTATAATTAATTCTCAACTCTGAAACAGGATAATCTTTTGAAAAATAAAAACATGTTCATGCCACTTTTAAATTCAAAACCCTTTAATAATCTTGCATTTCCACTGATGAAGAGTCCAAATGCCTTGTCATGACTCACAAAATATTTGCTTATCTTTCCAGTCTCAACTCTCACAATTTCCCTCCTTTTGCTGTATGGCTCAACTGTATTGATTCTATTTCAGTTCTTCCAAAACCCTTCTTTCATTTCGGATGTCACATTTTTAGTTTTCCTGGGAATTTTACCTCACACCGAATTTGTTTGGATTACTCATACTTGTCTTTCATGTATCAATTTACAATACCCTTTTTCCAGAAAAGTCTTTCCTGGTACTTCCAAATTCTGATTAGATAACCCTCATCTTTGCTCTTATAGTAGCATAAACTTCTGCTATCGTGGCATTCAATATGCTCCATTTTAAATGTGAGATTACTTTTGCCTTCATCTTTCAGGACAGAAACCATGTCTACCCATTTACCACTCTATTCTTAACACTTATCACCATGCCTAGCACAAAGTATATGTTCAATCAATATTTGCTAACAAATTATTGAATGGATGAATAAAATATTTAAAATTATGCCTTTGGAAGACTTGGGTCTGCAAAATGGCATCCAGTTCCACAACTAAACTAGGGTCTAGTTTTTTCAACTTTTTTTGATGTTCAGAAACTGAAAATATCTTACTTCTCTCACTTCTGTTGAGTATTTACTTTCTATTGTTGCCAGATAAATCTTCTATGGAGCATGCCTACATAAATGGTACCATTTACCCAGTCTGAAATGTCAACCACCCCCAAACAACTATTTGCATATTCCAAGTTCGGTTTCCAGTGCATGACCTTACTCTCATTGTCTTAGAGTATTTGCTGACAGCCAGAGATAGCTAAGACCTCTGGTGTTTCTGGGAACCTATTGCTTACTAGTTCTGTTACATAGAAGAGCCATCTTAAATATGTTCAGTTGTTTTATGTATTGTCTCCATAAATTATTTGAAGATGAGAGAGAAAATCTTATTTGAGGTTGGGGCTGTATCTTAAATATGCTTTTTATATCCAGCACAGCTCTAGTTTATTGTGTTAAGGACTGAATAGCAACAGCATCACATATCACGAAGAATGCAACTCAGAAAATAGGAATATAGGAGAAAATATAGTTTAAGTCCATCAATAAACACACAAGGTAATTTAACACTTTGTCTCAGATTTACCTGACTTTGTTTCAAGTCTGAGAATCTGCAGAGTCGCGTGGTGGCGCTGCAGGATAAGATAGGGAATTTTTGTTACATCAGAAGCCCTGGCTTCCGCTGATCGGGGGAACTGAGAGTGCTGAAGAAGCGAGGGGAAAAGAGACTTTCAAAAGAAAGCTAGGCAGCCTCCAAAACCCTCTCAACAGGATTATAAATCTATAGAGTACCAAAGGCTCAGGCTAATAGAGAGGAGCAACTCCCAGAGCTGTTTGAGGTCCAGTTACTGCAGAAAGGCATTTGGCTAAGGAGCCATGGAGCCAGGAAGCCCTCAGCATATAAGGCAAGTGCTGCTTTTCTTTGTTTTCCTGGGAGGGTCTTTGGCGTGTTCAGAGACCTTGTGCTATTCTGTGGCAGAGGAAATGGAGACTGGCTCCCTTATAGCCAACGTGGTGAAAGACCTAGGTCGCGAGGGTGTTGTGGAAGACCTGGCTGCACGGGGGGCCAGAGTCATCTTTGATGATTATAAACCATATTTATGGTTGGATCAGCAGACTGGCAACTTGCTCTTAAATGAACAGTTGGACAGGGAGGCACTTTGTGATCTCACGGAACCATGTATATTGCATTTCCAGATGTTATTTGAAAATCCTTTGCAATTTTTTCAGGCTGAGCTTTGGGTCAAAGACATAAATGATCACACTCCCATGTTCCTAGATAAAGATATACTTCTGAAAATCTCAGAAGGTACTGCTCCAGGAACCTCATTCCAAATGGAGAATGCACAGGATTTGGATGTAGGAAAGAATGGTGTCCAAAACTACACATTAAGTCCCAATCCTCATTTTTACCTTAAATTACAAGACAGTGAGGACGGCAGAAAATATCCAGAGCTTGTATTGAATCAATCTCTGGATCGAGAAAAGGAGCCTGAGCTTAGATTAACGCTGACAGCCTTGGATGGTGGGTTTCCGTCCAGGTCCGGAACTGCACTGGTTCGTATTTTGGTTTTAGACATCAATGACAATGCCCCGGAGTTTGAGAGACCTGTCTATGAAGTTCAGGTACCAGAAAACAGCCCTCTGGGCTCCTTAGTTGTCAAGGTATCTGCTACAGATTTGGATGCAGGAATAAATGGAGAACTATCTTATTCATTTTCCCATGTCTCCAGAGACATTCGGAAAACATTTGAAATCCATCCAATTTCTGGCGAAGTCCATTTAAAAGCGCTTCTGGATTTTGAATTAATTCAGTCTTATACAATAAATATTCAGGCCATTGACGGTGGGAGCCTCTCGGGAAAATCAGCAATTTTAGTTCGTGTTGTAGACGTGAATGACAACCCACCGGAAATAGTCATAACATCTCTTAGCAGCCACATTCCAGAAAATTCCTCACCTGAAATGGTGGTCGCTGTTTTTAGCTTACGAGACCAAGACTCTGGAGATAACGGGAAGATGGTTTGCTCAATTAAGGACAATCTTCCCTTTCTCTTGAAGCCCACTTTCAAGAATTTCTACACCCTGGTAACAGAGCGGCCACTGGACCGAGAGACCAGTACCAACTACAACATCACCATCACCGTCAGTGACATGGGGACCCCAAGTCTGAAAACGGAGCACAACATCACCGTGCTGGTCTCCGACGTCAACGACAACGCCCCCGCCTTCACCCAGACCGCCTACACCCTCTTCGTCCGCGAGAACAACAGCCCCGCCCTGCACATAGGCAGCGTCAGCGCCTCGGACAGAGACGCGGGCGCCAACGCCCAGGTCGCCTACTCGCTGCTGCCGCCCCGCGACCCCAGCCTGCCCCTGGCCTCGCTCGTGTCCATCAACGCGGACAACGGGCAGCTGTTCGCCCTGAGGGCGCTGGACTACGAGGCCCTGCAGGCGTTCGAGTTCGGCGTGGGCGCCACGGACCGCGGGTCGCCGGCGCTGAGCAGCCAGGCGCTGGTGCGCGTGCAGGTGCTGGACGCCAACGACAACGCGCCCTTCGTGCTGTACCCGCTGCAGAACGGCTCCGCGCCCTGCACCGAGCTGGTGCCCCGCGCGGCCGAGCCGGGCTACGTGGTGAGCAAGGTGGTGGCGGTGGACGGCGACTCGGGCCAGAACGCCTGGCTGTCGTACCAGCTGCTCAAGGCCACGGAGCCCGGGCTGTTCGGCGTGTGGGCGCACAACGGCGAGGTGCGCACGGCGCGGCCGCTGGGCGAGCGCGACGCGGCCCGGCACCGGCTGCTCGTGCTGGTCAGGGACAACGGAGAGCCGCCGCTGTCGGCCAGCGTCACGCTGCACGTGCTGCTGGTGGACGGCTTCTCGCAGCCCTTCCTGCCGCTGCCCGAGGCGGCGGCCGCCGCGGCGCGGGCCGACCCGCTCACCGTCTACCTGGTCGTGGCGCTGGCGTCGGTGTCGTCGCTCTTCCTGTTCTCGGTGCTGGCGTTCGTGGCGGTGCGGCTGTGCAGGAGGCGCAGGGCCGGCTTGGCGGGTGGCTGCTCGGTCCCCGAGGCCCGCTTCCCGGGCCACCTGGTGGACGTCAGCGGCACGGGGACCCTGTCCCAGAGCTACCAGTATGAGGTGTGTCTGATGGGAGGCTCGGGGACCAGCGAGTTCAAGTTCCTTAAACCCGTTATCCCCAACCTCCCACCCGAAAATCCTCAAATGGAAGAAAGCCACACCTTTCTGAATGGCTTTGGGTTCAATTAGGGATTTCTTTGTTATGCAAAACTTAGAATGAATGCTGTTTCTTTGTAAATTTATTCATTGTAATGTAAAATTCTTTCGGATAATTTCACTAATAGCTCAGAAATTTCGAAGTCTGCATTCTGCTATTCTTTATATTAACTGTGTTCATCAAAACTGATGGAGCTAGATTTCGTTTAGTCTTTCTTTGAAAATGCAACCTCAAATTATTTAAATACAGCGTGAAGCACAAGTAGGTTTACAATTGTTGGTATGGAAAATAATATGATTAATAAATAATAATATAAGCTTGCAATATTGTGTTTGCATACTCACAATTGTAAACCTACTCTTGCCCCACCCTGTATATAGAATTTTTCCTTCAAGCTTAATTGCACACTTAACTCAGTCACCTTCTCAGGGTGTTCTTACCAAAACAGTTTTTATGTTTCATACTATTATTTTAAAGAAAAACGCATAGTGTGAGTAGAAACAATTGTTTTATCATTTGGTTAGGTTGGTTTTTAATGTATCTTTTAAAGATTTTTAAAAGTGTAATCTTTCCATTCTCTTCTGCCAAATATCTCTGATAATTTTTACCCATTTAGGTATTCTCTGCATAAATATTTTATGAACTGTATATATTGCTGGTAGGTGGTGCTGTATGAAAATAAATTCTAATCTTATTTGGATTAAGGTATCCAGCCACTCTTCTTTGCTGAGAACTTCCCAGTATGACCCAAGAGAAATAATCACTATTGAGATGTTTGTTCTGTTTTTCTTTACTCCTCCTGACCATTTTCGATTGGTCCAGTAATAGATGCCTGATAAAAACAGGAGTCACATTCTCCAAGCCCATAAATTGGCAATGAAGATGTAGTTCATCTATTTTTTTTCTTGATTGCTTGTAACTGGGAAATAAATGTGGGCTGAGGTAGCCATGAGTATTCCTCTTTGGACTGGCAGCACAGAATTTCCTGTGGAGAGGGAGAAAAGAGGGAAGGGAAGGAAAGAGTAAAGGTGAGAAGGAATAAAGGAATGAAGGAAGCAAAACAGGGGAGACTAAGACACCTACTTGGTTCTAGACCTATCGGTTTCTGCCAGTGTCTCCTAAGTCCCCAATGTCTAATTGCCCTTGAGTTCTACAATAAGACTCCAGTTTCCTAATAATAAAACTTTTATTTACCCCATATTGGGGGCAGGGTGGGCAATACTGGAAACCAAAAGAGACAAGAGAGAAATGTGCGATCTTGAGTACTCAGTTAGATTATGTACCAGGAAACCGAAGTCTCTCGTTGCATGCTTCTAATATTAACTTAACCAATGAAAGAATAAAAAATGTACAAGCTTAGAGATAACTAATTTTTATTACAGAATTCTGTTATAAAATATAATTTCATAATTTATGAGGCCCTTCAACAGAAAAAAATGCTACAAAGAGTTAACAAGTTTCCTTCTATTATTTTATGTGCCCCAGGACCAGTTTTTAAAAGTAACACTAAAATTGTTATTATTTAGGTGTCATTACCTTTCCTTGGGATCATCATATCCTCCTTAGAGCCTCTCTCTTTTAAAAATTATTTACTGTGAACAGAATTATTATTTAATGTAAAATCTTCAGGATCTACAATTTCTAGATTACTATATAGGTTGATTCATTATTTCATTAAGAGTAATAAGTATTTGATTGACATATACTCTATTACTAAAAAGCCATATGAAAAAAACATTTTAAGGTTCCTGCCAAGTCTGCAGGCTTAAATTTTTTCTCCTTAGTAAAGAAAAATAAGAAGAAAAATTTTTTGAGAGATGACAGATGGAAATGAAAAACTAATTTTGATCCATTTTTCCCACTAAAATAGATACCAGCTTCTACTGATTAATTTTTTAAATGCATGAACATTAAGGGTACATTTTATTGCATATTTAATTTCATAATAAAGAGGTTGGATCCATGACCAAGATCTATGAGGAAAATTATCAGATATAACTGTAACCAGTGTGTTCTTATATTTGGAAGTTTAACTTAATTAAATTTGTTTTACTACATAGAGGAAAATATTCTAAAATAGAACATCAGTTTGAGTAACTTGTATCTTAATAGAATTAAGCCAATACTCAACATAATATTTACACTTGGCCCAACCTGTTTTCCCAATTAGTCAGGTTATAGGAGTGTCAGAATATGTGATAATGTCTATTATTTAAACAATATTAAAATATTGGCTAAAGTTTGGTGCAGTTGGTCCCTGACCCCAAGATATTTTTTCCATCCTTAGGAGTAAAAGGACTTTAGTCCCATGCTAGGGTGACAGGGTCTTGAGCCATCCACAGGAGCTATGTGAGTTGCTTGCTAAAAATAAATTGTGATCTTTGGTACTTAGGAATAAGTGTAACCTGCGCTTTCAGATGAACCTAACTTATTTTCTTATGCACTTTAATTTTCACTGTAACTTCAGCCCTTTATCTTGTGATCTTGACTTTCCCACTTTTCAAGATCTCAGTGAATTTTAGTAATAGATATAGATGTTCTTTACAGATTGTCTCAGAAAATACAGCAGTCAATACAACAATGCTTTCAGAGATACTAAGACATTCTCCTTAGACAATATTTACAAATAAGTTATCCTCAGTTCCCTAAGTTATCTATTTAATTTGCATAATAAACCATTTCTAGCTGGTATGTCACTTAAGTTTATACTCCTGAAGTATGTAAATGAATTTTTTCATTCACTGTGCTGGCAATGTGTTGAATTTGATTTCTTTAGGAACAGACTGGTACCTACACAGTTTTTTTCCTACTCAAACCCCAAGAATACAGGCTATACAATATTTTAGACATTATGTTGTAAACTCCAGGACGACAAAGAAGGTATTAGTATTCCCAGCACTTAGTATACTGCCTGACATATAAAATGGAATCGATGTTTTGCTGAATAAACAAATAAATATAGTTAGCTTTGTTTTTGCATCATTTCCCAAAGTGGCTGACACCATGTCTACATTCACAATCTCACAGGAAAATAGAAGTTATCATTTTACTTATAAACCACCCTATGTATAATCCGTGGTGGTTGCTGTGTGTGTGTGTGCATAAATCTGAACGAGTAGAATGCGTTTTGTAGGATTTCCAGCAAACTAGGTTAAGTACAACACATGGTGGCGCTGTAAGCTAAGGCTGTGGAAAACAGACCTGCGGAGGGTTACGTCGTGAGAGTCATAACACAAACGTAGCTGAGAGAAGGGGATTCTTAACGGAATTGCTTGGCGGCTAGGATCCACTCCCAGGGCCAACAGCCTACAGACCCTACCGGCATCCGACCCTAAAGACTTCTGGCACTGGAAAAATGGAAGCTGAAGAGGAGCGCTTTCCTACACTAAGGCAAGTCTTGCTTCTCTTTGTTTTGCTGGCTCAGGCTTGCGCGGAGCGGGAAGCTTACAGTGTCGCAGAAGAAACAGAGAGCGGTTCTTTTGTGGCTAATCTAGCAAAGGACATAGGGCTGGAGGTGAGAGAGCTGTCTCGGAGGAGGGCTCGAGTCATCTTTAACAACAACAAACAACACTTTCAGCTGAACCTTCAGACAGGAAATTTACAAGTGAATGAGAAACTGGATCGGGAAGAGCTGTGTGGTCCCACTGAGCCTTGTGCGCTGCAATTCCAGGTGTTACTGGAAGAGCCTTTGGAAGTTTATAAGTTTAAGCTTTTGGTCAGTGACATAAATGACAATCCACCTGTGTTCCCAGAAGCAGAAATGATTTTAAAAATCATGGAAAACGCTCTTCCAGGGTCGGTGTTTCCCCTGAAAAATGCACAAGATTTAGATGTAGGCATCAATAACGTTCAAAACTACACCGTCTATCCCAACTCCCATTTCCACGTTCTTACCCGAAATGGCAGTGAGGGCAGAAAATACCCAGTGCTAGTTCTGGACAAAGCTCTAGACCGAGAGGAGCAGCCTGAGCTGAGGTTAACTCTCCTGGCAGTAGATGGTGGAGCTCCTCCCAAATCTGGCACGGCCCTGGTCCTCATTGATGTTTTGGATATCAATGACAACGCCCCTGAGTTTGTGCAGCCACTCTATCGTGTGCAAATCCTGGAAAACAGTCCTCTGGGATCGCTTGTTGTTACTGTTTCTGCTAGAGATTTAGACATGGGAATAAATGGTGAAGTGTTCTACTCATTTTTTTATGGTGATGAAGAGATAACTAGGACATTTGCACTTAATGAAATCACAGGAGAAATGAAAATAATTAGGGAACTAGATTTTGAAAAAATTGAGTCATATGAGGTGGATATCAAGGCGTCTGATGGGGCAGGTCTTTCTGGGAAATGCACTGTCATAGTACAGGTGGTGGATATAAACGACAACACCCCCAAACTGACAGTAGCTTCACTTACAAGCTCTATCCAAGAAAATTCCGCAGAAACCACGATAGCTCTTTTGAGTGTTCAAGACCCGGACTCCGGGGAAAATGGAAGAATGGTTTGTTCGATCCAGGAGGATGTTCCTTTCACACTGAAACCTTCCGTTGAGAATTTCTACAAGCTGGTAACAGAGGGCCCTCTGGACAGAGAGACCACAGCCGAGTACAACATCACCATCACCGTCACCGACATGGGGACCCCAAGTCTGAAAACGGAGCACAACATCACCGTGCAGGTGTCCGACGTCAACGACAACGCCCCCGCCTTCACCCAGACCGCCTACACCCTCTTCGTCCGCGAGAACAACAGCCCCGCCCTGCACATAGGCAGCGTCAGCGCCTCGGACAGAGACGCGGGCGCCAACGCCCAGGTCGCCTACTCGCTGCTGCCGCCCCGCGACCCCAGCCTGCCCCTGGCCTCGCTCGTGTCCATCAACGCGGACAACGGGCAGCTGTTCGCCCTGAGGGCGCTGGACTACGAGGCCCTGCAGGCGTTCGAGTTCGGCGTGGGCGCCACGGACCGCGGGTCGCCGGCGCTGAGCAGCCAGGCGCTGGTGCGCGTGCAGGTGCTGGACGCCAACGACAACGCGCCCTTCGTGCTGTACCCGCTGCAGAACGGCTCCGCGCCCTGCACCGAGCTGGTGCCCCGCGCGGCCGAGCCGGGCTACGTGGTGAGCAAGGTGGTGGCGGTGGACGGCGACTCGGGCCAGAACGCCTGGCTGTCGTACCAGCTGCTCAAGGCCACGGAGCCCGGGCTGTTCGGCGTGTGGGCGCACAACGGCGAGGTGCGCACGGCGCGGCCGCTGGGCGAGCGCGACGCGGCCCGGCACCGGCTGCTCGTGCTGGTCAAGGACAACGGCGAGCCGCCGCTGTCGGCCAGCGTCACGCTGCACGTGCTGCTGGTGGACGGCTTCTCGCAGCCCTTCCTGCCGCTGCCCGAGGCGGCGGCCGACGCGGCGCGGGCCGACCCGCTCACCGTCTACCTGGTCGTGGCGCTGGCGTCGGTGTCGTCGCTCTTCCTGTTCTCGGTGCTGGCGTTCGTGGCGGTGCGGCTGTGCAGGAGGCGCAGGGCCGGCGTGGTGGGTGGCTGCTCGGTTCCCGAGGCCCGCTTCCCGGGCCACCTGGTGGACGTCAGCGGCACGGGGACCCTGTCCCAGAGCTACCAGTATGAGGTGTGTCTGACCGGAGGCTCAGGGACCACCAGCGAGTTCAAGTTCCTGAAGTCTGTTGCCTCCAAGCACCCGGGATCTATGAATGGTGTGGAGGAAAACCCAAATTTTGTAAACGGTTTTGGATTCAGTTAGGGATCTGTTAATTTTTCAGCGCATTCAAGATGAAGGTTAGTTCTTTCTAAATATACTATGTCTCCATTACCAATTTTTATCCTCATAGAATTTATTTGCTTTCATATTCTCAGTTAAGGAGATTAGAAACTTTAAGTACATACTTGTATTTATTCTCTTCTTATCGGTTCTTTTAGATTAGGACAAAGAACTTACAACTTCATTAGTAAAAAGTCGTGAATATTCAATTTATCAACTTCTCATCATCAACCACTATTGATTTGGAGATAGTCCTAGCACCATACTCTGTTTGAATGTTGTCCAAAAACAATTTAAAAATTATAGATGTTGTGGTTTCTTAGGAGACAAGCATGATACAAATATAGTGAGCATTAGTCTATCTGCAATTTAATATATTTCTGCCTGCCTGTCTTAAGTTTCTAAATGGAGAAATGTCTGCAAAGATGCATGTTTTTTTCCACAGTGGTATTAAATAGAAAAACTACACTCTTCCACACTTGAAATATTTTCACCTCTTTACATCAACCTTCAGTGCATGATAGATATGAGTATTCTTTTTAATTAGATTTATTGGTGTGACATTGGTTAATAAGATTATATAATTTTGAGTGTACATTTCTTGATACATGATCTGTATTTTGCATTGTGTGCCTACCACCCAAAGTCAAATCATCTCCCAGTCACTATATTGAAAGTGTATTCGATTATTTGCAAATATTTATAATAATAGATCCCACCTATCTCTTTCTGTAAACTTCTCCCTTCAGTAGATGTCTACTGTCGCAGCCATGTTTATCTTAACAAACCATCTTTTTTTGTGATTTCAGACAGACAAGTAGTAGACATTGCTGACCTAAGCTGTGCCAATCTGTTTCTCTCTGTTTAAAAAAAAAATGGCTTTAGAAACCAGATATAAAGTGGTCTCTTTGCTAGGAACTTAACAAGAAAACGATATCATGTTGGCTAAATACATGGAAAGAAGTATAGGAAATCAACCTACTTAGAGACAGGAAGGAAGGAGGTGCCCAGAGAGCAACCTCATTGTACATTGTTTAGTCTCTCCCAAGTGTGCTTTCTCCCTTGGGTTTTTGGAAGCAAGTGCTCTTTTAATAAACTTTGCTCTAATTAAGGTAGCTAGGTGGGCTTTACACTTGTCAAAAACATGTTTAGATATTCTTGTATGGCTGAAACTTACTATTATTTTGACATTTAAAAATTGTGGTCATCATCTAAATTTAACAATATTTGGGTCAAAAGATGTTGGAATATTAGTAGTCTGTAAGGGACAAGCACAAGCTTTTGTCAGGCTACATATTTTGAGACTTGACAGATATTTCCAAATTGTACAGTTTCTGGAGTGTTTATCAGAAATTCTTAGAAAATTCTATATTACAAATAGTTTTTAATATCGTTAGTGTCACAATAGCATTAGTGTGAAATAACATGTTTGAAAGAAATGTATGCCTTATATGCGGAATGACTATGGCCTAGCTGTAATGTTCTTTCCTTTTTCACAAAGTATCCTTTTGTTTAGGGGGAGTCGGGGTAGATTGCCATTTGATGAAAAACATTTTAGATTATTCAGAATTATTTTAAATTACTATTCAAAAAAGCATAGAAAATAGCTACTTTAGAACATGGTGTCTCATCTAATGAACTCAGATGCTAGCAAAAATGGTGGGCTTTTCTGTTAGGTGGAGAATTCACCTGTCAAAATTTTTAATTAATTGTGATTCATCCATTGATCTATTCAACAAATATTTGTTGATTAACTGCCTTGTGCCAGAAACTAGCTGTTTAGGGATCTCCAAGTGACAAAACAAAGTACTGGAACTCATGTTTGACACATAGAAGAAATAATTAAACATGTGCATATATGCTATATCTGATGGTGATCAATGCTAAAAAGATGAAGCTGGCTGAGAGCTATAGAAGTACCCTCATATGCATTTCCCCATAGCTTGAAAATTTCATAAAATCACAACTCTCTGACTTTGTAGAATGGATATGTAAACTGCAATTAACTAGTAGCTTTTTCCTTGATTTGATTCAACCAAAGAGAGCAACAATTCTGGAAAGTGTGCTGCCTAAAATGTGAAAGACAATCTAGAGAAATTCATCCCATATTTCAAGAGAATTTTAAGAAATCACATAGGTATACACTCTTATTTTTACAAGATGACTGATCACTATTGAGTCTCCATCCACTTCTCAGTTTTACTCAGGGCACCCCACTGAGACACAAGCTCTAGAAGATAGAAACCATTTCTGAGTTGTTTACTTATGTATTTCAGCATCAGTACATAAGATATTAACAATACATCTTTGAATGAAGAAATAAATAATTTCAATGGCAGGGTTTTCTGAATACATTATATACCCCAAACATTTCCAAACTCCCAATAGATCACTGGTATTACTAGGTAGATAGATTATTGAGATTACTGGATTATTACAGATACAGAGAGAATGCAATTGTAGGAATTCTTTTCTAAAACAACGCATGGTGGCGCTGCAGGCTAAAGCATGGGGGAAAAGAAAAGAGGAGGGGGGAAAAAAAAGCCCAGGAAATTCAACTACCTCTACCTCAGATCTCTAGCGGAGAAGAAAAGCCTCTAAGCGGAGGAGAAGACCAGTAAGCCTCCAGGTTATGCTACTCAATGACATTTCCAGACAGATTACCAAGCGGGAGATTCATCGCTGTCTCAGTGCAATTGCTCCCTAACGCGGAGCTGGGCCCAGTTCCTGCAAAGGTGTCTGTGGAATAAAGATGGAGGCCGCAGGGGGAGCGCTTTCCTAAACAAAGGCAAGTCGTGATTCTCTTTCTTTTGGTGGAAGTGGCTCTGGCTGGCTGGGAATCCCGTCGCTATTCCGTGATGGAGGAAACCGAGAGCGGCACGCTTGTGACCAACCTGGCCAAGGACCTGGGGCTGGGAGCGGGAGAGCTGGCGGCACGGGGAGCCCGGGTGGTCACTAAGGATAAGGAAGCCCGCTTGCAGCTCGATCTGCAGACCGGGGATTTGACAGTAAATGAGAAACTGGACCGGGAGGGCATGTGTGGCCCCGCTGATCCATGTGTAATGCATTTCCAAGTGTTGCTGAAAAAACCTTTGGGAGTATTTCGAGCTGAGCTACTGGTGAGAGACATAAATGATCATTCTCCTGAGTTCCCTGAAAGAGAAATGACGCTGAAAATCCCAGAGACTAGCCTTCCTGGGACCGTGTTTCCCCTGAAAAAAGCCCAAGACTTGGACGTGGGCAACAACAACATCCAAAACTACAACATCAGTCCCAACTCTCATTTCCACGTTTCCATCCACAACAGCAGAGATGGCAGGAAATACCCAGAGCTGGTGCTGGACAAAGAGCTGGATCGCGAGGTGCAGGCCGAGCTCAGATTGACCCTCACAGCACTGGACGGCGGTTCTCCACCCCGGTCTGGCACCGCCCAGGTCCACATCTTGGTCTTGGACGTCAATGACAATGCCCCTGAGTTTGCACAGAGGCTCTACCAAGTGCAGGTTCCAGAGAACAGCCCTGTAGGTTCCCTAGTTATCAAGGTTTCAGCTAGGGATTTAGACACAGGGACAAATGGAGAGATATCATACTCCCTTTCTTACAGTTCTCAGGAGATAAGCACAACTTTTGAAGTGAACAGCCTTTCAGGAGAAGTCCGACTAATCAAAGCACTGGATTTTGAGACCATATCCTCCTATGAGCTGGATATAGATGCCTCTGATGGCGGAGGACTTTCTGGAAAATGCGCTGTCTCTATTGAGGTGGTGGATGTCAACGATAACTCCCCGGAACTGACTATTTCATCACTTACCAGCCCCATTCCGGAAAATTCCCCAGAGACAGAAGTGGCCCTGTTTCATATTGGAGACCGAGACTCGGGGAACAACGGAAGGATGACTTGCTCCATCCAGGATGATCTCCCCTTCCTCCTGAAACCAACAGAAGAGAATTTCTATACCCTAGTTACAAATGGGGCTCTGGACAGAGAGACCACAGCCGAGTACAACATCACCATCACCGTCACCGACATGGGGACCCCAAGTCTGAAAACGGAGCACAACATCACCGTGCAGGTCTCCGACGTCAACGACAACGCCCCCGCCTTCACCCAGACCGCCTACACCCTCTTCGTCCGCGAGAACAACAGCCCCGCCCTGCACATAGGCAGCGTCAGCGCCTCCGACAGAGACGCGGGCGCCAACGCCCAGGTCGCCTACTCGCTGCTGCCGCCCCGCGACCCCAGCCTGCCCCTGGCCTCGCTCGTGTCCATCAACGCGGACAACGGGCAGCTGTTCGCCCTGAGGGCGCTGGACTACGAGGCCCTGCAGGCGTTCGAGTTCGGCGTGGGCGCCACGGACCGCGGGTCGCCGGCGCTGAGCAGCCAGGCGCTGGTGCGCGTGCAGGTGCTGGACGCCAACGACAACGCGCCCTTCGTGCTGTACCCGCTGCAGAACGGCTCCGCGCCCTGCACCGAGCTGGTGCCCCGCGCGGCCGAGCCGGGCTACGTGGTGAGCAAGGTGGTGGCGGTGGACGGCGACTCGGGCCAGAACGCCTGGCTGTCGTACCAGCTGCTCAAGGCCACGGAGCCCGGGCTGTTCGGCGTGTGGGCGCACAACGGCGAGGTGCGCACGGCGCGGCCGCTGGGCGAGCGCGACGCGGCCCGGCACCGGCTGCTCGTGCTGGTCAAGGACAACGGCGAGCCGCCGCTGTCGGCCAGCGTCACGCTGCACGTGCTGCTGGTGGACGGCTTCTCGCAGCCCTTCCTGCCGCTGCCCGAGGCGGCGGCCGACGCGGCGCGGGCCGACCCGCTCACCGTCTACCTGGTCGTGGCGCTGGCGTCGGTGTCGTCGCTCTTCCTGTTCTCGGTGCTGGCGTTCGTGGCGGTGCGGCTGTGCAGGAGGCGCAGGGCCGGCTTGGCGGGTGGCTGCTCGGTCCCCGAGGCCCGCTTCCCGGGCCACCTGGTGGACGTCAGCGGCACGGGGACCCTGTCCCAGAGCTACCAGTATGAGGTATGTCTGACTGAGGACTCTGGGAATAATGAGTTCAAATTCCTAAAGCCTATATTCCCTAATCTTCTGGGCCAAGACATTGGGAGGAAGTCAGAGGGGAATCCAACATTCCCCAATGGTTTTGGAATCTGAAACTTCCCCACTTGCAGCGTGAGTTTTCTCCTTGTCCTTTTTTTAACATATCCTGTTGTAGCCTTTAATTTTACTTGTTTTTCTTTTTCTCTACTATTTTCCTTAGTAAAGTTTGCTTTGTTTCATTGTCCTTATATAATTTTTCCAATTATTGTATTATTAGTAAAAAAAATCAGTAAATTTCCTATTCCTGATAAATATTTAGCACTAACGTGTAATACAAAAGTTAACCTCCTGGAAAGAACATAATTCTAATTTTAAAAGTAGTCACCTTACTATATGACACAATACAAGAATATCAGATTCCTTTCTATTGTTCTTCATTTTTAAATTATGAGAGGTTTGTTTTTTTTTTTTAGTTTTTATTTTTTACACAGCTCTGACTTTTTTATAACCCATTTTCTGTTTGGGGCGCAATCAATTTGTATTCACCCATGTCCAGTTTTTTTTGAGCTTTATTTGCATATTTTATCAATAGGCAGCAACATCATAATTTTGCACTGTTTATATAAAAATCACACTTGTAATCATTAGTTTCACTCTAAAATACATGCTATCTAATGAAATATATCTTTGTGGTCTCTTTTATTTTATTGAATTTATTGGAATTACACTGGTTAATAGAATTATATAGGTTTCAGGTATTCAATTCCTCAATACAACATCTGTATATTGTATTGTGTGTTTACCACTCCAAGTCTCCTTCTTTTCTTATTTAATGTTAAAAAAACTCATGAGCCCTTCCTCATATTTAACTGAAGTTATGATCCTGATAAGAGTTCTAGACAGTTTTATTGATACCCAGACTGACTGTGTTTAACTTGTTTGTATAAATTCTAAAGGTCAATAGACTCTAGGACCGAGTAACACATTGCCTGAAATTGTCTTTGTGATTACAGAGGAATCCTCAAGTGAGCTCCAAATTCTGGGCCTACAGGAGCTTTGGATGGCACAGCGTGCCAATATCTATCTGTTTGCCTTTGGATGTGATATTATTCTGGTTGACAAGGAATCTGAAAAAATATATTAAGAAATTAATATTAAAGAAAACTTAAAACTTTAAAGACTATGTCAATAAGAGTAATGAAGGATTTGAAGAATTTATCAGCTCTATTGTGAGTACACCTCTATCTCCAGGAGCCTCTTAACTTCGCAGATACTGTGTAGAGTGGTGTGGTGGGCAGAATAATGGTCCCCTTAAGATGTTCACATCCTATTCTCTGGAACCTGTGAAGATGTTATGTTATATTGCAAATGGGGCTTAAGGTTCAGATGGAATTAAGATTGGTAATCAGCTACATTAAAACAGGGAGAATATCCTAAATCATCTGGGTGGGCCTGTATCAATCAGTTGAAAGGCTTGAAGAGCAGAACTGAATTTTCTCTGAGATTAAAAAAAAAATTATGACCATGGGCCACGGCTTCGGCATGGGCCCAGAGTTGTAGTCTGCCCTTTTTAATTGCCTGCTTTTCAGATTTTGGACTTGCTTAGTCATATCTCACAACTGAGTAAATCACTTCCTTGCAGCAAATCTCTTAATATATATCTCCTGCTGGTTCTGTTTCTCTTGTTGAACACTGACTGATACAGAGTTGGTACCTGGAAATGGAGTGCTGCTCTAATGAATAACTGAAAATATAGAAGTTGCTTTGGAATTGGGCAGTAGGCAGAGGCTGGAAAATTTTTAAAGAGGATGATCAAAAAAGCTTAGATTGTTTTGGACAGACTGTTCGTTGAAACATAGATGTTAACAACTCTGATAGCAAAGACTCTGAGAAAAGTAAGGAGTATGGTGGAGACAACATATATTGCCTTACAGAAATGAGGAAAATGATATTGGAAACCAGCAGAAAGGAAATGAGGAAAATGTTCCTAGAAACTGGAGGAAAGGAAATTCTTATTATTTAGTGGCAGAAAACCTAGCTGAGTTGTGTCCTTCAGTAGAAATGTGGAAAGAAGGACTTATAAACAATGAACTTGGATATTTAGCTGAGAGGATTTCCAGGCTAGGGTTGAAGTTGCAGCCTGGTTTCTTCTTGCAGCTTTTAGCAAAATGTAGAGGAAGGAGATAGATTGAGGGAAGGACCATTAAACAAAAAGGAACCAGAGTTTAGTGATTTGGGGAATTCACAGGCTATTCAAATTGTGAGAGATGCTCAAATTAGGAGACTCATTATCAGGAAAGCATGTTCTGATGAGAAGACCAGGGGAGTTCTGTGGTAAAGGGGAATAAGGTTGCCAATGGAATTAAGGTTGATAATCAACTGGCCTTTAGGAGATTGCCCTAGATTACCCAGGTGGCTCCAGTATAATCACAAGAGCCCTTTATAAGAAGTGGAAGTAGGAAGCAGAAGAGTTGGTATCAGGGTGATTTTAGGTGAAAAGGACTGAACCAGCCACTACTGACTTTGAAGACAGAGGGAAGCCACAAGTGAAGGAATTCAGTTAGCATCTAGAAACTAGCAAAGGCAAGAAAATTTATTTTTACTTAGAGCCTCCAGGAAGGAATGAAGCCCTATATTAACTTTAGACCAGTTTAACTGTTGATCTCCAGAACTGTAAGATAATAAATATATGTTTTTAAGCCATTAAGTTTGTGGTAATTTGTTACAGCAGCTACAGGAAATGAATACATGTGTCTACTAAAAAATCCATTTCCAGCCCCATTTTTCTTTTCCTTGGCCAAACTATTCATGTTCCTGTAATTCCTTGCAGGGAGGCACATCATTTAATTCCATTATTGCTAATGATTTAAAAAATATCTTTGAGGGATTGGGGTTAAGGGAAATATTTTTGAAAGGGCTAGTCTGAGGCGATGTGTTCCTTAGATCGTTACCCATTTTCTTTTTTCTTAGTCAGCATGGATATTGAGGAGGAAGCCTTGAAATGAAGTAGTCAACTTGCAACCATAAAATGAGTGCTATAAAACAATGGTTTATATGCTAAGTATAATAAGATGGAAAGTTGCTGAATTTCTGATAGCATTGTTAAGCTGCTGCAACAACTCTATACTACCTTCTCCCAGGCTGCATAATATAAACAAACCCCTATGTGATTAACAACTGTAATTTGGTTTTCTGTTGATCACAGTCAAGTGCATTCCAAACTGGCACATCTCTCCTCCTCATGAGTAAGGCTGATTCACACAGTTGTCTGACTAGGTCTCGGATTGTCTATTTGAGATGTTTGAGATACTGGTCAGAAAAGTAGTTTTGCTTTCCCTTAGGTGCTATCCAACCAAGGACAGTGTTCTGAGCTACTGTGGCTGTGCTTTTATCTTCATGTAGTTTGGCTAATACAAACATATACAAATAATTGAATTTTCAAAGGAATATTCCTGGTTGGCCGCAACCCAAATCATTGAGTTTTGGAGAAGAGAACAAGGTGAGCTGATAAACACCAGCCAGACATTTAAACCTGCCTTAGTGGTATCCTCACAAGATGACTACTGTGTTAATACAGCAATCCAGAACACTGGTTTCCCTCCCAGAGAGGTAAATAGAAGGGCCAAAAATTTTACTTAGTAAAATGAATTGACTAAATATGAGACCTGACAGTCTTCATAAGCATATCAGCAGTCTACATGTTGTGGTAGAACGTGGCTGGTAGGAGTATCAGAAATTCCTAATAAACTTTTCAATATAAGGAGGTACATGTTTTCAAACAGGCCCAATGACCACAATGTGTCAGTCAGTATCCACTACTCCTTTCCTATCTCACTTTAAAAATACTTTGTTGCTAAAGTGTAGAATTTAAAGGCATCTCCAAAGGATTATTAATACTTACGTTTTTCATGGATTAACCTGGAATACCTTGAAAAGAGCATTAATTTATCAGCATAATCATGAAAAATCGATAGGAATCTATCACTATTTATGAATGGTCATGTCTCAAACAACTTTTGAACTCCACAGCTACACCCAGAGTGTTTGTCTATGTGTGCATTTGTGTATATGTGTGCATTTGAGCATGTGTGCATGTATGTTTCTAGAGGAGTAGCTTTAGCAGATGGTGGGGATGCATTGCATGCACAGAAATATATACCAGAGTAGCATTACTTTCCCATATTTTTCCATATTATAAAGATGTTTTCTTTTAATGTATGTAATAAAATTGGCATTAGTAACATATTTAGAAGAGATCATATTAGCAAACTGAAAGAGTTCTTCTTGTAAATGTAATATTACAGCATTATTAGATCTAAAAGTTTAGTACCCCTGTTAATCTTGAAGGAGCAGCCTAAGAGACAGCGAGGTGTAACATAGGGCATGGTCTCTTATCCTCCAGTGAGATGAGGAAACAATAAAGTTGACATCAGGATGTGACAGGGCTGGTACTAGGGTGAGGCCTAGTTGTGTAAGTGCAGGGCTGAATCCTGTCTTTATTTAAACATTGGAATTTTGTTCATCGTGAGTTTTTCATTGTTTGTTTGATTTTTTTAAATATTGCATTAAGTAGTGTCTGTCTTTACTACCAAGTTTTGGGATGACTCATTAATTTTGCTTCTGAGACATTTGCCTTGCCCCAGTCCTGGTCCTGTTGGTTGTTTCCAACTTTTAAATTCAAGTGAGCATCACAGCAGTAGTGATGGTGGTCACAACTGGAATCGGAAGAGTGAATGTGAATGAAGTTCCTCTCCATTCTGAATATGGGATAGCAGCAGCAGCAGTGGAAGAATACAAAGATATCCAAGCAGATCTGATGAACTGAAGTCCTGCAGGCTGGGAATGGAAGAGCACCTGCCTGACTGCGATTGCCAAGGAAATTGTTTATGTTTTTCTTCCAGGTGACATGCAGCAGTGTGAAAAATATTATGTTAGGAAAATTCAACTTGTTACTGCATTGTTGAGAATTTTTGCATTTATGTTTATGAGATATATACATATATACATGTAATTTTTCTTGTTATGCCCTTGATAGATTTTAGTTTCAGGGTTATACTGGTCTCAAAATGAGTTGGCAATTGTTTCCTCCTTTTCCCTTTGAGGAAAGACTTTATATAAGATATTTATTATCTCTCCTTTATGTATTTGATAGAATTTATCACAGAAGGCTTCTATGGCTAACATTTTTTTGTGTGTGTGAGAAGATTTTTCAATTGCAAACTTAATGCCTAGATATACTGCAATTCCAGCTTTTTAGTTCCTCTTCTCTAATTGGTGACTTGTATTTTTAAGTAATTTGCCCATTTTATGAATGGTGTTAAAGTTGCTGGCCTGAAGTTATTGATAATATTCCTTTATCATATTTTCTATATATTTATATGATGCCCCTCTTTCATTCTGGATATTGGTAAGATATGTTTTCTTTGCTTTTGTCTTTATCAGTATTGTTGTGCATGTATAAATTTTATTAATCTTTTAAAAAAATCAAACCTTGTCTTTGTTATTTTCCTATTGATTTCTGTTTTATTTCCTTCTCTTCCAGTCTTATGTTTTTATTTCTTTTCTTATACCTAGTTTGATTTTAGTTTTCTCTTCTTTTTGTAGTTTCTCTGGAAGGTTAGATTATTGATCCTGGGCCTTTCTTTTTTAATGTAGATTAAATATATAAAATATAAATTAAAACTATATACAATTTTCCATGCATTACTTAAGCTGCATTTCATGAATTTTGGTATTATGGCTTTACTACTATTTAGTTTGAATTTATCTATAATTTCCCTAATTATTTCTCCTTTGACCAATTGGTTAACTAGAAGTGTGTTAATTTCCAAATATCCAGGGATATCATTTTTTATATTCAAAATAATTGTTTTGGTTTGAGAACTTAGTCTGTATGATTTAAATCCTTTGAAATTACTGAGTATTGTTGTTTTGTTGTTGTCTAACGTATGGATTATCTTGGTGAGTTTCCTTGTGTATTTGAAATATATATATGTAATGTTCTAGAAATATCAATTAAACTAAGTTGCTTGATAATATCATTTAAATCTTTATTTTTACCATTTTCCTATATGTTCTATCAACTACTGAGAGAAAAATATTAAATTCTTCAACTATGATTGTGATTGTATTTCTTCTTTTATATCTATAATTAAAACCCTCATGTATTTTGAAGCTCTATTATTAGATATGAACATAGATAGGATTATTTTATCTTCTTGATGAATCAACACTAATCATTATGAAGCATCCCTTTCTATCTTTAGTAATACTTTAAATCTCAGATTAATAGTCACCCCATACTTGTTACACTTAGAGTTTGTATGACATATCATTTTTTTATCCTTTTACTTTCATTCTCTCTCTTTTTAGTAACTTCTAAGAAATACTCACCTGAGGATATGTTGATTGATTTTAGAGAGAGAGGAAGGGAGAAAGAGAGAAACATTGATGTGAGGAAGACACAGCAATCAGTTGCATCCTGGTATGTGCCCCAAACATTGATTGAACCCGCAATGTAGGTATGTACCCTGACTGGGAATTGAACCCTCAGCCTTTTGGTGCATGGGACGATGCTCCAACAAACTGAGCTGCCTTGTCAGCATGCTTTTATTCTCTCTTTATATTTTAAGAATATCTTTTGTAAACTATACAGAGTTGGGTCTTCCTTTTTAAAAACCCACTCATCACTTTACCTTTTAATTAGAGAATTTGTTTCATGTATATTTAATATAATTATTTATATAATTGTGTCTATTGCATTTTTATTCATAGTCTATTTTCATTCCTTTGTTTCTCATTTTGTTCTTTCTTTCACCTCAATTGTATAGTTTTTGGTACTCCATTTTATATCCATTTTATAATTGACTTTTACCTATACCATTCTGGGTTTATTCCCTCTAAGAATAAGAATATGTAGGTTTTACCTATCAAAATCTACCTTAAATTAGTATTATACTACTTCACCTACAATGTAAAAAAAAAAAAAACACAACCCACCCATTATGTAATCCTCATTTTTTTTTTGCCATGACACAAAAAATTTCTGTAAGACACAGGAGAGATTTAAGAATTCATATGGTGGAGAACTTCAATGAATATAATCAAATTAGAAAATATTTCAGAAAGAACTTACTATCTACTGTGTGTAAGATATCCCATACTGGAGAGAAATATAATAAGAGTAATCAGTGTGGGAAAGTCTTCAATTAGATTCCAAATTTCATTGTGGCTCAAGAGAACTCATACTGAAGAGAAGTTCTATAATTCAATGGATGCAAGAAAACCTTCATTAATTATTCACTTATTAAGATTCAAGTGGAACCACACACTGGACACAAAACATAATAATGTAAGGAATGCTGAGAACCCTTCAGCTGTTCTTTGTATCTTCAGACTCATGAAAATTCACACTGGAGAAAAATATTATGAATATACATAATGTAGTAAAGTCTTTATTCATTTTTTCATCCACTGCTTTACATGTGAAAACTCATGGTATAGATAATCCTCATAGTCATAAAGTATAAAAAAAATGAAACCCTCCATTTACTTTCATCCCTCAGAAAATACAATAATTCTTACTGGAGAGAAATTCTATGCATATAAAAAGTGTGGGAGAATCCATTTTTCCTCATTCTTTAGAGCACATGTGAGAACTTATATTAAAAATATACCACATGATTGTAAAAGAATGTGAGAAAACTTTTATTTCTTCCATATTCCATACTGTACATCTAAGAACTCACATTGCAGAGAAGTCAAATAGATATAATGAATGTGGATAAACCTTCACTTATTCCTCAAGGCTTACTCTATAAATGAGAAAACATACCAGAAAGAAACTCCATGTATGTAAGGAATATGGGAAAGTCTAACATTTCTCCACCTCCTTTAATAACCACATGAGCACAACTGCATAGAGGCCCTATAATTGTAAAGAATGTGACAAACATTTCTTTTATTCTTCAGATTTTACTGCATATGTGATAATGCACATTGGTGAGAAACACTGTGAATGTATAAAATGCCTCCAGCTATCATCATCCCTTAAGGAAACATGACAGCTCACACTGAAGAGAAATTCTATTAATATCTGGAGTTTAGGAAAGTCTTAACTTACATCTAGTCTTTTTTTCAAAGCTATGTGAATATTTCACATTGGAGAAAAACCATGCAAATGTAAGAAATGTGGGAAGGTATAATTGCTAACACTTTAGTGCAGATGTGAGAACACATACTGTATAGAAACCATAGAAATCTCAAGAATGTGGGGAAGACTTCAAGTCTTTCTCATTTTTTAGTCAGCTAATGAGGACTCATACTGGAAGACAGAAATGTAGAGAATGTGGAAAAACTTTTAGTTTTCCCTCATACTTCAAAGACATGTGAAAACTCACATTGGAGGGAAACCCAATAAACATAATCAATGTGGGAAAAAGCCTTCAGGTGCACCTTTTCTCTTATTAGGCAGGAGGAAATTCATACTGGAGGAGAAATCTTTAAAATATTGTAAATATGGAATTGTTTTATCAGTGTATCATCTTTGAAGTGATGCTTTGCTCATAATTTATAGCTTGCATTTTCTAATATAAACCTCTGCGGTGACAACTATTGCTCCCAGTACCCTTTAATTTATATCACACAACTTTTGATGTGTATTATATTCATTGCTTTATGTATACATATATAAATATGTACATATTTACATATATATATTCTATTTCCATTGTGAAGTTCCCTTTGACTAAAGACTGAAGTAAAGTGTATTTTTAATATACAAATAAGCATATTTGAAATTAGTTTTGTTATTGTTTCTAATTAATTTCCACTATATATAATGCATGCAGTCATTGTAATATTGACTTTAGTACTTCTTGGAATTTTCTTTCTGGCCTACTGTGGCAGACCTTGGGATTTGCCTACCTGATATTATTCTGCCATTCTTCCTTACTAAAATAACTTAGAAATTTTCAGGTTATTTATCTTTACTGTTGAGAGATGTATCTTCAGTATTTTTGTAGCTACTGTAGCCTACAACTAATTGTCTTGGCCAACAAGAAGTTGATATAAATAAAAATGTGCAAGGTTATATAAAAAAAAAAAGATGGTCTCATCAGAAGGTAATTTAACTTTCTGTACTTTTCTCCTCCTTCAAGTTGAACACAACATTTCAAGTTGAAACAGAGACCTTGTCACCATGAGTATAAAATCAAAAGATAATGATGGTTGTCCTGGATTATATTATATGAGGTCTAGAACTATATTTTCTGGAATTATCTTTGCTTTATGGTTATAAGTTAGAATTGGAAAAAAGGGAAGCCTGCATGAGTTTAGAATTTAAAGCAGAAATTAAAAAGCTCTTAATTTCAAAAGTGTATGGAAGCAGCAGATTGACAAACAGATCCAGAACTGTTTGTAAGTTCCAAACATCAGGTCTAAGCCAATCACCAAGCACTTTAACTTTCCATCAGAGGTGGCAGATTCCACAAACATCTCTGTGAGCTTCTTTTTATGGTTCTACCTTGGTGGCTAGGCAGGCACAGCTGTTTGAATTTCCTTGTAAACTCTAACCTGCCCATTCATACTGCTGTTTCAAGTTATAAAGATTAGAGACTTTCTCCAATCCTTTGGTGTCTTCTTTTCCACATTTGTGAAAGGGCTAATTTCTATAGTGAACACATAATTCTCATAATGACTGTTTTTTCTGAGTCATACAATGTTGCAGCTAAAACAAAGAAACAAACAAATGAAGTACTTTGCTCCCCTATTGCATTGCTGAGTGGCTACTGAATCCTTCCTCCATCACCTCCATTCCACAGGTATTAATCCCAAAGAACCCTCTAGCAAACACCTTCCACTCTAACTCTATCTTAGGGCCTGCTTCCTAGAGATCCCAACTTCATAACAAAGCTTCTAGTTTGCTATTGGACCATGGTAGATACTGAACCCCTGACTATGGGACACTAAATGAACATGTAGCCTGAGGTGCCTTTAATTTACTAGATGTTATATGATTCATCAAACCATAAAATTGGTTTCATGTGTAGCAGCACTCCTTGTTCAAGTGGAAGTAATATACATTATCATACATGAGCAGGTCTAAGCAAAAATACATCTCATGAGTGGATGGTTTACACTGACAATGTACCTACTGCTTCTACATTGCCTCCTCTCTTTCAGCCTACACCTGTGGTCTCATTGGGGGTTTCCTGTGATCACATCGTTAAAGAGGGAAAATTTGGATCTAATTTTAAAACATTTCCACACAGAAATCTGGCACAAGCCATAAGGAGACTGCTAGAGTATTACCTCCTACAGACTGACTCAGAAGGGGACTCCTCCTGATAAGAAAGTACTTCAAACAGTACATCTGACTGTTCACTTGTCCTGGAAAGAGAGATGGCCAGAGGTATGGATTTGTATTTGTATTAATTTTCTATGACTTCCATAACAAAGTACTGCAACTGGGTGGCTTAAATAATGGAAGTTTATCATCTGACAGTTCTGGAGGCTGGAGATCTGCTATCAAGGAGCCAGCAGGGCTGGTTCCTTGTGAAGGCTGGGACAATCTGTTTCAGGCCTCTTTACTTGGCTTGTATGTGGCCACCTTCTCCCTGTGTCTCTTCACATAGTCTTCCCTCTATGTTTGTCTGTCTCTGTGTCCAAATTTCCCCTTTTTCATGAGGACACAAGCCATATTGGATTAGGGCCTGTTGTAATGACCTCATTTTAATTTGATTACTTCTGTTAAGACCCTTTCTTCATATAAGGTTACATTCTGGGGTACTGGGGTTAGGATGTAAATATAACTTTTTCAGGGAGGACACAATTCAACCTATAACCATATTTATTTATGAGCAGTGGCTAATGGTTTGGCCTGTATGTCACGGAATAAAAAAGAAATAAAATTAGAAGGTTGGTAACAAGAAAGTTTGAGTAACATCTATTGCTTTGAGCCTCTTTTGGAGTGTTAAAATAATATTGGATTTCTCTTATTATATTACCCATTCATTCCTTTACCTGTAGCTATTTTTTTCTTCTTTTCACTTAATCCCAAACATTTCAACCTTTTGAAGGGACATTAGGCTCAGTCACTCCTCTGGTCTAGATTGAAGGCAGCAGCACTAGTCTAGCAAGTGTCTCCCTGTTACAGAACTAGTGGACTATCTTTACCATTTGGTGATATAGCTGCGTTGTTAATCCCAATTTTTCCAGATGAAAGGAAGGCATATCCTACCCAATAAGGTCCTTAAGAATTCTAATAAAAAAGTTAAAATCATCAGTACAGTTTCTGCTTAGGAATCATCCCTGCTTTCAGCCCTTAGAGTTGCACCTCTGGTCCTTTGACCATTGTGTTGGGTAGAAAGAAAACAAAAAGTTGAGGTGCAGCGGGAGGTGAGCAGAAACTATACTAGCACCTTCCCCAAAGCTCTTTCCCAGATCTACCAGAAACACAGACAACACCGTCCAGTGGGAATACTCTTTCAGCCCCACTCATGTTCATGTTGAGTGTGAGCACATTCTCTTTAATGCATGTAAGCCAGGCCTTTGTGGTTTTATTTCCCCCTTTTCTTGACAACCAATGTTTTAAATGCCCAGTCCAATTATCTATCAAATTATTAACTGAGGAGGATATCTGTCTTTCCATTGTGGGACATTCTGTGAGAGCCATCAAGTGAGTTTCTAGGTCTGAAGAAATGTCAATCATCCATCCAAATCAATGCATTATCTTTTGTTCTGGTTCTCTCATTATACTGTGAGCATCTGCATCTATCACCAGCTAACCTAAGCCCAGTCCTGAGTTAGTCTCTATTCCTGCCAGGACCCATTTGTAGCCCACCAGGATTACCAGCATCAGCCTGACTTGCCAGCTGTGTTCAGGGCCTTCAGAGCGGGAATCTGCCAATTATCCATCTTAAGTCTCTGTCTTTTTGGTTGGCAGACAGAACAGTTCTCACTGGTATTTTGTGCCTCAGAAGGTACCTGAGGAATATGTCTACATTCAGGCCATCTCTGCATTGCTGCAGCAGCCTCATTGATTGTATGGACTCAGGTGGCCACCTCAAGTGGGCAAATGGGGGATATATCTTCTTGTTGATTCCAATTACTTTTCAAACCTGCAAGGGAGTTATTCTGATAGACATCAGCATGTCATACTTTAATGCATACCTCAGATTTCCATAGGAATTTGCCCCACATGGGCATCCCTTTAATACGCCAGGTTTCCATTGACCTCTTGTATGATCATATGGCCAGCAAAAACCCAAACATTGGGGCTTTTTCTGCTTTTCCATTCTTCCATAACTGCTGGGAAAACAGCATGCAATTCTGCCCATGAATCTGATATGTTTTTACCTCCTTTCATCAGAGTGGCAGCATTTCAGACAGGATATTGCTCCTTTATCTTAGAATTGTCACAAAAAAGGCAAGTAGCTCTTTGTCAGTCAGTTGAGGTGTTTTCATAGGGCACTGCCCATGTGACAATAAAATTCAGCAACTCCTCACACAACTCCACAATCAGGCCTGGGGGAAAAGAGTGCCCCCACATACACACTCGTGAATATCCCCTCCTTGCATTCCTCTGGCAGCATAATCCTGTGTAAACCATTTCCATTTTATTATGGCACCCTTCTGGATACTGCCATCCCCATGGGGGCATTTCTCCAACATCACCTTAGACATTGTGGCTATTTCAGGTTTTAAGTTCATCTTTTCATCACAAGGCAGCAGAACACATTCACTGTCCTGCTCCAGAGCTATATTGTTTTTTGCTTTCTTTCATAACATACGCCATGAAGACCTCAACATTGAACATTCCACAGAACATAATGCTAGACCACAATATTGATGACACCATGACAGTTGGACCTAATAAGCAGTATGTGGCAAGGACCCTGGATGGCTGACATGGATGACAAATAGTAAGACATTAGGCCCATGAAGGTTCAGGGGTCTGCCACACCAGTGATGATTTTAGAGGTCTGAGGAATGTCAGCAAATCCCTTCTGAGGTTAAATACAAATTATCTCTTGCCACTGAGAAAGAGATACATGCTGTCTCTTTGGATTTTAGAGGCAGCATGTACCATATTTGGAATGCAAAATGCTGCCAAGGTTTGAGTAGAGCCTGGAGTAAGAGTACAATATAGAAGAAGATCCAAGCTATGAAACTAGCCAGTTTGTTATGATCCAGCCAATCTGATGTTTCTAGCAATGCCCATGGTGGATAAGGATGCTATGTGATATTTCTGGCAAATCAAAATAGGAGACTTACAGTGCAAATCTTATAGTGCAAACCCATGCTACTGGAGCAGATAACTTCTCTGTGTTTACAAACAGATCCTATCATGCTGATATAATGAGTGGCTGACTATGGAACACCAAATGATTATGTCATCACCATAAGGTTAGGTGTGTATAAGAGCAAACTTTGTGTAATAGAAATAGTAAAGTCAGAACTGGCTCCAAGCAGGCTCAGAGGGAGTTTTATGAACAGGTAATCTGGACTCTTATTTCACCTACTTTGGTTACACCAAAGTCCTAATTCACACCTACAGTTTCACAGGAAGATTCTTTAGCTCAATTGCAGAAGAGAAAAGATCTAGGCCCGAGTTCACAGATGGTTGGTTCAAGCCAACAATGCTTAATTGCTGAATTACAGGCCTACTTAAGAATGGCCTGTAAGTAAGCCTTTCAAGTAAGCACAGCTGTAAGCAGTACACTTGCCATCCATTTTTAATGGAAAAATAAGTAGCCTGAGGTATGAATATATATTCAGGCTCCACCACAAATAATGTCCCCTTTTTATTACAAAATCATAAGCGTGTAATTCTGTAACATAACAATATCACACTCAAGCACACCATATGACATTTTAGGTGAAATATTCAAGTTAAAACTATAAATTATTACACCCATAGTTTTACCCTATCAACCACACTCAAGCAGGTATTACTTCTGTTGGACTCTGTAGATAGATAAACAGGGACAAATGAATTGGCTGGTTGGTTCAGCACCTGGAAACAACACAATTGCATTAGGGACAAGAAAACTGGCTTACTAGACATATGTAGAACATCAAATTCAACCAGTATAGAAGGGATATTATTTTATTCACAATTTATAAAAATTGACCATATCCTCTATAAAAAAAAAGTCTCAAAAAATAGTCCAGGATGAAAATTATATAAGCATATGATCTTACCACAATGAAACTAAGCTAGAGATCAATAACAGAAAGATGAAGAGGATATTCTATATGTCTGGAAATTTAAGAGAGTTTTTTTTTTCTTAGAGAGAGGGAAAGGGAGGGAGAAAGAAAGGGAGAAAAGCACTGATCAATCCGTTACCTCTCGCATGACCCCAACCAAGCACCAGCCTGAAACCCATCCATGTGCCCTGACCGGGTATTGAAACAGTGACCTTTCACTTTGTGGGATGATGCCCAATCAACTGAGCTATGCTGGTCAGGGCTGTTTGGAAATTAAAAAACTCAGTTCTAAATAACCTGTGAGTCAAGGAAAGCATCACACTAAAATAAAAACTACTTTGAACTGAAATATTTTGATACATCATAACAAAACAGGACTCAAGCAGTATTTAGAGAAAAGTTAATAGCCTTGAATATATTAGAAGAAAAGTTGAAGAATAGTGAATTAACTATCCTTTTCAAGAATGAGAAAAACAAGAGACAATAAACCAAAAAGAGGACAAAGAAGAAAATAATTAAGAAGAAATTAATGAAATAGAAAACAGTTATCCAAGAAAAAGAATCCAAATATCCAAAAGTTAATTCTTTGAAATATTAATAAAAATTGACAAATCTCTGGCAATGTAGAAGAAAACTACAGGGAAGGCACATATAACCAATATTAGGAATTGAAAGAGGGATGGCAACTCAAATATTGTAGATACAGTAAAAAGGTAAAACAAAATATTATACACAAGTCTATAATAAGAAGCTAAAAAATGTAGTTGGAAAACAAATTCCTAGAAATATAATCAAACTGATTCATCAAGACTAGATGAACTGAATTAGGATAACTACTTTTTAAAAGATTTTATTTATTTATTTTTAGAGAGAGGGCAAAGGATGGAGAAAGAGAGGGAGAGAAACATTGATGTGAGAGGGATATGTGGATTGGTTGCTTCTCGCATGCCCCCTCAACTTGGGACCTGGCCCACAACCGAGGCATGCTCCCTGACTAGGAATCGAACCAGCAACCTTTCAGTTTGCAGGCTGGCATTCAGTCCACTGAACCACACAAGCCAGGTCTGACAACTATTAAATAAGTTAAATTTCAGGACCATCTAGCCATGACTGCTACCAAAAATTCAAGGACGATCAAAAAACTGTGGTACATTTACACAGCAGAATACTACACAGCAGACAGAAGGAAAGAAGGAACTCCTACCCTTTGCAACAGCATTAATGGAACTGGATAACATTATGCTAAGTGAAAGAAGCCAGAAGGTGAAAGACAAATACCATATGATCTCAACTGTAAGTGGAACCTAAGCAACAAAACAAACAAGTGAGCAAAATAGAACCAGAGACATGGAAATAAAGAACAAACTGACAGTGAACACAGGGGAGGGGGAGGGATTAACGGGGGAAAGAAGGGGAAGGGTCAAGTCAAGGAACATATATAAAGGACCCATTGACAATGATAACAGGGTTGGGGGGAGGATTGAATGTAGGAGGTGGGGTGGGCACAGCAGGGGAGAAGAATGGGGGGCAAGTGGGGACTACTGTTGTAATTGAACAACAATAAAAAATAATAAAAAATTTAAGGAAGAGATAATTCCAGTCTTATACAAACACTTCTACAGAACAGGGAAAAAAAGAGAACACTCCCTAAAAATGTTATTTGTTTAGCATAATCCTGGTATCAAGAAAGGAAAATTAAAAGCCAATATCACTCATTCACATAAATCAAAGGAGAAAAATCACAATTATCTTTATAGACATAAAACGTATTTGTTAAAATTTTGCTTACGGTTGGGGAGATAATCTTCCTGAGCTAGGAACAGAAGGAAATTTCATTAATATTTAATAGATATGAAAACACTTAATGCAAAGCACATGAATTGTGAAATGTTAAAAGATTTCCTCTAAGATCACAAACAAATGCCCACTATTACATCTATTTCACATTGTACTGGAGGTTTTGGCCAGCATAAGGCAAAAAAATACATAGATTGCAAAGGAAGAAACAAAGTTGTTATTGTTTTCAGATATTAAGGAATACAAAGAAAATCCAAAAGTACCTACAAATAAAATATAATTGTTTAAAAATAAGGTTAAAGAATTTGAAAAATTAATATAAAATAATTTTATTTTATAAACTATCAACAAACAGAAACTGACATTTAAAATGAAGATACAGTTTACAATAATAAAATATCAAGTATGTAGGAACAAGTGTAATAAAGTGTAAGACCTCTATCGGGAAATACATGGCTTTATAAAGAGACATTAAAGTGACTTACATTTATGGAGAAATATATGATGCTCATGAATTGGAAGACTCAATTTTTTTAAAGTTATCACTTCTCTTCTTCCTCAGTATGTTACTTTAAACATTACAACTGTACTTCAACATTACTTTAAAATTCATATGAAATAATAAAATGTCAATAATACTTAGGAAATTTCTTTTTAAAAAAGAGCAGAAGAAAAACCTTGCCCTACTAATAATTAAGGCTTCTTATAAATTTATATTAATCAAGACAGTTTGGTATTGGTACACAGTCAGAAAATTTTGCAAATGTAATCGGTAAAAAATAGACTTACGTATATATGAAATGTTTGAATATTAGAGAGATGGCAAGTCAGATTGTCTTAGTCTGCTCAGGCTACTTTAACAAAATACCAGAGTCTAGTGGCTTAAACAAAGGGTGTTTATTTCTCACAATTCTGGAGACTAGGAAGTAGAGGATCAAAGTGCCAACAGATTGGGTCTTTGAATGAGGGCCTTTTTCCTGGCTTGCAGACTGCATGGTTCTCTCTGTATCCTCACAAGGCTGAGAGAAGCAGCTCTGGTGTTTTGTCCTCTTCTTATAAAGGCACTAACGTCATCATGAAGCTCTACTGTCATAATGTGCTCCAGACGTAGTCACCTCCCAAAGGCCCCACCTCCTAACACCGTTGTATGGAGAAAAGATGAGATGTTTAATTAAAAATAATTATTCATACATAAAAAGATTAAATTGGATCTTAATTTTAAAGTAAACTCCAAATGGATCTAAGAGTTAAATGTCCAAAAAAAAATCCTTTAAAGCTCTTAGTAGAATATGTAGGTAAATAAAGTTTAGACCTTGGGTGTAGAAATTATTTCTTTAAGAAGACATTGAGCATAGAATAAAGGATTAATAAATAATAAATTTGACTGTATTAAAATCAAGGACTTTGACTCACTAATAGATATCACAATAAAGTGAAAAATGTAAGTATCTGGGGAGTGATACTGATACATTTGCAAGTTACTGAGAGAGTATATTTGTGTGTGGGGAGAAGGGAGAAAGACTTTAAAGATTTACCCCAGATAGCAAAGCAAAATGGAGGAGTTTAAAAACAGAGGCAGAAAGTAGAAAAATAAGGGCCAGTGTATGCTAAAATCTTGTACTTTCTTACAGAAGACAATAATGGTACCATGGCAGTCTCCAGGTTTAGAACAGAAGACTTATATTGCTGTGTGGACTTTGTGACCAAATGGGCACATGAGGCTGAGGAGATTCCCATGTCTAGTGCTGAGAAAATGGGTGGGCTTTTTAGGGACAACATTTCCAAGAACCAATATCAGGAACCTAAGCACTGACTAAAGAAAAGTCCATTTGCATTTCTTCAAAGGCAAAAAGGAGCCTTTCCTCTGAATGCACAGAAGAACTATTTGTATATAAACCAGTGAGCAAGGTGTGTGGAAAGGAGCCCTAGGTGATGTCTTCTGGGAGTCCAGATTGCTGAGGAGAACCCAGTGAAACTCTTATAGATTGGAGAAGAAATACTCACTATATAGGCAATTATCTGGAGGAACAAATATCTTTTCTGGGGACACTTTTTTTCACTCACAGCATAGACAGGATTTTTAAGAGGGCTCAATTTTCTACAAAACTATTTACCCACCTGTGAAATTTTCTATCTCATGGTGCAGACTAAAGCCACTAATACCAAATGTTCTGATCTGGTTTTGAAAAAGCCATTAAGGCTGGTGAAGTGAACACAGCATCAGTGCTGATAACCACTACCGACCTTGAAGAGGTTGGGTGGCAAGAAGATACTAGTCCATTGACAAGGATCCAGTATTTAAATGCTGGCATTGCAAGGGAGCTGAGAACACTGTGGATTGTGGAGCTCATGGCAGGTCCCAGACTTAGATGATAGTTCCAATATTGAAATAATATACCTCTAAAAACTCTCTCAGAGAAAACTTTGGCCATTTCTTGTGGATCTGGACAAGATAAGAGAGAACAGAGAGTTACAGACTTTGGAAACAGGGATTTCAAAGCTCAGATAATGCTCAAGTTGGAAATGCAGGCTCTGTACAGAAGGCTACTCTCTGGCCTTGAGTAAAAAATCTCTTGTGACTATTTTATGTACAAACAACTTCCCAGAAATAATTATCACTCCTCCTTGGAGCTCTGGGACAGAAGATAAAGAAACTCCTTTCCTTCCAAGCTCACCAACTTGAGGGTATTTTCTTGTTTAATTTTTTTTTAATGGCAGGTTTAACACTCCATTGCCAAATATGATCCTTTTGAGATGTCACATATACTTACCAATTGCTGCAGGTTGATATCCTATGAAAGCCAGGGAAGAGAATGAATTTCTAGCTACAATTTCACTGTAGGTTGTGGACCACCTGGCCTTGACCATAGACCAAATAATGGAACAAATATCAGAAAAGATTTTTTCAAAGTGGAAAGGTAAATTTTGCAATACAGAAGTGAAATTTAAAATAAGACTAGACATCAGAAAAGTAGATTTGATCTATTTAAATTTAGCAATAAATACTATCACCATATAAAATAATAAGTGGATGTTATATGTCAATTATACCTCAGTAAAAAAGGTAACACTATGAGGTAATGGATGTACTATGTTAAAAAACAAAATTCAACTGAGTAAATGTAAAGATCTAATTGGCTTTATTAAGTGATCCATGAATAGGGCATCCCATCTAGCAACTAGAAGGATGCTCAGAGGGGGTGTACAAAATGGAAGTTTTTTATAAGCAGGAGGGTGTGGCAGGAGAGTTATTAGCAAAAAAGAGAAAAAGAAATAAAGAAAGAAAGAAAATTATTTTTGAGAACAGAATCTACATATTAATATCTGCATACCCAGAGGTCAATAGAGTATATTGTAAATGGCATGAGTTAAATAAATATTTTTATTTAGGTAAATAATATAATGATAGAACACTCAAATTTCTTTAACATAATATTTCAAATTATTATATTTTTGTCTGGAATACAGATCTAAAATGGTAAAAATTGTAACCAAATATTGAACCATAATTTCACCAGAGGCTTTATGGAGAGCAAAAGCTAAAGGAAACTGGAAATTTTAAACAAGATTAACATTCTGTTGACAGTGATACAAACACATTGTGTAGACTACTATTAAGCCTGGTAGCACCCTGACAGGTGTAGTCTAGTTGGTTGGGCATTGTTCTGCAAAATGAAACATCACTGGTTCAAGTTTAGGACACGTGCCTGGATTGCCAGCCAGGTCCCCAGTTGGGGCATGTGCAAGAGGCAACCTCTCACACATTAATGTTTCTCTATGTCCCTCCCTTCCTCTCTCTCTAAAAATAAATAAAATCTTTTTTAAAAAGAAAAGGAACTACAGGGTATTAAAAAAAAAAGACTGGTAGCCTGCTTGCTTTTAGCTTCACAGGCTGCTTAAAACTTCTCATTGAAGACTGCTGGTCTTAGAGCAGCAAGGGATGACGAGGCTTATTTCAGTGGTGACAGTTCGTGGAATCCAAAAAACTATGTGTTTTGTTGTGTGTGCATATGTGCATGCCATACAGTATAGTTTAATAAAATTGCTTTTCTTATGTTTCATTGCTTTATAAAGTCACATTCCATATACAGTTATCATTAAACTTAACTGATGGTCAGTACCAAATTAAAAAGTTTCCAACATTGTATAACCATGACCTTGAAGTACACTTCAGGATGGTTCAGCCTTAACATTCCTCACTGGGGAGTACAAGTACTAAATTCTGTTGAGTCCTGACTGAGAGGAGAGGACTTCATCCATGAATATTGTCACTTGAACACCAAACAGGGAACAAAAGCTTTTTTCTGGAAGGGTTTCTGACTGGTTAATAATCCAAAGTGGATCAACAACTCCTAATGGGCCCAGAGAACACCCTGGAATCCTATCCAGGCCAGAACTAAGAAACTAAAAGCTAAGAACTGTTTTTAGTTCCACAGGTCTTCATCAAAGCATAGCAGCACAGAGCCTTCCCCTCAACCTTCCTCAATCTAAAGCCCTGCAGAGGGGAAGCTGTTTGGGAGAGAAATGTGGAATACGATCCCACTTTGAAAGTGGATGGCATTATTTCAAGAGCACCTTAGGAAAATCCAGGATGCCAATTCTGAAACTCAAGAATGTGGAAGACACAGCTGTATATTCTCTTCTTAAAAATCTGATGGGTATTTTGGTTTTCAATTACCACACAAAAACTTTTTTAAAATTTTAATTGCTTAGTACGGTGCACAGTTTAAAGAGAAACTACATCTTGAATAAGATAAGCAATCATTTATAACCATTTTCATGAAACATAGTTACCTCAGTTTTTCTGGTGATATGAAATTAAACAGGGATCCAAACTGTGTTTAACTAACATCTAACCAACCAAACTGTATGTATGTACAGTTTTATCCAAAAGCTGTATAATAACTATATTTAGCCTTTCAGATTAAGTAGCTAGGACCACCCACTGACTGTATCCCACAAAACACAAAAGCAGCAACTTTTTAATTTCAGTACAACTATGGGCAGAAATTATATATGAAAAAATAGAGGTTCTTCCATAAAGTTTAAGGTTTAGGGTAGAAGAAAACAAAGATAAAATTCCCATGAAGTAAAAAATAATTCTACATTAGTCCAGCACTCCACGAAACCCTGAGATAAACTATAGTCCTCAAAGGTGTATATTTGGATCCTGATTCACCAAGACACTTCAGTATGTTTCAAACTGGCTCATCATCATCTTCCTGCTATATTCATAAGCCAAAAACAGTGACCCATTGGCAGGGAGCGCTCGAATCATAGTAGCTGTCAGTCCAGAATACAAGGCTGCTATCCCCTCACTTTCCACAATACTTAAAAGAGTTCCGATAAATCCTGCCTGTTTTCCAGACATAGAAAGTACCTGAATTCTGGATTTGATACAATCCACTGGGTAGATGACAAGCCAAAGGCAAATCCCAGCAATTCCACCACTTAACATCAAAGGGACAGGGCCTAGTTCATCTTTTGATCTCCCTGAGGCAAAAAAAGATCGGCTCAGTTCATAGCCACCGAAGAAGAAGAAATAGCCTGGTACTTCTTGAAGGAGAGTGCTTGAGAGTCCATAGTAGAAGCCCCAGGGGCCATCCTTCCTAAGGATGCCCTTCACGACGGACCAAACTGTGTTGTGGCTTTTGGCTATCTTCCCCGACCTTTCCATCTCGTACATAGTCTGGAGACGGCACTTCACAAGCTCAGTGGGACACAGGGCCAGGGCAGCAAACGCCGACGCCAAGGAACCGGCAGTTGCAGTCTGCAGATCACTCAGCTTTGCCTGCTTGTCCAGTCCCACCACTTTCTTCACAAATTGCTGGCAGAAGCCATAGCACATGAAGAGGACAGAGTTCTCGGCAACGTAGGCCATCAGCGCGGGGCCGGTCCCCTTGTAGAAGCCGCGCAGGCCCACTTGGGAGTAGGTCTTCAGGCAGCAGTCGGCGAAGCCCCTGTACAGGCTGGGGAACGTCTGCATCTTCACTTTCACTGTGTCGAAGGGCTGCCCAGTCAGGACACACGCGGTGCCCCCGAAGGCCCCCGCCGTGAGGTCTATGGCCGCTTGGATGGCGGGGTTGGACCTCATATTTGCCCACTCGGTCGCGGTTCTCGGTGGAAGGCGACTTTCCGGAGCTGCGGCGGGCGTCTCTGGTCCCGCCACCTGCCGCCTACTCCGGGCTGACACTCCGCGGCAGGAAAAGCCGCTTAACCCCAGGCGAGGCCACGGGCCACCTCCCCGCGCCCTGAAGTAACTCCCAGTCCGCTGTCTCGCGTGAGACTCCCCAGCGCCCGCTGAGGGCCGGACCCTCGGAACCGCCATTCCAGAACCAGCGCGCCGGGCCGCGGACTAGATACGTAAACCTTTAAGGAACCGAGCAACTGAAAGCTGCACGATAAATTCTAGCAAGGACAGGGAGACCCTGGTCGCTGCTCAAGAGGCAGAGGTGGGGCGATACTTTCCTGTTGGGCCAAACCCTGGGAGAGGCAAAATGGGAGCTGCTACCAGTTGTTCGAGCCCGGAGCGGAAGAGTCAATCTACCCAAACAGAGGTGTAAATAGGGAAGACAAACAAAGCCCTGGGGGGCCGAGAGGAGTTTACCCAGCAATCGGCGGCTGCTTTTGACGAAAAAACCATTAATCTTCTCTGGGACTAGAATGGTGGCTCTGTAGAGACTAGCTCCGCAGGGCCAGCCGCTCCAGGTCCGGCTCCTGGGGACGCTGGAGGGGCCTGAGCGCTAATCCGGGCCTGCAGGGGCAGAGAAAGGCTATTTCGTGGCAACATCGCCTGGCTAGAGCACTGGAAGCGGTGGGACTGAGTGCTCATCATTTCTAGAGGTAGGACAAGGCATTTTACTCGGCTTGGAAAAAGAGACTTATGTACTGCTAAAAAACTTGATAGTAAAAGGGCTGTGTGGTTCCAGCTGTCTGTGCTTGCTAAGTGTGAGGTTCTTGAAGCATAGTTTTGTGAAGCTGCAGCGTTAAGTTCGGGATATATATGACAACACACTAGCTTCCAAGGGAAGATGAGGTTTGGGACATTAGTGAGGGTACCGCTGTTAGGACACACTTCTTCCTCCCAGGTGCTCACATTCCAAGGCCTTGTTGGGATTTTACTTTGGGGGTTAAAAACAAAATGGGGGAAGGGCAGAAAATACACTTAAAAGATTTTCTTGTTCATCTAGAAGGCTTTCCTTGTCTGATTATCTTTGACTGTCAATATTTAAAAGTGAAGCACTGAATAGCAGATTCTGCAGGGGTAGTTTGTCAACAGATTTTATTGTAAATAATGTGACCTGGTTTCTTCTTGGAGAATGCCCAGATATCAGTGTTTGGATGTATTTTCTCAGGACCCCCGTGGTTTCTTCAGAGAATAATCTTCCGATTGACTCTGTGTGTGTGTGTGTGTGTGTGTGTGTGTGTATGTTGGGCGAGAGAGGGGGGAAGGAGGAACCAATATTCTTTGGATATTGATTTAAGAAGACCAAGATGGGGGAAGATGGGTGACATTCCTGCAGTAAAGGATATAGACTTTAACATAATTCCCTTGTTTGACGCTATACACAACAGTCAACTGTGCCTTTCTCTGACTTTGTCTTTGCTTCAACTTATCTAGAAAATAACCTTTCCAAAAGATAATAAAAAGAAATGGAACTTCCCATCTGTGGCTGGGGAAGGATGAGTCACCTAGATTCCTAGGGTGGGAAAGGGATCTTGGGTATCCTACAGCTCTGAACAGACTTTAATAAGTCACATTTCCAGCCCCACACCTCTCTCCACCTTTGGAAACTTACGCCTGCAAAAACTCTCACATGTTCTACAGCAAGTGGGTTTTTCTTTTTGGTATACCCCCTTGCAGACATTGCAAGCATGAAACTTTCTCTGATTTCTCAATTTATTATTTAGCTGTTTTTATCTTCTGAAAATGGCTTGACATATATTATTTAATGTTATCTCATCTCTTAACCTTGGGGGTTAATGTTATTTTGGCAGGCCTTTTGATAGAAGATATGTGAAAATAATCTTCCATTTTAAGCTAGAAAAATATTTTTAAATTCTTCATGTTATATTTGAGGGGAGTTTTAGTGTTTTGATAGAACCTCAGCAAAGACAGGAAAATATATTTTAATATTTATTTTTTAAAAATATTTATTTTTGGAGAATGGATGAAGGGAAAAAAAAAGGGAAACATCATTCGTTGCCTTGTCTGCCCCTGAACAGGGGCCTGGCATGCAATCCAGGCATGTGCCCTGAGCGGGAATCAAACTGGCAACCTTTCAGTTCTCAGGCAGGCACTCAATCCACAGAATCACACCAGCCAGGGCTACTTTAATGTTTATTGTGGAGTACCTATCAAGTTATTTAGAAGTGCATTCAATATTTTAATAATGACCACCAATTTTCATTTAATTACTTCTGGTTCATTGTTTTTTAAAAAACATACTGAGTTTTATAAACACAAGAAATGCAGGATACTGCAATAAAGCATCAACTGCTTTTGCATTTTCATGTGTTTTGGAGAAAACAAATTAGTGGAGGCCAGGCATCACAAGGGCATTAATAGGGAAATAGTATATATCTTCACTGAATTATCAGATATAGCTGCATAAATAGTAAGAGATCGATTTCCACTAAACAGCACTTGGAGAAAACAGCGCCCAGCATGTATTAAAACACTGTAGAATAGGGAGTAGATAAAATTAAGAAAATATATCACACATGCACACACACACACACACACACACACAAAACAGTAGATCTATACATGCTAAGGAAGGATATTCATAATTTTTTAAATTGATTTGAGAGAAGACAGGGAGAGAAAGAGGAAGAAATCAATTTGTTGTTCCACTTATTTACGTATTCATTAATTCTTGTAGGTGCCCTGACCAGGGATTCAACCTGCAACTTTGGTATAGTGGGATGGTGCTTTAACCAACTTACCTACCTGGCCAGGGTTCATAATGTATTTTTGAGTGAGAGTTACAGAATCATGTCTGTTAAAATCGTATTTTTATTTTGCTTAACAGAACTACATATATGTATACAATTAATTGTATACTAAATAAAGACCTAGAATGATACATATCAAAATGTTGTTTACTCCAGAATGAAAGGGATTTTTTTTTTTTGTAAAATTGCTACCTTGTTTCAATGTTTTCAGTGAATCTCTTATTTATGTAATATTGTAAAACACTAAAGATTTCTTTGTAACTTTTGCTCAGGAACTCAGAAATATTGAAAACTGTAGCCCAGCCACACTCATGCTCATTAGCCAAGGGAGCAGTGAGAAAACTGGGCTTTTCTGTTAAATGACTTTATTTGAAGGGAAATAGACCGTAATCTTTTTCACTTAAGTCCTTCTTTTTTGAAGTTTATGTAACAGATAATTATTCTTCATTGTGGAGTTTTTACTATTAATGCAAAGCCAAGCCAAGAATCAAATAAAAAAGTCACAAAAGTAAGTTGAGTTGATTTATTTATGCTGCAGATATAAGCAAACCCTGTTTCTGCTGTAATTTACAAACTTTGATTTAGGTTCTTTAACTTGAAATCAGTCAACCACATTTAAGACAGCTTCTTTATACTTTTTTCTACCATTCTGATAACTCTTTAATTCAACTAATTAATCCTTGTTGTGTTCAGACCTTACTTGATAAATACGCAATAATTGTGCTTTTAATTGTTTACAATATTCCAGGCATTGCTTGAAGTCCCCTATATGTATCAACTCAATAACCAAGAGCCAAAAAACTCAACAGCCCTATGAGGTAGATAATATAATGACCTCCATTTTAGAGATGAGAAAATTGAGACAACTAGATTGTTACTTGTCCAAGATAACACAATAGGCCATTGAGCTAGGATACAGGTCCAGGTACTACAGCTCTTGACTATGAGTTTTTAATGTCTTTACTATTTAGTAAGTTTAGTGACTAACAAGCCAAAGAGCCACCTTAGTGATTTCATAGCTTAGTGGAGGATATGAGGAGCAGGTAATTTATCCTTTGCTGTGATAAATCCACTACACTAATATAAGGTACAAAAGATTATAGGCACTAAATATTTAGTTCAGGACTTCACATACAGGGTGTGGTATTACTTGGCACAATATTTGAATAAAAGGGAAACATAGAGCACAGGCAAAACCGTAGTAGAATTGCTTAAACAAGGTGGAGCTCAAGGAAGACATACTGAACCCAGTGATATTTAGGTTGAGACTAGGGGTTACATAAGACATGGCCAAATAAAGGAGAGAATATTTTAGGTGAAGTAAACAGCTTGTTGAAAGGCTCTTAGGCCCAGGAGAGGAAAAGAATTAAACTCCTTAAAAGTGTAAATAAGCTCAGTATGGATTGAAAACTCTGAATGTGATGAGATGAGGCTAAAAAAGTAATTGGGGAACACACTCTCCTGTTTATCTTTTTAAGAAATGTTAACTTAATCCTGAAATAATGATGTACCACTGAATGGTTTTAAACATGGGAGTTACATGACTAAATATATCTTAGATTACTTTGGTGGCCAGATAAATGAAGCTACTGCCACTTGCTAGACAAAAGATGATAATGGTTTATATAAAGGCAGTAGCAGTGGGGATGAAGTAGAGTGACTGAAGAGCTTTTTAGAAAAGTAGAATCAGTAGTAAGGGGGAGTAGTCAAAGATGATGGATTAACTTCTAGCTTCAGCCCTGGCTGATGTGGCTCAGTGGAATAAGCACCCACCTGTGAACTGAAAGGTCACCAGTTTGATTCCCGATCAGGGCACTTGCCTGGGTTGTGGGCCAGGTCCACACAAGCAATAGATCAGTGTTTCTTTCTTCCTCCCTAACCTTCTCAATAATATGTAAAATCTTAAAAAAAATTTTTTTCCCCTAGCTTCAACACCTGGGATGGTGGTAGAAACACAGGAAGAGCAAGCTTCCAAGAAAAAGAAGAAATAATGAGCTCCATTTGGGGCATTTAGATTTGAGTAGCCTGAGGTAAAACGAGTGTTTCCAATACAGAGCTGACTATACTAAATATTAAGTTCAGAAGACACAGAGCTTACAAATATGGATTTGAAAATCAGCAGAGCTTATAACTGAAATGGAGGTAATCAAATCACTAACTTTGTTTTTGTATGCAGATCTCTCCTTCCCATTAACAGAACTTAATCATTAGTGTTAAGGTCTTCCTAAGAATAAATTATTTTGACAAATGATCTACTGTAAAGCCAAATGTGAAAGCTTTTCAGGTGTGACTCTCATAGCAAAATTCCCAATGTACTAGAACAGAATTTGTTACCTCCCACCCTCATGTATTAGTAAAACTTGCCTAACCTCAAGAAATAATCCAAAGCCGTGATTAAGCTTCCATATTCTGGACTGAAATCTTAAAATTATGAAAACATTTTGGTAAAAGAAAAATGATCATCTAGTACAAGAGAAATATCAGCAAGTATGATTACAGACCTAAGGGGTCTAGAAAATTTACCATTTCAAATGTTTCTTGTCAAATACCTAAATGCAATGTGCTCTAAATGTCTGCTTTGTGGGGCTAATATTTTCAAAGCAAAGATTTTATTTATGAACTAATGTCATAATTGTAGACAACTCTGCATTTTGTACATTTTATCACTGAGTCTTCCAAACAGCTCAAGTGTGAGGCACTGGATCCTTTAGCACACTGAAAAAATATGTTTAAGGAATTTTGAAATATCAGACAATGTACTGCCTGCCTTTATGAGCAATTCCGATGAACTGACATGGACAAATCACCTCAGTTCTCAAAATATTAAATAATTACAGAAATTAAGTTGAAGATATTTATAGAATCTTAATCCTACTCAATGAAATGAGTTCTTCAATAGTACTTGATAGCCCTTGCTTTATTCTGTTCCTAATAACAATTAGCAGATGAGTGTAGTGCTTAAAAAAAACACACCCACAAATCATTAAAAAAAGAATAACAAACCTTCATGTGCAAAACTTAGGGTAATTTAGGAAGGTTCTGTACCTAGTGTTTCTTAACCTCCAAATGGAGCTGATGGATCAGAAACTTAACAAAATACAAAGGTAACATTTCCCAATTTGTTTGCACCAGCTGTGTTTATCTTTTTCTTAAAACCTAACATAACTGCTTCTTTCCCTACACAACAGGATCCAATTGCTCAGTCATCAAACCCCACCAACAAACCACCTCCCAAAGAATCTGACACCCACTACCCCTAAAAGTGCAAGACACATCACAAGGTAAAAACTAGTTTTTATTTATTGTATTAAAACAACTTTATAAAATGATTTATAACTCTACACGTACAAAAATAGCTACTGCATGCAAAAATATATGCAAACTGGCTTCACTTCCTCTAGGCTACTCTTCTTAGTGATCTGATGGCTTACAGACTAGCAATAGCAGCTTCTTGCAAATGAGAAACAGCAGCAAAGTTCTGAATTGAAGTTCTGCTTAGAAGTTCTACTAAGCTTGAACTGTTCATTCCACTAATCCTATAATTTTCCTAGTTATCTGTTGTACATTCCTACTTCCTACAGGATAAACACCTAGCAAAGGTAAAAGAGACAAATGAAATAGGCATTCACATTTATAGCTGTCTGTAAGACAAATTCAGAAGAAGGAGCAGAGGAAATGGGAATTACTGCAAAGTTATATCTAGTCCAGGTGATGAGGCCTGAAGTTTTCTTCTAGTGCTGATCATTCTTTGGAACGAAATTAAGTATCAAAAACTCTTACTTCTCTAGGAGTGATTCTAGCTCTTCTTGCAAAGAGCTGAGCTGCTCCTTTTCTCGGTCTTCCTTTTGTTTGAGTTCATCCAGCACAGCCTGAAATCTGTTCTTGAGAGCCAGGTTTTCCACTTTCATGATGAGATCTTCCTGTCGTTTTGCCCTGTCCTGGGTCTCCTGGAGCTTTCCTTTCATGTTATCAATTTGTTTCTGAATTCCCATAACCAGCTGATTGGTTCCTTCATTTTCTTGGTGCTGTTCATCTGATGTATTTAGCTTGTCCTGTAGCTGTCTTTCCAGGTCTTCTTCAGTGTCGATGATGTTAATATCTTCCTCATCTTGATGCTGTGTCTCATCTTCATCTTCACTGCTGCTGCTGAGGTCATTGAATATCTCCCGAAGCTCATCATGTTCTAATGAGTCATGGCCCTGCCTGTGGCCTGACATTCCTGGAGAAGAGATATCAAGGCCTTGATTTTCTGTTTCCTTTGTTTCATCTTCAGCAATTATTTCCCAACGAGTACTGACAGCTTCAGCATCAGTACTCAGCAAACGCTTCACTTCTTTTTCCACATCTGGAGATTCAATATACTTCTTCTTTGCTGTCTTCCGGAACCTTCTCTTTCTGACATTTTTTAGAGGTAGAGTGATTCCATGGTTCCATATAAACTTTTTCTCTTTGTCCTTATCCTTTTTTTTGCTAGCTTTGGGATCTGCAGCAGCAGTAGCTGCTGCTGCAGCAGCAGCAACTGGTTCCTCCACTGGAGGATAGAGATCACCATCAACTGTGGATACAAGCATCTGACAGATATCAGCTGTCTTGTAAAAGGTTTTTTTATCAATGGTTTTCAAACTTTCAATCACACACGGCAGATCTACCAATTTTGAGGCCAGTGGAACCCGGTCCACTCTGACAATTCCATGACGTCCATCTGGGTGTAACTCTATTGTAAGTCTGTCCTTCAGGTTGACATGGCCAGATTGTACTGCCCGCCTCACAGTAGAGGCATATTCCGGAGGTAGACGTAAGATAAATTGGCTCTCTAGTTCGTGAGGAGCATCATCTTTACTCTTACTCATCTTTATTTCTTTGTGACTCACTTCTCTAATAACCACCGGTTGCACTAAAAAATTTCAGCTATTCCAACAGTCACAAAGACCAGTCTGTAATTACTTGCAATATTTAAGTACAACAGAAGCCAAGCGTCTATTTTCTTAATTTTGAATTAGGCAGCAAGTCTTTTTAAATATGCTGTGACTGAGTATCAGTTGTTACTGACACTCGTATATTCAGTTAGGTCCATTTAAACATATTAGCTGCAATGCCAAGTTCCAACCTCTAGATGCCGCTGCCAGACAATGCGGAGAGCTAGCGAGCAGGAAAGCAAATGGCGGCTCCTGCGGAATGATTTGCAGCACAGAAAGTTAAGGCAGGACCCAGCAGACACTCCCAATCCACAAACTTTCCCAGAACAAAGATAGTCAAAAAGCAGAGCGCAGGGAGCTCTCTTTACTTCGATACTTACAATCCAGTTACGAGTGTAAATCCAGCTTCTCCGGACAGGAGCGAGCGAAGAGAAAGCCTCTCGGGGCAAGGCGGCCGGCGGCCGACCGTCTCCTTCCTGATTCCTTTGTTCCTCCCGACTCTTGGCAAAGCGATCCGGTACTGATTATCAGGAAAACGGCCCAGGACGGGCAGCGCGAAACCTCCACAGCTCCGCAGCTCCGCAGCTCCGCAGCTCCACAGAACCTCTGTCCCGGGATGCACACCGAGCGGAAAAGAAAGCGCTACGTCTCGGCGAGGGGCGGGAGACGGCTGTGAGTGACAGCACGACTCAGGCGGAAGTGAGGGTTGCCTCAGAGTGCGCAGGCGCAACGCGCAATTACGCTAGACGGCGTACGACTATCTTCTCGCGATAACTGGCTTTTTGCGATGGGAATAATTTCTTAAAGGGCTATTCGTTTGAAAATAAGTACGATATTGAATCACGGTTCCGAGAAAGATCTGTATCTTCCCGCGTCCGCCCCTCGCCCTGTCTCTAAGACAACTTTTATTGGATCGCTTTGGGGCCGGATAGCTCCTCGGCTTCCGGCTGATTGTCGGATATAGGGCGTCCAAGCGAAAAGCGTCTTTACATCTGGAAATACCTCGGAGGTTCCCCAGGATATTGCCATTTGAGAGCCGATTAAAGAATTTATAACTAAGCATGCAATGCATTTTAAAGTACCCACATCAGTGGCGTGGAGAGGACATGCTGCACACTGTATAATTCTGTCATAACATTGGTTATGAAGGTGACTGGAGTGGACCCATGCCTCAGGGTCGGTTTCTGTTGTGAAGGATCCCAAGGGAACAAGGATGATCCCTCTTTTTATTATGTTTGACATAAATATAAATGTAAACAAACAAGTAAGTGTTCTCTTAGAGAAATATGTCCCTTTAAGACAGAGTTGCCTGACAGACAACTGCGCTGATTTAGGCAGAATACAATTGAATTATTATTCTCTGCCACTCACTAGTCAGTAAATTTTAGATTAGTTAGGAAGTTTTTTCATTCCACCATTCCTATTTTGCTGTTCTCTGCTTGTCTCTTCTCTATGTAGTTGGGTATTCATCAACACGTATCTATAGTATTTAAGCCTAATTATGTAACAGTCACCACTTATTTCTACTCATTTCCATTTATTTTTTAATAGGATTAGTTTGGTAGAGCATCAAGGTCATTAAAAACTTCATTTCTATCCCCTAAAATATAACAACTGCATCTAAATTTAAGACAATGTTCTTATGTGATTAACATTTTCAAAATTTGCTTTATTTCTTTATGTATTTACAGGTATTTTCTCTCACCCCAGCTTGGAAGCTCCATGATAAAAAGGAGTCTTTTATCCTGTACATCATGTCCCAGTACCTAGTACCAAAGCATGGGGGATATGCAAAAAATATTTGCTAATTGAATGAACCAATTGATCCAACTAGAAAGAACATAAATATAGTCTAACTCCTATATTAATTTGTGAGAGAAAAAATACATTCTATATAACTTCAAAATAATAGAGAGTAATTTCATAGACATTTCCTGTCTAGTCCAGGACAGTGCTAATTGTTGGGAGCAGAGAAGTTTGCTAACCTTGTGTGTGAATGTGTTCTCTTTGGTTTTGGTAGACTGTGTATCATGGATGAAAATTAAAATGGCCTAGCACTAGTTTGTTTGTTTGTTTGTTTGTTTTCTGTTAAATTTGAAGTTGAAATTATGCTCTTTAAGGTAACTTTGTTCTGCAATGTGTTGAAGAGAGCTGATTTATCTGTAATTTCCTGGGTAATCTATTTCCTCTTTTCTTTTCCAAGACATTATCTTTATTTTTTCTTTCCATTTCTTTTTTATTTTTACTTCTTATTTATTCTTTATTGTATTTTTCCATTACATGTATATTTCCTTTTTCCAAAATTAAATTTTTGTTGTACTTCTTCCTTAATTATACCTGATTTTACTTATTTTATACATACAAGAATTTTAACATGCTATCCTTTGCAGAATGATTTGTTTAAATAAAATTTGAGGCTATACTTATACATGAAAATAATCCAAATATTGCTTTGCATTTTAATTGCCTATGAGTGTTATGATGCTCCAATATCCTTGTCACAGAAAGTAACCTGAGATAAATTCTATGCAGTTCTTATTTGCCAAAATTATGATGTATTTTAGTTAGTGAACTTTTAAATGGAAGATGGCAAGAGATAATTAAAAGAATTAACTGAAGTTTCCCATAAAGTATTTACCTCCTTCAATCTTGAAACATATTGTCTGCTTTTGAGTTGAACACAGTAGTCTTGTATATCAAGTATGATGTTTTCTATAGAAAAGAAAAGACTAACCTCATTTACACTGGTTTAAACAATAAAAAAGTCAATTATCTCAAAAACCAGGTAGTCTAGAGCAGCTCTGTCCAATAAAAATTTAATGTGAACCTCAGATGAAAGCCACATATAGTATATTAATTTATCTAGTAGTCACTTTAAAATGGCAAGAAGAAACAAGTAAAATTAATTTCAATACCATTTCATTTAACCTGAGCATCAAAAATTGCACTTCAACATATAATCAATATAGAAATTATTAATGATATATTTTACAATCTTATTTTATACTACTTTATCAAAATATGGTATATACTTTACATTACAGTACATCTCAATTTGTACTAGCTACATATCAGGTGTTCAGTGACTGCGTGTGGCTGATGGTTACTATATTGGACAGTGGAGTTCTAGAAGTATGGTTGCCCCTAGGTAAGATAGAACCATGGTCTGGAAAAAATTGTTTTTCTCTTCATAAGTTTGAAGAATGACCACTTATTTATACATTTTCTACTTTTTTTCAGCTTTGCCTGCTCTCTTTGTAAACTCCCAATGTCTGTGATCACAAGAAACTTGCCAGCAGTAACTGGGAAACTTCCTTCCTTGTCCATGGTAAGTTTACAGAATGGTTACCCCCAACCAAAGTCTGTCTTTTAATCAGATTGGGCTAAGTTAGGTCATGTACCTATCTATTCCCTGGCTCAGTAATAGTCACCATTTTGATAATGGGAAAGAGATGATATTTGGTAATGTCTGAAGACAATTTTGATTATTACAGCTATGAGGGTGGGATTTACTGGCATCTAGTGGGTAGAGGCCAGGAATTCTGCTATATACTTGTATTCTATAATACAGAGAACATCCCCTCCCCACACACACAACAAGAGTTATCTGGCTGAAAGTAGTATCAAGGCTGGGAAACCTTGCCCTAGCTTATTGTTTTAAGCCTATATTTACAACTGAACACTGACAAGTGGAATGAGATTACCATTATTGGTTTAGCTCTCTCAGAACCTACTACAACTATGAATAGGTTTAGCTTTGCCTTAGGTATGCAGAGAGTAGGCCCCTAAATTTAAAATAAAGTGTTAGAAGAAAGGAAATGGCATGGGCAACTGTCTTAGTTGGGTTGCTGCAACAAAATGCCATAAACCAAGTAGCTTGTAAACAACAGAGATTTATTTCCCAGTTCTGGAATCTGAAAAGTCCAAGATAAAGATGCTGACATATCTGGTATCTGGTGAGGGAAGGCTTCCATATCCATACACAGTAGTCTTTTCACTGTAACCTTACATGGTAGAAGTTGTGTGGGGGCTCTCTGCAACTTCTTCTACAAGGACATTCATGCTATTCATGAGGATCCACCCTCACGACCTACTCACTCCCAAAAGCTATACCTCCAAATACCATCGTCCTGGGTATAGGTTTCAAAAGTGAATTTGGATGGGGATACAAATATTCAATCTATAGAGACAACCAATAGTATCCATGAAAGAGCTAATTATTTGGAGGATCATAAATACACAAATGATCAGTAAGCACATGAAAAGATGATCCTCAACATTGCTAATCATTGGAAAAATGCAAATCATAACAACAATGAAATACCACCTCACATTCATCAGGATGGCTTCTATTGGGAAAAAACAGATAATAATAAATGTTGGCAAGGATGTGGAGTAATCGAAATCCTTGTGCCCTATATGTGGAAATATAAAATGTTATAGCCACTGTGGAATGGTGTGGTGGTTCCCCGAAAACTTGTGCTTCACAGGCCAGTGCTCAATCCACTGAGCCACACCAGCCAGGGCTCCCCAAAAACTTAAAAATAGAATGACCATATGATCCAGCAATTCCACATCTGGGTTTATACCCAAAAGAATTGAAAGCAGAGTCTTGAAGAGATATTTGTACATCCATGTTCACAACAGCATTATTCACAATAGCTAAAAGTTTTAAGCAATCCAAATGTCCATCGACAGATGAATGGATAGGCAAAATGTGGTGTAATATGTACAATAGAATATTATTCTGCCTTAAAAAGGAAGGGTTCTGACATATACTCCAACATGGATGAACCTTTAGGATACTATGCTATGTAAAATAAACCAGTCATGAAAAAGACAAATATTGTTGTGATTCTACTTATATAAGGTATTTAGAGTAGTCAAAATCATAGAGACAGAAAGTAGTATAGTGTTTGCCAGGGGATGGAGAGAAGAGAGAATGAGGAGTTATCACTTAATGGATATAGGTTTCAGTTTACAAGATGAAAATAATTGTGGAAATGGATGGTAAAGATGGTTGCACAACAGTATAAATATACTTAATACCACTGAAATGTGCACATAAAAATGGTTATGATGGTAAATTTTAAGTCAGGTATATTTTACCACAATAAAAAAGAAAAAAGAATATATGTATTTAAAAAGTATGGATGGGCATAGAATCTAAATTCTTTAAAGCAGTAATTATATAATGCAATTACTATAGATCTTTAAAAGTGTATCAATATTTTCGTAGTAAAATTTTTTTATATTATAGAATTTACAGTGAGAATTTTTGTAATGTAAAATTCTCTTTACAATGGTCATTTCTTGGGTAAAAAGATTTTATAAGAAAAAGAATCTTCAATAGTACATCGTCTTTTTCACAAGGAAATGTCAAGAGGGAAAGTTCTGTACAAATTTTAATTTTAAGTCGATATGCATTTTAATAAATTAAAACATTTGATTTAAATTTTGTGGGAATACCATTTTACTGAAACTTTGTCAACAAGAAATAATGACTTGTAGCCCCTTTACTAAACCAACTGGTATTCTAAAAATAAGTCCTGGAAATAAAGCAAATACAGCCTCCTGTGAGGACTTTCAGAAATGAAAATACACATCGGTCTGGGCCTCTGGGTGCCGCTGTCGGCCAATCCGTGGGTGGAGTGAAGCAAAGCAATCCACCGGCTACTGATACAGTGATTCTTTGGAGAAGGACTTGCAGAGCTGACTCTGCGTGCCATCCCTCCTGCAATGTTTCAAATGGATGTGTAATCATCTAGAGTGAGGTGCTGCCTCTTCTTTCCAGGACAGCTCTGTAATCTGGGATCAACCATAGCGAGATGTATTCGGATCTGAGAAGCAGCGCTGAGAAGTGATAGAAAGAAGTCCCGCGGAGGGAAGGTGCGCGGAAGGTAGAAGCGCAGTTTGCCTTCCTTTGTTCAGCCTAGTGACACAGCAGATACACTTGGAGATCCGGAAGCAACGGCCAAAGGTTTAAAAATGGGGAATCGCGTCAAAGATCTGCATCTCAGCCACCAGAACCATGGGTGAGTGCTGAGAAGCCTTCCTTTGCCGCCAGAGAAGAGAGCAGGGACAAAATCGAGAATGACAGGGTAGATATAGTTGATATGCCAAAGGATGTCCCTAAGCCTCTTGAAACTCAAACCTTCACTGGAAATTCTAGAAATGCTTTTCATAGAAACATATTCATTCTGGATATAAATAACATGGTTTTTTAGGGCAGACGTTTTGTTTTGGAAATTCAAGAAAAATAATAGAAGCAAAATTTACTCCTAAACCACAGTAGATTTGGATGCTGCAAGTAATTCTTCATGAATTAATTAGATCAGTTTCAATAACTATCTCCTCCATCCCAGAAGTAAAAGAGAGCATTGGGGTAGTAAATACTCTGGTTACTACCGGAGAAATCTGGACAGGAAGAACAGAGCGGCCATCACATAGTGGGGGAGAGGGGACAGAACAGCTCAGGGCAAAATGCAGGTTTTGGATGCCAATACCATTCCTCTCATACTGAGCCACAAGGAGTACAGCAGAGTTTGCCTGCAGGAAAACTGCTCTCCATGCCCTCTTCTGCATTCTTCAGGTGATTCCCACTGACTTGTATGATACGCTTAAGGTAGAGTTCTACACTTCCCACACAATTGCACAGAGCATGCAGAATATATCTAGTGTTCAATAACAACAGCACCATCTTTGACTTGAAAGAGCAACATTAAATCATGGGGTAGAAGAGACGACTGGAGACAGTTTAAGGAACCATTTTAAAAACCTGACCGAAACAGTGGTTTAGAACTATAATGCAGTGCAGGTGACTTTCCTCTGTCTGCCTAGTCATATTAGAGGCAAGAAATGTGGTTGCCCTAACCAAAACAACAGGACTCAGAGACCTTGCTTAATTGGAGAAGTGAAAGATATTTCTTTTTGCATTAAAAAAAAATCAACGTGAGGGATCAGTTGCCTCTTGTACACACCCATACAAGCACCAAACCCACAGCCCAGGCATGTACCCTGACCAGGAATTGAACCAGCAACCTTTTGCTTTGTGGGATGATGCTCAACAAACTAAGCCACTCTGGTCAGGGTAAGAAGTAAAAGGTATTGTAGAGAGTAATAAACACACAGCCAAACAACTGACCTGTAAAAATTACTGTGTAATTTTTTGTAGTCTACTAGCAGAAGAAATTCTAAACTGGATGCAGACTCTGAAGTACAATGTTACCATCAGAGTCATGGGCAAGGACAGGCTGTCCTCCTCCAGCAAAATACCACCCTGCATATAACCCACATCAACAAAAATGCCCAGGTTTTCCAGCAGGTCTCCTATATCGTTCAGGAGACTGGCAACATCCATCCAGAGCCTCCATCACACACATTGGTGCTTCGAGCCCACATTTGGGGTCTAAGCATCTCCTGCTTCTTCTTGACCTGTCATCCATCTGCAGTGCTGCTGGCACTGTTGTCTGACATGTGGATGAGCACAGAGCACAGTGATGTTCACTGCAGTCTACCTTTGAGTTGACTCCATGGGCTCATGACCAGGGTTCAACTGGGTTCAGTGTCATTCTGAGCCTGTTTGTACTGGTGGACCATCATGGCAAAATGCACAGAGAATGCTATGCAAGGAACTGCAGCCAGAAGTCACAGCCCTCTTCAGTGCAGCCCCATGCACCGTGTGGCCTAGCTACCTGGTCACCAAGCTGGATGTCGAGTTGGGTGTAATGCCTGGTTGTCTTATTGCATGTTTCAGACTATCAACTCTAATTCTTCAACCTAGGGATGCACAAGAGGGGGAGTGTGCACTGTGGCTGTATGGGTGACAGAATTCTACTCTCCATGTCACTGTGGGCAATGACAACAGACATGATGCTGCACCTGGTCTTTACCTACAGTTTGCAGGAGTTGCTGCCAGACCTAAACAACAGCTGGGCACCTGCCTCCAGGCTGGCAGAGCTACAGTTTTACCTGGCCTTGGCCTGATCTCAGTGCCCTCACTCCTCCAGTGACTGGTCATTGTCCTGTGCCTACAATGCTCCTCCAGCCCTGCTTTCATCCTGGTTCTCATCCAAGCCTGGATTTGGAGTTGGTACCACTTCAGTGAGAGAGATTTCTCCTGCTCCTACAATCTGTGTGTGGCTTCAGATATTGCAAAATCTTAATTTGAAGTTCATTCAAGAAACATGCTTCAACTGTATATTCTCTGTAGTGCCAGCAATGAAGTCTTAAATATTACATTGGATTCAAATATATACGTGTGAGTTTTAATGCTTTTATTTCATAAATATCATCTTGTTATAAGTTTCTGTTGTTTTTTTCTTGTTGGTGTGGGAGGAGAGCTCTGCAAGTTTACTTGCTAGTTTTTCTGTATATTTTGATTTGTCTCATTAACCTGGACAGTTAATTTGGGGAAAGATTTGTGCCTATTAATGTATGTTCTGAAAAATTGTGTTTCCTACTAAAGAGTTCTTTCCTTGTAATATTGAAGAAGGTTCACTGTATCTTTAAGTTTCTGCCCATGAGCTTCTTTGAGAAGGTAAGAAACTGTAGATTTTGTTATACAGGAACAGAAATTCTCCTTCCAAGAACTATTCTTGTGGCTTTTAGTTGTTTCCTTTGTTTCCACATTTTCCAGGCTCTTGTCAGTCATGATATCCAAGGATTGGCTGCCAACATCTGGCCCAAGAACATTCTTTTGGTTAAAGATAAATAAATCACCCTAAACCTGAGATATTTTACTTAGTACTCTTTTACTAATTTTGCAATAAGTAAAAGAAGGAAGATAATCTAGTCTAAAAATCCTGCTATTTAAGGAAACAAACTTTTCTGGGAGAAATTATTGAGTGTGCTTGTAGGAGAATATATAATATTTTAATGGCCTGTCTAAAAATAAAGATGTGACCTACTTCTTTTCAGTTTTGAAGAATAGTACTACCTTTTGTGTCTCTTAAATTTGAAGTCTAAATTAGACATTCATGTGACATTTTTCCAGTGAAATTCCAAGAGCTCAATGTTGTTTTATTCAAAATATGTTACCTTTGAGTGAACTAAACATCTTTTAAAAACCAATATCCACATAATATATAGACACTTCAGAAAAAGATTAAAAATAAGGATGGGATAAAACATAATCTTCAGAAATGCTAAGGTTTCTGATAAATAGTCAAAGCACAATGGGGAGTAAATAGGACAGTCCAGTTTTTTAAACGTCTCACTTATATTCAGAAGTTTATTTTTTCCTTTGATTTTTCATCGTCACAGGGCAATTGCTCTCCTTTGTGGCCTGAGACATTATCAAGTGGTCAACATATATTACAGAGTGGAGGGATGATTTTTGTCCCCTTTGTGATATTCCCTGAATAGCAAAATAGGGAGATAGCTGGGAACACTGGGTTTCTACTGCATATTGAAATTTAGCAACATTTAGACTTGATTAAATGAACATAGAAGTTTCTCCTTTTCATACATATATGGTACAATGCTTAATTATTTCCATTACGAATAAACTAAGACTTAAGGATAGACAGGTTAGGTTAATGAGAAGAGGAAGTGTGTTATATGAGAGTGTAGTAACTGGTTATGACTCTAGGCGCCGCTGTTCACCAGTCTGGGAGATAAAGGTAGCGCGCGCGCGCGCGCGCGCGTATAACCCCTACCAAAAAAGAAAAAGAAAGAAAAAAAAAAGAACCTCCATCACCGCCAGATTGAAAACAGTCTCCCTGGGACTACCCAGGCCCTACTCCTGGACCACTTTCCGCTCTGAATTCTGAAAATTCAGTTAATTAAGGCTTAGAAGAACAAAGAAACAATACCCTTGGTACCAGACTGGGAGAAAACTGTGAAGCGAGAAAGCAATGACGATTTGGGTGAAGCTGCCCGGCTACAGCGGGCTGGTCCTGCTGTTCCTTTTTCTGGAGCTGTTGTTGGAAGCTCGGGCCGGGAAGATCCGCTACTCTGTGCCAGAAGAGACAGGCGAAGGTTTCTTCGTGGGCAACATCGCCAAAGACCTGGGGTTACAACCCCAGGAGCTGGCGGAGCGAGGAGTCCGCATCGTCTCCAGAGGTAGGACGCAGCTTTTTGCTCTGAATCCGCGAAGCAGCAGCAGCTTGATCACAGTGGGTAGGATAGACCGGGAGGAACTCTGTGCTCAGAGTGAGCAGTGTCTGGTGAATTTTAACATTTTGGTAGAGGATACAATGAAGCTTTTCCCTGTTGAAGTGGAAATAATTGATGTTAATGATAACACTCCCCAATTCCAGTTAGAAGAAGTGGAATTTAAAATGAATGAACTAACCACTCCAGGTACCAGAATCCCTCTACCTTTTGGGCAAGACCTTGATGTGGGTATTAATTCACTCCAGAGCTACCAGCTCAGCTCCAACCCTCATTTTTCCCTGGATGTGCAACAAGGAGCTGATGGATCCCAACACCCAGAGATGGTGCTGCAGAGTTTGCTGGATAGGGAAGAAGAAGCTGTCCACCATCTCCTCCTCACCGCTTCTGATGGGGGCAACCCAGTCCATTCAGGAACCCTTCACATTCGTGTTCAGGTAGTGGATGCAAATGACAATCCTCCAGCATTTACTCAAGCACAGTACCACACAAGTGTCCCGGAGAACGTGCCACTGGGCACTCAGCTGCTCATAGTAAAAGCCACTGACCCAGATGAAGGAGCCAATGCAGAAGTAACATACTCCTTTCATAACATAGACCAAAAAGTAGCCCAAATATTTCAGTTGGATTCTTACACAGGAGAAATATCAAATAAAGAACCCTTGGATTTTGAGGAATACAAAGTGTATCCAATGGAAATTCAGGCACAGGATGGTGCAGGTCTTATGTCTCTAACCAAGGTGCTGATCAAAGTTCTAGACATAAATGATAATGCCCCAGAAGTGACCATCACCTCTGTCACCACTGCAGTCCCAGAAAACTTTCCTCCTGCAACCATAATTGCTCTTATCAGTGTGCATGACCAGGACTCCGGAGACAATGGTCACACTACATGTTCCATTCCTGGAGATCTACCCTTTAAATTAGAAAAGTTAGTTGATAATTATTACCGTTTGGTGACAGAAAGAGCACTGGACAGAGAATTTACCTCCAGGTACAACATAACAGTAGTAGCAACAGATCAGGGAACTCCAACTCTATCTACTGAAATGCACATTTCATTGCAAGTGACAGACATCAACGACAACCCACCTGTCTTCAGTCAGGACTCCTACTCCATGTACATACTAGAAAACAACCCCAGAGGAGCCTCCATCTTCTCTGTGACAGCCCATGACACTGATAGCGATGAAAATGCACAAGTCACTTATTCCCTGGTCAAGGACACCATCCAGGAAGTACCTCTGTCTTCCTACATTTCCATCAATTCAGACACCGGCGTTCTGTACGCACTTCGATCTTTTGACTACGAGCAGTTTCGGGACCTGCAACTGAGAGTGACTGCTCGTGACAGCGGGGACCCGCCGCTTAGCAGCAACGTGTCCCTGAGCATATTCCTGCTGGACCAGAACGACAATGCACCCGAAATCTTGTACCCCACTCTCCCCACCGACGGTTCAACTGGTGTCGAGCTGGCACCTCGCTCTGCAAAACCTGGCTACCTGGTGACCAAGGTGGTAGCCGTGGACAGAGACTCAGGCCGGAACGCCTGGCTGTCCTACCGCCTGCTCAAGGCCAGCGAGCCAGGGCTTTTCTCGGTGGGGCGGCACACTGGCGAGGTTCGCACTGGGCGGGCCCTGCTAGACGGAGACGCGCTCAAGCAGAGCCTGGTGGTGGCCGTCCAGGATCATGGCCAGCCCCCTCTCTCGGCAACCGTCACGCTCACTGTGGCCGTCGCTGACAACATCCCAGACGTCCTGGCCGACCTGGGCAATCTGGAACCCTCCGCCAAACCTGACGACTCCAGCCTCACGCTCTACCTGGTAGTGGCAGTGACCACGGTCTCCTGCGTCTTCCTCGCCTTTGTCATCGTGCTGCTGGCGCTCAGGCTGAGGCGCTGGTACACATCACGTCTGCTCCAGGCTTCAGGAGGGGGGTTGGCAGGTATGCCCCCCTCGCAGTTTGTGGGCCTGGGTGGGATGCGGGCGTTGCTGCAGACATATTCGCACGAGGTCTCCCTGACCGCGGACTCGCGGAAGAGTCACCTGATATTCCCGCAGCCCAACTATGCGGACACACTCATCAGCCAGGAGAGCTGTGAGAAAAAGGATCTTCTATCAGCACCTCATTCTTTACTTGAAGAAAAAAAGAAAACGTTTTCTCAGGTAAACTTTTTGTGGTAAATTTACTTCGATAAATATAATCCCTGAGTTTGTTTACTTGCTTTCACTCTTTACTACTAACAGTGCTATTTCCCATTTATCTTTGTAGATTTCTATTTACAAATCCTGGGAAATTATTATTGTTTAATCCAGTATATTTATAATTGTTCTTTTATTGAAAAGGAGAGACTGTAGGTGGCTGGGATGAAGAGGTGCCGCCTCAGTGGTGGAAAATAACACTTGCTGCCTCAGAAACAAGGATATCTGGCTTCCAACATTTTCTTTCTTACTTCTGGCCAAATAGTTTTAAATTTTTAAAAAAAGATTTTATGTATTTATTTTAGAGGAGGGAAGACAGGGAGAAAGAGAGGGATAAAAACATCAATGTGTGGTTGCACTTTGTGTGCCCCCTGCTGGGGACCTGGCTTGCAACGCAGGCATGTACCCTAGACTGGGAATTGAACCAGTGACCCTTTGGTTTGCAGGTCGCTGCTCAATCCACTGAGCTGTACCAGCTAGGGCTTGGTCAAATGGCTTTATAGTTTGGGAGTTTATCTGGCAAGGACAGGGTTTGACTAGAAAAGAACCATCTATATTTATGTTACTAATAGTGTTTTCAAATTTCTTTCAGTTACATTTACCTCCTAATTTATCCCTAAATGTAATGTAGATGTCATCTGTCAGGTGTCAGGGTGCTATTTGAGGACATTTAAAGAGGTTAAGATTATTTAAAATAGTTTTTTGTTGTTGTTTTGTTAATATAAAATTACGGAAATCTATGTAAGCTGCAAATTTAAATTAGTGTTGACCATCTTAGTCCTTTGTTTAATCTTTCATTTTGAGATATTTTATGCAGGCTGAAGAATACATCAAATGTTTGTTACTTATAAAATAAAGTACTGAAATTAATGATAGAAAATTGACTATAAAATTTGAGAATCTTGAAGCCTACTGACTTGTAACTTTGTTCCTCTAATGGAAGTGACTAACAAAAATCAAGGATATAACCCATTTTAATGTGTGTGTTAACTCTTCACAAGGAATGTGTCATCGGGAAGTAAGTCCATGCTTCAATTTACTTACTCTGCTCCAATAAATTACAGAGATATATAAAATATAAAAAGAGAAAAGCAAAAGCATAGTAAGACACAAATAAAAGATAAATATCTAAATGGATGAAAGTGAAAAAGAAAGTGGTGAGCCACACTAAATCTGTGGGAGTTCTAGTCTTGAACTTAGATGAAGGCAGTGAAGATCAGGAGATTGTTCCAGCAGTGTAATAGACTCAAAAGTGCTTCAGGCTAAACAAGGGACCTGCGCCAGGCTTACTACTTAAATGTAAAATAAGCAATTAGGCCCTTCAGCTAGTTAAAAAGGGGAAATCACATAAAAAATGCTGCTTACCAGTTCCTGTGGTCATAACTTGGTGTAAGCCTAAGAACAAGTGAGAGTGGACACAGATGACTGGTTTCAGAAAATAAACTCTGAAAATATCTTTTTTGAGCTGTGATATTCAAAACACTGAACCCAGGAGTGAGAAAGGGAGAGGGAGTGGGGCGGGGTCCCTTCCACTTAAAATAAGTGTACAAACCAAAATATTGGAACACATTGTCTTCTGGAATTTATTGTTGCTAATGAGAAATTTTCTGTCAACAAATTGTCATTATTTTTTAAGGTAATATCTGTTTTCTCTCTGTTGGCTTTTAATTTTTTCTCATCCCTGCTGAATGTCTAAGTGTGGAGTTTTATTTTTATTTTGTTTGGTACAAAGAACATTCTCTCCATTAATAACATAACTTGTTATAATTTAAACTTTTCTCAGTTCTTAAAATATTGTTTCTGTATATATAAATGAACTGTTTACCTATTAAAAGATAAAGATTATCAAGTTGGATGATTTTTAAAATCCATCTATATTCTGCTGACAAGAAACATACATAAAACAAAAGTATACAGTATATATCTTTATTTTCAATATTTTAGTGTAATTCATACATGCTCACAGAACAAAACAGTCATGTCATGTCAGTATTAATATAACAGCAAAGTAGTATTTACGCAACAATGTTAGTAGTGATTTTTTTGAAAATAAACTGATCATTATTATAAAAAGAGCAGACAAAAGGATATAAAAATTATGAACTCCCATCAGTGAACAATATAGCTTTAGAAACAATACCAGGAGATTTTAAGCTAATTCCATAAGCAACAATAGACCTCATAGGCAGAAAATTATTAAGCATACAGAAAATTTGAATAACAGAATCTATAAGAGTGATCTAGTAGATCTATATAGAATCCTATACACAACAAACATAAAATAGTCATCCTTTATATGAGCATATGGAAAATATACAATGATTTACTATGTACATAGTCATCACAAAAAAAGGCACAGCAAATTTCCAAATACCAATAATATACATGTCATATAACATGTACTTAAATCACAAAGCTGGGGATGGTAGAAATAGGAAGAGCTTGGTAAAAAAAAAAAAATAAGGTATAAACTTTCAGTTATAAGACAAATAGCCCTGGCTGGTGTGGCTCAGTGGATTGAGCGCCAGTCTGTGAACCAAAGGGTCACCAGTTCAATTCCCAGTCAGGGCACATGCCTGGGTTGTAGGCCAGGTCCCCAGTAGGGGGTATGTGAAAGACAACCACACATTAATGTTTCTCTGCCTTTCTCTCTCCCTTCCTCTCTGTCTAAAAATAAATAAATAAAATCTAAAAAAAGAAGAACAAAATCTGAGATCTGAGTATAACATGGTACAGACTATAGTTGATGACATTGTATTGTATAATTTAAATTTGCTAAGAGAGTAGAATTTAAATGGTCTAATAAAAAAGGTAGATATGTGAGGTTATGGATGTGTTAATTAACTTGGGAGGAATCTTTTCACAATATACACATATATCAAATCATCATGCATATTTTAAATACCTTACAATTTTATTTGTCAATTATATCTTAATAAAGCTGTAAAAACATCAGAGGTCAAACACTTAAAAACAGTAAAATGAAACAAGAAAGTGTGGGTATTTAAATCTATGCCCCTACATTACTCTTGGATTTAAAAAATCACAATAGAAATGAAAACTATTTAGAAATAAACAATAAAAATATTATTTATTAAAATGGTAGAATGCAGCTAAAACAATATTTAGTGGTAAATTTATAGAAAAATACAATGCCTTTAAAAAACAAATGATTTAAGATAAATGAATTTAGCTTATCACTTAAGAAACAAAGCAAGAAACATAGCAGTCTGAACTGAAAGAAAATAGTAGGAAAAATAACAAAGAAGTATAAGTTATTGAAATGCAAGTAAGGAAGAATTTTGATGATGAAACAATAGAAGCAGACAATAAAGTTCATACGAGTGGGAGAAAATTAAACTTCTGTCAAGTCCAAGTTGGGACTAACATAGTCTAGGCAGATGCCTTGACTAAAATTCTTTTTAAACATCCTAAAGAAAAATCCAGCATTTTGATAAAAAGCAAAGACCTGTAGAAGGAGAAAGAGAAGGAAAAGCAAGGGAGACTGGGACAAAATAACATGACATGAATCATGAAGCATGAATGGGAAATTAATATACTGGATAAAACCAGATATTGTCAAAGACAAAGAAAGAAATCTTTAAAAAATTGCAATGAGGGATGTAGAGCAGTTATTTAATGAGACTCAAAAGCATTGAAACAATGTTGATAAAAAGGTTTTTAAAAACAAACCAGAGACTCTACTAGAAAGTGTGGTGAGTTGATATCAATTGTTTCCAATAAATAGTGCATCAGTATTCTTGGAGGACTGGAAAAGTGAAAATGAAAAAAGTTCAAGAGGGAAGAAGCCAAATGGCAAAAAGACAAATGAGATGAGAATGGGCAATCTCACTTAAAAATGTTGATTCAGAATCTCAAGACATTATCAACTACTGTTCACTAAATATTTTAAATAGTATTTATAGCTATTTATTATTATAAAATAACATTTATAGCTTATTATAGTTTATTTCAGGAATGCAAGGATATGTCAATAATATTTGTTGATCTAATGTAAAACTCCATAGTAAGAGATTAAGGATAAAAAGCCATATATTCATTTCAATATAGGCTTCAATATTCAATGCATGATTAAAATCTCTTAGTAAACTAGGAATTGAAGAAAATCTTTTAATCTGATAAATAGTATCTATTAAAAACTTCTAGACTACACAGAGCAATCTACAGACTTACGTCAATCCCTTTCAAAATCTTAGTGACATTTTTTGCAGAAGTAGAAAAATATCCATCCTAAAATTCATATGGAATATCATGGAATCTTAGATAGCCCAAGCAATCTTGTAAAAGAAAAATAAAGTAGGAGGTCTCATACTTCCCAATTTCAAAACTTCAAAGGTACAATAATCAGAACAGTATGGTACTAGCATAAAAACAAACATTTAGACCAGTAGACTAAAATAGAGAGACAAGAAATAAACTTACATAAATGATTTTCCACAAGGGTGCCAAGACTGTACAATGAAGAGAGGACAATCTTTTCAACAAATGATTTTGAGAAAACTGGATGTCCACATGAAAAAAAAAGAAATAGAATTTGAGCCTTTACCTTATACCATATACAAAAATTTACTCAAGATGGATCAAAGACCTAAACACAAGGGCTAAACTTATAAAACTTATAGAAGAAAACAGTGGAAAATCTTCATGACATTGGATTTGGCAATGATTTCTTAGGTGTGACACTGAAAACACAGGCAACAAAAGAAAAATAGACAAATTGGACTTCATCAAAATTTAAAACAATTATCTACAGAGTGAAAAATCAGTTCATAGAATGGGAGGAAATATTTGCAAGTTGTATATCTGATAAAGACTGACACCTGGAATATATAAAGATCTCCTGTAATTTGCAACCAAAAACAAACAACTGGATTTTAAAATAGACAATGAACTTGAATGGATGTTTCTCCAAATAAGATATACAAATGTACAATAAGCACATAAAATGATGCTGTGTATCACTAAACATTAGGGAAATACATATCAAAATCATAATGAGATGCCACTTCAAACCCATTAGGGATGACTATTATTTTTTTAATATTTTAAATAAAAATAACAAGTGCTAGTGATCACATGCAATACTGGAACATTTATCCACTGCTGGTGGGAATGTAAAATGATGCAACTGCTATGGAAATGGTATGGTGATTCCTCAAAAGAAGTAAACAGCATTATATGATTTAGTAATTCCACTTCTGGATATATACTCAAAAGAAACAAAAGTGGGTAGGTACTTGGACAGATATTTATATACCCATGTTCAAAGCAGAATTATTCACAATAGCCACAAAGTAGGAGCAAGCCAAGTGTCCACTGACAGGTGAATAGATAAACTGTGAATATATATATATATTCAGCCTTAAAAAAGGAAGGACTTTGACACATGCTACAACATGGATGAACCTCGAAGACATTATGCTAAGTGAAACAAGCTAGACAAAAAAGGACAAATTCTGTATGATTCATTTTATCATGAAGTTCTTAGAGTAGTCAAATTTATAGAGACAGGAAGTAGAATGATGGTTGCCAGCGGCAGAGGGAATCAGGAATGGGGAGTTAATGTTTACTGAGTATAGGGTTTCAGTTGGGGAAGATGAAAAAGTTCTGGAGATCAATGGTGGTAACGGTTGCACAACAGTGTGTATGCACTTAATGCTATAGAACTGCATGCTTGAAATCATTAAGATGGTCAATTTTATGTTGTATATATTGTGTGTATTACTGCATATATTACTGCAATTAAAAAAAAAAGTCCTGTTACTCTGCTGTTAAGATCATGAGAAAACATTCCATGCTGATAGCCCTCTCACAAACGTGGTGCATATTCCTAAAACCTGCCAAACTTTCTGGAAGAAGTGTGGCAAGCACCAACCCCACAAAGTAACACAGTACAAGAATGGCAAGGGTTCTCTGTATGCACAGGGACTATGACAGGAAGCAGAGTGGCTATGTTGGGCAGACAAAGCTGATTTTCCACAAAAAGGCTAAAGCTACAAAGAAGATTGTGCTGAGATATAAATGAATTGAGCCCAACTACAGACCTAAGAGAATGCTGGCTCTTAAGAGATGCAAGCATTTTTAACTGGGAGGAGATTAGAAGAGAAAGGGCCAAGTGATCCAGTTCTAAGCTTCATATGCTTCATATTTTGTGTTATTATGTTACTATGTGTTATTATGTTACTATGTGACAATAAAATATTGAGGATACACTAAAAAAAATGAGAAAAAAAAGCACAAATGGAAAAGCTGTATGGAAGGGAAGAGGCCATGCAACCACAGAGTCACCCAGATGTTTCAGCATACCAGCTGAGCCCAGTTCTCAGATGGTGCTGCATGGATAACAACCAGCAAGACCAGCAAAAGAACTGAAATGAATGACCCCAACTCAGAATGAAAACCACTGAACAAATGAAACCATGTCATTTTAAGATACTTGTTTTGGGATGGTTTGTTACACTTAATGATAACTGAGGTGATATGCACATAGTTTGACCTAGAAATCCAACTTTTTAGGTTAATATCATAGTTCTAGGGAGATGTGAACATGAGGAGACATATCCTGTAAGATTCATTGCCTCATTATCTGCAATAGTAAAGGAGGAAGGGGAGGGAGGTAGAGAGGGAAGGAGGTGAGGAGAGGAAAGAGAGGGAGAAAGGAAGGAAGAGAGAGAAGCTTAAGGCAAAAATAACCTAATATCCTCCTACAGATAATAGGAAAATAACTTTTAACATTTTTCACAAAATGGAATAGTTTACAACAGTTAAAAGAAACATCATCAACAGAGGTAAATAACAAAAGTGGAATGATGCAGAAAATGCTTTGAAGAATAAGTATAGCATGCTACTATTTGTATGAATTTGAAATAGGCAAAAATGTTTATGAATGCACCTATATGCAGTTGAAAAACATGCATGGGAATATTAACTGCTATATTCTGGATGGTGATTACTTCTATGGAAGGAGGAACAGGACTGTTTTTAAAGAAGGGTACTTAAGGGATTTGAATCTTTCTGTGGGTTTGTTTTTTAAAAATTGATCTCCAACAACCATAGTAAAAAACTTTTCAGGCAAGAATAGTCAATGGTGAAAGTTCATTTAGAAACAAAACATGTACATAGTATTAAAGCACCTCCTTACAAGATGCTAATTAAAACAAAGGGAAAACTGTGATTTTACTAGAGATATTATTACCAGAGAAGCCTAGATGTCACCATGATCAATGATCACCATGATCAACCAAATGATCAATGTTAACATTAGCAGTAATGGAACAAAGAGATCATGTGCCTTGTGATAAGATGCACAAAGAAGTCTACAACATCATTTCTGTAGCATACCTGCCCCAAAACCCCATAATCTGAATATAACCATGGGAAAGAAAAAAAAAGGATAGCTATTCCACTAAATAACTGGCTACTACTCTTGAAGAATAAAGTCATAAAATATAAATAAAAGGCTGATGAACTGTCTCAGATTAAGTGTAATTAAAGAGAAATGAGTAAATGTAATGCATACTCCTGGATTTGATCCTAGATCAGATATTTTTCTTTTTTCTATAAAAAGGCATTATTGTGGCTACTGAAAAAATTTTACTAGCATTTGTAGATAAAATACTATGTCAGTGCCAATTTACTGACTTTTATCATATTTTGGTAATGAGGGAATGTTACTGATTTTAAGAAATACACTCTGACGTACTTAAGAGGTAAAGGAGCATCATGTCTGCAACATACTCCAATATAGTTCAGAAAGATTGAGAGAGATGGAGAGAGACACAGAGCATGAAATCAAAATGTTAACGTTTGGGATAATATGGATGACAACTCAATGGAAATGCCTTTGTACTATTTCTGTAAGCTTTTCATAAGTTTGAAATTATTAAAAATAAAATATTTGAAAATTGATCTCAAATATGGCAAAATATTAAGATTTTATGAGTATTAAATGGTGTGTACACAGACTTTCATTCCATTATTTTCCATACTTGAGTATATATTTGAAATATTTCTGAGTTAATTTTTGAAATAACAAGTACATTATTTATAAGTACACAAGAATGAAATAGGAATAAAAAGACATCCACTGCATTGTATTTTATGTGCTTAGAAAACATTAAATATCAGAAAGAGGACTCGGAAAGCTCTGAGAACTTTGAGTGTCTTATTCTCCATGTGGCAAAACCCCTTCCTTGTTTCCTTGATGTTCCATGCTTCCTCTCACCTCCCAAGAATTTGAACTGAGGTTCTAGAACACTATTCCAACCTCTTTCTTGATTCAATCCTACCCTTTAGGATTCAGCTTCAATCATATCCTGGATAAGGACCCCCAAATCTAGGCTGGATACTCTTCCTATGTATTCCCCCATTGCCCAGTTTTTCCTACTATAATAGATCTTTTCTCTATTATAATATTGTTTGCTTTCCTTCCTCCTCCCCTATCCATGCTTCCTGAGAGCAGAGACTGTGTTGATCAGGTTAACCATTTCTATCTCTGTCATCAGTCAGGTGACATGTCAGGCACACTATAGTCACCCAATTAAGTTTCTGATAATTCAATATTTTAAATACATGTCTTGAAGTTAAGTGTTTAGCCATTGAACACAGAAGTTCAAAATATATAATCTTTGAAGGTAATGTAGCTAATGTTTTAAAATTGATCTTATTCTCTGAATACAAAATAAAAAGAGGCTGAAGCTGTGTGGAGCAAGGGCAGCAGCAACCTTGATTACTGCCTTGAACTTCAGTAGTACTTTCCTACCAACTACTGTCAAGGTCACATTCGTTTACATCATTCTTACTAATTCTGAGAGAAAGACTCCTGACTTGAAAGAGCTACTTCTAAGGTATCTTAGAACTGTAAGATTCTTCAAAGAAACTTTAAGTCACAAAGCTAACATAAGCAAATTACCGGTACTTGGGTTTGCCTGATAGGGTGCAGATATTACTTAAGCCTCTGAGCGTCGCTGTTGACCACCCAAGAAGTAAAAGCCTGCAAGACATCCAATCCCACACTACGGCTGCCACAACGCAAAGGGCTGGGCATTTTACCGCAAGCTTCCGGGTGGCTAAGAAATTCAGTCCAGAAGCCCACTAGTTTTCTCCACAGTGAGCTGCGTTCCAGGAATGCTGGTCACCCCAGACCCTCAAGAATAAAGATTGTATCCCTCACTGGGTGCTGGAAGTTGCCTCGGAGAAAAGACTGCAAGAGAAGGAATGGCGGTTTTGCAAAAGTTGCCACAACGCGGAAAGCTGGTCCTGCTGTACCTCCTTTTGGCGGCTCTGTGGGAGGCTGGAGTGGGGCAGATGCGCTACTCTGTGTCGGAGGAGATCGACAAGGGCTCCTTCGTGGGCAACATCGCCAAAGACTTGGGTTTGGAGCCCCTGGTACTGGCGGAGCGCGGAGTCCGCATCGTCTTCAGAGGTAGGACACAGCTCTTTGCTCTCAATCCGCGAAGCGGCAGCTTGGTCACCGCAGGCAGGATAGACCGGGAGGAGCTCTGCGCTCAGAGCACGAGGTGTCTGGTGAATTTTAACATCCTTTTGGAAGATAAATTGACTGTATATTCAGTAGAGGTGGAAATAACAGATATTAATGATAATGCCCCTCGGTTTGGAGTAGAGGACCTGGAGCTAAAAATCAGTGAAACAACTACGCCGGGATTCCGGATTCCTCTCAAGAGTGCTCATGATGCGGACGTAGGACAGAATACCCTTCAGAAGTACGAACTTAACCCAAATGACCATTTCTCCCTGGATGTGCGAAGCGGGGCAGATGGGAACAAGTACCCAGAGCTGGTGCTGCAGCGAACCCTGGACCGCGAGGAAGAGGCTGTTCACCACCTCGTCCTCATGGCTTTGGACGGGGGTGACCCAGTCCGATCTGGCACCTCCCGCATCCGAGTAATGGTCCTGGATGTGAACGACAATGCGCCTGTTTTTACACAGCCTGAGTACCATATAAGTGTTCCAGAGAATATGCCCGTAGGCACCAGGATACTCACAGTGACCGCCACTGACGCAGATGAGGGATACAACGCTCAAGTGGTATATTTTCAAGAGAAAAATCCTGGAAAATCCTCAGAGGTATTTGAGCTTAAGTCGACATCTGGAGATGTAATGATCATAAAAAGTCTAGATTATGAGGATGCCAAATTCCATGAAATTGATGTTGAAGCTCAGGATGGTCCGGGCCTTCTGACAAGAACGAAAGTAATTGTCACAGTTCTGGACATGAATGACAATGCCCCAGAATTTTACATGACCACTGCTACTAGCTCAATCTCTGAAGACTCTCCTCCAGGAACCATAATTGCACTTTTCAATGTACATGATAGAGACTCTGGGCAGAATGCATTTATCACATGTTCCCTTCCAGAGAACATTCCTTTCAAGTTAGAAAGGTCAGTGGACAATTATCACCGACTGGTTACAACCAATGCCCTTGACAGAGAACAGTTTTCCTCTTACAATATCACTGTGACTGCTAAAGATGGAGGGAACCCATCTCTGTCCACAGATGCTCATGTTTTACTGCAGGTGGCAGACATCAATGACAACCCACCCACCTTCCTTCACTCTTCCTACTCTGCCTACATTCTGGAAAACAACCCTAGAGGCACCTCCATCATCTCTGTGAAGGCCCATGACCCCGACAGCGACCAAAATGCCCGTGTAACTTACTCCTTGTTGGAGTACACCCTCCAGGGGGTGCTCCTGTCATCCTACATCTCCATCAACTCTGACACTGGGGTCCTATATGCCCTGCGCTCCTTTGACTATGAGCAGTTCCGTGAACTTCAATTGCGGGTGACAGCACAGGACAGCGGGAAACCACCGCTCAGTAGTAATGTGTCTCTGAGCTTATTTGTTCTGGATCAGAACGACAACACACCAGAGATCCTGTACCCTGCCCTCCCCACTGACGGTTCTACTGGCGTGGAGCTGGCACCCCGCTCTGTAGAACCTGGATATTTGGTGACCAAGGTGGTAGCAGTGGACAAAGACTCAGGCCAGAATGCCTGGCTGTCCTACCGCCTGCTCAAGGCCAGCGAGCCAGGGCTCTTCGTGGTGGGGCTGCACACGGGCGAGGTGCGCACTGCCCGGGCCCTGCTGGACAGAGATGCGCTCAAGCAGAGCCTGGTGGTGGCTGTCCAGGATCACGGCCAGCCCCCTCTCTCAGCCACCGTCACGCTCACGGTGGCCGTGGCTGACAGCATCCCAGATGTCTTAGCCGACCTAGGCAATCTGGAGCCTTCCACCAATCCTGATGACTCCAGTCTCATGCTGTATCTAGTGGTGGCAGTGACCGTGGTCTCCTCTGTCTTCCTCGCCTTTGTCATCGTGCTGCTGGCGCTCAGGCTGAGATGCTGGCATAGGTCACGTCTGCTCCAGGCTTCAGGAGAGGGGTTGGCGGGCGTGCCTGCCTCGCAGTTTGTGGGCATGGACGGGGTGCGGGCCTTCCTGCAGACGTATTCGCATGAGGTCTCCCTGACCGCAGACTCACGGAATAGTCACCTGATATTCCCGCAGCCCAACTATGTGGACACGCTCATCAGCCAGGAGAGCTGTGAGAAAAATGATCTCCTATCAGCACCCCAGTCTTTACTTGAAGATAAAGGAGAAGAAACAATTCCTCAGGTAAACTCTCTTCATAATATACTTAGGAGCTTATGCTAAAATAAATAAAATTACCTACTTACTTAGCTTCTTCCACTATTTACCATCTCCCTTCTATTTCCCATATTTTCTTGAGACTACATACAATTTTTAGAAAATGAGTCCTGGTGAATTATTTCTCACTTCTTCTAAGTGTTCACACATTGTAAGGGGGGAAAGGAGCCAGAATCACTGTATCATAAGTATAAGTCAGGAATTGGTAGGTGAAGATGGTACCTAAGTCATCAAAAGAGCATTGGGAATGGGGATACCTGGTTTCTTATACTTTCCCATCCTTAGGTGAATCATCTCATCTATCTGGATCAACAATTCTTTCTATCTTAAAAATACAAAGGTTGATATTACGTTTACTCAGGTGCTTTAAATTTTAAGGCTTTTATATTTTCTATTTGGTTTTGCATATGGATCATGAAACACTTGATTTCGCTAGTTTCTCCTCACCCAGTCTTATTTTTCCTTCAGTTTGGCAGTGAGGTTCTTCATTTTACTTGATTTGCATGGCCTTTCCTATTTAAAAGATGGAAATTTAGAAATACGTATGCTTCACCATGTTTCAGGAAGACATGTCATGGTATCTTTGCTTAGTTAAAAAAAAAAAATCTCATTTACCTTTACAGTAGCTATGTGTTTCTTGAAGAAGTGATTGAATTATTTGCTGTATAATAAATTGTCAGTGTAATAGTAAACATATTTCTCTTTGATGTTATTTTTCTTGTACCGGATAACCATATTGCCTTTAACTTTAAAAATAATATGTATTCTCAAGGGATTTGGAGGCCATGTCAATAACTGCCCCTGAAACCCTCTTTATACATCTCTCTTTCCAAACCTTCCTTCTGAAAGCATTTGAGGTTATGGCAACCTTTTTTTTACTGTATTTGGGACACAGGTAAGACCCAGAGGAAGATTCAGTAAATAAAAATCCCAATTAAAAAACCCCAAAACATTTCTAATCCTTTACCCAACCTCAGTTCCCCTCACAACCACAGCTTTCCTTCCCCACTCTACTTCCCATGTTAGCTTTTAGTATGTTAGTCATATAGCCAAAACAGAGAACAAAGAATATGCTAATATTTTTATGTAACTGGGATTATTTTTATTTTTATTTAGAAGTAATCATGTACTGAGTCTTGTACTTAATGGAATCATCATCTTTCAATGTGCTGTGGTTATTATATTTAAAAGCATCTGAGGGAAAATTGATCCAAGACAATGTATTCCATTGTGTTTATTACTATTATGCAATTCTCTATGAAATAAAATTGGAGCTCACTGTGGAATAATACCTTATAACATCTTGTAAGTAATTAATAAATTATGAACTGATGAAAATTAAAAACAGTTTCTTTTAATGTATATAGTAACACAAGAATAAATGCCTTATACATGGGTATATGATGCGTGATAATTTAAATGACAACTGTATTGTATTCCTATTTTGTGCTTGGAGAGGAAAACAAATACCAAAAAAAAAAAAAAGGTTTCTGGGACATAAAACAAATGTTTATCTCTCCTAGTTTCAGTGTGGGTCTTTCAAAATGCTTCTTACATTCTAGACCTAAGTGAACTACTTTCAGTACCCTGAAGTTCTGTGATTCCTCACTCACATCCAAGTATTGCCATGCTGTTCTCTCTCTTCCAGGCCTTTTCCCTGATCCACTCCTCTCCTGGTTTGTTTTTTTTTTTTTTTTTTGAAAACCTTTGCTATACTCCAAGGCCAGGATTACAATGCACCTTCATTCTTTGTTTGCCTTTATATCTTCATAATCTCTGTGAAGGAAGTGGTTTGTCCATATTGTTCATCTGAAACCCCCAGATATTATCCCCAATTATATGTTTGCTTAATGAATTGGTTAAATAAAAAAAATATTAAAACTAATATTTCAGGCTGTCAAGAACAAACATCAAGTGGCATAATTCATAAATATATCTGATGGTTCTGTGTGTTCTTAAACTTAGAATATTTCAATAGTAAGTCCAGGGTGTTTGAAGCTATATTGGTGGCATTAAGGTTTGTGCGTGGCTTTTGGAGGAAGTAGCTTGAAGTCATGTCCTTTAATATGAAGCATTTCAATTATGTGAAGCAAACCCCAATCCTGTTATCTATGATAAAAAGGATTTTGGGTACTGGGTAACTTAAAAATAGAAACTTGGGTTTGTCTGAAAGGGTGCAGTAAACGGTTAGGCCTCTGAGCGTCGCTGTTTACCACTCAAGGAGAAAAATGCAGCTGGAGAGCAAGTCCACCATTTCCTTGTCCCTAAAAAGCAGTCAGCAAATCAGACTCAGGAGATCCCGGGCTGCTACGCTCACCCTGTCGGTCAACCACCACTGTGACCTATGAAACTGGCCCACGAAGAGCTTAGCTCATTGAGAAAATAAGAGTGGATTTCGTTGGGGAAATTGGAACCGGACACACACACACACACACACACACACACACACACACAAACAATACACCAAAAAGGAAATGACGAATTATCTGATCAGAAACGGCGGAGGACTGGCTCTGCTGTGTGTGCTCCTGGGGACGCTGTGCAAGACTGGATCCGGGCAGATTCGCTACTCAGTGCTGGAGGAGCTGGACAAAGGCTCCTTCGTGGGCAACATCTCCAAGGACCTGGGGCTGAAGCCCCCGGAGCTGGCAGAGCGCGGAGTCCGCATCGTCTCCAGAGGTAGGACGCAGCTCTTTGCTTTGAACTTGCGAAGCGGCAGCTTGGTCACCGCGGGCAGGATAGACCGGGAGGAGCTCTGCCCTCAAAGTACGCTGTGTCTAGTAAAACTTAACATTTTGGTTGAAGACAAATTGAAAATTTTTGAAGTAGAAATAGAAATTAGAGATATTAATGATAATGCTCCTGATTTTCTAACGGAGGAATTGGAAATAAAAATTGGTGAACTAACGGCTCCTGGAACTCGATTTCCACTTAAGACTGCATTTGATCCAGATGTAGGCATGAACTCGCTGCAAAAATACCAGCTAACCCCCAATGACTACTTCTCCCTGGCTGTGAAGATTATTTCCGATGGGGCCAAGTACCCAGAGCTGGTGCTAGAGCAGTCTCTGGACCGTGAGGAAAAGAAAGTTCACCAGCTTGTTCTCATTGCTTCTGATGGTGGGGAACCTATTCTTTCTGGCAACTTGTGCATCCAAGTGATAGTTCTGGATGCGAATGACAACCCACCAGTATTTAGTCAGCCTGAGTATCGAATAAGTGTTCAGGAGAACTTTCCAGTGGGGACCCGGCTGCTCACTGTGAATGCCACTGACCCTGATGAAGGATTCAATGCTCAAGTGTCCTATATACTAGATAAAATGCCCGGGAAAATTGCTCAGATTTTTAATCTCAATTCAGTCACTGGCGATATATCCATATTAAAAAGTCTAGATTATGAGGATGCTATGTTCTATGAAATTAAAATTGAAGCACAAGATGGACCAGGTCTCCTCGCAAAAGCTAAGATTCTAGTGACAGTTTTGGATGTAAATGACAACGCACCAGAAATTACAATCACTTCTTTCACAGGAACAGTCTCAGAAGAGGCAACTGCGGGAAAAGAAGTTGCCCTTGTCAATGTCCATGACCGGGATTCTGGGCAAAATGGGCAAGTCACAGTTTTTGTCTTGGGAAATTTGCCATTTAATTTGGAAAAATCAATAGACCAATATTACCGCTTAGTGACAGCCAGCTCCCTGGATCGGGAACAGATTTCTGAATACAATATCACTCTGAGAGCAACAGATGGGGGAAGTCCACCACTGTCTACAGACACTCACATCACCCTGCATGTGGCAGACATCAATGACAACCCACCTGCCTTCACTAATACCTCCTATTCTGCCTATATCCCAGAAAACAACCCCAGGGGTGCTTCTATCTTCTCTGTCACCGCCAAGGACCCTGACAGCATTGAGAACGCCCACATTACTTATGCACTGACTGAGGATATTGTCCAGGGGGCACCTCTCTCCACTTATATCTCCATCAACTCTGACACGGGAGTCCTCTACGCTCTTCGATCTTTCGACTATGAACAGGTTAGAGACATGAAGCTACTGGTGACAGCCAGTGACAGTGGGGACCCTCCTCTCAGCAGCAACGTGTCTCTAAGCCTGTTTGTGCTGGACCAGAATGACAATGAACCTGAAATCCTCTACCCCACCCTCCCCACAGACGGTTCCACCGGTGTGGAACTGGCGCCTCGCTCTGCAGAACCTGGATATTTGGTGACCAAGGTGGTAGCAGTGGACAAAGACTCAGGCCAGAATGCCTGGCTGTCCTACCGCCTGCTCAAGGCCAGCGAGCCAGGGCTCTTCGTGGTGGGGCTGCACACGGGCGAGGTGCGCACTGCGCGCGCCTTGCTGGACAGAGACACGCTCAAGCAGAGCCTAGTGGTGGCGGTCCAGGACCACGGACAGCCCCCTCTCTCTGCTACTGTCACGCTTACTGTGGCTGTGGCTGACAGTATCCCTGATGTGTTGGCTGATTTGGGCAGTCTTGAGATTTCTTCGACCCCAGAGACCTCAGACCTCACGTTGTACCTGGTGGTGGCTGTGGCCTCAGTCTCCTGCCTCTTCCTCGCTTTTTTCATTGTGTTGCTGACACTCAGGCTAAGGCGCTGGTACACATCACGTCTGCTCCAGGCTTCAGGAGGGGGGTTGGCAGGCGTGCCTGCCTCGCAGTTTGTGGGCATGGACGGGGTGCGGGCCTTCCTGCAAACATATTCGCACGAGGTCTCCCTGACCGCGGACTCGCGGAAGAGTCACCTGATCTTCCCGCAGCCCAACTATGCGGACACGCTCATCAGCCAGGAGAGCTGTGAGAAAAGCGAGCCTCTCCTAGTACCTCAAGATTTACTGGAAGCAAAAGGAGACCCCAAACTACTTCAGGTGAGTTTATATCATTTTTTGGAATATTATAAGAAACAATTATGCCAGTGTGGTTATTACAAAGCTTAGTCTTGTTTCAGTGTTTGTTCTTCTCTCATTTTGAGCCTATGGTAGGGCTGCACTTCATGGCCTGGTGTAGCTGAGTAGGCTGAGGTAACTAGTTTTGGCCTAGATATTGTAAATAAGTAGGTGTGTCTCTTTTTGGAGGAAGCTCTAGTTTCCATTGGGAGAATTTCCAGGTCTCTAAGATACTCTTTGAAATTGTGACTGTTCCTCTATTTTAGCCCTTGAAAAGCTATGCTGAGGAAAGAGCCCTGTGGTTTACCCAACAAGACCTATATCTGTGACAAATAGGCCATGTTAAATCCCTGTGGCTTGAAGTTTGTCACTCCAGCCTACCAAACTTATCCTGACTGGTACAAACTATATATACAGTTTATATAGTTAGTTAGTTTTTTTTAGGCTCCCATAAAATGATGCTTAACTCCTTCCAAGCCAGACCACACTCTTCATCTCAAAGACATAAAAATTATAAGGTAAAAAATGTAGTCAGTCAAATTGTTTTTACTTGGCCTGTAGTCCTTATTATGTATAACTAAAATGTGTGTGTATGTGTGTATTCATGTTGATTTAAGCTGTTTGCCTGAAAGTGGAATCAATTGCCTAAATTGTATGAGCCTTGGAGTGGTATGTCTTGTCCTTTGAGAAGGAAAATAAAATACTTAAGGAGATATGTCTTGGCCTTTGTGGGAGATTTCAAGACCATATGCTGCAATAATGAAATAGCAGTCTTACAACTTTCTTGGGCCAAAAATTGTTGGCCCATTTGAAATTTATAAAATTACTTTTACCCATAAAGTCACATCGGAGAGTCATCCAAAAGTTAGACCAAAATATATTTCATTAGATCTCAAACAAAGGAACAAATGTCTTCCTCAATACATTAGAAAGAGGTACATTGAAAAGTGTGTGATAACAGGGCCTGAACAAAATAACTGAAAGCAGAGAAGGGTGCGTTCTTACTGAAGCATGCAAATACATCATGGGGGAAAAGGCACATAACCTTTGGAACATCTTTTTAGGAAGAATCTTTATACTATTAACATCAGTTTCCATGTAAGGAGAAAAAAATGTTAAATGGCTAGTTCCAGGAGAACTTTGGGTGTTCAAAGAGAATTTTCTAAGAACCCCATATAAAACATCACCTACATATATATTGTAAAGATGCAAATAGAGTGAAAGGTCTCAGGCATCCTAGTTTCACTGCAGGCAAGAATTCATTACAGGAGAATGGGAGAAGGGATTCTAATAAAAAGAAGAGAAAATATAAAGGCATGAAGTAGGGAAAATGAAGGAAAGGATTTCTTAGAAAAACAGACTGTAGTCTGTTTTGACTTGAATGTATGATGAGTATGGGTCAGCATTGCAAAATCATAGAACAAATTGAGTTGGTATCTATTTGATGGTGCATTGGTTTGTTTTAGTTACCCAAAACCAGTTTAAGGATTACAGGTAAGTTCTGAAATGGAGTATCTAAGAACTCTCAATGCCTCTCTAAGATTAAAACTAATGATCAAGTCAAACTCATTTCACTTCTTAATGATATACATTGGCTGGAAATGAAAATTGGCATTATGGAGTATTACATACATGTTCAAATAAGAAAGAAACACTGGTTTCTTAAAAATGAATATGGCTTACATGAGATTCAGCTTTATAGATGCAGGTATGTGTGCTCAAATACTAAACAGGTCCCTTCAACAAGATATTGGGCTCTGCTGTACATAACAGGAAGATTATGTTTTTAAAAGATAAGCAATATATTAAAAGTAAGCCTAGGGCCTTGACTCATGCTTTCTTGCAAAGACTGTATCTTTGAAAAGTATTACTGAGTCGATGAAGTGTATATGGAGAGAGTTAAAATAAGAATAAGAGAAGTTATGGATTTACAAAAATGAAAGGATCATAGTCAATTAAAATGTGAATAAAAAACCAGTAACTTATTTGGTTATTCATACTAGTCAAACAAATTATATAAAGACAGTGAAATCACTGAAGATATTTTTGCCCCCCCAACTGGAAAAAAATGGCTATGACCTTATGAAATACTTTAGTAAAAAAAAAATAATGTAAAATGGTGGCAATGCTTATGAGATGACAAAAAATAGAAAATGTTGCATTTAATGGGAAAACTTGAGAGTTTGGTTCTTTCCAACATATAAAAAGACAGTGCATAGATTTAAGAGCTTATACTTTGGGGATAAAGAGCTAGGCAATGTGCAGTTTTCCCAGACAACCTCCGGGCGCCGCTGTTGACCAAAGGGAAGAAAGGGATACCGTTTTTCAGGAGCTTCTGGCAGAGTGCTTTACAGCTTTGTCCTGCGCACAGCAGAGCACCACCTATTCAGCTCCTGTGCACCCACAAGCGCCTAGCAAGTCCTGCCATCAAATCCCAAACATCCAGGGTGCTGTCATTGATTTTTTTAAACATCCCAGAGACGTCTTGAAAAGAAGCTTCTCCACTGAGTTCAAGAAATGCAAAGAAGCTCCAGACAAGCTGAAATAATGAAAAGGCAGGTACTGTTTCTCTTCTTGCTGTCTTTGTTTTGCCGGGCCATCTCCCAGCAGATACAGTACATGATTCCAGAGGAGCTGGCCAAGGGATCCAGGGTGGGGAATCTCGCCAAGGATCTGGGACTCAATGTCCAGGATTTGCCAGCTCGAAAACTGTGGGTTAGTGCAGAGGAATTTTTCAACATGAATATAGAGAGTGGGGAATTGTTAGTGAGAGGTAGAATAGATAGAGAGAAGATTTGCGGGAGAAAATCTAAGTGCACACTAGAATTTGAAATTGTTGCTGAAAACCCAATGAATGTGTTCCATGTGATTGTTGCAATCAAAGATATTAATGACAATGCACCACGTTTCATTCCAAAAGTCATTGACTTAGAAATCTGTGAATCAGCATTACCAGGGGTAAAATTCCCACTGGATTCTGCACAAGATGCAGATGTAGAAAGTAACTCACTGAAGGTTTATGCCATCAGCCCCAATGACCACTTCTCTCTGTCAACGAAAGAAAGTCCTGATGGACGTAAATACCCAGAATTGCTACTGGAAAAACCTCTGGACAGAGAACAGCAGAGTTCCCTTCGCTTAATCCTGACTGCCATGGATGGCGGGGACCCTCCTCTAAGTGGTACCACCCAGATCCAGATCCAGGTCATGGATGCCAATGATAATGCTCCAGTGTTCAGCCAGGACACATACAGAGTTAGACTCAAAGAAAACGTGCCCTGGGGAACCTTTGTGCTGTGTGTGAAAGCCACTGACCAGGATGAGGGTGTTAATGCACAGATCACCTATACCTTCCTCAATGCCCCAACAAGCACCAACCTCCTCTTCAATCTCAATCCAAATACTGGTGACATCACAACCAATGGTACATTGGACTTTGAAGAGACAAGTATGTATATGTTGGCTATAGAAGCTAAGGATGGAGGAGTACACACAGCTCACTGCAATGTTCATATTGAAATTATCGATGAGAATGACAATGCCCCAGAGGTGACATTCATGTCCTTTTCTAACAAGATTCTTGAAAACTCAGACCTTGGAACCATAATCGCCCTCATTAAAGTGCATGACCAGGATTCTGAGCAAAATGGTCTAGTGACATGCTATATTCAGGAAGAAGTTCCTTTCAGATTAGAATCCACCTCCAAGAATTATTACAAGCTGATGATTGAAAGTGCTTTAGACCGGGAGCAGATAGCAGAATACAATGTCACCATCACAGCTATCGACAAGGGCAAGCCATCCCTATCCTCCAGTACAAGCATCACTATACATATCAGTGACATCAATGACAACACTCCGGTTTTCCAACAGTCCGCCTACCTGACCCACGTGCCAGAAAACAACCCGCCCGGTGCCTCCATAGCGCAGGTCAGCGCCTCCGACCCCGACCTGGGACCCAACGGCCACGTCTCCTACTCCATCGTGGCCAGCGACCTGGAGCCGCGGGCGCTGTCGTCCTACGTGTCCGTGAACGCGCAGAGCGGGGTGGTGTTCGCGCAGCGCGCCTTCGACCACGAGCAGCTGCGCGCCTTCGAGCTGACGCTGCAGGCTCACGACCAGGGCTCGCCCGCGCTCAGCGCCAACGTCAGCCTGCGCGTGTTGGTGGACGACCGCAACGACAACGCGCCAAAGGTGCTGTACCCGGCGCTGGGGCCCGACGGCTCCGCGCTCTTCGACACGGTGCCGCGCGCCGCGCAGCCCGGCTACCTGGTCACCAAGGTGGTGGCGGTGGACGCGGACTCGGGACACAACGCCTGGCTGTCGTACCACGTGCTGCAGGCCAGCGAGCCGGGCCTGTTCAGCCTGGGGCTGCGCACGGGCGAGGTGCGCACGGCGCGTGCTTTGGGCGACAGGGACGCGGCGCGCCAGCGCCTGCTGGTCGCGGTGCGCGACGGGGGACAGCCGCCCCTCTCGGCCACCGCCACGCTGCTCCTGGTCTTCGCTGACAGCTTCCAAGAGGCCCTGCCGGACCTCAGCGAACGCCCAGCGCCGTCCGACCCCCAGGCTGAGCTGCAGTTTTACCTGGTGGTGGCCTTGGCCTTGATCTCCGTGCTCTTCCTCCTGGCCGTGATTCTGGCGGTTGCCCTGCGCCTGCGACGCTCCTCCAGTCCCATCACCTGGGGCTGCTTTCAGCCTAGTCTCTGTTCCAAGTCTGGCCCCGTTGTTCCCCCTAATTACAATGAAGGGACTTTGCCCTATTCTTACAATCTATGCATTCCCTCGCATTCATCAAAGACTAAATTTAATTTTTCTGACCTGACCCCGGAAATGGCTTCCCCTCGGGATCTTCTGTGCGAAGATCCTTCTGTGGATGTGCGTACCAGTAATGAAGACCCCCAAATCGCATATGACTCCTCTTTTTCCTCACACGTGAGTTTCTGCAAACCTACTTAAATTTTATATCTTCTCTTTTATTCTCAGTGTGCATAATTAGTTTGGTCGTTGCTAATTTTTCTAGTAGTGGTAGTGGGAGAGGAAGTGTATTGGATGGGTGGAGATGGGTCCCTTGATTGCTCAGTACTCTTGGCAGTTACCTAATTACTACTTCTCAGTCTGTATGGTTGGCATTTCTGTATGGTCAGCAAATCTTACTAAAGAGAGCTTTTCTTGGTTGTCACTACTTTTAGTAAGAGCACTATCCTTTCTTAGTTGATGTGTGATACTATTTTTTTCAAGCTTTAATCTCTGTAAATGTACTGGCTGGTCTTTCTGCCTAAGTTAAATATCAGATACATCCTAGTTGTTTTGTTGTTGTTGTTGTTGTTGTTGCAATGTGTATTTTTAATACAGCTTTTGAATCAATAAGTCTCTTAGCACTTCTTGACCTTACGTTTGTAGAAAAGACTGCCAGATTTTACATTTGAACCACTACCTTTGGTTCAGCTTTATTCCCACTTCATATCTCATTTAAGAATAATTTTCTTAATCTTTCTTTAATAATTTATTTTCATATCTGTTCTACTCTGTCACTATTATAATAAGAAATGTAATGAATATTTTTTTCTCCCAATCCCCAGCAATTTGTGGATCTTTTGAGAATTGTGAAATCTACCTGTAATCTGCTCTACAAAGCCTGAAAATTTAAAGACTGAATAGTCAATGGACTTTTGTGTCTGGTTAAAATTTTTGAGTAATTTGTAGAAGTTAATTCTTATTTGGGGAATAATCTAAAGAACTGGGTACTTACTGCTTTATCTCAAGTTTTCTCAGGTTAGTAAATTACTCTGTTTTCTTGAATAATAATACTATTAAACATGCAAAGACAATATATATGCAACTACTAAAATGTTCCCTTTTACTGATTATGTCAAAATTCAAAGCTAAACTTAGCAATAATGGTAAAATAGTACCTTCTGGATGTATCCTTATGTTGAAAAATGATCAGTGAAATATTGTCTGCTCTTTATAGTTTTTCACTCCAACTTTTCCATCTTTTTATCTTTGTTTTTAATTTTTAATATCAGAGTTATTTATCCATTGTTTTATGCTTTGCAGTTGCATTTGTGACTTATTCATTAACACTGAAAAACTATTTGCCTGCATTCTCTATGAAGGATGGTATTCTAAAGTTTGAGGATACATTGTGAGCATGATAATCACAGACATAGCCCTTGGTCTAGAATCTTCTGTATAGAAAATTAATGACCAAATTCTCTCCCCAAACCGATTACTATATTTGCCAATCCTATTGACACAAGGATAAGACTAGCTCTTGAAGAGTAGATATTTTCTTTCAAGGAAACTAAAAAGCCACCCTAGATTCTAAAAGATCCATTCATGTGAAGAAACTTGTTTCTGCATAAATTGGGATTAGAGTCCAGATTTGCGACTTCCCAGACACTGGCTTTTCACCTATTTTTTTATTCTTCAACTCCGTACTCATTCCTGGGTGGGACAAATGTGTCTCTCACACAGTACACTGTTCTGTAAGTAGACTGAGAATAAATAATGCAAAAACTTAAAAGAGGTAGAAAATTTTCTTAGCAAAAAACCATCACCATATTTTCTCTGAAAAATTAATTACTTTATAATAATATTGTACAGGAAGATTTTGATTGTTTATTTTTTGCAAATAAAAACAAAAGTTTAACTTTTATCCTTTTGAGAGAAATAGGGTACAGAAAAGAAATGGGGTACACAGCGGGTGCTTTACCAAGAATAGCTTGCAATAACAGGTTAGGACTCTGAGTGTCGCTGCTCACCAATCAGGGAAACAACAACTGGGAATTTACTGTGAGCCACAAGATTTCTGCATCACAAAGCGCTGACCCTGGGGCTTTACTAAAGCTCCGAGCTGGATTCCGGAACTCTAACAGCGGACGGTGAAAATACACTGTCTTGAACCGCGACGATCCCGAAGCTCCTCAGGCCTCCACCGAGGAAAAACCCAAGCGCGGCAGGGCTGTAATGGCGGCTCCTCCTCAACGTCCAGACTGCAGCAGGCTGGTTGGGATTTACCTTCTCTTGGGGGCCCTGTGGGAAATCCGGGCAGAACAGATCCGCTACTCTGTTCCTGAGGAGCTAGAGAAAGGCTCCTTTGTGGGCAACATCGCCAAGGACTTGGGGTTGGAGTCCCGGGAGCTGGCGGAGCGCGGAGTCCGCATCGTCTCCAGAGGTAGGACCCAGCTCTTTGCTCTGAACCCGAGAAGCGGCAGCTTGGTCACCGCGGGCAGAATAGATCGGGAGGAGCTCTGTGATAGATCTCCAAAGTGTGTAGTAAGCCTGGAGATTCTCCTAGAGGACAAAGTGAAGATTTTTGGAGTAGAAGTGGAAATAATCGATATTAATGATAACGCGCCCAACTTTGGGACAGAGCAAAGGGAAATAAAAGTCGCTGAAAATGAGACTCCTGGAACAAGATTCCCTCTTCCTGAAGCTTTTGATCCGGATGTAGGGATAAATTCCTTGCAGGGTTACCAGCTCAGCTCAAATGTTCACTTCTCCCTGGACGTGCAAAACGGAGCTGATGGGATAAAATACCCTGAACTGGTGCTGGAGCACGCCCTGGACCGTGAGGAAGAGGCGGTTCACCACCTGGTTCTCATCGCCTTCGATGGAGGAGACCTGGTTCACTCCGGCACTACCAGGATTCATGTAACGCTTGTGGATACCAATGACAATGCTCCCCTATTCACTCAGCCCGAGTACCACGTGAGTGTTCGGGAGAATGTGCCGGTGGGCTCCAGAATCGTCACTGTAAAAGCCACTGATCCAGATGAAGGAGCTAATGGAGAAGTGGCATATTCTTTACGGAAAGTAAGAGATAAAATATCGCAGCTATTCCAGTTGAATTCTGTGACTGGGGATATAACAATATTGGGGGATCTAGATTATGAGGACTCTGGATTTTATGATATAGATATAGAAGCTCACGATGGTCCTGGTCTCCGAGCCAGAAGTAAGGTACTGGTGACAGTTCTGGATGTAAATGACAATGCTCCAGAAGTCATGGTTACATCTGTCACCAACTCTATCCAAGAAACTTCTTCTCCAGGCACAGTAATTGCACTTTTCAATGTGCATGACAGTGATTCAGGAGAGAATGGCCTTGTCACATGTTCTATTCCGAATAATCTGCCGTTCACACTTGAAAAGACCTACGGAAATTATTATCGATTGTTGACACAGAGAACTCTAGATAGGGAAGAAGTCTCAGAATATAATATCACAGTAACTGCCACTGACCATGGAACTCCACAACTGTCTACAGAAACTCACATTTTACTGAAGGTGACAGACATCAATGACAACCCTCCTGCCTTTTCTCATGCTTCTTATTCTGCCTACCTTCCTGAAAACAACCCCAGAGGGGCCTCTATTTTATCCATGACCGCCCAGGACCCTGACAGCATTGAGAACGCCAGAGTCACTTACTCCCTGGCTGAAGGCATGCTCCTGGGGGAGCCTCTTTCCTCCTATGTCTCTGTCAACTCTGACACTGGTGTCCTGTATGCACTACGCTCCTTTGACTATGAGCAGGTTAGAGACCTGCAACTACTGGTGACAGCCAGTGACAGCGGGGATCCTCCACTCAGTAGCAATGTGTCTCTAAGCCTGTTTGTTCTGGATCAGAATGACAATGCACCAGAGATCCTGTACCCCTCTCCCCCGACTGATGGTTCTACCGGTGTGGAGCTGGCACCTCGCTCTGCAGAACCTGGATATTTGGTGACCAAGGTGGTAGCAGTGGACAGAGACTCAGGCCAGAATGCCTGGCTGTCCTACCGCTTGCTCAAGGCCAGCGAGCCAGGGCTCTTTGTGGTGGGGCTGCACACGGGTGAGGTGCGCACTGCGCGCGCCCTGCAGGACAGAGACGCGCTCAAGCAGAGCCTGGTGGTGGTGGTCCAGGACCACGGACAGCCTCCCCTCTCGGCAACTGTCACACTCACAGTGGCCGTGGCTGACAATATCCCAGATGTGTTGGCTGACTTGGGCAGTCTTGAGATCCCTTCCACCCCAGAAGCCTCGGACCTCACGTTGTACCTGGTGGTAGCAGTGGCTGCTGTCTCTTGTGTCTTCCTTGCTTTTGTCATCGTGCTGCTGGCACTCAGGCTGAGGCGCTGGCATAAGTCACGCCTGCTCCAGGCTTCAGGAGGGGGATTGGGGGGCATACCCGCCTCGCACTTTGTGGGCATGGACGGGGTGCGGGCCTTCCTGCAAACGTATTCGCACGAGGTCTCCCTGACCGCGGACTCGCGGAAGAGTCACCTGATCTTCCCGCAGCCCAACTATGCGGACACGCTCATCAGCCAGGAGAGCTGTGAGAAAAGCGAGCCTCTTTTGATAACTCAGGATTTACCTGAAACAAAAGGAGACCCCAGTCTTCATCAGGTGAGTCAGTCTTGCCACACTGAAACATAGGCTGACAGCTGTGTCTTTAATTGTATAAGCTTCAATTGTATAAGATGTGTACCAAATCATATAAAGGTACTTCTTTTTTTCAGTATTCTAGTGCTTTAAAGGGGAGGGGCAGATGACCCTTTAATAATGATCAATAATGGTTACTGAACCTAAAAGGTATCTGTTTTTAACTTATCCATTGTAGTCCTCATCCAGTAATAGTGTCAGCAACAAATTGTTCTAAAAATGTTTTTAAATCCTCACCCAGGACATTTTCTCATTGCATTTAGAGAGGAAGGGAGAGAGAGAGAAAGGGAAGGGAAAAGGGAGAGGGAGAGGCGAGAGGGACAGTTGGGGGGAAAGAGAGAGATTTGTCATCTCCCTTACATGTCCTGACTGTGAATCAAACCCACAATATTTCATGTATAGGATGTCGCTTCCCAGGGCTCAGCCACAATTTCTTAATTTTATATCTCTAACCACATCACTTCTTTAAATGCCATTATCCTTTAAGTCTCACTGAAAGTATCAAAGTGCAAAATAGAAGACAATTGTGAAAATTCATTCTAAAGCATTTTCTCTTATGAAGCTATTGTTGAATCTTGATTAATTTTTAAATTTCATCTTTTAAAAAAATTTCCTCTTTTTACACCCAGCATATTTTGCTTAAGGTTTACTTTTCTTTTACTTGAAAGGGCATTTTCCATTATAAGTAAAAAATGGCAGTTTATAAATACTAGGGGAAATACTTAACATTTAGATTTAACAGTGATAGTTTTTCCATCGGACTGGTATATTTTAAGTACTTTGTTGTTGCAGTTTGTGAGATGCACCAGCAATGACTATGTGTGATTCCTTTGGTGCCCTTCTGTGGTCACCAATAATGCTACCCACTTTATTTCACTCATTTCATTAGGTTGTAGGAGTAATTTTAATAATATCTAAATTACCTATTATGACATCACTATGAGACCCTTCTCTATTTCTAAAAAAAAACTTTGAAAAAATCTCTCCTTTTTCATCATAGAGAGCCTCTTATAAAGATTAGGTAACTTGAATTCTGAATGGATATAATTTGTGAAACTTAGTAAGCAGGACTTATCCTTGTTCCTGCAAATTGCTCAATCCAGATTCAACGAATTCTATCACTTCGTGGCTCTACAATGATCTGATATAGGGGAAAATATTTAGTGTGCAAGGGATATGCAATCTTTGTTCCTTATGCCTTCATTTAGTTCTGTTAATTCAGAATTCATGAATGTCTAGAACTACACACATTAGTGACATTTGGATACCTGGAAATTGTAGCAATAGATTGTGAGCTATGCCAGAATTCAATTAAGAAGGAGAGTTTCAGTTTCTTGATGTTTTTGTCTTCATGGGAAGTTGTGGTGCAATACATAGAGTAAATAAGAATGTGATGTGATACAACCAGCTGGCATGGAGAGAAGGAAGAGAAAGTAACAAGTGAATATTGGGAAAGCAATCATATCCGAGGAAAGATCATATACAATACTGAAAATTTAAAATATAATTTGGAAATATCAATTGGCCTCAAACTGTGTCAAACATATTTGGATGGTGGTATTAGGAAATGCATTCCAGAATCAGAATGATACATATTTTAAATGACTAGGAGAGCAACATATGTAATAATAGCACATAGAAAATATCATTTTGTTTGGATGGGTAATAGGTTGCTTTTAGGAAATATTATTTCTAGTTAAATAAATTATTGTACAACCATGTGGTAGGCTACTATATAACTATAAAAAATAAATGGAAATCCTCTTTATGTACTGATATGAAATTATCTTCAGAATCTAAAGAGTGAAAAAAGCAAGCTGCAGCACACGGTGTACATATATATACACCTCTATATATGTGTAACAGTAGGGGAGAACATTTATGAAATTCTGCTTCACTATACAAAACCTTTCTCTGAACTAGTACACAAAATAAAAGGGAAAAAGAAATTTCTCCTGGGACGATGTGTTGTTGAAAGCAGAGGGGAAAAGTCTATAGATTTTATGAACTATATGAATGTATACCTATTTAAAAACAAATAAATACAACTCCGAAAGAGAAAAAACAAATTCTTCGCAAAACATCTGCAAGCCATTGGAGCAGTTTCACAGGAAAACCTCTGGGCGTCGCTGTAGGTCAAAAGAAGAACGAGCAGATACGAGACACATTTGGGAGCCTTTCAGAGGGTAACTCCCTGCTCAAGCCAACCGCTCTGGAGAGACCGGTTCAGATTCGGTTACAGAAAACAAAAGCAGAAAAACTACCCCTCTCCTGTATTTTTCCGCCCACGGAGGGCTTATTCCTCTTTTCCGCTTCCACATCGACCAAGAAAGGGAGCAGTAGCGAGGGAGACAGAGGATGAGGCCGAGCGCAGAGAGGAGCAGCCCAGCGCGGTGGCGGCAGGTACTGTTGCCCTTTCTGCTGTCTTTGTTCCGCGGAGCTCTCCAGGACCAAATCCGTTATTCAATTCCCGAGGAGCTGGCCAAGAACTCGGTGGTAGGTAACCTTGCCAAGGATCTGGGGCTCAGTGTACGGGACTTGCCTGTCCGGAAGCTGCGGGTAAGCGCGGAGAAAAAATATTTCACTGTAGACCCTGACAGCGGGGACTTGCTTGTCAGCGACAGAATAGACCGAGAACAGATTTGCGGGAAGAAGCCTGTGTGTGTTCTGGATTTTGATGCTGTCGCTGAAAAACCACTAAATATTTTCCAAGTAGCAGTAGTAGTGCAGGATATAAATGACAACATTCCATTATTCAAACAGAGAAAAATAGATTTAAAAATTGTAGAATCCACTAAGCCAGGTAAAACTTTTCCACTAGACCCAGCTCTGGATTCCGATGCTGGTCCTAATTCACTGCAAAGATACCACCTTAATAACAATGAGTACTTTGATCTCGTGGAGAAACAGACTCCAGATGGACGTAAATATCCTGAGTTAATTCTGAAACATCCCCTGGACAGAGAAGAGCAGAATTTCCATCAACTGATCCTAACAGCTGTAGATGGTGGAGACCCACCCCAAAGTGGCACTACCCAGATCCAAATTCAAGTCACCGATGCCAACGATAATCCCCCAGTGTTCAGCCAGGACGTGTACAGGGTCAGCCTGCAGGAGGGCGTGCCCCCAGGCTTGTCAGTGCTCAGAGTGACAGCCACAGACCAGGATGAGGGCATTAACTCGGAGGTCACCTACTCCTTTCATAATGTGGACGAACAAGTGGAAAGATTTTTTAACTTAGATAAAAGAACGGGAGAAATCACAACAAAGGATAATTTTGATTTCGAAATTGCTAATAGTTACACTTTTGGTGTAGAAGCGAAAGATCCCGGAGATCTAGCAGCCCACTGCAGTATCCAAGTGGAAATTCTCGATGAGAACGATTGTGCACCTGAAGTGATTGTAACCTCAGTGTTTACTCCGCTTCCAGAGGATTCACCACCAGGAACAGTGATTGCCTTGATAAAAACGAGAGATAGAGACTCTGGAGAAAATGGAGAAGTTTACTGCCGCATATTGGGAAAGACAGAATTCACATTGAAATCTTACTCAAAGAATTATTACAAGCTAGTGACAGATGGGGCTCTGAACAGGGAGGAGATTCCAGAATACAATGTCACTATAATGGCCACGGACAGAGGCAAGCCGCCCCTCTCCTCCAGCACTACCCTCACCCTGCACATCACCGACGTCAACGACAACGCTCCGGTTTTCCAACAGTCCGCCTACCTGGTCCACGTGCCAGAAAACAACCCTCCCGGTGCCTCCATAGCGCAGGTCAGCGCCTCCGACCCCGACCTGGGACCCAACGGCCACGTCTCCTACTCCATCGTGGCCAGCGACCTGGAGCCGCGGGCGCTGTCGTCCTACGTGTCCGTGAACGCGCAGAGCGGGGTGGTGTTCGCGCAGCGCGCCTTCGACCACGAGCAGCTGCGCGCCTTCGAGCTGACGCTGCAGGCTCGCGACCAGGGCTCGCCCGCGCTCAGCGCCAACGTCAGCCTGCGCGTGTTGGTGGACGACCGCAACGACAACGCGCCAAGGGTGCTGTACCCGGCGCTGGGGCCCGACGGCTCCGCGCTCTTCGACACGGTGCCGCGCGCCGCGCAGCCCGGCTACCTGGTCACCAAGGTGGTGGCGGTGGACGCGGACTCGGGACACAACGCCTGGCTGTCGTACCACGTGCTGCAGGCCAGCGAGCCGGGCCTGTTCAGCCTGGGGCTGCGCACGGGCGAGGTGCGCACGGCGCGTGCTTTGGGCGACAGGGACGCGGCGCGCCAGCGCCTGCTGGTCGCGGTGCGCGACGGGGGACAGCCGCCCCTCTCGGCCACCGCCACGCTGCTCCTGGTCTTCGCTGACAGCCTCCAAGAGGCCCTGCCGGACCTCAGCGAACGCCCAGCGCCGTCCGACCCCCAGGCTGAGCTGCAGTTTTACCTGGTGGTGGCCTTGGCCTTGATCTCCGTGCTCTTCCTCCTGGCCGTGATTCTGGCGGTTGCCCTGCGCCTTCGACGCTCCTCCAGCGCTGCTGCTTGGGGCTGCTTTCAGCCTGGTCTCTGCTCTAAATCTGGACTTGTGGTTCCCTCCAACTACAGTGAGGGAACATTGCCCTATTCCTACAATCTGTGCGTTGCTTCACAGTCAGCTAAGACAGAGTTTAATTTTCTCAACGTGACCCCGGCAGTGGCTCCCACTCAGGATCTCCTCTGTGAAGATGCTTCTTGGGTACCAAATACAAATAATGGAGATGGTGAGGGCTTATTTGACTCAGATACTATTTTAAAGGTGAGTTTTAACTTAATTAACTTATTTTCACTTTGGATTTCAGTGTTTCTTAACAAATCACTTATGTGTGGTAGGAGACTTCATTTCATATTTAATTGTCTTGTGGGTTGAATTTAGGCAGTTTACTGCCCTAATTATCTTAATCTTATCTAACCAAGTCTTGATGTGGTTTTCTACCTAATGTGTGAGATTTATTTGGTTATAATTACAAGGCTTTACTACATGAGATACTTCTTTCTTCAGCTTTGCAATCCTCTCTGAAGATTATTTCACATTCAGGGATTTTATTACTCAGATTTTAGTTTTACTTTCTCTTCAAATTATAGTACTTCAGAATAAAGAGAAGAGCCCATTTTACTAGTTTGGGGAAACTGGGAACCAAAGAAAGGAAGAATTTTCTCCAATGTCATGGTTGTCAACAGCAGAGCATGGGTAGGACAGACTTGGACACCAGCAACCTAAGTGTCTTTACACACTAAGTGTCTTGGGATTCTAGATCTATTTCAAAAGCATGGGCAAAGTTTGAGGTCTGTGGTGCCTGCTATTAAGAATGTGTTTAATAATGAGAGAAATCTTCCTCTCTCATACATAGCAGCAAATTGCTCTTCTGAAAATTGTACATTGAGAAAGACTTTATAACCCATATACACATTCTGGACTTAAAACTTTATTTTTGAATTTTCTATTTATATATAGAATATCTTCATTTTTCTTCAATGTCCTATGAAAGTATCATTAAGTAGAAATTTCTTCTCTTAATGTACTCTCTGAAATGTCCATTTTTTGTAGTCAAGTTTTTCTTTTTCTGCTACCATGTAAAGGTGATAACATTAAATATCTGCCTCAACATAGAAAGTCCACTGACTGTCTGCTCACTGTTAAGTTATAGACATGTTTTTCTGCATGTGTGATAAACAAAAGCCCTTTCCTCTACAGTCACTATATGGATTTTTCCTCAAGAGTCTGTCACTGTATAATGTCTAACTCCAATTCAGACATGTTAATAAGAAAATGTAAGTAATGCATAGCTAACCCAACTCCAACTCTCCATCTAATATAGTGTAGCTGCCATATTTCCAGTGTGAAAAACTTTCTCAAAGACCTCACAAGTAACAAAATGGCTCCTTAATTCTTTCTACATAAGATAACTAATACAATTTACATGAATTAGTATGCCTTTTTACAAAGATGCATTGAGAGCTAGACTTGTTTTCTTGACATTCTCATGTAGAAATGGGCACGTTTTCATAAACATATCCTAATACAAAGATGAAATCTTAAAACTCACAAAAGTAAGAATTACAATGTTCTAATCCAATTAACTCAATATAAATAAGAGGGGAAGAAAGGACATAGGCTCAATGGCATATTAAATAAATTTTTTCTAAAGAAGTAAAAATAATCTAATAATTGATCTCAGGGTTTTCTAGAAGTCTTGGTATTCCAGAATTAAATCTTAATTAAATATAAACAATGTCACACAGTAATACATGAAGGTTACAGCTAAATTATTAGAGATAAAATATATTTAAACATTTATGAAATAACACAGTTGGTGTAGTAACTGGTTAGGACTCTGAGCGTCGCTGTTCACTAAAGTGGGAAAGAAGCTGCTGCTGCTGCGACCCAACTCTCCTCTCCTTCCGCACTAAACACAGCACAGACCAGACAAGTTCCGGGGGAAAGCCTTTTACCCACGTCCCTCTCCCAGGTCCAAAAAGAATATGTACCCTTTGACTTAAAAGAAATAAGGAAACAGCAGGCTGGAACCAGGACTAAGAGAACACTTGTCAGAGAGAAGGCAATGGCAGATCCACCGAGGGGCTGGGGCTGCAGAGGGCTGCTCCTGCTCTTTCTGTTCCTGGGGATGCAGCGGGGAGCCAGGGCCGGGCAGATCAGCTACTCAGTGAGGGAGGAACTGGACAAAGGCTCCTTCGTGGGCAACATCGCCAAGGATCTCGGGCTGGAGCCTCAGGAACTGGCGGAGCGCGGAATCCGGATCATCTCCAGAGGTAGGACGCAGCTTTTTGCTCTGAACCCAGGAAGTGGCAGCTTGGTCACCGCGGGCAGAATAGACAGGGAGGAGCTCTGCTCTCAGACCACGCAGTGTCTGGTTAGTTTTAACATCTTGGATGAGAATAAAATGAAAATTTATGGAATAGAAGTAGAAATCATCGATATTAATGATAACTGCCCACGTTTTCGGGATGAGGAAGTAAAAATAAAAGTTAATGAAAATGCAGCTACAGGGACACGGTTAGTGCTCCCCTTCGCTAGGGATGCGGATGTGGGTGTGAACTCCCTCCAGAGTTACCAGCTCAGCTCCAATATACACTTCTCTCTGGATGAGAAAAGTGGAAGTGATGGACAGAAATATCCGGAGCTGGTGCTGGAACAGCCCTTGGACAGGGAGAAAGTGGCTGTTCACGACCTCCTCCTCACAGCTCTTGATGGTGGAGACCCCATACTCTCTAGCACTACGCACATCCGTGTAATGGTCCTCGACGCAAATGATAACGCTCCCCAGTTCACTCGATCAGAGTACAGAGTGAGTGTTCCAGAGAACATATCTGTGGGCACTCGGCTGCTCACAATAACGGCCACGGATCCAGATGAGGGAATAAACGGAAAATTGACCTACTCTTTTCGCAATGAAGAAGACAAAATTTCACAGACTTTCCATCTTGATTCCAACCTGGGTGAAATTTCAACAGTGCAATCACTGGATTATGAAGAATCCAGATTCTACCTCATGGAAGTGGTAGCTCAGGATGGAGGTGCTCTTCTTGCCAGTGCTAAGGTGGTGGTCACGGTACAGGATGTGAATGACAATGTCCCAGAAATGATCCTCACTTCTCTCGCCAGTTCCATCTCCGAAGATTGTCTTCCTGGAACTGTAATTGCTCTGTTTAGCGTACATGATGGTGATTCTGGAGAGAATGGGGAAATTGTATGTTCTATCTCCAGAAACTTGCCCTTTAAACTGGAAAAGTCAGTAGATAACTACTATCACTTATTGACAACGACAACCCTGGACAGAGAAGAGATTGCAGATTATAACATAACAATAACCGTCATTGACCGAGGAAATCCACCCTTGTCTACAGAAAATCACATCTCCCTGAAAGTGGCAGACATCAATGACAATCCTCCCATCTTCCCTCATACCTCATACTCCACCTACATTCCAGAAAACAATCCCAGAGGCATCTCAATATTCTCTGTGACTGCCCATGACCCTGACAGTGGCAACAATGCCCAGGTCACTTATTCTCTGGCAAAGGATACATTTCAGGGAACACCTCTCTCCTCCTATGTTTCCATAAACTCTGACACCGGAGTTCTGTATGCACTGGGCTCTTTCGACTATGAGCAGGTTAGAGACCTGCAGCTGTGGGTGATAGCCAGCGACAATGGAGATCCTCCACTGAGCAGTAATGTGTCACTGAGCCTGTTTGTGCTGGACCAGAATGACAATACTCCTGAAATCCTTTACCCCACACTCCCCACTGATGGCTCCACCGGCGTGGAACTGGCACCCCGTTCTGCAGAACCTGGCTACCTGGTGACCAAGGTGGTAGCAGTGGACAGGGACTCAGGCCAGAATGCCTGGCTGTCCTACCGCTTGCTCAAGGCCAGCGAGCCAGGGCTCTTTATGGTGGGGCTGCACACGGGCGAGGTGTGCACTGCGCGGGCCTTGCTGGACAGAGATGCGCTCAAGCAGAGCCTGGTGGTGGTGGTCCAGGACCACGGACAGCCTCCCCTCTCGGCCACAGTCACACTCACAGTGGCCGTGGCTGACAGCATCCCAGACGTCCTGGCCGACCTGAGCAGTCTTGAACCCTCCGCCGACCCTGACGACTCCAGCCTCACGCTCTACCTGGTGGTGGCAGTGGCTGCTGTCTCTTGCATCTTTCTTGCCTTTGTCATCGTGCTGCTGGCACTCAGGCTGAGGCGCTGGCACATGTCACGTCTGCTTCAGGCTTCAGGAGAGGGATTGGCAGGCATGCCCGCCTCACACTTTGTGGGCGTGGACGGGGTGCGGGCCTTCCTGCAGACGTATTCGCACGAGGTCTCCCTGACCGCGGACTCACGGAAGAGTCACCTGATCTTCCCGCAGCCCAACTATGCGGACACACTCATCAGCCAGGAGAGCTGTGAGAAAAGCGAGCCTCTTTTGATGTCTGAGAAGGTAAATGCAAACGAAGAACTAGAAGTTGTTCAGGTGAGTTTTCTTTTTCAGTAGGTATGCTTGGAAGATTTTGTTCATTTGTTTTCTCAATTATTTTTCTTTCATATTCAAATAGGGAAATTACATAAATAGTGAATCATTATCTGCTTATTTAGAGACTAGCTTAATTTAATTTGAGAACTCATGATTCTCCATTTATTTTCAAATTATATTTTGGGTATAGTGCCTTACTTTTTCAGTACATAGATATTGTAGAAAATCTAGCTGATATCCATAGACTTAAATGAAATGAGTACTTTATTATTTTTAAACAAGTACTTTAAAAGTGGTTAAACATAATCACTTTGCCCAAAGACTTTCTTACACTCAGAACTGGTATTATCCTGATAGATGAGTTGTTTGATTAGTGCAAATTGGTAGATATAATGTTTTCTTTTGAATATGTGCCTAAACACCAATGCTGGATATGTTTGGGAAAGTATATCTGCTGTTTGAATAAGGAAATAATTTACATATTTAGATAAATCACTGGAAGAATACAGAAAAGTTTTGCATAAGAAATATCAGAAAAATAGATTGAATTTATATTGATGATGTCTTTGGCATTCTGATATCTGGCAAGTTTGGATTAAACCATGAAATTATTAGAATATATATTTGTTGAGAGAAGAAATCAGTGAGGAATCTTAGAATTGTGCTTTATCCTGTGGTGCAGTTTAAAATCTCCAAAGATTTAGACACTGCTGCATTCATTGAATTCAAATGTGCCACACACCTGGCATCTTCTGGTTAGATGTAACCCTTTCACATTTCAGAATCAATAGCTACCTGAATGTTTGCATACAATTCTGCTCTATTTAAAAAGTCTGAGATTTCGTGTTTGGAAAATTAATTCAACTTTAAAATGGTTTCAAATTTTAAAACATTTCTCAGAGGCTGTGCTTATCTTAAATTAATACATATTTCTTAATAAAATGCTGGTCTATGGGTCTTAAATTTCATGATTATATGTTGTGTATACTTTACATAATAAAATGCTTAATTCACATACTGAGTGTATATATTTATTATATATACACTCTATTCTCTTTTAAATGTTTGAATCCTTAGTTTCATATGTGTTCTGAAAAGATAGCTTTCCTGTACTAATTGAAATGTTCACATATTGTTGGAAAGGCACTTGCTCAGTCATGTTTTAGAACAAAGTCTTGCATCAGTAGTGTTTTTTATGTTTGTATAGAGATACATATGAGTTCCTGTTTAGAATCCTGAATACAATAAGCAGTTTAAGGTGCTCTAATACTATTCCAGTATGAGTTCCATATCACTACACACCTGTCAAAGTTTAGAATGGCAATATATTATGTAGGTTTAAAACACAATTTCTTGCCCTGGCTGGTGTGGCTCAGTGGATTGAGCGCTGGCCTGTGAACCAAAGGGTCACCAGTTCAGTTCTTAGTCTGGGCGCATGCCTGGGTTGTGGACCAGGTCCCCAGTAAGGGGCATGTGAGAGGCAACCACATAGTCATGTTTCCCTCCCTCTCTTTCTCCCTCCCTTCTCCTCTGTCTAAAAGTAAATAAAATCTTTTTTAAAAACACAATTCCTTAGAAAATAAAGTTAAAATGAAATAAAAAACAATTTCTATATGAAGATTTCTAGTGTGGAAATAGAATGGAAACTGTAAGACATCTGTCAAAAACCTGGAAATTCAAATGTCTGTTGACAAGGAAAGAGTGTCAATAACAAAGGGTTAGAATGATCAGATTATGACCTGTGGACCAAGGAAAACTGGGCAGCATAGATTAATCTGTTTGGGATATGTAATCATAAGGACTCACACTTCATCCCCATAATCCAAATAACTCACCACTGTGAAGCTACTTGAGAAGAAGCAATGCAACTAAAGATTATTGTAATGTATTGTGGAAAAATAAAATGAGTAGAATAATTTTTAAATCATAGTCATTTAAAAGTAGACACTAGGAAACTAAGGAAAATGAGTACCTTGATTCTTACCATACTTCTATTTTGTAAGGACAACCAATCTCCTTGATACCTATCAATTATTTGGGGGAGAAGGTGATAAAGATAAGATAGAAGAAAGTGAAACATAGGATAAAACTAAAACCTATGAGATTTATTACTTTAATGAGTTAAAAGAAAAGAAAACAGAGTGGAATAACAATACATACCAAATTTTTAAGAATTAACGTATTACATTTTCTGTTGCCACCAACACTTTCATTTGTATTTAATTTATATTATTTTCTGTACATTATTTTATTTGGTCCTCAATTCTACTAAGGTAAGCAAGGAAGATGTTACTATGACCATTTCATGACAATGGAAGCTAACAGCACGACCATACCAATAAATATCTTCAGCAAGGTATCTCTGCTCTTTGACGAGTAAAACTCACTTGATTTGGATGAGTAAAGTTCACGTTCAAAGAAATCACAGCCAGACAGAAGATATAGTAAATACTTTAAATGTTATATCCTTGTAAAATAGGTAGAAAGAGTATCTGTATCAGATACAGAGGAATTGCCTTGTAGGCAGGCGCCTCAGTATTTGGAGCTGATTTAGTAATCAGTACTGCAGTTCTACAGTCTAGACGCGGGGTGCCGCTGTCGGCTAGTACTGAGAGAAGTGTTAGCCACTTCTGACGCAAAGGTATCGCCATCAAAGCGCGGAACCGGGAAAACGGTGCACTCTCTCTCCGGCTCTCTGCAAAGGAGAGGTCTATCAAAGAACCTGTCTGCCGAGACAAATCAAGGAATCGCTACTGCTCAGGGAATTCTTGGGATCGTTTGCGATCGCTGCTCTTCTGAATCAGTAAGGCAAAGGCTCAGAAAGGGGAATGGGAAGCCGCTGGGGACTGCTGGGCCCGGTTGGGCGGAGGAGAATGTCTTTTCTCCTGCTGCTGCCTTTGCTCTGCCCGGCGGCGCTCTCCGAGACGATCCGCTACACTATTCCGGAGGAGCTGGCCAGGGGCTCCGTAGTGGGGAACCTCGTCAAGGATCTGGGGCTTCGCGATTTGCCTACTCGGAACCTGCGGGTTAGTGCTGAGAAGAAATTCTTTTCAGTGAGCACGGAGAACGGGGATTTACTTGTGATCGACCGCATAGACCGTGAGCAGATTTGTGGCAAAAAGTCGACGTGTGTTCTGGAATTCGAAATGGTTGCTGAAAAGCCTTTGAACTTCTTTCATATAGCTGTAGCGATTCAGGATATCAACGACAACCCACCGACCTTCAACCGAAATATCACTGAACTGGAAATTAGTGAGCTGGCCCTAACTGGAGCCACCTTTGCCTTGGAATCCGCACAAGACTCAGATGTAGGGGTCAATTCCCTGCAGCAGTACTACCTCAGCCCTGACCCACACTTCTCTTTGAACCAGAAAGAGAACCCTGATGGCAGTAGGTACCCAGAACTGGTAGTGAAGGCTCCCCTGGACAGGGAAGAGCAATCTTGCCATTATCTGGTCCTCACCGCTGTGGATGGGGGTGAGCCTGCCAGAAGCTGCACTACCCAGATCAGGGTGGTTGTGGTGGATGCAAATGATAATCCTCCAGTGTTCACCCAGGACACATACAGGGTCAGTGTTCGAGAGAACCTGCCAGTTGGCTCCTCTGTGCTGAGAGTGGCAGCCACTGACTTGGATGAGGGCAGCAATGCTGAGATCACCTATGCTTTCATCAACATTGGTAAGGCAGTGAGACAACTGTTCAAGCTGAATAGTAAAACAGGGGAACTCTCCATTGGTGGAGGACTGGACTTTGAAGAGAGAGAGCACTACATAATTGGAGTAGAAGCAAAGGATGGTGGGCATCACACAGCACATTGTAAAATACAAATAGATATTTTGGATGAAAATGACAATGCTCCTGATATAACCCTGGATTCTGAATCTAAACATATAAGAGAAGATGTAGAGCTAGGGACTGTTGTTGCCCTGATCAAAACACATGATCTGGATTCTGGATTTAATGGGGAAATTCTGTGCCAGCTAAGTGGAAGTTTCCCATTTAAAATAGTTCAAGAAACAAAAAACACATACAAGTTGGTGACAGATGGAGCCCTAGATAGAGAGCAGACTCCGGAGTACAACATTACCATCACAGCCACTGACAAAGGCAAACCACCCCTCTCCTCCAACAGAAGTGTCATCTTCAACATAGCTGATGTCAATGACAATGCTCCTATTTTCCACCAGGCCTCTTATGTGGTCCACGTGGCAGAAAACAACCCACCCGGTGCCTCCATAGCGCAGGTCAGCGCCTCCGACCCCGACCTGGGACCCAACGGCCACGTCTCCTACTCCATCGTGGCCAGCGACCTGGAGCCGCGGGCGCTGTCGTCCTACGTGTCCGTGAACGCGCAGAGCGGGGTGGTGTTCGCGCAGCGCGCCTTCGACCACGAGCAGCTGCGCGCCTTCGAGCTGACGCTGCAGGCTCGCGACCAGGGCTCGCCCGCGCTCGGCGCCAACGTCAGCCTGCGCGTGTTGGTGGACGACCGCAACGACAACGCGCCAAGGGTGCTGTACCCGGCGCTGGGGCCCGACGGCTCCGCGCTCTTCGACACGGTGCCGCGCGCCGCGCAGCCCGGCTACCTGGTCACCAAGGTGGTGGCGGTGGACGCGGACTCGGGACACAACGCCTGGCTGTCGTACCACGTGCTGCAGGCCAGCGAGCCGGGCCTGTTCAGCCTGGGGCTGCGCACGGGCGAGGTGCGCACGGCGCGTGCTTTGGGCGACAGGGACGCGGCGCGCCAGCGCCTGCTGGTCGCGGTGCGCGACGGGGGACAGCCGCCCCTCTCGGCCACCGCCACGCTGCTCCTGGTCTTCGCTGACAGCCTCCAAGAGGCCCTGCCGGACCTCAGCGAACGCCCAGCGCCGTCCGACCCCCAGGCTGAGCTGCAGTTTTACCTGGTGGTGGCCTTGGCCTTGATCTCCGTGCTCTTCCTCCTGGCCGTGATTCTGGCGGTTGCCCTGAGCCTGCGACGCTCCTCCAGCCCCGCTGCCTGTAGCTGCTTTCAGACTGATGGTGTCTGCTCCAAGGCTGGACCTGGGCTTTCCCCCAACTACTGCGAATGGACTTTGCCCTATTCCTATAATCTGTGTGCTGCCTCACGCTCCTCAAAAGCTGAGTTTAAATTTCTAGATATAAACCCTGAAAATGCTCCACCACAAGATCTGCTATGTAATGAAGCCTCTTGGTTTGAAAGTACCAGTAATGACAATCCCAAAATGACTTCTGATTCAGTCCATTTGCAACAGGTGAGTTACTTCAAAATCCTTTCCTCCCATAAATATGATTAAGTTTCAGTTCATTATTTAGAGGGAAACCTGTACAGGCTAAGTCTATCTTGATTTTGTGTTTTATTGAGTTTGGGGGGCATGCAACAAGGGTGTTAGAAATTCTTTGTTCACTTATCTGTGTTGCAGTTGTTCTTTTATGCAAAGTCACCTTGTGATGGTCTTGAAATCTCTTGTTAACCCTAAAATAATATATCTGGAACATTTTAATACTTTAGTACCTCACATTCTCATTGTGAGACTCATTGTCCACATATAATTAAATATAAATCCAGACAATTGGTTTTCTTAGTTTCAATGAAGTCAACCAAAATTGTGTTTTATATATAATATAAATATATTATTTACTGTAGATCATATATTTTCACTTCATTTGCTTGTTTTAAAAAGTACACATCGGTATGGCTAAATGAGGGCAGTTCTAATCTATATGTTAATTAAAATAGATAGTGAAATTTAAAAATGATAATACTTAACTGGCACTAACTGGATTGGTTCAAATATGTTTGTGGTGATTCTCTTATTAAAAAATGGGATAAATGTAAATGATGGTGGAGTGTGATAATTTAGGATTTACAGAAAAGTTTAATATTTCTGTTCTTCAAGGCTATAAGAGAAATAGCGCCACAAAAATGAACAATAAATTTCAGGGAGCATATACAACTATTTAAAAATAAATAAGCTCTTTTATTTTTCCAAATGCTTCTCATTCTTAGGAAGAAAGACATTTTATGAGTGCTATCTATGCAGATTTAGCTGAATTAGCATCCCCTGTATAATGGTTTCACAAAACGTTGTAGTATTAAGTTAGGGCTCTAAGCGTCGCTGTTCACTAACCCGGGTAAGCAAAGCAAGGAGTACTCGAGTTATATCCTTCAAGCACAAAGCAGATTAGACACAAAAGCTCTGCAGCTGTGCAAAAATTCTGACCTAAAACGCTTCACATCGGATCTCTGCTTGTTTATGGACCTTGAACTGTAATTCTGAGAAGCTCAAGAGGGATGCGACCCCCTACTCATAACCCCAGAGAAGTCCATGAGGAGCCAGTAATGGCGGCTCTGCAAAGGCGCCGGTGCCACCGCGGGTTAGTCCTGCTCTTTATACTCCAGGGGACGCTGTGGGGGGTCGGAACGCAGGCCCGGCCGATCCACTACTCCATTTCTGAGGAACTTGACAGAGGCTCCTTTGTGGGCAACATCGCCAGCGATCTCGGGCTGAAGCCTCAGGAACTGGCAGAGCACGGAGTCCGCATCATCTCCAGAGGTAGGACGCCCCTCTTTGCTCTGAATCCCCAAAGCGGCAGCTTGGTCACCGCGGGCAGGATAGACAGGGAGGAGCTCTGCGCTCAGAGTGTGCGGTGTCTGGTGAATTTTAACATCCTTGTTGAGGACAAACTGAATCTTTATCCTGTAGAAGTAGAAATAGTGGACATTAATGATAATACACCTCGATTCTTAAGGGAAGAATTGGAAGTGAAAATTCTTGAGAACGCAGCCCCATCCTCTCGTTTTCCACTAATAGAGGTCTCTGACCCAGATGTGGGAATGAACTCTCTTCAGGGCTTCAAGCTCAGCGGGGATAGTCACTTCTCAGTGGATGTACCAAGTGAAGCCCATGGGCCCAAATACCCAGAGCTGGTGCTGGAGCGTGCTCTGGACCGGGAGAGAGAGTCCATTCACCACTTGGTTCTTACTGCAATGGATGGTGGTGACCCTGTCCGTTCGGCCATGGCACGAATTGTGGTAACTGTCCTAGATGCCAATGACAATGCTCCCATGTTCACTCAGCCTGTCTATCTTGTGAGTGTTCCTGAAAATCTGCCAGTAGGTACGCCAGTGTTGTCAGTAAATGCCACTGACCAGGATGAAGGAGTCCACGCAGAAATAACGTATTCCTTTGTGAGGTTAACCGAAAAGATATCAAAAATTTTCTCCTTGAATGTGGCCACTGGAGAAATATCAACTTCTGAAAATCTAGACTATGAGGACTCCAGCTTTTATGAGCTGGATGTTGAAGCCCGGGATCGGGCAGGTCTACAGGACAGAGCAAAAATCTTAATAACTGTCTTGGATGTGAACGATAATGTACCAGAAGTAGTAGTCACATTTGGAAGCAAATCAATTGCTGAAAGTACACCGCCAGGAACAGTAATTGCTCTTCTTCAAGTATACGATCATGACTCTGGAATGAATGGCCTTGTAACATGTTCCATCTCAAGAAGTCTGCCATTTAAGCTAGAAAAATTAGTGGACAATTATTATAGATTAGTGACCAATACAGTTCTAGATCGAGAACAGGTATCCATGTACAACATCACTGTGACAGCCACAGACAAAGGAGTGCCACCTCTGTCTACAGAAATAGTCATCTCCCTAAATGTGGCAGACACCAATGACAACCCACCTTCCTTTCCCCACTCCTCCTACTCTGTCTATGTCCCTGAGAACAACCCCAGAGGGGCCTCCATATTCTCTCTGACTGCTCACGACCCTGACAGCAATGAGAACGCCCACATCACCTACTCCCTGGATGAAGACACTGTCCAGGGGGCACCTCTATCCTCCTATGTCTCCATCAACTCTGACACTGGTGTCCTGTATGCCTTGCACTCCTTCGACTATGAGCACTTCCATGACTTGCAATTGAGAGTGACTGCACATGACAGCGGAGACCCGCCGCTCAGCAGCAATGTGTCACTGAGTCTGTTCGTGCTGGACCAGAACGACAACGTGCCAGAGATCCTGTACCCTGCCATCCCCACAGATGGTTCCACAGGCGTGGAGCTGGCCCCCCGCTCTGCAGAACCCGGATATCTGGTGACCAAAGTCGTGGCAGTAGACCGAGACTCAGGCCAGAACGCCTGGCTGTCCTACCGCCTGCTCAAGGCCAGCGAGCCAGGGCTCTTCGTGGTGGGGCTGCACACGGGCGAGGTGCGCACTGCACGCGCCCTGCAGGACAGAGACGCGCTCAAGCAGAGCCTGGTGGTGGCCGTCCAGGATCACGGCCAGCCCCCCCTCTCGGCCACCGTCACGCTCACGGTGGCCGTGGCTGACAGCATCCCAGATGTTTTGGAAGAGCTAGGCAGCCTGGAGGTCCCGCACCACTCCGATGCCTCAGGCCTCACGCTGTACCTGGTGGTGGCGGTGGCCGCTGTCTCTTGCGTCTTTCTCGCCTTTGTCATCGTGCTGCTCGCGCTCAGGCTGCGGCGCTGGTCCGCATCGCGCCTGCTCCAGGCTTCTGGAGGTGGGTTGGTGGGCGCGCCCGCCTCGCACTTTGTGGGCGTGGACGGGGTGAGGGCCTTCCTGCAGACGTATTCCCACGAGGTCTCCTTGACCTCGGACTCGCGGAAGAGTCACCTGATCTTCCCGCAGCCCAACTACGCGGACACGCTCATCAGCCAGGAGAGCTGTGAGAAAAGCGAGCCTCTTTTGATTCAGGAAGATTCAGGGTTTTGTAAAGAGGAAGACTCCGTTGCTCAGGTGAGATTATTGTTTTTATTGATTTTATTTGAATAGGAAACTTTAAAATTCTCTTTGATCAGCTCTTAATTTTCTTAGTGTTTTTGCAGTGAATCATATAATTTCGAGAAGAATTTTGTCAATAAAGTCTTATTAAATCTTGGTTTTCTTAAATTTTACCACAGGAATCTTAATGTGTACCCTAGGGTTTTTGTTGTTGTTGTTGTTATTGTTTTGGTTTCTTCTCTTGGCAAGCTCTTTGTGCCTGTGGTTACATACTTCTTGTTTCTTAGGGTTCTTCCTCCCATTGTGTGACATTTCTGAGACTCTTTTCTTTTTCTCCAATCTTCACTAAGCATGTAATGTAAGAGGACATGCTTAGATAGGGGAAGGGAGGGAGAGAGAAGGAGAGAAACATGGATTGGTTGCCTCTAGTGTGTGCCCCAACTCTGAAGGGAAAGGGGGTTGATGGGGGTGTGGGGAGAGACCTGCCACCTAGGACTGTGCCCTGACCAGAATCGAACCCAAGACCTTCCAGTTTACTGGATGATGCTCCAGCCAACTGAGCTACACCAGCCAAGGCCATCAGATTATTTTTCTAACATGAAAAATACTGAATTGCAGTCTCAAAGAGGATCAATATCTTGGGGTTTCCCCTAGTTTTACTTAATAGCGATTATTTTCTAAAATTATGGAAATCTGTGAGAGATATTTTCCCCTTTACTACTTATGAACCAAACATTATCTATATAAAAGATTAAAGTAATTGGGAAGATCTAATCACTGGTGTTTGAAGACCTGACTAATATCCCAAGTACTGTCTGTTATTCATCTTGGGCAAGTGCCAATATCTATAGTTCTCAAACTAAAATAAATTTTAAAAGACTTGTCTTATGTACCTCACAGAAATTATGGGGAAATAAAATATAATAAAATAATTGCCTAAAAGTTTTTTAAACCATAAAGTAGCATATTTACTGACATCACCAAATTGCAATTACTAGATTGCTAATAAATAAATATATGTGTTGATGCTGTATGCGTACTACAATGCCTTCTGCAATCTGTGTGCTTGACAGTATTTAAAAATTAAAATAAACTTTAAAATATGTTCATTAGTCTCTACTTATAGGATGTATCTCTAAAAATAGAGAAGTGACTAGTGAATGGAAGAATGAAGACTATGTGTTCAAATAAGGATTTAAGTAATTAGTATATTTAACCTAAATAAAATAATGTCCTGTCATGTAGGAACTCTATTCAAATATTTAAAAAAAGGAGGGTTGTCATTTGAAAGAATAATTTATCTAATACACTGTGGCCCAAAGGTGTCATTGCAACTATGGACTGATGAGTAAGGAAATAAAAAAGCAAAGTTTTGAGATATTGAGTTGTTTTATCAGAAAATGGATTGCTAAGGAGGTAAAAAATTCTATTATTGGCACTCTTCAAAAGCTGATGACCATGGAATTAACAGAATACTAGGAAAATATAATTTGTTAAATTGTTGAACTACATGATAAGTTCTGTTCCAGTTATGAGCTGTAGTATTCTATGACCTGATAAGTAATACATTGGTCACTTGTGCATCTAAAATAAGCAACTTCACATGTGGAGTAAACACTTGAGAAGATACTTTGAAAATGAATGAGAACTTCTTCTGTAACCTGAAATTGTCAGTCTTCGTAAAGGCTGATTGAGTTAATGTCCTTAAATTATCTTCTAAGGGTAATACATGTTTTTCTAAATCAATATTGTGGTAATTACATTTTGGCAGTTGTAGAATTATTTCTTTCAAGAATTCAAATGTATATGACTAGCCAAGAGACTCCAGTCATACACATTTTCAAATCTGATCTGCGTGGAATTTTTTGATATAATTCTTTGATGATTTTAATCAGAATTTAATACTAAATGATAATTTTAAAGAACTTGAATCTTGGGTTTTGGTCAAGGGAACCAAATTGTCTCATACAAGTATTATGATTTATTACATACACTCTGAAAGTGTAAATGTTATTTTATTATATCACCAGTTCTGGATGATTTCAACTACCATATTTTGCCATGAATAATGCACTTTTTGCCCAAATTTTTTTTAGGGAAAAATAAGGATGCACATTATATATGGGTATAATGATTACATGCCATGGGTATAATACTTCCATGTATAATGGGCACAAAAAACATAGATGCGCATTATACAAAGGAAAATATGGTACATCTTGAACCTTCATTGTTATAAGCAACACTCACAAACTATCAGTTTCATTAATAGTACAATGATTTATTTTGTTCTCTGATCACTAACTGAGACAGTAGGTTGGTTTCTTTTACTCTCTTGTCTGAGATGCTTGTGACCCTTTTGTTTAAACAAAATATTTTACTGACAGAAAATCTATCAGATTCTACTCTCACAATGGGAACTCATTCATGTGGACTGACCAAGTATTAAATCCTGACAACCATGTATTTTGCTAAGTTCTGACTAAATAAGGCTCTTTGACCTATGTACAGTACAAGTTATATGAATAAGATGGGCAATCTGAGATTTTAAGCATATACTGAATTTTGAAGCATCAGAGGAAAAAAATCTACCAAATAATTGGGTTATTTTATTATCTGTGAAAACCACCAGTTTCTGATCAAATTATGTTGAATTGCCAGTTATCAAAAAGGAAGGAGTAAAATCTCAGAGACAATCATTGGAAAATACCAGTATCTTTGCCTGGGAATGACAGCCTAAACAGAAGTCAAAACAAATGGTTCTTCAGTTTAAAAAAAAATGTCCATTAAGTAAGAGGAGAAGATAATTTAATGCCTGGAAAGTCAAAGAGACTTTCCACATAATTTTTTAATGCAAGTAAGCAAATGAAGGTCAAGATTCTGCCCCGAAACTTCATCAATAACATACTCCCTTTAAAACTTTAAAATTCCAAAAATAAAAACTATAAAATTCTAAAAATAAAACTATAAAATTCTTTTGACTAGATAGTAGGCTTATATTTAAGCACACTGTAGTGCTCTAGTATACTTTATGTCTATACTTTATGTCTAGTATACTTTATGTCAGAGTATGTCTAAATCTCATTTGTTTAGATATTGTTTATTTATTTTTTAAGATTTTATTTATTTTTAGAGAGAGGGAAAGGGAGGGAGAAAGAGACAGAGAGAAACATCTATGTGTGGTTACCTCTCTCATGCCCCCTACTGGGGCCTGGTCCGCAATCCAGGCATGTGCCCTGACTGGGAATCAAACTGATGACCCTTTGGTTCACAGGTCAGCACTCAGTCCACTGAGCCCCACCAGCCAGGGCTTATTTTTTAACTCCAAGAAAGGTGCCCAGAAGTAATGTTAATTGAGACCTTTAAGAAATAGTAGAATAAGAGAGAAATATATGATGACATTATGAGTTTTAAAGCATCAGATAGAAAAAGACCATGGCATTAAGAGCTATAATATCCAGACATGAAAGTATGTTTGCAAATGTCTGCAAGTACTTGTGATCTTTGGTGACCATATACTTTGCTTACATGAGCAAGAAGTTCAAAATTACTACTAAACAAACAACATTTAACTCCTGTTTGTGGAATTAATCTGTAATATTCATATCGGTTCCCTTAATCAAAGAGTTCATTTACCTGCTTGGTGAAAGCAAAAGTGACTATTATTTTGACAGAATGAAACAACATTTAATTCAAACTATTCCCTATATTTTGGAGTAATGCCATCAGAGAACACCAACTAAGCTAATCATTTTCAGTGTTACCTCTGATTCCTCCTCCTGGTGCTGCTAGCTACACCCCTGGGGACAAATACAATTTACAAAGCAAGGCTGTCTTGTTAGGTCTTTTTTCCAAAACATGTCACTCTTTTTTTTCCCCTGCAACTATGTGGAAGGCACATTTTTTTTTTTATTTCTACCAGATAAGAGTAATCTCAGATCAATCAACAACTGAGCTTCACTTAATTAACATCAGTGAAGAAATGAATACTTTTAAGGATCCTCTCAGGACAGTCCCACAAGTATGCTTAAAAGCTGTCTTCAATTATTCTAGAATAGGGTAGGATGGTTATTTGAATTGTACAATGAAAAAAAAAAGGAGCCAAACCCACTTTCTTATGAAGAAATATTTCCACCACCAGCAGAAGCTCTGCTTATTTCAGCCTTTTGTACAAAATGTGTGGCTTCTATAGCTGACTGTTGCTGCTTGGATTCTCATCTTTCACAGCACTTTTTGAGCATAAAATAGCAACTAAGGCCAACGATGATTCCTCTTTTTCCCTCGGAAGACTGGGAGTGAAGATATCCATATTCTAACCTTGGTTTGACTATTACATAGTCCAGGACAAGGCAATGCCCTCTCATTTTTAAAAACCTTTAAAATGAATGCATTGGACTAAACCATCTCCAAAGTTCCATCCAATCAAAAACTTTATTAAATTACCTCTTAAAATTTTAAAGAAAATTTTGATTCTCTGAGTTGTACATGGTGGTGTCTAGAGCACAGTATGTGTTCAACGGCATTGAATAAATTCTTTTTACTTTGATATAAACATTTTCTATATAACATCTTTCCTATGTATACACACACATTTTCAAAATAAATCATGCTCTTTTATTTTCACCTGTAATGGCTTGGTTTTTTTTCTCTATATGTAATAAAGTGTGAGGTAGTACCCAAGAGTTATTTCAAACTTGCAATGCAAACCAAAGAATTTTGAAAAAACAGAGATTAATAAATGCTCACACGTGAATATTGTCACATCAATTCAGTTTCTTAAAATCAATTTTTAAATGATGTCGGTTGTATGTGGATTAAAGAAATATAAACGGAAGAATTTTGAAGAACAAAACAACTTTTCTGAAAAATCAATTATTTTGCTTTAATACGGTGCAGTAACATAGCAAGGACTCTGAGCGCCGCTGTTCACCAACCAGGAGAAAAAGATCCGCCGGCAACTACTGAGTTTTACAGCGCAAAGAAACACCAGGCTGAAACAAACTCTTTTCCAGGAGGCACCAAATTCAGACCTCTAGTCTACTGGATTTGGGGCTCCTTTTCCGAATACAGAGCACTCCACTGCGACACACCAACACCCAGAAACACGACAGGTAGTCCAGGATCTAATGACCTGCAGCACAACAATGGCGGCTCCAAAGAGGGGCCGGGATTACAGAGGATTCATCCTGCTCTCTATTCTCCTGGGGACCCAGAGCGAGGTTTCAGCAGGACACATTCTCTATTCTGTGCTGGAGGAGACAGACAAAGGGTCATTTGTGGGTAATATCGCCAAGAATCTGGGGCTGGAGCCCCAGGAGCTGGCGGAGCGCGGAGCCCGAATCGTCTCCAGAGGTAGGACGCAGCTTTTCTCTCTGAATAAACCGAGTGGCAGCTTGGTCACCGCGGGCAGAATAGACCGGGAGGAGCTCTGCACTCAGAGCACACGGTGTCTGGTGAGTTTTAATATCCTGATGGAAGATAAAATGAATCTTTACCCTATAGAAGTGGAAATAATGGATATTAATGACAATGCTCCTAAGTTCTTAACTGAAGAAATGAATGTAAAAATAATGGAGAATACAGCTCCTGGGGTACGGTTTCCATTAAAAGAGGCTAGGGATCCGGATGTGGGCACGAATTCCCTCCAGAGCTACTGGCTCAACCCCAATCGCCACTTCTCCCTGGTTGTGCAAACTGGGGACGATGGAACTAAATATCCGGAATTAGTGCTGGAGCAAGCGCTGGACCGGGAGGAAGAGGCGGTTCACCACCTGCTCCTCACAGCCTCTGACGGTGGTGACCCACCCTTATCTGGCACAGCCCGCATCCAGGTAGTAGTGCTGGACGTGAATGATCATGCACCAGTCTTCTCTTTGCCCCAGTACCAAGTAACTGTCCCTGAGAACGTGCCAGTGGGCACAAGACTGCTCACAGTAAATGCTATCGACCTAGATGAGGGAGTCAATGGGGAAGTGACATACTCTTTTTGGAAAATGACTCCAAAAATTCTACAGATATTCCAACTGAACTCCCATACAGGAGAATTATCAACTTTAAAAGGCCTAGATTATGAAGAATCCAGCTACTATGAAATGGAAGTTCAGGCTCAAGATGGTTCTGGTAGTATGACAAGGGCTAAAGTACTGATCACCATTTTAGATATGAATGACAATGCTCCAGAAGTGACTATAACATCTGTCAGCAGCTTGATCCCTGAAGACACTCCTCCTGGAACAGTAATTGCTCTTTTCTACCTTCAAGACCAAGATTCTGGGAAGAATGGCGAGGTGACCTGCACTATTTCAGAAAACATGCCTTTTAAGTTAGAAAGATCAATAGACAATTATTATAGATTGGTGACAGCAAAAAACCTAGACCGAGAAATACTCTCTGAGTACAACATCACATTGAAAACCACAGATGGTGGAACCCCACCCTTGTCCACAGAAACTCACATCTCGCTGAGGGTGGCAGACACCAATGACAACCCACCTTCCTTTCCCCACTCCTCCTACTCTGTCTATGTCCCTGAGAACAACCCCAGAGGGGCCTCCATATTCTCTCTGACTGCTCACGACCCTGACAGCAATGAGAACGCCCACATCACCTACTCCCTGGATGAAGACACTGTCCAGGGGGCACCTCTATCCTCCTATGTCTCCATCAACTCTGACACTGGTGTCCTGTATGCCTTGCACTCCTTCGACTATGAGCACTTCCATGACTTGCAATTGAGAGTGACTGCACATGACAGCGGAGACCCGCCGCTCAGCAGCAATGTGTCACTGAGTCTGTTCGTGCTGGACCAGAACGACAACGTGCCAGAGATCCTGTACCCTGCCATCCCCACAGATGGTTCCACAGGCGTGGAGCTGGCCCCCCGCTCTGCAGAACCCGGATATCTGGTGACCAAAGTCGTGGCAGTAGACCGAGACTCAGGCCAGAACGCCTGGCTGTCCTACCGCCTGCTCAAGGCCAGCGAGCCAGGGCTCTTCGTGGTGGGGCTGCACACGGGCGAGGTGCGCACTGCACGCGCCCTGCAGGACAGAGACGCGCTCAAGCAGAGCCTGGTGGTGGCCGTCCAGGATCACGGCCAGCCCCCCTCTCGGCCACTGTCACGCTCACGGTGGCCGTGGCTGACAGCATCCCAGATGTTTTGGAAGAGCTAGGCAGCCTGGAGGTCCCGCACCACTCCGATGCCTCAGGCCTCACGCTGTACCTGGTGGTGGCGGTGGCCGCTGTCTCTTGCGTCTTTCTCGCCTTTGTCATCGTGCTGCTCGCGCTCAGGCTGCGGCGCTGGTCCGCATCGCGCCTGCTCCAGGCTTCTGGAGGTGGGTTGGTGGGCGCGCCCGCCTCGCACTTTGTGGGCGTGGACGGGGTGAGGGCCTTCCTGCAGACGTATTCGCACCAGGTCTCCCTGACCGCAGACTCGCGGAAGAGTCACCTGATCTTCCCGCAGCCCAACTACGCGGACACGCTCATCAGCCAGGAGAGCTGCGAGAAAATAGATCCCATGTCAACACCCATAGATTTTCATGAATGTAATGATGAAACCCAAAGCATTCAGGTGAGTTCAGTCATTCATTTATCTTGATATCCTCGGATAATTATTTTTTGTGTAATTATCTTTATTTGCAAAACCAGTCTTTTGAAGATAAGGTGAAAAAACTTTAAAGAGCAAAAGCGTATTAAATGGTTTGTTTTAGTAGTCATACTTTAACATGGAACACTTAAAAACGTAGGATTTGGTATCATTTCCATAGTGAATGCCTATAGACAAGATTGTGAAGAAGTGGACTATCACATTTTTATACATTCCACCTATTTTCCATTTATTGTTCTTAATTCATGTAGTTTATAAAAGAAAATGAATTGTGTCTTTCTCATTGTACTAAGTTAAACCTCCTCAGGATTCTCTTTAGATTAGATCTATAAAAGGCTCTTGCAGATTGTGTTAAGTTTTTTCTGTGTCTAGATTCTGCCTCCATGTACCTCAACTTGATGACCTTAAAATACCTCACTTGATTCCTGACCTATTTAAAACATAATTACTTATTAAAGTTGGGTCTGGTGAAAGGTTGGGCAAATGGCTGAAGAAAAAAATGTGTATTAAACTTCACTAAGATCTATAACACTGACAGACATAGAGTCTAATGCAACACCAAAGGTCATTGTTCAAAACCAATAAAATAGTATGGTAAATAAAATGTCTTTTCAAGTATTATAAGTGGATTTTGTGAAATAGGCAGTTACATGCTTTACCACAAAATTTCTATGTGTGGTTTTAGTACTACAGCCATGTGAAGTGTGACTGTGGGTTCTTCAAGTAGGATATTGGGAATGTTGGCTTTATGAAACAAATATCTCACATACTCGTCCGAGACCAGTAGTGGTAATTTACTTATTGGATTTGCTGAAAAATTCAGTCCCCATCAGAACTAACCTAATCTGGAAATAATTACTACTTCCATACTCCAATTATAATATTTCAGTACAGCCCAATATATCAGTTGATTAGCATCTTGTTTACTGGAACATTTTGAGTGTTAATTTAAACATTTCTCTCTAGCATAGTGTTGTATTTGCTGGTATTTTCCATATAAAGAAATTATGCAGCCATGTGAGTGTATTTAGTGTATTCTGAAGTGTTCAGATGTACCATTGCTAGAGGAACGGACAGTGTTACTGACACTTTGTGAGGCAGAAATGTAGTTACTGAGTATTTTGAAAGAGAAAATTTACCTATCCAATTTATTAGAGGCTTCAAAAATATTTTTAAACAAACAGAAGAAATTGTCACTAAACTCAGTGAGCTATTGCAAATCAACTTTCTGGGAACTATTTTCTTCATTTGAAGTTATCATGGGAGGTAAGATAAGTACAGGAATGGGAACCATGCCTCAGTGCAGTAGATCATAGTGACTTTGTGTTGCAAGACAAAATATTATTCTCCTGGTAACTTTGGGGATTGATGTTACATTTGATAAAAAGAAAATAATTGTGCAGTAGGAAGGAGAAGAATAGACTCTTTTGTGTTACATTATTTTCTTGAATGACGAAGAATAGGTATTTAATGGTAAGTCTAAATTGTGCCCTTTTAAAGACAATTTTAGCATTACTGATGCTCTCTGAAAAATTTGAAGCGAATCAGCATTGCGGTACCCAAGAAGTAAAGGAAAACAAAGAAAGAAGCATAAAACTTTATCCAGTGTGTTTCCAATTAATAAGTATTCAAAATTACTGTACTCAGATCTTTTAGAGCAAGTCTGTGTTATAGTCATCTTTCTATTACTAGTGCGGAATAATTATGTTAACAATTTATGTACTAAATCTATGTGATTTCCCTAAAACCTGGGATAATGACTTTTCTAATGGTATAAATATTATTAAATGTATAGACATAAAAATTGTTCCAGCCAGGCACACGATGATATTCGTAATCACTGTAACTGGTTAGACTGAAGCAGCAGAGGCTGCAGTTTCCTACCGCGGACTCTGGGCGCCGCTGTTGGCCAGGGTGGAGAGCTTGGCAGGGCGATCGCCTCGCGCAGCCGCAGCTCACTTTCCTCGTCTCAGATTCGCTAGGGCGAGCCTTTCCACCGCCTCCTCCTCTGGAAAAGAAGCAGCCCTGACCCCCACGCAGGAGCTAAAGCCTGTTCGGAGCTCCGGACATCGGCAACACAGAGATTACTTGTCATCCGGCGTCTTCAGGCCGGTGAGCAAGCTGAGGGGAGCCAGAGAGGGATGGGGAGCGGCGCTGGGGACAGGGGCCGGGCTGAGCGGCGGCCAGTGCTCTTTCCCCTCCTGCTGTCTTTGTTCTGCCCGGCGCTCTCTGAGCCGATCCGCTACAGGATTCCCGAGGAAATGCCCGAGGGCTCGGTGGTGGGGAACCTCGCCAAAGACCTGGGACTCAGTGTCCGCGAGTTACCGACTCGAAAGCTGCGCGTCAGTTCAGAGAAGCCTTACTTCACTGTGAGCGCAGAGCGCGGGCAGTTACTTGTGAGCGGCAGGCTGGACCGGGAGCAGATATGCGGGAAGAAGCCAGTCTGTGCCCTGGAATTTGAGGCTGTTGCTGAAAATCCATTAAACTTCTACCACGTGAACGTGGAGATCGAGGATATTAATGATCACACCCCCAAATTCATGCAAAATCCCTTTGAGCTGCAAATAAGTGAGTCCACAAAGCCTGAGGCACGATTTATCTTAGGATCTGCCCACGATGCAGATATTGGTACCAACTCACTGCAGAATTACCAGCTCAGTCCCAATGATCACTTCTTACTCGTGAATAAGGAGAAATTAGATGGTAGTAAATACCCTGAGCTAGTACTGAAGATGCCTTTAGACCGGGAGGAGCAGAAGTCCTACCACTTGACGTTGACCGCCTTAGACAGCGGGGACCCACCCCTAAGCAGCACTACACAGATACGAGTCCTAGTGACTGATGCCAATGATAACCCTCCGGTGTTCAGCCAAGAACTATACAGGACAAGTCTGCCGGAAAACGTGTTCCCAGGCACCACTGCGATTCAAGTGATGGCCACCGACCAGGATGAAGGTGTCAATGCAGAGATCACCTTCTCTTTCCCTGAAGCAGGCCAGATAACCCAGTTTGACCTGAATTCTACTACTGGGGAAATTATTACTCGAAACACATTAGATTTTGAGGAAGTCAAAGAGTATTCCATAGTTTTGGAAGCAAGGGATGGTGGCGGAATGATTGCCCAATGTACTGTGGAGATAGAAGTCCTAGATGTAAATGATAATATCCCAGAAGTGATATTCCAGTCTCTACCAGATCTTATTATGGAGGATGTCAGGCTGGGAACATACATAGCTTTACTTAAAATCCATGACAAGGATTCTGGACACAATGGAGAGGTCACTTGTAAATTAGAAGGTGATGTTCCGTTTAAATTGCTAACTTCTTCAAGAAACACGTATAAATTGGTGACAGATGGAGTTCTAGACCGTGAACAGATCCCTGAATACAAGGTTACCATCACAGCCACCGACAGGGGCAAACCGCCCCTCTCCTCCAGCACCACCCTCACCCTGCACATCGGGGACGTCAACGACAACGCTCCGGTTTTCCAACAGTCCACCTACCTGACCCACGTGCCAGAAAACAATCCACCCGGGGCCTCCATAGCGCAGGTCAGCGCCTCCGACCCCGACCTGGGACCCAACGGCCACGTCTCCTACTCCATCGTGGCCAGCGACCTGGAGCCGCGGGCGCTGTCGTCCTACGTGTCCGTGAACGCGCAGAGCGGGGTGGTGTTCGCGCAGCGCGCCTTCGACCACGAGCAGCTGCGCGCCGTCGAGCTGACGCTGCAGGCTCGCGACCAGGGCTCGCCCGCGCTCGGCGCCAACGTCAGCCTGCGCGTGTTGGTGGACGACCGCAACGACAACGCGCCAAGGGTGCTGTACCCGGCGCTGGGGCCCGACGGCTCCGCGCTCTTCGACACGGTGCCGCGCGCCGCGCAGCCCGGCTACCTGGTCACCAAGGTGGTGGCGGTGGACGCGGACTCGGGACACAACGCCTGGCTGTCGTACCACGTGCTGCAGGCCAGCGAGCCGGGCCTGTTCAGCCTGGGGCTGCGCACGGGCGAGGTGCGCACGGCGCGTGCTTTGGGCGACAGGGACGCGGCGCGCCAGCGCCTGCTGGTCGCGGTGCGCGACGGGGGGACAGCCGCCCCTCTCGGCCACCGCCACGCTGCTCCTGGTCTTCGCTGACAGCCTCCAAGAGGCCCTGCCGGACCTCAGCGAACGCCCAGCGCCGTCCGACCCCCAGGCTGAGCTGCAGTTTTACCTGGTGGTGGCCTTGGCCTTGATCTCCGTGCTCTTCCTCCTGGCCGTGATTCTGGCGGTTGCGCTGCGCCTGCGACGCTCCTCCAGCCTCAGCACCTGGAGCTGCTTTCAGCCCGGTCTCTGCACTAAGACTGGACCGGTGGTTCCCCCCATCTACAGTGAAGGGACTCTACCTTATTCCTACAATCTGTGCGTTGCCCAAGCTGGAAAGACAGAGTTTAATTTTCTAAAATGTAAGGAGCAGTTGAGTTCAGGACAAGATATACTTTGTGGTGATTCATCTGGGGCCTTATTTCCACTTTGTAATTCCAATGAGTCCACTTCCCAACAGGTGAGTTTCCTTTAAGCATAACCTGCTTCTTATGGTTTACTCAGTTCTCCATACTCTCAGGAAAGCATACAATTTTCAAATCTAAAAGTTGTCTTAAGAAAGTTGTAGCCAGTCAAAAAGTTGTCATATCATTCTTCAAGGAAGATTGAAATTGGAGCAATTATGTGTCTTTCAGGGATGTCTTACCACGCTCAGATTTAGGAAACAGTGAGGATGTGGTTTTGTCTGCAGAGGGAAACCTAGGCAATTCTATAGGCTCTCTCATAAAAGCTTACAAGAGTTTTCCCTAAATTTTTCTTCCTATCGCTTGATAATTTTTTTCCAGCTTGTACATGCTGTAAATGTAAAAGTAGGCAGTCATTTAAGTAAGCCTTTAGAGCAAAAATGAGCTAAAATTAGTTATTTTTTAATGAATTTAACTGTTATGGTTTCCATACTAATCTGATGTTTTGCATCTTATGTTTACTTCCCTTTTGTTTCTAAAGCACCTAGAATAATATATCTTAACCTGAATTTTTATGTGGATGGGCCCATTGTAACTCTGTGCAAAACACTGTGTGTATGTGTGTGTGTGTTTGTGTGTAAAATCCATTGACTTAGCAGTAGGTCCATTATGCTCATTGGAAGATAAAAGTATGTTCTCCCTACTTGCAGCACAGGTTTTTCAGGCTTAATTTGTATTGAAGCTTATTCTATAGACTCTTTCATCAACCAAGAGTGTTTTAAACTGTGTGAGGGGAGTGGTTTGCAACCTTAAACTAATATAGCTAGAAGTCTTCTAGTTATTCTACCATTTCTAGGAGAAAAAGAGTTGAATTTCTCAAGCCCTAGACAAAATTGCTAACCCGATATGTAAACAAGTATATATACACAATAATACATTGTTTCAGCCTTTTGCTAGATTTCCCTTAGCAAATGCTTCAGTTAATGCTCACTTTACATACTGATGAAGAGACATTTGTTTGTATTGGCATTTTTTGATGCCTTGGTGATAATTATATGTTCATTTTTTTGTGGTTCATTTGATCAAAGTACTCATGGAGGTAAAAGTAGCTTTAGACATATGTCTACCTTAAGAATTTAATTGAGCCTCTCATTGGTGGAAGAATGGATTGGAGATTTCATTTTAAATTCATTTTTTACCTTTAAAGTGTCTTTTAATAGAAAAAGTATAAATAATAAAATAGGAAAACAGTAGAATCTCTGATAAAACTTGAAAGTAAAAGAACTTACCCTGTTAAGATTTTATAATATTAATCTGAAACATTATCAATGTGTAATTTCTAAAGGAAACATTATTGATGTGACCTTTAAATAAAAATTAAAAAGCAAAAAACCTGTAGATATCTTACTATAATGATGAATCAGTTTAAACAAATAAAACAACTTCTGAGTCAATCATCTTTAATTAGTCTATTTTAGTCTAAGAGTGAATTAATTGCCAGCAATGACTGGAGTTTTTAGTTATTTAAAGACATTTATAACAAGCTTAGAGCATAATAAATAAAATTTAATAATTAGTTTTTAAAAGAGTAAATGTCTTCCAGAAGCGTAATTTAATGTAATGCTAACCCACAAATCTAATCATTTTATAATACTTTGTGAAACTTTAACCTTCATCCCATGCCTCTTGGCAATTACTTTTAAAGTATGAATTCAGGGACAAATCAAATAAATGCAAAACAAATTGTAAAAAGCAAGTAGTATTTTTTTTTCTCGGTAATCTAGCAAATAGTATCACAGATCTAAGTGGGTGCAGTAACTGTTTAGGGCTCTAAGCGCCGCTGTTCACCTAATTTGGAGATAAATGTAACGAAACGCCATCCGGATATTCAGGGCTGCCACCTCACAAAACCCTGCCGATCCCACAAATCAACCGCTGGGCTGCAGCGAACTCCGTCCTAAATTTGGGACATTCCAGCTTTCCATAGGATGATTTCCGCAGCTGCAGCACGAAGGTAAACAAGACACATGTGCCCAATGAAGATTCTGAGTGGATTCCATAGAGAAAGAACAATGGCCGCTCCAAAGAATTACGGAGGACGCGGCGAGCTGGTCCTGCTCTGCGCGCTCCTGGGCGCGCTGTGGGAGATCGGGATGGGACAGATTCACTACTCCGTGCCAGAAGAGAGCGACAAAGGATCCTTCGTGGGCAACATCTCCAAGGACCTGGGGTTGGAGTCACAAGAGCTGGCAAAGCACGGAGTCCGCATCATCTCCAGAGGTAGGTCACAGCTTTTTGCTCTAAACCAGAGAAGTGGCAGCTTGGTCACCGCGGATAGGATAGACAGGGAGGAGCTCTGCGCCCAGAGCCCTCGGTGTCTTGTAAATGTCAATATCCTGGCTGAGGATAGAGGAAGACTTTTTGGGATAGAAATAGAAATCACTGATATCAATGATAATAACCCGAAATTCCAAGATGAAAGTCTGGAAGTAAAAATTAATGAAATCGCTGTGCCTGGCACACGTTATCCACTCCCAGAGGCCTTTGACCCAGATGTGGGCTTGAATTCCCTGCAGAGCTACCAGCTCAGCCCCAATCACCACTTCTCCCTGGACGTGCGAACTGCAGACGACGGAACTATAAACCCTGAGTTGGTGCTAGAGCGCGCCCTGGACCGCGAGGAAGAGGCTGCTCACCAGCTGGTGCTCATCGCCTCTGATGGCGGCGAACCTCGTCGCTCCAGCACAGTGCACATCAAAGTGACAGTGTTGGATGTGAATGACAATGCCCCGGTGTTTGCTCAACCGATTTACCGAGTGACAGTCCCAGAGAACGTGCCCCCTGGCACCCTACTGCTTACTGTAAGAGCTAGTGACCTGGATGAGGGAGCCAATGGGGAAGTGGCATATAAATTCTGGAAAATCAGTGAAAAACAATCTCCATTATTCCAGCTCAATGAAAACACGGGAGAAATATCAACAGCAAAGAGTCTAGATTATGAAGAATGTGCATTTTATGAAATGGAAATACAAGCTGAAGATGGTGGGGGGTTGAAGGCAAGGACCAAAGTGCTCATTTCGGTGGAAGATATAAATGACAATAGACCTGAAGTGGTTGTTACATCTTTGTTTAGCCCAGTCTTGGAAAATACTCTTCCTGGAACAGTAATTGCCTTCTTGAATGTGCATGACCGAGACTCTGGGAAGAATGGTCAAGTTGTCTGTTACATACATGATAATTTACCTTTTCAATTAGAAAAGTCAATAGATAATTATTATAGATTAGTGACATGGAAATACTTGGACCGAGAAAAGATCTCCATGTACAATATCACAGTGATGGCCTCAGATCTAGGAACCCCACCTCTATCTACTGAAACTCATATCACACTACATGTGGCAGACACCAACGACAATCCACCCACTTTCTCTCATGCCTCCTACTCAGCCTATATCCTGGAAAACAACCCCAGAGGAGCTTCCATCTTCTCTGTGACTGCCCACGACCCTGACAGTGGCCAGAACGCCCAGGTCACTTATTCTCTGATGGAGGACACCATCATGGGGGCACCTCTCTCCTCTTATATCTCGATCAACTCTGACACCGGTGTACTGTATGCGCTGCGTTCCTTCGACTATGAGCAGATCCGAGACTTACAGGTACTGGTGATTGCCAGGGACAATGGGGACCCTCCACTCAGTAGCAATGTATCACTAAGTCTGTTCATTCTGGACCAGAATGACAACATGCCTGAAATTCTGTACCCCTCGCTCCCCACCGATGGTTCCACTGGGGTGGAGCTAGCACCCCGATCCGCAGAGCCTGGCTACCTGGTGACCAAGGTCGTGGCAGTGGACAGAGACTCAGGCCAGAACGCCTGGCTGTCCTACCGCCTGCTCAAGGCCAGCGAGCCAGGGCTCTTCGTGGTGGGGCTGCACACGGGCGAGGTGCGCACTGCGCGCGCCCTGCTGGACAGAGACGCGCTCAAGCAGAGCCTGGTGGTGGTGGTCCAGGACCACGGACAGCCTCCCCTCTCAGCCACAGTCATGCTCACGGTGGCCGTGGCTGACAGCATCCCAGATGTCTTAGCTGACCTAGGCAACATCAAGAACCCCACAACCTCTGATGATTCAGACCTCACATTGTACCTGGTGGTGGCCGTGGCCATTGTCTCCTGTGTCTTCCTTGCCTTTGTGGTTGTGCTACTGGCTCTCAGACTATGGAGATGGCACAAGTCTAGTCTGCTCCAGCCTTCAGGAAGAAAGTTGGTGGGCCTGCCAGCCTCAAGTTTTGTGGGTGTGGAAGGAGTACAGGCTTTCCTGCAGACCTATTCCCATGAGGTCTCTCTCACTGCAGACTCAGGGAAGAGTCACCTTATCTTCCCACAGCCCAATTATGCAGACACACTCATAAGCCAGGAGAGCTGTGAAAAACCTGATTCTTTGTTGACATCCATAGATTTTCATGAAGGTAAGGATGAGGCTGCTTCTGTTCAGGTGAGTTCAGTTTTTTGTTTACATTTATTTCTGAGGAATTAAAAACATAAATTTATGTGTTTTGAAGCACATACTGTGAAGAAAGTTTAAAATATTTTTAAAGTATACCACAAAATTTGGGGGTTATCTTAGTGGTGATATTATAAAATTGAGCTCTAATTATCATGGTTTGCTTCATTTGCTTTCCAAAAGATTGGACACAACTGTTTAAATATGAACTCTCAACCTTTTAAAGCCTTCCATATTTTACTATATCACTTAATCATTCATTGACTTAAGAAGTAGTTGCCCAACCACAGAAAGTAAGTTTGTTTTATATATAGGAATATATATGTTCCTATATTAAAACTATGGGGAAATTATTGAGACTCCTAAATCCCTGGATTATCTTAGTAGAAATAAAATACATCACAGAACTTTTAGCATTGTGTTTAGGGTCTGAGCCTAAAACTAAGCTCTGAAAGATTCCTTCACTTAAAACCTCTTTTCTGATCCCCATGTACACATTAGTACCCTTCAAAACTTTTATGCTTCTTATATTTCAAAATGTAAACATATTTTTTATTTTAAAAAATATTTTATTTATTTTTAGAGAAGGGAAGGGAGGGAGAAAGAGAGAAAAACATCAATGTGTGGTTGCATCTTGTGCACCCCCTACTGGGAACCTGGCCTGCAACCCAGGCAAGTGCCCTACACTGGTAATCAAACCAGGGACCCTTTGGTTCACAGGGCAGCACTCACTCCACTGAGCCACACCAACTAGGGCTCAAAATGTAAACATATTTTCAATGGTGGATTGTGGTGGTAGGTTTGACTGGTCTCTAAATGTTGAGTGTGTGTGTCAGTGGTCACTCAGGCTCATAAAAATAGAGACATGGAATCTAAAGTCTAAAATAGCCATTGCCCCTTCCCCAAAAACAAACCAACAAAATCAGATTTGAAATAAAATGTAATTTTAAACTGTTAAAATAGACTTTTGTAAAATGCAGAAGACCATGTTTCAGTAGAATTCCAATGAGCTGTTTTGATGGTGCAGTTATGTGAAATGTGCTGAGTGCTACAGTAAGAGAGTTTGAGAATGTAGGTTTAAAGAATAGAAATTTCATGTATACAAATTCTAAACAAGGTAATCAGTTCAGCTAAATATGATCCTGTCTGAACAATGTGTGTGTATTTTGCATGTCATGTTATAGCATTTTAATGAAGCTAACCTCTGATTTGTCATCAGGTGAAAGTAGAAAATACAATAATTCATTTGTTAGTAATATAGAAGGCATTTGCCAAGGATGGTACAGTGAGCCCTCCTATTTTGCATATACAGTGGGTGGGAGTTAACTTTCTATTTTCTGTAATGTTTGGGTGCACAGTCATTTAGGGGAAGAGCTGTATTATTGACACTTTGCAATTTTAAAAAGTATGTGGAAAGTTGCCTTAATAAAAAATAAAATCCTTACTCTTGGTCAAAATGTTCATTAACTTTCAAAAAATTGAAATGAAGTAAAGTGATTAGAAAAAATGTCTCTATATTCAGTAAATTTATTTAAAAATACTTATCATGAGCTCAATTGCTCCAGTTTCAAAGTCATTACTTCAGTATATCATAGGTACATAAATACGAAAGTAATGCAGCATATTGGAATATCCCTTTGTGAGTTTATATTGAAGAATAGATAAACACTTCTCTGGTAACTTTTAAGAATGAACTTACATACTATATTGGGTAGAACATAAGCCAAGTAATTTTGAGATGGGAAGAAGAGAGTAAATCGTGCCTTGGCAATATCATAAGGATAGTTTTTACTGAACAAATACTTCCTGAGGAGTCAGGAGAGTAATAAGAAATTATTTCTTATAAAGAGAGTATTGATATTATCAGAAGGAGGAGATGTTTGAGGATTGGCACAAAATTGTAAAACTTTACCAGTAATTTTAACAGTATTGATGTTCTCTTAATATATGTGATGTGAAATAACATAAATTATGTAGAAATGTTGGGGCAAAACATAGGAATCAATAAAAGAAAGTAGGAAATTATTTCACATGTCATAACTAATAAAGATGAATTTGTGAAATCAGCAGATGATAAACTCTGAGGGCAATAGCTGTGACTTGCCCATTGTTATATTGCCACTAATGAGGGCAGAACTTAGCACAAGGCGAGAGTTCAGTGTAGGTTGGTACAATGGCGAAATGAATGCACCAATACGGGCTAGGGGAAAAGTGGGTTTACAGCTGTGAGTACGTGAAGCACAGAGTTTATTCTTGTATCATTATCTCTTACGTATCGTATATTTTCCATATGGGCAAATGTAAATCTACTTTTGCTCCACACTGTATGTGTAGCTTTGTATAAAAACCCAACATGACATGCCTAATAATTTGAAAACTGGGGAAAAGATACCTTAAAGAAGACTTTCTGATGTAAGATGTAAATATGTTAACAAAAAACATGGCTTGTTCAGTCAAACACACGATGATATTCGTAATCACTGTAACTGGTTAGACTGAAGCAGCAGAGGCTGCAGTTTCCTACCGCGGACTCTGGGCGCCGCTGTTGGCCAGGGTGGAGAGCTTGGCAGGGCGATCGCCTCGCGCAGCCGCAGCTCACTTTCCTCGTCTCAGATTCGCTAGGGCGAGCCTTTCCACCGCCTCCTCCTCTGGAAAAGAAGCAGCCCTGACCCCCACGCAGGAGCTAAAGCCTGTTCGGAGCTCCGGACATCGGCAACACAGAGATTACTTGTCATCCGGCGTCTTCAGGCCGGTGAGCAAGCTGAGGGGAGCCAGAGAGGGATGGGGAGCGGCGCTGGGGACAGGGGCCGGGCTGAGCGGCGGCCAGTGCTCTTTCCCCTCCTGCTGTCTTTGTTCTGCCCGGCGCTCTCTGAGCCGATCCGCTACAGGATTCCCGAGGAAATGCCCGAGGGCTCGGTGGTGGGGAACCTCGCCAAAGACCTGGGACTCAGTGTCCGCGAGTTACCGACTCGAAAGCTGCGCGTCAGTTCAGAGAAGCCTTACTTCACTGTGAGCGCAGAGCGCGGGCAGTTACTTGTGAGCGGCAGGCTGGACCGGGAGCAGATATGCGGGAAGAAGCCAGTCTGTGCCCTGGAATTTGAGGCTGTTGCTGAAAATCCATTAAACTTCTACCACGTGAACGTGGAGATCGAGGATATTAATGATCACACCCCCAAATTCATGCAAAATCCCTTTGAGCTGCAAATAAGTGAGTCCACATTGCCAGGCACGCGATTTATATTAGAAGTAGCAGAAGATGGAGACATTGGCTTAAACTCTTTGCAGAATTATAAACTCTCTCTCAGCTCCAGTTTCTCATTGATAAATAAGGAGAAACAAGATGGTAGTAAATACCCAGAACTGAAATTAGAGAAACCTTTAGACCGGGAACAACAAAGTTATCATCGGTTAGTTCTTACTGCCTTGGACAGCGGAGACCCACCTCTAAGTGGCACCACAGAGCTCCGGATCCAGGTCACTGATGCCAATGATAACCCCCCTGTGTTCAGCCAGGACATATACAGAGTCAGTCTTCCAGAAAACGTGCCTCCTGGCACCTCTGTGCTGCGAGTGTCAGCCACCGACCTGGACGAGGGTGTCAACTCAGAAATAACTTATTCCTTCTACAGGACTGGGCAAGTTTTCCATCTGAATTCAAGGAGTGGGGAAATTACCACTTTAAGTACGCTGGATTTTGAAGAAATCAAAGAATATTCTATAGTAGTGGAAGGAAGGGATGGTGGAGGACTGGCTGCACAATGTACAGTTGAAATTAACATTCAAGATGAAAATGACAACATTCCAGAAATTACATTCCATTCTCTAGTAGAAATGATTCTGGAAAACGCCGTGCCAGGAACACTAATTGCATTGATCAAAATATATGACCAAGATTCTGGGGAAAATGGGGAGGTTAATTGTAGATTAGAGGGTGAATCCCCTTTTCAGATAATCTCTTTGTCCAAAAGTTCGCATAAGTTGATAACAGACGGAACCCTCGATCGGGAGCAGACCCCTGAGTACAACGTCACCATCACAGCCACCGACAGGGGCAAACCGCCCCTCTCCTCCAGCACCACCCTCACCCTGCACATCGGGGACGTCAACGACAACGCTCCGGTTTTCCAACAGTCCGCCTACCTGACCCACGTGCCAGAAAACAATCCACCCGGGGCCTCCATAGCGCAGGTCAGCGCCTCCGACCCCGACCTGGGACCCAACGGCCACGTCTCCTACTCCATCGTGGCCAGCGACCTGGAGCCGCGGGCGCTGTCGTCCTACGTGTCCGTGAACGCGCAGAGCGGGGTGGTGTTCGCGCAGCGCGCCTTCGACCACGAGCAGCTGCGCGCCTTCGAGCTGACGCTGCAGGCTCGCGACCAGGGCTCGCCCGCGCTCGGCGCCAACGTCAGCCTGCGCGTGTTGGTGGACGACCGCAACGACAACGCGCCAAGGGTGCTGTACCCGGCGCTGGGGCCCGACGGCTCCGCGCTCTTCGACACGGTGCCGCGCGCCGCGCAGCCCGGCTACCTGGTCACCAAGGTGGTGGCGGTGGACGCGGACTCGGGACACAACGCCTGGCTGTCGTACCACGTGCTGCAGGCCAGCGAGCCGGGCCTGTTCAGCCTGGGGCTGCGCACGGGCGAGGTGCGCACGGCGCGTGCTTTGGGCGACAGGGACGCGGCGCGCCAGCGCCTGCTGGTCGCGGTGCGCGACGGGGGACAGCCGCCCCTCTCGGCCACCGCCACGCTGCTCCTGGTCTTCGCTGACAGCCTCCAAGAGGCCCTGCCGGACCTCAGCGAACGCCCAGCGCCGTCCGACCCCCAGGCTGAGCTGCAGTTTTACCTGGTGGTGGCCTTGGCCTTGATCTCCGTGCTCTTCCTCCTGGCCGTGATTCTGGCGGTTGCGCTGCGCCTGCGACGCTCCTCCAGCCTCAGCACCTGGAGCTGCTTTCAGCCCGGTCTCTGCACTAAGACTGGACCGGTGGTTCCCCCCATCTACAGTGAAGGGACTCTACCTTATTCCTACAATCTGTGCGTTGCCCAAGCTGGAAAGACAGAGTTTAATTTTCTAAAATGTAAGGAGCAGTTGAGTTCAGGACAAGATATACTTTGTGGTGATTCATCTGGGGCCTTATTTCCGCTTTGTAATTCCAATGAGTCGACATCCCATCCTGAAACACTAACAGCGGTGAGTTTTATCTAAGTGTCTAGTCCTTTTCATCATCTACCTAATTTTCCATGTTTGTATAAAAATATATTTTCAAATCTAGTGAATTGACTAAGGGTATTATAGCCTGACAGAAAGCTGTACTTCCATTCTTCAAGGGAAGTGGTGAATTGAAAGTACTTATGTGCAGCAAAACAGAGTTACCTTACCAAAGTTTGGAAATACAAAATAGAATGTCCTCTTTTTTCACAGCGAAAGTACTCTACCAATTTTTTTAATCCTCCTCTGAGCATTTGTTTCTTGATTATAGAGGAGGGAGGGAGGGTGGGTGGGGAGGGAGGGAGGGGGAGAGAGAGAGAGAGACAGAGAGAGAGAGAGAGAGAGAGAGAGAGAGAGAGAGAGAGAGACACCAATGTAAAAGAAAGACAGTTGGTTGAGTCTCTCCTATGGGGGTAGGGGTGGCAGGGGGATTGAAGCAACATAGGTATATGATGTACCCTGACCAAGGATGGAACCTGCAACCTTTTGATGTATGGACAAGGCTCCAATCAGCTGAGCCATCTAGCCAGGGCAATTTTGTACTAATTTCTTACCCTTTTTTCAGAGCTATTGAAATTTACTCACTAATTATCTCATTACTTATTTAACATGTTAAATTTTTTATTGTACATAAACATTAAATTTAAAGTAAGCAATCATTTAAATCATCCTTGAGCAAAGAAAATACTATATTTTTCTTCACTGATTTCACTGGTACCATTTCTGTCCATTTTTTACGTTTATTCCTCATGCCTAATGCCTTATATACACCTACTTATGATTCTTTGGATCCCTTAAAGTGGTAGGAAAAATAACCTGCATGTGTTGTGTGTGTATATGTGAGAGTGAGACTCAGTGAATTCACCAGAAGATCCAAATCATTGTCTAAGCTCCTTCAAGTTTTCTTGAATGCAAAATCTTCCTCTTCCTCTTCATAGTTATCAGAAGGAGAAACTTGATAAAAGAAAAAGGAAATGCTATTGCCTCTATCACTTACTGTCATCCTTGGCCTATATTTCTTGAAGAAGATAAAGGGGAAAGGTCACCAGACCTGTCTTGCTACCTGGGCCTTAAACATTAGTGACTAGAACTTTTCTCATCATCATTGCATCTATAGAAGGGAAGGAGAATGGTGAATTTTCCACTTTAAAGGCAAAAATTTCTAATTACATGCATACATAAATTTACCATTCAGTGAGTACCAGACATATGCTTGGTTTCTCTTAGGAATTGCCTTAGTAAATGGTGTCTTTACAAACTGCTGAAAGAAATGTCTTATAATGGCACTTACTTTTTACTTTCTAGTGGTAATAATTTGTCTATGTCTTGTGTTCTTTTCCCCAAATTATTATGTAAGTATCCATAACTCTTAGAATAAGTTTAAGACTACTTTAAAACTGCATAATTTTTTGATGGAAGGATTGAATGAAAACCTGCTTTTCAGTGTGTTTATCTGAATCTTCCAAATGTATTATGTATTCACATAGAACACTTAAAAAAATTAAGTAACTTAAGTTTTACAATCACAAATGTGTAAAATTTAAAAACCAATGCTTTTTAAATTTAGCAATAGTAGGTGAGAAAGTCTATCACTATTGCTTAATTTAAATTATTTTTGTAAATAAAATTTTAAGGAAACCTTATTCAAAAAATTTTACTATCAAAGTAGTTAACCTTACAAAATAACTTGAAAGTGAAAAATCTATCCATATATATTCACTCAGTATAAATTATGTAAGATACATATGTGTCTAAAGTTAAAAATAGAAAGCCCAATTCTACCCAGAAGTAGAGTAAGTAAATTTTATGTTAAGAAAAATGGCAACTTAATAATATACTTAATAGAAACTTAATTACATTTCATTTCCAACTAAAATATCCACAAAGATGATTGCTTTTGAAATATAAATATAAGAAACAGAGAAACCTAAAAATCATAATTAGAAGAGGGTAGTGTTTTCTCTCAGTCATCTCTGATAAATACTGGATTGCGTATCTCAATGAGTGTAGTAACAGTTTAAGACTCTGAGCGTCGCTATTCACCAACTCTAAGAAAAGCTCAAACAGCGCTCCATCTGGATATTATAATCTGCAACTACACAAAGCCCGGCGGATCCCTCAAACCGACTCCGGAACTGCAACAAAATCAGACTCTTAATTCGGGGCACTCTGGGTTTCTCCTGAGGAAAGACATCACCATAATTTGCAGGAGGAAAAAAGAACCTAAGGAGTCAGCTTGCACAGAAAGAAAGCAGTCTGAAAAAATCCGGAGTGAAGCAACAATGGCGGCTCCGATGAATAGCGCGGACCACAGGGGACTGGTCCTGCTGTGCCTTTTCCTGGGGAGATTGTGGGAGATCCGGGCCAGTCAGATCTGCTACTCCGTGCCCGAAGAGACAGTAAAAGGCTATACTGTGGGCAACATCTCCAAGGATCTGGGGCTGGAGCCCCAGGAGCTGGCGGAGCGCGGAGTCCGCATCGTCTCCAGAGGTAGGACGCAGCTTTTCGCTCTGAACCCGCGGAGTGGCAGCTTGATCACCGCGGGGAGGATAGACAGGGAGGAGCTCTGCGCCCAGAGTGCTCGATGTCTGTTTAACTTTAAAGTCCTGGTAGAAGATAGAGTGCAACTTTATGGAATAGAAATAGAAGTCACTGATGTGAACGACAATGCCCCAAAATTCCAGGCCGAAAATCTGGAAATAAAAATTAACGAAATCACTGCGGCTGGCACACGTTATCCGCTCCCAGAGGCCTTTGACCCAGATGTGGGCTTGAATTCCCTGCAGAGCTACCAGCTCAGCCCCAATCACCACTTCTCCCTGGACGTGCGAACTGCAGACGACGGAACTATGAACCCTGGGCTGGTGCTAGAGCGCGCCCTGGACCGCGAGGAAGAGGCTGCTCACCAGCTGGTGCTCATCGCCTCTGATGGCGGCGAACCTCGTCGCTCCAGCACAGTGCACATCAAAGTGACAGTGTTGGATGTGAATGACAATGCCCCGGTGTTTGCTCAACCGATTTACCGAGTGACAGTCCCAGAGAACGTGCCCCCTGGCACCCTACTGCTTACTGTAAGAGCTAGTGACCTGGATGAGGGAGCCAATGGGGAAGTGGCATATAAATTCTGGAAAATCAGTGAAAAACAATCTCCATTATTCCAGCTCAATGAAAACACGGGAGAAATATCAACAGCAAAGAGTCTAGATTATGAAGAATGTGCATTTTATGAAATGGAAATACAAGCTGAAGATGGTGGGGGGTTGAAGGCATGGACCAAAGTGCTCATTTCGGTGGAAGATATAAATGACAATAGACCTGAAGTGGTTGTTACATCTTTGTTTAGTCCAGTGAGGGAAGATGCTCCTCAAGGAACAGTAATTGTCCTTTTCAATGCTCATGACAGAGACTCTGGAAAGAATGGTCAAGTTGTTTGTACCATCCAGGAGAGCCTACCTTTTCAACTAGAAAAGTCAATAGAAGACTATTACAGATTGTTGACATCCCAAATTCTTGACCGAGAAAAAACGTCTCAATATAACATCACAGTGATCGCAACAGACAGAGGAACACCACCCCTGTCCACAGAAATTCACATCACTGTGCATGTGGTCGACATCAACGACAATCCACCCTCCTTCTCTCAAGCCTCCTTCTCAGTCTATCTCCCTGAGAACAACCTTAGAGGCACCTCCATCTTCTCTGTGACAGCCCATGACCCTGACAGCAGTGAGAATGCCCGAGTTATTTACTCCCTGGCTGAAGACACCATCCAAGAGGCACCTCTATCCTCCTATGTCTCCATCAACTCTGACACAGGAGTACTGTATGCACTTCAATCGTTTGATTATGAGCAGTTTCGGGACCTACAGATGCAGGTGACTGCCACTGATAGTGGGGAACCACCACTCAGCAGCAACGTTTCCCTGAGCATATTTGTGCTGGACCAGAATGACAATGCTCCAGAGATCCTGTACCCCTCACTCCCCACCGATGGCTCCACCGGTGTGGAGCTGGCACCCCGCTCTGCAGAACCCGGCTACCTGGTGACCAAGGTCGTGGCAGTGGACAGAGACTCAGGCCAGAACGCCTGGCTGTCCTACCGCCTGCTCAAGGCCAGCGAGCCAGGGCTCTTCGTGGTGGGGCTGCACACGGGCGAGGTGCGCACTGCGCGCGCCCTGCTGGACAGAGACGCGCTCAAGCAGAGCCTGGTGGTGGTGGTCCAGGACCACGGACAGCCTCCCCTCTCAGCCACGGTCACACTCACAGTGGCCGTGGCTGACAGCATCCCAGACGTCCTGGCCGACCTGAGCAGTCTTGAACCCTCCGCCGACCCTGACGACTCCAGCCTCACGCTCTACCTGGTGGTGGCAGTGGCTGCTGTCTCTTGTGTCTTTCTTGCCTTTGTCATCGTGTTGCTGGCACTCAGGCTGAGGCGCTGGCACATGTCACGTCTGCTCCAGGCTTCAGGAGGGGGATTGGCAGGCTTGCCCGCCTCGCACTTTGTGGGCGTGGACGGGGTGCGGGCCTTCCTGCAGACGTATTCGCACGAGGTCTCCCTGACCGCGGACTCGCGGAAGAGTCACCTGATCTTCCCGCAGCCCAACTACGCAGACACGCTCATCAGCCAGGAGAGCTGTGAGAAAAAGGATCCTTTGTGCCTTTCAGATGATTCCAGGTTTCCTATAGAAGACACCCCTTTGGTTCCAGTGAGTTGTTTTTTGTTTTTTTTTTTTTTTAATTTTTGATTACAATTGGTTTTCTCGGCAAGTGTTTGTACTTAAGGTAAGATATAATGATATTTACATATTTCTCAACATTTAAGTTTTTACTTGGCCCAATTTTTGTCCTAACATCTATCAAAGGCATTTATTAGTTACATCACTGACATAATTTTTATTTTCTCATAATGCTTAACTAGGTCAACGAAACCTTTCTTTGGGGACTGCTGTCTTGATCCAGCATTAATATGAGCTTTTTGGATGGGTTTCCTTGATTAGTTACCTAGATCACTACTAATTTTAGGGCTGGTTTTCCATTCCTGAAACTTACTGTTATCTCCAATGGCCACACTGTGGAATTCTTACTCAAAAAAGATTTCTACAGCCTATACTATTTTTGTAAGGGTAAATCAATTAGAAAGCAAATGCATTCTTCTTGGAGAAAAAAATGGATGGCCCAGGTTTACTGCTTTATCATCCATTTCCAAACCTGATTAAAGCATGTTTTATTCTTTTAATGGTGAAAATTTTAACATCTTATTCTCATGTCCTCAAGGTTTTAATTTGCTAATGCTATAAGGTCAACTCATTAATAGCTTGGAACTCTCCTTTCCTATACTTTATGCCTTCTCAAGATGTATTTCTGAGACTGAACACTCTGAGAGGACAAAACAAGGGAAATAAAAATTATTCTCCAGCTATGTTATTTATGGCTCAGTTCTTCAATCTTTGAGGCCTGAAAGAAATCTGGATATGGGAGATGATTTAGGAAAATATTCTCAGGAACTGCTAGGGAGGTTCTAAGAATACTTTACTGGCTTTTAGCTATCAAGAAAAGAGTAACGTACTGTTTAATTTGATTTTACATATACTGTCATTTCAAGTAATAAATGATACTCTAGAAGACTTTAATAATAAGCTTTGAAGTTCACTCAAACTGCTATTCTAAACTTGCTGAATATAAGGGCTAATATGTCTGTGAATCTATTATGGCATACAGACATTATAATTATTTCAAATACTCTCAATTCCTAAGCTACTGCAGAAAAAAGTAAATAATCATTCATATTTTTAACTATGCAGTAAGGAAATTTGTCAGCAAAAGTTTCTGCCCTGAGGAGTAATCTTTAGTACTTAGTATTCATAAGTATTAAAATGTGTATAATTTGAAAAAGGGTGATAACGAATGTTGATGAAAGCTTGTATGTCATAGTAGGTAACTACTATTCTTTAATATAAAAATGTCACTGCCTTTAAAAACAGAACACAAGGCTCACTGGATAGATAACTGGGGAAAGTGTGGAAAGTGGTAAATTCTAGTTTTCTTTAGGTAGGGCTTTGCATTGGTAAAAAAATTATATAACATAATAGGCTTAAAGATTCTTGCTCACTTTAGTGTCTCATCTTAAAAGAAGTTAATTAAAATATGTTGGATTTGCTTCAAAATAATGAGGGGTGGCAATATATATTATACAAAGTTGGTCTTGTGTTCATCATTTTTGCAGTTAGGTGATGGGTATATAAAGATTCAATAATAATGCTCCCTACTTTTGTATAATTTTGGAGTCTTCTATAGTCAATTTTATGAATTTTATGAGTAAATAGGCATCCAATGTAAAATAAAATTGGGGGCAATTATATAACTGCATTTTGGGGGGAGAGAGAGAGATACTGTGGAAATAAATTGGATTCAAGACTAAAATGTCAGACTGCAGTTCCACACGAGGACTCTGGGCGCCGCTGTCGGCCAGTGCAGGGCAAGAGCTGACGTCCGGGATTTCTCAGCCTCTAGCCTAGGATTTCCTGCGCGGCCACCAACACTGAAGGAAACCCGTTTACACAGTGGGGCTACCAGTCACGCAGACTTTCCCCATCACAGTTTCCTGGCTCCGTCTGTCCTGGGTCTAATGCCCTTCCAGTGAGGCTGTTGTCTGCAGTTTTTCGGCTTTCCAGAAGGACTGGGACCTAGCGAGAACTAGAGCGCGCAATGGGAGGGAGCTGCACGCAGAGACGCGGAGCCGGCCGGCCGCAGGTACTGTTTCCCTTCCTGCTGCCTTTGTTCTACCGCGCGCTCTGCGAGCCGATCCGCTACTCGATTCCCGAGGAGCTGGCCAAGGGCTCGGTGGTGGGGAACCTCGCCAAAGATCTAGGGCTCAGTGTCCTGGATGTATCAGCTCGGAAGCTGCGAGTTAGCGCGGAGGAGCTGCTTTTCAGTATAGACACGGAGAGCGGGGACTTGCTCGTGAAGGACCGAATAGACCGTGAGCAGATTTGCAGAGAGAGAAGAAGATGTGAGCTGCAGTTGGAAGCTGTGGTGGAAAATCCTTTAAATATTTTTCATATCATTGTGAATGTTGAGGATATTAATGACCATGCTCCTCAATTCGATAAAAAGGAAATACATTTAGAAATTTTTGAATCTGCATCCGCAGGTGCACGCATATCCCTCGACCCTGCCACTGACCCCGATATAAACATGAACTCAATTAAAGACTATCAGATAAATCCTAACCCTTATTTCTCATTAATGGTAAGAGTTAATTCCGATGGTGGCAAGTACCCAGAGTTATCTTTGGAGAAACCCCTAGACCGGGAAGACCAGCCGTCTCACCGCTTGCTATTGACTGCCTTAGATGGAGGGGACCCACCACAAAGTGCCACCGTCCCAGTCGAAATTTTTGTCAGGGACACCAATGATAACCCCCCAGTGTTCAGCAAAGATGAATATAGAGTTAGCATAAGTGAAAATCTTCTCCCTGGTTCCTCTGTATTAAAGGTGACAGCCACTGATCAAGACGAGGGGATCAATGCCGAAATAAGTTACTGCTTCAGGAGCACTGATCAGCATACGAGGCACATGTTCTCACTCGATGAGAAAACAGGCATGATTAAAAATAACCAGTCATTGGATTTTGAGGATATAGAAAGATATACTATGGAAGTGGAAGCAAAGGATGGAGGTGGTCTCTCTACCCAATGTAAAGTAATCATAGAAATCACAGATGAAAACGACAACAGCCCAGAAATAATCATTACTTCTCTCTCTGATAAGATTTTGGAGAATTCCCTTCCAGGAATGGTTGTGGCCCTCTTCAAAACAAGGGACCGGGATTCCAGGGAAAATGGAGAGGTCACATGTAATTTAAGTAGAAATATTCCATTTAAGATTCATTCTTCTTCTAATAATTACTACAAGCTGGTGACAGATGGGGCTCTAGATCGAGAGCGGACTCCAGAATACAACGTCACCATCACAGCCACCGACAGAGGCAAGCCGCCCCTCTCCTCCAGCACCACCCTCACCCTGCACATCGCGGACGTCAACGACAACGCTCCGGTTTTCCAACAGTCCGCCTACCTGGTCCACGTGCCAGAAAACAATCCACCCGGGGCCTCCATAGCGCAGGTCAGCGCCTCCGACCCCGACCTGGGACCCAACGGCCACGTCTCCTACTCCATCGTGGCCAGCGACCTGGAGCCGCGGGCGCTGTCGTCCTACGTGTCCGTGAACGCGCAGAGCGGGGTGGTGTTCGCGCAGCGCGCCTTCGACCACGAGCAGCTGCGCGCCTTCGAGCTGACGCTGCAGGCTCGCGACCAGGGCTCGCCCGCGCTCGGCGCCAACGTCAGCCTGCGCGTGTTGGTGGACGACCGCAACGACAACGCGCCAAGGGTGCTGTACCCGGCGCTGGGGCCCGACGGCTCCGCGCTCTTCGACACGGTGCCGCGCGCCGCGCAGCCCGGCTACCTGGTCACCAAGGTGGTGGCGGTGGACGCGGACTCGGGACACAACGCCTGGCTGTCGTACCACGTGCTGCAGGCCAGCGAGCCGGGCCTGTTCAGCCTGGGGCTGCGCACGGGCGAGGTGCGCACGGCGCGTGCTTTGGGCGACAGGGACGCGGCGCGCCAGCGCCTGCTGGTCGCGGTGCGCGACGGGGGACAGCCGCCCCTCTCGGCCACCGCCACGCTGCTCCTGGTCTTCGCTGACAGCCTCCAAGAGGCCCTGCCGGACCTCAGCGAACGCCCAGCGCCGTCCGACCCCCAGGCTGAGCTGCAGTTTTACCTGGTGGTGGCCTTGGCCTTGATCTCCGTGCTCTTCCTCCTGGCCGTGATTCTGGCGGTTGCCCTGCGCCTGCGACGCTCCTCCAGCGCTGCTGCTTGGGGCTGCTTTCAGCCTGGTCTCTGCTCTAAATCTGGACCTGTGGTTCCCCCCAACTACAGTGAGGGGACATTGCCCTATTCCTACAATCTGTGCATTGCCCAAGCTGGAAAGACAGAGTTTAATTTCTTAAAATGTAACGAGCCCTGGCATTCCACTCAAGACATAGTTTGTGATGATTCTCCTGGGGCCTTAATTTCACTTCAGGGTGGAAAAGATTTGACTTCACATCCTGAAACCCTAACACCGGTGAGTTTCATTCATGTCTTCTGTAATATTCTACTAGTTTCTTGTATTTCAGGTGTACTACTTCATTTTTAGGTCTAGATTCATTTTTAGAAAATCCATAACTAATCACCATCTTGTCACCTCAGTGTTCACTTTTGGCTGATTATATTTTTCAAGATTTACTTGGTTCCTAAGTTGCTCTATAAATCGGAAAGAATGTCACTAAATTGGAGTAGTCTTGTCAAGATCAAATTAGCAAAACAGAGGCTTAGCTTCTTACCAAATTAATAAGTAATAACCTAGCTGTTCAAATCTGCTAAGATTTAAGATAAATTTTCTATATCCTTATGTTTTTAAAGTGTAATAATATTGTTACTCATTGAATATCAAAGTATGCACTCCTTTCAAAGAAACATTTATTCCAAACAATCTTATAGGTGCATTTAGATATCTTTCCTCATTACTTTAATAACTTTTAAGACTGTAAGTATTTGAGGGGGGTGATGAGCAGATCCATGAATTCCTGAAATTCATGCGATGTTATAGATGTATGAGTTGGTCTTGGGAAAGGAGTCAAAATTTTGTTTCCATTGCCAAGGTTTCTATGATCTCCAAAACTTAATACTAACTACCCTAGAAGAAATTTTCTCTTCAATGTTTGGTCTTTTTGGCTTTCTTCTTATATTTAGTTATCTTTTCTTGGAGCTCAAGTTGTACTCTTTCCCAATCTTCTTCCCTCTACATTGCAAGATCAAGAATTTCCAAGAAAGCAAATGAAATGTTCTTGCCTTTACATTCAGTTTCTGTCTTGGATTGTTTGATATAAAATCTTTGAAGACAAAAGATAAAATCTTTGGACAGTTCCATACTTGGGGCATAGGAACATAAACAGTTCGGAACAACCTGTTCTCTGTATGAAAGAAGTGAACCCTAAACCCTTCACTTTTGAGGTAAGAACTGCCGCTGGGTCGATGGGCACATACAATTGAAGACACGGGTACCACTTTACTTTGGGCTTTCATACAAAATGCTAAGAGAAGAGGTTATTTAAGTTGGCAGCAGTATCCTGATGAAAACAGGTAATTTGATATGAGCACTTATTTTTTTTAAAACCTACATCACTATTCCTGACTTTTGAAATTCCTGAACATATATCTCTTCCCATTACAACACAGATATGTTGTGCTTAGATTGTGATTACCTGCTCAATTCATTTAAAGAAATCAAGCCGACTTCTAATAATATATGCCTAAAACTAAAAATACATTTTAAAAGATTCATTGAAGCTCAGTAAAAGTATTTTAGAAAAGAATCTTTTGAAAATCCTGTATACAATCTTAATGCTAAACACATTTAATTCATTCTAAATAAAATAAAAATAAAAATAAAAAGATTCTAAGTGAATTGTTAGGGGTATATCTCATAGTCTTTATATGAATGTCTAAACATAACCGCACGGTTTAAATCTAAATTTCATATAAAATTGTGAGACTTTTCTGAATATATAAGTTAATAGGAAATAAAATAACTATTACTTACCTTTTAAAGGGAATATATTTCTATTGGAAAAATAAGCGTTGAAATATATATTTAGCCAACTATTTTCATTTAATATTTTATAATACTTTCATTCCACTTTATCCCACCCAGTAAGAAACCTCCTAATAGTAGCTGATTTAATGATACTAGCTGAGCAACAAAAGAAGTAATGTAAAGTAAAATCTCCAACAAAGAGTAGCCTTTGTTTTCTACGGCATACGTACAGAGTGGGTGCAGTAACTTCTGAGGACTCTGAGCGCCGCTGTTCACCTACTAGGAGAGAAACGCTGCCAGCGCTCAGTTCGGATTCTCAGGTCTTTAACTACACAAAGCTCCACAATTCTACACGCCCGCTCCGAGGTTGAAGGGACACTTACTCCAGAATTTAAGGTGCTGAGGCTACAGAGACTCCCTGCAGCCAGAGAAACAAAAGGAAGCCGGTCAAAACACACAACGTGTCCAGGCAGGACATTGCCAGAATTCCGTGCCCGAACAACAATGGCCGCTCAAAGGAATCGTTCTGACCGCAGCGCGCTGGTTCTGCTCTGCCTTTTCCTCGGTGTGCCATGGGAGGCTGATGCTCGGCAGATCCGCTACTCGGTGCCTGAGGAGCTGGACAAAGGCTCCTTCGTGGGCAACATTTCCAAGGACTTGGGGCTGGAGCCCCAGGAGCTGGAGGGGCGCGGAGTCCGCATCGTCTCAAGAGGTAGGACGCAGCTTTTCGCTCTGAACCCGCGGAGTGGCAGCTTGGTCACCGCGGGCAGGATAGACCGGGAGGAGCTCTGCGCTCAGAGCGCGCGGTGTCTGGTGAATTTTAACATTCTTGTGGAAGATAGGGTGAAACTTTTCGGGATAGAAATAGAAGTAACTGATATCAATGATAATGCCCCAAAATTCCAAGCCGAAAATCTAGACGTAAAAATTAATGAAAACGTCGCTCCAGGAATGCGTTTTCCTCTCCTGGAAGCTGTTGATCCGGATGTGGGCGTGAACTCCCTACAAAGCTACCAGCTCAGCCCCAATAGGCACTTCTCCCTAGCAGTTCAGAGCCGCGCCAACGGGGTTAAGTACCCGGAGCTGGTGCTGGAGCACGCCCTGGATCGAGAGGAAGAGGCACAGCACCACCTGGTCCTCACTGCCTCCGATGGGGGTGACCCTCTCCGATCGGGCACTGTCCTCATCAGTGTTACTGTCTTCGATACAAATGACAACGCTCCGGTCTTCACCTTGCCTGAATATCGAGTGAGTGTTCCCGAGAACTTGCCTGTGGGTACACAGCTGCTGACAGTCACAGCCACCGACAGGGATGAAGGAGCCAATGGAGAAGTGACATATTCATTCCGAAAATTACCTGACACACAGTTGTTGAAATTCCAACTAAACAAAAATACTGGAGAAATAAAAATATCAGAAAATCTAGATTATGAAGAAACAGGTTTCTATGAAATAGAAATACAAGCGGAAGATGGTGGAGCATATCTCGCAACCGCAAAAGTGTTGATTACAGTAGAAGATGTAAATGACAACAGTCCAGAGGTGACCATCACATCTCTGTTTAGTCCCCTGAAGGAAGATGCACCTCTGGGGACTGTTATAGCTCTTTTAAACGTGCACGATCTGGACTCTGGGCAGAATGGACAGGTCACCTGTTCCATATCAGGGAATCTGCCATTTAAGTTAGAAAAGTCCATTGACAGTTACTATAGATTGGTGACACACATGGCTCTTGACAGGGAGCAGGTACCCTCTTACAATATTACTGTAACAGCCACAGATGGAGGAAGTCCACCCCTGTCAACGGAAACTTACTTCACCCTGCAAGTGGCAGATATCAATGACAACCCACCCACCTTCTCTCGCATATCCTACTTTACCTATATCCCAGAGAACAACCCCAGAGGTGCCTCCATCTTCTCGGTGACTGCACTAGACCCAGACAGCAAAGAGAATGCTCAGATTATTTACTCCTTAGCTGAAGACACCATCCAGGGGGCACCTCTATCCTCCTATGTCTCCATCAACTCTGACACAGGAGTACTGTATGCACTTCAGTCGTTTGATTATGAGCAGTTTCGGGACCTACAGATGCAGGTGACTGCCACTGATAGTGGGGAACCACCACTCAGCAGCAACGTTTCCCTGAGCATATTTGTGCTGGACCAGAATGACAATGCTCCAGAGATCCTGTACCCCTCGCTCCCCACCGATGGCTCCACCGGTGTGGAGCTGGCACCCCGCTCTGCAGAACCTGGCTACCTGGTGACCAAGGTCGTGGCAGTGGACAGAGACTCAGGCCAGAACGCCTGGCTGTCCTACCGCCTGCTCAAGGCCAGCGAGCCAGGGCTCTTCGTGGTGGGGCTGCACACGGGCGAGGTGCGCACTGCGCGCGCCCTGCTGGACAGAGACGCGCTCAAGCAGAGCCTGGTGGTGGTGGTCCAGGACCACGGACAGCCTCCCCTCTCGGCCACAGTCACACTCACAGTGGCCGTGGCTGACAGCATCCCAGACGTCCTGGCCGACCTGAGCAGTCTTGAACCCTCCGCCGACCCTGACGACTCCAGCCTCACGCTCTACCTGGTGGTGGCAGTGGCTGCTGTCTCTTGTGTCTTTCTTGCCTTTGTCATCGTGTTGCTGGCACTCAGGCTGAGGCGCTGGCACATGTCACGTCTGCTCCAGGCTTCAGGAGGGGGATTGGCAGGCTTGCCCGCCTCGCACTTTGTGGGCGTGGACGGGGTGCGGGCCTTCCTGCAGACGTATTCGCACGAGGTCTCCCTGACCGCGGACTCGCGGAAGAGTCACCTGATCTTCCCGCAGCCCAACTACGCAGACACGCTCATCAGCCAGGAGAGCTGTGAGAAAAAGGATCCTTTGTCTTTGTTAGATGATTCGAAGTTTCCTATAGAAGATACTCCTTTGGTTCCTGTGAGTTCTGTTCTTATTCCTTTCCTTTCATTTAAAAAAAATTATGATTCGTTTTGTGTTTATGTTTGCAGCATGGTGATAGGAATTTTTAACCTTTATTCTTTCACTTTTCCTTAGTTTCAATGTGCTTCTTCATAAATAATCCAGAGTAGAACTTGTCCGTTTTTAAGGCTGTGTTTTTACTTTCTGGTAAATATCTACATAATGGCAATGAAGGTCTTCTGTCTAAGATTGTAACAATTAGCTTTGTAGAGTCTTATATTTTATAGTTTGGTGGACTGTCCTGTTGGCCACATGCTGAAATCCTAGCTCTGGTGTTGAAGGCAGGTCTGGTGAAAATAGGTAAATGTCAGAAACAAATGCATAAGCAACACTGGAAACATAACTCAAACACAAAGCCATTCAACGTTGTTCTTTTCAAGGAGAAGGGAAGAAATACACCTTTGTGGTTATAGTTTTAAAACTTGTGATGACAGTTATGGTTAAATATACTTCCTGGAGATTTAAAATTTTCATCAATAGTATATAAGAAACCATAACAATGTGTACTTAAATTTCTCCATGTGTGATCACACCTGGAAAAGGCAGTATCCTTTTTGATTGTGATTCTAATTTCATACTGTTACATGCGAGACATAGAATTCTGATTTGACTTTCCTTGCTCAGTTGGGATTCTAGAAGATGTATAGAAGGTTAAATTAGCAAATTTTGTGTTATGCTCTCTTTGTATTTTTTTGTTAGGTTCTCCAGTTTCTGAGGCTGAAAAAATGTATATTATTTAGAGAGACAGATAGATTTGTTCACGTTCCCAAGAACAAGAGCAAGGGATGTGTGCCAAGAGTATTACAGTGGCTCCTTAATGTTGTGGAAGAAAGGTCTACCTGAATCTTTGAAAACTCTGAAATTGAGTCAAAATAAACTTAAAGTCAAGAAAGAAGTGTTATATTTGCATGAGATCTGATCCAAGTGTAAGCAGAGAATTATGCAACATCATTCTAATCAAAATATTAGTGGAATTACTGATGAACCTTGTTGGGTTATTGTGGATAGTGATGGATTGGTTTGATCTCTTACTTTTAATTTAGTATTAATATTCTTTTAATTTATTGTTAGCATAAAGGCAAAGAGTGTCCAGTGTGTCTTAAAATACTTATGAGAACATTACTTTTTTCATGTCATTCAACATTTATTCAATGATAGTTCTATGGAAGGAGAACACACCCTTCAGGGTCATAGTTATGAACTTTTTAATCATTGGAACTGTCACTTAAAATGTCTTTCTATGAGAGTCAAAATTATTATGCACCCATCTCAAATAATTCTTTTATTTTTGAAAAATACAGTTTTAAAAAGACTACTCTGACATGGTAGCTTTTAAAGCAAATGTTTTTAAATATAATTATTTAAGAGCAACACAGGACACTTTAGATTATTGCAATCAATATGGCAATGGTTAGATTCTAGTTCCTAAGTGTGGGAGGATGGATTAATACTTTTTTGCCAAATACAAGACAAGATTGAAGACAAAAAAAGTTTTTTGCTTATCCTCAGTACTTTCCTTTGTGGATAATTACTCTTAAATGATTACCTCTGGATGGAAGAACTGGAGAGCAGTGGGCCATGGGATAGAGACCTACTTTTCACTGTACAGTCTTTTGTGCCTTTTTTGACTTTTTAAAAATACTTTTATCTATTCAGATTTATATAAAGTTTTAAAATATAAAATATAGAGTTTTGATCATGTGAAAAACATGCTTCATGATGAAAACAGAATCACTGAGGAATAAGATTGAAATATTTTAGCTGTTATCTTACATTCAAAGAAAAAGATTGCCTGAAATGGAGAAAACATAAGCTGCGGTTCCACACGAGGCCTCTGGGCGCCGCTGTCGGCCAGTGCAGGGCAAGCGCTGACGCCCAGGATTTCTCAGCCTCAAGCCTGGGATTTCTTGCGCAGCCACCCGCACTGAGAGAAACCGGTTTACACTAGGGCTCCTTGCTGCGCAGACTGACCCAGCATAAGTGCATTCCAAGCCCCAAGACTGGGGGCTCCGCCTGTCCTGGGCTGAATGCCCTTCCAGTGCGATAGTGTGCACTTTCTCCAACTGGAAAGACTGAGACCCAGCGGAAAATAGAGCGAAAGATGGGAGGGAGCTGCACGCAGAGACGCGGAGCCGGCCGGCCGCAGGTACTGTTTCCCTTCCTGCTGCCTTTGTTCTACCGCGCGCTCTGCGAGCCGATCCGCTACTCGATTCCCGAGGAGCTGGCCAAGGGCTCGGTGGTGGGGAACCTCGCCAAAGATCTAGGGCTCAGTGTCCTGGATGTATCAGCTCGGAAGCTGCGAGTTAGCGCGGAGAAGCTACTTTTCAATGTAGACGGGGTGAGCGGGAACTTACTCGTGAAGAACCGAATAGACCGAGAGCAGATTTGCAAAGAGAGAAGAAGATGTGAGTTGCAGTTGGAAGCCGTGGTGGAAAACCCCTTAAATATTTTCCATATCATTGTGAATGTTGAGGATATTAATGACCATGCTCCTCAATTCCATAAAGATGAAATAAACTTAGAAATCAGTGAATCTGTCAGCCCAGGAATGGGAACAATTCTTGACTCCGCAAAAGATCCTGATATAAGTATGAATTCACTGAGCAAATACCAACTAAGTCCTAATGAATATTTTTCATTGGTGGTGAAAGACAACCCCGATGGTGGCAAATATCCAGAATTAATATTGAAGAAGACCCTGGACCGAGAAACGCAGAGCTCCCACCACTTGATACTAACAGCCTTAGATGGTGGGGACCCGCCCCAAAGTGGCACTGCTCAGATCCGAATCCTGGTGGTGGATGCCAATGATAACCCCCCTGTGTTCAGTCAAGATGTGTACAGGGTCAGCCTTCCAGAAGACGTGCCCCCGGGCACCCCTGTGCTGAGGGTGAGTGCTGTGGACCAGGACGAAGGCTTCAATGCAGAGGTCACCTACTCCTTCTTTGGTGTGACTGATAAAGCCCAGCACGTGTTCTCTTTGGATTCTGCTTCAGGAAACATTGTAACTCAGCAACCCTTGGACTTTGAAGAAGTAGAAAGATACATAATGGATGTAGAAGCAAAGGACCGAGGATCTCTTTCTACACGATGTAAAGTAATTGTGGAAGTTCTAGACAAAAACGACAACAGCCCAGAAATAATCATTACTTCTCTCTCTGATAAGATTTTGGAGAATTCCCTTCCAGGAATGGTTGTGGCCCTCTTCAAAACAAGGGACCGGGATTCCAGGGAAAATGGAGAGGTCACATGTAATTTAAGTAGAAATATTCCATTTAAGATTCATTCTTCTTCTAATAATTACTACAAGCTGGTGACAGATGGGGCTCTAGATCGAGAGCGGACTCCAGAATACAACGTCACCATCACAGCCACCGACAGAGGCAAGCCGCCCCTCTCCTCCAGCACCACCCTCACCCTGCACATCACCGACGTCAACGACAACGCTCCGGTTTTCCAACAGTCCGCCTACCTGGTCCACGTGCCAGAAAACAACCCTCCCGGGGCCTCCATAGCGCAGGTCAGCGCCTCCGACCCCGACCTGGGACCCAACGGCCACGTCTCCTACTCCATCGTGGCCAGCGACCTGGAGCCGCGGGCGCTGTCGTCCTACGTGTCCGTGAACGCGCAGAGCGGGGTGGTGTTCGCGCAGCGCGCCTTCGACCACGAGCAGCTGCGCGCCTTCGAGCTGACGCTGCAGGCTCGCGACCTGGGCTCGCCCGCGCTCGGCGCCAACGTCAGCCTGCGCGTGTTGGTGGACGACCGCAACGACAACGCGCCAAGGGTGCTGTACCCGGCGCTGGGGCCCGACGGCTCCGCGCTCTTCGACACGGTGCCGCGCGCCGCGCAGCCCGGCTACCTGGTCACCAAGGTGGTGGCGGTGGACGCGGACTCGGGACACAACGCCTGGCTGTCGTACCACGTGCTGCAGGCCAGCGAGCCGGGCCTGTTCAGCCTGGGGCTGCGCACGGGCGAGGTGCGCACGGCGCGTGCTTTGGGCGACAGGGACGCGGCGCGCCAGCGCCTGCTGGTCGCGGTGCGCGACGGGGGACAGCCGCCCCTCTCGGCCACCGCCACGCTGCTCCTGGTCTTCGCTGACAGCCTCCAAGAGGCCCTGCCGGACCTCAGCGAACGCCCAGCGCCGTCCGACCCCCAGGCTGAGCTGCAGTTTTACCTGGTGGTGGCCTTGGCCTTGATCTCCGTGCTCTTCCTGCTCGCAGTGATTCTAGCGGTTGCTCTGCACCTGCGACGCTCCTCCAGCCCCGCCACTGGCGGCTGCTTTGGGTCTGTTCTCTGTTCCAAGTCTGGACTGGAGCTTCCTCCCAACTACAGTGAGGGTACTTTGCCCTATGCCTATAATTTGTGTGTGCCTGGGGATCAAACTGACCCAGCATTTAATTTTCTCACATCTGCTGATTGTACAGCCAAGCAAGAGACTCTCAACAAAGACAACTCTTTAGCATTATTGACTAGCATTCTAACTCCTAGTGTTGAAGCAGATAAGAAGACTTTAAAACAGGTAAGTAGTTAAAATAATGTTTTTATTCCACAATGCCAACGCACACCAATATATAGATCCCGTGTTCAATCTCTTGATAGAGTCCCTAAAGTAAACCTTGGTCAAATCCACTGGTATCAATGTTAAGACTAAAGTTTACAATGCTGTGATCCTTCTACTATTCAAATGCATTTTTAAGGGAAATATATAGAGACCTCAGGTGAAATTTTCATGAAATAAAATACCTTTTAATTAAGGATATGGCATACAGGTACACTTTACTTTGTGGTATTTTAAAATAGCCCTATTGCCATCCAAATTTTCTCAAACGTTTCAAACATCTTAATTTTTCTCAATTAAAAAAATGGTAAGAATTATAGTCATGCATCCTATCTGATGATTTGTTGGGACCGTGCTAGTTCCACATCAAAAACGCTGTTCTCTTCAGTTGGTAAATATCAATAAGAACCAAATCTAACCTGCAAGTTTTCAGTTCCAGTAATGTTTGAAAACTTTTTAAAAAGTTAAGTAATCCCTTTTAATAATTACTCTTTCCAAAAGTGCTCTTGGTAAACTTTTAACATCACGTTATGTAACTCCTTGTTGTCTGTGATTTACACTTTACATATTCTGTACAAATGATTGTCAAGTAGGTGAGTGTATTTATTAACTTCTGGAACATGCACATTATTGGGTTTTCTTACTCGTTGCAATAATAAGATTGGACTCCAGGCGCCGCTGTTCACCAACCAGGGAATGAGAAGCAGCGAGCTAGAGTCCCTTCCTCCCCCACCTCTATGACACAAAGAGTGAGATGGATACTCACAGATCCTGATGCTGGAAACTTAAAGTACGGACTTCCCTTCGCTCTTTAATATATTTTGGATGCAGTCGGCCTGGGACTTCGTAGATACATAAGCAGGATCAGAACAAACGGGCTCAAGAAATCGCGGAATATGGGCTCAGCCGTTGCCATGGCGAATCAGCTACCACGCCTGGACCGCAGCGGGCTGGTCCTACTGTGCATTTTCCTGGGGACACTGCGGAAGTCTGGGGCCGGGCAGATCCGATACTCGGTGCCCGAAGAGACAGACAAAGGCTTCTTCGTGGGCAACATTTCCAAGGATCTGGGTCTGGAGCCGTGGGAGCTGGCGGAGCGCGGCGTCCGCATCATCTCCAGAGGAAAGACGCCGCTTTTCGCGCTGCATCCGCGAAGTGGCAGCTTGATCACTGCAGGTAGGATAGATCGGGAGGAGCTCTGTGAGACGATGCCCTCCTGTTTTTTAAATATGGAGATACTTGTGGAAGATACCCTCAAGATATACGGAGTGGAAGTGGAAATAATGGATATTAATGATAACGCCCCCAGCTTCCGGGAGGAGGAAATAGAGATAAAAGTCAGTGAGCACGCAACTCCGGGATCGCGATTTCCCCTTCCTAATGCTAGGGATCCAGACGTAGGAGTGAACTCCCTACAGCACTACCAACTCAACCCTAACAGTTACTTTTCCTTGCAAGTGCGAGGCAGAACCGATGGGGCCAAGAATCCCCAGCTAGTGCTGGAGGGGAGCCTGGACCGAGAGAAAGAGGCTGCTCACCTCCTCCTGCTCACAGCCTTAGACGGAGGAGATCCCATCCGCCAGGGCACTGTTCCCATTCGCGTGGTGGTCCTCGACGTAAATGACCATACCCCAAAGTTTACACAGTCTGTATATCGAGTGAGTGTTCCCGAGAACCTCAGCTCTGGAATTCGGGTGCTCACAGTAAATGCAACTGATCCAGATGAGGGAATCAATGGGGAAGTGGTGTATTCATTCCGGAATGTGGAAAGCAAAGTTTCTGAAGTATTCCAGTTGGATCCTAGAACTGGAGAAGTCTCAATAGAGGGGCCTCTGGATTTTGAGAAATATAAATCCTATGAGATGGAAATTCAAGGCCAAGATGGTGGAGGTCTCTCAACCACTGCTAAGATGTTGATCACAGTTGTGGATGTGAATGATAATGCTCCAGAAATAACTATCACATCTTCTACTAACTCAGTGCTGGAAAACTCTCCTCCAGGTACAGTAATTGCTCTCCTAAATGTGCAAGATCAAGACTCTGGGGAAAATGGTCAAGTCTCTTGTTTCATTCCTAACAGTCTGCCTTTTAATTTAGAAAAGACATATGGAAATTATTATAAGTTGATAACAAACAGAGCTCTGGACAGAGAGCAGATCCAAAGTTACAATATAACACTGACTGCTACAGACCAAGGAAGTCCACCCTTGTCTACAAAAACTCACATCTCACTGAATGTAGCAGATGACAATGATAACCCACCCACTTTTGCTCACTCCTCTTATTCCGCCTACATTCCTGAAAACAACCCCAGAGGAGCCTCTTTTTTCTCTGTGACAGCATCTGATTGGGACAGCAAAGAAAATGCCAGGGTCACTTATTCCCTGATTGAGGACACCTTCCAGGGAGTTCCCCTGTCCTCCTACATCTCTATCAACTCGGACACGGGGGTCCTGTATGCGCTGTGCTCCTTCGACTATGAGCAGTTCCGAGACCTGCAACTACAAGTGATAGCACAGGATAGTGGGAAGCCTCCACTCAGCAGCAACGTTTCCCTGAGCATATTTGTGCTGGACCAGAATGACAATGCTCCAGAGATCCTGTACCCCTCGCTCCCCACTGATGGCTCCACCGGCGTGGAACTGGCACCCCGCTCCGCAGAGCCCGGATACCTGATAACCAAGGTGGTGGCAGTGGACAGAGACTCAGGCCAGAACGCCTGGCTGTCCTACCGCCTGCTCAAGGCCAGCGAGCCAGGGCTCTTCGTGGTGGGGCTGCACACGGGCGAGGTGCGCACTGCGCGTGCCCTGCTGGACAGAGACGCGCTCAAGCAGAGCCTGGTGGTGGTGGTCCAGGACCACGGACAGCCTCCCCTCTCAGCCACGGTCACACTCACAGTGGCCGTGGCTGACAGCATCCCAGACGTCCTGGCCGACCTGGGCAGCCTGGAGTCTCCCACCAACCCCGATGACTCAGGCCTTACCTTGTACCTGGTGATGGCGGTGGCTGCTGTCTCCTGCGTCTTTCTTACCTTTGTGGTCATACTTCTGGCACTCAGACTGCGGCGTTGGCACACATCACGTCTGCTCCAGGCTTCAGGAGGAGGGTTGGTAGGCGTGCCTGCCTCGCACTTTGTGGGCGTGGACGGGGTGCGGGCCTTCCTGCAGACGTATTCGCACGAGGTCTCCCTGACCGCGGACTCGCGGAAGAGTCACCTGATCTTCCCGCAGCCCAACTACGCGGACACGCTCATCAGCCAGGAGAGCTGTGAGAAAAGCGAGCCTCTCTTGATAGTTGAAGATTCAGTTACCGGTTTGAGCAAATGTGACCCTACAACTAATGAGGTGAGATTTTATTTTCCTGCCTCCTGCACAAGTCCATCAAGTGATTTTTAAAAATGATTCTCTTATAAAAACTATTGGTGGTGGCATATTCAGTTCATACAGACTTAGAGCAATACATGTGAGTTTGTATATTTTACCTGTAATCAAGTTATCATCATTTTTCAGAAAGGTTTTATGAAAATCATTTTTTTTAAAGTCCTGATGTTCTTTTGAATCTAAAGGTCCCATTTTGCTATCATGGCTTGTTTTATAGTAAATTGAATTTTAGTAATATTTTTCTATCATCAGTGTCTGTGGCTATCAATGTAAACTGATTATGACTCACAAACATTTATTTCCCTATTTAAACTTTGCATCGCCTCCATAATTATATTTTACCATTATTTGCTTTACTTCTGATGCTCTGATTGGACCCTGATGATTCATAGCATACTCTCTCTAGCTCTTTTTCTTATCTATCTATATACACACAGTCACACATATGTCCACATTTATACATGTAAGCTTTTCTCTGAGCACAAGACAATTGTATTTTCATTTTTGATGGCTGGTAATATGTTTAGTTACTGTTGGTCTTTTCAATCTTGTCTCATTTATTTATCCCACCAAAACAGACATGTTGACTGCCTTTTAATTACTAGACTCCCTTGTGAGAAGAAACGTAGAACACATTTTTCCCCTTAAGTTCTAGACATCTTTTCTATTTCTACAAAGAATTCATTAGATAGTGCTGAAGAAAATAATTGAACTGTTGAACTGGTGTTATTTCCTTTTTTTTTTTTTTTAACTGGTACTTTAGCATATGTGTTGAAGGTTTTTTGAAAATGTAAAGTCACAGAAATACTTAATTTTAATCCAGTTCTTCTCAAAAAATTATTTTCAAATCCATTAAACATGTTTACACTTTTCAGATTTATTCACTCGTGTGAATATAAGAGATGGAGTGAGTTTTTAGACTTCATAATAGACTGATTTAGCTGGTATTCATTTGGATATTTTTGTTTTCAATATGCCAGTAAGTCATGGACTCCCTCTTTCCATCCTTTGTAAATTTATTTTGTACTATATCTAAGTATGCTCAATTCTTATACTCAGAACTAACCTGTTACTGAAGCCCTAAGAGTTACCTACTAACAGACATGTTATCTGAAGCAAGGTCTAGGAAGTTCAAGTGAGGGGAGGAAACCTATCCAGGGTATTTGATCATAGTAATCATCTCCATAATCAATTCAGCTTCTCACTCTCACACCACTTCTAGATATTTCTTTCAAATTGCTTGAATATTCATGTTCCCTTTCAAATTTTCCTTTTTCATTTAGGAATTGGCCTTAATGTAATTAACTGTATATAGAGTATTTAATAATTGGGCAAAAAGTATTTCAATGGTAGGAAAGGGAAGTCTTGCAACAGACACCTAAATTTGTCTTGAATCAAGTAAAGTAAATGTTATTGTGTTTAAAGCATCTAGGGATAGAATTATGCTTATGGAATTCCAAACTGAGGAAAAGATTTAACACATTTTGTATGAACTGAAATTAGATGAATAAAAAGGATATTAGGTATTCTGCTGGGAGAGGGAGGTGTTCCATATTTTTTAAAATGTAGTCTACTAAGGTCTTGGAAAATAAAAAGGAAAGGTTGGCTTTGAAACTTGAGCTTAAGAAGGTTATTTTGACTCAAAGGTAGTAATAAAGTTCTGGTAAGGTGCAACATATGGTCCAGTTAAATACAAGGATAGAGCTCTGGCCAATGTGGGTGTGGCTCAGTTGGTTGGGCATTGTCCTGCAAAGCGAAAGGTGGACAGTTGGATTCCAGGTCGGTGCACAGGCCTGGGCTGTGGGTCCCTGGTCAGCACATACAGGAGGCAACTTATCTATGTTTCTCTCACACATCAATGTTTCTCTCTCTCTCTTCCTCCCTCCCCTTCCCTCTCTCTAAAAATAAAATCAATCAATAAATAAAAGGATATAAATAAAACACCATCACATTTCATGTCATTAAATTCCAATGGTAACCTACTAGGGCATGCTTTTATAAGTAACAAGGAAGACTTGATGGCATTGGCCATCCTTATCCTGAGTGCACCCTATATAGCTTGGAGCACTCCCTCACTTTCCTCTGATAAATGGAGGAGGGAAATTTATCTGCACATAAGATTGAATTTATACTGGGTGTCATTTCATGGCTGTCAAAATTTCTCCATACCACTTGGTGGGGCTATTTTCCACGTGGTCTTTGTTCGAAGTCTGAAGAGAAGACTTTGCTTAGTTCTTCCAGTATCTTCACTGCCTCCAATTAGAAAAAGACAAACTTGTCTCATTGTTGGGTTAATGGCTCTTCTGTAGGATCCTATCTCTAAGGAACTTTCTTCTATAGTAAATACTGGAAAACAGGCCCATCCGAAACTCACAGATTGCCTCCGTTCCTATACATCAGTCCAATATAGCTGTCGGGATAGTAAATCCCAGTATTTGCAAGGCTCTGGCTGCAGTTTTCAAAACAGACTCCGAGCGCCGCTGTTGGCCAATGTGCTGCAAGAGCTGAAGTCCAGGATCCACCCCGGTGATTTTCAGCGCAGCCACAAAAGCAAGTACAAAAGGAGAGAGGCCAGGACGCCGGCTCACTGCTCGGCAAAGCTGATTTCAGAATACCGATCAGGATACCTTCAAACTGGGAGCCTTGAGTTTTCTACGCGGTGGAAGTAGATACTTTAAACGCAATTTGTCAAGAAAGCATCTTCTCAGCGCCAGAGGCTGCAGCAAGGCAGAGAAGGATGGGAAATAGGGCGAAGCAGAGGAGCAGTACCCGGCGGCAGCGGCAAGTACTCTTTCCCTTCCTGCTGCCTTTGTTCTGCGGGGCGCTCTCCGAGCAGATCAGCTACTCCATTCCGGAAGAAATGGCCAGGGGCTCTGTAGTGGGGAACCTCGCTAAGGACCTGGGGCTGCGAGTACCGGATTTATTGATCCGCAACCTCAGAGTCAGTGCAGAGAAACAATACTTCTCCATAAACACAGAGAATGGGAACTTACTTGTGAGTGACCGAATAGATCGGGAGTCTCTCTGCCCTCAAAACCCTGTGTGTGTCGTGCCCTTAGAGATTGTAGCAGAAAACCCTTTAAATGTTTTTCACATAAATGTGATGATAGAAGATATAAATGACAATCCACCTCACTTTCTCCAAAATAGCATTGTTTTAGAAATCAATGAACTTGCAATTCCAGGAACTCGGTTTGGTCTGGAACCCGGTATAGATGCAGATGTAGGGCCTAACTCCCTCCAGAGTTACCAGCTCAGCTATAATAAGCACTTCTCTCTGATGAAAAGGAATAAGACTGAAGGCAAGAACGCCCCAGAATTACTGTTGGAGAAGCCGCTGGACCGCGAACAACAGAGCTCCCATCTCCTTGTCCTGACAGCAGTGGATGGGGGTGACCCAGTCCGAACTGGCACCACTCAAATCAGGATCGAAGTCACGGATGCCAACGATAACCCCCCAGTGTTTAGTCAGGATGTGTACAAAGTTAGCCTGCGCGAGAACTTGCCCTCGGGCACCTCTGTGCTAAAGGTGACAGCCACTGACCAAGATGAGGGCATCAATGCAGAGATCACCTACTCCTTCAAAACACTAGGAGATGTTGGAAACATGTTTTTGCTAGACCATCGAAGTGGAGAAATCAAATCCAAAGACCCTCTAGACTTCGAAGTTAGTAGCAGTTATACCATAAGCATAGAAGCCAAGGACGGTGGAGGCATGGCCACCGAATGTAAAATTATACTAGAGATTCTAGATGAGAATGACAATGCCCCAGAGGTGGTTTTCACTTCGGTGTCCAGCTCCATCACGGAGGACGCAGAGCCTGGGACAGTCATTGCTTTGTTCAAAACACATGATAAAGATTCGGGAGAAAACGGAAAGGTCTCATGCCTCATAAAAGAGAAAGTTCCTTTTAGAATTCAGTCGTCCGCCAATAATTACTACAAGCTTGTAACAGATGGGACCCTGGACCGGGAACAAACCCCGGAGTACAATGTCACCATCACAGCCACCGACAGAGGCAAGCCGCCCCTCTCCTCCAGCACCACCATCACCCTGCAAATCGGGGACGTCAACGACAACGCTCCGGTTTTCCAACAGTCCGCCTACCTGGTCCACGTGCCAGAAAACAACCCTCCCGGGGCCTCCATAGCGCAGGTCAGCGCCTCCGACCCCGACCTGGGACCCAACGGCCACGTCTCCTACTCCATCGTGGCCAGCGACCTGGAGCCGCGGGCGCTGTCGTCCTACGTGTCCGTGAACGCGCAGAGCGGGGTGGTGTTCGCGCAGCGCGCCTTCGACCACGAGCAGCTGCGCGCCTTCGAGCTGACGCTGCAGGCTCGCGACCAGGGCTCGCCCGCGCTCAGCGCCAACGTCAGCCTGCGCGTGTTGGTGGACGACCGCAACGACAACGCGCCAAGGGTGCTGTACCCGGCGCTGGGGCCCGACGGCTCCGCGCTCTTCGACACGGTGCCGCGCGCCGCGCAGCCCGGCTACCTGGTCACCAAGGTGGTGGCGGTGGACGCGGACTCGGGACACAACGCCTGGCTGTCGTACCACGTGCTGCAGGCCAGCGAGCCGGGCCTGTTCAGCCTGGGGCTGCGCACGGGCGAGGTGCGCACGGCGCGTGCTTTGGGCGACAGGGACGCGGCGCGCCAGCGCCTGCTGGTCGCGGTGCGCGACGGGGGACAGCCGCCCCTCTCGGCCACCGCCACGCTGCTCCTGGTCTTCGCTGACAGCCTCCAAGAGGCCCTGCCGGACCTCAGCGAACGCCCAGCGCCGTCCGACCCCCAGGCTGAGCTGCAGTTTTACCTGGTGGTGGCCTTGGCCTTGATCTCCGTGCTCTTCCTCCTGGCCGTGATTCTGGCGGTTGCCCTGCGCCTGCGACGCTCCTCCAGCCGGGCTACCTGGCGCTGCTTTCAGCCGAGTCTCTGTACTAAGACCGGACCAGGGGTCTCTCCCAACTACAATGAGGGAACTTTGCCTTATACCTACAATCTGTATGTTGCCTCCGATTCTCAGGAAACAAAGTTTAATTTTCTCTCTAGGACGCCAGAAACTGTCCCTCCACAAGATCTTTCTAATGAAGCATCTTTGGTAGTAAGTGTCACTGAGAAGAATAACAAGTTAAGCTTTAACTCTGTTGCTTCTACTCACGTGAGTTTTAATGAATGCTTTTCATCTAGAACTGGTATAGTTTAATTTTTTAAAAATCTATTAACTACAAAGAGAGGAAAATGCATGAAAAGGGGCTTTTAAATATTTTATTTATTTATTTTTAGAGAGAAGGGAAGGCAAAAGGGAGAGAGAGAAACATCGATGTGTATGTGAGAGAGAAACCTCCAAACATTGATCAGTTGCCCTTCGCTAGCCCCCAACTAGGAACCTGGCTCACAACCCAGGCATGTGCCCTGACTGGAAGTCGAATGGGCCACCTTTTGGCTTATAGAAGGTGCCCAATCCACTGAGTCACACCAGTCAGGGAGATAAAACAGTTCTTTTTAAAAGACATAGTAATGCTTTTATAATATTCAGGTACATTTGCTAGGGATTCTTTGAATACCACTGAATAGGTCAATTTTATGCCCCATCTTTTTACAAAGCCACCTGTAGATTTCTTCCCAATATAAAAAATAAGTTATGGTATGCCTACCAAATGTATTTATCCTTGGAATATAAATATTTACGTTCATGAAAACACAACACTGAGCATTTTTTCTTATATTTTGATGGACTTCCAAATGTATTGCCAGAATTCTCAGTAATTGGAATTAGGTTTATTACACAGAGTAAGGTAAGTTTATAATATTCTTAGGGTTACTCATTTTCTTGCACAATCTTTTGACATATAATGTGTTAGTAGATTATAAAGTACTACCTGTATTTCCAGTATATGCATGTTGGAATGCTTCTATTTTGTTCTTAAAATGTTAAATGTTAATGTGTCTTCTATTAATTTTCAGTGATTCTCATAATGTGTACAATCACATTTCTTATTTTTAGGTTTCCATGTCATTGTGAAAACTTGGTTTTTAACTTTAAATGCCAGCAACCTGTTAAAATAATTCTTCCATTTAGGTAAATTTAAGAACCTATGAAAATTAAAGCCGAGTGAGAAAATTTAAATTATTCTAATATATGCTTTTGTGACATGGAAAATTCCTAAGGAGATATCTCAAAATAAGTATGTTGGGGGTATTGGTGATGTCAAAGCAGGTGCGCTAAAATTAAGGATAAAAATTGTCATGTATAGAAATTTCAAGTTCATTTAAAAGCCCATTGGGAAAATCAGAATATGCCTACAGCTACAGAAAATAATCTCAAGAAAATAGATCTGTGTGAAACATTCAGGGAAATAAAAAGAAGCTCCCTGAAGTTTCAATTAAATACTCTAGTTTTTAATCGTCTCCACTTCCAGCCCCTATTTGAAGAACAGTAGGTGGAGCCATTTGAGGTCTAATAACCAACAATCCTTCCCGGAGTCCAAGATTGTGCAGTAATTGGTTAGGACTCTGAGCGCCGCTGTTCACCAATCAGGGAGAGAAAAGCAGAGAGATCCTGCTGGCTGTGCGCGCGCCGGAAGCACAAAGCACAGAGAGAAACTGACCATCTCCTCCTGGGCAGTGAGGAAACTGAACGGAGGAGCTCTGGTCGCTTAGCTGACGGATCCCAAGGACAAAAGTGCTGATCCTGACTTCTGTGATCGAAGGAAGAACTGGAAATAGTCCTCCAGGAAAGCGACAATGACTTCTGCGCGACTGCACCAGGACTGCAAAGGCATGGTCCTGCTGGGAGTTCTCCTGGGAATTCTATGGGAAACGGCATGCACCCAAATCCACTATTCAGTTCCTGAGGAGCTGGAGAAGGGCTCTAGGGTGGGCGACATCGCTAAGGATCTGGGACTGGAGCCCCGGGAGCTGGAGGAGCGCGGAGTCCGCATCGTCTCCGCAGGTAGGACGCAACTTTTCGCTCTGAACCCGCGAAGCGGCAGCTTGGTCACCGCGGGCAGGATAGACCGGGAGGAGCTCTGTATGGGGGCCATAAAGTGTCAACTAAATCTGGAGATCCTGATGGAGGATGAAGTGAAAATATACGGGGTGGTGGTAGAAGTGAGGGACATTAATGATAATGCCCCCTCCTTCCGGGAAGGTGAATTAGAAATAAAAATGAGTGAAAACGCCGCCGCTGGGATGCGGTTCCCCCTTCCCCACGCTTGGGATCCTGATAGCGGGAAGAACTCTCTCCAGAGCTACGAGCTCAATAGTAATAGTCACTTCTCCCTGGAGGTGCAAAGCGGAGCTGATGGTAACAAGTACCCGGAATTGGTGCTGGAGCGCGCCCTGGACCGCGAGGAAAAGGCGGTTCACCACCTGGTTCTCTTGGCCTCGGACGGAGGAGACCCAGTGCGCACTGGCACTGCGCGCATCCGCGTGACTGTCCTTGATGCGAACGACAATGCACCGGCGTTTGCTCAGTCCGAGTACCGGGTGAGCGTTCCTGAGAACGTGGCCGTGGGCACTACGCTGCTCCTGGTAAATGCCACCGACCCTGACGAAGGGGCCAATGCGGAAGTGATGTATTCCTTCCGGTATGTGGACGACAAGGCAGCCCAACTTTTCGAGCTAAATTGCAATTTAGGGACAATTTCTACAATAGGGGAGCTGAACCACGAAGAATCAGGATTCTATGAGATGGAAGTGCAAGCAACGGACAACGCAGGGTATTCTGCAAGAGCCAAAGTCCTTATCACAGTTTTGGATGTGAATGACAATGCTCCTGAAGTACTTGTCACGTCTCTTTCCAGCTCCATTCTGGAAAACTCTCCCAGAGGGACATTAATTGCCCTTTTAAATGTAAATGATCAAGACTCTGGGGAAAATGGACAAGTGATCTGTTTCATCCAAGGGAATCTGCCCTTTAAATTAGAAAAGTCTTATGGAAATTACTATAGTTTAGTGACAGACACACTCCTAGACCGAGAACTGGTTCCTAGCTACAACATCACGGTGACTGCCACTGACCGAGGAAGTCCGCCCCTGTCCACAAAAACTCACATCTCCCTGAATGTTGCAGACACCAACGACAACCCACCTGCCTTCTCCCATGCCTCCTACACCGCCTATATCCCAGAGAACAACCCCAGAGGATCCTCCATAGTCTCTGTGACCGCCTATGACCCTGACTATGGAGAGAACGCCCAAGTTACTTACTCCCTGGTCGAGGACACCTTCCAGGGAGTTCCTCTGTCCTACTACATCTCTATCAACTCAGACACTGGGGTCCTGTATGCACTGTGCTCCTTCGACTATGAGCAGTTGCAAGACCTGCAGCTACAAGTGATGGCGCAAGACAGTGGGGACCCTCGACTCAGCAGCAACGTGTCACTGGGCCTGTTTGTACTGGATCAGAACGACAATGCGCCTGAAATCCTCTATCCCACCTTCCCCACAGACGGTTCCACCGGCGTGGAACTGGCGCCCCGTTCTGCAGAGCCTGGCTACCTGGTGACTAAGGTGGTGGCAGTGGACAGAGACTCAGGCCAGAACGCCTGGCTGTCCTACCGCCTGCTCAAGGCCAGCGAGCCAGGGCTCTTCGTGGTGGGGCTGCACACGGGCGAGGTGCGCACTGCGCGCGCCCTGCTGGACAGAGACGCGCTCAAGCAGAGCCTGGTGGTGGCGGTCCAAGACCATGGCCAACCTCCCCTCTCGGCTACCGTCACACTCACCGTGGCCGTGGCTGACAGCATCCCAGACGTCCTGGCCGACCTGAGCAGTCTTGAGTCGCACGCCAACCCCGACAACTCTGGCCTCACGCTCTACCTGGTAGTGGCGGTGGCCGCAGTCTCTTGCGTCTTCCTCGCCTTTGTCATCGTGCTGCTTGCGCTCAGGCTGAGACGCTGGCATAAGTCACGCCTGCTCCAGGCTTCAGGAGGGGGGTTGGCAGGCGTGCCTGCCTCGCACTTTATGGGCGTGGACGGGGTGCGGGCCTTCCTGCAGACCTATTCGCACGAGGTCTCCCTGAGCGCGGACTCGCGGAAGAGTCACCTGATCTTCCCGCAGCCCAACTACGCGGACACGCTCATCAGCCAGGAGAGCTGTGAGAAAAGCGAGCCTCTTTTGCTGTCAGGTGATTCGGTGTTTTCTAAAGATAATCATACATTAATTCAGGTGAGTCCGTATCAAATACTCTTCTCTGAGCTTTGAGCAAAATATCTCTTATTATAGGTAGTGAGTATATATTTGGAATTTATAAAGCAGACACCAGTACCGCTACATATGCGTGGCAGATACCAATGACAACCCGGCGACTTTCCCTCAAGCCTTATGGATAACAAATTTTTATGTATTTGTATATATTACATATAAAAAATGTATGTCCGCTTCATAAAGTACTTGTTAATATTACTTAGTTTTTCTAATTTTATTTACACACTATAAAATTTTTCCTACTTCTAGTTGGTCTTATTTCCCACTGGTCTTGAAACCAGTTTTATGGTGAACATCTGATGCCAGTGTATCTGCTAAGGACACAAATTCTTCCAGAGGGGATAAATCTAATTTGATGAAAATGATAAATATTTTAAATAAACTTTTATAAATAGAGTGGCTTCAATTACATGTTAAGTGGCTAACAAATTCATATAGTGCTTTCAGTTTCTTTTGAAGAGCAGTGATTCCTCCTGGTCATTAGGGATGAACACAGTTATATTTTCTCAGTGTCCTCAAGTCATTTCTTGTTGCAAGTCATTGTTGAACTTCCAAATATGGTGAATTAATTTCTTACATGCTTGAAACTTTCTCACTGAAATATGCAAACAGTACAAGTGTTCTCATGAGGAAAAACTGAAGAGGTGGGGGTTTTTTTTACCCCCATTATAGATTTTGGGAATAAATGTCTATATATGTTTCCAGGTTAGATTTTTCTTTTGCTCATTTTATCCACACTGATGATTTTAATGATGATTGTGGAATACTCAGAGTTAAATTGTGTTCGGGGCACAATTTTTGTACTTTGTTGAGTTTGCAGTAATTCTCTTTTCTTATGTTAAATTTCCCACAACTTTCACACAGGGAAAATTTTCTGGAAAGTACACAGATTCTAAGTGTTTCCTGAGGACCTTATGTTTATTACAGAATGTTGAACAGAAATTGAATGCTAAAGTACTTTATTCATGAGCAGGAATGGCTGGAACCTGTGAGAAGCCTGATTTCGTTTGGTGAATTGTGGTATAGGGTAGGAAATCATAACATCCTAACTATTTTCTTTATTTCTTGCCTATCTACTTTCAGAAATACAATAGTTAATCGAAACTTAGACTTATAAAAGAGATTGAAAACCATTAAGGGAATGGGCCTAAAATGAGACAGTTACTGTTACTAGGATTCAAATGCCACTTTATGCTACTTGACAACCAAGACAAATTTTACATATGTGTGTGATTTTTTTAAAGGAAATTTTGAGCATACCTAAATATGCAAACTTTATATTGACATTAAGTTCCAAGTGGAATTTAGTAAGTAGAGCTTTCTTAACAATATCGAGGAGAATAGAGGGCAATGTCACTACTGTTGATTTGTAAAAGCTATCAAAATGTTTATCACAAGGCCAGTTTTCATATGGCAGTCAATTCCAAAGGAAAGACGGAACACACAACGAATTACTTGGGAGGCTAACCTAGTATTGTCGAAATATGCTGACTTCTGTTCATTTAACCCAACTTGGTGATTATCATCGAGAGCTAAGACAAAGAATAATTATGACCCATAGGCTATATCCCAAATATCAGTAGTTTTAACAATGCTTCCAATTTGAGCTAAATAGGCTTCATTAAATGATTGCTGAGTGAATGAATGAACAAATGTATGTGCTCTGGGCATTATCTTGTATCAGTATTCTAAAATGTGGTATGATAGAAAAATAGCTTTGCAACAAGGTAACTTATATCCATGTGACAAGTTATTAAATCTCTTTCAGCTTCAACAAAATAGAGATAACAATAAATAATTTGAAAAACCATGGTGAGGACTAGTGGTAACATGTCACTGGTTCATAACATGCTTCACACATAATATAACTGAATTAGCAGTAGCCATGTTTTATTATGTTGATAGGAAAAAAGGAGTCACGCTTTCATCATCAGAACACTTAACATTCTGTTAGGAAAAGTAATAATAATTTGTGTGCCTCTGCAGATGGTACAATGGGATAACCTAAGTGAAACTGTTCTAATTATTATGAAAATTAATTTAAAAATCTTTAATGCCTAGAAATATTTTTAATTGAGAAGCTCCTATTTGTGGTCATAAAAGATGGAGAAATTTTTTTTGCATGAGACAATTTATGAGTGTTAATTTTTCTGTGTCTGAACCATAATGTAACCTAAACAAGGATCCTACTATTCAAAGGACTGATTTACCCCAATAGGATTGCTAAGATGATTTAACTGGAAAATAGATCACCAAAACCTGAAAGCTGGAGTTAATTTGATTTGGACTGCGTGAGTTTAATCTAACAGCTATGCAAAATATCAGTCTTAGCATTAGGATATTTGTTGATAATTTAGGATTGATAATTAGTATATTTGTTGATTGATACTTTTGATTGGCTTGGATGTTTATATTTCTTCTGATTCCAGCAATGGGATTATGTAAAGGACTTTGCTTATCTTCCTATGCTTCACTCTAAGTAAAGAAAGTGGAGACTTACTTGTGAGTAGCAGAATGGACCCGGAGCAGAGCGGATATGCCTATATACTATAGTTTGTAGCATATGTTTAGAAACAGTTGAAAATCCTTTGCTTTTCATATTAATATCAGTATTCAATATGTAAATGATAATATCCCATGGTTCAGCATGAGCATTATTGAGTTAAAGATGTGAATTGACCCAGCCTGGAGCAAGATCTGCAATAGAATCTACAGAAGGTCCTGATGTTGGAAGCAATTCCCTTACAAAATTACCACCTTAGCCGCAACATTTATCTTCAAAGAAAGTGAAAGTAGAAACAAACACGTTGAACTTGTGTTAAAGAAGCTACTACACCTGGAAAAGCAAAGCCTGTATCACTTACTCTTGACGGCCTTAGATGGTGAGGACCACCGGGAAGCAATGCAACTACAACCCCTCCACCCCTTATTTTGGCCAGAATGTACACAGGGCCAGCCTTTGAGAAGCCATGCCCTGGCACCTCCATGGTGAGGGCGAGGGCCACCAACCCAGACGAGGGCCTCAAAGTGGAAATCAAGCATGCCTTTGCAGCTCAGAACACCCATATCCAGTTTGGCCTTGATCACCAGCGTGGAGAAATAAAAACTTTTAGTACATTGAACTACAAAAAGATTAAAAAATATTCCATGGTTTAGAAAGCAAGGAACGGGGGGTTGACTGGTTGCCCAGTGTAGGTGAGATCAGAATTCTAGATGATAATGACAAAGTCCCAGAGATGATTTTTTACTTCTATTTACACAATGATTTCTGAAGATTTTGCTCCTTCACCAGTAGTCAGTCCATTTAAAGCACAGGATCCAGATTTGGGAGAAAATGGGGAGGTACAAGAAAATGTGTCTTTCAGAATTTAATCTTCCATGAACAATTACTACGAGCTTGTAACAGATGGGGCTCTGAACCTGGAGTAAACCCTGGAGTACAATGTCACAAGCATGACCACTGACAGAAGCAAGCTATCCCTCTCCTCCAGCAGATGTGTCACCCTTCGCATTGGTGACATCAATAACAATGTGCCAGTTTTCCTCCAGGCCTCCTATGTGGTCCCCATGGTCAAGGACAATCTCCTGGTGCTTCCATTGCTTAAGCCTGTACCTCACATCCCAACATGGGACATACCAGCTATATGTCCTACTCCACTGTAGCTAATTCAAATACTTAAAGTGAATTTGACCTAGCACAGAATGCTAGATAAGGAACTGTTCCTTGTAATCAGGTGACTGTACAAATGGATCTAAATAATGTTAGCATAGCTTTTCATTAAACTTGCAGTTTACATACACTTCAAAAATTATAGAATAACATTTGCATATAAAATTCCCATTATATATCACTGTCAGTGATTTAGAAGCTTGAAATCTAAAATATAACAAAAAAATGAAAAGGAACCAGTCACTTTTGAAAAGTGAAATTAGATAAAGTGGATAATATAGAAACTGAAAAGAGTGAAAGGAGAATTACCAGTAAGTCAAGAGAAAGAGGATATTGGGGGTAAGATGCATAAAAGCGTGTCTGATTGGTTAGTCATGGTAGGGTTCCTTATTGGCATGGGTTCCATTGTCCATCTAAGCCATGTTAATGTTATTGTAAATGCCACCTGGATGTTAGTCTTTAAAAAGAATTCATTAGATCAGATAACTTTGGCATCTCAACCTGGATTGCTAAATCTTGGAAACCAAGAATAGACAAACATCTCCACAGAAATGTGTCACTTGCATGGATTGGCTTTATCTTGTGTAATACTTGCTCTAGCAGCATATTAAGGGAGGTAGTGAATATTCCTGGTGAGAAAAAGGCACTTAATTTGTTTCCTATTGACTCTTCTATTTACTTTATTTAAAACTGACTTTTACATGTGGTATGAGGTAGCAGTTCAATGAGGTAATGATCAAGGTTCTATTTTCCATATGGATGCCCAGATTTTGCAGCATCATTTGTTGAAAAGATTTTCCCTCTTCCTATTGAATAGCTTTGGCACAAAGTTGTTGTTGAAAATGATTTGATTGCTATATGTGGATCTATCTCTAGACTTTCTATCATGTGCCATTGACCTATTTGTCTATCTTTTTATCTTGATTATTGTAGCTTTATAGTAAGTGTTGAAGTCAGGTAGGTAGTCTTCCAACTTTCTTCTTTTTAACATTGTTTGACTATTCTTGGTTCTTTATTTTTCCAGATAAATTAAAATAATCTTGCCACTTTCCAGAGGGGAAAAGCCTGCAATGATTTTGAATGGGATTGCATTGAACTTATACATCCATTGGGGGAGGGATCATTTTAACAATATTGAGACTTCTAGTCCATGAGAATGGTATATATTTCCATTTACTTAGGTCTTCTTTAAGCTCTCTTGGCAATGTTTTATAGTTTTCAGTGTAGAGGTCTTGAATATCTTTCATTAAGTTATTCCTGCATACTTGGGTTTGGATGTTACCATAAATTTCATTTTTATGTTATTTTCTGATTGCTTATTGCTAGTTTATAGAAAAATGAGTTAATTTTTGTGTACTTCATATGCTTTTGAAAAACAAGAGGTGCAGAGTGCTCTATTCTTATACTGTATGAGAATATCATGTGCTAGCATAAGCTTAAACCACCTCTGCATAAGTTCAGGTTTCCATTCTCTGTAGTGTATAGGTTTGGAGAGCCCACCCAAAGACAAGAGCTTGCCCCAAGTCAAGTAGCAGGTGGTTCACTCATGCATTTATATAGCAAACATTTATTAACTGTCTGCCTTATGCAAGGCACTGTCGTTGGTGCCAAGGGTATGGCAATGAACAAGGAAAATATGATTCCTGATTTAATGGGTCCCCATTCTCAGATATGGTCTTTTACAAGTTGGATAAATGCCGCCAAGAAGAAAAACAAGGATGCTCAGAGAGTTTGTTACAGGGAGGCCTACCACAGTCCAAAGGGTCAGGGAAGGCTTCTTTCAGGAAGTGATATTTAGAGTGAGATCTGAAAGATGGGTAGGAGTTATCTAGGTAAGAAGAGGGTTAAAGAAGGAAATGTCAGGCAGAGGGAATAGGATGTATAAAGGTCCTAAAAAAGAAGAGGGGAGCAACTGAAAATGGCCAGGGAGGCTAAAAATGGAAAATAAGAAAAGCCTTGGGAACCATATTAAGTATTCTGGATTTTATTCTAAGTACCCTTGTATTTAGGAGCTACTGAAAGGTTTTAAACAAGGCAGTGACAAGAAATGGTTTGAATTTTTAAAGATTACTCTGGCTTCTGCGTGGTGACTTGATATATGAGGGTTATAAATGGAACAGGGAGAACAGATGGGAGACTCTGGAAATGTTCCTGGTAAGAAGCTGAGCTGGAATGTATTAAAAGGAAGGCAGTGGATCTAGAAATAAATGGAAGGATTGGAGATGCATTTAAGAAATAGATTTGGCAAGACAATAATGGAATGGCTGGAATATAAACTCCTTGAGGGCAGTGACTCTTTTGTTTATTATATTCCTCTGTCATTTACTATATTCCTCAAGATCTTTGCCTGGCAAGTGGTAGATCCTCAATAAAATAGAGTTGACTGAATGAATACAATGGATAAAAGAGGGGAGGAGGGACTGAGTCATTTCCAGGTTTCTGAATTGAGAAATTGGATGGACAAGGTACCATTTTATAAGATGTAGAAGACTATTGAAGGATATATTTCAGAGAAATCAAGAGTTGAGTTTGAATATGTTAAGTCTGAGATTCTGAGAAACATCCAAGTGCAGATATTGAAAGTGTGGTTGGGCGTATTGTCAGCATTCTTTCCCTCTGATCTCTTCCATTGTGATAATCTACTCAGATGGGTAGATCCTTACCAGGCTGATCATGCATGGTAAGCTTCCTAAAAGCTCTACATTGGTATGTTTTTGGGCTCGTGGCAGAGCTACCTGTATTTTATTTTTCCTCCTGATCTCTTTTTCACTGTTAGAAACATCAAGCACATGGAGAACCTCACTGTATCTAAGTCATACTCACCCCACTCTCCGGATTGGTCCTGGTGTCCAGTTCTTTCTTTGCCTCTGGAGTTGTTTGAGTTAAAGCTAATCAGGCTGTTTTAATTTGTTGTTATTTAATTTTCTTTTACTTGATTGTATGTTTTCCATGAAAAATTTAAGCTCAGTTTTTCTTCACCATCTATTTTTTTTTTGTTTACAACATGTAAAGTTTTAGATAAGGAATGTTTAGGAGAAAAGATGCATGTCAATCATAATAAAATTGTTGGAAGATTGTATGAGGGGGGACCTAAAAATACCCAGAACTTATAAAAAATTGTGTATTTATTCGTACTGTTTAAACTTCAGTCACCTTCAAAGTACTCTTCATTTAATGCAATATACTTATTGAGATGTTTTTCCCACTGCTCAAGATAGTTTTTGAACTTGCTGATTTTGATGCCTTTTAGTGTTTCATCCATTTTTTGTTTCACCTTTACCACATCATCAAGACGTCTTCCTTTGAGGACTTTTTCATCCAGGGAAACAAACAAACAAACAAAAACAGTTGCTCAGGGCAAGAGTGGGAGAATAGGGAGGGTGGGGGCATGGTGGAGGGGTCGTGCCCTTCTTGGTCAAAAACTACTAACAGCGCAGTTTAGGCAGGTGCGCCCATAAACCACCTATCATGAAATGGGCAAATGCATTGAAAGAGCTTCAAAAAAATTTCACTTATGCTGAACTCAGCCTCTCACAGCAATACCAGCTGGCACACAGAGGGAGAAGCCTACAGTGCAAGGGGCCTGCCTTCCAGAAAATAATTTTAGGGGTTTTTTGGTTCCCCCTCGTATACCTACGCAGTCCTATAGAATCCTCAGTAACCATATTAAAAACACATTACTTTTTGTTTTATGACTTTAATCTGCTACATGCTTTTTCATCAGTGTGTTAGCACTGTCTGCCCAGCAAGAATATGAGCTTTTTGATGGTAAAGATTAATTTATTTTTCATGCTATATTTTTAAGGCCTGGAACAGAGCTTAATATTGTTAAGCTCTAAATAAATATTTATTGAGTGAATTAACAGGAATTAAGCACTTTAATTTGAAACTGATAGTATGGTAGAATTTGTACCTTATCTACCAAATGATGGTAGAACTTCTTTTCCCCAAGGGGGATATAAATTTTCTGTATTTTGATAGGTAGGTAATATGGATGTACACATTTGCCAAAACTCATTGAATTCACTATATGAAAACAATACTTCAATTTAAAAAGAGATTTACAAAAATAAAACATCAGATACCCCCACACCCTCATCTTGCCTCCAGACTCATCCTCAAGAGGTCACTACTGTCGATATCTGATTATTCCAAGCATTTTTTGTATATGTAAATGTTTGTGTGCATTTTTTGTACAATAGGCATCATTTTATAGTACATATACTGTTCTTCAACTTGCTTTTCCCAGTTAATAATATCTGGGACATCTTTTCATTTGAATCCTTATAGCTCTGCCGTCTACCTCAGTCTTAGTAATTTTCTTTTATTTATTTTATTTTAGGATAAGAAACAACTCATTTACATGATTCAAAAATCAGAACAATATAATAGATATATATTATCTCATCCCCATTCCTGTCCAACTCCTATTCCACCTTTGTTTCCTCCTACTTCCTATATGTAAACATTCTATTAGCATTTCTTCATGCAAATATGGGCAAATATGGATATATATTTTTATTTTCCCACTTTTCTTACAGAAAAGATATACACTGTTATATATCTTGCTTTCTTCACTCTTCAATATCGCCTTTAAAAATCTTTCCATATTAATACATAAGAAAGCTATGTTTTAAAAGCTGCTCAGTATTCCACTGTAGCATTCATCAGTCTCCTGGTTATTAAATTGATCCTTGGGTTGTTTCCAGTTGTTGATTATTACAAATAACTGCATTCAATAGCCTTGTACCTACATTATTTTATACATATGCAGTATATCTATGGGATGAATTCCCAGAAGTGAAATGGCTGGGTCAAAGAGTAAATAGTTTTGTTATTTTGATATGTGCCCTCACAGCAAGTGTTATTTTTTTTAACTTTCCATTTTGAAAAGATTCTAAATTTACTGACGGTTGCAAGAATTGTACAAAGAACTATATACTCTTCACTCGGATTCACCTGTTGTGAATATTTTGTATTTTGCTACATTTCCTTTATCATTTCTCTCCTTTTCATTCTCTTTACCATTTTCATATTTTTGTGTTTAAACATATGTATGTAAGTATTTATGTGTGTATATACACACATCATTTTTTATGAATCATTTGAGAGTAAGTTGTAAGCATAAGGTCTCTTTAATCCTAAACACTTCATTGTATATTTCTCCAGAACAAGGATATTCTTTTATGTAACTGAATTTCAATGATGAAAATCAGAAAGTTTAACATTGGTACAATATGATTATCTATAGTCTAGAGTAAAATTTTACTAATACTTCGTGGTAATTTTTTCAAGTCTGGGATCACACATTGTATTTAGCTGTCAACTCTCTAGCTAACTTTAGTCTGAAAGAGTTCCTTGGCCTTGCTTTGTCTTATATAACACTGATATTTTTAAAAGACTATAAGCCATTTATTGTTTAGAATGCCCTTAATTTGGTTTGTTTTATGCTTCTTTGTCATTATATGTAAACTAGACATTTTTAGTAGTATATTAATTGCCCATTACTGTGTAACAAGTTACTGTAAAACTTAGTGTCTTAAAACAACAATCATCTCAAACGTTTTGTGGGTCAGGAATCTGGGTGCCTCTGCCTCAGTTTGTCACAAGGCTGCAATCAAGCTAGGGTTGTTGTCTTATCTGAAGGCCCGACTGGGAGAGGAACCACTTCTAATCTCTCTCTTAGTTATCAGTGAGATTCAGTTCCTCATGGGTTGTTGGAATGAGGGCCTAGTTTCTTGCTGACTGTTAGCTGGAGACTATCTCAGTTCATTGCCATGTGGACCTCTCCACCGGCAGCTCCAAATACAGCATCTGTCTTTCAGCAGAGAAAGTGAGAGAGAGAGCCAGAGAAGGGAAACAAGATGGAAACCACTAATTTAGAAAGTGACATACTATCACTTTTGCTGTATTCAGATCCACTTGGTCCAGCCCATACTCAAGGGGAGGTGGTTTTCTAATTCTGTTTATAATTATTTCTTCTACATTTATTAGCTGGCATTATGTTGTAAGGGAGTGCTTTTCCTTATTTTTCACTTATTCATTTATGGCTCATGGGTTTTTTTCAGTGAGTTATATTCCATATTGTCACTATTTGTTTTGATGCCTAATTGTCCTAGACATAGTTTATTTTTTAGATTTAGATTTATTTTTATTCCTAATTGTTTTGCCAGTAAGAACCTCTTCAAGTGGTTCCTGTGTCTTTTCATTATACCCCCATATTATCATTTTCTTGAGCACTTTCTTACTTTCTGATGTAAGATGTTACAGGATTATCTTACACATTCCCTGCTCCAGTCATGAAATAAGCCATTTACCCAAAAGTCCCCACTTCTTCTCAGTAGGGAATAGTGTTTGAAATTAAGATCTGGGTACCAGGTGCGCACATTGCTAATGTGCTGTCACTGTTTCTAGGCCTTTTCTGCAAACAGAGGTAGGAGCACACACGCAAACACATACCACCTATATCTATACACATATACCTTCAAAAATGTGAGTTCATATTAATACCTCCCAGGCAGTTTCTTCCTAGCCTTCCTCCTTTCCCCCTTTTTATTTTCTTTTCGAAAAGTGAGGACTCAAGCTCCCAACATTAAGAATATATTTACTCAGTTCTAAAATACACAAAAAGTAGTTTCAGAATTGCTATACCCTTACCAGGAGAAAAACCCACAGAATTAAAGATTTTTTTGCAATTGCCTTTAAATGGAGGGTATACAGTTGAAGTACTGTGTTCAAAGTTACTTGCTGTATGGTTATGTTATTCATTTGAAATAAAGTTAAGATTATTAATTTCTACTGTATGCAATTTGATAGTTTTTCCACACTCTAAAATTGATCAGACTGCTGAATATGTAAAACATTAACATGTTTTTGAATATGTAAAATATTAGCATAATTAAAGTCAAGCTATTTAAGTATACTCAGAAAATTGTAATTCCTGTATCTTCTGCCTCATTTATGGTGCCCACTGTAGATAATCTATTTCATTAGTTTCTGCATTATTCTCCTTGTGTTTCTTTTTGCAAAAAATAATCATATATATTTATATTTTCTTATTTCATCTTCTTTCTTACACAATAGGTAACATACTGTCCTGGCTTTGAACAGTTACAATATGCACATTTTACAGTTACCACAGTTTAAATAATACCCATCTTCTAAAAGCAATTCGGACTTCAGTTGCCACAACATATTAACTGATTAATGGCACGGGCTTCATTGTTAGCCCTTCAGTCCACAGATTACTTTGCAAATAAAGATGTGTGCCAAATCACATGGCCTCTTTCAGCCTGTTAGTGTTCGGTTGCTCTGCATCTGTTACTTAGTTCACACACAGACAGCAGAACATGTAGTTGCATTGCCTTCTCGTCCCCCAGAGATCAACACTTGTAACATTTTACAAAAATGTGTAGGGGGAATTGACCAACAAAGAAGGAAGTGCAGCCAAGAAACAAAAGTGATAATGCTATCAATGAAATTTGAAGGAAACATAAATGGAGTTACAGAAGAAATAGCTGACCATGGGGCGTTGAACTGCTGCCTTCCAGAGTCTCTAGACATGCAGCCAAAGGAGCTTAGTGAAGGTGAACTTAATAACGTGAGTGAGAAAAGTGGTTGTGATGAAAAGGATGAAGATGTCCTAGAAGAAAAATAACACCAGCAAAAAAATTCACATTCCACTAACTCAGAAATGTTTCTTGCCACTGAAAGCTCAAAGGATGTGTTGAAAGTTGATCTAAACTTAGAAAGGAGTATGATAATTTGCAAAGGCATAGCAAGAATGCTTGTTCCATGTTGTAAATTATAGGATGAGAAGAAACGAAACCCTCTTCTTAACAAATTTTTCACAAAGAAATAAAACCCTTTAATCCTTTTTAAATTATATTTTATTGTATATGCTATTACAATTGTCCCAATTTTTTCCCCTTTGTCTGCCACCACCCAGCCCCCACCCCACTCCCTCAGGCAATCCTCACACCATTGTCCATGTCCATGGATCTTGCATATATGGTCCTTGGCTACTGTATTCCCTATGTTGTACATCCCCAAGACTATTCTGTAACTACCAATTTGTACTTCTTAATCTCTTATCTTTTTTACCCATCCCAGCGAACTCTCTCCCATATGGCAACATTCAAAACATCCTCTGTACCTATGATTCTATTTCTGTTCTGCTTGTTTGTTTATTTTGGTTTTTAGATTCAATTTTGATAGGTATGTATTTATTGCCATTTTTGTTTATATTTTTCTTCTCCTTCTTCTTAAAGACCCTTTAACATTTCATATAATATTGCTTTGGTGGTGATGAACTCCTTTTGCTTTTTCTAGTCTGGGAAGCTCTTTATCTGTCCTTGATTCTAAATGATAGCTTTGCTGGATAGAATATTCTTGGTTATAGATCCTTGCTTTTCATCACTGTGAATATTTCTTGCCAATACCCTCTAGCCTGCAAAGTTTCTTTTGAGAAATCAGCTGATAGTCTTATGGGGACTCCCTTGTAGGTAACTACTTTTTTCCTGCTGTTTTTAAGATTCTTTCTTTGTATTTACCATATTTTGCCATGTATAATATACAATTTTTTGCCCAAATTTTTGACCGAAAAATAAGGTATGTAATATAATGATTACATACCATGGGTATATTAATCCCATTATAATACACACAAAAATGTGCGTGTGTGTTAAACACAGCAAAATATAGTGAAGTTTAGCATTTTATTATGATGTGTCTTGGTGTGGGCCTCTTTGGGTCCATCTTGTTTAGGGCTCTCTGTCCTTTCTGGAATTGAAGGTCTATTTCCTTCACCAAGTTAAGAAAGTTTTCTTTCATTATTTTTTCAATTTCCTATTTCTTGCTCTTTCTCTTCTTTTAGCACCCAGAGACTCCTTACACTATCCTCATTTTTTTTAATTCTTTTTTCTTCTTGCTATTCTGATTGGTTGTTTTTTGCTTTCTTATGTTCCAAATCACTGATTTGCTTCTTGGCCTCATCCACTCTGCTATTGACTACCTGTAAATTGGTCTTTATTTCATAGTGTACCTTTCATTTCTGACTGGATATTTTTTATGCTGTTGAGGTCCTCATTAATTTCCTTGAGCATGCTTATTACCAGTGTTATGAATTCTGCCTCTGATAGATTGCTTTTCTCCATTTTGTTTAGTTCTTTTTCTGGAGTTTTGTTCTGTTCTTTCATTTGGGCCAAGTTTCTTTATCTCCTCATTTTGGCAGCCTCTCTGTGTTTGTTTCTGTGTATTAGGTAGAGCTACTATCTTCTAGGCTCGATAGACTGGGTTAATGTCGTAGGTATCCTGTAGAATTCAGTGGCACAGCCTCCTCTATTACCCTAGCTGGGTACTCAAGGTGTGCCCACTGTGTGGGCTGTATACACCCTCCTCTTGTAGTTGAGCCTTGATTGCTGTTGGCACATCCAAGGTCAGCCACTGCCTGTGTTCTGTCAGGGGTCACACAGCTTTGGCTACAACGTGATCTGCAGATGGCTGCTACTTGTGCTAGGCTTCGAGGTGCCCAGGAGAGACCAAGCTGTGAATCAAGGCCAGCTTCTGCTAGTGTTGGGCCTGGGGCCACTTAGCTAGAGGGATGGGACTTGCTGAAGCCTTATGCTGCTTGTTTGAGAGAATTTAGGAAAATCTGAAGCATGGGCCAGGACAGATCCTTTGTATAGAAAAGCCACTAGAAACAGCTTGAGTTGGCCTGAAAGTTGGGTGGAGCAGGGCCAGAATCACCAGGGTGGGACAAACCGTATAAGCCAGGTTGATAGAGTCCCAGATATGGCCCTCACCTGCTGTCTCTGAGGGGGGAAGGCTCAGGAAAGGAACAATGGCCTCTGCCAGCATTTCTGTCTGGGAGAAATGGCCTACAGCTCTTTCCCAGATGCCAGACAATTTGCTTCCTCCCTCCATGTCTCTGATGCCTTTCAATCTGCTTCCCAAGTGCTGGAGATCAGAAGGAGTGGTCCAAGTAAGTTTGTGTGCAGTCCCTTTAACAGGAATTGCCTGGCATTCCAGAAGTTTTTGTCTTCTACATCCTCAATCCCTGTTGGTTTTTACAGCCAGAGGTTGTGGGGACTTATTTTTCTGGCACTGGAACGCTGAGCTGGGGGGCCCAGTGTGGGGTTGAGGCCCCTTGCTTCTGAAAGCTCTGTCCTGATTTTTATCTGATCCACCACATGTGCATGTAGAACTAGCCCTTTCTGCATCTCCACCCCTCCTACCAGTCTCAATGTGGTTTCTACTTTAATTCTCTAGCTGCAGGACTTCTATTCAGCTCAATTTCTGATGATTCTGAATGCTGGTTCTATAGTTTAGTTGTAATTTTGATGTGGTTGTGCAAGGAGGTGAGCCATGTTTACCTACACCACCATCATAAAACCCTTTAATTCTCAATGGTTCTAATATTCTAGATTACAAGGTACTAAATAAATATTTATTTAATTTTTACTTCACTATGAGAGAGTGTTTAATGTTTTCATAAAAATTTTTAAAGGTCATGACACAATCATAATTTCCCCCATTGATTATTAAGGTCACTACAGTTTTGGCTTGCATGGTCATTTTTACAGTCCTGCACTACCATGCAAAGAGAGCAATGCCTGTATATATTCCTTTGCAGTTTGCTTTTTAAAAAATCTTAATCAGTTTTATTGCAGTATAATTTACATATAGGAAAATGTATAAAAGTATATAATTCAATGAATTTTGACGAATGTTTGCAATTATGTAACCGCCACTATAATCAAAATATAGAACATTTCTATAACCTTCAAAAGTTCCCTCATGCCTTTTGCAATCAATTCTCCATATCCCTGGCTTTAGGCAAATTCTGACCTGCTCCCTGTCACTGTAAGTTAGTTTTGCCTTTTCCAGAATCTCATCTAAATGGAATCCTACAACATATGCTCTTTTTTGTTTGCCTTCTTTTGCTCAAAATGTCTTTGCTCACTCACATTGTTGCATGTATTAGTAGCTTATTTATTTCTATTGCTGAGCAGTATTGCTTTGTATCAATATGTCACAATTTGTTTAGCTATTCACATGTTGGTGGATATTTGGGATGTCCCCAGTTCGGTGTTATTCTGAATTAAGGTGATATGAACATTTATATACAAGTCTTTTTGTGGGCATAGAATTTTAGTTCTTGTTTAAATATCTAAAAGCGTAATTGCTGGGTCATATAATATGAGAAGTATACATTTAGCTTTATAAGAAGCTACAAAACATTTTTAAGGTGGTAATATCACTTTACATTTCCATTAGCAGTGCATGAGAGAGTTTCATTGGACTGACATCCTCCCCAAATCCTTTCTGTTGTTAAACTTTTAATTTTAACCAATCTACGGGTGTGTAGTCACTATCTCATTAGGGTTTTAATTTGTGCTTTCTTGTTGACTAAAGATAGTGAACATCTTTTCATGTGCTCATTAGCTATTTGTGTATCTTCTTCTTGAAGTCTCTTCAGATCTTTTGTTCATCTTTGAGCTATTTGTCTAGTAAATTGAGTTATGACAGTTTTAAAAAATATATTGTGGTTGTGAATGTTTGTTACATATATGTTTTGTGGATATTAGGACTTGTCTTAAAGATTGGCTTAACCTTTTTTAATAGTGTCTTTTGAAGAGCAGAAGTTGTCATTTTGATGAAGTTCTGTTTGTTTATTCCTCCTTTTATAGTTTTTATTTCTTATGTCCTATTTAATAAGGCAAATATTTTCTCCTTTTTTTCTAGACTTTTTATAATTTCCATTTATAATTTGGTATGTGATCCATTTTGAGTTGATGCTTGTGTATGATGGGAAGGTTTATATTTTTCCAAAGGGATGTCAAATTGTGCCTTTGGAAAAATTTGTTGAGAAGATTACCCTTCCCCATTAAATAATCTTGGCACCGTCCTCAAAAATCATTTGACTATAAATATGTGTCCTTTTATGGTATTTCTGTTTTAATGCATATATCTGTAGTATTATAATAAAGACTTGAAATTAGGTAGTGTTATTTCTCTATCTTTGTTTTCCTTTTCCAAAGCTGTTTTTGTTATTCTAGATCCTTTGATTTTCATATAAATTTTGGTATCATGCTGTCACTTTCTTTAAGAACAAAAAAGACTTCTGGATATTGATTAGGGTTGCATTGAATCTATAACTTCAATTTGGGAAAAATTAATGATATTACTGAATTTTTCAATCCATGAACATGACATATCTCTTAATTTATTTAAGTATTTTTTAATTTTTCTAAGCAATGTTTTGTGTTACTCAGTGTGCATATTTTATGTGTTTTGATAAATTCACTGCTTATTATTTAATGTTTTCTATTATTCTAAATAGCATTTAAAAATTTTATTTTCTAATTGATCATTGTAAGTATGTAAAAATACAATTGATTTTTTAATTGAACTTATGGAGTGATGTTGGTTATATTGATCTTCTAATCTGAGCCCTTAGTAAATTTACTTATGAGTACTAGTAGTCATTTTTTTAGAATTCTCTACACACACAAAAATGTTTTATAAAAAAAGAAAAAAAAGATTTTTATTTCTTCCTTTCCAATCGGTATGCCTTTTATTTATTTTACTTGCCCTGATGCGTTGGTTAGAACTTCCAGAGCAAAATCAAATAGAAATGGTGAGAGTGGACATTCTGTTTGTAGTCTTTTCTTAAGGAAAACATTTAGTCTTCCGCCATTAAGTTTCCATAGATACATTTTAACAGACTGAGGAAGTTCCCTTTATTTCTAGTTTGTTGAGAGTTTTTTTAAAATCATGACTGAGTGTTAAATTTTGTCAAATGCTTTTTTGCCCCACTGAGATGACCATATAACTTTTCACTTGTTAATATGGCAAATTACACAGATTGAGTTTTAAATGTTTGATTATTTGCTACAACTCTTTGGACACTTTTTTGTTTTTTAAAATATATATTTTTATTGTTGTTCAAGTACAGTTGTCTCCATTTTCCCACCCCCACCTCCCACCCTCAATCCTACCCTGCTTTGGCTTTGTCCTTGGGTCCTTTATAATTGTTCCTGATCGACCCTTTACTTTCTTTCCCCCATTATTCCTCTCCCCACTTCCCTCTGGTTACTGTCGGTTTGTTCTTTGTTTCCATGTCCCTGGTTCTATTTTGCTCGCTTGTTTGTTTTGTTGATTAGGTTCCGCTTATTGGAATCCTGAAGCAGACAACTGTTTTTATTTCTCTTGGGTATATACTTAGGAGCTCCATTTCATTGGTTTCTTTACTTGTATTTATTATTTCTTCTGCTTGCTTAGTGTTTAATTTGCTCTTCTTTTTCTAGTTTCTTGAGATGGATCATAGTTTATTCATTTGAGATGTTTTATTATTAGTGCTATACATTTACCTCTCAGGATTGCTTTAGTTGTATTCCATAAATTCTGATATGTTGTATTTTCATTTTCATTCAGTTCAGTGTATTTTTAAATTTCCCTTGAGTCTTACTATTTGAGCCATGGATTATTTAGAACTTTGTTGTTTTACTTCTAAGAGTTTAGAGATTTTCCTGTTATCTTTCTGATTTTTATTTTAATTCTATGATAGTCAAAGCATATAGTCTGTGTGATTTCCATTCTTTTAAATTTGTTGAGCTTTGTTTTCTGACCCTGGATGTGATCAGAATATGTTCTTTTGGGTGGAATGCTCTATAAGTGTCAGCTAGGTTCTATTAGTTGTGGTGTTGTTCATTTCCATATTCTTGTTAGTAATTCTATCAATTCTTTGATAAGGGTTTTATCAATTATTGTTCACCCCTATATATGTGTTAGTAGTTCTCTCAGTTGTCAAATTGTTGAAGTCTACAACTATAATGGTGGATTTGTCTGTTTTACTTCTCAATGATGTCAGTTTTTGTTTCATGTATTTTGAGATTCTGTTCTTTGGTATAGACATATTTAAGATGGCTATGTCTTCCTGATGGATTGATCCTTTTATCATTGCATAATTTCCCTCTTTGCCTCTGGTAGTTTTCTTTGGATAAATAGGTATTTAAGATTTTTAAATCTTCTTAATACTTGATAAATTTACCTTCTGTCATTTTGAAATGTCTTTTTTCCTCTGTAATGTATCTTGTCTGAAGGTCTATTTTCTTCTGATATTAATATGTCCACTTAGCTTTCTTATAATTAGTGTTGTATGACATATTTTTCCCTTTATATATGTATAAAATGCATTTTCTGTAGACAGGATAAAGTTGCGTCTTCCTTTTTATTCACATCTTATTTTTAGTTGAAATGTTCAAACCACTTACATTTAATGTAATATTGATATGATTATGTTTACTTACCATCTTGCTCTTTGTTTCTCCTTATTCCATCAGCTTTTTGTTCCTTTCATCTTTCCCTACCTAGTTTATGTTAGGTTGAGTATTGCTTAATATTCCATTTGTCTCTGATATTAGTTTATTAGACATCCTCTTCCATTTTTTTAGTAGTGGTTCTAGGATACACTATGCACCTTTAATTTATCACCATAAATATAATTCACAGAGGTATACCACTTCATATATAATGAAGTGTCCTTTAAAAATATACTTCTATTTCTTTTTTTTAAGTCCTCAACTGACAATATGTTTTTATTGAGTTTAGAGAGAGAGGAAGGGGGGAGAGAGAGACAAAGAGGGAGAAAGAAACATTGATGTGAGAAACATCGATCGGTTTCCTCCCATAATCTCCCTTAATGAAGATCAAACTTACACCCTAGGTATGTGCCTTCACCAGAATCGAACCTGCAACCTTTTGGTGTACAGGACAACACTCCAACCCACTGAGCAACCTGGCCAGGACAAAAATATACTTCTTTTTTGAATTATATTTTGTTGATTATACTATTACAATTGTCCCAGTTGTTCCCCCTTTGCCCCGCTCCACCCACCCTGCAGGCAATCCCCAAACAATATACTTCTATTTTCCTTCTCAGTTTTTTTGTGCTATTGTTGTCACACATTTTACTTCTGCACGTATTTTAGACCCCACAATAGGTTATCTTTGCTTTAACTAATAAATTTTCTTTTAAAGAAATTAAAAAATGAGAAGATAAATCTTTAATATGTAACCTACATTTTTACGATTTCTGTCACTAATTTCCTCGCATAGATCCAAATTTCCATCTGGTATCATTTTCCTTCAGACTAAAAAACTCCCTTTAATGTTTCTTGCAATATCGATCTGCTTGTTGGAAATTTTCTTTGTTTTTGTTTGTCTTAAAGAAATCTTTAGCCTTGGTTGGTGTGGCTCAGTGGAGTAAGTAGTAAGTGCCAACCTGCAAACCAAAGGGTTGATGGTTCAATTCCCAGACAGGGCACATGCCTGGGTTGTGGGCCAAGTCTCTGGTAGAGGGTGTGTGAGAGGCAACCACACATTGATGTTTTTCTCCCTCTCTCCCTCCTTTCCCCTCTCTCTAAAAATAAATAAATAAAATCATTTTAAAAATCCTTATTCCCCCCCCCTTTTTTTTTAGAGATACTTTGGCTGGATATAAAATTCTAGGCTGACAATCTTTTTCTTGTTCTTTCAGCATTTTAAAGATATTGTTTCTCTTTTCTGTTTTGCATTGTTTCTAATTAGAAGTCTATAATTATTCTTTCAACTGCCTCTAAAATTTTCTCTTTACCAATGGCTTTCAGAAATTTGATTGATGAACCATGGTGTGTTTTTACTTGTTTATTCTACTTGGGATTTATTGAGCTTCTTGATTCTGTAGGTTTATGATTTTAAGTTTTGGAAGTTTGGGGCTGTATTTATTCAAATGTTATTTATCCCACATTCACATACAATTATGAAACTTCAATTTCATTTATGTTAGACCTCTTGATATTTTCCCACAGGTTGCTGAATCTTTTTTCATTTCTTAAATATATTTCAGTTTGGATAGTCTCTATTGCTGTGTCTGAAAACTCAGTGATCTTTTCTTTCTCGGTGTCTATTCTACTGCTAGTTCCATCTAGTGAATTTTTTATTTCACAAATTGTTCACCTCTAGAAGATCAATTTCATTCTTCCATTTCACTCCATTTCTCTCATATCTTCATACTTTCCTTTAAATCTTTAAGAATGTTTACAATAGCTGTTTTAAAGTTCTTCTCTGCTAATTTCATTGCCTCTGCCATTTCTAGTGCTGATTTTCTCCCTGGTTTTTAGGGTCACTATTTTCTGCTTATTTGCATATCTAGTAATGTTTTTATTGGGTGGAAGACACTGTAAATGTTATTATATCATTGAATGTATGGATTTTGTTGTCTTTCTTTAAGAAATAGTGAAGGTTTTTAAGTTACCTGCAGATCAGGTTGGACTTTTCAAGGCTTGGTTTTCAGCTTTGTTAGGGCAGGTCTAGAGAAGCACCTAGCTTGAGCTACTTTAGATCTGCTGCTGAATTGTGACTTTTTAAAAAAAATTTCTCTGAGTGTTCAGCAGGGTCTCATATTCTGGCTGAATGGAATTCAAATATTTCCCATCCCTGTGTGAGCTCCAGGAATTCTTCAGCTAACAGCTCCCTTGACAGTTGTTCTTTGCTCAGCTTTAAAAGAATGTCAGTCTATATATGCTCAGATTGCCATTCAGCCAAAGACTCAAGGGAATCCTTATCCAAATTTCTGGAGATCTTTGTGCAGTTCCATGTTCACTGGTGTTCTGTCCCACAAATTTTGGCTGCCTTAGCCTCCCAAATTCTAATTTGTACTCCTCAACTCCATGAGGCCACTTGTGATTCTTGGATTTCCCCTTTCCTGCTCCGTTTTTTTTGAAAATTGCCTTCAAGCAAAAATACCAGAGATCCTAGAACTCACCACATTTACTTCCTTTCACTCAATTTTGCACTCCTTTAAAGCCAATGTCTAAAAAACATTTTTCACATACTTTTATCAATCTTCTAGTTATTTATAGTGTTATGGCTAGTTCCACATGGTCAAAAGCAAAAGTTTTCACTTTGGTTTTTTGCACTTACAGTATGTCCTGGAAAGCTTCTATATCAATTTATAGAGATCTTTGTTGTTTTTTAAAAATATGTAGCTTCATAAAACCCTATTGTATATATACATACATACTCTATTCAACGAATTTGTAGTCTGTCACTTAGGTAGTTTCCAATCTTTTTGCAACTACAAATAAGTCTGTAATGAATAACCTGATACATATGTATTTTCTTAATTTTTATGGTGTATATCTAAGGCAAATTCCTAAAACTGTAATTGTTAGGTCATAGGCTAAATGCATATGTAGTTTTGTCAAATATAACTATTTCCTTCCATATAAGTAGTACCATATTATATTTATACCAATAGATAGAATGTTAATTTTCTAATATCCTCATTATGATGTTGTGGAGCTTTTACATTTTTGCTTGTCTGATCAGTAAAAAAGTAATTTTCAAATTTCTCTCATTATGATTGAAGTTAGACACTTTTTCATATGTTTATGAGTCAGTTTATCTCCTTTTAAAAGTTGTCTATTCATGTCTCATGTTCACTTTCCATTAGATTTTTGTGTTTCATCCTAAAATTTAAAAATTTATTTATATGTTCAGAGATATCAACTCTTTCTGCAAGATATAGGTTGCAAATATGTTTTTGCATTTCATTTGCCTTTCACATTTGTTTATGGTATTTTTTGCAGTGCAATCCCTTTTCCCCTTTATTTGTATGTAATTAAATGAATCAGTCTTTTCTTGTATTGCATTGAGGTTTGTAGTCATAGTTAGAAAGCTTTGCTGTACACTCAAGGTATAGAAAAATTCATCAATTTTCTTCTAGGACTTGTACGGGTTTTTGATTTTTACTTTTAGATCCCTGAAATATATAGACTTTATTCCTGCGTGTTGAGGTATAAAACTAATTTTATCTTTTTTCCCTAAGTTGCTATCCAATTATTCCAATACCATTTATTTAAAACTTCATCTTTGCCCCAGTAATTTGAAACAGCATCTTTATCATGTACCAAACTTCTATATTGCCAGAAGGTTTTAATGATCAGAAAGCCACATTTGTTTCTCACTCAAAATTATTATTATATGTTGAAGTAAAGTACTTAGTAGAAAAAAATAAACAATTGGTGAAACCTGATAATAATTTAGATGACAATATATTAATAACATGCTTGGGAAAAATTGAACAAACTTTCTCTCTCTAAGGATAATTTAGGTCTCTTGGGAGTTTTTCATGTGGACAAATTCAGTAGTATTTTGCAGGTAATTTCCTGGCATACCTAAGCTTTGTAATATAGTAAGCAATGAGAGAGTACTGCGTGATCAACACTAGAAGAGAATAGCACTCAAATGAGAGAAGTCAAACATCTTTCTTTTTCTTAAACTCGAGATCTCTAAAATCACTTATTGTAGTTCCAAAATATTTTGATGAGATTTCTTCTTGTTCTAAAGGTATATAGAGTGGAGGTCTTTAAAAACTTATTCTTGAGATTTGGAGATTGTCATTTAAAATCCAAGAATGCAAAATATTTTTGCACAAATGAATTTCATATAAATATTAAGTCACTCAGCTTCTTTGCCAAATCTTTGCATCTCTCATCTGTCTAAATTGTGATATGTTTGATTGATCTGTTAGTTATCTCTTTTTATGATATTTCTCCTCAAATGATCCCTTTATTTGACCTTAGGATGTTTCTTAAATAGGTAATAGTTATACTGAAATGAGAGATTATTAGATGATACTTAGGATTTTAAGGGGATAATACATATTTTTTTCCTTGAATGCAGTAATTTAACAGTGTCATAAATAGACTTTTCTGATATTATTGACCCTCTGGGAGTAAATATTGGGTAATCGCCTAATATTTAAAGTAATATTAGGTAATAGTTATGGAGAGCTTCCTCCATGCTGGGCAAGGCCAGTGTCATGGACATGTGACCTGTGCAGTCACACCGGCCCCCATTCTCAGAAGGGCCCTACATTTGAGTTAATGCTCTGCTGCCACCATCTTGAAATTCTTAGTAATTTTTAGCTCCTATTTTCATTTTGCATTAACCCCACAAATTATGTAGCCAGTCCAGGTACCAAGCACTATGTTTATCAAAGAGAGTATATAATTTAATTTATATTTTTTAAAGATCTTTCAGGCTTCTGCATGTGAAATAGAGTTTAGGGAAAACAAAAGAGAAAATAAGAGTAGAGAGGAAGCTATGACAGTATTTAAGGTGGTTTTGACTCAGACAGTGGCTGTAGAGAGGGAGACCAATCGATAGATTCAAATATATTTGTAGGTAGTAAGCATTGGCACAAAGTGGTAATGAACGGAATGTGGGGATTTAGAAAAAGATGTTAAAAATGACTTAACATGTTGGAATTTTTGACTAGAAGAGCTGCTTATTAGACAAAAAAGTTTGGAGAAAGAACAGGCTCGAGGGTACGGTTAAGAGTTGGGTTGGACATTATGCTAAGTGAAAAAAAAGCCAGATATAAAAGACTATGTATTTTATAATTTACTTATATGAAATTCCTAGAAAAGAAACAACTATGTAGAAAGTAGGTAAGTGGTTGCCTGAGGCTGAGGGTAGGAGCAAAGACTGGCTGCAGACTGGCATGAGGGAACTTTGGGGAGAACGGGAGTATTCTAAAACTGGGTTGTGGTGTTGGTTGCATACATGTATAAATTTATTAAAAATCATTGATTGTCTCAGTGAACTCTATGATAAGTATAAAGTTGTTAAAAGACTAAAATAAGAGAATAATATGTTTGGCAAGGAGTACTATCATGATTCCCATTTTACATATCAAGAAAATAAAAGAGAAGTTAAAAATAAAAGCTTCATGGTTACATAGCTACTAAGTGTAATATCTAATATTGGAACTTGAGTCTTTTGGACATTAAGGACTTAACTCTTGACCACTATAATACATTTACTTTCTTTTTAAAAATTATATTACGTTTGTGCATCTCATTGATCAGAGGCTCTCTTAAAGTCATACAACAGAGAGAGAAGAAGATAGAGATTGGAAAACTGTGTTGGTCCTATGCCCTGGTGCTTCCGTTTCCCCGGGATGTAGGTGGCACAGTAAGCGATGCCATCTTTATTTTTCTCCAGTGAGCTGTATTAGCACACCTTTGGAAAACTACATTTTTCTTTCAAATTATTATGCTAAGAAATAGTTTCATTAAGCCCACTGGTGGCTTGAAAGAGTGACTGTATCTTCCAAAAAAGCTTATGGATACACATAAATGAATGAAAGAAACACATACACATGTATATATATCCTTGGTACAGTTTATGATTACTATGTCATTAGCATGACAATTGATATATTATAAGCATTAAGTATAGGAAAATGTTAGTCAAAGAGCACAAACTTTCAGCTATAAGATGAAAATTCTGGGAATCTAATGTAGAGCATGGTAACTATAGTTAACAGTACTGTAGTATATACTTGAAATTTGTTAAGAGAATAGATCTTAAATGTTCTTAACACATGCACACAAAATGGTAACTAGGTAGGGTAATGAATGTGTTAACTATATTGTAATCATTTCATTATATATACACACACATATATTAAATCGTCATGTTGTATACCTTAAATTTATACAATTTTGTCAATTATACTTCAATAAAGCTAAGAAGGGGGGAAGCATTAAGTGCCTACTATACTAGATGCCAGGGATACGAGTAATCATCAAAATAGGCATAGTCTCTGCCCTCCTGCAGCTTTTTTATTTTTAGTGAGAAAGGCAGACATTACGCTAAAACAATAAATAATTACAAGATGTTTAATTGTGCTAGGTTCAACAAAGTAAAATATAAGATGCCCTGAGAGAGCGTAACAAAGACTCCTGGTTTTAAATGCAGCCTGAGGGAAAACCTCAGGAAATAACATTTAAACTGAGGCCTGCTAGATTTGTAGAAATTAGCAAAGCAAAGGGAGGGACGGGCAAGAATCTTTCCTAGGAGAGGAGCGGTGTGTGCAGGCCCTGGTGCACGAGAGAGCTGGACCACACTGAAAGCCAGAGAAGATGGGAGAACTTGGATACTGTGCAAAGGATTTGGCGTTTTACTTCAAGAGCAGTGACATACCACTGAGGATTTTTGAGCTGGAGATTCATGATCCAATTAAAATGTTAAGAGCATTCTGGCTACTGTAAAGAATAGATGCAAGAGGGTTCTGTTGGCTTATGAAGAGGTTTTAGGAAAAATATGGGTCTTATGAATGGCAAAACTACTTCAACCTTTAAAAGCTAGTTTTGAAAAGACATCTGTCAATTAAGTAATAGTGAATGGAAAAAACTGATTGATAAATCAGCCCTGACGGGTGTGGCTCAGTTGGTTGGGCATTGATCCACATAGTGAAAGGTCACCAGTTTGATTCCAGGTCAGGGCACATGTCTGGGTTGCAGGTTCTGTCCCAATCCCAGGTTGAGTGGGCACATATGAGAGGCAACTGATCGATGTTTCCCTCTATCATCAATGTTTCTCTCCCTCTCCCCCTTCCCCTTCTTTAAATATAAATAAATAAAATCTTTTTAAAATGATTGATAAATTAGTTTAGCTCTGAATAACCCAGTAGATCAGTGCTTCTCAGGCGTCAATGTACATTCCCGTCACCCAGGTATTTTGTCAAATGCAAGTTCAGGTTCCGTAGGTCTGAAGTGGGGCTTTTCTGCATTTCTCACAAGCTCCCAGATGATGCCTATGCCATCAGTCCTTGGCTCACACTTTGAGTAGCAAGTGACTGGGCTATATTCTAAATTCTAAATATAGTCGACAGAATATATTCTATCTTTGAATGCCTCTCAGTCTTCTTGTGGTCTAGCCAATTGTCAAGCTTGAGTATTTAAAACTGAAGGTCTTCAGAGATGAATTAAAGTATTGAGGACATGGAGAAACAGGTCAAATAAGGCTTTTCATCTCTTCAGAAAATATTCTATATATACTTATTTTCTAGCTACCTATCTAACCTGCCTGCCTACCTCCCTGCCTCAAGGCTCAGTTACACTTCAGAAAGAACTATATGCAATCAAAGTAATATCCCAGACAGTTATACAGAAATAGTGTATGAGGCTCTAAAACTTACCTCTAATGGGATGGTTTGCATCATTAACTGAGGCTTGCTCTGTGCCAGGCATTTTACCTTGCCTTACTCATTTAATAGATAGGAACCCAGGAACCCTCTGAGGATGGTTTCTAGCCAAGGATGTGCAACTCAGCTCTGACTTACTTCATACCTGCCTCTTATTCATTATCCTAATCATTGCTATTTTGTTTGTTTTGTAACCACAGTCTTAAATACAGAAAACTCGAGGCTCTTTATGGGTAAAAGCTTTGTATTTCTCTAAAGGCTTTATGGAACTTTGCAGCCATATTTCAAGCATTTTAGAAAGGTCTCAAGTGGTAAATCAGTCTGGTTCCCCGCCCCTTGCCTGCTGGGGGAGGAGTGCTATCTTTTATTAGCAATGCAACTTCTTTTCCTGGCATATGAACACAAGATCTTGGGAAGTGCATTGATCAAGTAAAGTGAAACGTTTGAGATTATGCTCTATGATAGAAATTATGCTCATTGGGAAAGACGGTAGGAAATTTCATGTTGCTTCCTGGTTCTTAGGAAATGAAAGCTAAACAATATTCAATTTTAAAATCTGTACTGAATTTTTAAATTTCATAAAACAGTTAAACCAGACAGCAGGTCCTGTTGATTTGCTTTACTGAGGAGGTGACAGGGAATTCTACAGTGTCATTTGGTAAGAGATAAAGCTACAATAGTAACATCTCCACAGAAATGTTGAATTACTCCTTAAAAGTGGAGTCCAGCTAAAGAGGTTTTACCCAGTCCTCCAACAAACCAGATTTGTTGGTGTTTTTTCCAGACGGCGTTGTATCGTTTTCGGTTTGTTTCGATCCCCCTTCCTGCGATTAAAGAGAGCCATTAAAACATTTCTGTGGACCACAGGGTAGGGATTGACTGCGGGAGCGGGGGAAGGGCGAGGGGGCGGGGTAGTGGAGAGCAACAGGGGGGAAATTGGGACAACTGTAATAGAACAGTAAAATAAAATTTAAAAAAAAACATTTGATAGGCCTTGGTTTGGCTTGAAGAATTGCAGAACGGCCAGCTTCACCTCCCTGCAGTTGGCTTTCCAGGCTAAGGTAGGTTTCCGATGGACCGACACTGCCAAGGCGCTTTGGCTGTGAACTCTGGAAGGAAGCCAAAGGAAAGTGAAGTTCCTGGCGCTAAACGCTCATCCCGCTCAGAGAGCCCGGCGCTAGCGCGTTCTTCGTGCAGTTATTGGCTGGGACTCTGCGTGCCGCTGTCGGCCAATGAAGACGCTGGAGATCTGGCCCCGGCCCGTCCCCTCTCGGCGCCCCGGGATGAGGCAGAGACTGAACAGCCGGCGAGCAAATCAACGGCATCCAGAAAGCCATGTCCGACTCGGCGCCCAGCGCCCAAGCGCTAAGCCGCTGAAAGTTTCTCAGCGAGAACGCCGGGACGATCTGGACCCCGCTGAGAGGAACTGCCTTTGAGTGAGATGGTCCCAGAGGCCTGGAGGAGCGGACTGGTAAGCACCGGGAGAGTGGTGGGAGTTTTGCTTCTGCTCGGTGCCTTGCACAAGGCTTCCGCCGTCATTCGCTATGAGATCCTGGAAGAGAGAGAGAAGGGTTTCGCGGTGGGCAACGTGGTCACGGACCTTGGCTTGGATCTCGGCAGCCTGTCAGCCCGCAGGCTTCGGGTGGTGTCCGGAGCCAGCCGCAAATTCTTTGAGGTGAACCGAGAGACCGGAGAGATGTTCGTGAACGACCGCCTGGATCGAGAGGAGCTTTGTGGGACGCTGCCCTCCTGCACCATAACTCTGGAGTTGGTGGTGGAGACTCCACTTGAGCTGTTCAGTGCGGAAGTGGTGATTCAGGATATCAACGACAACAATCCCGCTTTCCCAACCCGGGAAATGAAATTGGAGATTAGTGAGGCAGTGGCGCCGGGCGCGCGCTTCCCTCTGGAGAGCGCGCACGATCCCGATGTGGGAAGTAACTCTTTACAAACCTACGAGCTGAGCCGAAATGAGTACTTTGCGCTTCGGGTGCAGACGCGGGAGGACAGCACCAAGTACGCGGAGCTGGTGCTGGAGCGCGCCCTGGACCGGGAGCAAGAGGCGAGTCTCCAGTTGGTGCTGACGGCGCTGGACGGAGGAACCCCGGCTCGCTCCGCCAGCCTGCCCATTCGCATCACGGTGCTGGACGCGAATGACAATGCGCCCGCCTTCAACCAGTCCTTGTATCGAGCGCGCGTTCTGGAGGATGCAGCCCCCGGCACTCGCGTGGTGCAAGTCCGTGCAACCGATCTGGATGAAGGCCCCAACGGTGAAATCATTTATTCCTTTGGCAGCCACAACCGCGCCGGCGTGCGGGAACTATTCTCCTTAGACCTTGTAACCGGGGTGCTGACAATCAAGGGCCGACTGGACTTTGAAGACACGAAACTCCACGAGATTTACATACAGGCCAAAGACAAAGGCGCCAATCCCGAAGGAGCGCATTGCAAAGTTTTGGTAGAGGTTGTGGACGTGAATGATAATGCCCCGGAGATCACAGTCACTTCCGTGTACAGCCCAGTCCCTGAGGACGCCCCTCTGGGAACCGTCATCGCTTTGCTCAGTGTGACTGATCTGGATGCGGGGGAGAACGGGCTGGTGACTTGCGAGATTCCGCCAGGTCTCCCCTTCAGCCTAACTTCTTCCCTCAAGAATTACTTTACTTTGAAAACCAGCGCAGCCCTGGATCGGGAGACTGTACCAGAGTACAACCTCAGCATCACTGCCCGAGATGCTGGAGTCCCCTCCCTCTCAGCCCTTACGACAGTGCGGGTACAAGTGTCCGACATCAACGACAACCCTCCACAATCTTCTCAATCTTCCTATGACGTTTACGTGGAGGAAAATAACCTCCCCGGGGTTCCAATACTAAATCTAAGTGTCTGGGACCCCGATGCCCCGCAGAATGCTCACCTTTCCTTCTTTCTCTTGGAGCAAGGAACTGAAGCCGGGCTAGTGGGTCGCTATTTCACGATAAACCGTGACAGTGGCGTCGTGTCATCTTTAGTGCCCCTGGACTATGAGGATCGGCGGGAGTTCGAATTAACAGCTCACATCCGCGACGGGGGCACTCCAGTCCTGACCACCAACATCAGCGTGAACATATTCGTCACTGATCGCAATGACAACGCCCCCCAGGTCCTGTACCCGCGGCCTGGCCGGAGCTCTGTGGAGATGCTGCCCCGAGGTACCGCTGCCGGCCACGTGGTCACGCGGGTGGTGGGCTGGGACCCGGATGCAGGGCACAACGCCTGGCTCTCCTACAGCCTCTTGGGAGCTCCCAACCAGAGCCTTTTTGCCGTGGGGCTGCACACGGGTCAGGTCAGTACGGCCCGCCCTGTCCAGGACGCAGATTCGCCCAGGCAAATTCTCACGGTCTTGATCAAAGACAACGGGGAGCCGTCGCTGTCCACCACCGCCACCCTGACTGTGTCAGTAACCGAGGAGTCTCCAGAAGCCCTGGCTGAGTTCCCCTCCGGCTCTGCCCCTGGGGAGCAGAATAAAAATCTCACCTTTTATCTACTCCTCTCTCTAATCCTGCTCTCCGTGGGGTTCGCAGTCACAGTATTGGGAGTGATCATATTCAAAGTTTACAAGTGGAAGCAGTCCAGGGACTTATACCGAGCCCCTGTGAGCTCCCTGTACCGAACGCCAGGGCCCTCTCTGCACGCGGACGCCGTGCGCGGGGGCCTGGTGCCGCCGCACCTTTACCATCAGGTGTATCTCACCACTGACTCGCGCCGCAGCGACCCGCTGCTGAAGAAACCTGGGGCCGCCAGCCCTCTGGCTAGCCACCAGAACACGCTGCGGAGCTGCGATCCGGTGTTCTATAGGCAGGTGCTGGGTGCAGAGAGCTCCCCTCCTGGACAGGTAAGGGTTAGCAAGTTATCCTGGACCGATATTAAGGCTTTTTGAGGAAAGTAGAACCCGGTGGTGGTGGTGGTGGTGGTGGTTTTGTTTTAGTGATGAAGGTGTTTCCCTAATGATGATTCCACATTTCCACCTGGCTCTTCCTAGATCAAACGTTGTGCCTTTGCAAAGGGGATGGGCTAGCCACAGTGTGGTTTGTGGTCACTCAGTGTGGAGTTAATTGACTCATCCGTGGACCTGGTTCACACCCTCGGCGCTCACTGACTTGCCTGAACAACTAACCAATCTTGCTAAGGGGCAGTTAAACTATAACCCAAGTTCTCAGCTCTCGGAGTTTAGTGTGGCGTCATTTGCACTGGAAACAAGCTACTGTATACTTCTAACCAGTGGCAGGTGCTAGGAATATAAAAGCTACTTCGTCTGTTCATTTTTCAAGTGATTGTCACATCTGTATTAAAACTAATGGTTTGCTGGTAATTCTCCTTCGCCTACACAGATCCTGTACCTCATTCCTAGATGATTTTCTGTGAAAGAAATAAAATTCTAGGTATTCTTTAAATTTTACTTGAAGAACACTACTAGGAATGATGTGCACATTACTTATAAACTATTTTTATGTTATAATAGTGATCCATGTGCATTACAGGAAATTTGGAAAACAAATTTATAAAGAAAAAGTAAAACTAACTAAATCCCCAAATCCAAGGATAGCCACCATTGATTATAAAAGTAAAAGTAATCAAGTATTTTGAAAATAAATCCGGACTATCCAAAACAACATAAAGTACAAAAATGAAAGTTTTTTATACCCCCATGTAATTACTTATCTTTCCAGCATTATTTTTCTTTGATAGGCACATAATGTGAAAAAAAGGTGAATTCGTATTCTGAGACAAGGAAGCCCCCGCTTACTCAGGATGAAGTGCAGACCGCAAGGCCTTTGTCCTGGAGTGAAACTTATACACACTTCCAACCGGGAGAGAGCCGGAATTTTGTTACTAATAAGTGTATAACTGCTGTCGGCCTTGGATTTGGCAGTTAGACAAATGAGGCTCCACCACTTACCAACCAGGCATCCTTGGCCAAGTTAATCTTTCTAAGCCTGTTTCCCATATGAAAAAGGAAATAACAGAGGTCTTACAAGATTAGTGCATGACATCATGTATGCATACTGCCTGGTGTGTCGTGTTAAAAAATTCTTAGCTATTACTCTTATTATTTTTATTAGTTCTTTACCCACCCCAAATCTTAAACACACCTTAGAAATGAACCAATCTGGAGATAGTCAAAGATGACAAGAAATAGTTGCTGAATGAGAATGTCAATAATTCACCGAAGTAGAGGCATATATGGAACGGCTAAGGAAGGATGAGAGCCAGAGAGAAGCAGCTGCTACTCATCCAGTCTCACTGAAAAACAACTGGCACTTTCCCTAGCACAATGTTTTCAAATTTGGTTGCACACACTAGGGACCTTTTAAAAATTCTGAAGCCCAGGCCCCATCCCAGACCAATCAAAGCACAACCTGTAGAGGGTGGGACACAGGAATCAGTAATTTTTAAAGATCCCTAAGTAATTCCAGTGTGCAGAGAACTTTGAAAAGCATTGCCCTAGAACCTGCCAGTCAAGTAGCGTTTTTATGAAGCAAAGTGTTATTCTGGTGTTTACAGAACCAGGAGCCGGTCTTGCTGGGCCGGGCCAAATTTTAAAAAATTCTGTGATGTTATTTCCCAACCTTAAAATATTACATAGAGTATCTCCAGAAGAGCATTGTAGGGAAGGCAGAAGATGATATTTCAGTCATCTGTAGGTACAATCTTCCTAAACCACTAGCTACTAAGTAACTATTCTTAAAAAATCTAGAGCTGGGCAGTGGGTACGGGGTCTCTTTTGGGGGCAGCAAAATTATTCTATAATTAGAATGTGGTGATGGTTGCATTGTTTTAGTGTATGTGAATATAAGGGTTTAGGCTTTATGATGCTCCAATTCTAGTAATATAGACTGTATACCTGTTTGTTTTGGTGTGAACTTGCAAATATAAGGGGTGGAGACCTATAAGAGGTCTCATTCTTAGATATTAAGAGTCAATAAAGGTCCAGTTCATGGTTGTAGAGATGACAATCTTGTAGAAAAACCATTTAAGATGTTATAGAATGAGGTTTTATTTCTTTTCAGGCAGACCCCAGGGGTAGGAATCCTAGTTCTGCACATACTGGTCATCTTGCTTTACACAAGTCTCTTAACCTCTCCGAACTCCAGTGTCCTCATCTATAAAATAAAGATACTCCTTCAAAACTGTTGAGAGTGAAAAGTAATGCATATTAAGTGTCTGTACTTAACATACAGTAGTCATGTAAAGCACAAGTACTCAATAAATAGTTGCTAAATGATAATATCAATAATTCACCATTTGTTGAGCATCCCTCCATGCCAGACGCTGTAAAAGGTGAAAAGACACAGTCTTGCCATTATGGTACACAGAGTACCACAGGACACAGACTTGCAAAAAAATGATAATGCAAGAAGCAATGGGAGCAAAGAGAAAGAAACACCTAAGCCAGCTTGGGGAAATCAGGAAGACCTCGTGGAGGTGGTAATGCTTGAGCTGAGAAGTAAAGATTGAGTGTAGTTTGTTAAACAGTAAAGGGGAAAGGGTGGAGAGGGGATCTTGCAGAAAATTCCATGCTGTGGGGAATAATGATAATATATTATTGCTGAACTTTAAAGTATGTTTGTAAAACAGACAGTTTTTGCAGGAGACAAAGTGAAGCAAGTAGGCAGGAGTTGGCTCTTGGATTATCTTTAGGCCAGGCCAAGGGATTTTTACTTTATTCTGTATCAATGATAGTCACTGCAGAATTCTGAACTGGCATATGTGTGATGTCATCGAGGATTTTTGTTTGTTTGCTTTGGAAAGATTATTCTTGCAGCCATGAGTGAGATAGATTGGGGGTATTGAGACTGGAGACCAGGAGAAGAGTTAGAGGGCTATTACGACATTTTAGGAGAAAACTGATAAATGCTTGAACCACCACAGTGGCAGTGTAGGTGGAGGAGGGTGACCATAGTAAGATCAGCCGGACTTGTTGATTGGCATAATACAGGTAGTCAGGGAGGGGCGTTAGTCAAGAGTGACCCTCCCCTTTCTACCCCCGTTCGGACTGAGGCAGCTGGGTGGACGATGGTGTCTTCGCTGAAATGAATCCTCGAATACACACCCAGTAGGTCAGACTGATTTACAGCTCCATCATTCCCACCGGAAGAGGTTGGGTGTTTTTGTAAAAGAAGCAGAAAGCAGATCCCTCCCTTTGAGGCCAGAATGTTGGTTGCTGGCCTCACCATAGTCAAAGGGTCTTTCCTGAGGATCAAGGGTTTGGGGGGAAAAAATCTAGTAAGGGAGGGTAAGAAACCCAGGTTTTGCTGCTGGTTTTGGCATCCAGTGGTAACCTAGGTGAGAATTTGAATGAGTTCAGAAATATATCCTGATCAGGCTGAATTTTTCTTTGTGTTCTGATGTGTTTGTCACTCAGATTAGAGTTTGCAGGTAACTACAGTGTGAAATGAGCTGTGTTTCTGCGGTTGTGCAAGGTGGTGGCCAGGCTTCTGGGAGGGTCTGGATCTGGGTGGGAGTGGAGTGAGATCAAGTCTTCAGCTCCAAGAAGCCCCCTGAGGCTAAGTGAAAAGCTTGCTCTTTTGAAACAGTCTCTGCTGGTAATTAACAACATATCAAGCATACCATGGTGTCAAATAAAGGGGATTTGTAAGCACAGCGCTGTTGGTTGCTTGATCTCAATCATTCATGGGAGCTATTAAATCTGTGAACATTAGCATTCTGCCAGGTAGTGAGATCTAGCCCTTAGCACCTCCCAGACACAACTGATCCTTTACTGATTTGGACCATCTCCCTCTCCTGGCTCCCTGCACTCTGCTGCTTCTCTCTCCATACTGTCCTTGAAATCAATGAATGGTAATTTAGTATATCACTAGCAAGCCTCTGAATAAAAGAGGTTTGGTTTCTGCTGAGCCTTCTGTTACAACAAAAATGTGTACTGCATAAATTTAATTGGTTACATTTATGTGTAAGCCTTTTCTGCAAAGAGGTGGGTACAGTTTTCTGAATAATCTGAGAGAGGCAGTGTTTTGTGTGTATGGCAGCGCTTCTAATTAGCTGTTGCTTTAATACAATTGGACGGAGGCACAAGCTACTCATTTAGAATATTGGTGGATGACAACACTGGCTTGAACAAAGTGACCAGTCTCAAATGGCTACTCCTCTCCGGGCTGCAGGTTGCTAAGGCTCTGGCTGTAGCTGTTTTCCCCGCGGAAAAGGGGCGGGGGGCGGGGCGGGGAGTTGGTGTGTTCGAGAGAGAAAAAAACCCAACAACACATATATGTCGTCTTCCTCTCCATAGAGGTAATAATAACCCGTGGAAAGAAATGCTGTTGAGGGGGAGGAAGGCGAAAAGATAGGTGTTTTTTTGTTTTGGGTTTTTAATTTTTTTTTTTTCTCCAATGCTGCGACGCATTAACCCTGCTGCTATTGGGATGTTCTCTGCTCAGCCTATTGGCTGAGCCCAGGAACCGCTGTCTGCCAATCGGGTGGTGGAAGGCAGACAAATCTACCCCGCCACCAGCAAAAAAACGGCGCGTAACCCTTGCGGCGCCGGCCCAGCCGCGCCAGAACTGGCGCGGGCAAAGGGAGATAGGTGTCTCCAGCTGCTGTGGCCGTTTGGGGCGGGTCGGCTTCGTCTGCTTCTCGGGACCAGGTAGAGAACTAGCGGGCAGCAGCAATGCTCCGCAAGGTGAGAGGCTGGGTAGAAATCTGCCCGGGGGCTACCCTTTTGTTCCTCTTTTGCTACCTGGGTTACGTTTGTGGGCAGATCCGCTACCCGGTCCCAGAGGAGTCACAGGAGGGGACTTTTGTAGGGAATGTCGCCCAAGATTTCCTGCTGGATACAGAGAGTCTGTCAGCTCGCAGGCTGCAGGTCGCTGGAGAGGTGAACCAAAGACACTTCCGTGTGGATTTGGACAGCGGAGCCCTGCTCATCAAGAATCCAATCGATCGGGAGGCACTGTGTGGGCTCAGTGCCAACTGCATCGTGCCCCTGGAGTTTGTAACCGAAGGGCCTTTGGAAATGTACCGAGCGGAGGTAGAAATTGTGGATGTGAATGATCACGCCCCCCGATTTCCTCGGCAGCAGCTGGACTTGGAAATTGGGGAGGCAGCTCCTCCAGGACAGCGTTTCCCCTTGGAAAAGGCTCAGGATGCAGATGTGGGGACTAACTCCATCAGTAGCTATAGACTAAGCTCCAACGAACACTTTGCACTGGATGTCAAGAAGCGCAGCGACGGCAGCCTGGTCCCAGAGCTGCTCCTGGAGAAACCTTTGGATCGGGAGAAGCAGTCAGACTACCGCCTGGTGCTGACCGCTGTGGATGGAGGTAACCCTCCAAGATCTGGCACCGCGGAGCTCCGGGTATCAGTGCTGGACGTGAACGACAACGCCCCAGCCTTCCAGCAATCCAGCTACAGGATTAGCGTGCTGGAGAGTGCGCCGGCCGGCATGCTGCTCATCCAGCTCAATGCCTCTGACCCGGACCTGGGTCCCAGCGGTAACGTCACCTTTTCTTTCAGTGGTCACACCCCTGATCGTGTGCGAAACCTCTTTAGCCTGCACCCCACTACTGGAAAGCTTACCCTTCAGGGGCCCCTAGACTTTGAGAACGAGAATTACTATGAATTCGATGTTCGGGCTCGTGATGGGGGTTCTCCAGCCATGGAGCAACACTGCAGCCTTCGAGTGGATCTCCTGGATGTAAATGACAATGCCCCCCACATCACGGTGACCTCAGAGCTTGGGACTCTCCCAGAGAGCGCAGAGCCTGGCACTGTGGTGGCACTCATCAGTGTGCAGGACCCCGACTCGGGGTCAAATGGAGATGTGAGCCTCCGTATTCCTGACCACTTGCCATTTGCCCTCAAGTCTGCCTTCAGGAACCAGTTCTCCCTGGTGACTGCTGGGCCCTTGGACAGAGAGGCCAAATCCAGCTATGACATCATGGTCACTGCTTCTGATGCTGGGAACCCTCCTCTGAGTACCCAAAGGACTATTTTCCTCAATATTTCAGACGTGAACGATAACCCGCCTTCTTTCTTCCAGAGGTCACATGAGGTGTTTGTTCCTGAGAATAATCGCCCAGGGGACCTGCTCTGCTCCCTTGCAGCCTCTGATCCAGACTCTGGCTTGAATGCGCTCATCTCTTACTCTCTCCTAGAGCCCAGAAATCGAGATGTGTCAGCTTCCTCCTTCATCTCTCTGAACCCCCAGACAGGAGCTGTTCATGCTACTCGATCCTTTGACTATGAGCAAACACAGACACTGCAGTTTGAGGTGCAGGCCCGGGATCGGGGCAACCCACCCCTTAGTAGCACTGTGACAGTCCGTCTGTTTGTGCTGGACCTCAATGACAATGCCCCCGCTGTGCTCCGCCCTAGGGCCCGGCCTGGTTCCCTATGTCCCCAAGCACTGCCTCCATCAGTTGGTGCTGGTCACCTAGTCACAAAAGTGACCGCTGTGGACTTGGATTCTGGTTACAATGCTTGGGTTTCATATCAGCTCCTGGAGGCCCCAGATCCCAGCCTGTTTGCAGTCTCCCGCTATGCTGGGGAGGTGCGGACCGCTGTCCCCATTCCCGCTGATCTCCCACCACAGAAGTTGGTCATTGTGGTAAAGGATAGTGGTACCCCACCACTCTCCACTTCCGTTACTCTCCTGGTGTCCTTGGAGGAAGACACTCATCCGGTTGTCCCTGATCTTCGAGAATCTTCAGCTCCAAGGGAAGGAGAATCCCGCCTCACCCTCTACTTGGCTGTATCACTAGTGGCAATTTGTTTTGTCTCCTTTGGCTCATTCGTGGCACTGCTCTCTAAGTGCCTGCGTGGGGCTGCCTGTGGAGTGACCTGCTTTCCTGCTGGCACCTGTGCCTGTCTCACCCGATCTCGAAGGAGGGAGGGGCTTCCTCCTTCCAATGGGATCCTCCGAATCCAGCTAGGGTCCGATGATCCTATCAAGTTTGTTGATGTGGGCGGCCACTCTCATGGCTGTACACCCTTGGCTTCTGCACCCACTCGGAGCGATAGCTTCATGATGGTGAAGTCACCCAGTGCACCTATGGCAGGGGAGCCTGTTCGCCCAAGCTGCCCGCCCTCTGATCTTCTCTATGGGCTAGAGGTGAGATCTTTGCAGGCTCAGCCAATGCTTGAGGGTTATTCTCATCCAGGCATATGGCTGGGCGGGTCCCAGAGAGCACTGTCCTCTCCGGGAGAGCCCGTAGTGATGTCCCCATTTTTGTGAGTGGTAACTCTGCGATAGCTGCTGTGCTTTGGAAGTGTTTTGTGAATTAACCAGGGAGTTGTCACAGGCTAGCGCTTGGGTTTGGGTTATGCTCTTATCTGAGAGTAAGAAATGAAAGTAAGTGGTCAAGAGCCAGGGCACTGTGGACGCATGCTGCCGGAAGGCGGGGCGCGTAGAAGGAGTAACACAGAAAGGGCAGGGTGCCCCAGGCAGTCACCTGATCCCCAGTGGCTACCCTCTCTACTCTTCCTGAATGAGGGAGCCAGATTCTGGACTCCCTTAACTCTAGACCACCTTTTCTCAGTGGATTGAGGGAAATGAATATCTTTGCCTCACAGTATCAAGTACTCCCTAAGCTGCTGTGAAGGAAACTCGCTGCTAGGAGTGTAGGAGAGAGCACAAAGAGGAATGAGTCTAGGAGTAGAGGCATCAAGGAGGAAGGAGGACCTGCTAGACCAGATTTTCAGGACTCGCAATCAAGTCCCCACTGGGATTTGAGCAGTAGATTGGGGGCAGGGGAGCATTACCTCTTAGGGAAAAAAGCAATAAATGAAATCCCTTAATGTCAGAAATCTGGTTTACAGATGAGGAATTCATAGAGATAGCTACATGGGACTGGGGGATGTCTCTAAGTAGAGTTCTGCATTGGTGAAACCATAAAGCCTAGAGGCCATGCCTAGTTTCTAGTCATCCTCCTGGGTGACCTGAATCAGCCCCAGAAATGTTTCCCCAACCAGAAGCTGTGATGCTCATTCCATGGCTCAGGTCTGGGATCTCGGGAAAGCTGAGTCCTATAGCCATCAGCTGCCACTGCGATTCCTTAACGCATTGCTGGAAAGTCAGAGCAAGATTCTATGTAACCCTAACAAATCTCTTTTCTCATTTTAGCAGCGTTGGCAGGATGGGGGTGGGAGGGGGAACACATGGGCTTTGCCTCCCCCAGAAGGACAAACTTTTGTTGTTCAAGCAAAGTAGTGGGAGCTTCTGAAGTCATGCAGAAAGTTACTGGGACAGAACACTGAGAAGTTTTGTACCACTTTGTCTTCCCTGTTGAGCACCATCTGAGCTGTCAAATTTTGCTGCCAAGGGGGCTGAATCAACCTGCAGCACAAAATGAGTGGGGAAGTAGGAGGCTTCTGTGACACAGATTTGCAGCCTGTTCCTAAGGTTTCCAGGAGTGAGGAGACTTTGCAATTGGTTGAGAGCAGACAGACTTTTTGGCCAATCAGACTCGGGGCTGAGGTGGGGGATCTGCTCTTCTGCCCGCCTCTCCTCCCCCAGCTCCCCAGCTCCACTCAGATTCAATTCCCTCCCCCCCCCACCCACCCCCGCCATTCGGTGACTAAGAAGAACTGCTGCAGGCAGACAAACCTCGGAGCAGTTTTAAGAGGCTGGAAGGAGACACAAGAGATTTCATCTGCTACATTCCAAGCCCTGGGTCTACCTTGGATACGGGACAGCACACAGTCAGTGTCCAGGAAGGGACTTCTGGGTCATGGGGCCCAAGATACCCTCACAGCTCGCTGGGAAATGGCAAGTGCTGTGCATGTTGTCCTTGTGCTGCTGGGGCCGGGTGTCTGGGCAGCTTCGTTACTCAGTGGTGGAGGAGGCTGAGCCGGGGACGCTGGTGGGGAATGTTGCTCAGGACCTAGGCTTAAAGGTGACAGATCTGTTGAGCCGCCGACTTCAGTTGGGGTCTGAGGAGAATGGGCACTATTTTTCCCTGAGCTTGATGACCGGTGCTCTGGCAGTAAATCAGAAGATTGACCGTGAGAGCCTGTGTGGAGCCAGCACCAGCTGCCTGTTGCCAGTGCAGGTGGTGACCGAACACCCACTGGAACTAATCCGGGTAGAGGTAGAGATCCTGGATCTCAATGACAACTCTCCTAGCTTTGCCACCCCTGAGCGGGAGATACGCATCTCAGAATCAGCTGCATTTGGGGCCCGATTCCCTCTGGATAGTGCCCAGGACCCAGATGTGGGCACCAATACTGTGAGCTTCTACACTCTGAGCCCCAACAACCACTTCTCACTGAATGTGAAGACCCTAAAAGATGGGAAGCTATTCCCAGAGCTGGTGCTAGAGCAGCAGCTGGACCGCGAAACCCAGGCAAAACATCAGTTGGTGCTCACTGCTGTGGATGGGGGTGTCCCAGCCCGCTCAGGGACCACCCTTATCTCTGTCATTGTGCTGGACATCAATGATAATGCTCCAACCTTCCAGTCCTCAGTTCTTCGCGTGGGACTCGCAGAGAATGCCCCCATGGGTACACTGCTGCTCCGCCTCAATGCCACTGATCCAGACGAGGGCACCAATGGCCAACTAGACTATTCTTTTGGAGACCATACATCTGAGGCAGTGCGGAATCTCTTTGGCCTGGACCCTAGCAGTGGAGCAATCCGTGTGTTGGGTCCCATAGACTTTGAGGAGGCAAGTTTCTATGAAATTCATGCCAGAGCCCGTGACCAGGGACAGCCAGCCATGGAGGGCCACTGTGTGATTCAGGTGGATGTGGGGGATGCCAATGACAATGCCCCAGAGGTACTACTGGCCTCTTTGGTCAACCCTGTCCTGGAGAGCACACCAGTGGGCACAGTAGTGGGATTGTTTAATGTGCGGGACCGAGACTCGGGGAGAAATGGTGAAGTGAGCCTTGACATCTCTCCAGACCTGCCATTTCAGATTAAGCCCTCTGAGAACCACTACTCACTGCTAACCAGCCAGCCCCTGGACCGTGAGGCCACATCCCACTATATCATTGAGCTGCTGGCCAGTGATGCTGGCTCACCTCCCCTGCACGCACATCTCACCGTCAGGCTCAACATTTCAGATGTTAACGACAATGCCCCCTACTTCACCCAGCAGCTCTACACTGCTTACATCCCAGAAAATCGGCCTCCCGGCTCCCTTCTCTGCACTGTGGCTGCCTCCGATCCAGACTCTGGGGATAATGCCCGCCTCACCTACTCCATTATAGGGAATCAGATTCAGGGAGCCCCAGCCTCCTCCTTTGTGTACGTCAATCCTGAAGACGGACGGGTCTTTGCTCAGCGCACCTTTGACTACGAATTGCTGCAGATGATGCACATTGTGGTGGGGGTTCGAGACTCCGGCTCTCCCCCGTTGCATGGCAACACATCTCTGCATGTGTTTGTCCTGGACCAGAATGATAATGCCCCAGCTGTGCTCCACCCAAGACCTGGCTGGGAACTCTCAGTCCCCCAGCGTCTTCCTCGCTCTGCGCCTCCTGGCTCCTTGGTCACCAAGGTGACAGCCGTGGATGCTGATGCAGGCCACAATGCGTGGCTCTCCTATTCACTGCTGCCACAGTCCACAGCCCCAGGACTCTTCTTGGTCTCCGCACACACGGGTGAGGTGCGCACAGCCCGGGCCTTGCTGGAGGATGACTCTGACACCCAGCAGGTGGTGGTCCTGGTGAGGGACAATGGTGACCCTTCACTCTCCTCTACAGCCACAGTCCTGCTGGTTCTGGAGGATGAGGACCCTGAGGAAATGCCCAAATCCAGCGACTTCCTCACACACCCTCCTGAGCGGTCAGACCTTACCCTTTACCTGATTGTGGCCCTTGCAGCCATCAGTCTGTTATCCTTAGTCACCTTCACCTTCCTGTCAGCTAAGTGCCTTCGGGGACACGCAGATGGGGATGGGGGTGGGGGCCAGTGTTGCGGGCGCCAGGAGTCACCCTCCCGGGACTACTATAAGCAGTCCAGTCCCAACCTCCAGGTGAGCTCAGACGGCACGCTCAAGTACATGGAGGTGACGCTGCGGCCCGCAGACTCGCAGAGCCATTGCTACAGGACGTGTTTTTCACCAGCCTCGGACGGCAGTGACTTCACTTTTCTAAGGCCCCTCAGCGTCCAGCAGTCCTCAGCTCTGGCGCTGGAGCCTGACGCCTTCCGGTCCCGCTCTAACACGCTGCGGGAGCCAAGCCAGGTGAGGGGCTTGGCACGACCCCTGGGGGCGGCAGTGGAGCCGCCCATCCACTTAGGGGCTTTGAACTTCCACCTACTCCTCTCGCGCGGGCTCGGCTGCTAGCTGCGTTTCACCCGATTGTCGGGACCTTTTGGACGGACTGCGCGGGACTAGAGGTGTGGCCGAACAAGGGAGGGGGCTCTGAGCCCCGGGAGGTGGTGGTGATTGTGTCCGAGGGGGGAATAGAGCCGCCCCTAACCCCGCCCCCCAAACTCAGAAAAGCCTGGGGCTGGGCGATCTTGCCAATGATTTCCGCCGCGGCCGGGGGTCCGGGGTGGAGGCACGGATCCACGCCCACACCCAGCCCCCTAAGCTCCGGCGCCCGCACGTTCCGCCGCCCTTTAGATTTCCTAAATTGCTACCCACTCGCTGGATCTGGGACTTCGCTGTTATTCTCGGCCCTCATTATTCCCATATCAAACAAACATCCGTAGACAGGACAGAGGTGCGCGCACAGGGCTCCAGCGTGTCCTCCCGGCACAAGCCACCACTCAGCGGCCCGCCGCGCCTCACCTGTACACACGCCCTCGCTCTCGGGCTTGCAGGCCCTCTGCCCCCGCACCCCCTCACAGCCTCAGAGGTACTCACCGCTGACTGCGCGCCTTGGCCACAGTCCCAGGTCGCCGCACCGGGTCGCCTGGGGGTGAACCTGAGGCCGGCTGAGACACCTTGAGCGCGGGAGCGAATGGGGGCGCTCTAGGCGCAGGCTGGCGGGATTCTATGACCCTCGTGTCGGCCGGTCGGGCTGGGCCGGGAACACAGCGGCGCCGCCAGCCCAGAGGCTCCCGACAAATGGGCCGAGCTGCCCTGGGACCCTGAAGGGGCGACAGGGCTCGGCCTGGGCGGGTGAGCAGGCCGCTACAGGACCAGCAACCTGGGACCTCCGTGCCACCCACAGCCCGGTCCTCTCGCGGGAAGTGGGAGCCTGCCGCACCCGGTCTCTGAACCCGCAGAGAGAGGCCTTTGGCTCCGTCGTGACCACAATGTGTCCAGCAATCTAGGATCTAGGCTTTCGGGGGTGACCAAAGTATCTGAGACTTTGACACATCCTTCCTTCTCTGGCTGATGGAAAGCCACAGCCTCCACCAGATGCCAGGATGCCCTCAAAAGTGGGGAAACTATAATAGTAAAAAGCACAAGTCGCCACCGTCCCAGGAGCTTTTATTCAAAATAGATCTGTGCGCCACCCTGCCCCCACTGAATCAATTATATTTTGAAACAACAGCCCCATGTGATTCTGTTAGCTGATAGTCTTACTACACGCCTCCTCTGAGAACCACATCTCATTTGCTCTTCCCAACACTTTTGTTGGAACAGCACTATCATCCCCAGCGTGTGACCGAGTTTCACAGAGGTCATGTGACTTGCTCAAGTTCTCATGGCAAGTGACAGAGAAAGACCTAACTCGGGTCTGCCTGCCATCAGAAGAACTAGGAAACTGGAAACCTGGAGGACAGTAGGGACGGTTCGCTCTGCTGGGATGGGGCAGAAGTGGGTCTGACAAGTGGAGAAAAGCCTTCAGGGGCTCCTCCGCCCCGAGCAGCCCTGAGTAAACCTGACCCCGGCAAAATCCTTTGGCAGGTTTTGAATTTTGCCCAGCTCCTCTCCTCCAGTCTGCCGGGGGCACCTGCCTCTCTGTGCAGATTCTGCAGCAGCTTCAAAAACACCGGCTGAAGGCTGGCCTTCCGTGTGCGCTCCCCCACGGCGGCCCTGGAACGGTGTCGCTGACAACTGTTGCACCTGGGACGCTACGTTTGTTTCCGGTTCTGCTCACATCACTGCCACCTGTGAGCCTCAGAACGAGTCATTTGGCAGCCGTGGGTCTTCCTTCTCCCCAGTGTAATCAGAGATGCTCACACCTCCTTCTCTGCTCCTGGGAGTGAGTGTGAGAATTAATTACTCGCACACCCCAGAACTGGTGAGGCAGTGGCGCAAGGAGTGCCTCCTGAGAGTGTGCGGCGGGATAGCACACCCTCCGGGAAAGGCCAGGAGGTCTCGGGAGTGAGGAGGCTGGCCAGAGTCCCGCACCTTCATCCAGATGGGGGATGGCTAAGAGCAGCCCCCTGGGAGCCCCAGAGACTCTGTTGGCTCTTCTTGGAGGCTGTGGGAGCTTGATCTCTGCTGGGCTTCATCCAGCAGTTTTCTGTCCCAGACAGAGCAGCCTTGTTCTCTCCTCCTTAGACACAGTCGTTGTCTGGCATGGAGTTCTTGGGGTGAGAAGTGTCCTGGGGCTTGGATGCCCTGCAAAGGCCCAGTCTGGCATGACTCCTAAATTAATAATGTATTTAGCTGTGGGAAGGGATCCTTGGTTGCCAAGGGCCTGGAGGAGGTGTCCCTCTGAGTGTATTACAGCCCAACCTGGCACGAAAAGGGTTACCCGGAGGAGCAGCCATCTTGCTGCAGAGGATGCTTTGTTCCCAGCTGAGCAGCTGAATGAATTCTTTCTAGGGCTGGTGGAACTCTCATCTAAAAGCCTCTTCTGCCAATTTGGGGGGCCTTTTCTGCACACACCCCCCGCCCCGTTCTGCAGAAGACACTTTTAGCCCTTGAATCTCAGCTCAGAAGTTCTGAGTCCGGGGACAAGAGGAAGGGGCTGTTTCGTTAGCAAAAGAATCTGGGTTTGCTCATTGTGGCCAGATACAGGTCATTTTATCTCTTTGTTTCCTGTGTGTATCTCAGACCTCTGAGACCTGAGGTATATTTTGTCTTTGAAGACGAGTCTACCCCTCCCCCACCCCACGCCAGTTTCTTCTCTGTGTGCGCTCCCCTCCTTCCCCCCGGGCCCTTCCCCAGGGGCCGTGACGTTCTGACTTCCCCAGGGTACTCAGCCCCTTTCCCTCTGTTTTCTCCACAGCAAGCCCCGCCCAACACGGACTGGCGTTTCTCTCAGGCCCAGAGACCCGGCACCAGCGGGTAGGTGACTGCCTCTCCAGCCCACCCTCTTCTCTGCGGCATTTTCTCAGCGATGACGTGGGAGGAGAGAGGGGAGGGCTCAGCATTTGCTACAAATGGCTTCTTCCCTCAGTTCCAGATTTCAGGAAGGTTTTGGTGTATTGGGAGTTGTCACGCAGATTCCAGAAGGAAGAGGCTATTTTGGAAACTCAGTTCACGCACTCATCCCCTCCCTTCTCCCACCGCGGGAACCTTGTCCCATCTCCGGGGGGCTTCTGTGGGACCAAGAGATGGTTTTAAGGTGGTCTCTGGGTGGAGAGGAAGCTCATTATGCCCATCTACTGCCTACACCGCCTCCACTCTGGGGTGAGCTGGGCTCCCCTCTGACCTGGGGTTCAGGCCGAGAAACCTGGGGCCGGAGGAGGGGAGGAGCTGTGAGGAGCCTGCCCGGAGGAGAGCCGGGGAGCTCGGTCGGGCAGTCCCGGGGACGTGGGGACAGCGCGGCTGGAGGTGGGGCTGAGGAAAGAGGGTGCCTGGCATGGGTCTCCCTGGCTCTGTCCCTCCTCCAGGCCACCCTCAGACCCCCTCGGGTCTGGCCCTCTCAGCCTGTAGGCCTTTTGTCTCTGCCACTCTCTTATTTCTGCACCCTTCCCTCAGTTTCTATGTCAGTTTACATCCTCTGACCTTTTTCTCGGTCTCTATCTGTTTCTTTCTTTATTGCTGCCTCTCTGTCCCTACCATTTGTGTCTACTTGCGTTGACCTGTGCCTCACACCGAGCCTACCACGGCTAGGTGCTCAATAAATGTGGAATCAATGAATAAATGTGACTTCCTAGTCTCAGTCTGTTTCTCTTTTCTCTCTGTTTCTACCTCTCTGTCTCCACCTCCCTGTCTCCACCCTTGATCTCTTTTCTGTCTCTCCTTTCATCCTTTGCTAGTGTCCTCATGCTCCTCTGTCTCCAGCCTTTGTTTCCCAGTCTCTCTCTCTCTAAGTCTGTTGTCTGTCTCTTTCTGCCTCAGAGTCTCTTTCTCTGTTTCTCTTTCTTTATCTCTGTCTCTCTTTTGTCCTGTTTTTAACTTGGCGACCCTGTCTGTCTCTCATTTCTTTGTACTTGGGGGCAAGCCAGCACACACACGTGTCCCCACCTCTCTCCCTCCATGTGCCCCTCACACACAGAGCCTTTGATCAACGCTTTCCAACTCACGCCCTCTCATCTAGGCTACCCCAGCTGCTCATTTCAATCTGGTATGAATTCCTGCTGAGGCAGGAACCCCCTGTGGGTGGAAGAGGAGGGAAACTTCAGCGGAAAGACCTTCAGTTGGTCTGAGGGGAGTGGGATGGGCCTGGGGCCAGGCCTCCCCGTTAGAAGTCAGAAGGCTGGAGGAGTCCAGGGATCCCTGGAGAAAGAGGGAGGCAGGGTTGGACTGCCCTCCCTGCCCCCTCGCTGGCCAGACTCTTGCTGCCGGCATTTCCCCAGATGCTACAGGTGCTGAGCCTTCGCTGCCGCAAGGACCTAGGAGCCCTTGGTGTAGGGTGCAGACTCCAGCTCCTGGGCAGGTGCAGTCCTGTCCCTGGTATCAGGATCTCAAGGCACTTCCTAGAAGGCAACAAACCAGAGGAGCTGGACTGCCCTTGCCCCCCTCTGCACTCAGCTGTCTCCCTTCTCCCCACTGGCCTTGCCGGCCTTCCCATGAGTTATGCATTAGATCATTCATGCATTCATTCATATACTCAGTCAAAAATATTTATTGAGTATCTACTATGAGCCAGTCTCCGTGCAAAACAGTGGCCTCTAAGACTGAACAAGCAGATGTGATCCTTGAACTCATAGGCTTTCATGCCAGCAGGGAGGCCGGAAACTGACAGCAAATCACACACAAAAATCACAGCAAGTTCGGAGAAGAAGAGGATAATGAGAGTGTGGTGGCAGAAGGGGATAGAGAAGGCCTCCAGGAGGAAGTGGCACGAGAGCTGAGGCATGAGGAGGACAGGGCAACTTGTGTCTCCTGTCCCCACCCCCACCCCAGGCCATATACTACCCCTGAAGCAAGATTCCTTGATGAACCAGTTGCTTCCGGTGTGTGCCCTCAGGGTTGAGTGCCTTACCCCTGCCTCAAGTTTCTTGCCATCAAAAGAGAGACTGGGTGGCCAGAACTCAAGCAGGAGCTCTTGGGGAGGTGGGGAAGGTGGGGGGCGGGGGTGGGGAGGAGGCTCGCCCATCCTTCACTTGAGCGGGATGGGACAAACACTTGTGATTCAGCTCCGAAGTGGCCCAGATGAAAGAAGCATTAAGGGCCCAGTCCAGCAACTGCAACTTCCCTTTTTCATTCCATAAACAGTAAGGCCAACTATAGGCCAGGCATAGATATAAGAAGGCCAGCTCGCTGTCCTCAGGAGCTTACAGTGTTGAGGGAGACAAACATTGACCAGTTAATCCAAAAAAATAAATAAATAAATAAATAAATAAAAGAAGTGTGATTGCGGCTGTCCTAAATGCAATGAAGGGCAGTACCTGGTAGCGAGAGCATAGAACAGGGGTTTGACCTGACCAGGGGGCAGGTCGACAACCTGGAGGAAGCGAGGCTGTGCTGGGACCAGAGGGCGAATAGGAGCTTTCCCGGTACAGGGAGGAGCATGCGCAAAGGCCCCAGTGTGTGTGTGGCGTGGGGCGGGGGGCGGGGGCGGGGGCAGGGGGCGCATCTCAAGACAGAATGACAGGGAGTTTTTTCTGCGTTGCCATTCTGATGAGTAAATTGGAGTCTACCCCTGCTCCCAGCCCTCCTCTGCTTTTCCGCCCCCTCCCTCCCCACCATCTTGGCCGCTGGAACACCAGGTTCAAAGCAGGGCTAGTCCTTTGGTAAACCTGGTTCAAGTTCAAGCCAGCACTCAGCCGCATTGCCCAGGCAGAAGGGGAAAGGCTCAAGTGTCGCCGTTCTTGCCTGCCAGGTGCTCCTCCTCCCCACCACTGTCGCTCCTCAGGTCATCCTTTTGGCTCCTGATCCCAACAGTCTCAGGGCCTGAATCCTACGAGACAGGCCTCCCTTCTCAGGCTGGACTCAGGCCCCGCCCTGCAGCTGTTTGAGCCCCCGCGCAGACGGGGCACCTCCGCTCAGCCTCCCCGGTCCCCACTTTGCTCCCCCGATGCTTTCACAGGGCCCTGCCCCCTACCCGCCCTCCTCTGAGAGACACCATCCCGCCCTCCTCAGTGCGGGATGGCAGGATGGTGATCGACAAACAAGTAGCAGCTTACTTTTTTTCTTCTTTTAAAATAATACATGCTAATTATAGAAACATGAGACAGAGAGAGCAGACCTCTTTTGAAGTGCTCATAATTTCACAACCCAGGGAAACCACCACTGACAATTTTTTTAATATGGAAAATTTCAAATCTATACAAAAGTAAAGAGAATTAGAACATGAATCTCTGTGAGCCCATCATTCAGCTCCAACTAATCCCCTATCTGGCTTTCTACCTTCACCCGCCCCCTCTTGAGCATTCACAGCCATTACAGAACTGTATCTCGGTCTTCACTATCTTTAACAGTTTTTTAAACATGTAAGCACTAAAAACATTAACAAACTAGAAATTAATATGTTAGTAATAAGTAATATTAATAAACTAGTATCACATTTTCCCAATTATATCTCTCTTTTCCATTAACTTGTTTGCATGCTTATCCAAAGTAAGGTCTCCGATTTGTATTTGGTTGAGTATTTCAACTCTCTTAAACTCTTTTAATACTTTCATATGTATCTTTCTAAACCTTTTTTCTTTGTGCGGTCAAGCAACATGAATAGGCGTCCTCTTTTTTAAAAAATATGACTCACTTATATAAATTGTTTATGAATTTCTTCAGAGAATACTGAGAACTTTCATTCCCAGTAAACTGGTATATTTCTCACCAGTTTTTTGTTGTTGTTGTTGTTGTTGTTTGGATGTTTTCTTTTCTTTTCTTTTTTTTTGCAGTAACTCAGGTCATACTCTTCATTGGTATTGTAGCTTTTTTCTGTCTTTGCAATATTTAACAAAAATTCCCACATGTCCACAAAAATTTCTTGAAGTCATTTAATTATTACATAATTGCCCCACATATAGGGTAGGGCAACGGTAGGCTTACAGTTGTGACTACATGAAACAGAGCTTATTCTCTCATGATTATTTATCAGTTATATTACTTTCCATAAGTTTGTGAGCAACTGTAAAATTACCTTTGTCCAGCTCTGTATATGTGTATGTTTAAATGCAGATAGGCTTTCGCTACATTGAAAGTGGACCCATGCATTTACATTTTATCAGTTAAATCCAGGTTGTTGAAAGGGTGACTTCCCCAGATTTCTTCTTGTTTTGAGCCTGATTCGGGAAGCATTTTTCCAAAGCCCAGCCCTGGAATGCTCCCCAGCACACAGCCAGCACCCAGGACACAAGCTCCTTGGGGCAAGGACTCTATCTGTCATCTCTTAAGGCCCAGGGCCTGTCACAGGCACTGACACATGGTGGGTGCTTGCAAAATGGTCAGTAAGATGTAGTCTCTCTCCTTCCCTTTTATGTTTTAATTGTTCCCCAAATCCTGGGAAAGTCCCCTATGCTTACGGCTGGGGGTCCGGGCCCGCCCTGCAAAGCCCAGTATGTTGTGTGTAAGATCATCGGCTTTGGAGTCCCATGAGGCCCATTTCAGGTTGTAGCTCCACAGTTCCCAGCTGTGTGACTTTGGGAACCGTTCTCAACCTCTCAGAGCCCTGATTACATCTGCCGGAAAATAGGGCTAATCATCATAACACTTAGGGTTCTGAGGCTGAACCCTATATATATATAGCAGTCATCCACTCATTTCCTGCCCGGCGTTCAGCAGCTGGCAGCCTGCTCGTGTGCTTGGCCTCCAACATTTGACTGTTTCCCTAGAATCCTCCTTACGGCCCCGCCCTCCCCCTTCCTTCCTCTTACCTTTATTCCCTCAACGCCACTGCCTTCCTCTACCAGGCGTCCTCCTAAACTGGTATCTGACCCTGTTGTCTACCTCACAGCCCCAGAGCTCTTCTCCGGGCTGCCCCCCACCATCTGCTCCCCGAGTCTGTCCCCATGAGGCCCTTCGCCGAGGCCTGAGCCCGCCCACCGGCACCCTGAGCCCTCAGACAGCGCGGGAGCTCAGCCAGGCTGCAAGGCAGGACTTGGGGATTTTCATGGAGACAGAGGCGGCTGAGGCCCCGTCACTGAGCCCCTGTCCTCCCAGAGGTAACCGCCCTCGGTCCTCTCACAGGAGCAAGAGTGGTCTTCAGATACTTCCATCCAGTCACAACAACCCCCCTCAAACACCTCATGGCTTCCCAGAGCTCTAGGCAAGAGACCAAAACCTTTAGTGTGGCTCTGCAGTCACAGCCCCCGAAGACACCTCCCTGCATGTGGGGGCCACACTGGCTTTCCCTTAGTCCTTTGACCTGGCCCAGCCCGTCCCTGCCTCAGGGCGGTCACCTCCTGCACAAGGAAAGCTCTCTCCCCCCACACCGCCTACACCTTCTCCTGGATAACGCAGTCATGGCCCTCTGTTTCTTACTCTGTGACGTTTCAGACCTACTGAAGAGTTGAAACGATAGTATGATGAACATCTGAGTAGTCTTTTTACCTTGATACATCATTTGTTAATATTTTGCACATCTGTTTTCTCTCTCTCTATACCGACACACACACACTCACACACACGCTTAGTTTCAAGGTCTGCCCTCCCCTGGTGCCAGACCCTCACGGTGACCTCACCCCCTCAACAGGCCCATCTCCATTCACTCAGCTCAGGCAACACAGATTTATGGGGGAACTCCAGGGCGCCTAATAGACTGTGTGTGTGTCAGGGCACTTCCCCCTTTCCTCAAAAGCGGAAATGATTTGATCCTTGACAATTCCGAAAGAGCATGGAAATAATCACTCTGGGAAAAACCCAAGCTGGGTTGGAATTCTTTCAGGCTCTTTTCCGGGTTAGCGTTTGTCACAGTAATGAATCGCTCCGAGCTTTGCTCAACACTTAGAGCCCGAAGGGCCGAATCAGGCGCTGCAGGGGGAAGCAGGCAGGCAGTCTCACACACGACCTCTGACCACCGTGTTGGTTTTACCAAGGCAGAGCGCCGGAGCTGGCGTTCCAGAGAGCAGTGTCTCGCCAGGCTTTGCTGTAAGGGAGAGCCTGAGGAGTCAGGGAAGCGAATCTGAAAAAGTCTGGCGGTGGATGTTTGGGAGGGACTTGGAGGTGTTCTTGTGAAACGGGAGGGGCGGGTTCTTCCTGTGTGCCCTGCATTCTGTCCCCAGGGCTCCCAAGCCTCTCGGCTCCAGGGTCCCCTGGAGCCTCCGGCCTCCCCTACCTCTCTCCTCTGGGTTCTCACACCCTCTAGCTCTGACACATTCTCTCCCTTTTCCCGCCTCCACTGCCCTGGGGAGAGGCCGATCCCCTTGCTGTGACAGCAAGCACTGCTCTGTCATGGACAAGTCGCAGCCTATCTTGCTCTGTCTCAGGGCCGAGGAGTCTGAGGCATGTCTGAGACAGCGAAGAGCTGGTTTGGGGGACTGACAAAGGGGGTCCGGCTTCTGAAGGATTGTAGAAAGTACCCCCTGCCTTGCGGAAGGGGAGCGGGCCTTGGGGGTCAGGCGAGGATAGGGTGCGCGGTCTGGGAGCCCTGGGGGAGGACAAGAGCAGCAGGAGCTAGGCTGGCCCGGGACACTGTGCTCACCGTCTCTCTCTCTGTCTCTTCAGCTCCCAAAATGGCGATGAAACCGGCACCTGGCCCAACAACCAGTTTGACACAGAGATGCTGCAAGCGATGATCTTGGCCTCCGCCAGCGGTGAGTTGCGCCAGGGGGGCGAGTCACTGGGGTGGCAGGCCTGGGGCTCTGGGACTCCCCGCAACCACCAGGCCCTGAGGCTGGCACCCAGCTGCCTGATTTCTCTGAATCTCTCTGCTGGTTTTAGAGGACTCATAACTGCAGAACATAAAGGCAAGTTGGGGAACAGCTGAGGGATGGGGGTCCTGGGATTCCCCGGAGTGGGGTGAACGAGGGAAGACCCTTCGAGGACACATGGGGAGCAGTGTTTGAGGGCCTGGCTCTGGAAGGGAACAGCGTCAGTGCAGTCCCACCTCAGCTGCTTAGGATTTCGGTGACTGATCAGTTTGCTTCATCTCTTTAAACCTCAGTTTCCTCTGCCAAGAAAATGGGGGCAGTACCTTCAAAGGGTTGTCGTGGGGATGAAAGATGATACCGCAACGCAGGAGGCACCGGTCTGGCACGCGCAAGCCCCCAGGCAGTCCGTGGACGTGGGGTGGGGGGGAATTCCCAGCAGGCGGAACGGGCTCCGGCTGTGAGACCTTATCTCTGGGATGCTAACCCGACCTTCAGGGCAGGACTTTGCTCCTCTCCCGCAGCGGACAAAGAGCTTCTCATGCAACAGGGATTCAGATGGTGGTCATTGTCCCTACAGAGTCACAAGGGTCCTGAACAGGGGAAGTAGAATAACATCATTAGTACTTAAGGGCACAGGCTTGGCGGCAGGTCACCATGGATTTCACTTCCGGCACCCCTGTTTTAACCGTGAGTCCTCAGGCAGAAGCCCCTCTGGGCCTCGGTTTCACTGACTCTGAAATGGGCACAATAATAACAGCTCTCGCTATGGTGTTGTGAGGGCCCAATATAAGACCTCGGCACAGAATTGGCAGAGACGAAGGGTACAATATGTAGTGGCCAAAGCCGATTATTATCTTTATTGATCCATAGGAGTTGAGGGAAGACAAAATTAGGATAATGCCTATTAATAAGGACTAGCTCCTGGAGCAGCAAATCCTGGACTCACACGGAGGCCGATGGGGGATTAGGGCGCTGGCTTTACACGGCAATGAAGTCCCCACCCTCGTGCGTGGGGGGCCGGTGGTTAGAAAACCAGGTAAAATCGAACTCAGTCGCCGTAAGCACTCCTGGGTATCATCCCAGGCGCGTGTTAGACACACTTTGTGGGCCTCACAGCAACGCACCCTCTCAGCAGCTCTGCAAGGCAGGTCTAGTTACTTCCATTTGACAGACAAGAGAGCCGGGAAGTCACTTCTCCAAGGCCGCAGATTGGCGATTCGAACCCGGCCCGACTCCCACGTGTATGCCCCTTCTGCTCCGATGACCAAGTCTGCCTTGAGATCCAGCCTCAGTTTCCCCTTTAGCTGAACAGGTCAGGAGGCTCAACTCTCACTGCCCGGCGTTATTCTCCCAGGTTAGGGTTGCCAGATAAAACACAAGATGGTCAGTTAAATCTTAACTCCAGATAAACAACAATTAATAGTATATAGCATAAGTAGGCCCCAAACGTTAGTATCCGGACATACAACACTAAAAAATTCTCCTTGTTTACCTGAAATTCATATTTAACTGGGCGCCCTGTGTTTTCATTGCTAAATCTGGCCAGCTGCCCCCAGATGCCTGTGAGACTGAGAGGCCAGGGCTGTGGTTGGGAAGGGCTAGAAGTGGCCCAGAGAGGCCAGATGCAGAGCAGGAAAGAGACGGGCAGCTGCGGCTGGGGAGACGCCAAGCCCGGTTCTTGAGGGAAGTAAACAGACAGTCAGGTATATTTAGTTCTTGTGGTGCTGAGTCCTAAGGCCAGGAAGCAGGCTTTCTAGCCTAAATCCAGACTTTAAAAACAGAAATGGAGTATTTCTGGCTCCAAACCCTCCTCGAAGTTCCCCTGGGCGGTGGCAGGCTGGCCCCCGCTCTCAGGACGCCGCCTCGGGCCCACACGGGGCCTGACCTGAGCGTGAGCGGGGCCCTGGGGAACAGACCCTGAGGACAGAGGTGTCGGGTCAGGCCCCACGCTGGCTCGCTTTCACTTTCACACCCACGTGCCCTGGAGCCAGAGAGGTTCCTGGAGAGCAGCCCAGCAGGCCTGTGGGGCCGCTGAGGGGAGTGAGTTAAGAGGGAGAGAGCAGGACGCTTGGGAGGCTTCTTAAATAAACATTTCAGCGAGGAGGTGTGCTCTCAAGGAGCCTGCGGTTTGCAGTTCATCTCTAGCTTGACCAGACCTCGCTGGGCTGCTCAGGCGTTGCTGCCCTTAGCCCCTTAGCCCCGGGACGGGGATGTTAGAGGTTACAGGTTACAGGTTACAGGGCCTGGGGTTGGGTCCCCAGGAGAGGCGGACAGGAGAGGAGGCGGGCACCGCTCCCACCTCCTCCGAAGATGACAGCGCCCAGGCTCACTCTTGCTGCTTGTCAAAGCTTTTTGACCAAGAAAGCTTTTTGCTCTTGGACCAAAGGAAGGTCCTGGTCCCTGCCCAGTGCAGGGAGAAAGGGGGCCATTGGGGAACTGATTCGAGGGAAGGCCAGAGCCTGCAATCCAACTTCTCCCCCTCAGATTTGTGGATGGGGAAACTGAGGCCTGAGTTGTGCAAGGCCTGGGTCACAGTCACACAGCTCGACTCCGCTGCACCCCAGAGGGCCTGAGCCAAGGTCAGGTCAGGCCTGCGCTTCCTGGAAGACATGGCAGGGGCTGGCTTTGCCATTGTCACCCACTTGGGTGCTCCTCAGAGGTCTTGGGTGCATGGAGGCTGTGGGTGGGCCTGGCTTCCAGCTACCAGTCAAGCCCTTCCTTTCTTTCCGTTTCTGCCTCCCTTCTCCCTGTTTCTCTTGCTCTCGCTCTTCTCTCAATCGCTCTGGAATCCTGGCTCTTGAAGCTGGTCCGACCCCCTCCCCCAGCCCCTCCATCCTCGGGCAAGAAGAAAGATCGTGGGAGGGGAGGGGGCCGGCAGTCAAGGTCCTAGCTCCCTCCTGGAGTCAATTAGGGGAAACAGAAATGTCCAAGCAATGAAGGGGCTGGGGGGCAGGAAGGGAGAGAAGGAAGTGGGCAGCTGCTCCGTCCCTCCCACCCCTCTCCCCCGCCCCCCAAAGGTCCTCTGATCCAGGGATTGGGGGTTTGAAACTGAGCGTGTAGAAACCTGAGCGCTGGAGTGAGAAGGCGGAAAGACCCAGGCTCATCCCTCCTTTCCTCCTCTTGTGCCCCTCCCCCCGCATGCCATTCTTTGAAAATATTTCCTGTCTCTCTCTTTCTCAATCCCTGGTCGGTGTCCCAGGATTACTCAGCTTCTCCAGACTTTAGTCACCCTCTCTACTCTCTCCCAGGGTCTGGAGTGGGGGCAGAGGGAGGCGAGGGGAGAGCTCCTCTGTCAGCCAGGGCTTTAACCCTCCCCTTTCCGGAAGGCTCCATTACCCTGCGAGCTCAGCCAAAGCCATCAGATTCCTGGCTCCTTCCCCCTACCACACACGTGCTCAGCGATGACACACTGGATGGCGATGATGACAGTCGCCACAGCGAACACTTAGTGTCTGGGCACTGGGCGAAGCACTGTCTCATTTAAGCCTCACAAAAGCCCACTTGGGAGCTTCTCAACCTTTAACGTGCATACAGACAGCCTGGAGATCCTGTTAAAATGCCCACTCAGAGAGCCTGCATTCCTAATGCGCTCCCAGGTGATGCTGCACCCGGGCCAGAGTTTGTACTTCCCTGGACCCCTATGTCTTCTTGGGCAGGACACTGTCTTTGATGTCACCTGGCTCCGACACTATGAGCCTGTCTGGTCCCGGGATCATCATCCACTCAGCCCCGCGGAAGACGGCTCATCCTGTCTTCCCTCCTCTCCTTTATCCAGAGAGGAGTTCTGAGGTCCCTGCTGCTGCTGGTGGTGGCGTGCACCCTACACACACTTACACACGCTTAGGCCTCACTCCAGCTCCAACCCGTGCTGGCTGGCTTGGCCGTGGGCTGGTCTTCTACCTTCTTGGAGCCTGGCGTCCCTGCTCCGTGAAGTGGGGCAGCGTCACACCTCACTGCTTGCTGTGCTGAGGGTAGAAGCCGTCGTGCGGTGCACCATCTAGCAAAGCGCTCGGTGGCGGCGGCGCAGAGCAGGCGGCGGTTGCTGTTCTGAAACGAATGCCAGGAAGAGCACCTGCTCCCCGCTTCCGGCAATGACAGATCTCTGAGGTGCCTACTCTGTGCCAGGCACTGGTTGGAGAAGGAAAAGAGGGTGCACAAGCCATGGCTGAAGGGCCCCAGGAGCCCACAGTCTAGTGTGGAAACCAGAGAGACCCCCTCGAGAGGGTTTGAAAGCCAGCGTCTCCGCCCTGAGAGAAGGAACAGCTAGCGTCTTTTAGGCCCTTAGCTTATGTGAGTAGGTAAAAGAGCTAGGAATCAACTCTAGGCCCTTAGTCCAGGACCCCTTACCTCTACCCCTTGTGACAGAGCCGGTGTTCCGGGTGCTCAGCGTGGTCAGGGCTGGGGGCGCTGTGGGCATTCATTAACTGCTTGTACTGCAGGAGAGTGACTGTTGGGGACCCCGAGCTTAGAGCTTAGCCCTTGACTCTCCTCTGTTTCTGCAGAAGCCGCTGACGGGAGCTCCACGCTGGGCGGGGGCGCCGGCACCATGGGCCTGAGCGCCCGCTACGGGCCGCAGTTCACGCTGCAGCACGTGCCCGACTACCGCCAGAACGTCTACATCCCCGGCAGCAACGCCACGCTGACCAACGCCGCGGGCAAACGGGACGGCAAGGCCCCTGCAGGCGGCAACGGCAACAAGAAGAAGTCAGGCAAGAAGGAGAAGAAGTAACACGGAGGCCGGCCCGGAACCACAGGGCCACCTCCCCCCAACCAGCCCAGCCTCTCCCTACCTGGACCCAGGACTGGGACTTTCAGGGCTCACCCCCAGGATCCTGGTGGGGCCCAGGCCATGCTCCCCTTGGGAAACAGAAACAAGTGCCCAGTCAACACCCCCCTCTCTGTCCCCAGGGGATTGAATATGCAAAGGGAGTTCTGCTGGGAACCCCCATCCAATCAGTTGCTGTGCCCATGGGGGTAGTGGGGTTAGTGTAGACACCATTTCTCTCACCTGCTTTAGTTGTAGCCGAACTCCTCCACCTTCCAAATTCCAGCAGGCCCAGCTGCCTGCCTCCCTCCTGCCCAGGCTGCCCCGCCCCCCTTCAGCAGCTCCTTTCTTGAGTAAGGTGGTTGGGGCTGCGAGGTACCTGGTGACCTAAAAAGGCTTGTAGTTCTGAAGAGCTCAAAGGGCATCATGACCTCTTGGCCTGTTCGTCAATCCTCAAACTTCCCCGAAGCATGGTTTGGTGGCAGTCCCTTCACATCCTTCGCGAGCCTGAGACCGAGCTCAAGTCTTGGGAGACGTGGTCACCGTTCCACGGTACTGATGCTTGCTGGATTTAGGGAGGGCATTTTGCTACCATGCCTCTTCCCAGTGCTCTAGGGACCAGTTCTTTTGTTTTGTTTTGTTTTGTTTTTCATTGTTTAATGTTCCCACTGCATGCTGTGGCTGCCCCTCCCCGAACAAGAGACTTCATTGCATGTTCCAAGGCAGTATGGGGTGGCAGGGTAAAGAAGGAGAGCGTGGATGTGGATGGGGGATGGGGGATGGGTAAATCTTGACCCATCAGTTAACACGGTCTAGCAGGAGGCTCTGGATGTCCCCAGGATACTGACAAGATCTTTCCAGCCATAAACCAAGCCCCAGGCTGGACCCTCATCTACCACTAGCAGCTGGCTTTGGGCTGAGCTACAAGCACCAAGGGACTTAAACTGGCATTACAGTCCAAGGAAAGTCTGAGCAGGTTTGGGACCAGGTCCCCTGGAGAGATCAGAGGGGCCTCTGTGGGTGCTGGGTACTCCAGAGGTGCCAATAGTGGAAGGATCAGCATGCCCCCCTCCCGCCCCAGGCCCTGGAAGGGAAGGCCAGCCAGGCCATTCTTGGTTCTTGGGTTGGGGAGACCAAGGGGCTAGAGCAGGGACCACATGGACAGATAGTCTCAACCGGTGGATCAGGCTTCTCCACGGGGTCCCTGCGTTCCCCAAGTCTCGGTCCTTCACCTTGCCAGGTGCCATTTCTTCTCTGTTAAGGCCACTGCCCAGGCCCCCAGTCTGCCCCCTAGTGGTCAGAGCCTGGTTCAAGTCCCCAGTGCCTCCTTGTGCATAAGCCTTCCTCTGCCCACCCACCTCTATCTACCCCCAGTCCCGTCCATTCAGCGGGGCTGAGCGAGAACCCCGCCCTAGCCCGTACTGTAGCGTAGAGCCCCCTCCCTCCCTCCCTCCCTCCCTCCTTCCCTCTTTTGGCTGGTGTAGAATAGCCAATAGTGTAGTGCGGTGTGCTTTTCCGTGATGGCGAGTGGGCAGCGGGCAACGGGCTCCGCGCAGCCGTCTGTCCTTGAATCTGCCTGCGGTGGCCCGTGCTGTGTTTTGTGCTGTGTCCACGCGCTGCGGCGACTCCCTCCCCGATACTGACTCCTATAAACGCTTCTCTTTGCATAGTCACGTAGCTCCCTCATCCCTTTCCTGTGTTTCACGCAAGTTTTATACTCTAATATTTATATGGCTTTTTTCTTTGAAAAAAATAATAAAAAGGTTTCTTCTGAAAGGTTGAACGTTTCTGTTTAAGAGATGGAGGCTTCTGACACATTTGGATGAAGTAATGAGCTGAGGGGTGCGTGCTGGAAAAGGAGGGGGGACCGGGAGGCGATTTTGGTGTTTGCATCTTGGTCTTGTGTCGTTGCAGCGAATCTGGGTATGGGTGTCAAATGTGACTGTTTATGCTCGCAACACCCTTGTGTATACGTAATAGTATGTGATTGACTAAGTGTGCTGGTGGATCTGTATACCGTGTGTGCAGTCGGCTTGCGGGTCTATTGTGGGGGAGGGGCTATCAGCGCAGCTTGTCGTGTGTAACTGAGTGTGCAGTGGGATGCCTGCGGCTGTCTCCGTGACAGTTCTAAGCGCCAGTCTCCAGGCAGAAGAGGAGACCCGAGTGCGGGGGCGGAAATGGGTTGGCGCCCAGCAAACTGCGCTGGAGAGGGGGCGGGGAACGTCTCCGTAGCGCCAGCCCCTTCTCCGCGGCACCGACAACCTCCGAGCGCATTGGCGGCCTTGGCGGGAGGAGGGGGTCCTCTCTTTTGCCTGTCTCCTTCTCCCGCTGCCTAGGGGGTTGGGGAACACCGCGAGCGAAGGAGGGAATGCTGGAGGCGGTTCTCCAAAGGCCGGGTCTGCAGCTTGGGCTCAGTTTCCCCACTTGGAATTCACCTTTCCGATCGTCTCCCCGCAGCAAAGCCCAGGAGATTGGAGGGCTCGTCGCTTTCTTGTCCGGGGGTGGGTGAGGGTGGACAAGGGGACTGAAAGGGCAGGCAGGAAATCAGATAGCCCCCTTCAGAGCGCCCTCCCGCCTGCCCCTCTCTTGGTGCTTTTCCATTCACTGGTCCGCGGGCCCACCTCCCCGCCCCCTCAGCCTGTCTCCTGGAAGCACAGTGGGATTCCGAGGTTGCTGCAGCCAGAGAAGCCGCAAGAAACGCCGAGGGAGGGCCGGAAGGAGAGGGAGGCAGCCCGACCGGGGTGACCAGGCGGGTCAGTGAGGGTATGCCCGTGCACAGGGAGGGAGGGGCTGGCTCTGCGATGGCTCCGCGCTGGCTCCGCGCGCGGAGCCTCTTCCGAGCCGGGTCTTTAAGTCTGTTGTCATGGAAACCAAGCCTTCCAACTAAGCATCTGGGGGCGACTTTCCTGCGTGGGAGAGAGGGTAGTGTGCGCAGCTGCTGAGATTGAAGCAGGGCTTTGCTTCTGAGAGCCAGGCTGCGGAGGGCGGGGAGCCGGGCGCCTGGGTTCTATTCTAGGCACGGCCGTAGCCTGGCAGAGCGTGAGCAGCTGTGGTCGGTCCCCTAATTGGTATGTGTGCCTATGAAGCTCTGAGCCAGAAACGCGTGGCCTCAGGGGTGGAGGGAGAGAGGAAGCAGGCGGCCCACCCCCACATCCCCAGCCCTACAGGGGAGGCAGCTGCCCGGGCTCCAGGGCTATTTAAAAGGCTTTCATTTCCAGTTCCAGGGCCTGCCCAAGTGGGTTTGTGGTCCTCTCCAGGCCCCGCCCTGCCTATTCTGGGCCCGCTCATAGATTGTAAGGTTTCTTTGTGCAGGTCACAACGTGCTCAAAGAAGTATGACTCTGGAGCAGAGTCATCTGGACAGTGACCTCTAGCTTCTGACCTCTGCGGGGCAGGCTCGGGTTTCCACCCAAGTGCAAGCCCCTCTAGTCTGGAATGTGGTGTGTGTCCATCAAAGTGGGCGGTGGGGGGAGGCGGCGGGAGAATGGGAGTCAGATGTTCCCCTCAGCAAGGGGCACAGGTACTGCCAGGAAACCATGACGTGTGCAGCACGGGAGCCAGAGCTGGACTTAAGGGTCCCAGGCCAAGAGGCAGCAGTGGGGCAGGGCAGGAGGCCCAGCGGGGCCTCCTTCTTCGTGGAGGGCAGACGCTGCCACGTATGAATCATCTCCAGGCCTCAACCATAGTGTCTGGCACATGAAGGGCACCCTGAACTTTTACAATGTGTCAGGTCAACCAGGGATTTGAGGCAGGACAAAACGGAGGGGCCTGGGTAAGAGGGAAAAGAAATAGCTCAGACAGTGACACCGGAGGCTGTACAGCAGTGCTATTTCAATGCTTTATTAACAGTTGGAAACAAACCCAACAAACTGGAGGTGATGACATCCCAGAAGCCCAAGAGGTGAGAGAAACAGGTTTGCATTTTGTCCCTTACTCATTTTTTTTTTATTAAATGCATCTTAGCAAAAGTAGGTTACAAAAGAAAGGGTCAAAGCCCCAGGTGTCCACAGGGAGAAGAGGGGACCCAGGAAGCAGCAGGCCCGCACACCAGTCTTCCCGGGAAGCTCAGCAGAGCTGCTGCCGCCCCCGACACAGGCTCCGGCCACCAGAGCCCTTCCCCGGCCTTGGCCTTCGTGCGAGTGCCCTTGGTCTCCCCTAAGTTCCCCCGTGTGCTAACAACCGTAATTCTGGGCTGAGTCCTAACAGCGCTGTCCTCTGCCCTCACCTGGTGGTGGGAAGGTGAAAGCGGCCCAGGGCGGGCACGGGGTCACCTGGAGCCAGAGCCTGAGCTCCCTGTGGCTGGGGCCACCGAACAGCGTGGCCTGCCCACTGTTCAGAAGGGAGCGGGGGTATGACGTGTGGGGGCACTCCTGTGCCCACTTCCCCAGAGTGTCCAGTGAGCATCTGCACGTTTGGCTTGATAAATATATTAAATTTATAAAAACTCTGTGGTCTCAGAGCTCCCACTACTCTTAGGCCTGGTTCAACTCAACTAAAGAAGAGCTTCCTCCTGCGCCAGAGCCAGATGCTGGCAGTGCCTCCGCACTGGCTGCAAGGGCCAGAGGCCCGGGAGCAGAGGTGGAGGTCCCAGGGCCTGTTCAGGACTGAGGCCCGAGGGGAAGAGACCCCACAGACTCTGGAACCTGCCATCAAAGCCTCTTACATTATGGAGGAGAAAGGGGGAAGGGAGATTTATTTTTCTTAAAAAAAAAAAAATCTCATACAAAAATAGATCCATTTGCAAAACAATTTCTCAGCCAGGAGGCTCCACCTCCCATTTTCTTGGAGACAGAGGGTGAGGTGTTGGGATGGTCACGGTACAGCCCGTACTCCAGATAAAATGCACCAGAGCTCTGGGGAGGGCACGAGAAGGGACCATGGCTCAGTAGCCTGGGGCTGGTGCAGAGGGTCCAGAGAGGCACGGGCGCAAAGCAAGGCAGCGGGCTGGGCCAGGGCCCACAGCACCCTGTGCCCACCTGCCCGCACGCTCTGGCCTAGGCCACAGTGGAACAGGTAAGAGTGGTCCAGGTCCTTTTTGTTTTGGGAGGCCTTCCTCAGGAAGGTGGAGTAAGGGTGGGGTTTGCTCCCCACTTCCTTAGAAGCGGCTCCCCATGCCACACCACTGGTAATAAATAACGACTGCCAGGAGAACAGGCTGAGAGGTGACAGCAATGAAAGGCAGGATAAAGCCCAAAAGTTCACAAGCCCCATGCTGTTCTCAGGGCCAGAGAAACCACAAAAGAAAAGCACAAACTCAGCAAGATTGACCTACGGGAAGCCCACTGGAAAGCCAGGGGCTGGGAAAGCAGGCGGGCCTTGTCTGAGACAGGCCTCCAAGTAACAGAGGAGACACTTGGGGTTAAGGCAGCAAACACAGAGCCTGCTTTGGTAATGCAACAGCCAGGGCTGGCCGGGTTGGGCTCGGGCCTCCCCCGCACTGCCCTTTCCTTCTGGCCTCTAGGCAGCTGAAGCCGAATGTCACATACAGAGAGCAGCAGGCCAGAGAGAAAGACAGGGGCAGGGTGATAGGAGCGGCCACCCTGCAGGGACATCGCCACGATCCTTTAGGCACAGGCTGCAGGGCAGGACAGTCGGGGGCTCCACCGAGGAGCTGCCGTGGCCATAGGACCCGGGTTAGCTTGCACGGCCAACCAGCTCCATGGGTTCCTCCAGGATTGTGGGGACTCCATCACTGATCTTGGGCATCTTGGCAGCAACAGTGGTCATGGCATCGTCCTTGGTCAGCTCTGAGGCTAGCAGAGATGTGACTGCACACCCAGCTTTCCTGTTGGCTGCAAGAGAAGACAAAAGAGATCTTGTCCACAGGAAGCCCGGCTCCTAGCCCCCTCTGAACTCTCGGGCAGACATTTAGCCTGACGCCATGCAAACGTAGCTGCCCTGTCCAGTTCACAGAGGCCCTTATTTTGAAGGAGGGGCAGAGATCTAGGAAAACGTGCCATACACCCTTCGGTGGGGGCGCAGCAAATATGAGAGTATATGGTGCAGGCTGGAGAACAAGCCGTGCTCTGGCTTCCTGTGTAAAAATAGCGCGAAGGCCTGGTTGGCCCCAGCGGGGCAGCTCCGCTGGTTAGAGCGCCGCCCTGACAGGGCTCACCCCCGGTCCGCGTACGTGTGAGACTCACCCAATGAATGAATAAATAAGTGAAATGACAAATCAATGTTTCTCTTTCTCTCAAATCAATAAATAAAAAAATTTAAAAAATAGTACAGCCCCAGCCTGTGTGGCTCAGGTGGCTGAGCACTGTCCTACAAACAGAGAGGTCGCCAGTTCCTTTGCCGGTCGGGGCACATGTCTGGGCTGTAGGTTTGGTCCCCAACTGGGGCACCCACAGAAGGCAATCAATCAGTGGTTCTCGTTCACGTTGGTGTTTCTCTCCCTCTCTTTCTCCATCCTTTACCCTCTCTCTAAAATAAACTAAAAAAAAAAAATTTTAAAAACAGTACAAAGGTTTGAATATAGCTAGACAGAACAAGGTTCAAGTGCTAGCTATGCAACTTAAAGGGAGATCGAGCACTCAAAATCGGTTTCCTCAGCATAATGCTGGTGGAATTAAACAGCCTCAAGCTTAGTAAACAGTGTTGCTCTTGTTTTGTTGGCAGTTCCCAGGATGCTCTGAGGCCGAGGCCAACGCCGAGTGCAGGCAGCCCGGAGAAGGCTGGCCCCGGCAGAGGGTGGCCCTCAGTGGGCTGCCAGGGGGACTCCTGCAAAGAGAAGTGGCAGCCCGTGCTGACATCACAGGCATGTCACGCCGCCACATGCCCCACCCTCCCCCCAGATGCTCACACACACAGCGCTCTCCCGCCACCTCAGGGCGGCAGCTGTGACACAACCGCCAAGGGCCCGGCCCGGTGAGTTTGTGTGTTGGGGGAGGGGTAACAGGGTAAGAAGGTAAGTCGGGAAACGCAGAGCTGGGGTCAAGGATGGTCCAGAGAGGCCCCTACAAAGAAATCTTGGCCCCGTGGGCTACGGGATTGCGAAGAACCAATCAGTCCATGAGCTGCTGTTCTAACTGCTGGAAGCCATTCCGAGGACTCTCACATCCATTCTCGGAATCCAGATTTACAGCCCCAGGACCCTCAGCATGAAGGCAGTCCCCGGGGACCATGCCCGTCCCCTGCTGTCTGTCTCTGCCCATGGCCTGGGTGCAGCACGGAGAGACCGCAGGGAATCCAGGTGATGCCTGCCTGCGGCAAAGGCAGTAGATTTGAAAGGCCACAGATGCTATGATTCCTTTTCTATAAAATGCCTGAAATGGGCAAAGCGAGGAGTGACCAGTAACGGGTATGGAGTCTCCTCCTGGGGTGATGGGAATGTTCTGGAATTAGATAGTGGTGATGAGTGCACAACCTTATGAATGTACTGAAAAACACTGAATTGTGTACTGTAAAAGGGTCGATTTAGGCACGTGGTTTATATCTCAGTAGAAAACAAAGCTTTGCCAGGTCAGGGGAAAGCTGATGGCGAAAGTAGCGTCTAAGTCTTGAAGGAGGGGGGAAGGAGGAAGCCTGGCTCCCCCTCCTAAACGCAGACTTCACTCCTGAACGCAGGCAGCTGCGCCCCGCCGGGAGGAAGGGGCGCAGAGGGAGGAGCCAGTGCACAAAGCACCCAGAACACCTGTGCCTTCTTTAGTCCAGCTAAAAGCTTTAGGGAGGGCAGAAGCCAAACTGGTTAGAGGCCCGAGTCATCACCACAGCTGTCGGCTTCTCTGCAGAAACGCGACCCAGCGGCACTGTGTTCACACGGCTAAGGCTACCGAAGGCTACCGACAGGTCAGCAGCGAGCACACAGCATGCCCACAGGTTACCAGTTTACAGGTCTCTTCCTCCTCTGCCTCCTCCTCCTCCTCCTCCTCCCAGGGGCACAAGGGATTGTCTAACAAGAGGAGACAGGTAGTGAAGGCCCTGACTGACAGACACCCAGTTGGTCACCCAGTTGCGGGTGGAGGGCGTGAGTCGGGGGCTTTCACGCGAACCACTCCTGGACTCCAAACATAAAGGGCCGCCTCCAACAGGGAGGCAAGAAGCGCATCACGGTGCCACCAGGGTGGTCTCCCGTCTTTCTTCTTAGCCTTTCCGGCAAACTCTTCCTCAGACTCCCTTAGTTTCCACTCTCTTCTGAAAGGCTGCCTTCTCTAGTCCCTACTTCTCGTGTCTGGAAAAGCAGTAATATCACTTACTGCTCCTTTGAATTTCATCTCCAGCGGTTAAGAAAATCTTCAACTATCTGTGCAAGTGTGTGTGAGGTGAGTGTGACCTGAGGAGCAAGTATGTGCGCAGTAACTTCGGACCCGAGACCTGGACTTCGGGACACCTGTCCCTGGCAACGAGGGAGACATCAGAGTTCAAGTGGGGACAAGTCTGATACCTCTTCTCTCTGTGGTTTTTCCCTCCAAGCTAAGACGACACCCGTTGTACCTACTCAAGGAATGTTTCCAGATTTTAATAGATTCAAAAAGTTTCTGATACATTACAATTTCACAAAAATCAGAAGTGGATGGTTGGTGGGGAGAAAACAAAAACTTCCTTTTTAGGCCTAGAGAGAAGGTACAGCAGGGCAGGGTACAATGTGGCCAAAGGTCTGCATCGGACATGCATGCTCTTGTCAGAACTGGGAACAGAATCGAGGAAACCTGGCTTCCACTGTGTCTTCAGGGCCACAGTAAAGCTGAAAAACTTGGAACAGTTGAGAAAAACTCCCCTCCTGCTCCCATCCCTGACTTGGGTCCTGCTGAGACTCCTGAAAAGCAGCCTCAGAAGCAGACACTCATTTTGACTACGTGGGATCAGGGAGAACTGTTAATTCATAAGAGAGCAGTTCCGTGGGCTGGGGCGACAAGGGAACGATCCTGAGACCTCGGTCAAAGCTGAGGCCAGATTCCCAGAAGTTCGGGGTGGGCTAGGGCAGAAACGCCCGCAAAATCAACCATGTAACACTAGTATAGATGAATCAGAAAAAGGTTAGTGGTTTGGAAAACAACATTTATAAAACACGGGCTAGAAACTACCACTAAAGAGGAAGTGCTCTTGTTAATAAGCTTCCTTAGGGAAGAGGAAACTAGGACAGGTGGGGCAATCATTGCTACCCTAAAGAACTCATTACTGTCTGAAGTCTCGTAATTATAATTCCTGTCCTATTTTTACAAAAGTGGAGGAAGAATAAGAAGTGGTAGAGGAAATGCCCGTCACCTTCTCCAGACAGGTGGTCATCGGAAAACTGCCTGAAGCCATTTTGCCTGTCCACGGCTCTCCTTGCGGGAAGGTTGGGAAGGGTATTTCTGGCCCACACAGGTCACTGTCACCTGCTGTCCAACCGTGCAGGCTTGGTGGAGGTAGCCCTGGACGTGGCTTCACCGAAGTGGGCTACAGTTCTGGCTCCACCATTATCAGCTAGCTGCGCGGGCCTGGACAAGACCTCATCTGAGTCTAAATCCCTTTTGTGCATGAGGAGGCGAGGTGCTAATCACGAGAGGGGTTAGTCTTCCCCCAGCTCTAAGGTTCTGTTCGAGTAGACAGAGTCTTCAGGGAAGCAGGGAAGTAACAGAGGGAAGGAAAGGGAAGGATGAATTTCTTTCTCCCCTTGACTTTATCCCAGTGAGCAGATGGCCTGTGTATAAGAGGCTATAATTCAGACACGGAGATAAAGTTGAGTCATTAAAACCACAAGCAGACTCAATCATGGGTCTGAAATAGCAGCACTAATATAATCACATGGATTCTTCCCCTTGACACTCAAACCATTGTCCTCCCACACGCTGCAGATTCACTGCGGTTTGTGTGTCGCTTTTAATGAGCCAGCCCTGACAGTAACCCTCCTCTTCCGACTGCTCAATGGGCCTTTGTATACTGGTCACTCCCTCAGGTCTCCAGAGACAGAAGTTTTTTTTTTAAAAACATTCCTTTAAATCCTAGGGAGAAGGTTAGTGTCTTTCTCTGAATAGGACAGCTGCCTCCCCGGGCCTGCGGAGGGCTGTGAGGTGGATCCGCGTGGTAGCGCTTGTTTTTTGGCTCAAAGCAATTGACCTGGAGCAACAGTCGGAGACAGCCAGCAGCCCCTGAGTCCGGCAGCCACCAGTCGAGCCCAGAGCCACCAGGGCCTTTCAAGTGTGAGATGGGGGCCTTCTAGGTCCAGCCTTTCTTATCCCCTTGGCCCTACTGTCACTGTAGTGATAGACAGTAAAGCTAGGAAGGACCCCAGCGGCCATTTTAGTCCAGTCCTCATTTTGTGAAAAAGGCTGAGTCTCAGAAGCTTGTCGGGGGCAACCTAGACAGCACCAGTTGGACCTGACTTGGGGACTTTTGATCCTAGTCCTGTGCTCTTTGCACCTACTTCAGTGCCTAGCCTTCTATTTACACTTAACATAAGGCCTCACCACCTCACAGGAGGGGAATGCACCGAGGCCTAAAGAGCTTACCAGAGTGACTAGAAACGTCTCCCTTGAGAGATGCTCCCTGGCGTACTCAGGTACGTTCAGTAAACCCAGAGCCCAGGGAGGTAAGGTTACAGAGTGCAGTCAATTTAAAAAGTATGTAGTTCTCATTTTTGCCTTTTTCGCCTTTTTTTTCTTTTGCGTCAATATCTCCTATTTATAAGTCTCCTCCTATCCCTTCTTGCACTGGGCAAAAGCAGTCTAATTTGGGTCCTCCACTGAAAAGTTAGGTTCCAACAAAATCCCTGCCTCTTCTGCCTGGGCGTCCCGGCTTCCCCACCTGGGAAGAGCAGCAAATGCGCCCCCAGCGAGGGAAGCCACTGACGCTGGCTGCCTGTGTACAGGAAGCATCTGGGATCCTAGCACAGTTCCACAGGAAGAGGCTTAGAAGGGAATTCCCCACTAAAAGTCTGATGCAGGTTGAGAGGACAGAGGAAAAGAGTGAGATGCAACGTGTCTTCGTTTGGTTAGAAGTGCTGACTGTACGGCCACATCACCTTATATGGCAGGCGGGAAACCGTGTCGCAGAACCTCTAAAGACTAAACACAGAAGTAATACTACCAGCTGCACTTTCTACCCAAACACTGATCTACAGACTAAATGCTCTGTCCCCTCCTATGCCCCTCTCTTCCCCTCCAGAGGGCCTGTGCTCAGAGGATGTAAAAATGTGGGTAAGAGTCAGGATGCAAAGGAGACCCTGAGGTCCCACAGAAGAGCCCTCAGAAGGGAATTTCCGCCTGGATATTCCCAGTGTGGGCAGAAACAGGCAACTGGTCATAACAGATGAAACTCACAGTGACCTACAACATTGGGCCAGGACTCCTGAGTTTATGTGAGCTAGCGCGCTCTGTACCCTGGTCCTCAGATCCCCTTTCCAGGCTATGACAGGTACCGTAAACCCTACGGCTAGCACTGTGTTAACAGCTAGGCACTGGCCAAAGCAAACCGCGCAACTCCTCTTCTTTACAATAACCGTAAAGTACAGCGTGTATCCATCAGGCCTACAAATATACCAGCCAGGGCATAGGGAACACAGCGCTAACTCCTTCACAAGGAGAAACCCTCAGTGATGCCTTTCCTGCAATCCCACCCTTCAACCTAGGAAAGAAGCCATCGCTCCCAGTCCCAAAGGGGCTTCACTGACCCCGGTGCAGGGGTACGCCCATGAGGGGTAGCCTTGGGCAAACCTTCTTCTGGACTAGTCTGCAGGCCACTGCACGCTTCCTTCAAAGGCAACTCACTGCTCCTCTTCCTCATACTAACATCTGGATCATTTGCCCTCCTACCCCCATAATTCTTCTTAAGAGGCTCTGGCTCAGCATAATCCACTGAAGTCTTCTGAAGGCTGGGAGTGGGGACTGCAGGGCAGCAGTGGGGATGGCACGTGCCTGGGGCTCACTGCCCCCGAGGACGGGGGTGCTCAGACACAGCGCGATCCTGTCAGCGAGCTGCTCCTCTCTATGGGGGGACCGATGCCCAGCCTTCTCTCTGTAGGGTTTTATACTTTTTATTATTTTCTCTCTCTTCTGCTTGTGAAGTTGAGAGTAAGGGCTCCTGACTTATTTTTTCTTTGTACTTTGGTCAATTTTGTTTATGTATTCAAATGCCCACCCAAATCTGTGTCCTAAACCACGGTTCGCATGCTCCAGGCCCCCGCTTCAAGGATGCTGAAAACACAGTAATCAGCTGTAACTGATTGGCTGTCAGGCCCTAGAGCCCTAGGTCTCCAGCTCAGCACTTTCTACCATGAGCAGAAGGGAACTACGTGAACCGCTCCACACGCAAGGCCTACTGTCGGGAGGTTTCCACCTTCTCAGGGAATCGTTACCTGCTCCTCGGCCCAAGGCAAGCAGGTCCAGGGGAGAGGGGCCCAGCCCCTTTCCCAGAGGGAGGCTCCATTTGCTTACTTACCCTGACGGGGTCCTCTCTTCCGTCGGAATGCTGCGCCTGACTGTAGGGCTTCTAGAAGACTGTCCATCACACCTGTTTCATCACCTTCTGTCGTGAACAAAGATGGAGATGTAAGCCCTTCAGCCCGAGTGGCTTGCATGTGCTGAGCCCCACACAACACGCACGGTGTCTGCCTGGCCTCCCCTTGTCCATGATGGTGGGGACTCAAAGCAGACAGGGGGCGGAGGGGGGCGCAACCTCAAGCCTCAGCCCGCGTTTACTTGTGTCTGTTTGCAAATGGCTCCAACAAAAGGCTTCGCTGCCTGCTAGCCACGGCAAGCGTTGTGATGTTTTCCTGCACTACCCTCGCCTTCCTACCCCAATCGGGACAAACACAGAGAATTGCAGAACTGCCCAATTCCAAGACCAGGGTAAGGACAGAGCCTGGGATTATGAAATTAGTGAGCAGCTACATCTCTCTTCATCCTCAAGTGTTTCACTCCAATTTACATGAACCTTACAAGCAGCACCCGGTTCCAGTTTCAGAGCAGGGCTGAGAAAAAGGTGAGAGAACTGACCACATACATTTCACTGAAGTACTGCCCCTCGTGGCTGCATCTTCTCAAAGTCAGCTAGGAATGTTAAAAGGAGCATCCTGACTGGCATACAAAGAGTTAACCTAGAATCCTTCTACCAGCCAGGCTCTGTTTCCATGGCAACAGCTCAGGGTGGTGAAATCTGAAACTGAAATCCCAAGGAGCTTGGAAGCTGCCTGCTCAGAGGCCGGGCTCACTGCTCCGAGCGCCACCTGCTGGCTGAACATCACCAATGCAGCTGACCTACATTCCAACCTCATTTGCTTGCCCTGGGCACCTCAGGGCCAGGACAAGGGGGACTATGTCACCTGATGATTGGGTACAGCCCTCATCCCACACATCAGCTGGACCCCCTCTTTACCCACTGTGTCTTAGTACCGGGGGTCAAACCCTAGGAGCCTGAGGAGAATAGGGGAAGGCAAAGGATATTTGCTGCGGGCTTAAATAGCATCACTAAACTAGTCTGTGGCTTATATACAACTGGGATGAGAGCAGGGAATTGCTTCCCAGAAAAGTATAAAGAAAAGATGAAATGTAGGCTATTCCTGCTGCTTCGGTTCCTAATATTACAACAGGAGATGCCAAAGTCAAGTCCCTGGAGCAAGAGGTGTTAAGAGTGGCCCCTGCCTCTCGTGCTCAGCAAAGCACTATCATTCTTGCCAAGCCCAGCAGCCCTGAAACCCCTTCGCTTAGATGGCTCGTAGCCTCTCAGGTTCAAGAAGGGTGGCATCAGCTCAGCCGTGCACAACGCGTGCTGTATTTCCGCTGGAGCAGCCAAAGGGGGCAGGGAATCGGCGGCAGGAAAGAAGCAGAGACAGGAAACAGAGAGCCAGTAATTGAGGCCATATGTTTCAACAAAGACATGCTTCTGGTAGTAAAGTAGAGATTCTGCTGGAGAAAGAAGAGGGTGGTCAGCTCCCCTGCCCCCTTTCCAGAAGTTCAATTCATTTACAATCTGAAAGGTGTGTGTGACTGTGCTGAGGTACTAGGGACACAGTACTTAAGAGAAATATGCAGGAAGGGAGGGCAGGCCACCATTAAAAGACAGAAGCAGTGCCAGGAAAACATTGTGGGGGGAAAACAAAAGATTTAGTAGAGGGTATGAAAAAAGGCCAGAGGCACTCTGGACAGGCAGCAGGAAAGACTTCGTGACTTCGTGTCACAGCAATACTGAAGTCCTTGGGGAGAGGGGACAGAACGCAGGCACTGGCAGAGGAGAGCAGAGGGTCTGAGCGGAGCACTGGCCTGCGCATCCAGCTGAGGTGGGTGAAAGGCTAGCAGCAGGATCTTGGAGGAAGAAGCCTGCCAACAATCACTTGCCAGGAGCTGGGCTCAGACAGGAGCTGTTCTCTCGGCCCTCCAGATTCTAGACAGAGAAACCTTCCCAATGTTCCTGTCTCAACCCCTCCAGGCTTCTCTGCTTCTTACCTGCATTCATGTCTATGAGCTGCTCTCTCTTCTGCTGCTTCTCCAGCCGCTCCTTCTCTGCCTTCTCCTTGGCTAGTTTTGCTCGCCGCATCTTTTCCTCTGTCTCCCGCCGCTTCTGGTTCTCCTTGACTGCTTGCTGGGGAGAAAAAATGAACACATGGGCGGGTATGCGCTCACACAGATGCACACCCACCGCCAACCAACGTAAAGCCAGTGGAAAGTGAAAACTGTTCTCAGGAGAGGCAGGCAGCAGGTATTCCTCACTCACCACAAACATGTTCTTAAAGTTGTTAAGGTCCATGAAGAATTCTTCCACAGACACCTTCTTGGGGTCAAAGAGGAAGTACTCGCCCAGCTCCTTGTAGAGGCTCTCCATGTTGGCGTGCATCATCCGCAGCTTGCTGTACTGCTCCTGTGCGTCCTTCACGAAGCTGTGCGGCCACCGAGTCAAGGACCAGTGCCAAGAAGCAGACCCACTTCCCCGCCCAGGGGAAGACTCGGAGATGTGCACTGCCATGTACGAGGATGTTCGACACAGCGCTGTTTATCTCGAAGCAAAAGCCAAAAGCGATCTCTATATCCAACACAGGGGCATGGCGAACCATCCACTATGGCACACCTAGGAGATGGCAGCTAAAAAAGAGGCTATCCTGCAACACCGCTGTAGAAACAGCTAAGGCAGAGTATGGGCAAAGAGCAATACCATGCAGACAATGCAATATTTGTATAAAATAAATTCATGAGGGGCAAACCGGAAATAAGACCAGTGACAGTGGTCACCCTTGGGAAGGGAAGTGGGGAGGGAACACCCACGTGCGCACATGCAGTGCAGATGGGCAGAGGGTAAGGGGCCAAGGGGGACTAGTTTATCTGCACGGTTTGCTTTCCCTGCTGTAACAATGAAAATGCCTTCAGAAACTGTATTTATTGAAAAAAATATTTTAAGGGGGGAAAAGTATGTATCACCAGATCTATCCTGTTGGCCACCCTCTCCAACCCTCCCCCCAACAATCCATCCCTTCCTGGGAGGGACTCCCTCCTTTCAAGAAAGGATATGGTCATTTTTTCAACAAACTTGTCTTTCTCATCTGTGGCAGCTGGGAAATTCTGAACATCACGTTCCACGTCAGAGACCTGTTTCTTCATCTGATCTAGATTCTTTTGTAAGTTTTCAGCAGAAACTAAAGGAAACACAAAAACAGACAAGAAGAACTTAGCTAAATCCTGTCTTCAGACCCTTAACTTCTGCCCTTCAGAGCAGAGCTCCAGCCCAGCCGTTCAGCTGGCACTTAATCATTTCAGTTCTCTTACATACTCTCTAGTTCTTTCCCACATCCGTCCAGTGAAACTATAAATTACTTGGTGACTGTGCCTCTACCCCCCTCTACAAGCTGCGCAGCACCGAGACGAGAGGAGAGGCTTCATTTAATTCAACAAAAATCTATGAAATCCCCTGGGATCTTGGTTTCATTTATTTTCAAGAACAGGGTTTGGAGGCAGGAGTCAAAAAAATATAGAGGCAAGAAAGAAATGTGTTCCCATTTCTACTGAATGCTGCCTTTTGTTTGCTTAATTTCAGGATGATGAGGCCTGGTTTTTGTTAATCCAGTCTCTTTTCTGAATAAGAATAACCACTGCTCTAGACTAAAAACACCTGCCATTCGCCCTGGCTGGCGTGGCTCAGTGGCTTGCGTGCCGGCCTGCAAATCAAAGGGTTGCAGGTTCAATTCTCAGTTAGGGCACATGCCTGGGTTACAGGCCAGATCCCCAGGAGGGAGTGTGTGAGAGGCAACCACACATTGATGTTTCTCTCCCTCTCTTTCTCCCTCCCTTCCCTTCTGCCTAAAAATTTAAAAAAAAAATCTTTTAAAATAAATAAAAATAAAAACACCTGCCTTTCTTGCAGTAGTGTTTGGTCTTTTCCTAGGATGGGAAGGAGTACTTTCCACTTCTATACATGGAGACCCCTTTCTGCCTGATACTCCTCCCTGGTGGCTTGGACATGCCTATCCTCTCTCTTATACCCTCTCTCGTTCCCACTTAAAGGAGTCTGAACTGAAGACGATCTAAAATCTAGACTGTCGCTCAGAGATGAGTGGGGCTTGGGAGCGCCTTCTAGCTTCACCCCAGCCTACCCACCTCGGCTGGCTTTCTCCACGTGCGCAAGCTCATCTGGAAACTTGAGGACGTCAGGGTAGTCGGTCTCACATAACTCAGCCAAGAAGTGCAACAACGTCATCTTCTGATCTGCGGACTTGGTGTCCCGAAGCTTGGGGGAAGAGGAGAATTGTTAGCCCTGAAATGCGCGAGATCACCTCAGGTCAGCAGTCGTTTGCCATTTTGTGCTCATAGAGGCCAGTGACCTCCCTTCTGTGGTTCTGCTCTAACCCTCGGGCTCACCTTACAGAGGAAGCTGATGTTGAAGCCAAAAGCCCCTGCGTTCCTGGAACCAGCATTCATATAGTTGCCGACAAGCAAGGTAATCTCCAGAAGGTTAGAGAAGCTCTCGCTCTTTCGCAGCTCCTCACATGCGGCAGTCACAGCAACAATCTCCGGCTTGATGTTCTCCACTTGCTCACTGAACTGCAGCTTGAAGAGGATGGCATTGAGGCGAGGCCGCAGGCGGGGCACGGTGCCCATCTAAGGGGAAGACAAGCAGCTTCATTACAGCCAGTGAAGACAGAAAAGGAAGAAAAGCTCCAGGCTTGAGTCACCTCTGCGAGGATTTGAGTTCCAGAGCAGGGAGGAGAGAGACAGAAAGGCAAGTTCAAAACAGACAAGAGGCAAGGAGCAAGTGCCCCAGCTGGCCCCCGGGAGGAGGCAGCGAGGGGGTCGCAGAAGAGCCTATTGCCGCAGGCCTCACTCACCACCACGCCGAACTGCTCCGACTCTGCCAGGTCATCATATTCGTCCTTCAGTTCGGAGAGCATTTTTAGCTGCTCTGGCTCTGGCATCTGCTTAATGAGGTTCTGAAAGAGAGAAGGGACTCAGTTTGAGGGGAATGAGAGGACAGCTTGAGCCTCCTTGTCAGGCCCTCATCCCTGTGCCCAAGGACCCCTGAGAAGGAAACATGGATGGGGGGGTGGGGCGGATGAGCAGCTAGTGAGATGGCAGGACTCTGGAAAAATATACCAGAAACAACCTGAGCACTAGAGATGGATGCTTGCCCAGAGCTAGTAGCATCCTTAAAGTCAAAAATGCCACACGAGGACCCTCGCCCTCCAAGCAGAGAGATGGCGAGGCTAGTGCACTGCGATGCACAGGGCCAGCTCTGGCATAGCCACCCTGCTCCTTACCTGGATCATGGACTCGGTCAGGACAGCCTCATTCACCTCCAGGATGACATTCTTAATCTCTTGATAGGGCATGCGGAAGGAACCCAGAAAGATTGCTGCCGGAAAATGTAAAGACATGTTCTCAGTCTCTTCCTCTGTCCAGTGCATCTTACAAACCTCTGCTGGACAATCTTCCTGACAGTACTCTTTTAAAGTCACTCTCAGAAACACCCACCAGCTCTATCCACGCTGCTTCCTTAGTTAAAATCTAAGTTCCCGAGTCCTGTGTTTAAGCTTCCCACCTCCAGGCTTTCTCTCTCGTTAATCCCTACATGATGTCACATACCAGTAATGTTGTTTCAAGCACCGCATTCTACGAACACTGTGACTCCTTCTTTGCCTTTGTTCCCAGGAAGGCTTTGATCTTCTCTACTTCTATCTCTATTCTCTATCTCTATCAAAGATGTTTGCCCCACTCTGTTTTAGTTTAGTTTGAGGACTCCATCCTCAAAACAACCACTGCCTAGAAATGCTCTGATACTTAACTGCCATATCCCATTTCCTAAGAAACGCTTCCTATCCTTCTAGCTCTCTATCCTTCCAGCTCTCTCATCACTAATCTCTAAATAAGAGTACTCTCTCTTTCTCTCTGAAAAGGGCTAATTATTCCACTTTCTCTGGACGTATCAGTTCTACTCTGCCTTCTCTATTTAACCAAGACTCTACAGTCTATCACTTCACCCTCTACTATTATCACCATTTCTATGACCCCTATTTCTGTTCTCTTCTCCCCCCAGTCCCTGGTTAACCCAGCCATCTGACTTCTCTGCGCTTACATCTGGGCCGATGCACATGCTAGGAGGCACTGCAGATCGGAATCTGTGGATGTGAGATGGCACCGATGGCAGCTGGGGCCTCGGCGCTGCCTGGTAATCCTTCTAGTGCCCCATCCACGCTCTCCTGGCTGTCTCTGCAGCTCCACCAAAATGTCCCCATTCTCCCAACTGTCCCATCACTTTCACATTTGTTCTAACATCTTGCTTCTCTTAACTGGAAAAACAAAACAAAACAAAACCAAAACCTAGAAGCCACTGGTGAAATCACTTGCTCAGCTTTCTCTTATGCCACTTACAAACTGAGTACTAGGGGCCCTCAGATGGAACTGGACAAGAAAAGGTTTGGATGAGGACTCTTTTGGAAGCATCTAGAAGAAAACCCGTAAGCTTATTAGCAACAACACCCATGTACTCATCCTCTCCTCATGTTTCAACAGAGTAGGTGGCCCTCAGGACCTTTTCCTCTAGCACATATACATAACCAAGTCTTTTCTCCCTTAAAGAAACCCACCCTGACTTAATATTCCTCTCTAATGACCAACTTCCTTTTTTCCTTCACTTTATAATTTAAAAATATAATTCAATCGCCCCTCGCTTCCAAAGCTCTTATTTATTCTTCTGTCCCCACAAAGTCAACGAAAAGATGACAATCATTTATTGAATGTCCACTCCAAGTGAGAAACACAATCTACCTACATCATCTCATTTAACCCCATTCATAACAGCCCTCTAAGTCTGTATTCTTGGTCTCACTTGACAGAAAAGGAAACTAATACTTCAAAGAGTTAAGCTACCCATCCAAGGTTCCAGGGCTAGTAAGGGGTGGAGCTGAGATTTAAACACAAATCAATTTCAGAGCCTATGTTCCTAACTCCTGTGCTGTACTGAAATTATTCTTGCTTTGGCTACTGACTTTCCTAATGCCAGACCCAAAAGATACTAATTCTGCCCTGACTTTACTTGACTCCTGTCTTCCTCGGACTCGGTGGGCTACTCTCCCTTCTTAGGACCATTTCATATCGTTTTTCTTGCTGCTCCTTTCCAGCCCTTTTTTGAGGCCTCCCCTTTTGTTATTTGGCCTTTAAATATTAATGGCCTTCAGAACAAACTCATGGCGTCAATTATGACTCATACGATGTCTCCTAAATTCCTTTCTCCAGCCAGACCTTCCTTCTGCTTTCTACACTCAAGTGTCTAATGCACCCGTCCCTTTGGAGGCATCCCACAGGCACCGTGAAGTCTACCCTAAAATCAAGGTACCATTTCTGCTGACCGCCTGCCCCCTCCTATCACGTCCGCCACCTACCGCTTCTCCTACGAATGACAGAACTGCTCCCGCTGGAGCTCCCCATTTCTGTAAGTGGTTCCATCCTCCCAGGCACGTCCAACTTGCAGCCCGCGGGGCGCAGGCGGCCCAGGAGGGTTATGAATGCCACCCAACACAAAATCGTAAATTTACTTAAAATCTTCCTCTTGCTCATCAGTTTTCATTAGTGTTCTGTGTACTTAATGTGTGGCCCAAGACAACTCTTCTTCTTCCAGCGTGGCCCAGAGTCGCCAAAGGATTGGACAGCCCCGACTGGAAAACATCTCCTTTACCCCCTCAGTCAATCACTAAATTCTGTTAATTTTGTCTTCTTAACTCCCACCTTCCTCTTCATTTTCACTGCTTTAGGCCCAGGCCCTGCTCACCTCTGGGGGAGTTTAAAGCAATGACACAACTCCTCTCGCTGCTTATGGTCTCCCCTACCCTGGCACTGCAGCGTCAAAGTCACTGCTGAGGTGGCCCTCCCAAGGGTCACACAGGGCTGTACCATTCGCTTTCCTGACTAAAATCCCTTCAGAAACTCCCATAGCTTTCAGAATAAAATATATACTTCTTAGCCCAAGCCTCCTAGAACTTTTATGACCTAACCTCTGTTCCTTGAGAGCGTCTTCACCCTTCACGCCTCCAGCTGCACTTAAGAACCTGTAGTTTCTGAACTGCACAAATTATCTCATTCCTCTGTGCCTTCACACATTCTGATCCTTCTGCCCGAACAAGCCAGCCCTCACCTTCACTTAATTCACTGTTAATAGTTTTTAAAAAGTTTTAAAAAACGTACTGACTTGAGAGAAAGAGAAATATCGATTTGTTGTTCCACTTATTTATGCATCCATTGGTTGATTCTTCCATGTGCTCTGCCTGGGGATCAAACCTGCAACCTTGACATATTGGGGCGATGCTCTAACCAACTGAGTTACCCGGCCAGGGCTCACCGTTCATAGTTCTTTCAGCTCAGTTTAAGAGTATATCCTTTAGAGTGAGCTCTAGGATGAGCTTCCTCCAACATGGCCCCCCCCCGATTTCGACGCCCTGCTTTCCCAGCGCTCTCACAAGCACCCGAGTGCTTAACACTCTGTCACAGCACTTACCACACGGTGCTATTACTGCTCTTTATTCTATGCCTCCACCCAAAGTATGGTTCATGAGATACACAACTCGGTTCTGTACCCCCAGCACATAAGAGGCACTTAATAATTTTTGAGTCACAAAATTACATCTCCTAGACCCTCCCCTCCTAAACTGATCTCAATTCTCTCCCTGAATTCTGTTTTCCATATCGCCATCACTCAGTTGGAAACAGCACTGCACTACCCCGCCTGGCATCATTTTCTGAAATAACCATTATTCATGTTTTATGTTCCCAGAGATAAACCCTGAGAAGAGGAATTATTCCACGTTACTTCAGTCTCCATAAAAGGACTTACCCACAAATCCTATTTAGTAATTTGCTCAGAATGATGTAAGATTATATAGCCAAGAATAGTGTAAAGGCTTACTGTTCTTAGTGTATCACTGACTTTACTTAATAGGTATAATATGTGCTCATTGCTTGTGTGACCTTGGCCAAGACACAAGAGCTGAACTTCAGTTTTCTCACCTGGAAAAATGGGGTCAATTGCTACATCACAAGATTGTCAGTGGGTGTTACGGACTATATACCATTTCACTTCTGGAAAGTATGTGCCAAACAGAGCCTGCAACATGGCAGATCCTCAAATATTTGTGGAGAAAATATTTAAATCTATATTCTTAGAGAGGTAAACAGTTGAAAGGAACAAAAAATGAACATATATTCTGATTATCAACTAAGTACCACCTATATCAACTTTGTAGGAGTTTCTGGTCTGAAATTCTGCCACCAGTCAAAATTGTAAGCAACAAGTTCAGAACAGACCTTAATGGAGTTTTTGATCCTACTCTGAGAATTCCAGAGTTTACATTATTTATCCTAAACCACGAAGTTATTTTAGATTTAACTGAAGCCAAGCCAGCACCCGCATTTAAAAGGAAATATTTAAAAGAAAGTAAGAAAGAAGGAAATGTACAGTCCCTAGAACATTTGTGATAGATTGTCTTTGGATCCAGTAGAAACAGTTAAGGGCTCTGAAATACGAAAATCCATGGTTCAAAGCTCAGACCTATCTTTTACTAGCTATGTGACTAGGCAAATTCCTAAAAGTCTTAGCCCCTATTTCCTTGCCATAAAACTACATATTAATAATCTTGCAGTGCTAATAAAGGGATTACATGAGACCAAAAATTCACTATGCAATGTCTGGCATACAGCAGGAACTCAGCCAATGGAAGTTTCACATATCAAGGGACCCTGGATTCACCAAAATTAAGCTCTTAGAAGAAATCCTTCACATTTCAAGTAGTTCAGATCACAGAGTTACTTACAGAGATTCTGGGCTGTCTTTGAATCCAACACCTTTAACTCTTTTACTTTTTTCTTTTGTACAGATTTCTTTTCTTCTCCACCTTCCTGATCCTTCTTGGCTAGAAAGGAAAAGATAAGAAAAGTATGATTAAGAACAAGCCACACCTATGCCTATTTGAACTACTGTCCCATCCTGGAAAGGCCCCTCGCCTCCGCTCTATTATTAATGGTCTCCCTATTATATTCCCTCAAGGCAAACCTTCTCTTTAACTACCCACCTTTCTATTACTGACTTCCCCCCAACTATAAAAAAAATCTCATTTTCAACTTCCAGTCAAAATGGAGTCGTAGGCAGACACGCTTCACCTCCTTGTGCAAGAGAAGTACAACTAAACCTCAAAACAGGTGACACCCTGAACTGTCAGAAAATTGAACTGTATGGAACTCTGACAACCAAAGATTTAAAGAAGCCACATTATCCAGACAGGTAGGAGGGGTGGAGACCCGGAGACAGGAGGAAAGGCAAGGAGACTCAGTGTGGCAGAGAGAGGTAGTGGAGCAGAACCCGTTGGTCCCACATTCATGTGTGGTGGATAAATATAGGGACACAAACCTTTGGAGCAAGAGATCCCAGCCCCAGGCCAGACCATACAGCTCAGGGTTCCAGCTGCACCAGGAAGATAAATCCCCATAACTTCTGGTTGTAAAAACCAGTGGGGGTTGGGGTGGCAAAAGAAACTGCCAGATTTTCAGGAGACGCCACTTAAAGGGCCCACATGGTCTTAGAACATATGCAAACCCACTCACACTGGGATTTGGCACCAGGGCAACAGCTGGAAGGGTGCCAGTCACATACGGGGAGTGGGTGAAGTGACTAGAAATGGGGCGGGTGCCGGGCAAACCTCCTGAAGCCAGACAGCATCGCAGTCCCTGCTCCAAGCCCTCCCCCCACCACAGAGCCACAAAGCAGTGAAATGCCCTGCCCTGCCCTGGCAATTCCCTAAGGCTCCACCACACACAATTTACAGGTGCTTTTTCTACAATAGGTCACGCTACTAAGATAGGGAGTCAATACAGCTCTACCTAATACACAGAAACAAACACAGGGAGGCTGCCAAATTGAGGAGACAAAGAAATATGGCTCAGATGAAAGAACAGACCAAAACCCCAGAAATATAAGTAAACAGAGACACTCATCATATCAGATACAGAGTTCAAAACACTGGTGGTGATCAGGATGCTCAAAGAACTCATTGAAGACGGCAACAACATAAAGGAAGAAATGAATGTTACACTAAGTGAAATAAACAAAAATCTACAGGGAACCAACAGTGAAAGGGAGGAAGCCAAGATTCAAATCAATATACGAAATAAGCATTCAACCAGAACAGCAAGAGGAAAAAAAGAATTCAAAAGAATGAGGATAGCATAAGAAGACTCTGGGACATTTCCAAATGTACCAACATCGGAATCATAGGGGTGCCAGAGGGAGAAGAAAAAGAGCAAGAAATTGAAAACTTATTTGAAAAAATAATGAAAGAAAACTTCCCTAATTTGGTGCAGGAAATAGACATACAAGTCCAAGAAGCACAGAGTGTCCCAAATAAGCTGGACCCAAAGAGGACCACACCAAGACACATCATAATTAAAATGTCAAAGGTTAAAGATAAAGAGAGAATCTTAAAAGCAGCAAGAGAAAAGCAGAGTTACCTGCAAAGGAGTTCCCATATAAGACTATCAGCTCATTTCTCAGAAGAAACTTTGCAGGCAAGAAGGGACTGGCAAGAAGTATTCAAAATGATGAAAAGCAAGGACCTACAACCTAGATTACTCTATCCAGCAAAGGCATCATTTAGAATGGAAGGGAGGATAAAGTGCTTCCTAGACAAGGTAAAGCTAAGAGAGTTCATTCACCATCAAGCCACTATTACATGGAATGTTAAAGGGGCTTATTTAAGAAAAAGAAGATTGAAAATATGAACATTAAAATGGCAACAAATTCATAACTATCAAAAACTGAATCTAAAAAACCAAAGCAAAAACCAGAACAGGAACAGAATCATAAATATGGAGACCACATGGAAGGTTATTGGCTGGGAGGGGCAAGGGGGAGAATGGGGGAAAAGGTACAGGGATTAAGGAGCATAATTGATATGTACAAAATAAATAGATGTTAAGAATGGTATATGAAATGGAGAAGCCAAAGAACTTATATGCATGACTCATGGACATGAACTAAGGGGTGAGGGGACTGCTGCAGGGAACAGGGGGTGCAGAGCAGAAGGGGACAAAGGGGGAAAAACTGGGACAACTGTAATAGCATAATCAATAAACTATATTAAAAAATAAAGTTAAACTAGGTTGGAAAAAAATCTCATTTTCGCTTCTTTAATAGTTTACAATGCTCTCCCACCTACATCTTATCCACTTGCAGAGGGCAGCAAACTTTCTATAAAGGATCAGCTGGTAAATATTTTAGGCTTTGTAGACCATACGGTCTGTCTCAGCTCTGCCACTATAGCATGGGAGCACTCACGGACCATATATTCACAACATGGCTGTGTTCAAATAAAACTTTGTTAAAACAGGTGGTCAGCCTGCGGGGCTATAGTTTGCCACCTCCTGTACTAGGGTCTTCCACTGTGTTACCCTTTTGTGCCTACTAAAAATCCTATTTATCTTTCAAGCTCCATCTTGAACATGAGTTCCCTAAAATATTTTTCTGGATTTTCCCAAGTGCCTATGATCTTTCTCTCTCTGATTGCCAAGGAAATCTCTGATTTCCTATTGATTTTGCTACTTCTTTATAGCAAGTCCTCTCACTGACTTTGTTATAAATATATACAGTCTCTCTTCAACTGGATAAGGACTTTGTTATTTCTCTTTGCATAGCTCGTGGCATAAAAATATATTTCTCATTGATCTTACTGTTTAACTATCATGGTGCATACACACACAGAAGGTACAATACATACTTTCTACACTCTTTTCAGACTATCCCAAAACCAATATATTCTTTCTTTTCTGTGAAGACTTCTCTGATAAATGTACTTTCTCCTTTGTTAAACTAATTTTTATGGTATTTGCTATCTATACCTCATTTGACGATTATTTAATGTTAATTATTCAATGTTTTGTGACAGTTTGTATGTATCATCTTGATCTTTTAAAACCTGTGTTACTTTAATATTATGGATACTTTCCCATTCTACCTAGGCTTTGACCTTCAAGAGCATGACCAAAATAATATTTTCATTATCATTCCCTCAGCAGCTAATATGACAGTAACATCCACTAAAAAATGATTTATACTGGCTAATGAGGAAGGCTGAGCAGAAGATAGAAAGGGAAATAGGAGCTGTTCAGACGACATTAAATTGTAAAGCATTCTGTCCTATAATGTAACTTGGTATCATCAACTTTTTAGAAAGCCATATGAGAATATCTCTGCAAGGAGTGTAACTGACAAAAGCTGAAGGCAAAAAGCATGCTTAAAGGGAAAATGTCTAAAACTCCCTTTGAGATGAGGAGCAAGAAAAGAATATTCATTATCACCACTTCATTGAACAACATTGGCTGGAGGTCTGAACCACTGCAATAAGGCAAGAAAAAGAAATGAAAATTCTAAGACATAGAAAGAAAGAACACTCTCATTTAAGATGATGATAATCAATATAAAAAATCGAAAAGAATCTATGGATAAATTACAAGCAAACACAAAAAATGAAATACAAAAAAATAAAGCACCAAAGTAAACATTTGAATAAATACTACTTAGAAAAAAAGAGAAATACAAAATATCATATACATATGAAGTATCTAGAAATAAATTTAATAAAAGTTGTGCAAGACCCCTCCCTATGGAGGAATACAGCTTTATCAAAAAACATTAAAAATGTAAGTGAATACAGATTTATAGATTAATAGGTTAAAAGGCTTAACAATGTTAAGATGTCAGTTCTTTCCAGATTGATTTATATAGTCAGTAGAATAAAAATCCCAACAGGTTTCTTTTTTAAGTTGACAAGCTGATACTAAACTTTATACGAAAATACAAAGGATCAAGAAGAGCTAGGATACATGAGAAAGCAGCAAAAAATAGGAGATAATATATATTATAAAATCATGATAATCAAGATCGTGTGGTACTTGCATCAGAATAGACAAGATTACCAAAAGAAGAGAGTAAAATCCAGAAAACCGTCCTATACATAGAGGTCTTGATATAACAGTGTCAAAAGACTAAAAGAACACACTTCCCAATAAATGGAACTGGAACTAAGTGTCCATATAAAAAAAAAGAAAAGAAATTGTATCCATATACAAATAAATCAATTACAGGTCAATCAAAAACCTAACTTTGAAAGGCAAAAACTACAGAATTAATTATCTTGGTGACTAAAAGATTTCTTAAATAAGACACAATACATATTAACCGTAAAGAACAAGACTGCTAAATCTAAGCACTTTTTAATAAACAACTTCTGTTCATCAAGACACTTTTTAAAAAAAGTGAAAAGGCACAGAATCAGAGAAAATGTTTGTGATACACTTAAGTGACAACTGCTATCTAGAATGTATAAAGAATTCCTTTTGTTTGGAACATCACCACTTTGCAACCCTAATGATCTAATAGATCTATGCGCTGAAAATCAATAGCTGCTAATATCACAGAAGGGACCCAGACATTATGTACTTCTGTAGAGGAACCTAATACTTTATTATGATGAAGTCTTGGCAAAAAGACAAATGGGGCCTGATTCTGATTGAACCTCTAGATCCAATTATCAATTTACAGTAAATACAGAAGACAGAAACTATGCCGTTTTTTTAAGGATTTTAAAATTGTAAGGAATACAATTACAAAATCCATGTTATGGGAAACTCCACGGGACAAATGATAGTTTTTACAACAAATGAATTTCAAGGAAGAGAGAAAAAGGAAGAACCTATAGATTAAGAGAGACAACATAGTTTCAAACACTGGCAAAACTATAGTGTTCAGGGATATAAACTTGGGTGGTAAAACAAAAAAATAAAAGTGATTGCCATAGCAGTTGGGACAGTGATTTCTCTTACGGGGAAGGGGGGAAAGGGGGTTCCTAGGGGCCTTCTGGAGAGTTTCTGTCTCCTGAGATGTGGCGTTTACAGAGATGTTCACCTTATGATTATTCAGTATGTTGTATATCTGTTTTATATAGCTTTCTGAATTTTTGTTATATTTAACAATAAAAAGTTTAAACATTAAAAGAAGACTTAAAAAATTAGATAATGATAATTTGGAGGAGTGGAAAGGGGAAGGGTAGTAATATAAGTATCAACATCTTCACTTTCCTAGCAGGGAAGCAACAAATAAAATCTTCAATTTATAAATCAAGAAAAACAAGCAAGAGCTGATTATTTTTTAAAGTATTACTACACAACAGAGAATGACTGTCATTCAGACTGATAAAAACTTAAAAAAAAAAAAGAGAAGGGTTTAGTATTTTAGGTAAGAGATGAAAGCATGGCCTAAAGTTATGCAGAGTTGAAGATAGAAATAGATGGATTTGAGAATTATCTAATAAAAAGAATCAAACAAGCTGGTGTAAACAAATATTGAACTCTAATTTAGTAGATCTATTTCACAGTAGGATGACTTAGCAACTTGGAAGGTACTAATGTACTGTATGAGAAAGCAAACAAGCCAATGCATGGTGGATAACAGGAGTCAGGTGAAAGGAAACTATGGTGCTGGAAGTCAGGACTGTGGTTGCTCTGGGTCGGCAGTGGCAGGCGTAAGTCATCAGTTAGAACTGGAAGTGGGTACAAGGAGTTTCTAGTTCTTAATAATGTTCTGTTTTTTGATCTGGGTGTTGGTCACATGGATATAAATTTCATTTTTAATTTTGTGAAAATTCACTGATTCATACACATATGATTTGTACACTTCAACTTGAAATAAAAAATACACACTTCTGATTATAAACGTTATGCATACAGTATAAATAAAGACTATAAGTGAACATGGACAAATTAAAATAATTTGGCTTGTTAATGTGGTGAGGTAGTGTAATAATTATGTGCACATTTTTTTAAGCTGTTACCCACCAGGGAACTGAGGAAGGGAACAGGCATGGGTCTGGATATACCACCTACGACAGTTTCAGATCGTCAGACAGCTGGCTACGATGCAACAGAAAGTCCAATGCAGAACCCACAGGATACCGCCATTAGCGGCTGTCCCAGCCTTGTTATAGGAAGGGTGCATTAATTCAACATACAATTATTATAGCATTTAACATATAACCTTATTGATGCTTGGGTTCCAGCCCCCCATTTTTGCCAGAGCAAGGATGCAGAAATGGGTATAGACAGCACCTTAGCACAGAGGGAAGAAGGAGAATCTTACTTGAAAATAACTGTGACTCTCTGCCGACATTTGCAGAAAAGAAGCCCTTATCACTCAGCTGACTCTTTGGTAAAAAAAAGCAAGTCATTGCCAGGGTCCATGTTACTAGCTGCTGCAACTCTGACCTCTTCAGCAGATTCTAAGCACTTTTGCTAATGAGAAACACAGCTTCCAAGCTGGCGCACAGCCAACCTGGCCTCCAAGGGCCAGACTTTGAGCGCTCTGCCAGCCTTGCCAAGACGTCAGACCCTGCAATTTCCCTTCTGTAACCTGTGCCCTCCCCAGGAGCAAGGGTGCAGACTGCCTGCTGTGGCTGCTGAAGGTCAGAGTCACTGACCCATGATGGAAGGGGGAGAATGAGCATCAAGCAAGAGCTTTCGTTTCATCCATCATCTGCACTTAAGTCAGTCTCAGGGTTAATCTCCAAAAGGTCGTGGGTTAAGAGTTGGATGTTAAAATGCTCAAGTTATGAAAGAATTTTCAAATGTGTCCACCCCCAACATTATATATTTTCTTTCTGTAAAACAGTGCTATGAAGTGCTGCTAACTCATTAGGTCTGATCAGGGAGAGAGGCTGCCAGTGAAGCAAAAAGAAAGTGGTGGAAGGATCAGGCGGAGGATCTGGAGTCACCCTAGGGATGTGGCCATGACCCAGCGGGCAAATCCAGTGTCCCGGAAAACTTAAAAGCTCTCCTTCATTTTAATTACTTATTTTAACAGATCAGTTATTTAATCAGGTTCTTCATAAGGAATTTAGAACATCAGTTTGTGAAACCAGAGCCCAGTTTGTGAGAGCAAACACAGAGCAGAGATGGCTCTGGAGCTGAGGAACAGCTTTGACTTTGGGCAGAATTTGCAAGTCTACGGCTTTCCGATCAACCTCGCGCTGCTCTCCAATCTCATATTCTCTTCTCTGTCAAAGACCTCACCCTCCTGGTGCCTGGGCCTGCCCAGTGTCTCCTTCTTGAAGCAAGCATCAGTGAGATGTTTGGGGATTTTCACACCACTGACATCAACTTTGGTGGCAGTGGTGATGACAAATTTCTAGTCTGTTCTATGCAGAGGCAATTGATTAAAGGACAGAGGTCCAGTCACAAGTAGCAAGCCACTGCTCAGCTGCTTCCAGAAAACCACCCTCTTGCCACTGTGGCGTCCAGTGAGGATGATCAGAATGGTCCCAGGAACGATGCTGGCCCTGTTTTCTCACGTGCTCAACAGCTTTCAAGGCACATCTTCAGTAGGATGTTATCTAGGCATTTTGCCAAGTTTAACCATTTGGGTGCCACTCCTCTTGCCACCGCCACTAGTTTTGTGACAGTAGCAAGAACTTCCCCCTTCTTTTTATTTTCAAACCTGAATTTAGCTGTTGAATACTTCTTCTGTACAAACACCTGCCAATTCCTCTAACTAGGACAGGCTTTTAGCTGCCACGGGGCTTCCCCTTCTTAGGCGACTTGGCCCAAGAAGGGAGGTTACCCTTATTCGTGCCACCGGCATCGGCCTTCTTGGCTTCGTGTTTCTTCTCCCTAGTACCCAGCTTCTCAGTTTTTTCACCTGCCATCTTGAAAGATGGGGAAGAGCTTAAAAGCTCTCCTTTAATTCCTAGGAAAGAACATGGTCCACTTCAGCCATGTTCTCTCTTGAGAGCGGTCTGCAAACTTTTCTAAAGACTTTGGGTTACAGGCTATGTCAGGAGGAACAAGCCACTGTCTCAGCAAGACACTCCAGCCTTTTCTCCTTCTGGAGGTTGCAGAGCATCGTCCCTTCACTTCCTCTGCTGTCACCTCTGGGGAAAATCCTAAAGACGGGAGTGCCCCTCTATGAAGAAGAGAAGTCTGGCTCTGTGGCTTCTGTGTTCTAACCTGCGAGATCCTCCCTATTTCCATAAGAAACTAAGTCTATAAATAAATGACAAGGTAAAAAAATGAGAAGGGCAGCAAAAGCTGGAGAGGGAAATATAGACACACCAACCAAATGCAACAGCTCTGATTCAGATAACAAGCTATTATAAAAACTACTACAAGATAATTTGAGAAGTTTAAACACTTTAATATCTAATGATATTTTCTTTTTAAAAAAGTCCTACTTTTTGATACACGTTCTGAACCACTTAAGAATTAAATAATATATTCTCTTCAGAGAAATATAAATATGTATGCATGTATGTATCAATGTATTGCATGTGTGTGTATGTTTTTTTACATTTCAAAGTTGAAGGCTTTTTTTTTTTTAAAGTTAGATTGTTTCCCTGGAGTCATCAAGGTATCTTAACTCTTCTCGGACAACTGAGTGAAAAGGCCTTTTCTTCTTAGCTGATCCTACAATTGAAAATATGGCCCTAAACATCTCCGTAATAAAAACCACCTAAATCCAGGCTTAGATCCGCAGTAGACAGAGATGGGATGCTCTGCCTGCTGCCTCAGAAACTAGTCCCCTGTCACTGTTAGTGGGGGCCTAGTAGCCAGTCACCACTTCGTTCTTTGCTCCGCTGGCAGGGACTTGCTGCATCTCTTGCGCAGGATGCAGGCAGCCCGGGGAAGTCCTGGGGAGCCAGTGCTGAGGAAAGGAGTCTGTGGCCAGGCCTCCCTCCCGCACTCAGGCTCCTCCCTTGCCGCACTCTTTTTTTCCTGCGTCACAGACACAAAATGGAGTTAGCCAGAAACAAAACAATCTGTCTAAAATGGCTGAATGCAGTAGGGAGTGCCAGGCAATAAAAGCGAAGGGAAAGGGCACCCCCTGCTGTCCAAAAAAGGGACCCCGTTTTTCTTTCTTCATTATTTTTGAATATGTCAAAAGAGTCAATCTGTATTACAGAGTCCAAGCTAATTTTGTCATGAAACTTGATACCTATGTTGAATACTAAAAATCAAAGTAGAAATTGAGGCACAAGAAGGAAAAATAATTTTCAGTCTCTAAAGTCAGAGAATAGTCAAGGGACACAGTCAGCAGCCTGAGGCCCGGTTCATGCTTGGCTATGATTAGTAACAGAGTTTCTAAGGGACCACAGAACGGAAGGGAGTTCCTTCTTTGAACAGTAGCCCCCAACTTGTATAATGAGCTGGCCCCCGCAATTATAGCCACCGCTTCCCCAGGAATTCCTGTAGCAGGCTTCTCTCAATGAGGACCACAAACAGGAAAAGGAGGCACGGGAGCTGCCCGACATCCTGGAAACTAAGTTCTTAGGGACTGCAGGTGGGAGTAAGTGAGGTAGGGAAAAGGGCTTTGGTATCTGAAGCCAGTCACAGATGCAGGGCTGAAAGAGTCAGGCTGAGTGACAAAGCAACTCCACCTAACCTTAATTCTCGCTCACTTACTCAGTAGCGCACGCTACTTGCTCTGCCCAAGATCAAGCCTGCGGCATTTGTCCCTATTCAGGAGGGAACATAATGTTATGCCACATCTCTCTTGAGTAAGCCAAGTACCTTATGACTAAAACAGAATGCGTGAGAAGGGCGGAAAAAGGTGAAACATGTTTAAAATCTTGTGGGTCCGAGTCACCAATGGTTTCTGCTACTTAAATGAAGTAGCACAATGCCCAGAAAGTGAGATGACCGCACTACATATAACACATTTGAGCACAGACTCAACATAGGAAGTTAAAAGAAAAAAATGTGGGCTCTGGCCAGGTTGCTCAGTTGGTTAGACAGTCATCCTGATTCACTAAGGTTGCAAGTTCAATCCCCAGTCAGGGCACATGTAAGGATCAACCAGTGAGTGCATAAATAAGTGGAACAACAAATTGATGTTTCTTCCTCTCTCTCTCCCCCTTCCTCTGTCTCTAAAATCAATAAATTAAAAAAAAAAAAAGACTCTGGTACCACTTTAGTTCTCTCTGAAGAAACAGGGTCTTTGTGGAAGAGTCCTAGATCTGCCCAGCATAACCTAATATTAGAACACTAGTAAGTGTTCTTACTAGTGGAAATAACAAACTCTGTGAGGGTCAACAGAGCTCTGGAATCACGAAGGCCACTTGGCACACAGTAAGCCGTGTCTGTTAAGCTCTACACAAGTTCTCTGATTCTGGGAAGAGGACAGAATAAGAGGGTCTCATCATATATGACAATGTAAGAAGCTGCCCAGGTGAAGGATTTCTACTTTATATTCCTCAAAGTTGTAATAGACATGGGAGAAAAATTCAGCACCATAAAACACCATAAGAGGAAAAAACAGATAAATGGCATGCCAAATGAACAGCTCTCATTCCTGCCCAAAGGTAACCAGATTCCCACCACTGGCCTCTTGGCCAAAATAAATACCGATTTGCTAAATCCCACAGAACTACATCATCATGGATGTGCAAGCTGTAAGGAGGGACTGAGCGAACTGGCAGAATGGATAAACCCGAAGGACAGGAACAAGGCCAGACAGAATTCCAAGTGACAAGAACCAACTGCTGAGAGTTAAGAAGAAGGGGACACAAATGGGAGTCTGAAACGGGAGGAGCAAAACAGTATGAGAAATCGGGGCACTTCATAAAGCATGGCTCATTCAGACAATATAGTCACTGAGCTTCTCACACTTTCCCAGCACACCCAGGAAGGTGACTCAGTAAGGGAGTGCTAAGGAAGAGATCAGCTTCAGAGATCTCGCCAGGTAGGGACTGGAAGGACAGGCGGTGCCCTGAGCAAGTCAGCAAAAGGGCTGACAGGTTTATGCAAGGGAACAGCAGGCTAGAGGGCAGGGAAAAAAGGGATCAGAGTAAGGTATTAGGAATAAAGCCTTTCCTTTTCTTAAAAAATGGATCAGGTTCTAAATACTGCAACTGACTGACATATTTAAAAATTCTCTTTTAACCTCTATGTTCCCCTTGATCTCATTTTTTTACCTTGAGATTTATTTTTTGAAGAAATCAGGGCACTGATTTCTGGTGAAGAGCAAAGCGTACTGGAACAGCGCCACGACAGTCCCTAGACGCAGGCACCTCAGGTTTCCTGCCTTCTTGTCACCCCCTTTCACTAAATGCTGGCTTCTGAGTCCAGCAGATCTGCAGGTCAATTCTGGCTTGGTATTTATTTGCTATGAGATCTTAATAAGAAAAGGACACTTTACTTTTGTACTGATATTTCTGTTATAAAATGAAGGTAACACTTATCAGGCTGTATTGTTTTAATAGTTAGAAATAATAGGTGATAAGCCCCTATCACAACCTCTGATATTGAATAAGACAGAATGAGGAGGCAAAATACATCTTATTCTAGGTGCCTGAAGCATTTTTAACCTGCTCCACCACACTCTGAATAAACTGCAGAGAATAGGGTCACCTCACCCACCTCAATACTGAATAAACTGCAGATTTCTAAGGCATTCACTGTAACAAAGGATCCTAGAAATATCCTCCATCTTATTCAGGGGACAGGGAGGGGAAGTCCAAGCGTAACAAAGAGAACAGATGGAGTAAACACCCAGCCCCCAGCCTGAATCTGCAGATGCAGCTGCTGGTTTTCGTCATACTGCTGTTTTTTTCCCTTCTTTGTTCCTAAGGTAGAAGCCAGGAAAGGGTGGGGAAGAGGGGGGAGCCTGGGTGGGGATGAGGGCAGGACCGTCATCACAGTTACTGAAAGTCACCTGATGTTCTCCTCCAATCCCCAGTCTCTGACCTCACAATCTGGAACCCGAGCCAAATTAGCTCAACTGCGCACACCCCGTGGCTGAAAAGAAAAATGCAAGCAGAACAGGAGTGCAAGCAGAATAGGAAACGGGGGGCATTCTTCTTGGAAGGATTTTAGCAGTTTTTCTTGCCAAGAAGAAATTTAAACACACACACAGAATGTCTTATCTTCCAAGCTAATAGATGCAAAAGGAAAAATGTCACTGAATCTTAGAACAGAGTTGGGATTACTGTAGTATCAGGGGGGAAGGGTGACAGCATCTCATCTTGCATACAGGGGGTTACTGATGCCCTTCTGCTGTAAAAAAGGGGCTCCCATCCCCAGGGGAGCTGAGAGAAGAACACAGAGCTTTTTCCATTGGACTCTGATTTTTCAACAGGCTAGGATCATTATGAAGAGTGAAGTAACACACTATTACCTGCTTGGTAAGACTGCTCTCTGCTCTGCACACATTAACTTCTCAGGTCCAAGTGCTTCTAGAAACCCCCTTTTCACGCATCCTGGACCTGGCAAGCTTCCTTCTTAATCCTTTTGTCCTTCCCATCATAAAAATAAGATGACCACATTATAGAAAAATTGAAGGAAAAAATCTAGCACCCTAACAAAAACTCTGTTACAGTTTTCTGGTAATATACCCTTCAAATCTTTTGCTTCTGCGTTGTTTTTGTTTTTTTTCCTGTAAAACACGATTGCAGTAAAGGTTATACATAATTGTTTCCTGCTTTTCCCACATAGCACTGTATCATGAGCATTCTATGTTGCTCCAAAGGCGATGGGCGCGGGCTACAACACAGGACAGGTAAACGGTACTAAGCTCTAGAGCAATTATCTTCAGAACAAAAACTAAGAATCACCCACCCTGGCTGGGTAGCTCAGCTGGTTAGAGTATTATCCTGATACACCAAGGTTGCAGCTTCCATTCCCAAATCAATGTTTCTCTCTCTCTCCCCCACCCCCTGCCCCCATCTTCCTCTCTCTCTCTAAAAATCAATCAATCAATAAACAATTGAGAAGCAAAACAAAAAAATTAGGTAGGTCACCCCTTCCCTTTGAAGACTATTCCCCTTTATGAAGGAGTGTCCTTATGCTAGTGATACAAAGCTCTGATCTAGAGTGTAATGTTCGGGTGAACTAGTTAGAGGTCCGGAAGGTCCCTTAGCATAACTTTTCAAGTCTCTCTTCCTCATACCACAATGGCTAAAAGGCTCTAGAATAAGTTGCTGTATTTTTATAGAATTGGTATGGGTCACTATCCAGTTGTGACATAAGAGGGTCTGCAGGAGAAACAGAAGAAAAAGACACATGCATGCTGAGATGCAGCCAGATCAAATGGCTTATTGCAGTACCGTTAAAAAAGGATGGATTGATTCCTTCTTTACTATATTTTTATCATAGCGTTCATTATAAAAGTAATACATGCTTTAGAATTTTTTAAATGAGGAAAAATCTCTATACTGGTAGGAAAACTCCAGGATATAGATGGTATGACACAGTATACATAATGTTACATTTTGGTGAAGGGAAGGAGGATAAGACTGTATATTAGCATTTGCTGATAAATGCATTTTTAAAACACACTGAAAAGATAATCAAGAATTTAATAAAAATGGTAACTTCTGGCGTGGGGGGATGGGATGGATGAATACAAGGGTGGGAAAGAGACTTTTAAATAACCATCTTGACTTCTGAACTCCCTATGTTACCTATGCAGAGAAATAGTAACAGAGAAGCTGAAAGAAAAGCCCCAATGACAAAATTCTGTGGTGGGGATACCCTTAGTGCTCCCTGAAAACTAGTCTGGCTATTACTTTGTTTCGGGAGGGAAATTTGTTCCCTACAAGCAGAAAAGTAAGTCCAGATCTAACAACTCCCGAAGGGTAAGGGACCCTGAGAACAGCGCTTTTTCCTTGAGGCACAGTATGGAGCCAAAGAGCACCCGATCGCCCCTCTGCCTTTCTCAAACGCTGCCTCTGCTTCGACATGTCCTGGAGGTCCCGCTCCTCCTCCTAATCACGTCTCTGGTCCCTGCCAACTCCGGGCCTCCATGGAGAAAATAACCACACTTAAACAAGAGCGACGCCTGCACAGCCGCAGCGCTCGTCACCGTGATCTGGCCTTCCTCCGCTTTCTCATCAGCTCCACCTTTGCCGCACAAGCCCGAGAGGCCGCGCATCACCTCCCTCCGCCCATCCTCCCCAGCCCAGGCAGTCTCCAAGTGGGGCCCAGCGACTGCACTGCCTCCAGAGAACCTCTTCAAAGTGTCCTTCAAAGATGCCTGAGACCTGCCAAGGAAAAGGCAAGGGAAGAATTTTGTAGAAGTAAGTGCCTCGAAATAGACCCTCCAAAATGTCAGCAGTCAGACAATGTCAAATTGTTTCCGAAGTGATCTTGTATGACACCTCCAGAAAAACAAAGATAAAACTTGTACAATACTTACTTTGACAAAGACATAAAAAATGTTATCACGAGAAAAAGTAGAGACCAGCTTCTAGACTACGGCAGAGGGTGAAGACAGCAAGCAGAAAATGGGAAAATAAATAAAAACTGAAGCAATGAGTCAAGCCGGGTTAATATACCTGTAACAAAATTACATGGGATACTTGTTAAAAATATGCTCTTCTATAGTCCTTGTAACTTGAACTCTAAACCTTTAACAAACTCCTCATGTAATCCTTATGCACACTAAAGGTTGGGAATAATTAGTAGAAACCGACATTCAAGTGTGGGAGTGACTACATAAAGATTTAGGCAAAACAGATCTCCTATGAGATGATCTAAGTCTCAGACAATGCCATGTGAAAGGATATTTTGTTAGGGATCAGATTTGGAGTTTGCAGGTAATGATGTCTAATGGTGTCTAGGGTTTAAAAAACACAGTATCAGTCTGCCTATGTCTAGAATAGTAATACAGCCACACACAAGTTTGAATAGCTAGAAAGAGGCTCTAAAACTGAGATTATCTTGGGATAATCGGGAGCCAAGAAATGTCACAGAAATGCTGACAGTAAAAACCTTTCTGCACCAGTAAATTCTACCCATGGTAGGCCAGGGAATTCCCTGAAGGAAATAAATTCAGTGGAGTATCTCTGGGAAATTATCAGTATATAATTGGTGGACAGTTCTGTTATGTGCCTGAAGTAACAATTTGGTAGAAACTGAGACAGAGATGGAATTATGAAGGTGTATACAATAGGGTTACAAATGTATTTATAATGAACTACCAAGCTGGTAAAATACAATCCTCTATTTAAGCATTCTGAAAGGCAGGCTATGCTTTCATGAATCTATCAGAGCAAAACAAAAACATTCTCTAGTCTCTGGGCCCTCAAAAGAACACTAAATTGCTCCTATTAAAAACACTAGTTGCGATAGGACAAGATCCTTTTGTAATAGGGCAAATATAGCTTCCTGACTTAATATTACGGAACAGTCCTCCAAATAAACTTCCTTACTGGTAGAGGGCAGCATACCAAGCAGTCTGTATTTGAAAACAACAGAGGTTGCCTCTCTCTAACGTGACTGCATCACTAACATACGTAACAATGACACATCTAAAATAGAAGAGATCCATGTGCCATCTGGTGGTGAAAAGGAGAAAGAGCACACTGCAGGTATATCAAATTCCTCCAGTTTAGAAGGAATTAAAGTTTAATTTTCTTTATCTGATGATACTCTCCCTTAAATCTCCACGAGTACATGGAAAAAGAAAAATGAAACTCAGACCAGAACAAACAAAACAACACAAGAAATTTTTAGAAAGTTGTCAAAAGAAAAATTTGAGAGATGATGACACATAACACCAAAGACAGCTTATGCAAGGAAAAAGAATGGGGGGAATATATATATAAACAAACAAACAAACAGAACCAGAAGTTTAGAACTGAAAGGCATCTTTAGGTTCATCTATTTCATTTTACAGACAAGGAAAGAGTCAAGGCATGAAGGAAAATCTCTGGTGCAACCTCATTACCAGTCTGATTAAAACATGAGATCACTTTTCCCCTATCAGGCGTTTCAATAAATAATTTCCTATTTCTGGTGGAAGTGTAAATTGGTGGAATCCTATACCTAGCAATTTGGACACAGAAATTTTATTTTTAAAAAATTACTGTGCAGAAATACAAGTATGTAGAGATAATTATAAAATGATGTTTCCTGCAGCACTTCTAGTGACATAAAAAACTGGGAACTTAAATTCTCAGTATCCTTACTTAATCAGTTGTATAAATTTGTATTATTCATTTGACAGGATATAATTATCCATCAGACATAATCACGTGGGTGGATCTACATGTAATGATACTAAGAGATGCTGAAACATGCTAAGCAAAATGCATAATGGTCTATACCATATGGGATCACACAGAATACATTAAAAATATGTGTACATCCTGAGAAAAAGAATCTTACCCACTCCTTCATTAGATATGATTAACCACAGTAACTGTGAAGGGAAAGAGGGAGACTTTTTTATTTTGTGTTTTCAGTGTATTTGTACATTTGCTGACTGAGGATACCGCCTTAATCCAGGAACCATTGTAACAGAGAGGAAGACACAGAAAAGCAATGGTAGAAGTCCATGGGAGTTCCTCTACTGACTGTTTCAATTTTCTCAGTGAAGAAGAAAGAAAAACAGAAGACAAGGGAGGTGTTGGGTTTTTGAGGAGAGAAAAGGTATAAAATAATCATTTAGGAAAGTAGGAAACTGAATGGAGAAGAATTGTGTAATATCTCATTGCCAGGCAGCATCAAGAGCCAAGCAACCCTGCAAAGGGAGCAGGGGAGAGTCCAAAGAGAAGACAGCCAGTGAAGCAGGAGAAAGAGTAAGAGAGTCTGCTGCCGTGAAAGCCAAGTGAAGCCAGTGCGTCAAGGCGGGGCAGTGGTCCGCTTTCCTCCAGCTCCGCTCCCTTGCACAGCTACAGGTACGGGTGGAGAGAGAGAGAATTAACCCGGACCGTGGTCTTGCCGGTCAGGTAGGCTGAAATGGGAGGTAATGGAAGGAAAAAACCCCAAGGGAATGGTTATGATTAACCATGGAATTTAGGCTGAGAGGGTGAAAGACAGCGAAGGGTGGCGGGACAGATGAACTGGAAGTCACACTGGGGCCGGAGAGGGGCTGGGGTCAGGGTGCTAGAGCAGGCGAGGTGGAAAGATAGAATGTGGGTGGTATGACACTGAGCTCGAGGAGGGGCTGCAGTCCTTGGTGCCTGCCCGCAGGGTGAGGCGGGGCAGAGGACAAGATCGCGGGGAAAGGGTCACTCACGGACTTACAAAGCAAGAAAGCCGGCAGGATCACAACCCGTTTGTATAAAAATTGCTAAAAATTAAGACATGCAGTGTTAGAGAACTACAGAGTGGCCAGGAGCTACACTAATGGAGAAATACGGAGGAGTAAGTTGGGGTGTTGGTAGGTGATAGCACAAAGAGAGAGGGTGGGTGATATAACTTCATGTCATGAGACTCGAAATTACGTGCTTTTAGGAAAAAGGTGGAATGATCTGGAAGTAGCAGTAAAGAATGAGAGGACATCTATTATATCAACAGAGCCACTGAAGTGAGGTTTACAGAGAGGGCAGGGGGACCCCCACGTGATGGGGGAAGAGGGAAGACACAGCTGAGGGAAAAAGCCAGGTCTCTGTTAGAGCAACAAGCTGAAGTGGATGATAGGTGGCTTTGCTAGTGATGGCCCCTGAATTCCCAAGGGCACAGTGGATGGGTTTCAAGAGCTCGTGTGGGATGGCAGGAGACGGGACAGGAGTTACACAGAGCCTTGTGGGAGATGGGGGCAACCTGTGAGCCTGGGCCGCTTCCTGTAGTGAGTGACAGAAACCAAGGCAAATGGCATAATATTAGATCCAGTGGATTCCAGACAAACAGTGATGGCAAAGTCGGGAGCATAAAAGGGAATAGGAGGGGTGGGTTTTTTACACCACTGAGGATGGGTGGTCACAACCCAGAGGATGTGTGGTACTTACGCCCTGTGCAGGACTCCTTGCGACCCCAAGTGACAGGGGTCAACTTACATTTATAAATTACAAGGAGGACTATCTAATATTATGGAACCTCCTAACTTCTTGTACTAACAGTCTGACCCTACCCAAAATCCAAGAGAAGTTAGTAAATAAAAGAACCCCAAGAATTGTCCTAATTTCATACCCTTGAGAGGCATAAGGCACTGACAGAACAGACATCTTTCTGCTAAAAGACTCAAGAGTGAGGTGGAACACACTGAGCTCTTACAAAATCTTATTTTTAGAGGTTATAGAGGCAGTGGCTGTAATGATTCACTAGGACATTTCCTGATAAAGATCCAACTGGGTGGGTGCCACGGAGTGGACAGAAGAGGATCACAGAAAGAAGGAAGACCCTTTTGGGAAAGAAGGGATTGCTTCCCCACCACGGGCTCCTGCCTGAGCCCTGAAAGCCCTGGGGGAGCAGCAGACAGGTAAACCTACCCATAGCTGCCAACGGTTCTGACTTGTGGGACAATAGCACCAAGTCAGATCCTACTAGGAAACTGTTACTGTTGATGAAATTCTCAGCTCTTGGTCAAGATCTTACTTTCCAGCCAGAGTTCTTTCTAAATTACTCTCATTAATCACTGGGAGAATTGTTCTGAGGCTCACAGTTCCCATAAAGGACCTCGAATTTTAACAGAGACCATCTAATGCTACACATTGTCCACTGCACATCTATTACGGAGGATTAGCTCATGAATCTTAAGAACCCAAAAGATTTTTTGAAAGGAATAAACCTAAAAAAGAACATCGGTTATCACTTATCATGCTGTTTTAAAATGTAATAGTTTTAAGGGGATCATGTCACCAAAAAGAGAGTAAGAGTTAGAAGGAAAGTGGAAAGAAAAACTACCTTGTACCTACTACGGATAATGACCTGGGGCTGCTACAGTGACAAAAAAGATCCTTAGGGGAGGATGGAAAAAAAATTAACTACTGAGCATGTTCCCAAGGAATTAAAGAAGCAGAACAACAAAGAGATCATGTCGGTAAAAGACTCCTTACTGATCACCATAAGGAAAGTAAGAAATACTAGAAGTTTTATAGCACTCCTATCAAATTGGAACTCAAAATAATCTCTTGGCAACATATTCATAGGAAGTCAAGAGTTCAGAAATGAGAGGAACCTTTGAGAGAGAAAAACGAGCACGAGAACTTGTAGCATAAATTTGAGGACCATTCCTTTCTCTTAGCCTTTTCTTAGAACAAGGTACATGCCTCCTTGAACCTTAATGAAGCCGTGGCTGAAGACCTTTGACTGTGGGAGGCAGATGTAAAGCAGTGGATATTTTCTTTAACATCCATTTGTGGAGAAGCCAATAGGTATATGAGAGCTTTCAGAAAGAAATAAAATATAAGGGAGATACAGCTATGTTTAACAAATAACAAGAGTTGCGTTTAGCAAGCAAGAGCGGAAATAATGCAATATTATGAAAACCTAGTGTCCATATAACTTCCTCCTTAAGACTGGCAACTACTGGGCAGAAATCATCTAAGCAGAACTTCCACCAGAACTAGATAAGCATGTCTTATTTCTCCAACTGAGTAAGTGGTACTACAGTTGAATACACTGTAATCAGAACATGGTTCCTCCTCTTCAACTCTAAATATCCAGTATCTCGCTTACTTTTCCTAACCTAATGTTATTCCTTTTTGTACTAAGAGTCAGACAACAATGAAGTCAGTAAAACACTGAAAATCCCAAGAAGAAGTAATTTTTTAAAGGCAGAAGGGTTTATTCCTTGGGGGGAAATGAATGAAAACATAGACGTACCATGGTTGGAGTGAGCAGGGAGCTCTGTCGCGTCAGAGTGTTACAGATGACTGTTAGTTTTGTAAACAGTTAATTACTTATGACTAGAGTTAACAAGAAAAAAAAATCTCTCTAGGAGTTTCTTAAAATGGCTAAGATTTAGGTGTCTGGAAAATGCTCATGACTTAAAAATGTTCAAGAACACCTTCTCTAGTGCTTCCTAATAAAAAGATGGGAAATTAAGACACTTTATTAAGACAATTTAACACTTGAAAGACCAAACTTAAAGTAAAGCTACTTAAAGACTAGAATAAAATAAAGACTAATTACAAATTTCCTTCATCAAAACAGCAGTGATCTAGTGATGATTATTACTACATGAAAATCAATGCTGCCACTAAACTAAACGGACAATTCATACTTATTCTTTTCAGATCAAGATACAGAGCTGCCTGCACAGGCCAGGTGGCTCAGTTGGTTAGAGCATCGTCCCAATACACCAAGGTTGTGGGTTTCATCCCCGGTCAAGGCACGTATGTTTCTCTCCCTCCCTACCTCTCTCTAAAGTCAATCAATAAACATTAACAAAAAAAGATACAGAGGTTTCTAAGAATAATTTAAGAAAAAAAGCCAAAGTTGCGAGGAAGTTAGAACTGTCAACGAATAGGAAATTGTTTCCAGGGCTAAAGTTGAGCGCTGAAGGAGCATTTATAAGTTTGATTACACTGTTAAAAATAACAAAAAATGAGATAAGGTCTTGGGAATATAATGCCAAGGAAAACCACTAAACTGCAGGAAACCCCACTACAATCAATGGGAACACAAACGTACAGGACAAAACAAGGATGGGGGAAAAGAGGCCCAGGCAGTGTACCATCTGCAGTGGTACCAAGAGCCCGGACACAGGATAGGGACTTATGCCAGAGACCAACACAGGGACAGATTCTGTGAACTCACAAACTGGAAAATCATTTGATTTTGATTTTCACTGCCAACTAGTCTTTGCTGATATACTATAGCAGTCTAAGTGGTCATTATCACAGCGTTTTTAACTAAGAGGGCAAAAGTAACTTCCTGAGCTGGACTTTAGTTTGGAAGATGATAGCTCTCTTAGAAAAAAAGGCCACTTTGCCCTGAAAGCTAGGGCAACAAGACAGGCCTGAGCACTGTAACCCTGTACCCCTAGATACCCCATGTAGCTAGTCCACCAAAGGCACCTAGCAATCTGCTAGGCTCCTTATTAGAACAATGTGTGGCCTGGTCCCATTAGATCACTTAAGGGAAAACATAATAATTGTCTTTTAAAATACTTATTTACTGAGCATAGGGTGGGGGGAAATGCTCCAAAGTTGGAGCATTTCATCACGAGGGTCATAATAAACCTCTAAATAAACAAAAAAAGCCAGAAGAAGATGGAAGCAAAAAATTATCACAAAGCATATTAAGGAAGCACAAAACCCAAAGGAATTAGGAAGTGAAGAAAGAAGAGGGCAAGAAAGATCAGCAATTCTAAAATAAAGGTGAACAAGCAAGAATTTATATGAAAAAATGGACTAGAATTCATTATAAGAGAATGGACCAAAAGTCAAGACTCCTGGATCTGATCATATAACCTTGGGCAAGCTACCTAACTACTCAATTCATACATTCTACAGAGTGGAGATAACACACATCCTGCCTGTCCCATATGGCTTCTCTGCAGGTCAACTAGGGTAAAGTTAGGTTGAAGTACTTTGAAAATTATAATCTAAGATAATGGTATTATTACTGAATTTATCCCTCACCTTACAAAAAAAAAAAAAATGTGGTAGCTTAATCTTTTTCTCTGTCAGTTAACATCACAGCTACTGTTCCTCCTGTTCTCTTAAATAAAAGCGAAAACAAAAACAAAAGCAAGCAAAAGAGAAGGCAACCCCCATTGCTAGTTTCAATTTTCTAAAGAGAAATTCCTTTACATTGGTTTTCTCTAATATTCAAGAGACCCAACTAAAAGGCTCTTCTATATTCTTACCTTTTGATGCTGCAGGAGCAAAGGACCGGGAAGGAGAAAGCATCAGATATTGGAAAGAAATAGAAGAAAGAAAACGAATCACATATGGTTTGTTGTTACTGTAGATAGTTGCTCAACCACCTGACCTATTAAAGGCTCTGCCCAACCCTTATCAATTATGTATGTAGGTCTGGAGACAGCACCTTAAAGTCAGTGCCAGAATCGGTTCAAGAGCATCATCAGACTGAGCTCTGTCACCTTAGTCTCATACCCCGACAAGTCTCATATCCCCACAATATACCTACGTGCAAGAAAACTGGGGCGGGGTGGGGGTAAATACCAACCTACATACAAAAGTTCTCTTTCCCAAACCCAGCACCCCCGGAATATAAAAACACCGTATTTTCTTCCAAATTGAAACCCCATCTCTCTTCAATCATCACCCAGGGAAAGGAAAGGAATGGGAAACCCACTTAAAGGACATTCTAAGTCCTATGCTGACCCTTTGTGTGAAAGAGGAAGGGACTCACTCTTGGTCTGGGCAGAGAAGGCATGGGTAAGTTTGGCAAAAAGTTCATTGTTCTCAAAGCGGTCCTCCTTCACCTTTGTCCAGAAGCAGTTCTGGGAAAGGTCCTCAGCGACAAACTGTGGATACAGGCAGGATGTTAATCGTTACCAAGGTGAGCCCTGTACTTTCCATCCTTGAAAACTGATTAAGATGCAAGCGGTGGCTGGCCAGTTATTGGCACTGTCATACCAGAGTTGGAATGACCTGAGATACAGACAATAGCTGTGCTCTTGCTGATGAAATCAGGAGATGATGCTTCCATTTTGTTTACTGATGATTATTCAAGTTACGGGACGAATCCTCCTTCTAACCTCAAATCCACTAGTTTTAGAAGCATTAAGACTTATTTCACATCTTCCCTTGCTCTACAGTACATACTTTCCCATCAACTTGGCTAACTGTACCAAATTCATTCATTTTCTAATCCCTAAACTCTATTTTAACATGGTTTCTGGAAGCAAACGGCTGATGCAGAAACACAGGGGTCTCAAACACATAGGGGGAACAATACTGCGCCATGTAAACATATCCTGTGTAACTCATTTACCGAAGGGTGGAGGTATGGGGAGCTGTATCCAAAAATCCATGACCTGAAATCAGCAAAATCATCCGTACCTTGCAGACTGGTGAAATGACTATCACTAAATTGTGTGCTACCCGGAACTCATATCCTCAAAGGCCAAAACTACCACTAACTTAAGTTTAGGTTTTGTAGCAGCTTGGGCTCAAAGAACTCTCTAAAGTGATGTCTAGCATATAGGAGATGCCTGTATCTGCTGAATATACATATGCGTGAGTGGCACTGAGACAGACAGATGTGAGCCACAAGAACAGGAAGCCCAATCATGTACAAAGTAGGAGAATGAAGTGGTTTCTGAGTAGGTACTGATGAAGAAATGGACAGAAATTCTCACCTTGGACCAGTTTGGCCTCCGGAGCTGTACTTCTGGCTTATAAAGCTTCTTTGGGGTTAATCCATATGGCAGAACTGGGGCTGCAGGAACTCCAAATCCAAAAGGGGGAGGTGGAGGCATACCCATGCCTGGCGGAGGTGGAGGAATGCCAGGGCCTCCAGGAAATGGAGGAGGTGGGGGGATTCCGGAACCACCCGGGAGAGGGGGAGGGGGAGGTGGCAATCCTGGTCCTCCAGGCAAGGGAGGAGGGGGTGGGGGGATGGCAGCACCCCCAGGCAAGGGAGGGGGTGGGGGGATGGCAGCAGTCCCAGGCAAAGGAGGGGGTGGGGGGATGGCAGAACCCCCAGGCAAAGGAGGGGGTGGGGGGATGGCAGAACCCCCAGGCAAAGGGGGGGGTGGGGGGATGGCAGCAGCCCCAGGCAAAGGAGGGGGTGGGGGGATGGCAGCAGCCCCAGGCAAAGGAGGGGGAGGTGGTGGAGGAGGAATGGAATCATCCTCAGGAAGAGGAGGTGAGGGTAGGGTAACAGTGCCAGAGTCACCAGGCAAAGGCGGGGCAGGGGGAACAGCAGCACTGCTCGGGGGGGCTGCAGCAGTAACTGCAGCTGAGAGAGAAGCCATTTCTTTCTTGGCATCTTCCAGCTCCTTGGACAGCTTGGCAACCTAGAAACACAACATCAATGAGAGTATACTTCTCACCGCATCTCAGGGACAATGGGGGCTTGAAGGGACCTAAAAAAATGACTTAATCCCAACCTCTCATTTTATATGTGAAGGATGTGAAAGGAGACAGACACGAAATGATTTGCCTAAAATCAAATAGCTATTTAGTGACAAGACAAAATTAAATTCAGGTCTTCATGTTCTTAGTTCAGCATGCTTTCTATTAAAAAGGCAACTACAATATTCCTATTAAACTCTCCCTTTGATTAGAAAATGAGAAGTTGAAGTAAATCAAATATTCCAGTTATATAATTAACACATGTGCTATACAAGTAATTACCGTGTATAATGCACACTATTTTGTCCGAATTTTTGAGGAAAAATAAGGAAGCACATTATACATGGGTATAATGATTACATACCATGAGTATAATAATACTATGTATATAATGTGCACAAAAACATGGGTGTGCCTTATACACGGCAAAAATACGGTGATCAAATTACTAGATCACAGATCATTCAAATATTTATAACTGCAGAGAGTGTGTGTAAGGATAAATCTGTCCAGAGATGACAAATAGAAAATAAGCAAATATGAGAACAATTTATTTAGTTTCCACTCCTAAATTTATTAGAAAAATATTTTTTTTATTTCTGACTAGTACGGTGACTTATTCTATTCTTTATGTTGTTCCGTATTTTTCAAATATTTCTATCTTGCGTATTACTTATCCCTAACTCAAAGCAAAACAAAGCAGTAAGACATTTTTAAAACACGCACTGTCTAACTAGACTGCCTATTAGTAGCTGAACTCTGGGAGTTAGATGACTCCCGCTCCAAGACAGGCTCACCCTGAGGATGCTGCCAGCAGTCACAGGTCCCTCTGCCTTCCCTGCTCAGACCTTACCTCTCCTGTGAGCTGAGACACCTCTGACTCCAGGTTCTGTTTCTCTGCGGCAATGTGCTGCTTTTCAGAATCCAATGCATCCTTTTCTCCTTGAAGATCCTGGAGCTTCTGCTCAAAGTCACTTTCCATCTTTTTCATTTCCACCTGTAGCTCATGTCGGGCTGTTAACTCTAAGTCCAGCTAAACAAGAAAGGAATCAGGCTCCCAGTAAGCTATCTGGGCAAGAGAGACCGCATTATTCCCTGTGATTTAACTGCTTTGTGCCGATCTTTGATCTATAGAGACCGCTGACCCAGGGAATGCGTGGGAAAAAAGAACACCATGATTTTGACCTGAAAAATCATATAGGAGGGAGAAAAAAGGACTATTTCCATAGTTTACCTATTTTTGGAGGTATAATTAAAAAAAAAAAAAAAAAGGAGATTTTAAAGACATTTAACCAGGACAGCCATGGTATAAAATCCCAAGCATAAAAGAAGTCTTTAACAATCAAAGAAAAAAAGAGAATTCAGACATATTACTGTTCCTCCTCTTCCAGGGATAAAGGCCTGAGATGTCCAGCAAACTTGAGAGCGCTCCTGGGATTACGTGAGTGCCATCTAAGAACTGCTATTATGCGCTGAACGCTTTAAAAATATCTCAGGTGTGTTTCACATGTCAGAAAAATAATAATCCTTAGACAAAGAAAGATATACCAATTTTTTTAAATTTCTCACACGCACCTTTTTTTCCAGCTCTGTAGCTTTGGCTTCAGATTTCTCTACCTTTGTTTTATCCATCATTTGATCTGAAAAGAAGAGTCAGAAAGTAAAGCTCCCAATCTCTTGTTTTCCTCTCACCGCCTAAGTCTTTCAATATAACCACAGGGCAGGGCAGTCTTTGGTCCTTTTGTTTATTTTTTACTGCCCTTCTTAATGTAAAGAAATGGAACTATCAGTTAAGTTCAACATAAAATTTCTGAGTGTCTGTTAAGGCCACCATGCTGGGTGGCATGAAGAATGCTCACAAGTCCTACTTATGAGTCTCTGACACCAGCAAGAGTCCTACCTTATAGCCAAAGTCCCTTCAAAAGTGGGATAGTGTGTGAGAAGGGGTTAAATTTTTAGAATTGTGTAGAAATAAACTAAAGGCCTATATATTCTTAACACAGATGCTGGTTAACAACTAAGAAAGGGCCAAGGTACAAACACCTGGGGACTAGAAAGATAACTTCTCTGAACACTGAAAGATGCAAAATGAAAGGCAGAAGTAATATGTTAAGGAAGCAGGTAGAAAAGCACACTTACCAATCAATCCCTCAATATCAACACTGAGGTGCCGGCACTTGAAGTCAGGATCGGCCCCATTCTTGCGCAAAACTATCTGAGAAATACATTCTTCTATCAACCTATAGTACTGCGGTCTACAAAAGAAATAAAACAAGATTATTAAAGAAAAAAACCACAATATAGTTTTCAGAAGTACTCAGGATCAAGAAAAGGTAACTGCTTTGACAATAGAGGGACCTAAGAACAAGTGTTCGGAAAAAGACCTTTTCATAAAATTAACAGAAGTATTGCTGCCATGCTAAGAAACCCCCTTTTCCACATCAGCTACCCCGTCTACTTCAGATAATCAAAACTTCTTGCCATCTGCCTCCTAGTGCCAATCCTTTCCCATCTAAAAACTCAGGCTGATCCTTCCTGTCATGGATAGTACTGCTGCTAAATCTCTACTTTCAGGCAACCTGAAAGGCTTTAAATTTACCCTCCTTTGCTGTCATCTTTACTCTACCCAATCATACTTCTCCAAAAAATAAAGAGCATTTCACCTTACACACTCTGACCTCTTCCATAGGGATGCCTTCAGTTGGATTACAGGGACCACTGATAACTCCCTTTATATCTACGACTAAAAATGAAACCTAATCCTCACCTTTTCTTTTTCCCTTTACAGACAATCTTTCAACTTAATGGTTTTTGCTCCTTCCACTTAGGCTGAAAGTCAAAACTTCCCACAGGCATACCATCTCACCTGGCTTCATAGTCATTTCGAACCAAGAGTAGGTGCTGCAGAATGGACAGGAAGTGTGTCTCTGCCTTTGAATCCTTCACTGTGTTTAAGAGAATCTGGAAGACTTCGCTGGAGTCAGTGGAGAAGGGGAAGAAGCTAAGGAAAGCTTATACTTAGATACTATGACAGGTGACTTTTCCAACTCTCGGGAAAAGCAGCAAGATGCTCTTCTATTTTAACAGTTGTTCTTCCTGTAAATATTGCTTGAAACTTTAAGCTCTATAAACTTCCTTCAGCAAAGTGACCAGTGAATTGGCTTGAAGGTCAATCAGTAGATAGAAACTAAAAGATAGCGCCTAAAAGTCAGTTGTGGCAGTATCAACGGGTAACCAAACTACTCCTTCAGCCTCTGGGATACATACAAGAGAGGAAATGATAACCCCACTCCCTGACTTGTGTATGTTCTCAAAACCCAATTCTACATCTTAGTGAGCTAAGCTATCATGTTCTAGGAGTTCTAAACTAATTTTGAGGGCTGCTTCCACGCTAAACCACCCTCAGATCACTTATCCTAACTTCCCCGGTCCATGCTGAGGTAAATAACTTCAACAGCAATTAGAAGACACCTGCCTTAACTACCGAGAAGGCACGCAGGCTGATGTCAACTGAGTATCTCCCGTCTTGAACCCAGCTGGTAAAAGGATATTCCATCTCCATTCGAATGTCATCCAGCCGTGCCTTCAGGTCGTAGGAATCTTCATCCCCTTGCTCATCAAACACAGTTAGCTGCACTCTCATGTCCTCATTTTCTATCTTCCGAAGGTCCTGCCCATGACAAAAACAGAAGTCAAGGAACCCAGAAATGTCCTATGCTGGCTAGAAACCCACGCCTCTCAACCTGGTTTTCAAAATCAAAACCAAAATTATCCCTGGGATGACTGGGCTGTAAGAGCAGGAAGGAATCAGCCCAGCCTTTCCACTGAAAGGCTGCATCTTACCTCCAACACTTGATGCAGCCCCAAGCGCATCAGTTCACTTCGGATATGAACTCGGAAGTCAAGCTCTTCAGCTGGTGTGATGAGTGCATTGATCAGCTGTAGGCATCCCACCTAAAATTTAAAAATTCAGCAGCTATGTCAGTGTTAACACCTAGATACCAATCCTCTTTACATGTATTCAGAGGACCCCATATACAATCTGGAAAATGCAGTATAAGACTACGAGCATGATATTCTGCTAGGGCAGTAAGACCTGGTTGGAGCAGGTCTGGAGAGCAGAGAGGTCTAAACAATTTCATGGATTTGATGGTATACTTTTTTCTAGGCCTTGGTTTACTAACTTGTAAATAAATACCATTTATTTTTTCCCATTTCATAATGAGGAACAGTTCTTTCTCTGCCTTCCTGGAGAGAAGGATAACCATTTTCCCTTGCTAACAAATTCTGAAATATAAAATATCTAGTGGGGAATCATTCCATGTGCTCTATTAAAAGGTTAAATGAACTTAAGTCATTCCATGTTGAATTCTACCCTTGGGCCCAGTTTCAGGGGATATACATGCCTTGAGTGCAATGGAGGTCCCACTTTTTAATCCATCCAGCAGTGGCTGAAAACGTTCCACCTCATCCATCTCAGCTCTTTCTGTCATTGCCTCCAAAACCCTTTCATTCCTGCCCAGGAAGAAAAAAGAAAGAATTGCCCAGGTACTCTGACACAGACATGCATAGCAGGTAGATTATGCAGGGACACAGATCAGATAAGAAACAGAACATTATCAGTGTTCCAGGTTTCTCACATGATACTCTTCATCACCTAGAACAGGGGCCAGAATCTGCTGAAATCTAAGAATCATCTCTTCAGAAAAATGTGCCTTAAAACTCATCCCTAGACTCCTATCTACGGATATCAAATGAAGACCCTTTTTCAATGACATACACATTGGTACAACTTTTGGAAGAGCATTTAATAATACCAGTTTTGAATGCAAATAACATTTGGCCTACTCCTAGAAATCTACCGAACATAAATGTATAAATGTGAAAGAATATATGTATAAGCATGTTTATTATGGCATCATATGTAAAAGTTAAAATTCTTATCACCTAGAGCAAGAGCCACATACACTTAAAAAAAAGTCTACCTAAAAGTCTAGCAATGAGAGAACTGTTAATAAATGATGGGATATACATACTATAGAATGCTAAGTAGCCAATAAAGATATCTATCTATAAATGTTCACATAAAACAGGGCCCAAGATCTACTGTTAAATAAAAAGAAACAAACTAAAAAGAATAAGTGGCATGATTTAGCTTTTGTTAAATCCCGCTACAAAAATAAAAATCTATCCTATCCATGTGATTGGTTATATAGGCGTAAGCCATTTTTCCTTAGTTCCCGAATACCACATCTCAGAATCTAGGAACTGCAATATATTCATCTGTTCTAGAAAAAGATCTATGAGACTGTACCAAGCCATTAAGAGTAATTATCTATGCAGAACAGGATTTGCCAAAGGCACAAGTCTGTTAAATTTTGCTTTATATACTTCCGCATTCTTTGCATTTTAAAAACAATGTTACGTTGCTTCTGAATTTTTTTTTTTTTTTAATGGTAAGACTGTTTGCTCCCATCACCTAAAAATCTTTCTTAAATTAAGATTCAGTGTTCACATCCGGGAAAGAATAGTCTTACCTAGTATTTAAGACCAAGTGGCCACCCAAGCAACTCACTTTTCCTCTAGACTAGGGGAGACAGTAAAACAGAGAATGGAGAAGAGAAACAATCCCAGTCACATACATGTCCTCTGGCTGTGGGAGGATACAAAGGGCAGAGAGCAGCTTGGCTGCATCAATCATCATGTTGGGAACAGCAGGATCCATGGCCCTGACCAGCAGCAGGATTCCTTCTTCTGTATCTAACATGGTCTTGATTCCAAACTGGCAGGGCAAGAACAGAGACGGAAGGTTTAACGATGACAGCACCTAACCCATGGCAAGTTTAGGAGTCATTATGGGTTAACTGGTATTTCCCTCCCAAATTCATATGTTGGAGTTTTAACTCCCAGTACCTCAGAATGTGACCTTATTTGGACATAGGGTCATTGTCAAATGTAATTAATTTTAAGGTCATATGAGAGCAGGGTGGGTCCTTTATCCAATGACTGTGTCCTTATAAAAAGGGAAATGTGGACATAGACATGTACACAGGGACAATGCCATGTGAATATGAAAGCAAAGGTTGGGGTGATGCATCTATGAGTCGAGGGATGCCAAAGAGGGCCAGCAAGCCACCACAAGCTAGGAGAGAGGCATGGAACATACTCTCCCTCAGATGCAGAAGGAACCGACCCTGCCAATACCTCGATCTTAGACTTACTGCCTCCAAAAATGTGAGACAGTACATTTCTGTTGTTGAAGACACCCAATTTATAGTATTTCACTGCTGCAGCCCTAGCAAACTAATATAGGGGTAGAATACTTTTCCCAATAGAGCGGAACAGAAATAAGCATAGGAAAATAATTTGCTAGTAGACAGCATAACAGAATTCTATGTCTTCTAAGAGTAGAAATCTTGGATTTTTATGTTTCTTTTTAATGATCCCCCCAACCAAATGGAATAAGTTAATTGTAACAAAATCAAACAGTGAGGAAGATAAATTTGCAGTCAGGAACAAATAATCATGGACTCCCTGGATTTAAATACCAAAAAAAAGAAAAAAAGAAAAAAAAAAAGGAAGGAAGGAAAAAAAAAAGAATAAAAATCCTATAGTATGACTCAGGGAAAAAACCCAAACATAAACCTTTCAAAAACAATAACTGCAAGTCAGGAAATTCAAGAATTAGCAGAAGAAACTAGAAAAAGAGAAAGAAAATTGAGCCTATCTTCTGAAACAGACATTATAACTGCGGGGAAAAGGGTGTACAGAAGCATCTACAGGTGGCAATCAAAAAGTTATAATACTAAAAAGGGAAAGGTAAAAGTCTTGAACCTCATATTCCCAGGTCCTTTTTGGAGTTTGCCAATAGAAGAGAAAGAACAGGGGTCACAATGGGGCTGGAATGAAAATGGGAAAAATATTACCTTGTTATTCATAAAAGCTTTCAAGCAGCGAATGATCTCATGCTGGTTACGGCTATCGTAGCTCCTGCAGGTAGAAGATACAAGCACTTAAGTCTTTTATTCTATACCCCTCTTCCATTTGACTTTTCATTCTTGCAAACAACGGTCTCAGGAATATCCCCAACTAGTAGTTGAGTAAATTCTAGCCCATAGCATTTTGTCCTGAAACACTGGCAAAACCAGGCAGCTGAAGAGGGATCACCACCACCAAAGACCTTTGATTACTCCTCTCAAAGTCCAAGATTTAGTATTACATTAAAATCTTCCCATTCATTCCCTCTAGGCTCCTAAGTGCTAAATTCTATCAGGATAACATTGCATCTACTACTGCTTGCCTCACTACTTCAAAGGTTTGAAGTCTATACATTCAGGAGGTATAAGCCCTGTGTTTTGTTTTGGAAAAATTACAGGAAGTAAAGAAGTTGCTGTGGGTCAGGCTGGCTTCAAGGTCAGCTAAGACAGTCCAAGGTACGCCAAGAATTATTCTAACCCTGAAGATGGTCATAAAGCTAGTTCCAAACTGATGAAGTGTATTATAAGACTTTCAAGTGAGATATAACCCAGATTAGATCCCAGGAGAGCACTGGACTAAATCAGACCCTATTTTCAGACTAGGTAAGAACCTATGCTGAGAGATTCATAATCTTATGTGGTATATACATCCTGTGTTATTCACCATGAAATGTAAGTTCCTCCTCCCTTTCCTGTATCTATAATCATCATTCATCCTCTAGTCACCTCTACGGTAAACTCCACTCTCAGCTAACAGCACGTTCCCCTAGTCACAACTTTACATTTAACTGCTATTTTCTCCTTTAGAGCAAATAGTTGAGTCCCCTACTACCCTCCACCTACAAGATGTCAAAACTTGGAAGTACTTACCCAGGGGTCTCTTCCTTCTCATCATGGAGTCGTTTAAGGATGTCCAACAAGGAGGCCAGGCCCTCAGCACCAAATGTTTGCACCCAGCTGTAAGGAAGAGACAGAGACAATGCAATATTAAATCAAATCAATAACTTCATCTGCACAAAAACAAAGTTTATCCTAGCAACTCCTTACTCCCTATCTAGAACATCCTCATACTTGCCTGACTCCTCTGATCTTCAATCCCCACCAATGAACACAACCCTGGGCTCTCACTCCTGAGACCACCTCAGAATCCTCACCTGACAGGGTTGTTGTTGAGGGAGACACGAAGGGACTCCAGGCAGTTGAGCAGAGCCGTGTCCCGCAAGCCTGACCTCAGCTCCTGAATGTACACCATGGGAGACCGGGAGCTCTCCTTCTGGCTCATGCCCTGGACAGGAGCAGATAGAGAGATTGGTAAATCCTGGACCCCGTCATAAATTGGACTAGTATTAGTCAATAGTTTAAATTGTACCAAGGCAGATACCCATCGCACATACCACCAAACTACATAAGACTCAGAATTTCCCATCTCTCTGTCATATATACTTCGTGAAAATTCAGACAAAAGGTATGTGAGAATGGTAACAAGTGAAAGTACGAAATGAGTAGGCTTATGTAACAGAATGAAACTGAACTGTTGTAGACATAAAATGTTCCAGGACACTGGACAAACAAAACAGGTCCAAAATGAGGGCAGTCTCCCCAGTCACAGGTACCTGCCCCAGAACTCACAGCCTTGGAGGTGTGCAAGTACTGGGACACCATCTCCCTCTTGATAAAAATGTCCTTCTCCCTCAAAGGCTGCTGTTTCTCCTCATTCAGGTTCATATCCACCTAGTAGAGGAAGGAAAAAAGGGAAAAAATAAAATTGCCTTGAATTCTGTACAAATTTTCAGTGTTTAATATTTTGTATACTTAGTGAAGAGTTGAACATGTTAAATTTTATTGAATAAATCAATTTCCCTGATCCTTAGAGATTTAAGCTATTATTGATGATGAAGATTCCTCGGGGACAAATGTGGTTAACATTTTAGTGTAAATCCTTGTGGATATTTTTATACATATATACAACTTTTTCCCTAACAAAAATAGACTCAATACAGATGAAAATTTTATTTTGTATTATTGAGAGAAAAGCACATATGAATTTTGCACTTAGGATGACCTTAACAATCTAATCTCTTCAGACTGAAGTACTGAGTGACTGCCATCATCCCAACACCAGCAAAATCTGTAGCACTCCAGGGCCTACACACCCATTACGCCCATTTCACTCAGTCCCTGCACAAACTCCTTTCCCATGAAGAAAGAACCGGAAACTGTGCTGAAGTCTCTCAACAGACATAACCTGGAGTATGTTACTCGGGGAAAGGGTCTACTTGAGCCTGTTACATGCATAACCATGTGTCTGAGCCTAGCATCTCAGTGAGCACAAGTCTAACCCTAAAAAGCCCAGAATATCATTTGAAATGAGGAAAGCGTAGGAAAAAAATGGATATATTTCTTCTTGGCGTGTTTTGTGTGTATGTGTGCATGTGGTGTGTAGGAATTATTGCCCCCAAATAGCAATATTAATTTGATGTTTTTCTGACTCAATACCTGGTGCTTTTCCCCTCATTTTATAGGTGAATTGAACAAGAAGTTGCAAACTGTTGGGTCTTCTGGTTGAATCACCCAAAGACAAAGTATGTTTTGCTTGGCTAGCTCAACATTTTAAATTTGGGAAACTTCAAATAAAAATGTGGATCTCTAACATCAAGGGATATAATAATCAAATTTCTGACTGTGGGAAGCTCTACAAGTCAAATGTTTTTGTGGGAAAACCTGTAGGTTAAACAAAACTTAAGGAACTATCAGGTACAATGAATCTTACATGCAATTGTGATAGGAATAAAATATTACTTTTTAAAAAGTGACCTAATTTGGGAAATCTGAATGTTGGCTATGATATTTGATGCTATTAAAGAATTACTGTTTTTTCTTTAAATTACAGATTTCTGGCTTCTTTTGAAAAATAGAAACATCTGGCACTACTGGCCTAGTATTCCCAACTGGAATGTTACAGAACCTACTGAAACTAACAAAAACGCCAAACGTCTTTCTTCATTTTACCACAGTCCCCATTTTTATCACCTTCTATCTAGTCTGTTTAATTTATTTATGTTACCTCCCTGGCCCTAAAGACATCTAAATTTGTAATCCAAGGCCAAGGGATTGTCTTGATAGAGCACACCCTTAGACTCTCAATGTACTTGGACTACTGAGAGACAAATTAAAAGCTTCAGTGAAAAATAGTAAAAGTAGTACTGGTTGCGTGTTTACTATGTACCAGGTCCTATCTTAAGGATTTTAAGCCCATGCTTTTAATTAAATTAGGCTTGCACTAGTCTCTATTTGAATCTGCAATCATATATCGAGGCAATATACAGGTCTTAGGAAACCTTACAAGCATGTACTCAAAAGTTTCTAAGACTTCTCACTAATGGACATTCACCGAGTGCCCTCCTCAGTAAGAAGAGCAAAGTAAGCCACATCTATGTATACATCATTATTCAACTGACTTTAGCCACAATGTTTAAAGGTCTCCTAGTAATTATAGATAGCAAGGGAAGACCTCAGGCAAATGATGCCTTTCCATTCCTCAGTTTCTTCTTTGTGAATGTTTCAGCACTTTATCTACTCTGGCTGACTCAAAGTCACTACACTACCACATGAGTTAATCTACTCATGCTATGTCTTTGTGGGTAAAATGATGCTGGGCAGAAGGACATTAACAAAGTAGTCAGTGATCAGACATTCCCAAGCCTAACTCACAGATTGCAATCTTATGTGCTGGTACTTATGCATTTAGTTCTTCATTAATGGGACTGCTATTTGAAGTTCCCTGTTAAGCCTGGAATTCTTTGTGATTATGGGCTAGTTAGGGGGTCTGTACACAAAAAAGGGCCCACCATGCCCATAAATGCATTATCAAAAGAAACAACATTTTGGTGTGGGAAACTTACCAGCATCTGTTCAAAGAGTACTAAAACTTGCTCATCTGAAATATCTTGCAATGAATGTGCTGTGGGATCATCCCCATATAATGCAGAATTTCTATGAGCAGAGTTCGACTTTTCCTTCTCCTTCTTAATTCTCATGCTGGTAAATCTCTCCAGCTGAGAAAGAGAAAAAAGTATTAGCAGCGATCCATTTTCCTATACACAACAAGCCACCATCAAATAGCCAACCCTCTAACCTCTTATACATGCATGATTCCTCTGGTTTGTAGGCAGTCCAAGACTCTTCTGACATGAAAAGAAGAAACTAGTCTTCTTTATATCTAATTTAGTATACTGACTCTTTACTCTCATCTTTATCCAAAAATAAAGACTGGAGTATTAAGATTTGGAACTGCTTTAAAATGAGAAAACTTTGTTTTTGAGCTTCCTTGCTATTTCTGACAGCACAGAACTGAAAGCATCTCATGTGCTGAGCTATCTCAATAAAATGTCCTTTGTTCCCCCCTAGCCATCCACTAAGAAATCTGGCCAGGCCTTCAGAGGATCCCTCTCTTCGAGAGGCAAATATGACTATAGATTATAATAGATATCAGTCATAGACAATAAGTAAGTAAATGCCTTAAAACCAGAAACCATTCCTTTTCTTTTCTTCTGTACATGCCATAGCACTTGTATTATGTAGGCAGCAAAATTCAATACATTTTCTTCAAAATCTCCTTTGCAAAGAATACAATGTACTTCAGGGGTATATATGCCACCTCACTGCCAACAAAATGCCCATGAACCATTCCTCAAAGCTCATAGACAGATTCATATCAAAAAGAGCCACTGATAAGCTTCATCTTATCAGCTCTACCTGTTTGAAAATGATAGTAAATATCTGCTAGCATTATAGAGCTTCAAGTGATTTGAGTAGCATCCAGACTGCAAGTCACCTTGGAGTTTCAAAAAAGTACCTAACCTTAAAACCAATGAATGTGCCAAGGAAATGCATGCAATGAGCCAAACACAGAGCAAAGAGTTAGGAAAAAGCTTTGAGATGATCTGAGAACAAAACCTATACCATCATTACAAGTTTTAGAAGATCAAACTTATAGTAAATAGTAAACATCACAATGTAGAAAATGAGCTAGAACATGCACATGCTGAACGGTATTTCCTTACCTCATCTGCCATGAGCCGCTTCAGAGTCTAGGAAACAGGAAAAAGGAGGGAGAAGGAAGAGATGAGAGATCAGTGCAATGCCAGGAAACCTCCCAAACACCAGATGGGTTGGGGAAAAATAGATGGGAAAATGAGCTGAAAAGATCTAAGTTACTTTCCACAAGCTAAAAGATCTCTGCCAAATTATTCCTCAGCATATTTCTTAAGTCAGGGGTGGGAAGAGTTTTAAGGTCACTAACATATGGTCACTTTGAAGGAAAACAAAAATCTGAAAGGCTGAACCCAATGACCAAGAAACCTATGAAACATGCTCAACTTTACTGGTAAACAAGGAATGCAAGTTAAAACCACAGTGACATATCACTTCGCACTCACCAAGACTGGCAGCAATTTTCATGTCTGTCTAGTTGCAGAGCAGCAGAAGCTCTCACACATTGTTAGTGGTAATGTAAATTGCTATGGCCACTTTGGAAACTTTATCTAGTAAAGTTAATACACCACACCGCAACAGATTGATTTTTATATATCTACCCTGCAGAAACTTGCACATATGGAGCATGATGTGTATAATTAGAATGCTCACAGCAATACTCTACTGTCTAAAACAGAGAACCATTCCAACGGCCATCAAGAATAGAATGGATAAACTGGTATATTGGTACAGTGGAAAGAGATTACACAAAGAAAGTGAATGAACTTACAGCTACTCATAAACATAAAAATGAATGTATTACTTACTTTACATTGAGTTTAAAAACATGTAAAGCTAAATTATATTATTTAGGATATAAAATTATAAACGAAACAATCACCACAAATGTCAAAAACGTGGTTACTTGGGGTGGGTGAAAAAAGTTGTGACTGCAAAAAGAAACAAGAGGGCTTCTGGGATGCTTACAATATTCTATTTCTTGACATGGATGATGGTTGCATGGATGTTTGGTTTATAATTATTCTGCGTGTTTTATGTTCTCTTCTGTATCCACGCTATACTAAGAAAAAAAAAAGTCTGAATGAGCAGATATAGGAAAGCAAGAATTCTCCTTCACTCTAAAACTTAATTTTTAAGCCATATACTTCTTGCTAATGTCCTTAGAAGAGTATAGTGAATACCTCTTAACTAACCTTCCTCCACTTCTGACCCTGACACAAAGCTGTTTCTCTAACCTTTTTATGATCTAGACATTTCTGTATCATTATGTTCATGTTCCTTATGTCAGAGCTCAGTTAAATCCAGTTAAAATGTGACTCTTAAGTTTGCCCTCCATGGTCCAGAGGAGGTCAAGCTTCCGCTGACTGAGTGTTAATCACTTGAAACTATAAGAACAGAAAGCATACGAAATTCCATTGTTCAGCAACAATGGAATTCAAGGTTACGTGGAGTGTGCTGCTTACTGGGTGACGGCAGAGAATGATGAGGGACGGACAGCAACATCCAAGAGACCAACAGTTCCTTTTATCACCACCCTAAGTCTCCTGGCACAGAGAGGTGACAAAAGCCACAAAAAGGATCAGTTGAGTGTGTACAGTTTAGGCTGCCATTGCCATGGTCAAGCTTCTCTGCTCCTAGAGCAATCGCTTCCAGCACCTGTCCTCCGAACACAAAATGTTCCCTCAGAACCAAGCAAAACCTAAACAATTCTTGGATGCCTGTAACATAGGTAACGGAACCTGAACGTAATGGATCAGTGCCAGCTGGACTGTTCACAGCTGCAAAGAAACCAGCAACCTGTTCCTTCTACCTACAGACTATTATTTCTCTTCCGTCCATCCCCACTAGTACTACCCAAGTTCACGCCATTATTATCTCCTGCTTGATTTACTGCAACAACCTCCTAACCGACTTCCCTGCCTGCAGTCCCATCTGCACCACAACAAATCCATTCTCCATACTATATACCCAAGAATAATCTTTCTAAAATGCCAACCAACCCATGTTATTTCCCCATTTAAAACCCTTCAATAGCCCCTCAGTGCCCTCAGGTCAAAATCCAGATTCCTTAGCATGGCATATAACATTTCTGGCTTCTTTCCCTCAACTCACCCCTCAACAAACCCTCCGCTGGGCACTGCTCTGGGCAACCTGACTAGCTGCAGGTTCACACACAAATCGGGCTGCCTCACCACCCCAGACTTCCCCCCGGCTGCTACTTCCCTGAGCCTAGATTGTGCTTTCAGGGCTAAGTTCAAGATGCCCTACAGGACGATACCTCCTCTAATTGGAGATGCACCTCTCCTTGTGTTTCCATAGTAATGGGCACTTGCCTGTCTCACAGCACTGGTACTGGATTGCAATTGTCTTTTGACTGTCTCCCTCCTCTGTCCCTTTCCAGACTCAATTCCTTCAGGGCAGAGCCTGAGACTTAGTCATTATGTTTCCAATGAACAAATACCATAATGGGGGGCTGCTTTCCTAAAATAACAACCCCTGAAGAAGCCCTTAAATCTATTCCTCCTTTCTATTGTATCAATGAAGAAACTGAAGTTCAGACAGGTGGAGTAAATCGTCGCGGTCACATGATTAGGGGCAAGCTGGCCATGGAATTCATCTCCAGATTCCAAAGCCCAAAACCTTTGCATTTCCCAAATTCTTCTGCCTTGTTCCTACTTAATGCCCACTAACCCTTGCCTTTAGATACAAAAGTAAACATGGTTTTATAAGAAAGAAGATAATAGTTTCCTATGGCACATCTTTAAAAACAGATTTAATTCTTAAAAAAATTATCCATGTTTTAGTGCTAAATTTGAGTTGACAGCAAAAAACAATCCATGCAGGATAAAAGCTGCATTTCCTCAACTAGCCCAAGAGAGGGCAGCAATTACCAGCAAAGAGAATCTGAAGAGGCAAAATTGTTTCAGAACCCCGTAGAACACCTGAACAGCAAGCTCAATTCAATTATTGAAATGGAACCTGCTGCTACAGTGTACTGCGGGTGTATTGTTTATTTATTTAATACACTGTTCTTCTTACAGATCATATGTATACTGTGTTTGCAAACAGTAAGTTTTTAAAAACTGTATTATTAAATTACCTGCCTGGTGTGACTCAGTGGATTAGTGCCAGCCTGAGAACCAAAGGGTCGCCAGTTCGATTCCCAGTCGGGGCACATGTCTGGGTTGCAGGCCAGGTCCCCAGTAGGGGAAGTGTGACAGGCAACCACCCATTGATGTTTTTCTCCCTCTCTCTCTCCCTGGCCCTCTCTCTAAAAATAAATAAAATCTTTAAAAATAAAAATTGTATTATTAGTTGTTTTGCAGATTCTCTGAAATACAGAATAAGAGGTTCCTAGGTTATGAAAAATAAAAAGAACTAAAAATAGTGGAGTCCATGAGGATAAATGCTTCTGGGACTGTATTTATGCCTTATGCTTCAGATTTCCAAGCTTTTTCATAAGGCCTCTAGTCATCCCAGCCTACCTCTAAACAGGTCCATTCTCACCACTGACCTGTTCACTGTCAATTCTCTTCAGGCCCCAAACCAGCCCCTTATTCTCCTAGCCCATCTGCACCGAATACTTCATTTTCCTGTCCCTCCTATGGAGTTTTCCACTCAAACTTTTAACTAACATATAGATATTAAAGGATGTATAAAAGCTGAATAAAATTTTTTAGTATCAAAATCTGTTATTTTAGGAAAGCAGCCCCCGATTATGGTATTTGTTCATTGGAGACATAATGACGAAGTCTCAGGTTCTGCCCTGAAGGAACTGAGTCTGGAAAGGGATAGAGGAGGGAGACAGTCAAAATACAGATAAATAGAAACTTCCAGGTAAAAGATGGCAGGCTGAATGAAAACATCTAATTGCTCCCCTTCTTGAAATCCTTCTAAATCTATAGGAAAAGAGCTTTTAGAAAGAAAACAACGATGGCAGGAAGGAGACTACAAGGTTGGGAAGAAGAAGAAAAGTGGAACTGCAACCAACTTTTGAAGTTGGGGATTAAGGGAAGGGCTAGCGGTAAACCCAGCAGACCCAAGAAGATGAGTCCTACACCAGAAATAAGAAAAGTCAATAAACAATCCAAAGTGTACTTAAGGATCCTCAAAAGGCTCATAAATTAGCAGCACCAGGTATCTATGGAAATAGGGGTTGGAGAGAGGTGGGTGAAAAATAAGATTGGTTGAAAGCTGTTTAAGTAGATCTGTAGATCCTCCTGCCCCTGCCCACCACACGCCACTGGGAGACTGTCCTCTCTTACTCCAGCAGAAGTCTGGAAGTTTACTCTCAGAAGAGGTTAAAACAGAGGGTCTCTAGATTGGGGGATACCAGGCACAGTTGGGGGAAGGGATCCTATACAATAAAGAAAAAAAGAGTAAGTTAATCTATGCATACTATATGCTGAGACACCGAGCACCTTCCCCTTTCCAGTTTCTCAAAATCCCAGAGGCAGAAGGTTGAGTCTTCTCTGGGGAACTGAAAAATGACCTAAAGCTACTGTCTCCGTAGATCACCTTAGAGCTCTGCGGTCCAATGTGGCAGCCACGCATAACTATTGAGCACTTCTAATGTGTCTAGTGTGACTGAGGAAGGGATTTCTAATTTTACTTAGTTTTAACAAAATTTAAATTTAAAAGCTAATAATTTACTGTTACTGTTAAACTTAAGTATATTTGGAACAGCTGTGGTATATGAATCCACTTTTCACTTGTAAATTGTATGAAGTCTAAATATACATAAAGTATTTTTTAAGAAAATTTAGCATCCAAGTTGAGGTGTGCTAGAAATGTAAAATAAATACTGGAGTAAAATAACTTAATATAAAAACAGAATGCAAAAACATCTCAGTAATTTTTGTAGTTCCTACATATTGAAGTAATATTTTAGATATTTTGAATTAAATAAATTGTACTATTAAAATTAATCTCACGTTTCTTTTCACCTTTTTCTGTAGCTACTAGAAAATATATGAACACACATGTGATTCACTTTATATTTCTATTGGCCTGGGTTGTCCTACAGTAAAGCACGCAGCCAACAAGCAGTAGCCATCCAGAGCTCCAATCAGTTTCTCAGTCCCTCGTTCTTAAACATTAGCAGACAAAACTCAGGATCAGATATTTGAGAAAAGCTACTAATATGAGAGGAAAAAGAAAAAGCAACTTATATAGATACTATGCAAGAAGATTTTTAAAAATCATGAATATCCACGAGAAAAGATAATACCATTTTAAAAACAAATATTCAGAGAAAAAAGAAGATGAAAATCCTTAGAAGATGAAAATATGAGAACAGAAACTCAAGAAAAAGATCAATAGAAGGAGAGGAAGAATTGCAGAATCTCCTAAAAAGTAGAGCAAAAAGACAGAGGCGGAAAAATGAGAGAAAAGATAAGAAAATCGGAAGATCAGTTTGGGAGGTACAATATCCAAATAATAGGAGCAAGTTATCAAAGAAGTAATTCAAGAATATTTCCCAGTACTGAAGGATGACTGTCTAACACAAAGGACAAAAATAGATCACACAAAGGCATATCATGGTGACATTTCAAAACACTGAGAATACAAAGAAAATTTACAAGATTCAACAGACAAGAGGAAAAGTGATCATATACAAAGAAATCAGGCAAGCTTTGGATTCTTTTTAACAATATACTAAAAGCTAGATGACAATGGAACAAGGCCTTTAAAATTTGAAGAAAAATAATTTCTAACCTAGAATTCTATACACCCAACCAAAATATCAATCAAATGGGAGTTTGGAATAGATATTTTAGTACAGTTAAGCTTTCAAAAAATTTATCTCCATGTACCTCAGGAAGCTATTACAGTATATAATCCATATACTATAATATGATCCATACGATCCATATGATCCAAAATGAGGGAGCAACCCAAGAAAGTAGAAGACTTGAAATACAAGAAACAGGAGATCTAACACATGAAAGAGGTAAAGGAAATCCCTAGGACAAAGGTTCCAGGTGACTACTCTGTGCTAGGGAGCACAATTAAAAGGAAACCATGAGACTTGAGTCATACCCTCAAAGACTGCCACAACTATCAATCACTTCTGTTCTGGCTTTTTAAACTGACAATACCTGCAGAGCCTGACCCAGATTTAGCTCGTCTGAACATACATTTAATACTGGGTTGGCCCAAGAGTTTGTCTGCTTTTTCCATAGGATGGTTTAGTAGCGCTTAGTTGTCTTCAACTTCATTCGAAACAGTTTTGTTAATTGTATTGTGACAGCTGTCATAGCAACGTGCATTTTTAAAAAAACATCAAAATTGGTGAATTTTTGTATAGCCATTTAAATATCGAAGATGGAGAAAAATAAGCAACATTTTCAACATATTATGCTTTATTATTTCAAGATAAAAATGAAACTGAAATGCAAAACAAAGATTTGTGCAGCATATGGAGAAGGTGCTGTAACTGATCAGATGTGTCAAAAGTGGTTTGTGAAGTTTCGCACTATAGATGTCTTGCTGGACAATGCTCCAGTCAGGTAGACCAGTTGAAGTTGATGGCAATCAAATCGAGACATTAATTGAGAACAATCAACACTATACCAGCTGGGAGATAGCCAACATACTTGAAATATCCAAGTCAATAAAGTTATTGGTGAAAATGAAAAATGTATCTTTTATTTTACGGAAAAAACTCAACAAACTTTTTAACCCAATAGTTTCTTCCCTTCCTTGCTCTACAGCCTGGACTGTCGAGTATACTCATTCCACCCCGTCAGAATCTTTCTACTTTGACTAACTCAGGAGAGCTGAAGGTTGGCCATGGTGAGCTTAGAAGCAGAAAATGCAGAGCCATGTATTCCCCCGACCATATTCCTGTCTGATGTCTATTACATGGCTCTCACCGCAGCCTTGCCAGATGCCCAGCTGTGGTGAGCACTATGTTCCCAAACCCCTGTGGCCCACTGATACTACTGATATCCTCGGAAGGGACCCTTGTAAATACTTAGAGGGTCTAAAGTCGGACCGTGACTCCAAGACAGTATTCAGGTTTTTTCTTCCGGGCACGTCCTTCTAACAGAGGCCACATCATCATTTATACACAAAGTATAGATTTTTTTCTTGTTACTCAATTTTTATAATAATCTTTTGTTTATATGCAAACAATTATTGTTAGAAGCATAACTATTTTATTATTATTTTTTTTAACATCAATGTGTGGTTGCCTCTCGCAGGTCCCCACGTGGGGACCTAGCCCGTGACCTCTGAATGTGCCCTGAGTGGGAACTGACCCAGCCACCCTTTGGTTCGCAGGCCAGCACTCATCCCACTGAGCCACACCAGCCAAGGTTAAATATTTTATTTTAAAAAGGGGCAGGACACCATCTATTACATAGGAATTTTTTATTCAATAGAATTAGATGAGTAAATAAATTTCTAAAGGTCATTAGCTGGTACAAGGAAAGAGCTTAACAAAATCGCATTTATTAAAATGAGCTTCATCTTCTCCAAAATCATACCTTTATCAAATTACTCAAAGCTACACTGCATCAAAAATAAATATACTTGGCTGGGTATGTTCTGCAAAAAGACCATCAATCAACATAAAAATAAAAAGCTGTCCCTTCAACTTAGCTTCCAAAGGGTAATTCAAAGCTCTGATTCAGTCACCACATCCTAATGTAATATGTGGTAAGATAAATCTTCTGCTTGCCATCTACAGGAAATAAGAAACCTCCTAGGTACTTTACAGTTTGGTTTCTATAAGAAAACAAAAATCAAAAAGTCAAAAGATCCCAAAGTACTCCCTGTGAGGTCCAACAAATTAAAGTAAAATGATTTAATGAGTTTGAAACATACCCTGATCAACTATTATCATAGTAAATGCAAATGAACTGTAAAACTTCCTTTCCGTAAGTGGATTTTTTGCAGTGGTGGTGGTGGTGTATCTATTACTTCAACTTTTAAAAAGTGGCCTGGTGGGACAAAACTTGGCAGTCTTTTGAACAGAGGTTCCCTCTGCTTAGTGAAAGAACTGGACCTATTACAAACTCAAGGATACTAGAAAATTCATTAAAGGAACTGATTCACCTCTACCCAATTCCCTGAATCTTTAACTTTTCTCTCAGTCAGAAAAAAAAGCACAGAATTATCAGACAATTAAGGATGGTCTCTTGGCACAGGATACTTATGTAGCCAAACAAAAGGTAATTAGGTAGTGTCCTTAGCAGCAGAGATTAGAAAGGATCTAATAAGAGAATATGATTAAACAGTATTCTTTTATCTTCAAGTTTCAAACATTTATTAATCAGTTTAAACCCCAACAGAATACACCAATGAGATTTCGTGCATTTGGAGGGGAAATATTTCCTGGTTAAGTGGAAAGTTGTACAGATGGCTTCTGGAAGACCTTCATTCTGAGCAGCTCTATAGTGAAACATTTCATTTAGAACGCTGGATCTTCTTTCTTCAGTATGCTGCACTCGACATTCACAGAGTAGAACTTATATTGCTCATTGGGACCCAGCTTGTTCCAGGGTTCTGGGTTATTTTTTTTGTCCCAAACAGACATCTGGATTGAACAATGCCAAGCACATGACATGCAGCACTGCCCCAATAGCTCCAGCTCCAATAAACACAAAGAGGGGGATCAACCGTGGATGCTTCTCAGCCTGACCAACGATCTGACAGAGCACGGTTGCCGAACAGGGACCAGAAGCAGAGAAAAAGAAAACTGAACGGCCAGGGAGCAGGTAGTATGCTGAGGATTAAACGGTATTCTGAATACAGAGTACATTACATAGCAAAATGTGTTTCTAACCCCTACAACTGTGCTTCACAAGAATAGTTAATCATGGACAAAATCCCATAAGCCATGTGGCTAGCACATGGGTAATAGAAGCCTACAGCTACAAGCCTGTATCTCAGCACTCTCTAAGATTTTGTTTAGGCTAACTCACAGAGGACAACTACAACTAGAACCGAGCTCTTGGCTAAGTGCCTACCACCAGAAAAACACAAATGCACACCACCTGGCCCCTACCCTGTGATGGTTCTGGAAAGCCCAGAACCCCTGGACCTTATAATACCTATAATCACAATGCATTTCACTAGCTGCCTCAGAACACTCAATTCTTCCTCTTCCTCTGCTGACATCCACCCTGGCTCATGGGCTCTCTAACTCAGGGTAAGGGAAATGTTTAGTGTGGTAGGTAGACTTCTCAGACATCTCCCAAGATTCCTAGCCTGATATACACACCCTGTATAATTACCAGGATTGAAAATATGATAGGATATCACTCCTATGATTAGTTATTTGGCACAACTGACTTTTAAGAAAGGGAAAATTATCTGTGTGCGCCTGACCCAGTCACATGAGAGACACAAGGAATGAGCTTCATTTCTGTCTTGAGCACGAAGGAGGCCAAATGTCAAAGATAGCAGGCAGCCTCTGAGAGCTGAGAGGCAGCAAAGAAACGGGGACCTCAGCCCTGTAATTGCAAAAAACTGCACTCTACCAACAACCTAAATGAGCCTGGAAGCAGATTCTCCCCCAGAGCCTGCAGATGGGAACGGCACTGTGATACCATAAACCCAGCCATGCTGTCCACACTGGACTTCTGACTAATGGAACTGTAAGCTAATAAATGGGTGTTGTTTTATGCTGTTGAGTTTGTCATGTAACAGTAGGAAACTAAAGTGTTAAGCAAACTGACAAAAATCTAGAATTTATCTAGAAGTCTGGCTAAAAAGACCATGATTCTTTTTTTTTTTTTTTTTTTTAAATTTCTGGCATCCTAAAAAACTGCAGTTGTGATTTTGAGCAGATCACCTTATGTATGCATGTATGTATGTTTGCATGTATTTATTTTAGAGAGGGGAAGGAAGGGAGAGAGGGAGAGAAACATAAATGTGAGAGAGAAACATTGATCAGTTGCCTCTTGCATGTGCCTCAACCGGGGGCCCAAACCTACAACCTAGTATAGGCATGTGCTCTAACCAGGAATCAAACCGGTGACCCTTTACTTGGTGGGACAATGCCCGACCAACTGAGGCACACTGGTCAGAGCTTGAGCAAATCACTTTAATTATTCATGTTTCAGTTTCCCTGTTTATTAAAAACAAAACAAAATTAGACATGCCTCGAGATCATAAAATGAAATGGTGAAAGTTCATTCTGTAAAAGCAATGGTGCTGTTATTACTACAGAAACACTTCCTGTTAAAATACATACCTGACGACTTAACTCGGTGACACTGCACTCCAAAAACACAGAAAAAGGAAAAAGCTACCCCTCATTTATAAATTATACACTAAGCTATAGTCTATCATATGGCAAAAAGAACTAAAGGACTTACCCAAGCCAGACTCTAGATATTTTATATCAGATCCTTCTTCACACCACTTATTGTAACTGTTTCTGTGGACCAGATTGTAAGTTGTTCAAGGGCAAAAACCTATGTCTCATTCATTTGATATGCCCAATATTTAATAGATATTTTTAAAATTAGCATTGATTACTATAGGTTTAAGAGCATCATCCTAAGCACTGTATATTCATTCACTCATTACTTCATTCAAATTGAGCAAACTGAGGAAAAAAGTGTCCAGTCAAGATTCATGACAATATGGTGTGACTGTCATAGACAGTTCAGTAAGCTATCAGATCAAACCTTCAAGAGCAATGCCTTTCTGTTTGAATGAGAGCAGAGGACCATGATTGGTGCTTCAGCCCACATGGATATTGTCCTTGGGGAGAATATCCAATTAGGAGACACATGTCACCCAGGGAGTCTTAGTTCCTTTGAAAAGCAATAAAATCTCAGTAAAGACATAGGCTACTTATGGTTAAAATGGAAAGTGTCACTACTACCAACAACAATTTTCTTTCAAATCCTAATCTACCTACCCAAGAAGCACAGGTAAGACACCTGTCATTCAGAATCATACAGAACAGAGAGCAGGGTCGGGCTCAATTCATTTATTTATTCTATCACAGGACTGCCATTCAGTTCTTTTGGGTAGTGAGGCAACAGTGGGTCATAACATGGACTTAAATTCAATTTCCAATGAATCCTATTTCATCCAGCTTTGCCACAAAATATGCTACATTTCCACTAAAGGACAGTAATATCAGGGTACGCTTTTTATCTGCTACAGTTTCAGTCTTCCTATCTTTAGGATTATGTTGTCTCATAGGCCTAGTGTAAATGGACTAGACAATAAATAATAAAATGGATGTAAAGGACTTTGTTTTGCAAAGTGCTTTGTAAAAGGTAAATAATGTATGAGGATGAAACCAATGAAACTTGCTGGTCTCCCTTCAATTCCATTATACAGAAGTCAGTTACAACTACAGAGAAGGACGTAATAGATACCTTTAAATGTAGAGAACAGCTCCCTTCCATTTTCAAAGAATGGCCCATGGATGATATGGAATGAGTCAACAGCTCATCTACCATGTACAAGGAAACATAACAGATCCTGACATCACTACTTATTGCCGCCAACAGCCTAAACAGGAGTTGTGTACAACTGAAGCAGCCACTTCAGAAAAGAAAAGAAAAGAAAATGAGTATATCAGAGGAAAGGAAGTGTAAGAGAGAAGCGCAAAATGCCTGATGACTGAAAGAAAACTGAAGATTATCCAGCAGTCCCCAGGAACAGGGATAGCACACTCATGTTCTCCACGATCAGAAGGAAAAAGTGCTGAGGGAGTAAGTAAGAGCTTAGCAGTTCACCCATTTAGTTCCACACTGCCTCGGCAGCCCCACAGCTAAACTCAGTATTGGAGAGTTAAACTCGTTAGAATTCACACAAGAGACAACAAAGGGAACATAGTGGAGTCTAAAACCTTCTACTCCTAAGTAAAGGAGTTCTTTCAGTCAGCCCCAGCCTTCCGAAATCAGCATCTTTCTCCTGATACCACCCAGGGACCCCTGAAAAATTCCAGGCAATGACACCTGTCAAACACAAGTGAGAAGGGCCATATAAGAAGTATTAGGTAACTGCAATCCATTTCCTGCTTCAATAATTCACTTATAGATTTGAAACAACTTCCTTATAAATTAAAAGCAACAAACTCAATTTCCTCACAACTGTCTAAAACTGTTTGTGAGAGTGTTTTCCAATAAACCACATTTCCCGACTGTAATTAAAATGAAGGGAAAACTATATGAATATTAGGATTCAATCCTCTAACGAAGAGGCCCAGAATATGCTTTAGTAATCCTCTAGTAGTCTAAGAAGGCAAGTCTCTTGGAACTTGTTGCCCACAGCTTAGCTCATCTTGAAGCCCTGGCACTGGCATAGCCTACATCACAGATAGCTGATAGCTTAGAGAGAAAAAGGAAAGTCCACTCAGGTTTCACTATTCCAGCTCAGCAGAACAGGTGGGAACCAGGCTGGGAACACTGCATTCTTCCTGCAAGTCCATCCAAACAAACTGCCAGCCCCTTGTACTATGAACCACTCATGCACCGGGAAAACAAGCTGTCAATCGAGAAAGTGCTCAGATTCTGGAAGTCCTAGTTTCCTATCAAGTATCACAAGGTGTGGCAGACATGCCCATCTCCTTTGCTGTCAGGAAGGAGATGCACATATAGTCTGTCATCTGTTGAAAGAACAGCAAGCAAAGCCTCCTTACTTTCAAACACCCTAAGGTTCTGATAAAATTTTAGAATACATACATAGAAAATGAACTAATGGTAACCTATTTTTCCAAAGTTTCAACATATTTCTCAAGCTCCAAATACTGATACTTGCTCTTTAGTTCTTATTAGTCCTCTCTCTTTACTGCCTGAGTTTAGAGAAGATGGTGATTGCTCCTTTAAAAACGGGTGTTGTCCATTCATTTGGAAACAGTGACTCAGGAATGCTGTTTCACAATCTCCATAGCAACTGTCTTCTCCCATGTTGTGATGTCAGTAGCAGGACATCTTCTCTTCCTCTAGGGTGGACATGAATCTGACACACCCAAGGCCTGGTAGACAGGAAGTTCCTGCAGCTGATGCTGCTTCTGCATACAGACACCAAGTAAGAGGCCACCTTGTTTTAAATCCCATTTTCAAACCCTTCATTTCTAAATGATGATTATATCTTTTTTCCCCTCTCCTCACATCATTCCTGAACGCCCAGAAATAATCACAGCCTACTGATAATAGCTTCACTGATCCAAAAATTACATTACTACTCGAAAAGCCAGACTTGATCTTATGAAACCACAGTAAACATTTTCTGACCTTTTACAAATATAGAATAAGATTTTATTTTGAGAACATCTTGGGTCATGGGGAAAGCATGGGGTGAAATATAATTACTCCTCCATCAATATCAGAAATATAAACAAGGGTTAAAATAAGGCCCTTCTGATACTTCTAGCAATCGTACTTGTACGGAACTATGTCTAACACAAACATATATAGAATTGCATGCCAAGGTACTTAGATTCCAAAGAGACTACCATGTATTTTGTACTTTCTCTTCTGTTCTATTTAAAAATAAATATAATTTCTGGAAAACAAGTTAGGGGATTGATTTACTATATTTTTATACATATTCATATTTTCTTAGAAAAAGTGATCACTTTTGCAATAAAAATACATTTCCATTTCAAATAAAAGTAACTATTTCAAAGTGTAGAAAGTGGAAAAAAATGTTTGATACACTATTTTAAAAGCAGAAAGTGGGTCAACTATAACTATAATATTGTAAAAATATCTGTGCATAAAGATAATGACTAGAATATTCAAATACTAAGTAAAATAAAAATGAAAAACAGAAATTTGAAATTCTTAGGTACTTTTATTTTGAAAATCTGTGTATATGTCTTTTCATAAAAAGCATAAAAAAGCATTAGCATAGCATCTAAAAGCAAAGCAACATCATCCAATTCCCATAGTCAAAATGCCCACCAATTTACGCTTCTCCAGCAGTACTTTGTTTAAGAAAGCATTCTGGCAGGGCACAGTTACAAAATTTAGGGGTGACAATGCAATGTGAGGAAGAATAATGAATAGTTAGTGGAGTCTAAAAGCTAGTTCACCTAATTACATGATCCTGAGCAATTTAACACCTCTAGGCTTAAGAGTCCCCCTCATTTTAGGATGCGGAGGCTGGGCTAGATCGCTTCCAGGGTCTCTTCAAGGGCCCTGAAAGACTGCTTAGTTACTGCTGCCCTTTTTGAGGGCAGCGCAATGCCTGCTGCTTGCCCGATAGTGCATATCCTACGGCGGCTCCTCACCACTTCTTCTTGCGGTTTCAATCACAGGAAACAGACGTCACCCATGGGCCTAGAAGTAACGAACAAGCCCTGGCGGATATGAAGAGCTGCCAACTAAAGCCAACTCCCATCTTTTTAAAATACAAGAATTAAAAAATCACTAGAAACCTCTATGCCTGGAGAGCCTTCATAAAAACTATCAAAACTAAAAATATCTCTGGAGGTCCCATGGCACGCAAGCGTGATGAAATAATTTTAGAACAGTCCAAAACCACTTTGCTTCTATGGCCAAATGAAGGAACTGAAGGAACCCCACGGTTATGGGTAGGTGTATAAGAGCTTTAAAAAAAAAAAAATAGGGCACTTCTACTGCCACTAGCATTTTTTGTGACAATCCAGACAAACCCTGAGGCTGTGAAGACTCACCTGTCTTCTTTATTTAATACTTTATGTAAACCTTTCTGTAACCATGAACGACTGTGATACTAATAGATTCCCATAATATGGAGACTTAGCACTCATCCACTTTAAATGTATGTTAACAATCCCTAGAGCACTGGGTCAAATACTGCTCTCATTTATAATGACCAAAGTTGGCAGCCCTGCACTGTGAAAATTAATGCAGTGATTTCTAACCCGTATAGACATGCTCCTTCATTAAATACATACAAAACTATAAGATACTATCTCTAGAGAAAAACAGTAATCTTTTCTTGAAAGAGTTCTTCTGGTCGGGTATGGTTACATTAGTGGTTCTCTCTGCCTCGTAGTTACCTTGGTGAGACTAATGTTTTCAAAACTGTCAGTCTCCTACATTAGACCATAGAAACAGAGAGCCTTGAAAATAATCTCAAGATTCCCAAGACTAACATGAAAACTAAAATACATAAAAAGATATTGCTAACATGAGTTAAACACAATCACTGCTCTTGAACACCTTGCAAGCTAGGTAAGACCTACACCCCCAAAAACCGATTGATTCATTCTCTCTCTCCCCACTTATAAACTTTATTGTGTATTCATAAAAGACTAAAGAACACTTCAAAGAAACATGCACTTAAAGTCCGTACTGCATTGCACTAGAGAATTTTCAGAAGAAACAACAAGAACCAAAGATAGACTCAGATTGTTCACACAATGGATTTCCCATTCTCAGATTTCCCACCTGCGCCCACCATTTGGCTAGTTGAAAAGAGTCACATCTTCTTAAATCTAATCTCTCACCATCTGAAAAGAGGGATGTATTAAAATTAATAAGGACTGGAAATTAAACAAACTTAACTGTCTAAATTCCATCCAGATAGCAGAGATGACCTGCTGGAACCTTAACACTAATCTATTCTTGGATGTGCTGATTTACTAACTGTCACCATGACATACGCACATGGCCAAAAGCTGCATTAACTTTCATCATGACATGCTACAAAAATGCCAATTTCCAGTCCTGCTTTCTGTAGGTTTCTACAAAAGAGAATCTAAAAGTCCTTCCCAGGACTAAAATAATCTCTACGAAGTGGCTTTGCCTTTCTTCAATGATTTATCTCCCACTCATCCTCTTGACTTCTATAACTTGACCATTTCTCTTTACTACAGCCACACATTCATACCTCTGAGCCTCCGTTCACACTGCTCCCCACCCCATAAAATCCCATCTCCTCCTTTCTTTCTCTTTCTCTCTCCCCCTCCCTCCCTCCCCCTCCCTCCCTCCTCCTCCCTCCCTTTCTCCCTCCCTCCCTTCTTTCGTGGAGGGGAAGAAGAAAGAGAGGGAGAGAAACATCAATGTGAGAGAGAAACATCCAACATGAGAGAGAAACATCCATCAGCTGCCTTTTGTACATGCCCCGACCAGGAACTGGCGAGAGACCAAACCCACGACCCAGGCATGTGCCCTGACCAGAAATCAACCAGTGACCTTTCACTTTGTGGGAAGACGCCCAACCCACTGAGCCTCTACCAATCTTTTGATTTCCTTCCAGGACCTGTCATATTCCCCATATTCGATGAAGCTAAGGAGCACTGTCCACAACACTCTAACTTTACAGGAAGAGACCAAGAAAAGGGGAGTGACTTACCCAGAGTTCATGTGGTTAATTAGTAGCAAAGTCAGACTAAGCACAACACAAGGGAGGGACCTAAAAAAATGAAATTATCATCTGGAGGGTAGGCCCCTTGCAGTACAGGCTTCCCCTGCTCGGTGAGTGTTCTAGGAACCCATCTATATCAGTGTATCAGTTGGTGCTGTTGTGAGAGGCTGCGTTCGGCTTCAGTGAATTTTTTTTAAGACTCTTTCAAAGCGTTTGCCCATTTCGTGATAGGTGATTTACGAGCGCACCTGCCTACACCGTGCTTAGTGTTTAGCAGGTGTGACAAAAATGGCAGGACCCCATGCCCCACCCTCCTCATTCACCTGATCTTGCCCCTAGCAACTATTTTTGTTTCTTGGGATGAAAAACGTCCTCAAAGGGAAATGTTTTGCTGATGTGGAAGATGTGAAACAAAAAATGGCAGAAACACTAAAAGACATCAGAATCAATAAGTTCAAAAACTGTTTTGAGCAGTGAAAAGTAAGTCTTGATAGGTGTATTGCATCAAATGGAGAGTACTTTGAAGGTAACTGAAGTTTAAACATGTAAAAATAAATACACAAATTTTTATAGATAAATCCTCTTTTCTGGGGGGTCCCCCCTTGTGCATGGAAAAAACACTGTTGTGGGAGTGGGAGATAAAGGTTCTAGTCCTAGGGCTAAGAGTAAACTTGGACAGATCACTGCTCTAGGCCCATGTTTCTTAATCTATAAAAGAAAGGGTTTGAGTTCAATAATTTTTAGCATCCTTTTCACCTCTAGCAGTCTAAGATTCTGAAACCTAGGTCTCCTCTCAGTCCAGTAATCTTCTTACTTAATTCCTTCACTTCTATGAATTTCTACAGCTTTTAAAATCTATGCTCATGGCCTTAGAGCTTTTCCTACCCATTCTACAACCCTGGCTGAGATTACAATCTTTTAAAAAGCAAGGGCTAAACCTGATAGGATAACCACATGACTTCTTGATCTTCAGCCTTTTGGATCTAGGGTACATTCATGTAGGTTCAGACAAACAAGAGAAACTATTCTCTACTCTTTGCTACCTGGATCTCCGGGAATGGTAATAATTAACTGCAGGCAAATAACTGGCAGATCTACAGAACAAACTTCTGCAGTCTCCAGACTCAGAAGAGGCTCTTCTGGAGTTAGCCGTTTGTAATCCTTACAGGCAAGTGTCAGGGCCACAAACAGAGGTCTTTAAGAAAGCCATACGCCAATTCTAAGATAGAGAATAGCCAGCTACAGAGATCGTCTAACAACAGCTTCCTCCTCCTCCCACCGCTTTGTCAACACTACTTGCTGCTCTCAGCAATTTAAACAACTAAAATTCCTGACAGGTAATGCTGTTAGAACTGTTCTACTTACAAAGGAGATAAGGTTACATTTCAAAAAATAGTAATTTAGACACATTCTTAATAACTCATGAGTCAGCGAAAAGAGAGGTTTTTCATGTACTGTAACAGCTACTTTTTCTTGTCTAAGATAAGAAAGGTTTAATTAAGATTCTTGCAATGGTTTCAAAGTCTAAATTACTAATGCAAAAAGCAGTTAGGCATTTAGCCACTGCACTTTGTACATCTAGACTCACTATTTCTTTCCCACCAACTGAACTGGAAGAGAGTCTAGTTTTAATGGACTGCAATTATCAAAGGACTCAAGAAAATACCATCAAAATTGTCTAAGAAATTCTAACAAGGAATACTCTTTTATACAGCAGGTGCAAAAACTGGAAACCTGTAAACTGTCAGTACAATGTGTGAATAAGAACATGGGTGTTTGTTTGTTTTTTAAATCAGCTAGACCTAGATTTGAATCCCATTCTATGACCTAAAGCAAGTTTCTTGATCTCACTGAGTTTCTATTTAATTACCTATAAAATGGGAATAACAACAGTGCCCTATTTTATAAGGTTGATGTAGAAATTAATGAGATGACTCTAAAGCTCTTCAGCACAGTGCTAGGGCTATAGTAATATGCAACGATTGTTATCACTACTGTCACTGTTATTGTTATTACTCGCTGTCCTTCTAGTCTACAATGAATTAATTTTCCTATATAAAAAGCTGAACATTCATTAATATTTATAGATAGAAAGACTGGCATTACACAACCTGTAGCACACGAAGTACAGAAAAACAAAAGTCTTCCAATATCACATAAGAGGAAAATGCTTCCAGGACAAATGCTATCTCAAAGGTCCTTCTCTGTTCCATGTATCCATGACATGGGCAAAAATTTTGAACAGACACTTCAAGGAAGATATATACAGATAGCAAATAAACACATGAAAAAAGGCTCAACATCATCAGGTAAATGCAAACTAGTCATACAGAGAGACCGCTAATATACCCAGTGGGATGGCTAAAATTTAGGACTGATCATACCAAGAGTAGACAAGAATCTGTAACTCAGACATTGCTTGTGAGAATGTACAATTGTATAATCACTTTGGAAAACAGGCAATTTCTTTCAAAAGTTAAAAACAGCCCTACCATACAACCTAGTCATTCCACTCCTAGGTATTTACAAAAGAAAAATGAAGGCTTATGTCTAGATAAAAACTTGTACGTGAATGCACACAGCAAAAATAAAACAAGAAAAAATCTGGAAACAACCCAAATGCCGACCAACAGGTAAATAAACAAATTATGATAAATACATACAATGTAATACTACTCAGCAATAAAAAAGAACAAGCTATTAATAATGGTAACAACTTACCTTAGGTTGAAAGGAACCAGAAAAAAGGGTTCTTATTGCATGATTCCATTTATATAAACTTTCAAAAAATACAAACTAACCTATAGTTACAGAAAGCAAATCAGCAGTGACCTAGGGATGGGAGCACAAGGAAAGGGGTGGAGGGATTACAAAAAGGCAGAAGAAAACTTTTTTTTTAAATCCTCACCTGAGGATATGTTTTTATTGATTTTAGAAGGAGGAAAGGGGGGTGGGGGGGTGGAGACAGACAGGCAGACACACTAATCAACTGTCTCCTGTCAGTACACATCCCAACCAGAGATGGAACCTGCAACCTAGGTATATGCCCTGACCAGATATCAAACCCACAACCTTCTGGTGTAGGGGACGATGCTCCAACCAACTGAGCCACCTGGCCAGGGCAGAGGGAAACTTTTGAGGGTACTGGATATATTCATTATTTTTACTGTGGTAATAGTTTCACAAATCGTGCACTAAATATATGCAGTTTATTATATGTTAATTATACATCAATAAAGCTGCAAAATAAAAAGGGGAGGGGGCTGATATCCAAAGGCTCTAAGGCACAGAAAGAAAAAAAGCGAAGACCACTGAATAAAGTGTGAGTGGGGGGCGGGCGTGAGGGAGGGAAGGAAGTGAGGATTATCTTTTTTTATTTGATCCTAAAGTTCTAACAGAAAAAAAAGGGCAAGTTCCTTGTTTTTCTGTGACCTTTAGGAGAAAAGAAGGTTTATAAATCACCTTCTGTTGGGTCCATCAAGTATGTTAAATCTTAAAAGAAAGTACAAATCTTATGCTCACCCACAGTACAATTCCTAAAAGAGGAAATAAATCACAATCAGAAATCCAGAAAAATAATTCAGGACATCATAAACTCTATCTGTATCTGCTAGCCTAACAAAATGCCGAAGCAGCCCTGGCCAGGTAGCTCAGTTGGTTCAAGCGTCATGCCGATATGCCAAAGTTGCAGGTTCCATCCCTGGTCACGGCACATACAAGAATCAACCAGTGAGTGCAAATGTGATAGCTCTCTCTCTTTCTCCCTGCCTTCTCAAATCACTAAGAAAAAAAATGCTTTTAATGCCAAAGCAGCTACTGCCTAAGGACCACTTATAATCACCAAGGCTGGGATTTCCCACCTTCTGTGTGAGATTGCTTCCACATAGAGAACAAGTTTTTTCAATTTTTTCCGCTCTCAGTTTCATAGCTTCTAGAGTATCTGTTCCTCTTATATCCCTTTCTACTTACTACTCTAGCTTTCCCAAGATCCTGAAATTTACTAAAGAAAATGTAAAATTTCAGCTTCTCTTCCTCCATTCATTTATCCCATTTCCATCCCTTAGCCCCTTGATGTTTCCAACCTACAACTGTGAGGACTGCTGCACTGAGTGGGTGTTTGGGCTTGATGGCATTTAAAGTCCCTTCCAACTCTAAAATTTAAGACCCCCATTCATAGTAAGCTTCAGTAATGAATGGAAGTGAGGCTCTCAGAGTTGGAAGAACAATGATTCACCCAGTTATCCTGTAACTGGTGGTAAAAATCATTAAAATACTGGTCTCAATAATTCCCTTTTCCTTCAGTAATTCTTTTACTTCCTTAAAAAGGGTCCCTTGATTCTAAAAACTTTGTTTTAAAAAAAAGAAGTTAAAAAAAGGTAAAATATATTCATAGTGATAAAAATACTGTTTACTTCTCAATTTTAGCTTTCAGGTTTTAAGAAATTTTAGTATCACCAGCTTGCATGGCTCCTGATTCCTCAAAAGCCTGGCTTGGTCATGAAACTAGAACCAAACCCTGTAGAAGCAGGGACGGAACAAAAACAAAGAGGGAGGGGATGATGGGCAGCAGGGATGACAAAGCCTTGGCTTTGTCCCACCTAACCCTAACTTGGAGCAAACACCCACTTTGCTGGCCAGCAAGAGGTAAACTTTTTCCGACCGCTTTCAAATCAAAGTGACTAGGAATAGGCAGCTCAAGATAATACATAAAAACACTTAGGTAACGCAAAGTTTGTTTCAAAATTGAGGTGCTTTTTGTAGCTTCAATGATTTCAGTTAACTGATACATAAAATGGGAGAAAACCCACCTGCATATACAAACCTTGTATGATACCTAGTATTTCTTGTTAATAAACATGATCTTAACCTGTCCTCCTAAATCATATGTAGCATAATCTTACCTTTTAAGCCTCTATTACATTCCACTGAAAATATAACACTCTCCAAGAATAACTTGGCAATCCATTTATAAAATACATGAAGGGCCCCAGGGAATAGTGAAAGCTTATTCTATCACACAGGAAATAAAATGAGTCTATTCTGACCCATACGCCCATCAACAAAGTTAAACCGCTTTTCACTTACTACTTTTCTCTTAGTTTCTAGAATAAACACAATTTACAGGTAATAACATTTTCAACTTTTTTAAATACAAGTATTCCAACATTTACCAACTCTCCCAAGGCAGAGATTTTAATTCTGAGGCATTCCCTGAGGGAGGATTTCCTTAGAGACAAGTACAGGTAACATCAAGTAGATCCTTGTCTTTAAAGACAAGGCAGGAAGAAGGGCAGAACTTGTTAAGGTAACATCCTGTCATCTCAAGCATCTCAGGAACATTCCTGCAGGCTCCTCTCCCGTTTTTCTAAACTAAGTAATAATCCCTGTGTTTATCATCTTTCAAAAAAAAAAAACAAAACCAACAACAAAAAGAAACACAGGACTTGTATAAAGCTCTCTGTATACTCCTTGGTTTTCTGTGACTTTTTGTATCAAAGTTAAGATCTCCTTAAAGAGAAGAGAAGCAGAAATCTTCATGAACAACTCCATTTCTTTTACATTCTCTACTTTCCTAGCATCTGCTTTAAATCCTGCCTGGCATCCTTCACCTCTGACTGCTGTCATTTTGGACAGGAGTCTATAACTAAACACTTGTATTTTTGCTATCACTTTCCTTTTAGAATGGCATGAAACTACAACCTGGTAATAGTTCAACACGGGCATCCAAAATTAAACAGATTTTAAAAATTATCATCTATTTGCTCTAATCCCAGGCTGAAATTCATGTTTTACAAAGTTATGCTCCTAGCTGAGTCAGGAAGCAATATTCTTTCGTAGAATGTATCGATTTCTTGACTGTATGAGGCGACATGGAGTCTATAAAATGCAAGAATACTCTGCAGTCTCCTAACGTCCTGATTATACTTACTTCCCTTACATATTTCAGAAATCAGTCTAATTGGCACCTACATTCATCACGGCTGAAAAGTCAGAAAACACTGTTAGTTAGGATTTCTTGTTTGCCTTTATGTTAAGGACTTCTGAAAGGAACCGGAATAAGGCTGGAGAAGGGATGTGTTCCCGGCCCAGGAGAAGACAGACTCATGAGGAACCCAGGGGGAATACCAGGCAGCCTGGCTACAGCCACACGCCAGCATCTCTCACAACCGCATTTTCAAAAGATGCCCAATCACTTCTCCAACTTACACTCCATCACCTTTCCACATAAGATGCCTCAGAGAACAGCAGAGATGCCTCAGAGAGAATATCTAAGGTAATTTGTGAGTTCTGTGTTCTCATCAGTTGATCTGTACTGTACCTAGAACCCACATAAGCCTAGAAAGACAGAAGAAGCTAAAGGGATTAGTAACCCCTCAGATGCAAACAAATAACCTTTGGGCAGCCCACGAACAAACCAGTGCAGTTTTATAAAATGCATTCTTAATGGAGCTCCAGAGGACACACGCTCTAGAAAATATGGAGGCGGCAAAACAGTTTGAGTTCACTTTCAGCCTGTAGTTCAAGAAAACTAAGCCATCGGTAACAAAAGCACACCAGCAACCTCACCCACTCCACCCACCCACATATACAGACTCTGATACAAAGAGAAGTGAATTGCAATGCTCCCCTGGTCTCTCACTTCCAGGGTTTTCATGAAAAGATCAGTGAGGAAGACAGAATATTCTGATGCCTTAGGGTATGTTACAGTTGGCAATAAAGAGGTTAAGCAGGATCACTTTCCTAGAAAATGTAATTTTCCTCCCTATCTGCGCTACATATTTTTTTTTAATTCAGCAAGTTAAGGGTTAAGACCAACACCTCAGAAAGAAAAAGGGAACTTGGTTCAGCTCCACCCTCTCTGCAGTAAATGCCAACAACTCTGAGCCAAACCACTCAGCATATACAAGACTTCCAAAAAACAGGTGAAATGAAGTAGTTTCCTCAGGTATCTCACCTTTTAGCACCACTTGTACTTAATAGATTTCACCCATCTGTGAAACACACAAGTGTTAGTTAAAAGAAAAGCACATATAAAATTCTATAAAGGACTTGGAATATATTTACAAGTCACAGAGGTCACTATAAATCAGCAGGAATAGCTGGAATTGGGTGAGAAGGTCAAACAGTCCCCTTGGAAACAAAACCAAAACAAAAAGATACAGCAACAGAAGGAGTATGGGCCCTAGACCTTAAGTCTTAGAAAGAAAACTCTCCGCCTAGAAGATCAATTCTTAGCCTAAAGAAACACAGAGAAATGCTGAGTTACCATAGAGGAGGGTCATCACTACCGTCACTCCTACATTTCTGAGGACAAAGATGTTCTGCCAGATAAAAACAGTCTCTGACAGCCTGTAAGGAAAGGACCGTCCAGAAGCACCTGCCTTGCTAGAAATATGTGGGAAGAGATGAGTCACTATTTTAATTCTGTTTAGTACTCTTCACATCACAACCCTCTAGGTCCCAAAGCAACATTTTCTCTCTCATTCTATCACTCTTTCACTTTTCTTCCCAAACGTGTGGAGTTGGGTCAGAATGTAAGGGACGGGGGTTTGAGAAAAGAGAAAGAGGAAAGAGAAACCATTTGGTGAGCAGAAAGAGATACCGGGGTCGGGGGCATAATGACCTGGACGGAGGACTAAATACCTACAGTTATAAATAGCAAATGATTATCAAGATCCAAGACCCTTTCCCCCTCTCGGACAGTGTCCCATAACTTTCAAAGCTTTTACAATAAAAAGCAAACAAATCGCTCCCTGGAGAGAGGAATAAAAAAGATTGAGTGTGAGCAAGGGTAATGAAATACGATAGGGTTACATGAATATCAATATTCCTTCAGATTCCGACTGGATGGAACGGGCACCTGAAGAAAGCCATGCTCTTCCACAGGTAGGAAAGGGATGCCAGGAGGTGGGCACAGGTGGTGACAGAGGAGTTGAGGAGACGGTTATCATGGGAAATGAAAAGAATGCAATTCAATTACTCACAAACTTCTTGGACTTAGAGTCTAACTTCCTCCCTGTGGGGGAGGTTTATCATCGTCCTAGGTCAAGAAGGGCATAATCATGAGCAGTTTGAACTCCCTGAAAAGTGATAAGCAACAGGGTAAAATGACAGGTTCTCTGGATAGAGAAACACTGCGAAGAAAAGTAACGTCATGCCCATTGACCACAGGACCTCGGCAAGGACAAACATCCGAGGGAGGAGGGACGGTAGGGCCCCAGTCAGGTAACATTCCTGAGAGGAGGGATTATTAGGTGACACCGGGCTGAGGGCCCAGAAAGAGGGCTGGGCGGCAGGAAAGTTAGCAGGTGAAAGCGATCAATCTTGGTGAAGGAAGTGACCTTTAGCAGAACAAATAAAATTCCAAAAAGCGGGGTAAGGGTAACAGGAGAAAATGGACTCAGAAAAGCACAGAGGACCGAGATACAGAAGGCGTGTTCGGGTAATAGAGGAAGAAGAAAGGAAGTGGTGCTGAGAGGAAAGAGATGGGGCTGAGACCCGCCCGCCTATGGGGGCGAAGGGCAGAGCGCGCGGGCCGGGGATTGAAGGAAGCTCCGAGGTTGCCGGGGCAGGCGCCGGGTGGGACTCCGGGGCTCCCCGAGGTCCTGGAGGGGTAGGAGGTCGGGCTGTGGTACCCAAGACCCAACAAAACGAGGAAGGGAGGCGCGGGGGCGGCTCCCTAGAGACAGGCGTGCATCCCTGGGGCCGACTGCGGGGATCTCCCGGGTCCAGAGGGCGGTTACCGGGCCGGGCTGAGGGAACCGGGTGGGAAGGACACTCACAAATTTCTTGGATTTGCCGCCGTCGCCGCCCGCCGCGGGCAGCTCGTCCGGGCTCCGGCCCTTCTTCTTGTCCCGGGTCCCGCGGCCAGGTCCCAGACCCCCGCCGGGCGGCTCCATGTCTGGCTTCGCGCTGGCTGGTGACCCTGCGCCTACACTGCTCCCGCCCGGCTGATCCCAGCCCGCAGTCGCCACCGCCACCACCCAGCACCTCCTTAGCCTACCGCCGCGCCCCGCCTCATTAGCATGCCGGGCTGCGCGCGTCTCATGAATATACAACGGTGACGCCTCGCTCCCGCCCGCCTGCCCCACTTCCGCCCGGATCTACAGCCCCTACCAATGAATGGAGGGAGGGGGGTGGAGGGAAGCCACGGAAGCGCGCTACCTGCCCTGCGGGCCTAACCATTCAGACTCACGTACGGGGGAGGGGGTGACGAGTGGGCGGTGCAACCTCTGCTTGGCCGCAACAGCAAGCAGCGCCCCCTGGTAGTGAACGCAGCACAGGCCTCCCCACTCCCACGCAGTGCCCACGTGGCTGTAAAGCCTGAACCCTCTTATACCCCAGACTAGGATATTATCTGAACCAAAATCCCATGAGAGACTGTTGATCTTGGCAAAAAATAATAGTTTTCATGTGTGCGGTATCAATGGAGCACACGGAAAAACACATAAAAAGTGACAGCTATCTTTAATTAAAAGCTATGTACCAAGAAGAGAGCTTGGTAGGGAGGGCATGTGCTAGAGGGAACTTGACAAGCTCTGGAGTTAGATTACGTAAATTTATTTTGTTTTTGTTTTTTCGTGCATCCATCTTTGCCGAGTTTCTTTATTCAAATACAAATCAAATGCAGACTCTTATTTCTCCCTTTTCTTAAACAAAGTGTATTGGCATTCTGCAGCGCTCTGTACCTGGAGAACTTCCCACATAAGCACTTCTTTCATACCTCCCTGAAGCCAGATGTCCAGCTGTCTTGGTCCCAGACTGTGGGTGGCTCTTTGGGAAACACCTGCACCTGCCTGGGTCAAGCTTCAGCGAAGAGGCGGGTCTTTGAGTCCAAAACTCTCTGGAAGGGGCTTTTCATTGCTGCCCCAGACTTCCTAGACTTCTGTCCTGCTTGGCACCCCCCTTCCTTGTTCCTGACCCCTAGACAGCGCCACAACAGCACAGTGTTTCGGTAGAAGCAGCCAAGGGGCTTTCATTGAGTCCTGAAAGGGTCCAGCAAAAGACAAAGCCCAGATACACGGAGGGGAAGGAAACTGCTATGGGCCATATTGTGTCTCCCCCAAATTCATCTGTTCAAGTCCCATCACCTAATAACTTTAAATGAACATAAGGTGTTTAAAGAGATAATTGGATTAAAATAAGGTCATAAGGAAGAACCCTAATCCAGTTTGTCTAGTCTCCTTATAAGAGGAAGAATCATGCTGGCCGGCATGGCTCAGTGGGTTGAGCTCCAGTCTGCGAACCAAGAGGTCACTGGTTTGATTCCCGGTCAGGGCACATGCCAGGGTTGCAGGCCACAGGCTTGGTTGGGGTGTGAGAGGCAACTGACTGATGTATCTCTCATACATTGATGTTTCTCTCTTTCTCCCTCCCCTCTGCTCTAAAAGTAAATAAATGCAATCTTAAAAAAAAAAAAAAAAAAAGGGAAGAGTCATCAGGGGTGTGTGTGAACAGACGGGGAGACAACTGAGGACACTTAAGAAGGCTGCCCAAGGAGACAGGTCTTGGAAGTAATCAATGCTGCCAACACCTTGACCTTGGCCTTCCAGCCTCTAAGACAGTGAGAGAAAAAAACTTTACTGTTGTTTAAGCCACACAGCCCGTGGTATTTTGTTACGGAAGTCCTGGCAATGAATACGGAAACCACCTTGAAAAATATCCCCAGAGCAACAATAAGTGGCCAAGCAAAACAGAGATGCCACCTGGCACAGTTAGGTGCTCCTAAGAGTATATCAGTGGACCCACAGAGGCCCACAGGGTGGGACCCGCGGTATCCAAACACAGGAACCCCACCACCAAGGAAAGTGGAGAGACCAAGGGTCAAACACTTCAGAAGCAGGTGCTGGCATGACCTACAAACAGATCAAGGGTGAGCAGTCTCCCATCCCACAGGACCTCCACAGGGCACCAGACACCAGTGAGATCAGTCACACCACAGCGGGGTCCCTGGGACACTGCAGCAAGGAGCCCGGCACCCCGCTACAAAGCTACCTGAACATCCTCTGGCTCCTGGATAGATTACCTACTTTTGAATCCCAGGTCTGCTCCTTTCTAGTTGTTTCCAACACAGAAAACCTAGTTATTGCCAATGTGTGCCTACACAGTAATAAGTCACCATTTACAAAGCACTTGTTCCATGCCAGGAACTCATAATAAAACACTCTACTTGCATTTTTTCACTGAATCCTCACAATGTCATGTCATAGTTTCCAGTTGTCTATTTTACAGACAGGAAATTTGGACTTTGAGCATTGAAGTGATTTGCCCAAGGACACATAATTGATAAAAAATTTAAATCCAGGTTAGTCTAACTGCTAAGTCCTGTTTAACCAAGATTCCCTACTGACATAAACCAAACTGAGTGAAAAGAACAGGTGTTTTCCAAGATTATGTTCTTTGCTCTACTAGTTTGATTTCTCTTGGTAATTCCTTTCTCCCAGCTACAACTGTTCCTGGAGTGAAAACTTTGTGGCACCCCGTGGGCCCTCAAGGCATGGACTGAATTTCCTTGCCCAGAGCTGGCAACTTGGAATGTATGTTCCTGGAGGGGAGGTTCAGTGACTCACTCACTCTGTAGCCCCAGTGCTCAGTCTAGGGCTTGGTAAGATTACAAGGACGCTGGCAGCCTGGCGGGCTCCTAAATCTGGCCTTCATCTCTGAGTTCCACTTTCTACTTGCCTGATGGAAAGTTGCATAGAGCTGTCCAGCCCACACTTCGAACTCTTTATTGTACCACTGCCTACATCTGCTATGTAACATTTATCTCACTCCTCACTGGATGGTAATCTCCTTCAGGGAAGGGCCCGTGTTTGTGACTACCAGCATCGTTCTTCACAGACAGTTAAAATAATGGGAAACTTTATGTCCGGCACTGTGCTAATTAAGCACTTGACACGTTTTCACTCAGTGGATCTTCACCAACTTGCACAACCATTCCAAACACCCAAGTTCAAAAATCTGAAGTCGTCTTCTACTCCCTCTCTTAAACTAGTCATCTGCCCAGGTTTGTCCAACTCAGGGGCACCCAACTCCCAGGCCGCAGACCCATACTGGTCCGTGGCCTGCTGGGAACTGGGCGGAAGTGAAGCTGGTCTGAGCACCTCCTGCTGCCTCCCCTGCCTCCCACAGAAAAACCGGTCCCTGGTGCCAAAAAGGTTGGGACTTTTGGTCTAACTATTAACCAGAATGCTCTATTAACTCCCTATATATGAAGAAGATAACCCACGTAGAATACATATGCAGGGCCTAACATATGGTAAGCGTTAAGTGAATATCAACTATGATTTTTATTACATACATCGTCACTCCCATTCACTCTCCCTTCACGCATAGGTAGCTAGCAAAAATTAAGACTATGCCCAGAAAGGCAAAAAGTACAAAAAATACCAACTTGGTTTATTGGATAAAAACAGTGGTAAAATGGACATAAAGCCAAAAATTACAACAGGACATTTTCACATCCTCCCCCAACTCAAAAATGTACTTCCCACCATTTGGGGCTAAGGTATTCAGGAGCCAGAGCCCCCTAAAATCCCTCACTCCTCCCCTGCACTGGAAGCAAGGCCTATGCAGGAGAGCCCAGGAGAGGAGGAAGTCAGAGGCAACCTCAGTCCTGATTACTCCTTCATCCCTAAAACTCTCTGGTTGGAGGGAAGCCGGTAAGGAATAAGGGGGCCAGAGGGGCAGGGACTGGCAGCTAGGGCCCACTGCCCAAGAGGCTCTAGAGATACCTATCTTTGTCCCCATCCAATCCCAAATAGGTACCATTGTCAGGCCTTGGGAGGGAGAAGAAAGAGGATAGTTGGTTTGAGAATAAGATGTGACCTCCAAATAGTCCCCTAGTATCAGTAAAACCAGTGAAGGTGACCACTCCAGAGCTGGGGGACCCACACCTTTTCCCTCCCACCCAATCAAGAGGTAAAAAGGAACTCCTTGGCGCACAGCAAGCCCAGCTGCTCTTAAATCTCCACATCGCTTTCCTTGTCGTTGTCATGGTCTCCATCATAGAACTCATTGGGTGCCTCTGGCCTGCAAAGCAAGGGGAGAGAGGTGAGGACCCACTCTCCAGGTTCCAGTATTTTCCCACATAGGCACCCTCTCTGGAGCCACTTCCCAGGCCCCTCTGTTGAGGGGCCACTCCTCCCCTTCTGCTGACAGAGAATGATCACTAGTCATTCCTCCGTTCATGCCATCAGTAACCACCTACTGAGCCTGCTCCGTGCTAGACACTGTCACGAGCCTTAGGAGTACAGTAGAGAGTAAGCCAGACAAAATTTCTGACAATCCTCAAAAACTTCTCTAATAAATGCAACTGACAATAACTGACAAAGTAAATAAATATGATAACTTCGATGACGGAGAGTGATATGAATATTTTAAAATGAAATAAAGGGAGGTGTGACTGGGAGTGATGGAGGAAAAGGATACAATTTCAGACAGGATTATTAGAAAAGGCTGTTCTAAGATAGTAAGACCTGAAGTCCGAGAAGAAACTGGCCAGCCAAATACCTCAGGAAGACCGTTTGGAGCTACAAAACAAACAAACAAACAAAACAAAAATAACAAGTACCAAAAATATAAGGTGGAAGTAGACTGATGTATTCCAGCAAGAGCTGGAGACCAGGGTGGCTCGGAGTAGTGTGCATGGAGAAGAGTAGTTTAAGAGATGAGACCAGGGACGTAGGTAAGGGCCAGCATGCAGGACCTTTTAAAATCATGGTCAGAAATTTGGATTTTCTTCTAAGTGCAATGGACAGGAGAGTTTAAGCAGAAGACTGACATGATATTATAATCCTGTAGTGAGGGAAGGGATGTGAAAGCAACAAAAGCCCAGTAAATACTAAACACTAGTTTTTTTCTTTTTGAAAATTATTCTCTAGGAGAATATGGATAACTGATAACTGAATTATCTTGCTCACAGCTGATAATTAAAAGGGAGAAAGTCATCAAAGAAGAGTTGGGGAACTAAGTCAGGAAAACTCTTATTATCGCTATTCTGCAAATGATATGCAAGCTTAAGACAGAGACATCAAAGAACAAGAAGTGTGCAGTCTGACAGGGAGATAGGGCTCAGGACAGGAAGAGGCCTGAGGCTTCTGCTGGCTGTTGAGAGGGGAGGATACAAAGCAGAGAATAGGCCCAGATACCAGACTGGAACCACAGATGAAAAAGCCACACTTTGCCAAAAGGAAAAACTTACACAAAGGTTTTTAACTTTTTTAAGACAAAGAAAATCAGTTTCCAGAATTTAAGCCTCAGAAACCTGGATAAGTTGAGAAGGAGATGACGGGTCACAAAAGAATTCCTGAGGCCAGAGATTTGGATACTTCCTCAACCAGGAGTGGGAGTAAGCGGGTATTCATGGAGGAGGAAGGTTGTAGTAGTCCCAAGGGTCCGGGCAGTAAAGCCCAGGTCCAGAGGATGGATCTGGAAGCATAAACTCTAAGAGAAGTTAATTCTGGAAGCAACTGAGAAACCCTTCAGACTCTGTAGCAGAGCCAGCTCAAAGCTCTAACTCTGCGTGGGGGCAGGACCAGATGTCCTGCGAGTGTCCAGCTGTGGTTTTCCTTCAGTCCCATAAGGAAATCTGTTCTCCATTAAGTGAGCCTGTTTCTGCACTTCTGGATTCTATTGTCTTTACCCTTCATTTTTCAGAAAAGCCTATTTTGAGATTTAAAAAAAAAAAAATTCTATCCTAGTCTTTGTTTCCCTAATTCATGGCATCTGTAAATATTTTAGTATCTTGCTCAGAAAGATATAAAGACTTTTTAAAAAAAATAACCACAATACAATTATCATACCTGAAAAACTTAACAGAGGAAAGAAATCAAAGGGCCTTAGATAGCGGTATATGGGCAGTGACCTGTCCAGCTCAGCACCCGGAAGTAAGATGCTGGCAAGAATATAAACTGTTACAGGCTTTTTGGAAGGCAATTTGGCAGCAGATACTTAAAATTTTAGTGCACACAGCCTTTGACCTAGCAGCAACAATCCCAGGAATCTAATCGACTCAAACAAGCATGCAAAGATATACATGTAAGGGGGTCCACTGCCACAGTCTTTGTAATAAGGAAAAAATGGAAAATACGTAAATTTCCATCAATGGGACCTGGTTAAATGAAGCTACATCCACACAATGGAATATTATACGGCTAGTAAAATGAAGCATATCTATGTATACTGACATGGGAAGACGCTCATTGCTTTGTAAGAAAGAGAAAGAGAAAGAGGAAGAGAAGAACAAGTTGTAAGATATAGAGTAACCTGTATAGAACATTCCAACTTGTGTATTAAAAATACCTACACAAACCCTGAGAATGAGTGTGTATGTCATTTGTGTCTATCTGTGCATGTTGAACAGTACACTTGTAATTTCTAGAAAAAAAATCTATCTGAAAAGATGCAAATCAAACCAACAGTAGTTACTTTGTGGAATGGGTCTGGGATTGTGTGAATGCAAACTTAACCTATTTTGATGCTGTTTCCCCCCCCTTCACCTCCCTGACAAGCCTGCTAGAACCCCCACCCTCTCGTCCCTGCCCCAGACCTGCTGTAGTTCTCCTCAGGACCCCGCTCCTCGGCATCAGCCTCATCAGTCCTGTCATAGGTCAGGAGGTCTGCGGGCACATCGTGAATCTGGACGCTAGGTGCATGGTTTAGCATCTTCAGGTTTTCAAAGATGGTCTGGCGGATCTGGTCCAGATACTGGTTAGGGATGAGGAACACAGTGAGCAGCCCTCAGTGATTCAGGGCATCCACCTTCCTAGCTGCCTTTCACCCCTTCCGTCCTAGTCTTAATCCCACTTTGAATCTTAGTTTGAGTCCCCCCACTGATAAGTAATCCTCCTCCCAACCGCGACTGCCTCTGGGCTGCCTCCTAGCTAGTAACAGTGAGAGTGATGACCGAGAACTTTCTTCTTTGGTTTCTCTGATTTCCCACATCCTGGACCTCCCCTGGGCTTCCCGACTCTTGTTCTTAGCTGTTCCAAACTACTGACCTGGCGTGAGTTCTGATTCTCAATGCGGGTACTGACATCTGGATGGAGTGTGAAGTCCGGGGCAAAGTACTCAAAGTATTCTTAGAAGGGAAAAGAAGATTAGAAGGAGAGGGTATGCCTTGGACAGACAGGTAGGTCCCAAGATTTCCCAGTCTCTTTCCTTCCCATCCAAAATTCCTACATTATAGTTGCCTAATCTTTTCGCTGCTTTGAGCTCTGAGAACATCAATTTCCTCTCTGCCTTCAAAACAAGCCATTGTAGGGTCTTGTGAAAATGGCTTTCCTGGTGTCGGGGTATCATGTGGTGGTCCTTACCACTATAGGGAAGCTCCTCACTAATAGCCTCTTCCACCAGCAGCGATGTCTCATACGTCCTGAAACCAACCAGCGGGGTGGGGGCAGTCTGAGCAAGTGGGCTGAAGGGCCCACTTGGTCATCTCTCAGGGAGCCCCTAGCTCACATGGGACAAGGTGGAGGAGGAAAACCAGAGGGCGTACTTACCAGCAGCGGGCAACATTTCGGACAGTATAGCCACCACCACCTAGCACCAGTAGAGGGATATTGAAGCTTTTCACATATTCGACACATTCCCTGTTAAAAGAAACCAAAGGAATGGATAAAGATAGCTATCAAAAGTCAGAGAATACACCTCAGAGTATTGTCTGGAAAGAGGCACAAGGAAACCAGAAAGGTTCTGAATCTTGATCTAGGCAATGACATTCACTGAGTTATAGTCTTGAGATATGTGTGCTTTACTATGTTTCTGTTGTGTCTCAAAAAAATTTTAAATAAAGTGCACTCCTACTTCTGTCCTGCTCTATACCCATCCAGGCACCCTACATGTTAATCAACTATTTTCATCTATGCACCAGCAAGTGCTATCAGTTCTAATGTCAAAATGCACCCAAATCATCTACTTCGCCCCATCACCACCTCCTCCACCTTCCCGCGGCACCGCATCCCTGCCTAGACAACACCGACAGCCTCCCAGCTGGTCTTCCCGCTTCCATCCCTGTCTCCCCAGCCCCAATCTTGCTCCAATCAGCAGTCAAGGAGTCACTGTAAAACGTGAAATGGATCATGGCACTTCTCTGCTGAATATCCTTCAACGGCTTCCCATATTTGAAGTATAACCTAGACTCCTTACCAGGGTCTAAAGGCTCCGGTCAGCCTCGCCCCTGCCTGCTCCTCAGACCTCACCAGCACCGGCATTCTCCCCATGTCCATGTTGCTGCCTCACCGGTTTTACTTCTCTCTGCTCTTCTATGACTCACGCCTTTCAGCCTCCAGGGTCTCAGTCGAATTTCAACTCCTCAGAAAATCCTTTCCGAATCGTGCTATCTCAAGTAGGTTCCCCACTATTACCCTGTATCTTAGCTTCCTATCTTTTCCCTCCCCAGGATTTATAACAATCTACTTGGTTTGCTTACTCACGTTCTGTCTGTTTCTGACGCTAAACTGTAAAGTCCATAGGAGTTGCCCCAATGCATTCCCATCTCCTTGGGCGATGCTTAGAACATAATGAAGGACCAGATGGGGAGCCCCCTTCCAGGTAACCCCTCTCGTTCCAGGACAATTTGTAGATATTTTTGATCCTTAAGAAGAGGTAAGGCCCATTCTCCAAATACGCCCTCTCCCTGTACTGTGATCCAAGACCACTTGAAAACCTGGGGGAGTCAGAGGAGAGCAAATCTCACCCATGTCCTCGAATGCTGAGGTTGAAGCAGCCCAATCGATCACAGCCTAGAGAGTCGGCTCCGCACTGCAAAAATCAAAGGTCCAGGCAGCGGCGGTAACAGATCAGAATGCCCCAGAAGTCCTTCCTTTCCCCACCAACCTAGAGACTCCCATCTTCCCTGCTCTCTTCCTCCCAGGCCTAGGCGGAGCTCCCCTGACCAGGCACTGGAAGTATTACCTGGAGAACAATGCACGTGGGTTGGTAGAAGTCCACCACTTGGTTGATAACCGGCTGGAAAAGGTGCTTGTAACCTGGGAGAGGGCCAAAGATGGGTACCTGGCACCCCAAGGGGATGGGGAGACAGGGAACAAAAGGAAAAAGGGGGTTGAGAGAGCATATAGCCCAGGAAAGGGGCAACCCAAGGAACTACACCATTGGTTCTAAATTTCTGGAGGGGGCCCCAGACCCCCTGGAGTGACAGATGAAAGCTAATGACCCTTTTTCCAGAAAAATGCACATACACATAATGTGCTGCACACAATTTCCGGGGAGGTTCATGGTCCCTCTGAAAGCCATTCATCCTTAAGGATACCTGGCTCAAGGGTAGACAATACAGGGCAGAAGAGGTTAATTCAAGGAGAGAGAGAGAAGGGCCCAGTGAACAGGAGAAGATTTCAGTACTTACTTTGGTCATCGATGCCATCCCGCAGGGGCACGTTAAGACAGTAGTAGCGGCCACTCTCTGCTCCAACTTCATACATGTCACCTACAGGGAATGGGAGGTGGGCGGTGGCAGCCATGCATGGGGAGGCATCCACAACATAACTGCTTCAACCCCAACCAACACTAAAGGCCTCTCACTCCATCTCCGTCCCCGCACCACACACCCTCTAGGGCCACTAGTCTCCCGCAGCTGGCATTCACTCAGCAATACTTTTAGGGCGCCACTATGAGCCAAGCCGTGGACTAGGCATGGGGGACAGAGCAATAAAGAGAACTAACGAAATGTAACGAAATGAAAGAAACCCCACTAAACTTTTATTTTGGAGGGTAAGCATAATCAGGAGGAAGACAGTAAACAAAACACCACAATAAATACAATAGCAGGTGTGCCCTGTGAGAAACAAGCAAGAGTGATGTGAGAGGGTAATGGGGAAGGAGGTGAATACTTTAACTGGGTGGTCGGGAGGGGCTTCCCTGACAAGGGGCATCTGAGCGGAGACCTGAAGGCTGAGAAGGAGGCAGTCGCAGTAAAGAGCTGAGGGCTGGGAAGGGGAAGGACATCCCGGTCCCCATACCTGTGCCGGGGAAGAAGTAGTTTCCATATTTGTGGAAGGACACTGTCATGACCCGGTCAGTGAGGTAGAAGGCTTCCTGAACCCCGTCACCATGGTGGATGTCAATATCAATGTAGAGCACCCGAGGGTGGTACCTGGGATGACGGCAAAGCCTGGGTTGAGGCAGGGTGACCCCGAGGAAACAAAGAACCCCAGACGCTTCTCCCAAACACAAGGTCTGGAATTATGAAGAGTCTGCTTCCCCCCAATTCCATCCAAGTCACCTGAAACCTAACACCACCAGTTCCCTCAGGCAACCCTAGGGCTCCAGCCTGAAGGCAGGGACAGCAGAAGGAGGTGTACAGAAGGTTGAAACATGAGCAGGCAATAGGACATCTGTAGCAGAGGACAGGGAAAAGCAGCCAGAGTAAAGCACGAAGAACTTGGGAGAAGCTAGGATGGAGGTGAAGGTGGAGGGGAGGTGGAGGTGGAGGTCAGGGTCAGGGTCAGGGCCAGGGCCAGGGCAGCCTGAGGTCTTCTCAGCGAAGAGTCTCATAAGCCCCTCGGTCTCCTCCCAGGCTACTTACTTGAGCAGCTCCAGGATGCCAATCACAATGTCATTGACATAGCAGAAACCGGAGGCCTATGGGAAGACAGTGGCCTTATAAAGAAGGGAACAGTTCTTCCACCCAGCTGCCCTCTGCTGTCACCCTAACACCGACCCTAGGGTGGCCATTGTCTCCCCCATCACCTCCTCACTCACCTCAAACTTCTTGGCATGGTGCAGACCACCAGCCCAGTTAATGGCAATATCACAAATCTGAAAAAGAAACACCCAAATCACAATCCTCCTCCTGCCCACCCCCAAACCACAGAGCTCATGGTCAGGGTCAAGGCCAGGGACCCACAGAAAGCAAGAAGGGGACCCAGGCCCATGGTCACCTTATTGTTCAGCTGGGTTGCTCCTTGCAGAGATGCGCCTGTGTAACGGGAGCAGAACTCAAAGAGCCCGGGAAACACGGGGCTGCAGGGAAGAGGAGCACGATGAAGCTATTTTACCTCCGTCCAGGCCTTCCTGCACTGCTCCCCTCACCCAAACCCCTCCAATCTCCATTCTTCAATAACCTGCTCCCCGCACTCCTGCATATCCAAGTGATCTGCGAATTTATTCAACAAATATTTTGGACCGAACCATGTACCAAGCCCTGTGCGAGGCACTGATGGGAAGGAAGGAAGCATTTCACTCTGTCAGGAAGTTTGCACCCTAGCTGGAGAGAGAAGCAGGCAGCTTCTAGGTACTTGAGTGTATGCGCAAAAAGAAGATAAGGTGAAAGAGAACATGAGCTCTATTTTTCTTAAAAGCTTCTTCTAGGGTCACTGGTTCAATCCCTGGTCAGGGCACATGCCTGGGTTATGGATTAAGTCCCTCGTCAGGGCACATGCAAGAGAACCCACTGACGTTTCTCTCTCACATCAATGTTTCTCTCCCTCTCTTTCCTTCCCTTCCACCCTCTCTAAATATAAATAAATAAAATCTTTAAAAAAAGATTCTTCTATGTGTATCACATTTTAATACAATGTTCAATAATATTCTTTATAGTTATGCATTTTAAAGTTTTATTCCTATGATATATACAAAATAGTAACAATGAGGAGATAACCCACAGAAAGCCTTTAACACAGTGTGTGGAAACTAATAAGCCTTTAATAAGCATTAGCTATCATTATTACCATCTTCATTCTTTATAAAAATAAATAAATAAAAGAAAGAGATGCCTAAAGCCAGACACAAAAGGTTACATGCTATAGGGCTCCATTTAAACAACACTCCAGAAGGCAAAATATGAGACAGACCTCAGATCAGTAGTTGCCTACAGTTAAGTTAGAAAGAACACACGGACCCCAAATGGGCATCAGGGACCTTTGCAGGACAATTGACCTTTCCACCAAAACTCTCGGAACTGTGTACCTTAAAAAGGTGAATTTTACTGTATGTAAGTAATACCTCCATAAACCTAACCTTCAGAAAAGGGAATGCTTTAAAAAAAAAATCCCTCGTTTTAGGCCTCCAAGAAAATGGTGCAGCTGACACATTTGACTATGTGAAAAAGAAAATTGTAGGGAGTTTTATAGTTTCTCAAAGACTTTGGGAAGGACTGATATCTAGACAAGTAAGAAAATGAATAAACAATGTAATTATCGGCTCCAGAAAAAAACAAAAAGTTGTACGAGAAAAAGATTAAATCATAATATACTATTGGGCTGGGTTGTAAGTGAATTTTCAAAGTTATAATATCAACATAGAATATTTATTTGCAGTACAAAGGGCCCAGGGATAGGAGTCCCTAAGTGAACAAACAGCTCACAGGGCCCCCACTGTGGCCTGGGGGCTGACTCTGTATTTGCAGACCTGTAAAGTGAACTCTGAAATAGCAGCAGCAGCAATAAAAAAAACCCAAGTAACCTCCCGAGGCAGCATGTGACTAAACACCAAAAGACAGTGCGGTGTGTGCAGGACAGACCTCTGAAGCTGGCTTGGTCAAGGAAGGCTTTGTGGTGTGAAACTTCCTGGTGGTATGAAGGCTGGTAAGGCCTTGGAGAGGATGAAGGGGAAACAGAAGGCTTCCCAGGAGGTACCTATGCAGCAGGGGTGTGGGGATAAGGATGCAAAGGTGCTCGATGCCAGCCTGAGGAGTTGGCATCTGTTTCTCTAGCCTGGGCTACTTCTATCAGTAGGATATTTGAGGGAAACAGATTAACATCTATTTAAAAATCTAAGCTCCAGATCTGAATTCTGCCACCTCCACTGACCAGTTATGTGCCTCAAGCTGAATTACTTGAATCTCCTCTAACTTCAGTACACCCAAGACCAGGAAAAGGACTGTTACATCTCAGGGTTGGTGTGAGAATTAAGTGGATTTAGCAGCAATCCTCAACACAGCTCGGTAAGCATTCAATAAATGGTGGCTGTCGTAGGAAACTACAGGATCAACAGGCTGGTCTTTTCAAGAAGTAAATTCAAGAGAAAGATATGTTACAGATTAAAAGCCTTAAGAGATATATCAACTGAATGCAATGTGTGAATCTTGTTTAAATCCTAGTTTAAATAAATCAACTGCAAAAAAGAAAATGTATAAGAAAATTGGAGAAATTTGAATACTGATTGCATATCTGACAGTATTAAGTTATTACTGCTAATTTCTTAGGTGTGATAATGATAGTGTGCATTTTTAAACAGTATCATTTTGAGATACATGAAGTATTCACATATAAAAGAATGTGACATCTGGTAATTGTTTTAAAATAATCTAATGTGAGGGGGTACAGATGAAGATCAGCCATTTGTTTACAACTGCTGCAGCTACATGATAGATCTATGTGTGAGATTTGCTGTACTATTCTTTCAGAAATTTTCCCCTAATAAAAAGGTTAAAAATAGCCCTGGCTGGTGTGGCTCAGTGAATTGAGTGCCAGCCTGCAAATCAAAGTGGTCGCCAGTTCGATTCTCAGCCAGGGCACATGCCCAGGGTTGTGGGCCAGGTCCCCAGTAGGCAACCACACATTGATGTTTCTCTCCCTCTGTTTCTCTCCCTCTTCCCCTCTCTAAAAATAAATAAAATCTTTAAAAAAAAAGTTTAAAAATAAATTGAGCAAATAGTAGCTATTATGTTCAATATATTTTCATGAATGTATACTAGAATGTAAGCAAAGGATCGCGGTTTATCTTTCTAGTCCACTCCCTTCCCCACAAGGTCTAACTCTGAGTTTTCTTGGTATGGTACAAGCCCAATCATGTAAACCTGATTATATCTATGCACTCTTGCTTTTTAAAACTTTGAATACTCCCCTCTTCTCTTAAGGGTAAATACACCAGTTCATCATAGGGCTGTCTACTTTTTAAAGGCCCTGCCTATCACTTCAGCCTCAATTCAAATTACTCTTCTCTCCATATTCTGCGTCGGCCATTTTTCTGTTCCTCAAATGAGTCACACTCTATCCTACCACAGACCCTACCTAGCATATGTCATCCCTACTGTCCATGACATTCTTCCCCTCACCCTCTCTCCTCCTAACTGTCCGTTACCTAATCACCTCCTACACTTTCTTCAGATCTCAGCTCAATCTTCACTACTTCTAGGAAGCCTCCACTGACCAGAAAAAGCTGGGTCATTTTCCCTCATATGCATGCTCATACACTGTCATGTGCCTCTCCTTCATAGGACTTAGCACAGTTGTAACATTAAAGTTTTGCTGTTGTTGATCTTTACATCTCCAGCATTTGGCGCAGGGCCTGGCCTAGAGCAAATGACAATAAATATTTGTTGAATAAACCAACGAGTAAGTGATGACTTATTGATTCAAAATCTTCCCACTTACTGCCTGCAAGACCTCACTCAAGTGTTCTCCTTGAAATGCCTGGCATCAAAAGTCCTAGTCCTCTCACCAGTCATCGCCCACGTTGAAGGCATTAAGGCTCTTGGTGAAGCCTTGCATATTGGTGGGGCTGACTCTCTGCAGGAAGTCAATGTAGTCCTCAGAGTGGAAGCGGCACATGTCATGCTGGGAGGCCTGGTATGGCTTGAAGACCTCAGGATAGAAACACAAAGTGAACCCAGGCAGGGTCGGTCCCCATCACGGGGCTGAGACTGCCCACACTGTACCAGCCCCGGAGACTATCCAAAACCACACCCAGCAGTCCCTTTACCCCCAATCCTTGTTATACTATGAGACAAAGGTCAGTGAAGAAAAGAGGCTCTGATAAGCAAGGTGGTTTATGATGGTCGAGCCCCCTAAAGACCACTGTGCTTGCTTTTTCCTTCCCACCTCTAGCCTAGCCTATCCTACCTTCTCAACCATGGGCCCGAATCCACCTGCCCTGTTCCCTGGATCTCCTTCCTATTCCTGATTCTCTCCATAATCATCTCCTCCCCTGGGCCCTGATTCTGCCCTTTCTGTATCTGAGTTCTTAATTTTGGAATCAAATAATATGGGATATAAGACAGTCTTCTAATTAAAACCCAAAGTACCCAGGTGCTAAGCCAGAGATTTCTTTTTTGAGGGGGTTCACATGCTTGTTAGAAATTGACCAAGACCAAGAAAGCTTTTTTCTCCCCAGAAAATGTACACAGGTACATACCAGCAAAAGGTTTCAAGGAATTCATAGATTCATGTACTAACACCTCCTCAATCTTTTCTATGATTAATTCACTTGTCTGTGCCTCAGCACAAGCAGTGGACACTCATTCACACGGTTGACTAATTCCCCTTGCAATGCCATGAGGGCTGAGCTTAAGTGTTATAACTGCATATCACAGCTACAAATTCCAAGCTGGGGACAGACAGCATGTGTGTGTCTGGCAGATAAAGGGCTGGGTAGTGATTACCCATGTAGGGACATTCTAGGTGGAAAAGGGAATACCCAGATCATCTGCCGTCCTCCACATACACATACACATTTTCACAGAGGGCTCTAGTCCTCCCTGGAGCTCCAGCTCCTTGCTGGTGTAGAAGGGTTTCAAAGAAGGGTAGGAACTGAGGGTAAACCTCACATCCAGATACAGTAATCCAACCCCCTTTCCCTTTCCTGAGGCCACGGCACTGCCCACATCCTAAAAAGCTACGGAGAAAAACACCTGTCTTCTAACCAGCTGCACTCCACCCTAACTCTAGGCCAAGTATTAGTCCACTTAAGGTCAAAGGGTGGCTTACCTAAATAAGGTGAAAGCGTAACTCCCATCAACGCTTTGCTAATGGCGGGGGCGGGGGCGGGGGCGGAGGGCGGGGAATTGCTCCCGGTTCCTTCTATCCAGCCTCCCCCCACCCCCACTCTTGGGGTGGGTCTCACTTGGTGCATTCAGTGCGGCCTACCAGCTCTAGGGCCGCAGCTCGCCCCCACCCTCAATCCCCAGGAGAGGCAGCGGAACTCACGATCATTTTCTTATAGAGACCGTAGTGCAGGACCAGACTGTGGGTCAGTGCCAGGCGGTGGGGCTTCATAGGGTGCCCAGCCCCTGGGGGAAGGAGCAGAGAATTCGTCAGTTCTCATCCCTGGACTTGTAACCCCAGTCTCGGAACGTCCACGTCCCTAAGCTCCACGCGTACCACCTTGCTCCCTCACCGTAGTGGAAGTTGCCCACGTCGGGGTCGTAGAAATAGGCCACGGTTTTGGCCATGGTGCCCGAGGGACCAGGCCCCGCGCCTCAGCCGCCCGCCTCCCGTCTGCCCCACCTCTCGAACTACGTGCTGCGTAAGCACGCAGTCTGCCTCTGCGGAACCTGTAGCTCAGGCCCCGCCTCCCCAGGCTACGCCCAGGCCACGCCCCCTGCGGAGTTTGGCCCCCGGCCTAGCTTTCAGGTTCTGGGGCGGGAGCTTCTGGGCTCGGGCAAAGAACAGGTAGCATCCATCCTAGGATGCCGGGGCCACTTCCTTCCGGGCGAGGGTCAAATCCTCGAGAAGCCGAGCCATCCCGTCCAGCCACCTGCCCCAAACGGAGTGCAGGCCGTGGTCACTTCTCTAGGAGGCTCCAGAGAACCGGCCACACAGCCCCTCTCGGATGCCGAAAGCCGGCTTCCCCCGGGCCACTGGGAAGATTCTTGGCTCTCCACCCGGCCGGGGCGTCTGAGGGCAGAAGCCGCGCCAGACGTGCCGGATAGACTAGAAGAGAGCACTCTCGCCTGACTGCCTATCCATCCCACCCGGACCCAGACTCGGCGCTGCACACTCCCCGGAGGCGGGGGGGCGGCCGGCGCAGTCACGCGCGCACCACCCTTGCGCTCTCTCTGCCCCGCACACCTGCGCTCCGCCCCCTGGTCTCGGGGAGGCGACGGGCGAAGGCATTTGGGAACCCAGGGTGGCTGCGGCGGCGCCCCCCATCTCTTCCCCTTTCCCAGGGCCGGAGTTGTCCGGAGCCTGCCATTGCTCCCGATCAGCCTGCGTCCCTCACTATCCTTCCTTCCCCCCGTGCCTGCCGCGGCACCGGTATCTGCAGTCGCAGCCCGGGGCCGGTAAGGCGGCGAAGGGGGGAAGGGAAGGAGGCAAGTGATGAGAGCCGGGAGGGCGTCGGGGGCCCTGAGCCGGACTAGGACGCCCCTGGAGCCGGAACCCGAGCAGGAGCCGAAGCCGGAGCCAGACCCAAACCACCGGTACTGAGTGGGCCAGGTGGTCAGGATGGGAGGAACCGAAAGCTGGGGAGGGCTCTGGAGTACAGGCAGGTGAGGGGCTGCAGGGGCCTGGTTCAGGCCGGATCAGAGGAGGTGCGGTCCCTTCACGCGCGATTCTTGCGCTGGCCGCCGGAGAATCCCGTCCCATCTCGCTCTGCAGTGTCCTTGGAAGGGACGGAAGCGCAGGACAAACTGGAAAGGGGAAAGCTGTGGGCGTCGGGGAAGCGGGAGCAGGGTAGTGGAAGAGGGCTTGCGCAGCCGCGGTCTGGCACCCCTGGCCTGGACCAGCACCCCAAGCCCGGACAGCTCCCTGGTGGGTGGGGCCGGACCTCCAAGGCTTGACTCTTTCAGATCCTGAGGACCGCATTCCTATCCCTCCCCCCATCCCTAGCTGCAGCCCCCTTACCCCAGGAGGCGCCCTGGCCCGCGCTCGCCCCCCAGGGCCTCATGTCGGAACCACAGCCTGACCTGGAACCACCCCAACATGGTCTGTACATGCTCTTCCTGCTTGTGCTGGTCTTCTTCCTCATGGGCCTCGTGGGCTTCATGATCTGCCACGTGCTCAAGAAGAAGGGCTACCGCTGCCGCACGTCCAGGGACTCAGAACCTGATGACACCCAGCTCCAGCCCCGTGAGTGAGGCGCCTAGAACCTGGCTCAGTCACTTTTCTTCCTTACCCCTCTCCCCACAACTCTGTCTGCCTTCCTGGCCAACAGACCCAGGCCAAGCCTTCAGAAGGCCTAGTGATGCTTTCTTGAGTCAGCAAGTGGGATGACACCACCTTGAAAGCAAAGCTAGAGAAGGCACCATGGGTGGGTAGGGCCCACTGATGGTACTCGGGCTTTCATTGACGTTCTCATCTTTTCTGCCCTGGCCCCTAAAATGCTAGTGCCCAGCACGATGACAAATAGGCAAAGGGTATGTCTTGAGCAATAAGCTACAAAAGCCACCTGGTAATGTTCCCCAAAGCTGACTCATTTCTCAATTCCTTGCCAACCTCTCATCCTTCAGCTGAGGACGATGACATGAATGAGGACACAGTGGAGAGGATTGTTCGCTGCATCATCCAAAATGAAGGTGGGTGTAGGCGCTCCCCACCCCCACTTTCTCTTGTCCTGAGCTCCACCTCCACTGACTCCCTCTTTTCCTTCTCCTCTCAGCCAATGCTGAGGCCTTGAAGGAGATGCTGGGGGATAGTGAAGGAGAAGGGACAGTACAGCTGTCCAGGTGAGCTGGAAACAAGGGCCAGCATGACTTCGCTTGCCTTGGAGAGTACCCTCTCCTCCAGCACAATCCCCTCCCAGTCTCCTTGCATGCTTGGCATGGGGGAGGGCAAGGCTGGCTAACCTGTGGGAAGAAAGAAGTTTTGTAGAAACCCCAAGTTCTTCAAAGCATACCTCCCATCTGGATGTCATCAAGCCTAATATTCACTCTTTGCATCACTCCTTTGGGTTAAGCATCACCCTCTTTTAAAAACAAACAAACAAACAAACAAAAACAGCCCTGGGAGGGAGAACACAAGATCACTACCATCTTAATATTGAGTTTATTAGAAAAAGACAAAAGAATGCTGGGGCCTGGGGAGAGTTGGCATCTGGAGGTTGAAGGAGCATGCTGAAAGAACAGGAACAAACAGAACAGGAAAGGAAATTGTAAAGTCACCCCTGCTTCCTTCCTTCCTACTGTCCAGTGTGGATGCCACGTCCAGCCTGCAGGACGGAGCCCCCTCTCATCATCACACCGTGCACCTGGGCTCTGCAGCACCTTGCATCCACTGCAGCCGCAACAAGAGGCCCCCACTTGTCCGGCAGGGACGCTCCAAGGAAGGAAAGAGCCGTTCCCGGCCTGGGGAGACCACCGTGTTCTCTGTGGGCAGGTGGGATAGAGTGCCCCAGGGTGAGGGAGGTTAAGGTGGGGGACCCCATGATCAGGCCCCTGACTCTAAAGTTGGGCCTCAGCTCTTCTCTCCTGGATCCCAACCTACAGCAGGAGTCAGGGTACACAATGTGCCCCACAATATGAGGTGGTCTCCCCTCCCCGAGGGCAGAAGGAAGTGGCCATCAAACCCAGGATGACCCTGGTGGGAGGGAAGGGCCAAGCAGCCTCTGAGTTGTGGTCCTAAGCCCCAGTGTTCCCTCCCCTCCCAGGTTCCGGGTGACACACATTGAGAGGCGCTATGGGCTGCATGAGCATCGCGATGGCTCCCCTACGGACAGGAGCTGGGGATCTGGTGGGGGACAAGACCCAGGGAGTGGTCAGGGGTCTGGGGGAGGGCAGCCCAGGGCAGGGATGAGAGCCATTGAGAGCCTGCCCCCTGAGAGGCCACCACAGCCCCAGGCCCTCGCCAGCCCCCCAGTGCAGAACGGAGGACTCAGGGACAGCAGCTTTGTCCCTTGTGCACTTGGGGGGAACCCTGGAGCCTCTGCAGAACCAACACTGGGGGCTGGAGGAAGGGGCCCAAGCCCGGGACTGGCCAGTCAAGAGGCAAATGGACAGCCAAGCAAAGCAGACACCTCAGATCACCAGGTATGAAGATGTGGCCAGGGATGTGGTGGGCTGAGCTCTTAGTGCCCCCTACTGTGGAAATGAGGGTGCATGGATATGACCCACATCCTGTCCTCCCATTGTTGACCCCTCCTCTCACTCAGGTGTCTCCAGCACGGGGAGCAAGGGGTGTGTGAGGTGAGTCTGCCTGGACTCCAAGTCAGATAATCTCACCCTCCCGCCCCGGCCCTGGTACCCACCGCCCCCCCCGGGTAAACTGCAGGCTTAGTCTTTGCTACAGATTCTTTGGTTTGGTGGCGGGGAGCGGGCATGTGCTCCAGGGGATAGGGAAGATCCTGCAGCCCCCAGGAAAAAGCTGGGTACGGCTTGAATAGGAGGCAACACTGTTACCCTTCCTCTCCTCCAAGCTCCTTCATTGCTGAAGAACTACCAGCTGGCAGGGACAGGGGTGGGTGGCCATGAAGCCCCTCCTCTCCACTGGACAGGACTGCCCCCCAGCTGAGGGACCAGCCCTACTTCTACCTGGAGTTTCATGGTCTCAGGCTGGGGGACCTTGGGAGAAGTGCCCCACCCCTGGGCCGCAGTCTACCCTTCCCCTGCCTGGCAACAGGCTGCCTGACCCGCCTTCCCTGTCACCTCGCTCCATATGCTAGAGCGCGGCAGCTGGGAGCAGGCCCCTTCCCTTGGTGGGCCCCTAAAGCAATAGCACCTTAGGCCTCCTGCCCTCTTGGCACAAGAAGCCCAGGCCCTGGCTTGGGCTTCGTGCCCTTTATTCACTGTCAATAAATCTGCTCAGACCATTACAGTTGTTTCACATACTGGCTCCAGCTCCTTCTGACAGGTCTGCCCCGTCCCAGCCCCCAATCCCAGTGGCCCTGGCATTTGGAGTGGGGTGGGTCGCAGAGCCAAGGTGGAGACAAGGAGGGGCCAGAGCCACACAAAACTTTGGCAGATGGGGTCCAGCCCCAGAGATTTCAGGGTATTTCACCGCCCCAGAGCTGGAGTGGTGGCAGAAAAGGAGGCGGTAGTTCCAGCCCTACACTTGGCAAGAGGATGGACAACGGGGAGAAAAGGAGGAGATCCAGCCCCAGAATGGGGAGAGGGGAAGTTTCTACCCCTAGAGGTGAGAGTAGAAATGGGGGAGACTCCAGCTTTTGACTGTGTCACTCCGGATCACTGAAGGGCGGTCTCTGACAGCATGGAGGCAGGGGCAGCAGCAGCAGCGTCCCTGGGGGCAGTGATCCCCCGGCGTCAGGTGAGGGGATCTGGGCGGCCAGGATCCGGGGCTTTAGCAGGTGGGGGAGGCGGCGGACGCACCTGTAGGGAACACACAGTCAGTGCGCCAGGGGCCTCTCCGGGGGATATCCCCGTCCGTTCCTGCAGCCCCACAGACAAATCAGGACAAGATGGAACGACCCCTCTCTGCACAGCCTCCTCCAGGGGAGAGGCCCTTACCGGCCTGAGTCGAGGCGTCATCATGTCCAGGGGTCCAGGGCAGTCCAAGTCTTGGTCTGGAAGCAAGAACCACAAGTCAGTTTTCAGACTTTGTTTTGTTCACTGCTCTATCTCTAGCACTTAAGACAGTGGCACTCTGTAAATATTTGTTGAATTAACAAATAGTCACCGACCTGGGGCGTGAAATCCGTCTACGTATCTATCCTCAACACTTACAGGGCGCCTGCTGCATAATCAATCTTGCTCAAGGTATCAGAGAAAGGGAGCTGGGATCCACAGGCGCCCCCCCCCCCACCGCCGGGGCTGTCAAGAACCCAAGAATGAAATGCAGCAAGCACAATGAAGGATTCAGTGCTAAGTCATTCCACGTGAACTATGGTGCTAGAGAAGGCAGAAAATGCTCACAGGTCTCGCCAGTGTTACAGAGGAAAGGTCTGTAAAGAAAGTGCAAGTACTAGCAGACTTTAGAAAAGGTGGACGCTCCAGTGATGACGCAAACCAAGGTGTTTGCAGGATTCAAAAACACTTAAAAGCAGAAGATAGGTATTGGGTAAACACTGTGGAAGAAGCTGGCTGATTTTGAAAATAATAATGAGAACAGGGCTACTGCTTGCATGCGTGCTGTGTGCCAGGCACAATGCTGGGCGCTCCACAGGCATCTTTTTAATTCACAGCAGCTCCACTCTGTAAAGACCCAGACACGTTAAACACGCCACCCAAATCACACACTAGGAGGCCACACAGTGGAGTGCGAACACCGGGCCTGGCTCCGCAGCCTGAGCCCTTCCCACTGCCATGCTTCAGCGAGCCTCGTGGCAGGCGTTCCCAAGCGCGGGCAGAGGCCAGGTGTGACCCAGGAGTCCGAAGACTCCTCCTTCTTCCTGCCTCCTTCCCTCCCATGGCCCCCGGTTCCCTCCACTCACCCCCAGGCAGGACAGGTGCAGGCGGCCCATCCAAGGCAGAAGTGGGTACGGGAGGGGAGAAGCTGGGAGGAGAAGGTGACGGCAGCATCTGAGAATGAGGGGGGCATAGTTATTTCAAGCATGTGGGACGGTTTCACAGCTTGTCCTCTCGTCCCATCTTCAGTTCCTGTCCCATCACTTCCCAACACCAAGAGTGGCCCAATGCTTGTATCTGGGTGGAGTTGTCGCTGTTAACACATTTCAACAGCGAATATGTATGGACACTATGTCCCAGGCGTTCGCTCACACTCCACATGCCCCACTTCACTCATTCCTCACTGCCACCCCATGAGGTAGGAATCAGATTCCTATGTCAGGGGCACGGCTCAGGCTAAGCCATCTATTAGAAATCACAGAACCAGTTCGTGGCAGAGTCCTGGCTAGAGCCAGGGTCTCCTGACTCCCATTCCTATGCTCTTCCTACTGCATTATAACAACAGGTACCATATTTTAAAGAACCTCCTGTAGGCCTCTGTGCTAAGGGCTTTATCTCCATTATCCCTGCTCAGGATAGTTGGCCTGCCGGAGAAGGTAGTATTCTCTTTGTACATGTGAAGAAAGAAGCCTAAGAGGTCAAATCACTGCCCAAGGTGATGCAATAGGAATCTGAATTCAGATCTATCATCTGTCCAGCACTACAGTAGCACCTCCAAACTCTTAGGAAGACTGCCCTGGGTCCCCTCTTCCCCACCCAGCCAAAGGACATGGCAGGGCCTGAGCCACTGCAGGAGGTAAACCTGGGGAGGGGAGGGGGCATTAAGATAAACACGGGGCCTCAGTGGGGAGGGCGGGTCAATCCAGAGGTGCCTGGGGACCCAGGGAGAAGGCAGCCTCACCTGTTCAGGGTCTGAAGACTCAGGTGGCCCCGGGGGTCCAAGTAGCTCCTCCACCAGCAAGGAGGGGAAGACACCAACATGGCCCCCAAATTCTCCCCTCCAGAAGCCGTCATCCACTCCGTCCTGGGCCCGGGGCAGCAGGCGGATGAGTGCCCCCTCAGGGAAGCTCAGCTCCTCTGCGCTCTGTCCCGTGTAGCTGTACAGGGCCCGGGCCAGGGATGCTGCAGAGACCCGGTGGAGGTGGTGGGGGGGGAGGTAGCAGTGGTGCCCGGGCCCATGACACCCGAGGGTCACAACCACTCAGTGACTCTTCCCTGTAGCCAGCATCCACGGACCCAGGATTTTCCCTTCTTACTTGTGGGCTCTGCTCCCGAGGCATTGTTGCTGTCGTGGCCACTCTCAGGGAAGGAGAGGTCCGGGAAGTTGAGATACCGCTCCGGAACAAAGCCTACCACGCCATGCTGGTTCCGAGCCTGCTCACCCAAAATGAGAACAGATAGCATCTGTGGCCCTGGCCCTCCCCCCTCAGGCTTCTAGCGTTGCCTGGCTGAGTCCTTGGGGGCCTCAGAGAAGTCCTTCCCATTGCCCCCACCCCCCAAGGTCAGAGCCCAGGGTACATACCCACCTTGACCCATTCGTCAGCATCTCCCTCCTCTATGACCTCCAGCCACTCGCCTTCGGTGATAGTCAGCTCATCCTCATGCCCTGCCTGGGCCCCACAAGGAAGGAGTCAGGACTTGGCGATCCCCATCCCTACGCATCTGAGGTCCCCACCCCCATTCACACCTGATAGCCAAACACCACATGTGCAGGGCAGGGGAGGGCTCTGGTGGCCAGGGCTGGGGGGACAGGCTCCTCAAAGAGCTCTCCAGTCTCCTCACATTCCTCAAAGTCAGAGAACTCAGCATCCTCAGCCTGGGGGGCGGGGGGGGCAGGGAACAGACATCACTGTCACTCTCAAGTTTGCATTGTATGTCCCATTCCTCCCTCCTTCCCTTAAAGATCTTAGCGGATCCTCCTCCAAGGCAGTACCACTCATCCATTCACGAAGTGTCACCGAAAAATCACTACAGGGCAAGGTAACACTAACAATGACCGCGGTGTTAAGAGTCCTGGGCACTTACTAATGTGCCAGACACAGTGCTAAGTGTCTTATGTATAGCCTCTCGTTTAATCTTCATCATAACCCAGTGTCATTTGTATAACTATTAACCTCATTTTACTTATGAAAAAGCTGAGGTTCAGAAAGGCTAAGTCACTTTCCAAGATCACACAGCTCAGTAACTGGCTGGTACTTGAACCACTTGGGGCCTGCCCCTGAGACTTTAGTTCATAACCACCACCTTACACTCATAATACAAATTTGTTGAGGACTTACTATGCTACAAACTAAGTAAAGAATTATACTTAATATGATTTCATTCAATTCTCAGGACAACCCTTTGATTTAGGTACTGTTGTGAGTCCTACTTTATAGGGCCTGCCCCTCGCTGGGGAGTTTGACCTCGCGACGTGTGTGGGTAGAGGGCAGAAGGAGCTCACCGTGGGAGAGAGGTCCCTCTGGGACAGCCGGGCCTCGCTGAGCCGTTGTTCCTGCTCCACCTCGTCCTGGGCCTGGGTCATGGCTGGCTTCAGCCAGTGCTGTACATCCAGGCCAGCCCCCTGCAGCAGGGCCAGCCGGGCAGCCCCCTTCACCTGGCTCACCTGGCATGGGGAAGAGGGATAAAGGGCTGGGCTTGCTTTGGGAAGGTGAGTGGAGCCTCCCCAATGTGTCCATCCTCTACCCTGTGCCTCCCCCTTTCCTGCTATCAGACAGAGATATGGAAGAGATGTTGGCTGCGTCTCACCTGTGCCCGTAGGATGCTCTGCTTCACTTCCTGCAGCCGCTGCTCTATGCCCGGGGCCTCCCGCTCTGCGGCCTGCTGCCGCCTCTGCTCCAGCCGCTGCAGCACCTGGATGGGAAGCAGAGGACAGCAGTGGATAAAGATCCAGAGGGTCACAACTTATTCTGGGCCTGGCACTTTGCTAGAGGCTTCACATGCAACTATATCATTTGATCTTCCCTGTGAAGTGGGTGCTATTAATAGCCCTGCTTTAAAGATGAGGAAACTGAGGTCCAGAGAGGTAAAGTCACTCCTTTAGTCAGGGTTACATAACTAGGAAGCAAAGGAGCAGAATCTGAACCCAGGTGGGTCTAGCTCCAAAAGCTCTGCTCTTAACTACTTGGCCACACTGTTGGCTTAAAATACCTTTCCCTCCCCTCCTGCCTGCTACCCCAGGACATCCCTAGTCACTCCAGGATCCCCATCTCTCAGACATTCTTGCGCACCCATGACACCCGTACCCCCGACCCACCCGAAGCCCGTGGTTCTGGATCTTGTAGTCTCGGGCAGCTCGACTCGTCCAGCGCTGAACCTCTTTCTCCAGGTCACTCTCCCCGGCCGCCCCCTCCAGCTCCAGCGTACACACCTGAATGAGGGGGATGCTGTGAGGAGGACTTGATGCTGCTCCTTCTCTACGCCCCTCCCCTCCAGTTCCCTCCTTCTTTCTTCTCTGTCCTGACCTCCAGGGACAGGGACAAAGAGGTGGGGGTACACACCTGTCTATGGACACAGGTGTGCATTTGTGTGAACGCACAGACACACAGAGTCCCAGGAATGGGACCCGGGCTGGGAGACAGAGGTAGAATGATGAGGATAGTGCGGTGAAGAAATAGAAAGGTAGGATGAAGCGTGCTAATTTGTGTCCTGGTGGGAGGGCGGTGAACTGGAGTCTGAAACCCTGTCTCCAAGGTTTAACAGTTGCTAAGTTAATTACATGAGAAGAATAATGGGAGTGGGCCTAAACGATAGTCCCCTTTATATTTGGCCTGGTTCCAACAAGCTGGAGGCCTCACCTGATCATTCCCTGCTGGCTGAAACTTCTGAGGAGGTATAGGGGAAAATACCCCGGGGTCTTGCAGAAAGAGCTTCAGATCCTGCTCCCAGCTTACCTAGGGGTTAGAAGTCAAAGTCAGTCATCCACTGGCTCCCTCTCCATGCCTGTCCCCTCTTGGAAGAAAGGTAAGAAGAAAAAGGGCAGACATGCAGCGGGTGGTCTGTATCAGGAGAGAAGGGTGAAGAGGATCTCCAGGGAGCTCTTACCAGGGCACAGCCCTTACCTGGGAGGTAGCCTGTCCCCCGCGGCGGGCATGCTCCAGGGCCACCTCTGCTGCTTCCAGCTCAGTGCGGCTCAATAAGGTCAGGGGTTCCCGCAAATGTTCCAATAGCTCGCTGACCAGGGCCTGGAAAGAACCCCAAGATACTGACACCACTCTTCCCCCAGGCCCCTACCACAAAGCAGCCTCTCTTTCCAGGTTTGGATGGACATGAGGTATGGAAAGAGGAAAGGAATAAGACATTATCGTTGCTTCTAATAATAGGCCCTCCTGTGTGCACAGTACTTAACCATTTAAAACCGTTTTCACTTCCATTCTTTCCCTTGAGCTCCATTAGTCTTAAAAGGAGGCAGAGCAGGAGTTATTCCTGATGAAGAAACTGGGATTCAGAAGGATTAAGTGTTTTGCACAACATCGTGCAACCAGTTAGAAGCAGAACCAGAACCCAAGTATGTTTTCTACCTACTCTAAGCAGGTTAGGTGCCTAACCCCAGCCAGCCTGCTGGTGGTGGGAAGCAGGGAGAGGCCCCCTCCTCCTCCTCTGCTCAGAGGCAGGGGGATCTAGGCTGGGACTTGCCTTGAGCAGCGCTGGCAGCTCCTCCTGGTAGTAGTGGTCAAGGTGGGCGTTGGTGGACACCAAGTTGAGCAGGTACTCATTGCGGGCTGCTTTCAACTGCTGGGAGTACTGGGCTGACTGTGTGGAGAGCTAGGAGGGGAAAATAGGGTGTCCACAGGGAACCCCAGATCCTTGAGGTCCTCCCAAGGCCAAGCCAACTCCAGAGTGGATCCTAACATTATTGAGATGCCTGACACCATACTAAAAATTGTATATAACAACAGCTCAAAATCCTCTAGTGGCATCTGTGTACATTTAAAATAAAATACCGGCTGTTCTTTACTGTGGTCTACCAGGCCCACCAGGAGCTGGACCCTGCATCCTCTCTGGTCTCATTCACAGCGTTTGTCCCCTTGCTCACGGTGCTCTGGCCACACTGGCCTTCTCTGAGTTCCTTGAACCTACAAAGTCATTCCTGCCTCAGAGCCTTTGCACCCACCACTTTCCCTCCCTGGAATGTCCTTCCCCTAGATCTTTGCATGGCTGGTTCCTTTTTGACACTCAGGCCACCTGTTCAGAGAGGCTGTCCCTCTAAGTTACACCCCCTTGTTCCCCTTTACCATAGCACTTTGTTTTACTTTCATTTAACTTGATTATTTGTTTGTTTTTCTTACTATCTCTCTCTCTTCCCCAGGCTGTGAGGGCAGGAACTCCACTGGTTGTACTTCCACTGAATCCTAGTGTCTAGAATAGTGCTTAGTACACAGAAGTCCTCAATAAATGCATATTAAAGGGGTGAAAAAGAAAGGCACTATTTTCATTTTATAGATGAAGAAAATGAGGCTCAGAGAAATCAAGTCAAGCAAGGTCACTCACCAAGGGAATAGGGAAGCCTGAATTCATCCCAGCCTCTCAGACTTACGCCCCTGGGTTCCAAACCACTAGACTACTCTGCCCACCCCCTTCCTTGCCCCTAGATGTGCCTGCATTCTCGAACCTTGGTGCTGAGTTTCTGGAGACTGGTCCGAGTGTGGAAGAGCCCGTGGTCACTTCGATTCAGCCTGTGCAGGCAGGGGAGAGGAACCAAGGTTAGGCCAAGCTCAGGTGCCTCGGCTCTATCCCCCGCACCCTACACCCTAGACTTACTAATTTCCTATGACCCCACCTGGCCTGGACATCAGCCGCCTTCTCCTGTGCCAAGGCCCACACACGTTCCCGCTGCCCATACAGTTTCTGACTTCGACTCAGCTCCCGGACAGACTGCAGCACCTCGGCCTGTGCCCTCTGGAGGTTCTCTGCTCCCTGAGGAGGAGCATGGATAGAGTCCTGACCCAGACCACCTCCAGCCCTGAGCCAGCCCTTCCTTTGCCCCATCTACTGAGCCATACCTTCCGAAGCACCTGTTCCTTGGCACTCCGCCCTGTGCCTCCTGCCAGGTCACGGTATCGGTCGGACGCCTGGAGCCGGGCTTGGCCCCCAGCCACGGTGGCATCCAGCAGGCAGCGCCAGGCACCAAACACCATCCTGCCTCTCCCCAGAGAAGGTCTGTGTTGAGGAGGGGAGCACTCCAAAGACCCCCTCCCCCTCAACGTCACTGAAGACAGAGTGCTTTCCCATCCCCATTGTCTGGAAGCCGTCAATCGATCAGCCCATTAGCTCAGCCACAAGGATCACTCATGCCCTCTACCCCCACCTACAGTGTCCTTGCTGGGTCAGCTCCTCTCCCACTGCTGTGTCAGCTAACGTGCCCTCCCCCCTCACGGGGCCTTCATCCCCACAGGTTCCTTGGGTTGAGCTCCTCATCCCTTCTTGGTCCCTTGGCCTCCCCCTTCATGCGACCCACCTGCTGTCCATCTCCCCACTCCGGTGCCCTTCCTTCTTCAGGAATGGCCCAGCCAGTTTCTGGAGTGCCTGATGGAAAAGTCATCACAGACCCAGTGCCCTTTCAAAGGCTCCCCCCAGCTGGGAGAATATGGGATTAGAGGATAATAATGCCATTCACTGGATATGTATTATGTGCCCCAAACTTTTTAAGTGCTTTACATGCACTAACTAATTCCACCCTTACAACAACCCTACATGAAGGTACAATTACTGCTATCCCCATTTTATGGAGAAAGAAATCGAGGCCAAGAAAGATTAAGTAACTTGTCCAAGGTCACACATCTAATAGGTAGCACAGCAAGAATTTGATGCCAACCTGCCTGACTGTAGGCATTTGCTCTTGACTAGAACAGGGGTATGTGTGGAAGGATATTACTGGAGGTGTAAAGGAGGCTAGAACAGAAGGGTAGGTCTAGAGAAAGGAGTCCCGTACCTGCCCATACTCCCGTTCAATGGCTGCCCTCTGCTTGCTGTAGGATCTGTGGAGATTGGGGGTGGGGTAGAGGGGGTGTTACTGTTTGGCCCTTTTCTTCTACTCCCAATCCTTTTCTCAGCCAGGGCAGGAGGAAGAGGGGAGCCAAGCCTAGAGTGTGACTACACCAGGAGGGAACAAGTCTACGGAGAGTCCTTGAGATCACCTCAGGCAGCGGCAACACTGGTCAACCTCACCTCATTGCTCAGAGCCTCAGCAGGATCCTCCCCACCCCTGGAGAACCATCTGTGGGCCTGGAGGTGAGGCCTGATGGGGGCCTGGGTACAGTGTCCACCAGCCTTCCAACAGGTCTGGAAGAGGGAGGGGGATTCTACCCTAAGAATGGTTGTGCGGGCTGGGGTGGGGGGCGGAAGAAGTGATGCAAAGTCAAACGGGTTGAAGGAGAGTCCCTGAGTGTTTGTGTGTGCTGGGGTGGGAGAAAATATAATTTCTATTCGTATAGGAGAGGCAGGCCTATAGTGAGGGCTGTGAATGGGCAGTTTGGCGAGTTCTTCACCCCTGTTTCCTGCCCCCCAGTCCCTGTACTTCGCAGGTAAGGCGCAGCGCGACCGCGAGGATAAGAGTATGTGGAGGGTGCAAAGGGCTACCTGATGTCCTCCAGCAGATCTGCCTCCCTCTGCTGCCGGGTCTGAAGGATGCTCAGCTGCTCCAGGAAGCGAAGCTTCACCTCCTGGGCCGGCTTCACCTTCAGGGGTAAGGAAAGGATTAAGACCCCTGGAGCGGGGACCTGAAAAACACGGCGCTGGCGGCGGTGAGGAGGCGGGGCCCGGGAGGGGCTAAGCTGTTCCCTCGGTTACTTTTGGGTTGGGCCCTAACCCCTTACCACTACTCGTCCCCCACGGTGACCCCCTGATACCCACATTCCCCCAGCCCGCCGGGACTCCCCATCCCCAGGCCAAGCTCACTTTCCGGGACGGCGGCTGCATCTCCGCTCCGGCCGGGTCCCCGACTCGACTCCGGAACTCCAGGAAGCCCCGCCCACGCCGAAACCCCGCCCACGCCTAAAAACCCGCCCCGGACCTGGCCCGGCTCCGCCCTCTCCCCGCCCACGTCTGGTCAGGCCGAGTAGGGCCGCCTGGCGTTAGGGGCCGCAGAGGAACTTAACCTCTGCTACAGCTTCCAACACCCCAGAGAGGGTCGGATCGCGGGGTGGACGCCGCGTCCGCAGGGCAATAGGGGGAACCCCAGGTTTCTGAGTCAAGACGCCTAGGTTCTATTTCTAGTGGAGCCGCTGACTCAGCCCGTAATTATTTCTAATTATTCATTTACATATGCAGATCTCCAGTCCCCCAACCCTTCGAAGGGTAAAGAATGACGAGGAACTCTCTCTGATCAGAGAAACTGAGTCACTGGATTCCTGAGTGAAGATGCGTCTGACAAGGGAAACAGGGCTGGTCCCAGATATTTTCCCACTTCCCACTGAACTGGAAAAGCCAGAGTGTGCAGAGGTGAGAAAGACGCCTGGAGCCAGACAGCAACCAGTCCCAGAAGAAGACAGGTACATCCCAGGCCAGGGGAAACTAAAGACACCAGTGAGTGGGTGTGAGCTGGGAGATGAGCGTGGGGCCTTGCGTCCCAGAATGCCGCAGTCACCTTCAGGGTCTGCCTTTCGCGCCCCCCGCCCCGCCCCCACAAAGCTTTCTGAGGATCCACACATCCTTTCCTTACCCTCTTACCTATCCTTGGCCCACACTCATCCCCACACCCCTGACTTGGAAAAGTTGCCCTCAACTCCAGATGCACATTCCCAACAGCCCACTGACATCTCCACTTCTATATCTAATAGGTACCTCAAACTTTGAAAACAGATCCTTCGACCTGATTTTTCCCATCACCTCCCCTAAGAAACATACTAAATGATACCACTCTCCAACCATTTGGGAAAGTCAGAAACCCAGGGTCAGTGTGTCCTTTTTCCTACCACTACCTGCCGTCCATCAGCAAGTCCTATAGGTTGTTTCTAAAAAATATCTATTGATCCACTTCCCTCGGTCTCCAAAACCACCAACCTAGTCCAAGCCCTCATTATCAGTCTCCTAGTCTAATACCTGGTCTCCTTGCTTCCAGTCTCTCCCCACCCCCACTGCAACCCATTGTTTACAGACAGCCAGAATGATTACTTTTTTATTTTAAAAAAAAGGAATTAAGACCTCATCACTCTTTTCCCTGAAACTCCTCAGTTGCTTCAGAATAAAATCCAAATGCCCTAGCATGGTCTACAAGGCTGTGCATGATCGGGCCCCTGCCCATCTTTCCCCGTTAGGCCCAGACTTGTCTCCCGCTCCCGCCTCACAGTGCTCTACCTTCCTTGCTGTTCCCCCAACAAGCCACACCCCTTCCCACAGGCCAGCCACGAGCCTTCATGCCTGCTTTTCCATTCCTTCTGGAGTGCTTCTTCTCCCAGCTCTCCACGTGTCTTGCTTCTTACCCTCAGATTTCAATGTTTCCTCTCTTCACAGGGGCCTGCCCCATCCACCCAGCCTAAAGGCTCCCTCCACAGACACATCTCTTTGGTTTATCTTCTTCACAGCACTGAATTTGTGTGTGTATTTTCTGTTTTTTGTTCCCCCTCTACAGTGGAACCTCCATAAAAAGTAGGGACGCAATCCCATCTGTTTTGTTCACACTATATCCCCAATTCCTAGCAACAACTGGACACTCAATACATATTTGTTGAGTGAATGAAAGAACAAATGAATGAATGAATGAAAGAATAGTAACCTTTTGGTTCCAAGGTTTATTAACAGTGCCTTGTCCTTTTTGGATCCTCTTTTCCCTAGCTCCCAACTCTAATCAACCTCCCCACTGCTGGACTTCAATGTAGTCCCCAAATTTGGAAGAGGAATAGGACAGACTTGGAGATCATTCAGATCTCTGGCTTCCAAATCTTTTTTTTTTAATTTAATGCAGTAAAACTATTCTTTTTAAAACCCAAATCTCCCACAGAACCCCAACATATTAAATATGTAAAGCAGGAGTTGCTCTCGTGGAGGAAAAATACGTGGGGTTTATAGCTCTGAGGAATGGTTTGACATTCACTGCTCTCCTTATTTCAGTTACTTCATGGTACAGACGAGTGAGCAGAGGCCCAGAGAGGGGCCATGACCTGCCCCTCCCTGGACAGGGTACAGCCTCTGGAGCCCTCAGTTCCTGCGCTACTTCCACAGCACCACACTGAGCTCTAGAGTCTTCCCAGCCAGGGCACAGGAAGCTCCCAATAGCGACTTCCAAGGTGAGAGCTTGGGTCTTTTGGTTGCCTTCTCCCTCAGATGGCTGGTCATGTGAGGGGCTGGCTGGAGGGTAGACTGGAAGTGCAGGGAGGTGGGGTGGAGAAGCCAGATGTCTGTGTCGGATGGCTGTTGGGGCTCGGGGGTTGGGGGCTGGAGGGCTGGGAGGAGCTGCCCAGGCCTATGGTGGTTTCTCCCTTCCTCAGAATGAGGCTGCTGAGCTCCTGGAGCAGCTGTTCCTCCAAGGATGCATGTGTCTGGGAACTGTTCTTTGAAGGGGGACCTGGAGGGGGCTCTGGCGGCCTTTCCTCCCGGCCTGCCTTGGAGAGAAGGGGTTGATCAGAGGACCTCTGGCTGACGAGTGGGGTCTCTGGCTTGGCCGTCTGCTCCCTCATGGTGGAGAAGGAGGTGGAGATGTCCTCCATCAGCTCCGAGAAGTCCCCCACTTCCTCGTACACTGGCTCCTCATACACAGACTTCTCCAGTTCCTCTTGCTCCTCCACAGACCCCTGGGATGACTTCATCGGCTGGGTGGGAATGGGTTGGCAGGGGCAGAGTTAGAGTTACTGGATTATTTACTTCTATCATTTATTGAGCTCTTGCTCTCAGCCAGATGCTACAGAATACTTTGCAGATACGGTATCAGAACAACTCCATACAATGGGATACACTGAAGGTGAGTGAACTGAGGCACAGAGTGGTTAAGTAAGTTGCCAAATGCTGGGGCTGGGGCTTGAACCCAGATCTATCTGACTCTAAAGTGCATTCATCTAACCACTTGCTTTCTGTTTCTCAGATCTTGTAACCACTTCCTCCTTTCCTCACCACATCTCACCATCTCTCATTTTCTGCACTTTTTCCGGCCCCCATTCTATCTCTCTTTCTCTCTCTCTCTCTCTCTCTCTCTCTCTCTCACACACACACACACACACACACGCACGCATGCACACACTGATGACCTGCATCAGGACAGATACAGAGTGCACACTGGCTCAGGCAGCAGCACAGAGGAACACAGCGCTCGCAGGCACACAGCTGGAGCAGGCACAGTACTCACAAAGAACATGGACAGGGTCCTCCGATTGTGAAGTCGCCTCTGGACACAGGCGGGGTGGGGATTTGGGGAGAGAAAGACACAGAGACACAGTGAGGCCTGGCAATAAAAGGTGGATCGTGGGGATACAGAGAAGACAGAGGGAGGACACCAGGCGGACAGGTGCATCACTCCCTGCTCCGGTGCGGCAAGGGCACGGGCAGGGATCAGGAAGGGGTTGAGGTGGGCTGGGATCTCACCAAGGTCTGATTAGCAGACAGGAGGGTGGCCCCGCTGTCATCCCCACGGATGGGTAGCAAGGGCATGGTGCCAAACTTCTGACGGGCAATGTCAGAGGAGGAACGGCGTCGTAAGACCACTGGCTGCTGGTCATCATACTGGAGGGAGGGGGAAGGGTTGGCACAGGTGAGAACAGGAGGTACCGCGGGTAGAACTGGGACCACAAACCTAGCCCTCCGTTCTTCCCCTTCTCCTCACCTGGGCTTTGAGGATGCTGGTGGTCCAGTCCCACATCTCATCCTCATCAGCACAGGACAGGTAGCTGAGGGCAACAAGAGGGGAATTTAGGGACAGGAAAGAGGTCACAGCTATAGGGATGGAGAATAGGAAAAGGGAGGGAATGAAGGACAGGGAGCAGGTTTGGGCCAGAGGAGAAGCCAGACTGGGAGGTACTCACAGGTGCATCTTCTCCAGTATCAACGTGAAGCCCCACCTGGGAGGTAAGGGAAAACAATTGATGGGGTGATCAGAAAGGCAGAGGGGTGGTGGCGGGAAGGCCCTGGAAGTGTGGGCTAGGGAAGAAAACTCACGGTGTGGGAGGCTTTAATTTCTTGCGGATCCCCAGGTAGACCTTGGCACCTTCCAAAGGCCACTCCCGTTCTGGTTTAGAGCTCTGAGAACAAGAACGGGGTCAGTGAGGTTGAGAGGTGAGAGAAGGATTGCAGTTCATGAGGCTGAGAAGTCACAGAAGGAAGCATTGGGGTTATGTGATCCCAGGGCCAGGGAAACAGTGAGGTTGATGAGGTTATGGGCTGTGGAGTGAGGGTCAGGGCAGTCATGGCGCCTTCCACCCGGCCACTCAGCGCCACCCTCCCCGATTGCCCCAGGGCTCCACCTTCTTCTCCTTGAGCAGCAGCAGGCAGCGACCACGAAGCAGAAAGAACCTCTCCTGGAAGCGGTTTCCCAGCAAGCGGGGTGGTTCCTCTCGACACCGCAAGAGCCCCACCTTCGGGCTCTCCCGCCGGACACCTGGGTACAAATGGGTACTTCTAGGTGCGGGGGGGGGGGTCCCTGGGGAAGAGGTCTCGAGGAGCTGGGCTGAAAAAGGAGGCTCACCTGTAAAAAGGCAGCTGGCCCGGGCCAGGGAGACTTTTCTCAAGAGCAAGGAGGCCGAGCAGGGCTCTGGGAGCTGACACCATTGTAAGGCCTGCTCCAGGACCCTTTCCTTGGGGTGCAGTGGCCGCTCTAAGGGACAAGGTGGGGGTGGGTATCAACCAGAATATCCACCCACAGCCAGGAACTCCTTTCCTACCAGTCACTCATTCATTTGTCCATTCCACTCTCTGGCCACAGCATGTGTGTTAGCCTGACTCTCCGCCAGGCACAGTGCTGGCCCAGGCGTTGCCATGGCAAGCACGAAACACATGACCTGCCCTCACAAAGCCCACGGCCTGGTGAGGGAGCAGACAGTAAACAGGTATGTAACAAAACAATCACAGACAAATAATTATTTTGAAAGAAACAACAAGAAGCTGAAAAAGAGAATAACGGGGCAGGTACTGCAATACTGCTTTCAAGCAAGGCCTTTCAGAGGAAGCATTTGTAAATGAGGCTCAGAGGCCTGAAGGGTTAGGAGGAAGAAGTCAGCTAAGGTCGGGGGAAGAAGATTTCAAGCAAGGCAAAATGCAAGAACAGAGGCCCTGAGTCAGAAAAAAATGTGTTTTAAGGAATCGAATAGCCAGTGTGACTGGAGCAAAGAGAATAGGATAAATTATGTGAGATGAGATCTGAGAAATAAGTGAGGGCCAGATGCTCAGTCTTGTGGACCACAATGAGCAACTTGAATTTTAAGTTCAGCGGGAAGCCCTTGGAAGGTTATAACCATGGGAATGGCATTATCTGATTGATTTATGCGTGAAATGCCCATTTGGATTGTCAGGAGGCACGAATGGAACAGTGGCCAGTTACTTCCTTTTGGGGACTGTACATGTTAGTGGTTTATGTTGGGGAGTAGAAAAATAATGGTGACTTTGGTCGGGGTGGTGACAATGGTGGAGATGGAGAGAGTGATAGATCTGAATGGAATCTGCAGAACGAGTTGGTTGGGTTGGGTATGAAGGTGAAGGAAAGGGAGGCGTTCCAGAGGGCTCCCAACTGTCTGGCCTCTATGTGAATGGTGGTGCCAATAACTGAGTTGGAGAAAACTAGGAAACGGCCTGGGTTTTTTGTGAGGGGCCGGGCTGGGAATTGAGTTTGGTCTCAGACGTTTTACATTTGAGAGGTTTCTAAGACGTACAAGCGGAAGTGCCAAGTAGACAGTTGGACATGTGCATAGACAGAAGTGTGCAGTAGAGAGCTGCGCACTTCTGCATCCTGCAGAGGGGCGCGGGGGTCAGGAGGAATGCAGTTTGTGCTCACCTGTTTGTCAACACACCTATTCAGTCAGCAAACACTTATTGAGTCCCTACATACACAGGCTCTGGGCTAAACACTTGGGACATGTGAGTCTGGAGCTCAGAGGAGAGGTCTTGTATGGAGATAAATATTGGGGGGCCAGCTTGTGAAGGGCATTTAAAAAGACTTGGGGATGGATGAGCTCATTCGAGGAGAAATGTAGACAGAGAAAGGAGAAGGGCCCAGGATCGGAACCTGGGTCCCTCCAACATTTGGAATCTGGGCAAAGGAGAATGAGATACCTTTTCAAAGTGGAAGAGAAATCAAGGTTTTGGGGTCCACAAAAACCAAGAAAGGAGAGTATTGAGAGTGAGGGAGTGGCCAAGTATGTAGATTGTCCCCTCACATGCATGAGAAAGTATCTACTGTATTGGGACTATATAGAAATCATTGATGACTTTGACCCTCAGCCACACATGCACACACATGGTCATACTCACCAAGCTCCCCATGCTCGACAACCTCAAATGTCACCCACAGGTCAGTCCCAGCTGGTGTTCCCCGCATCTCCAGTACCTGGTTAGTCAGCTCTTCAGCAGTCAGTGTTGGGGACACCTGGGGTCAGGGCAAAAGCTGAGGACTCTAGCTGGTCATGCCATTTCCCCTGTCCCACATCGTCCTCTCATCTCCCCTCCCATTCCCTCAGGACTGACCTTGAGGGTGACACAGTTGTCTGGGAGCAGTTGCTCTATATAAACCTCCATGATGAGGTCTCCAGCCTGGGACAGCTGAGGGAAAGGAACAGAAGTCAGGAGAACATGAAGGACGTAAAGAATCAAGGGGGTGGTGAGAAGGATGTAAAGAATGCTTATGGGGCAACATGAGGAGTCCTCTCACCCCCTCTTCCCATTCCCCCAAAGTCTCCTCCCAACCCTCACCCCCAACATGGCTCAGGCCCTTAAAAGGGAGAACCCCAGGAGTGGCAGGACCACATCTCTGGGCTGCTTAGGTGCTTCCTGAGACAGCGCAGCACAGCACTTGGGAGGACAGGTTTGGAGTCAGACTGTCTGGGTTCCAACTCTGCCACTCACTATAGTATGCCCTTGGATAAGAGACCCTCCAAACCTCAGCTTCTTTATTTGAAAACTAGGGCTACCTACTTCATGGAGTGGTGTGATGCTAACGTGAGATTACAGGTGCCTGGAATAGAATAAGTCCTCAGGTATTTACTGTGGTATTTACTATTATTATTCTTACCTCTGTCTAATGTAGCTAACCCTTGGATCTCTTTCACGTGGAACTGAAGTGCTTCTGCCACTATCTTGTAATGGAGAATCCTCATGGGGAATGAATGGATCAAATCTTAAACCAAATCCCTCTCCTCAAAGTACCTCCCTCTTTGGGCTTCCCGGATGTCCAGAAACAGAAGGTCAGCTTCCTATCTTGATGTCCCCTCCTGGCCTACTCAGAAGCCAAGGTCAGGACAAGTTACCTGCACATCCTTCCAGGTGGTGATAAGACTGACCTCCAAGTCAATCTGAGCTACCTGGTCAGAGTCGATCTGTGGAAGAGCCAAAGCGGGTGTGTCGGGGCAGGGGGTGGTGAGCAGATGGATACTGGGAAGGGAGGGGAGCAGGGAGAGAAGTGATGGCCAGAGAACCTGTCGGAGAGGGTTAGAGGCTCGAAGAGCTAAGAACTAGTCAGGCAAGGATGTTAGGAGCAAGGTTGTGGGGAAGAGGGACCCAGGGTTCTAGCAGGCGGTTCCTGATGCTGAGGCCTTCAGAGGGCCTGGGGCTTGTTGGGGTGAGTGGACTGCAGAGCTCAGGAAGAAGGACTGTGGGGTCAGGGCTAGACAGAGCTTACTTCAAAGACAGAGACATAGCCGTCGATGAGTTCCTGCAGCACCCGCACCTCGTGTTCCCCACGCCCGTCTGTTTGGAACACACTGGGTGCAAACAGCAGGGCCAGGTTCCGCGTGCACATCTGATTTAGAGCTGCGCACTTCTGCACCCTGTAGAGGGGCGCGGGGGTCATGAGGAATGCAGTTTATGCTCACCTGTTTGTCAATGCATCCTATTCATTCAGCAAACACTTATTGAATCTCTAGTGTACACGAGCCCTGGGCTAAACACCTGGGATGCAACAGTGAGTAAGACAATACTGGCCTCAAGGAGCTCCCAGTCTAGGGAGGGACAGACAAGGAATGGGTGATTATAAAGATAGGAGGGGTCAGCAAACTTTTCACATAAAGGAACAGATAGGAAATGCTTTAGGTGTGTAGACCACACAGTCTCTGTCTCAACTCCTCAAGTCTGCTGTTGAGGTATGACGGGAGCCATCGAAATGAACGGGCACAGCTTTACACTTTCTGTACAAAACTTGATTTACGAAAGAGGCTGTGGGCTGGCCTTGGCCCATAGGTCCTAACTGGCCAATCCCTGAGATACAGTGTAATTAGTATATAATATTGCTGGAGTTCATCCTAGAATCTTTTAAAAACCTGTCACCCCAACAGAGACTGGTAAAGATAGATCTGCATCTCATTCTTTTTTATCTCCTACATCTACTCCTTTGCTTGGCATAGAATAACAAAACCAAATAAAATTGACTTCTCACCATTTCTGAATGCTTACTACACAATGCCAGGTGCTGTAGTTAAGAACTGTAGCCCTGGCTGGTGTGGCTCAGTGGACTGAGTGCCAGCCTGTGAACCAAAGGGTCACTGGTTCGATTCCCAGTCAGGGCACATGCCTGGGTTGCAGGCTAGGTCCCCACTGGGGGGGGCACATGAGAGGCAACCACACATTGGTGTTTCTCTCCCTCTCTTTCTCCTTTCTTTCCTCTCTCTAAAAGTAAGTAAGTAAAATCTAAAAAAAAAACCCCAAAACCCCAAAACAAACAAACTTAAAAAAACCCGACTTTACAAGCATTGTCTCATTTAAACCTCATATCACCAGTGAGGTGGATACTATTCATCATATCATCCTTCTTTTACAAATGAGGAAACTGAGGCTTAGGTCTGTCTGACTCCAAAGTCCACACTGACGCTTGATGCTGCAATACCTTTGCTTAACAGCTGTTTGTGGGATGGACGAATATACGTAAGCAAGGGGTTTGGGCAGAAGTGATGAAGGGTCAGTGAGGGGCTAATAGGGGGTCTACGAGACTGACCGATAGAGATGCCCAATGAGGGTGGCCAGCGTGCGGCGGTTGACCCTTGGCAGGCAGCCAATCACTTCTTTGTATTTCTCCAGGCGCTGATTCTTCTGGGGCAGCTCTGAGATGGAATGGGGAAGGGTTAGAGAGGCTCAGGGAAGGAATAGTGGGAAGATTTTTAGAGAACTAAACCCAGAATGGATGTGTTTCTGCCCCCTTCCCACTTTGCCCTGAGCTGAGTCCCTGGGTGATCCTCTAGTGGGGGAAGTGCTAGGGAGGGGGGCTTCCCCATCCCACAAGTGAGCCTCAGGGATTCTCGGGGTGGGGTGGAGTTCCTGGCCGCCCCCTGGTTGCCCACGAGGAATTCTGAGGGATCTTAGGAGTACCAGCAGCTTCCCGCCAGCGAGGCAGCAACCGTGCTGAGGTCACGGGGTCATCGAGCTCTCGAAAGAATCGTTTGAGTGTGTCCGTGACATCCTCCACAAAGTGCTCCCCTGGCCTGAGCTTCACTGACCGGGCGTCCCGCCGGAACTCAGCCAGGAGCCGCAGGCTGCGGGCACGGGCGCCTCCTTTCCGGTATACACCTTCCAGCCGGAGCCCTGAGAACAGCCAGCATCTCTGCTTGCAACGGCACAGAGCCCCCCCAGTACCCGCCCAGCATCCCATCTGTGACCCCCCCTCCTTGCATGGTATATGGCTGTTGGGGGCGTCACAGAAGAGGAAATCTGCCTCCGCGGTCTTGCTTTTCAGGGCCCTGCTCCATCCGCATCCTCAGAAAGTCCTTCCCTAACCACACAATCACACATAGCAGCCCCCATCACTCCCTGTCTCCTCCTCACGTCTATTTTTAAACAGCGCTCTCTGAAATCACATTACTGGTCCTAGTTATTTGAAGATTCCACATTTGCAAATTCATCTACTTGCTCAAATTTATTTGTAACCCCCAAATCAATATTGGTGGCACTTTTTCAGTCATTTGTGAACATGCGCAAAGTGGAGAAAAATTTAAGCTGTTCGTTGGACACCTTCCCAGCTAAGGTCTCATACAGTATACAAGTGTTTTTTCATGAGCTATTTAGAGCCATGTCTTTCGTATCCATGTGCTTTTTTTTGTGGGTAATTGTGCTGTTTAAAATGGCCCCCAAATGCAGTGCTAACACACTGCCTACTATTTCTAAGGGCAAGAAGGCTATGATGTGCCTTCTGGAGAAAATACGTGGGTCACACGAGTTTCCTTCAGGCAGGGGTTGCCGTGCTTGTCAGCCATGAGTTCAATGTTAACAAATCAACAATACATATTAAATAAAGTGTCTTTAAACAGAAACATACATAAAATAAGGTCATGTATTGATCGGTTGATAAAAGTATGACTGGAGGCTCTCAGGGACCTAACCCTGTATTTCGACTGGCACAACATTCAGTATGCATGAACTCAGTGTCGGCGGAAACTTTATAGAATATAACTACCTCGAATGATGAGGACTGATTGTATTTGTTTTCTTGGTCATTACCCATCTCTCCCACTAGTCTCTGAGCTTCATAAGACCTTCCCTATTCACTGCCATAACCCTGTGGCTGGCACGTGGGAGCAGCTCAACAAATATCTGTTGAATAAGAAGTGGCAGTGCAGGAGCCGTGGAGGAGACACGAACACCCACTCTCTCTCTCTCCAGGGCTTTTTCATTGGCCCTCTGACTTAATTCTTCCTGTGAACACAAGGGAGGCTGAGAAGAGGGCAGGGGTCTTGTGAGTGGGGGAAGTCACTGCATGACGCTACCGCCCACGCATGGAGTATGTCATTAAGCCACTGACTATCCACTGTCTTTGTTGTAAGCACAACTATTTGCGAGGTTCATGGATGTGCTTTTCCCCCCTTTACTGCCCTCCTTAATTTTCTGTGAATGTTCCTCCTCAAAAGTTCAGCCTTCTAATGGGGATTCACCCAGGAGATAAATTCTGCTTGGTCCCCACTTGGGATGGAGGATAAAGCAGAGGCCTCAAGATTACAAAGAATTCTGGGAACCACTTGCATAGCTGATCTTTTATGCCTGGAAAACCTCCCACACAGAATAATTGTGTCTCAACCTTCAAGGATTTGGCCGTGCAGCTTGGCTCTGGCCTCGCAGCTGCCCCCGCTTTGTCCTCCATGGGCCTGCATCTCTAGTCGCCTTTCAGCTCCACTCTGTCCAGACCCACACCCCAGAAACAGCTACCTTGGAACATGTGCTACCTGCCAGGTCCTGCGCTAAATGTTTTATAGGTGTTATCTTACTATCACAACTATTCTGGAAAATAAGGAGTGTTAGTGATCCCATGTTACAGATAAAGAACAGAGGCTCAGAAAGGCAAGCAGCTTGCCCAGGGTCACTCAGCAGAGGCTGTCAGTCTGCAGGCTCTGCAGGCAAAGCGTGTAGGCAGATCGCCCTCCCTGGCCGCGCCCTTGTTCCCCGTCCCCCACTGGCTCAGTGTTGGCCAGTACCCACTCACCGTGCTGGGTGACAAAACTGATGCAGGCATCCACGATGATGGGGATGTCACCTCGGCTCATCTGCTGCTCCTGCAGCCCTGTGCCACCCCCACCGGCGGCTCCCCCAATGGCTGCGTTCCATGCTGAGAAGTCCAGCCGGCCCTCTCCCTGCAGATACAGGGTCCTGAGACCCAAGAGGCCCGGGTCAGTGCCACAGCCAAACGATCCTCTAAGAGACCCACAATCGCAAGGACCAAATTTCCCAGAGTCACCAGCAGGGGACAGCAACGCCTAACCTGAACAGGGCCTCTGAACTAGGGAAGGAACTTTGAGGAAGTGAGCAGTGGTCCAACAGGCTGGGGTGAAAGGCTGTGTGTGTGGGCCCAGCTCTCGAAAGGGGGGGCCTAGAGTCAAGGGCAGGGCAACACTTACCTTCCTGTCTCCACCAGGACCAAATGCTCTTTCTTGTCCGGGGTGTCAGCTGCCGAGACTACACCTGGGAGGAGAATCCTGGAGGTTATCATCGACTTCAGTAGCATGACTAATATTTATGAAACATTTGAGGTACGTAGATGCCAGGCTAGGAGCCCTACAAACAATGCTGCAATAAATCCTATGAGTTACATATTATTAGTCTCATTTTACAGGTGATACATAAAGCTCAGAGAGCTTAAGTAACTTGCCTCTGATTACTTGCTATAAAATGGCAAAGCCAAGCTTGAACTCAGGTCTCTTGTCTCCAAAGCCCTAAAACATTACCCTACATTGTTCCTCTTTTAGGAGAACGTAAGAGTACCTGGAACCCTCTCCCAGTCCCCAACCAGCAAGTGACTCCCAATAATGATAATAACAATAAGATTTATAACATACAATATTTACTGAATACTAAGAGATGCCCAGGCCCTGTGATAAGTGTTTTACATGCATTGCCTATTTAAAACTCACTACAATCCTGTTATTTTGCCTGTTGTAAGGCACAGAGAGGTTAAGTAACCTGTCCAAGATCACACAGCTAGGAAGTGATGGAGTGCAGGGGTTCTAAATCTGGGAAGTTTGACTCCAGAACTGGTGCCTGAATCCACTATGTTCTGCTATTTCCCATAGGGACTCCCAGACAGATAATGGTCCACTCCTCCCCACTCCATGGCCACCCTTCATCCCTGTCGCCATCCCTGCTCACTGATCTCCTGTAGCCGCCGAAGATGCACCATGTCCTCAGGGACTGTGGGGCCAGGGCCCGGTGCTGGACACAGGAAGAGGTGGTCACCACGAAGAAGTCCAAACCCTGACAGCCAGAGGCCAGGGGCCAGGGCTGTGTGGGAGGGGGACCGCAGCCACAGGCGGCCCAGCCGCAGCAGCCCAGGGCCCAACAGCTGGTGGCAGCTCAGCGGGGAGAACCACTGTGAGGCAGGAAGAGGACACAGGTAGAGAGTCAGATGGGGAAAGAGACAAGAGGTGGGGGAGAGAGTGAGAGGGCCAGGGAAAGGCAGAGAAAGACATGAAGAGAAAGCAGAAGAAAGAGGAATGAAAAGGGACCAGGAGGGAGCGAAGGAAAGACCCAAGGAGAAGACAGAGATGGATGGAGAAAGACAGAAGAGAAATTCAGTTCAATTCAATTTGCTCCAACCAACACAGAGAAGATCCCTGTGTGACAGACTTCGGTCCTTAACCGGGATGTTGGGGTTAGAAAGAAGAGGTCTACAACTAGAGTCATGATGTCCTGGGAAGTCCCACTACACCAAAGGGTGGGGACAGGCTTCATGGAGAAAGGACTCTTTAAGGTGGACCTCAAAGCACTACTTCTCCAACTACCTGTGATGAAGGAAAAGGAGTTTTTTCTTTTCTTTTTTAATTTCTTAACTGTGATTAATCAATACTTTAATGAAAACGATAAAAATGAACTACTAGAGCCCTGGCTCATGTGACTCAGTGGACTGAGCGCCGGCCTGCAAACCAAAAGGTCATTGGTCGAGTCAGAGCACACGCCTGGGTTGTGGGCCAAGTCCCCAGTTAGGGGCATGCAAGAGGCAACAGATGAATGTATGTCTCGCACATCAATGTTTCTCTCCCTCTTTTTCTCTCTCCCTTCCCCTCTCTCTAAAAATAGATATTTTTTTAAATGCTTAAAATGAATTACCAGAAAAGTGAAGCGAGAAAAGAAATACATACAAAATACCAGCCCCCAATTTTTATAATGAGAGTCCACACACATAGGTCACTCTATCAAATTGTTATGAAGATTCTAAAAGCTCACTCTCGAGTTCTGTCCTTGGCCATAACAAGAGTCCATGGGCCAGGACAGCGTAAGTCTGTAGCCCACATGTTGGGTGGCACCTCTGCCTTAAAGGATGGGCTAGATTTTTTGGAAAGTGTGGATAATAAGAGAAGACTTGGACCCAGCTCGGAGGGCCACAACAGAGCAATTAAAGGACAGAGAGGACAATTTCTTAGTGTGAGAAGTTACAGGGGTATCAGGAGACTGGGGTCAGAGGCTGCAAAGACAACCTGCGGAGGCCAGAAGGAAGCCTTTGGACGTTGGCAATGGGAAGTCACTGGCCACCCACAGGATAGCAGAAGAGCATGGCAGAGGAAGGCAGCTGCAAGGGGTTACAAGGAGGAACTACAGGCTGCCAGGGCAGAGGACTTTCTGAGAAGTTGTCAGGAGGGCACCAGGGGTGAGCTGAGGGTGGGGCAGGGCTGAGGGAAAAGCTGTTTAAGGATGGGAGTGATTATCATGATCACCGATGCTGTTTCAGCCCCCGCAGATGGCGGGCTTGCTGCCTGCCAGGCAGTGCGGGCCTCACATGTCTCTAATTCTTAGCCTTAAGGAGCGGGTCTTTTATACCCACTCTACCCCTGCGGAAAAGCTCACAAGGCTTAGAGGTGGAGGGCTCAGGTCCCAGGATGTCTGACTCCAGCATCTGAACTTCTAATTCCAGGAGGAGGGTGCAGGATGGAGAGAGTTGGGCTTGCCTGGCCATGGGAAAGCTGGGGCAGATGAAGGCAGCTTGGCCTCTGGACCTGGAGAACTGGGGGGAGAGAGATGGGAGGCAGGGGCAGCTTCTCTGTGGGAAGAGGCCTAGCACAGTGAGGGTTAGGCCGTGAGCTTTGCAGACAAAGGCCTGAATTCAGTCCTGTGCTCTGCTGACTTCCAGCTCTGTGACCTTGACCAAGTGTCTTCATAACCTCGATGACTCAGTTTCTTTATGTGTGAAATGTTAACAGTCCTTATCTCTGAAGGCTGTTGTGAAAATTAAATGAGGTATTGAGTGGGCAGTCCTTACCTCAGGCCCTGGCACTGAGTAAGTGCTCAGTCCACCTTAATGGAAGGGGTAGGAATGGTTATAGGAATAGAGAGGACAGGGTGGGGGCAAGTGGGGACAGGAGCACCATGAGCTGTCAGGGAGGGGTCTCCGCCATCTCACCTTGCCCACAGCGCTGACCCAGGCCTCCAGACTGTCAGCTCCGTCAGTGCCAAAATACTGGATCCTTCCCCTGGTGAGGATGAGCTCAAAGGAAAAAGGGAACCTAGAGAGAAGGGGACGTCAGGGAAGAGAGCAGGGGCCAAGGAGGGGGTTTCAGTCTCAGGATCAGGAAGGGAAAAGGGGAGCTCAGTGAGCACAGAGGGCTGTTACCTGTCAAGGTCACCTGGGTCAGTAGGTGGAGGGCTCACACCCAAACATATGACATCCTGGGGCTGGATGAGGCTGAGGGGTTCGGGGCTGCTTTCTGACACAAACATTTCCAGAGCGGCTCCCAGCACACACCACAGTCGGGAAGGAGCTAAGGGGAAGATTGATGGTCAGCAGTCAAAAGACCTCTGTCCCCACTGTCAGAATTCCCATTTACCAGATCTCCATTCAGTGCCAAGCCCTTGGGCTACATATGATCTCACGTAATCTTCACAACAACCCTATGAAGTGAGTATTACATTCACTTCTGTTTTACAGATGGGGAAAATGAGGCCAGAGTTTGAGTCACTTGCCCAATTCTCATGGGTAGGAAGTAACAGAGCTGGGATTTGACCCTGATAGCCTGGCTTCAAAACACAATGCTGCCACCAAGCATAGTTACTCTCTTAGCCTTTGCACCCAGCCCACTCGTGGGCATGACCCCACTTTCCCAAGCCAGTCCTCTCTTCCCTGCCCCTCTATGGTCCATTTGCGCCCATCCTAGTTTCTCCATCTCCTCCCATCCCTTGGCTTCCCACTTACCATCCCGGCCCTTGCGAGGGGGTGGGGGCCCAGCTTTGTTGCTGATGGGACCACAGTACAGGAAGCTGCTATAAGTGGCAGGTACCACCACCTCATTGTACACGCCAATGGAGGAGTCTGGAAGGGGAAGGAGTAGTGGTCAGGTCAGGCCACTACCGTGGGATGGTCTGAGCTCCTGAGGACAGGGATTGAATTGAGAAAGACAGTGGGACCGAACTCCACTGGCAGTGCGGCTCCGTAGAGCCCAGTCAGGCTGGACCACTCACGACTCAGTTTAGAAAAGAGGGTGCCATGAGGCCTCTAACCCAGCCCTTGCCCAGTGCCTCTCCCCACTAGCCAGCCTACTAGGTAGTCAGTCCTGGGAGAGGTCGCAGAGCATGGGTCATCTGTAAATGTCTCAGCCCCTCTGGCTTGACCCCTGGAGACCAGCATCTTAAGATGACCATTTCTATGATCAGACCATAGATGAGACCCAGAGAGATGAGGCTTGGCCTATGGTTTAACCCAGTCGGGGGCAGACCAGCACTAACACTTCATCCAGGTCCACAATCCAGGGAGTGGCCAGGGTCAGTCATTTCATAACATCAGGAAATAGGCCGAGGATCTGGAGGTCTGGGAAACTGCCTAGGCTGGGCCCTCGTGATGGACGCGGTCAGGGGTTAATCGCAGCTCCATGAAAGAACCACGGCAGGGGTTGGGGCTGAGAACTGTTGAGGGGAAAGAGAGGAGGCACTTATGGGCTTACCTGGGGGCAGGAGACTAGGGAAACTGCCATCGACGGCCAAGGGAGACCAGGGCTCCTCGCCCTCAGAGGCCTCGACACAGAGAAGCTGGGTCATGTTTTTCAGCAGGTTGGGTCCTGCCACAGCAGCACACAGTGCCTGCAGGGAGAGCAGGGATCCTGTTAGCCCACGACTCAACCTGAGAGCCCTGGAGACAGTCTGCTGGTCACCCAAAACAGCCCCCTTTGCCCCCAAGTCAACTAGGATACTGCTTTTCCCCTCCCCATCAGCCCCCAGTGGTCCCTCCTACCTGGAGGAGCTGGCTGTGATCTGGATACTGAGGGTGGGGCTTCCGGAAGACACCCAGCCGGTACTTCCGGGAGATAAACTCTCCCCGTGGGCCCGGGGTTGCATCTGGATGCAGCCTCTCACCCGGGGGCAGGGCCCCTGCCCAGAAGCGGTTGGCTCGATCATTTCCCAAGACAATGAACAACTGCAAGATGACAAGGGGCAGAGCTGAGTGATGGAAACTCAGAAGTCTCCAGACATTCCAATCCCGTGTCCCTAGGGCCTCTTTGAGATGTTCTCCTTCCATCCCCCATATTCTCCCTCTTCAAACTCCTCACCTGCACTATCTCATTGCTCCAGACACTCGTGTCCAGCTTCAGACTCTGCACCTTGGAGATGCCAGAACCCAGAGCCCGGTGCTGACCTGTTAGGGCATGTGGGGCATGTGACACATGTGCCCTGAGCCCTCCCCCTCCAGTCCCCCTTCTTCTCCCCATTTCGGCCACAGGCTCCTGCGCTCACCTGCACACTGTTTGCAGATGACCACTCCCAGGTTGACAGCAGCCCAGTCTGGGCGGGAGGCCCCACAGTCCGCACAGTGCAGGTTTGCCCGATTGGACCAGATCTTCTCAGCCACCTCGTAGTCAGACAGGGTCTCGGTTACTGCTTCCTGCAGAGCGGCCGCCCAGCTCTGCCGAGCCCCCCCAGACTCTGCTGTGAAGCTGAGGGGCGGACAGCCAGTCTGTGGGCATGGACCCCCCCCAACAACGACTTGTCCCAGCCCACTAGCCGTTCCTGCAGGGACCACCACAGGCCAGCCCAGACCCTCCTTGACAGCCTAGACCCTGCTCCCTGGACTTCCATCAGCGCACACCCACTGACACCCTGCTGAGGAGGCCACCAGTCCTTCGCACCCCTGCGTCTCCCTCCGAAGCCTCTCCCCCAGCCCTGCCTCCGGCCAGTCTGGGCCCCACCTGAAGCAGCGATGCGGTGTGAGCAGGTCGAAACTGCGACTCTTGGTCTCCCGGACACTGCACCCTTGCAGTTCAATGAAGCAGATCCCGATGCCCAGGGAGAAGGCCTGGGGGGGCGGCGGGGGAGGCGCAGTGAGGTGTCAGATTGGGCTGGGCCAGGCCCCTCAGCCCCGGCCGGCCCTCCTCACCTGCTCACTCTTGTACAGTGCCAGCTCTCCAGGGCTCAAGGCGGCAAACACCTTGGCCTTTTGTCCACGCAGCTCCAGCATGCCTGTGCGGAGGGGTCGGGGCGGTTGGGGGGCCCGGGGGTGGCCCTGGAGCCGCTGCTCCTTCAGGCAGGATTGCAGCGTGGAGCACCAAGTGTCCCGCTGAGCTGGCAGGGGATAGGAAGCAGGTCAGTGGGCTGTGTGCACACATGGCCTCCCCACCCCCGCCCCGATGCAGGGGCCCTGGCCCTCACCCTCGCTCTCTGTGCGGAACACAAACACCCGCTGGCTTGTGATGACCTGGAATTTGTTGTCCTTGCTGCTGCGGGTCATCTCGATGGCAGACAGAGGGATCACGCCCTTGGGGAAGGGGTCCTGGAGAGAGCCCAGTGACCCACAGGGACAGGAACTCGGTCATGTGTGCAGACACCAGGGGCCAGCAGCAACTTTTAATGAGATCTGCACTCATTCCACAAGCAGTGGGATGCAGCTGCTAACCTGGCTGCTTTAGATGCTCAAGTCAGTTATGTAGTGACTGCCTCCCCACCATGGGCTTCTGGCTTCCGATCCTGAGCCTCTCTCAGCCCTCCCTCTCCCTCTCTCCAGGCCCCAAGTAGCATCTTCTGGACCCTCACCTTGTCATTGCCAAAGTACATCAGACTCCTCCCGTTGAACTGCACGAAGCGCCTCTGGAAGACATAGTTTCTAGGGGAGGGAGGGAGCCAAGGTCAGTGAATGGTGGAGGCTGTATCTGGGGCAGGGGGGTCCTAGGGTCTGGGGCACTTGGGACCGGACCTCCACCCCAGAGCCCAGCCTCTCTCCCCTTCCCTTCCCTTCCCAGCAGCCCTACCCCTGAGGGGAGAGCTTGTCTAGCCATCCACTGAGGAGGGGCGTGGGCCGGTCTGCCTTGGAGGAGAAGCTGGCATAGGGTGAAATGAGGTCATCACTGGTCTCCTCTGTGTCCAGGGTGGGCAGCGAGAGGATGGAATCCCCAGGTAGCTCAAGGCTGGCATAGCCCGCATCCTCCCGTGTCTCCGCATCCTGCCTGCTGAGCCTTGTGGGGATCAAGAAAGAGAGGGACGCACATTAGACTCAGTTCCCTGGACATCCCCATGATTAGCACCTAGTAGAATGAATGCCTGCCCGGTACTAGATCTGCTTTTCAAATGGGGGAATGGGGAGGCTAGGAGCCCAAAAGATTAGCACAGACCTCCTTCCATAAGCACACTGGACTTTTTATTGGGAAAATTTCAGTTCCTCCCCTCTGCCATTAGTATTACTTGGTGGAAGAGTAAAGGAAGGGCTGGGTAGAGGGCTCCCTGCCATGGCTGCCTATATCTAATCAATACATTTTATTGCTCTTTCTCCAAAAAGTTCTTGACTTCATCTCCCTGGACCAAGTTCCCATCAGTTCTCAGCAGGGTGATGTAACTGCTTAACGGGTCACCTGCTTCCACTCTGGCCCTTCCTCCCTCGTCCATTTTCGTACCACTACCAGATTGCTCTTTTAAAAATGGACATAAGATCATTTCACTCCCCTGAAGGAAACCCTGTAATCACTTCCCATTTGCATTGAGGATAAACCCAAATTCCTTACCATGGGCTCTAAGACCTCGGACCATGAGAGCCGTGGCTACTCCCCTGACCTCATCTTGTCCCACCCTCGCCTTTGCTAACTACAGATCGGCCACATTCTCCTCCCTCTCTTAGGGCCTTTGCACATCCCGTTTCCTCAGCTCAGAACATGCTTCCTTAGGCCGCCTTTTCTCACCCTCAGGCCTTTGCTTAGGCCATCTTCTCAGAAAGCCATCTATTCTTTTCTATCACTTCCCAGTGGTTCTTAACCTCAGCAGCACAAAATCACTTGGAAAACTTAGAAATACTGGAATATGAGCCCCTCCTAGATGCTTAAATGTGAACTCCTGAGATTGGGGCCCAGCATCTGTAGTTTTAAAAGTTCCCTAGGTTGAGAACCATTCCTCTACCTATTTATTTCTGACTTCCCTGAAAAACTGAAGCCCTCAGACAGGAACCCGCACAGACTCCCAGGGCCTCATCTGCTCAATTTCACACATACTCTACCTTCCTCCTGTTACTATAAATAACACCCCAGCCTAAAGCTGGTCCCTCCTTTGTGCTCTGAATCCTATTTCTCTCACCTACACAAGGACATCGCTCCAGACTTTCTCCCCTTTCTCTCCCCTATGTCAGCTAATGTTCCTTCTCTATCAGATCATGCATATTCACCGGCAAACATATGTAACATTTCGGCCATAAAAAGCCCTTTCTTGACTCCACTTCCGCTACTGACAACCACTCCAAGTCTCTGCTTTCTCCTGCAGAAAAACTCCTGAAGATGTTGTCTCTACCTTCCCAACTCCTTCCATTCTTTCTCGGGCCCACTCTGATCAACCTCCATGTTGCCAATTCCAGAGGTCAGTTCTCGGTCTTCATCTTACTCAACCCTCAGCAGCATCTGACTCAGCTGACCTCTCCTTCCTCCTCGTACATATGTCCTCCTCTTGACTCCTATGACATCACATTCTCCTCTTTTTCCTTCTCCTTCACTAGCCATTTCTTTTCGGTCTGTCTGGTTGACCCTCCCTCTTCTCTCAAACCTCTTATATTGAAGTGGGCCAGGGTGCCGCGCTCTGTCCTCTGCTAGTTGACACTCACTCCCAGCTACCACACACCCGTCTAGCTGCTGACAGCTCACACATTTCGATCTCCAGCATAGACTTCTCTCCCGAACTTCAGACTTGCATATCCAATGGCCTGTCATCTCCTCTTGGGCGTAGGACATACACCTCAAATTCAGCACATCCAAAACGGAACTGATCTGACCCTCAGCCCTCCCCATCTCAGACCATGGCAGCTCTAGAAACTTTCCGCTGTGCAGCGCAGAGCTGTCCGACAGAAGTCAATGTGAAAGCCACATACTACGTCATTTTAAATTTTCTAGTAGCCACATTAAAAAAAAAAGAAAAAGAAAAAGAAACAAGTGAAACTCGTTTTAATAATATATTTTATTTAAACCAATATGCCCCAAACATTATCATTTTAGTATGCAATCGGTATAAAAATTAAGATAATTTATACCTACGTCTATTATATTCACCTAGTATTGCTTTTCTTTTGTACCAAGTCTTTACAATTTGGTAGTTGTTTTGCTGTTATAGCATACCTCACTCCAGACTCGCTACATTTGGACAGCAGTCATATATACGTGGCTAGTGGCCACCACACTAGACAGTGCAGGCCCAGACTGAAACCCTTCACGTCATCCTTAACTGGGCTTTTTCTTACACACCGCAATTTACTAGGATGGTGTGCCTTCAAAATATAAACAAAATCCCACCATTTCTCACCATGTCTACCCCCTAGTCTCAGATGTCTCGCTAGGTTACTGCGACAACCTCCGGAGGCGTGTTGCGCTTCTGCTTTTGCCCTCCACAGAGCATTCCCAACACAGCAGCCAGATGGGTCCTTAAACTGTAAACTGGCCGCTCCCCACCTCACTTAGAGCAAAATCGAAAGTCCCTACAAGGTGCTGCCCCATCCAGCCCCTTTCAGCTCTCTGACATCATCTCCTCCCACTCCTCCACCCTGGCTGGCTCTGCCCCAGCCACCCGCAGCTCCTGTGCCCCGGGCACACAGCCTCCTCCAGTCCTTTCTTCTGGCCTCTTCCCCCCGCCCCCCGCCTGGGACGCTCTTCTCCCAGATGTTGTCATGACTGACTCTCTCACCCCCTGCATGTTTTTGCTCAAATGTCATCTTAACATTCTGGTAATTCTTATTGAAAAATTGCAGTCCATTCTCCCCCGACTCCATCCCAGCCCTCTTACCCTGCTCTGTTTTGCCCCATGCCACCAAACACTTTTTAACATCTGGTGTAACCTGCATACTGTATCCATTGTTAATTGACCATCTCCCCACAAGGGCAGGGATTTCTGATCTATCAGATCTGTTCAATGAACGAATGAAAAGCACTGCTCCCTATTTTAAATTACATGTCCATTTGTCAACTTGTTTTTATTTCCTCTCTGCCCTACTGAGTCACAAGCTGCCTGAGGCAGGGATTAGGTCTGTTACATTCGTTCTGTATTTGAGATACAGATACAGACTTACTGGCCGGTGGGCAGTAGATATTCAATGCACATTTGATGAATAACATGGCCACCACCAGCTTCCCCACTTCCTGCCATCGCCACCCTACTGACTACTCACCTGTGTTCAGCCCTGTCCTGACAGACACCTCTGCCTTCTCTTCTGTTGGACGCCCCTGCGACCCCCACAGGCTGGACACCGTAGTACAGGCAACCAGGGTCCATGATGTGCACTGTCGGGGGAGGGGGAGATGGGAAGAGGAGATCAGGTGAGAGTGTCCGAGGCCCCCAAAGGGCACTGTCCCTTCCCCCTCCCCCAGTCCACGATCACACACCTACCTGTGCCTGTGGTGGGCCTGAGGGCAGGGGTGGGGGCAGCTGTCTGGGAACTGTCTGGGGCCCTGAGGGGAAAGGGCTAGTGGTCATTAAGGGGGGAAGAAAGAAGGACAAGCCCTCATGCCCTGCTTCTCTCTGTGCCCACCCAGCACTGGATCCCCAGGGATGCAACCCCACTCACGTGTCCTGAGCTGTCTGTGGCCCGCCTCTTAAGTCTAGGCCGAAGTAGATGGCATTGGGCATCATCTCCACAGTATTCAAGGCTGAACTCTGCTCAGAGGTGGAGGCGGGGAGAGGAAGGGACCTCGGGCTGGACTCTGGGCTCCTGGGCACTTCTGGTCTTAAGAGAGCTGGGCTCAACCCAGGCCTCTGGGTGGTATTGGGGCCACTGAGCCCACCAAATACTGTCCTGGGCTTAGGCACAGGCTTGGTGGGCTGGGCTTGGGGGGCTGGGCTGGGGGATGGCTCCATGGCACTGTCAGACTGGGGATCCGGGGAGCCCTCCGCAGTGCCCGCCTGCAGCAGGCGCAAGATGCGTTTCCGGTGCCCTGTGGCGCTGATGCCCAACTGCTTCAGGTCCTCGTGGCCCAGGCCCCGGGCTGCACCCGCTGTAACCAGGCCATGCCTCCGGAACGTGTCTGCATACTGCTCCAGGTGCACCGTGGCCAACCACACAGTGATGTCCAGGTCCTGAGGGGCAGCCATGGGGGCTCAGGCCATTGCTGGGGGGAGGGGCAGGGTGAAGGGAGGGCTCAGGCTGAGGTTCCCCTTCCCTGTCTCAAGGTCTGAGGCCTGGACAAGGGGTACCAGGCTCCAGTCTTCCTCCAAAGGAAAAGGACCAGAGGCCTGCAATCTGGAGGCAAAGCCACTCCAGGACATCAGAAAGGGCTTTCTTGCGATGGGAGAATCCCTTCATTTGCAGATGATAAACGGAGGCCCGGAGACAGGAAGAGACTTACCCCGGGCTCACACAAGTTTGTATTAGTGTTGGTCCCCAAGTTTCTGCCCACCCCGGGTCTAGGTCAAAGCTCTGCCCCTGCACAACTGCACAGTCAACCAAGCCAGAACAGGACAAGATGCTAGAACTCTGCAGGGATGGGGTGGAGTGGGTTGGTGGGGAGGAGGGAGCCCATGGTGTGGCCTGATCTTGCTGTGGCATAAGGTGGAGACAGGGCAGCTGTGGCTTAGGAGGAGGTGCAGATCCCACTCCCACTGGTTTCCAGAGCCGAGGCCCAGGCTCAGCCATCCTAATCCTGGTCATTCCCAGTTCCTCCTCCCCTTCCACCTATTGTCTCGGCTCAGACTTCCTTCCTGTCCCTCCTGCCCTGGCCTCCCACACATCCTGCCTGCCTTGGTCAGGCTGCCAAGAGAGCCTTAACTAGTCCCAGCATGTGGGATCCTGGCCCTGGGCAGATGGAGTGAAGAGATGAGGGACCAGAGCCCAAGAGTGCTCCAGGGTCTTACTCCACGCCCCTGCAGTAAATTCACACATGCGCATGCGCACAAGTCAGCACCCACCCTGCAGGGGGTTCAGCGGCGTGAAATGACATCGCCCTTACCTCTGCTTTCTCCAAACCTTCCTTTTCCTTGCCCATACCCTTGGGCTCAGGTCTGAGGTTCGGTCCCATTCGTCCAATCTCACCTTGACACTGGTCTATTCCCTGGACCTACCTCTGATTCTGTCCCCCCTGAATTTTATCTCTGCCCTGTCCCTGTCTCTGACCCAGCCCATTTCCGTCTCTACCTCCAAATCCATCTCTGTCCCTCTCCTTGTTTTGCTCTCTAAGCCTCTCCTTGCTTCAGTCTCTAACTTTAAGTAGATCTTCAGTTGCATCTGTGTCTCTGGCCACCTCTGACTCTAGATTTCTGTCTTTCCCCGTTTCTCTCGTGCGGAGCCCTGACCAAGACTGACCCTCTGGCCCCAGCATCAGTTCTGGCCGCTCCCCGCCTCGCGGTGGCTGTGCCCCATCCCCTAGCTGGGGCCCGAGCGCTTTGCCTTCGGCCCTGACTCAGAGTCCAGTTTCCCGGTGACTCAGGCCGGGCCAGGGCACGGGACTGGGAACCAGGAGGTGCGCCGGGCAGGAGTACGGGGGCGGGCCGGGCAGCCCGGGGCGCGCGGGCTGCGACGAGGGAGGGGGCAAAGAGGGAGGGGGCAGAGGCCGGGCGCCCGCAGGGAGGGGCGGGTCGCGGCCGTGAGCGGCGGGGGAGGGCCCCCGGCGCGGAGGGGGCTTGGGATTCCCACGAAGGCCCTCGAGGAGGTGATGGGGAGGAGTCTGGGCGGCAGGGGCCCGGGGGTGCAGGGGTCCTCACCTCTGCGCGGCCGTCGTCCGCTGCCCGGTGCCCGCCGGGCTGTCCGAAGCTCCTGCTCCCGCCGCGCCGGCCCCGCCTCCCTCAGCCCTCCCCCGACGGGCCCGGTCCCGCCCCGCCGGCCGTTCCCCCCGCGGGGCCCCGGCCACTCCTTGTGCAAGCGTCTGCCTTCAAAAGCTTTGGGCTCCTCACCCAACCGCAGCCCTTATCTTGGGACTGGCCCGCTCAGCCCTCTTGGGGGTTGAGAAGGGGACCGGAACAGGGCCGGAGGCCAGGACAAAGAGGCCGAGACCAGGGCAGAAAGGGGACAGGGAGGGACCTGGAAGGAAGGGAGAGCGTGGCGCGGGGCGGCCGTGCATCCCGTTCTCGTCCTGCCCAAAGGGGAGGGGAAGAGGGCCGGACCCTAAGGCCCCGGGGCACTCCTGCGCCCAGCGCGGTGGCTGGATCGTGGCACCGGTGAATGGGGGCCGAAAGCTGGCCTCCAGGAGTCTGGGATGGCGCAGCCTTCCTGGCTGGGCCCTACAGCAGCCCAGCGATCTGACCTGGGGGAATAGGGGCCGGGGCGCGGCACAGGGGACCCCATCTGCCGCTCCCTCCCCCGGGCCGGGTCCAGGTTTCTTCCCAGAGATGGAGGTCAGCGAGGCCCCCTTTCTTTTCCCAAACCAGAGTGAAGATAGGGCTGGCGTCAGGCCGGTACAGCCACCCAGCAAACGGCCTCTTCTACCTTGGGAGAAGCCCCTTCTCTGCATTCTTCTGCAAATTTGTTGGGGGTGGGGGGTACCTGCGGAGACATGGCTCTTCTCCCCTCCCCCATCTATCCTGGAGCCCGCGCCTTGAAACCTGCCCCCCAGAGCCCGAGGCACTTCCCCCTCAGAGCCCGGCTGGTCTTCAGTTCTGTGTGGTGTTGGGGGTTGGGTGGGGGGGCGGTGGCTGCTGGCCGGCTGTGTTTTCCTGTTTGTATGAGAGGAAGTTGGCTGTGAGTCAGCAGACACAGGAACTGTCAGTAGTTAGGGAAAGACCCCTACCTCGGGGGACCATGAAGGGAGTGTGGGGCAGTGGTCCCCCACTGGGGAGAGAAACTCTCCTCTTCAGTCTCCTCGAGCCCATCCCTCCGAGAAAGAGAATGATAACAGTAATCAATCATTAAAATGGCTACCAATTATTGGGGACTGACTATTATCCCAGGCCCTGTGCAAACACTGATTTGCAAACTTGGGTTAATCCTCACAACAACCCTTAAGATAGGAGGGAGGGTGAATTTTGTCCCCTCCGCTTTCCAGATGGAGGAGACATTTTTCTAAATGGGCAACTGTGGGGCCAGGCTAGTGTTCCCCACGGACCTCCAACCCCAGGAGTGAAAACCGACCAAAGGCCTCAGCTCCTTCTCTCTGAGCTCCACCTGCTCCAGGTCTCAGGCCAGACTCCCCCTGGGCTGCTAGCAGCCCCTGACCAGCTCAGCAGAGATCCCAAGGCAGGCCCGTTCCTGGGAGGTAGGAAGCTCCTCTGCCAGCTGACGTTGGCTCAAGGATTCCCCCTGGTCTTGCCGAACTTTCCTTCTATTGCCTGGTGGCCTAGGACGCTTTCTCCCCCACCTTCGTCCCCTCTCTCCCTCGGAGCCTCCCAGCCCCAGGCTCACCTTCTGCTCACAGACAGTCCCTTAGTCAAATCCTTGCCCTCCTCATCCTGCCTTGGCAGCTTCTTCTTGGAGGACTCGGAGTAACCCCACAAAAGAGGGGAGTTGGGTGAATTAGTACAGGCACAGGGGGCTTGCAGGGATGGGTGCCGGGGGTCCTGGGCAGGGATCAGGTGCAGGAGTTCTGAACCTTTTTTGTCATGTTCCCCTATGACAATCTGATAAAACCTACAGTCCTGGACTCAGACTAGTGTTTTAAAATGCATAAAAGGAAATATGTAGGATTACAAAGGAAACCAATTACATTGCAATAAAGTTACAAAACTATTTTAATGTGATATGGTAATGTATGTGCTTCTTGATAAATGCTTTAAATAAGATGTAGCAGTAGGTTGATAACTCACATAATTTTGAAGCAGTGATGAACATAAATGCTATTTCAAAATATCTGTAATATTGTACTATGATACAAAAATATATGTGATTTCTTTTGGTGACAAAGCCATAGTTATGGCTAATATGACTGGTTTATTGCTATTGTCATAATTGAAGGTAATACTAAATTTATAGCTAGAGATTAGTGAAAATAATGCAATTTTTTTCCCCATTTAAGTCCAGTGACTCCAAGTTGAGGACACCTGAGCTAGAGAGTCAGGGCAAAGCTGAAAAGAGGGACCCAGCTCCATTCCTCACAGGACAGTGCTTTCTCTGACTTAACCCTTTGGGAAGGCGGGGTGGAGCCTCTGGCCCTTCAGTTGTATCTTTCTGTTGTATCTTTTGTCTGTCTTTCTCCCTGCTCCTCTTTTCCTTTCTCTTATTTCTGTCTCTGCCTCTGTCTCTTTCCATCCCTCACCAACACCCCCCGCCATCTCTGTTTCTCTTTCTGCTTTGGTCTGTTTTCTTCTTTGTCTTTCTGTCTTTCTCTGAATGTATTTCTGTCCTTACTGAATCTTTGTGTGATTTTCTCTGTGTGTCTATCTCTCTTTCTGCCTCTGTCCATCTCTGTCTCTCTGTGTCCCCATAACCTGTTACTGAGGAGACAGGACAGACTCAGAGGATTCCGGCAGCCTGTGTACAGTGGAGCAGAAAGAACTCGTCAATTCTAGGGTCACTGGGAGCTAGAAGAGGGAGCGTGCCTGGGCCTCCGGCTCTGGCCAGGGAGGCACAGTCTTTCTTTCCCCACCCCCTCTTCCATTCTCAGCCTCCTTAAGGATAGAAACAGGTCAAGACAGAGATAAGTGAGAACAAAGGCAGGGAGTTGAGCCATCCCAGGGTACCAAAGAAAGGGGCGGAAGCCTTTTTGTGACCCTGAACTTGGGTACAGTGGCTCTTTCTCCAAACTCTACTCTGTGCAGCTGTAGTCCGGGAATCCAGGTGTGGAGGCTGCTCTACAGCAAGCCTGCAGCAAGATAAGCCATGCCAGGCCGAGCCGGAGAACTCCCTCCAGGGACGACCTTGGCTGGTAACCTGGGCTGAGCTGCCTTGTTTGTCTTGGGGTATCATCTGTGACTTCTTCAGGGCCTGATGGGCAAGGGGTTATTAGGGAGGGACCCTTTATGAGCCTTAACTCTGGACCCCACCAGTTCACTCAGGGACCCCACAGAGTGAACTGGCATTACTGATGCCAGATTATTACCATTCTGCATTATTGACCATCATCATCCGATCTCCCTGCTCTGGTCTAATCTCAGTATAAACTGCAGGGCTTGTGTGACCCAGTGTAGGCGTGGAATTACAGTCTAAAAATAAGATACAGCCCAGGAAAGAGAATAGATACATTCTCCAATGTTTCCTCTCTCAAAAGACCTCATAACCTACAGAACACTTCTATGTGGCTCGCAAGCCTCGGTTTCTGGGCTGCCTTCCTCCTCAGTACCCTATCTCCCCAAAGTCCTCCCCATAGCCAGCCCAGCCTTGCTCTGTCCCATGCCCATTACCGGGCAGTTGGATTTCAGCCTCTCTGGCATTTTGCAGGGAGGGAAGAGAAAGAAGGAAGATGACATTCATAAATCTTAACCTCTACACACGGGACAAAAGGGAGTGAGCAGAGCAAAGGGTAAAACTGAGCAAGGAGGGGTATGCAAGGGAATTTTCCAATTCCTCCTTCTGTATCTCCCTTTGCCCCTGTTCCTCCCCCCTCAAACCATAGACTACTACAGCCACAGCCACTTAGGAGGCCATTTTGTTTACTTGAGTCATTAAGAGTCTCCAAAGTCAAATCCTGACCCACCTCTACCAGCTACGTGACATGAGACAAGTTACTTAATTTCTCAGTGTCTCAGTTTCCTTTTCTGCAAAAACGGAGATGATAATAGTGTCTACTGCACAGGGTTCTGATAAAGATTAATCCATGGAAATAGATGGATATGTGGAAAAGGGTTTGATGCACCATAGGGCTCAATAAATAGTTCTCATTCCTTGTTACTCTTTTTACCAGACACTTCCATGGTGACTCTGGAGTAAAACCAGCTTGTCTGTTACCCCATCATCCTGGTACATCCCATGGTCTTGTTTTAATCGATCATCCCATGGCATCCTATTCTCAAATTAAACCACACTGCACTCGTAGTTCTACCATCTCCCAAGGTCCCCAGTTGCCATCTTGTGAATTCCAGCACTTGGCACTCTCCATCCAACTTCCTGTCACCCTGGCAACTCCTGATCACTTCTGTAGTCTCTGGGGCCTCCAGGTCTCCCTCCTTCCTCTCAGGGTGGTAAAGGGCACAGCCGTCATGCACACTTGGTTCTGAAGACATGGACCAGTCAGGGTAGGGGTGGGCTCTGAAGAACATGTTTCTTGCAGGGAAAAAACACTGTCATTCAATCATGAGAATATTTTTATTGAGCCTCTCTCCTGGACCAACCACTGCTCAAGGGTTTAGAGATATAACAATGAGCAGAAGCAGACTGTGGAGGCCATGGTCTGCTAGGGGAGGGAGACATTTCCCAGAGAACCCCAAAATATAATTATAAACCCCCAAATATAATTACAAACCAAGATGAGTGTTTTGAGGGGAAGTTCTATCAGAACATAACACAGAAGAAGCTGCCCTGGCCAGGGGATGTGGGTAGGCTTCTCGAGGAAGCTGCACTTAAGCTAAGTTCATAAAGATGGATAGGAGTTCATTGGGGATGGGAGGGAGAGTGCTCTGGGCAGAGGAACCACAAGTGCAAATGTCCTGAGGTGAGTAATAGAGAAAGAGCAAAGAGAGGGGAAGTTTGGGGCCAGCTGAGATTAAGGGACCTCAGGGCCAGGCCATGCAGACCCTTGTAGTCCTTGTTTGGGATTTGGTCTCCAGTCTAAGAAGACTAAGACTTGGATTCCAGAAAGATGGCTGCATGGAGACTGGTAAGGATCAGCACAGCCCTCCCCGCCCCCAATCTCTCAGGCCAGAGGACTGTGCCATCTCCCCCACCCACACCCCACCGCACCCCACTTCCCTCCATGCAACCTCTCCCAAGTGCCCTTGGTGCATTTTTTTTTTTTTTTTTGGCGAGGATGAGGTCATCTTGAAGGATCAAGGAAGTTTGAGGCCTATAGGCCTCCTTTATCCTAGAGGCTGGTGGCCCAGGGAGGCAGAGAGGAGGAACAGAGAATGCTTCCCTTCCCCCACCCCACGCCCACAACTGGAGCCCTGCCTCCTTCCATCTGAGGCTGCTGATGTAAGCTGTATCTATAACAAGAAATTTTTATGCGATTTTACTGCAGGACATTTCTGAAGGGCATCTAGTCCTGCTGCTACCACTGACTCCCCCTGGGGACCTGGGCAGGTTACCCCTTAGGTCTCAGTTTCCCTGGACCTGAAGTTAATTGGCAGGGATCTAATTCCAGCACGGTGACTAGTTAACAAGGCTGTATTGTATACTTGAACTTTTATAAGAGCGTAGATCTGAAATGTTCTTACCACATTCACAAAAAAATGGTAAGCTATGTGAGGTGATGGATGTGTTAACTAATTTCATTGTGGTAATTATTGCACTTTTTATATATGTATATCAAATCATCACATAGTATACTTTATTTTTTAACAGAATTTATTTACTTTTAAAGAGAGTAAAGAGAGGAACGGAGAAAGAGAGGGAAATATCAGTGTGCCAGAGAAACATCCATCAGTTGCCTCTTGAACGTCCCCAAATGGGGGCCTGGCTCGCAAGCCAAGCATGAGCCCTGACCAGGAATCGAACTGGCAACACTTCAGTTCGCAGGCTGGCACTCAGTCCACTGAGCCACACCAGTCAGGGCCACGTGGTGTACTTTCAACTCATACAATTTTATTTGTCAATTATACCTCAATAAAGCTGGAAAAAAAAATATAACCTTAATGGGAAGAGCTGTCTAGTAGAACTTTCTACAATGATGGGCATGTTCTGTATCTGTGCTGTCCAACATGTGGCCACTGAGACATTGCAATGTGGCTGGTGAGCCGGAGGAGCTGAATTACTTTATTTTATTTTATTGTAATTCATTTAAAAAGCCACATGGAGCTAGTGACTCCCATACTAACAGCACAGGCAGATCCTAAACTTTCATGAGAATCTGATGACCATTATGGACGCCTCCTCAGAACAATACGCACACTGTCTGGCATTGTGCAGACGGTCCCTGCAGTCCTGCCGGCGTGCCCCAGGCAAGCATGAGCTCTGCCCCTCTCTCTGCCTTGAAAATTTTGGGAGAAGAGGGGCCTTGCCTGGAAGACTGACTGGGATGACCCCAGAAACTAGCGAAGCACAGTTTTAAGCCGGGACTTTTGCCCCAGCCTGGTGCACACCCCCACGCGTCTACAGAAAGGCGGGGTGGTGAAAGGCAGAGTGAGTGCAGAGGTGACACTAAGGACATCTGGTCTCAGTCTCTGGCTGAACTTCCTCCTTCCCTGCCTCGCTGCAAACCATCAAATTGTCACTGGGCCTGGCCCCGTGGGGGCACGCCACCCGCTCTGGGGTGAGAGACTGCGCTCTGGAGACGGCCGGCCGGGCCCTGGACCTGCAGTGTTTATGAGCTGCAGGATGAGGAGTGGCCAGAGGCGGCCTCCTCGTCCTGGGAAAGGGAGCAGCCACCGTTGCTGCTCTGGGTCTTCTGCCTGGGGCCGGCCCCCCCTGCCCCAGCACTGCCCGCTCACCCCTCATGTTTTCACTGTCCGGGTTGGGGAATCAGACACCCAGGGATTTGCAGGTCTTAGTGGGGGTGGGGCTCAGAAGACCTCACTCCCAGTCCTTCACTGATGGGCATAACCACTCAAGTCGGGGAAGGCAATACTGTCCTCCCTTCTGACCTCTGGGATCCAGTCATTCCTTTCCAGAAAATTCCCTGGATAGACCCATTTATGGGGGACAGCTTTCACTGAGACTTAACTTTCTACTCTCTGCACTCTTCCCCTTTCCTGTCCCTCATCTGTCCTCTCATCCTTCATCTCTCTGATGTCTACCCTCTTGGACCCCCATCTGGAAACTATTTGGTTGGCTCCTTCTGCCTCCCCTCCCAGGTACTCTATTCCTTTGGCTTCCGCAGCGGAGCCCGCAGTGCCGGCTGCACGGTCAGACTCGGCCTCCGCCAGTGACCATGGTGTGGGGCACACAGGGGGAGTCGGCTCTCAGAAACCCCCCGTCTTAGGTTCTCTAGAAGCCAGGTCCTCTTTAGGCCCTCTTGTGGCCCAGGGTCAGGGTGGGGAAAGGGAAATATAGGCAAGGAAGATGCAAGACAAGGTGGAGCAATGCCTTGCTGTCCTGACCACACTTCCAACGGGCCACAGAGCGACAATGCACGTTGTGCAGCAGAAGTGCAGGCTCCTGTGGTGCAACTTCTCCAGGAGGCTGCGAGCAGGAAGCACACCTGGAGCCGCCTCCAGCTCCCACCCATGACCTGCCCCCAAGGGTCAAGTTTCACCCCAAGGTCTGAGTTTTGTCGTCCAGCCCTTGGTGGCAACCAGAAACCAGATTCCGCATTGCACAGTGTGTCATCTTTCATCTACGTCTGAGAGTGGAGAGTTAACATCAAAGAGAGCCAGGAAGTAGTTAGGGTGTTTGAGAAGAAAGCTTTGTGTCTCAATAGGGTCCACTGCTCCTGAAACTCATACCCTCCCCTTATATCTGACTTCGAGACCGCAACACAGAGCCTCTGTGGTTTTGTTTATTTGTATGTTTTTCATGGGAACCAAGTTGTCATCATTTCTTTTTTCTCAAAAAGGGAGGGACAGGCCACTATAAACAAGTCCCTTTCCAGAAAGTACTAAATGTGATCTTGAGGAAGATAAAAGCAAGAGGGCTCAGGAAGCGAGTCACAGCACCCGCTGCTGCAGCTGGTCCTGAGTCCACATTTGATAGTATCTTCCTCCTTCTCGTGCCCTCAGCTAGCCCTTTGCAGGTCTGGGTTATTTGCGTGATGGGATCATAGAGACTTTTATCCCAAGAGGTCTGATCCTTGCATTGCCTTACCCTTTGGGGGTCGGCATTGTTGAGGTGGTCTGTTGTCATTTTCCCCGGGGTGGGAGGATTGAAGAGATGCCCAGGGACTGCCTGGCTGGGTCCAGACATCTCCTTCTCTGACTTCGTCGTATCTACCTGCATCTTCCTACAGCCCTGGTTCCCCATGGCAATCAGGATTAATGGCCTTGATCAGGACAGCGGTGCCCTTTTTGGATATCGGTCCACTGGTACGAGGAGGCAGCTAGGTGGCAGCACAGCTTTCCTTTTAGTAGAAACATCACTGTGTGCCCAGGTGTAAGTTCTCTCTTTCTGAGACCTAGGACCTCTAATGGGCAGAGCCTAAAGATTTGGGGATAGCAAGCGAAAAAAAAAAGTGCAAATATGACAGTGAGATGGGCCATTTCCACTTCTATATTAATTCCTATAGGTTTTAGGTATAGGAGATACAGTGCTAATTCAAAACAAAAAAGTTCAGGGTCCAAACCCATAGGTGTCGCACTCTTGCAGGTGTCTTTTGGGTGCCAACGGCTCTGCCGACTGCTTCTGGGCCAGGAGGTACAACTGAGTATGACGGAGGAACGTGTTGATCACCAGCCCATTATTCCCACATGCCATATACAAAAATTAAGTCAAAACAGACCAGAGAGATAAACGCAAGAGCTGAAAGTAAGTCTTAGATGACCTCATTATTGTCCTTTCTTTGTGGAGACACAATGGATAAGAAAAGCAAGCCCAAATCCCGAGCACTCACTGTCTCCTCCAGGGTGGAAGGAAGAGGTTCGGTAAAATCCGCCTGCCACCAGAGGCTTGGCAGGTCTTCTGAGGGAAAGAGCCGCACTAAAGTTGAGGCACAGGTGTCGCTCTGCAGCAGGCTGAACCCTCAGAGTTATAGACCTAGCTCAGCCTCTATGCGGGGGGCGGGGCATGCTGTTGGACCTTTGCATCTCCTCCATCCGTGGCACCATACCCATGACCATCTAGGTTCAAGGGTTATCGTGCAGGCATTTCCAGGGGACAGGGGGACAGGAAAAGATTCACTCACCAATGAATCATTCTGTCTGCCTTTGGTGGAGAGCTTCCTGGCAGTGCATGTTCTGCAGTGCTTACCTGCGACCAGGAAGTTCGCACTTGATGCCCACTCCCAGAAGTCAGCCCACCCACCTTTCCCTAGCCATCTTTGTTTCTTCCAGGCTTCAGACCAACCAGCCAAGCCAGTCACTGCTTCCCAGCCATCAGGGAATATCCATGCCTCAGGCCACCTCTACTGCTAGACAATGCTGATGACAAAGTGTACTGTTCAAAGCTTTATACATGGGACGGAACTTCCCTTACTACTGTCCTTTAGGGTCACCCCAAGAGGGCTGTCATATGCAGCAGACCACGTCAACAGCATATCACACCGATCATCTGTGAAACAGCCTGGGTCCTTTCCTTGTCTATCAGTTGGTCACAGGGAACCCGAGATGCCACATAAGGTTTGTGACCCAATATCCCCTTCCACTCCTATCTGCCTGTGACTCCTCTCTATCACTGACTCATTGTGAAGTGGTCCCTCACCCTTCTGACTTTCAGGCTAGTTTCACACCCTGGCCAGAGCAAGCAGACGGTAACTGGGGTGCTACTTCCTTCTAGGCCTTGAGGGCAGGGCGCCACCTTCCCAAGGCCGTGTAGCATCCTCATAACAGTAACAATATGATAACATCAGCCGTGCTCCTCAGGTGCCAGGCCATATGCTATTACGCAGGGCCAGGACCAGGGTAAAAAGAATGAGGAGCTCAGGACACAAATTTTAAGTCGGTCTCAAGGCCGTGCAAGTCCCAAGTCCTAAGTCCTTAAATTTTGCAACCCAGGCACCTCACTTGCTTTACTCTAGTCCTGACCCTATTAATAAGCTCTCAACATATATTATCTCCTTTCATTCTCACAAGTATTATCATCCCCATTTTACAGATGAGGAAACTGATTCAGAGATTAGCGTGCCAAACCGACACTGTCTGAGGTTCACTTGCTGAAGTTACACTCTCAGTAACTGGCACGGCCAGGTTTTTGTGACTTTAAAGCCTAAGTAAGCGTCACTCTGCTTTATTAACCCATCTTAGCCTGGCCTGAGCCTCTTGGGATGCTCCCTGCTGGTGATCCTTCGCAAAAATCCCAATCCCCACGCCCATTCAGACGGCGGGCTGCAGCACCGGGTTCCACCACGTGCTTCCTCCGCAGAGGCCGGGTAGACACCGGTTTTGCGCAGGCAGCCAGCCTGAGGAAGGGGCTGCGCCAGAGCAGGCAGAAAGAGGGCGCTTTCCCGAGTATTTCCACTAGATAGCGCCCCAACACCGAGCCACGGAGCTCCGGAGGGCAAGCAGGCGGCCCCCCAGCGGGGAGGCGCGGCGCAAGACCTTCCCCTCTCCTCCAGCCAGCCTTCCCAAGACCCGGGGCTGGGGCTCCCGAACCAGGCCTGGGCCTTCCTCCCGAGCGCTGCTCACTGACCCAGGGCCCAAGCCCTCCTCCGCTCTCCTGATTCCTGAATAGCCTGCTCCCTTTTCTGCTGCTTTCACGGGATGGGTACACGGGGGAGAGTTTTCCTGCTTTCTCCCGGAAACTGCCTTAGTAGCAGTGCTTCCACAGGATTGCTTCTCCCCTTCGTTCCCTTTCCGAATTCCCCAGGCCCTCCCTGTCACTCCCACCCTCTTCAGCTTTTGCCAGCCTTCAAAGGCAGGGACCATTAAGGCCGATTCCACAGATCTGGTGATGCAAATACATGTAAATATATGCAAATCGCCATGTAAAGAAGGCTTGCCACTGTGGTTCCAAGCGGCTGTCACAGCTTCTCTGACACCTGTTCTGAGAGACAACTGCCCTGCCCCCTTTCTGCTCAGGCATCTATCTGCTATTTGCCCCCTTTCCCCTCCCCAAGACTCTGGCTTCTAGCCCCATTTCCTTCAGGGGCACTGGTTGGTTTCTGGTTCCAAAGAATCCTTGGGGTCTTCTCTCTAGACTCCCTAGAGAGGGCAGGAAGGGAGGCACATCTTACCGGGCATGGACTTTGACATCTGAAAATTATGCCATTTCTTGGCTGTGTGGCCTTGGGAGAGCAGTTTAATTTCTCTGAGCCTCTGTTTCATCGTTAGTAGAACAGGAATAATGATAGTGCTCACCTCATAAGGCTTACTTTGTAAAGATACTACATGTAAAGTTCTTGGCACAGTGCCTTTGAACATAAGAAGTATGTCGGCTATTTACATTATGACCCTGTGGTTGTCACGTTCTGAGGGCTTGGGCTAGGAGACAGGTATGCAGATGATCACAGATCGGGCCTGTGCACATGTGGGCTCTCGCTGTGCAGGCACACGCGCACATGCGTGCACAGCTGACAGCCTCCCGGACTGGCGGGGCGCATGCTTGGGCACACACGCATTCAGAAACACACACAGGAGGAGGCTGTGGGAGGTGGAATCTGAGTCATCGAGACCAGAGCTGTGGGTGGTGCTTTTGTCCTGATTTCCGGGGCTCCGTGCTCCATTTCGAACAAGGAAATGTAGGGGGGATGACACACCCAAGCCTCTAACTATCGGGGACTGTGTGGGCCCCTTTCTCGAATCAGCCCCCTCCCCAGGCCTGCTGTCGTCCTGGTCCCAACCCAGCTCTGTGTCATCTGGGCTTCTCCTTCCTCTGACCTTGCCCTCAGCTCTACTAAGTCCCTACATGTGGTACAGGGCAGGCCCACTGGGGCCTTGATGTCACAGAGCAGGACCTCGATGACGTCACAAAGCTAGTGGTGCCTGCTCCCTGGAGGTCACCTTGGGAGCTTGGTGAGTACAGTGGGGAAGGAGATCAGAGGAAAGTGACATATGGTGGTAGTTAAGAGCCCTTAGTTGAGAAGGAGGTAGACCTAAGTTCAAGTACGTCCTGGCTCTGTGTGACCTTTTGTTGTATCCTTAACCTCTTTGGGTTTCAATTTCTTTCTTTCTTTTTTTAAAAAAGATTTTATTTATTTATTTTTAGATAGAGAAGGAGGGAGGAAGAGGAGAGAAACATCAATGTGAGAGAGAGGCATTGATATGAGAGAGAAACATCTATTGGTTGCCTCTTGCAGGGCCCCAACCGGGGACCAAGCCTGCAACCCCGGCATCTGTCCTGACCCCGAGGGCTTTCACTTTGCGGGACAATGACCAACCAGCTAAGCCACGCCGGTCAGGACTGGGTTTCAATTTCTTTACCGATAGAATGAACTCAGTCATACCTAATTCAGAAATTGTGACTTTTCATTGAGGTAATGCACATAAACATGCACTTCACTCAGTGCTGCGTGGACTAAAGTTTCATACGTGGTCGTCATTTGGGGCGATGCTCATTAAAGGGGGAAGCAGATCCTCCGGGCAGCCCCACCCCTAGCAGTTTCGTCCCATTCCCTGGCACTGCCCCTCCTCTCCTACCGCGCAGGCCAGGGGTGAAGAAGAGCGGCAGAGCTCCCTGGCACATGGGGTTACAGAGGGCAGCCTTCTAGGTCAGTGTGGGCTGGGACATCACCAGGCACTTGGCATGTGTCTCAAGAGACATGTTCAACCAGCTTCTCTGATTGGGAAACAATTGGTCAAGGTGGGACAGTCTTAAAAGTCCTTTCCTTGAAAGGAAAGATTGCCATTTACTGCGCACCTGCTGTGTTCCAGGCACCATGCTAGGTGCTGCTCCACATGAGCTCTTTTTACCCTCATACCAACTCTGGGAAGCAGGTACTAGCATAGCCAATGTACAAGACAAGAAAGCGAGTGACTTGCACGAGGACGTGCCGTGGATAAATAAACTGGCTCCTACCTAAGCACATACATCGGTGGTTTTGACTGATTGGTGTGGACCCCACGGCACGGCATCAGGGAGTGTCAGTTCCCCGGGTGTGCAGGGGGAGGGGTCTCTATGTCTCGGGTCAGTCCCTTGAGGGCAATGGCAGAGCTGTTATGAGCTAATCTACCGAAAGTGTCCCCAGGTGTCGAGCACTTGGCTCCCAGCCTGCGGTCATATGACATCAGGGAAGGGACACAGGTGCATGGGACACAGGTGCATAGAGGTCGAGTGTGGAGGAGGCAGCCTAGACACCTGCTGAAGGCCCAGTCCTGTGCTGGTGGGTGGGTGGGTGAGGAGGGGGAAGCAGCAGATGGACGGGTCGGGTGGGGGCAGGGATGCTGAGTTGGCTCTGAAGCCCAAGGTGACTCCTCGAGAATCTGCCAGGAAGAGGAAAGTGTGAAGGAGAAGAAAGAAAAGGATGGGAGGTGAGCTCTCGTGGAGGAGAAACTGAGGCAGCACAGGGAAAGGACTATGGGATTGGGCTGGTGTATAGAGAATGGTTAGGTTGCAGGCTCTGGGGTCGGATGACACAGGCTCTTAGCCCAATTTCGGTGTCAAGAACTGTATTTTAGTTTCCTCAGCTGCAGACCAGGACACAAATAACGCCTGCCCTGAGAGGTGCTAGTCCTCCACTATCAGAATCGAAGCTTCATTCTGGCCTGGCTGCCGCGTTACCAGCTGCAAGAACCTTAACCACTGTGAGCCCACGAGGACTCCAAAGGCAAAATTCCCACCCTGGCCTAAGTGATGGTCGCCTGTTTTCCTCTGGCTCCAGGTCTGTAGGCCGGCTGAGCAGGGGCTCCAAGAAGACGCGCTGAAAAAAATGAAAAGAACAATGCCTTCAGTGGCTGGTACATTGTTCAATAATTGCACCTTCGCTGATTTAATGTCAGCAAATACTTCTGGAGTGTCCACCCTGCTCTTAGCAAATAAGATCCGGCCGGCCTCTACCCTCGTGATCTCACAAGATCAGTGGGTGAAGAGTTTAAGGTAGCAATGAGTGGTACTGGGGTGACTTCAGGGACATTCCCAAAGCAAGGCCCAGAGGAAAAGGTGGCTAATGCTTGGAGGAAAAAACTGTGTGTGGTTAGGCTGGGTTGGGGAGGCAGCCCCCGGAGCCCTCGGATGCAGGCCCTTCCCGGGCCCCAGCAGTGATTAAAGTCCTTGCGGCTGGTTACTCGGCAGCCAGGCCGGAAGAGAAAGCCCGTAATTAACAAGCTGGCACTCACACAACCACATGTCAGCACGCCCAAGTGCTGGGATAGCTGTCTGTCAGTCGTAGCTGCTGGTGGAATTTTTTAGACAGCTGGGCTCAAGCCGGGAAATGAATATAAGTTACATTTCTATGCATCGTTGTACGTGGTGGTAAAAAAAATTAATCAGTGACATAGCTGTGACACATACTCATTTAAGAGTCTACAGAGAAATGTTCATTTGTCAGAGGCAGCAAAGAAGAGATTATGTGTCAGCTGGGGAGGGGTGAAATATTTATACAATGGCTAATAAACACCGGTGTGTAAGGGGGTCAATTGATTGTGTCAGTGGCCACATGACAAATACACCATTGAGCAGCCATGGGCACTACCCCTGTGCCCGGGGGCTCCATTCTGATGACAAATACACAACATGTTACTGTTAACGCTCCCCGCCGAGCACCCGCTCAGCCCTCTTTGCCGGCTGGGCAACTGCAGATTGCCAGGAAGCAGAACTCCCATGGAAGCTGCCCACCTCCAACTTCATTAAGTTGAACTCAAAGTTGGTAAATGACTCCCCAAATGCCAAAACAGCTGCAAAAGAACATTTCCTTGTATGTGTGCTGATTTTTAACATTTCACATTTCTGAATTTCAGAAGGCCCGGAAAATGACTGGCCCGCTTCCCACCTCCACCAAGATTGCACAACCAGCACTCCCAGGACAGACCACAGCCTGCCCTTGGTTTCGAGCCCCCGAGTACTGGGCAGGAGGGGCCTCGTCCAGGCCGCCCTATGGTAGATTTGAGCTCCTTCCCTGTTCTCAGCTGAGGCCAAGGCCCAACTTGTTCCCATGATGCAGTAAGAACTTCTTGCACCCTTGTGGGCACAGTGGTCTTTCTCTGTCTGGACCCCTTACTGACCATTACCTAAGAGGACAGCGGTCTGGTTAATGAGACACGTGTCATCCTCAAGTCCCTGCCTCTTGCCCCTCTCTGTGAGCAGCCTGCCTGGAGCTGCGGGGGTGGTCATCGAGTCTCCCAGAAGGAGAAGCGTCCCATTGGCCACAATGGCACTACCAGTTTCTGAGCCCAGATCATGTGTCAGGCCCTGTGCCGAGCACTCTACCTGCATTATTTCTTTGAATCTTAGCACAACATCTGGGGTAGGTCTAATGATCAGTGCATGTATCGGCGAGGAAACCAAACCCAGAGATGTGGCTTGTCTGAGGCCCGCAGTTACGTCGCCGGGGTTGGGGGTGGGGCAGGATTCCAACCAAGCAGGACCCCGTTTGGGGCATAGCCCTCTTGGTCCTGGTTGGCTTGTCTCACCATATGTGTCACATGGTTAACACCTGAACGTGTTAATCCCTGAGCTTAAACAACTCAGGTTCTAAGAGATCAATTTGCAACTCTAGAAGACTGTAAACTTCCAGGGGCAAGAACTGTGTTCCAGATCCTGCTCACAGCGTTCACTCCAGAAAAATTTGCCTGATTCTAACATTCATCCTGACTGGGACAGGTAGAGCCGTTCCCAATCTCTGTAGTGTCCCCCACCATCCCAGCCCAGGGCGGTTGTCATCCCTCCAGAAACTGAGAGAAACCCCCTTCCCTCCTCCGCCCCCGGTCCCAGCCCTGACTCCGCTGTCATTTCCTATAATGCTCCAACATCCAACAATGTCATTTGACTTGGGATGGGATGACACCCTGAGAAAGCAGTTGCAGATGAAATTTCACAGGTATCTGTGAATGTGGAGATTACAGATAAGCGCACGCTGCAACTTGTTTTTACTTTTTAAAATGAGATTCCTTCCCCTGACAAAAAATAAAATGAAATGAAATGAAATAAAATAAAATAAAATGAATTCCTTCCTTACGAAGTGGTACTCTCCTTTTTATCTCCCATTGTTAATAATGAAAATATTAAAGCTAATGATGATAATATAGGTTGTTTTTTATGGAGTACTTATAATATGCTAAGTGTGTTGTATAATTCTCACAACAACTCCATTTTACAGATGAGAAAACTGAGAACCAGAAAAATTAAGTAGTTTGCCCAAGGACACAGAGCTAGTAGGAGCTGGGATTTGAACCTACGTGGCCATCTGCAGAGCCACTGGGCTCTTACCCATTAAAGCCTGAGTTCACTTCTACTGCACAGTAGTGGCTCCACCCAGCCCAGACTCTGTCTTCAGCCATATTTAATTCTAGTTCCACAGCTGGCCTTCCTCTCTTTTGCCTCTGCACCTTTGCAAATGCTGTTCCTATTGTCTAGAATGCTGTTCCTTCGTCTGCTCTCAGATGGGTATCTCACTGAGGATCACTAGGAGGAAGCATAGGCTTTCATATTTTACCCCATTCACAAACTACTACCCATCCCTAACCCCCAGCCTCCAAAGTCTCCCCCAAGCTCAGCTCAGCCCTGGAAGGTGGTCCTCTCACATCCCCATATCCTGCAGGGCTGGCTCCAAGGTTCTAGAACAAGAAGTGACTAAGAAAGATCTTGTACTAGAGTGGACAGTGTCCCCATCACCAACCCCACCCTCCACCCAGCCTCCACAGCATCCGTAACACAGGCCTGTCAGGCCACTACTCTCCCACCTACCCCTCTCCGACACAGCAGAGGCCTCACCTTCCCTCTGTCCTCCAGCCAAACTGGGTCACTTACAGGGTGCTTGGACAGGTGCTGCCCTCTCTGGCTCTTTGTGCTTGGGACATTTTTCCTCCTTTCTCTGCTGTTTGCCCCTCATGCATCTTTCAAGCTATGTCTTGGGTGTTCCTTCCTCCAGGAAGCCCTCCCAGCTTTCCCCAGCCTGGGCAAACTACTTCAGATAATGAGATTGGGCCACTGTCCATTGTGCTATTCCTCATGGTAGGCCTGAAGGAAGGCCTCAGTGAATGTTTGCCAAAGAAATGTGTGAATGAATAAGTGACTTGGGAGTGCAGCTAGTGATAGAAAAGGGAGAATCTCTAATAATCCTAGATTCCAAGGAAGAGGCTTAGGGTTTGAGAAGGACCCTCAGTAAAGCGAGGAAGAGGCCTAAGGATAGGGGCTAAAGTCAGATTGTTCAGACTAGCATTTTGTTTTGTATCTGAATAGCTTGTGTGACCCCAGGCAAGTTACTTAACGTCTCTGGGCTTTGGCCACCTCCTCTCTAACAGGGGGCTAACAATAGGTATTGCCGATATCATAAGGCTGTGTTGGGAGCTGAATGAGACAACATAATTCAAATTGTATATATATGCTCAACAGCTATTTGTTGTGCTGTGTGGGCTCCTCCAGGATCCCTGGCCCGGGGATAATTAAGAGCTGTGACTGTTAGGAACCCATGTCCTGGGCTCATCTTTGGCCCCCACAAGCTGTGTGGCCTCAGACAAGATTCTTCTCTCTCTGAGTCTTGGTTTTCTCCTCTGCAAAATAAGGACATTAATTTCCTTCAGAGCAACTACCCAATAGGATTATTGTGGGAGATCATATGAGATAATATATGTGAAAAAGCTTTGAAACGTATTCAGGGCTATATAAATGCAGGGGATTATGCTTATCTACAGGCAGTTTGTAGGGGCTTAATTATTAGTCAGCATTCACAGGCACCAAAGCTTTGGCACAGCTCTGCAAATATTCCCTTGGTAGCTCCTTTAATAAGAAGGGCCCCATGGAGAAACTGAGGCTGGGTTGTCAGCCTGTGCCCGGAGGTCCTTGGCAGTGGAGGGAGTTTGGGAAGGCGGCACTGAAATGGGACAGCGTTGGTAGTGCCCACCCCACCCCTGAACCCCCCAGCCTATACCCGGTTCTAAGGCCTCCGTCTGCCCTTGTGGAGGTGGGAGCCTGCAGAAAGGGAGCAGAAACTTTTTGGATTCAGTCGTGAGTGCTTCAGATGCTGCCAGGGGTGGCTCTGCTGGGTTTGCTCCTGGCAGCTCCTCAGGCTGGAGGAGCTGGAGACAGGCGGCTGCAGCCGGCAATGACTCGGCATTTGCTAGGCCTGGCTGCCTGGCCAGGGGAGAAAGGGGTCCAGCCTCACTGTGTCTGCAGACCCAGAGCTGTGTTCTTTGGAACGTAGAAAGGAAGGCAGGTCCAGGGTGCCCAGGGTGACGCCACCCCCTTTGCCCCCAAACTCAGAGCGGGCCCTACTCTTCCCCAGGGAGGGGCAATCCAGTCCGAAAGGCCCAGCCAGGGGGTGTCCCTAGGAGCCAGGGCGTGGGAGTGGATGCTTGTGGAGGAAGGAGGTGGAAGGAAGAGGGGCTGGAGAGCGAAGCCCTGTGGGAGAAACCAGAGGTCGGTCCTCTACAGGTGGGGAAGGGGGTCAGTGGGAGGGGCTAAAACAGAAGCGTGGAGTCCCAGAGCCACCTGCTTCCCTTCACTCCCTTGTTCACAGTATTTCTTCAGCACCAGCTACAAGTTGGGTAACTGAAGACAGAGCAGTAAACAAGAAAGAGCTGGCCCTGGCCCGTGGAGTTTTGTCAAGCAAAGAAGACAGACACCAAACACGCCCATTTCCTGGTGACACACAGGGGACCTCAGGAGGTGAAACTGGAGGCTCTTCCCAGCCTCCGCAGTTGGGAGTGGGGGGCTTTTCCTGAGAAGCAAGGTTCCAGCTGAGGCTGGCAGTAGTCAGCTGGGATGGGGGTGGGTTCATTTAATTCAATTCAACAAATATTTACTGATCATCCACTTCTGATGAAGTGATAGGCCAAGTCTGTCCCCAAGGAGTTAGAGTTTGAAGGGAACAGTGTCCCAGGAAGAAGGAATTGCATGTGCTAAGGCAGAGGCCAGAGGGGCCCAGTATTCCATAGGAGTCACTGGGAGCTCCAGGTATAGGGGGCAGGAGATGTGAGTGACAACACGGGAACAGAAGATACACCCAGACCATGGAGGGCATTTGGGGCACCAGGGAAGAAGAAAAGTCACCTGTGGGTGTTTCTGTCCCACATGCCTTGCTATTAGGCCAGGTACACAGGCAGGGAAGGGTGGATCTAGGCTGCGTGTCTAAACAGCTGTCACACTGACTGTGTCACTGACCCAGCGCGAGAGTAACTGAGTAAGTATGTCCGCCCCACGCCTCCTCACACCTTTATTAGCGTGGGTGAGCTGGCCGTGGATCAGCAAGAGTCCTCACATGGGCCTGGCACCTCTGTCCCTTGAGTTTCACAAGAGACCTGTCCAGGAAGCAGAGCCAGTACTCCTACTCCCATTTACAGATAACGATATTCCTAACAATGGCTGACATTGAGTGCTTACTGTGTGAAGACCGGGTGCATACACCACCTCATTAAATATCCTCAGTAACCACCTCCATTGTACCAAGAGGAGAGATGAAGTAATTGCCCAAGGGCACACAGCTTGTAAACAGTACTGGGACCAGAACCCTGCTCTGCCGGCCTCCTGGCCTGACCTCTGTTCCCTGTCCCAGGCCATGTCAGCCCCTCCCCTTGGTGCTGCAAAACTGCCTGAGCACAGAGCAACCTGGTGCTGTCGGCACAGCCCTATCTCCTGAGCTCAAATGGCGGCCTTTGCCCCTTCCTACCCACACCCCTTCACCCTGGTGGCACCCCCACCTTGCCGGGCAGTGCCCCTGAAATCCTGAGCATCTGTTGCCTGAATACTGCAGACCCCTGCCCACAGCCAGCACCGGTGCTCCCCTAAATCTTTCCAGACCACTCCCACCTCCATCTCCGAGCCTCACTTGGTCAGAACAGCCAGGAGAAGCAGGATCGATGCGCAGAGAACTCAGTAATAATCCCCGCGCAGGCAGCCAGGCTTCTGTATAAAGACAGATTAAAAACTCATCCGGTTGAGATGAGGAAATAATTCAGCCGGTTGGCCACAGTGGGAAAGCCTGGGGCTGCAGGTGCTCGTGGTGGGTACATGTGAGGGGGCGCCGGGGACGGGAGCAGCTCCTGGCTGTGGGAATCTGCATCTCTTTCCTACACACACCTTAGTTCGCCTCCAGAGCCACCTTCCTTTGCTGCCTGCCTTGAAGCCAAGGCTGACAAATCCCAGTCCCCAGGGAGAAGTGTGGGGGAGCAGGGGGGAAGCTGAGAGCAAGTTGCTGCCGAGCTCCACACCCTCGTTTATTTCCTCCACAGCACTGAGATGATTTTGCTCATTTATTTGTTTACTTATATGCTGTCTCTTCACCTAGACTGTAAGACCCAAGAGGCCAGGGACCTGTCGGTGCAGTGAACCCACCACAGTAGGGACTTCTTAATAGTTGAGTGGATGAATGCATGGATCGGAATCCTGGCTCTTGCTACGCACGTCGAGCTGTATGATCGCTCTGGGTCCCGTATCCTCGGCTGAAAAATGGGCATGGTAGTGTCCTCCGAAGGAGACAGCCCACCGCCTGGCTCCTAGGAAGCACTCGAGCAAGGGTTTTGTGAAAACGATTGGAAAAGAAAATGGAAACCATGACTGACTCGTGAGGCGCCATCAGGGGGCGTCCTTGTGCAAGGCGCTCAGCTCAGCGTGCTGCATCCTCCGCAGGCTCCGGGGTGAGCGCCTCCAAGACCGCCCCCACTCCCCGGCGCCCCACCTTTGGGGTCTTACCTCCTCCTTTGTAAGACCCGTTCACGCGCCCACCCCCACTCAGCGCGCGTCCCCGCTCCCGGGACTGTCTCAGCAGCCCCGTGTCCCTTCCCCCACGCCCGGCCCCGACTCCTTCCACCCACGGGGCCCCATATGCTGGGAAGAGCCTCCCACTACCCATCTGTCGAGCTACTTCCTTGTCCCCATTCCCGTTGTGTCGCCGTCCTCTCCTCCTGGAAGCTGGTCGTGATTGAGGCGATCAGGAGGGCGGACTTCCCGGACAACCGCCTTCCATCCCCCCCATTCCTCCGACCCCCGGCTTTGAGGAAATGCCCACTGCCGTGTGCAGACGACCGCCAGGGCCAAGCCCTGAGCCTCGAGTCAGAATGTGCGAACAGACGCGAGCTAGAACTCCGCGCTTCGGCCCATGGGCCAGGCTGCTCAGCCGGGGATTGGCGGGCCTGGAAGGACCCCCTCACAGCAGCCTGGCTGGCGGCGGCGGGGGTGGGGTGGGGTGGGGTGGGGGTGGGGGTGGGGACGGACTGCTTCTCAGACCCTGCCGCACGCCAGTGCCAGATTCCGGGGTCACAGCTTCAGGGCAGTCAGCTAAGGGACCCGGTCGGGCACGCGGGAACCTGGGGGACGGAGCTACTGTCACCAGGGGGCGGACACCGGGCCCGGGAAGTGCGGTGCGGAGGAACACAGCCTGCTTTTCTCGCTTGAAGGACCGTTTTCATTTCGCAGATTGATTATTGCTCTGTGTGTGTGTGTGTGTGTCTTTGGGCGTTGTTAGGCCTTTTTTTTTTTTTTTTTTTTTTAATGTACCTTGCTTGTCTAATGAATGTTTGATTGCACCTACATCCGGAGGCTGTTTTAATGAAAGGTGAAGGCTTGGAGGGGGAAATAAATAAATAAAGGATCGTTCCGTCCCTCGGCACACCACCCCCCTTCTCCCCAACAACAACTCTCCATCCACAGCTGTCTTCTGAAGCCTATGCCCTCGCGGAAGAATTCTGTTCCTGTTTGAATGGTCCCATGTAAATGCTGCTACTCTCCCGAGGAAATCACACCCTTCCATCGGTCTCTCTCAAGGCTTTTATTAAGGGTTTGAAGGGGGAGATGGAAGAAGAGGGAGGCCTTCCTCTCCAGCTGAAAGCTGGACTGCGGATCTGCCCACTGGTTGAGCCAGCGCCTGCTCTGTGCCGGGCCTTGTGCTGAGAGCCACGGAGAAAGCAGGCACCGGTTAGTGCCAATGGCATCAGTTCAATTCAGCAATTTATTTGTGTCGCATCCCAGTACTTCATTGTGACCCCGGGGAAATTTACCTCTGAGAGCCAGTTTCCTCATCTGTAAAATGGAGGTAAATAAGCATGTTTATCTCATACATGCATTGGGGAGATTAAATAGAATAGTGCATGTAAAGTGCTTAGGACTGTGCCCGGCACAAAGTAAGCACTCAATAAATGCTAGCTATTGTTATTATCTATGAAGGCGGCAGTGTAGGGGCCGTGAGAAGGCAAAGCGGTGGGGCACAGGCCTAGGCATTCATTAGAGAGTGGATACAAGGGTACAAAGCACATCCTTCTTAGAGGTAGAAGGTGAGTTTGAGCTCAGTACCATTCACCTGTCAACAGGTAATTACAGAGTGCCTAGGTGCCAGGCACTGTCTTCTGCTCTGTGGATATTGCTGGGAGACAGGTAGACCTGGCCTCTGTGCGCAGAGAGCCCATGTCTAGGAGGGAAGAGCAGGTCCCTAAACAGGCCCTTAGGTGGCAGGAGGGGCGGAAACACAGCAGGCACGAACAGCTGTGATTGCTCAGAGCAGGGTACCGCACCTTCACTGGCTTCTCAGAGGAAGGCGATTTAGGCGGACAAAAGTGTGGAGGGTGGCAGGGAGGCGCGGGTGAGGGGTAGAAGGCACAGAGGTTAAGAGCACGGGCTCATGGAGGAAAAGAACTGAAATTTAATCTCTCATGGCATGGGGGTTAAAGAAACAGCTTTGGAATCCAGGATGCCTGGATTCAAATCCTGGGCCTGCTACTTACTAGCTGCGTGACCTGGGCCAAGTTATTTAATCTGTCTGTGCCTCAGTTTTCTCTTTTGTGTAATGGGTATGTTTGTAAAGAGGGGTTAATAATAATGCCCCTTTTGTTGAATTGTTGTCCAGAATGAATGAGATGACTTCCGTATTGGGCTTAGCCCAGGCCTGGCAGAAGGTCAACATTCGATCACTGTTAATCAGGAGTAGTAGTCACAGTCGCTGGGGTGGTGAATAGGGGTTCAGATCACGAAGGACCTTATAATACACGTTGGGGGGTTTGAACAAACATAAGTGCAATGGGGAACTAGTGAAATGGCAAGATCGAATCTGCAGTCATCTTTGGCGTCATTCCTGACTCCTCTCTTTCACACTCCACATCCACTTCATTAGCAGATACTGTCAGCTCTACCTTCATGAATCACCCAGTGCCTGACCACTTTTTACCACTTCCACAGCCACCACCCTGGCCCACGCCATCAGCATTTCCGCAGTGGCTTCCCAACTGGTCTCCCTGATTCTACCCTTGTCCCCCCACAGTCTATTGTCCACGAAGCAGCGAGAGGGATCCTGTTAGAATGTAAATCAAATCGTGCCACTTTTCTGCTCAACCCTGCCAATGACTCGACATCTCACTGGGAGTCAAAGCCAAAGTCTCTAAAGTCGCCTGCAAACCCTGCGAGGCGAGGACTCCTGCCAAATCTCTTCTTCTTCTCCTACCCCTCTAGCCTTGCTGGTCTCTGTGCACTTCCTCAGACACGAACTTGCCAAGCACAATCTTGCCTGAGGATTTTGCACTCGCTGTTCCACCTGCCTGGAACTGCCCAGGTGTCAGCGAGGCTCACTCCCTCACATCCTTCAGAGGTCTGCTCAGTGAGCGCTTCCCTCCCTGTCTTATAGACAACAAGCCTCTCTCCTGCCTGAGCACTCCTTGTTTCCCTCCTCTGCTTTTTTCCTTTCCATGTCAGTGATCACTCTCTAAATACTATATATTTATTTGGTATTTCTTACTGATCCTCCATCTCCCCATTGGAATATAAGCTCCATGAAGGCAAGGGCTTTGTTTTGTTCATTGCTGTACCCCCAGCACCTAGAACAATACATGGTGCATACTAGGCTCTCAATGACTATTTGTGGAATGAATGAATGAGTAGACATCAGAGAAAGACTGTTAGGGTGCAGCATAGAGAGTGAACGGGGTAGGGCAGGGAATCGTGGAGATGGGGCAGGAGGTCTTCGCAGTCCTGCAGGGGGCTGATGGCCAGCTCACATGGGCCAAAGCAGAAGAGCTGGAGAGCAGGGAACGGTCTGGAGAGAGACTTGGGTGTCATCTGCAGAGTTTGGGGACTGTCTGGCTGTGAGAGGAAGGATGAGGTAAAGGATGGTGATGTTGCCCTGTTTCTGGCCTGATATTCTGGACAGCAGTGCCAATGGCTGAAGTGGAGAAAGGGGAATGGGTTGAGGTGAGGAGTTTGTGCTGTGAACCTATCTGAGCCTCGGTTGCCTTATTTGTAGAATAGGGAGGATTCTACATCCCCGCTTCCTACTTTCTAGGGGTGGTTGTGAAGACAGAGAAAGAGAAAAAAGAAAGAGAAGCCCTTTGTATGAGTACCCAGTGGGTTCCCAGATGTGAGTGAGCATTATTGTTATCATTGCTAAAGTCGATTTGGGGAGATCTGACAGGCAAGAGACACGAGAACTCATGCCAGAACCTGATCACATGCCAGCTTAGGTGGAAGCAAATGCCAGAAAGCACAGCGCAGTCCACAGAGGCAGTGGGTGGTCGGGAAGGGGAGAGCACTGCAGCCTGAGCCGTCCGAGGCTGATCGGAGGGGGCGCTTGGCTGAACTCTGGAGTGAGGTGGGGGGGCAAGAGCAAAGACTGGGGTTTGGTCAGAGGCCCATGGGCAGAGAGGCTGCAAAGAAGCTTCGAGATCTGGGGATACATAGGGTCCCCTGGATGTAGGATGGACGATGATGGCCGCGTCTTGGCTTCCTCCTCCTCACCTCCACCTACCAAATGGGAGAATAGAGGGTATTCTCAGGTGAGGGAAGAAGAAGGCAAATCCTGGGGAATTGGGCAGAAACCCTGTAAGTGTAGCCAGTTGGGGTCTGCCTCTGCCATGCCTGCCATCTGACCAGCTTCCCTCATGGACGCACGCACAGTAGGAAACACAAAAATTCAATTTATCTCCAATTTGTCAGGCACCTACTAAGAGCTGAGGAATCAGATGTGAACTTGCGGATTTGGCCCCTGCCCTCCAAGCACTCAGGGTCCAGTAGGAGACAAGCGTTCAGTAGGCACCTCTCAGAACCTCAGGAGGTAAGTAGTCATCCCTCCTCAGTTTGCAGATGAGAAGCTCATGGATGTTAAGGTCACCCAGCTGGTAAGTGGGAGGACCCGGATTTGCATGCAGGCCGTTTGGCTCCAGAGCCCTGGCTTGTAACCGCTGACCAAACCGCTTGTGGTCAGAGTCTGTAACCGGGTGCATATAGGGGGTGAGGGACAGGCAAGTGCAATTCTGTCCCCAGATTCCCTGTGATCTTGGGCCCCTGGCAGGATTACCAGAGAGAACTTGAGAAACTGGAGGAACAGAAAGAGCCCCTGAGGGCAAGACAAGGGTTTTAGAGAAAGGCCCACTGGTAGACCTGGCTTCATTCACTCTTTCTTTCATTCATTTGTTCTATACATATTTATTTCATGCCTCCTGTGTTCCAGGCACTGTGCACCAGCAGTCCAGGATCTAGCAGTAGCTAGGAGATTGATTAATTTGCTGAACAACTGACTATTGAACACCTTCTATGTGGCAGATGCTGTGCTAAGCTGTGGAGGTACAACAGGAACATAACAGGCAAACCTCCCTGCCCTCCTAGAGCTTATATTCTAGTGAGAAGACAGAAAATAAACAAGATAAATAGGTTTAAATATGTCTAATGATATGTGGTGATAAATGGAAAGGAAAAGAGTATTAAGGGCCACGTGAAATTGAAATGTTAGACACAGTGGCCAGGGAAGACCTCAGTGACATGAGGTGAGAAAGCAGGTGGGGGTCAGGGCATGCATGCAACGCCTTGCTGCTCCTCATTTAAAAAATGACTTTTTATTGAAAATAATATGGGAGGCCAGTGGAATTTTTGTTTTGGTTTTTTGCTTTATAGTGGTTTTCATGCATAGAGAATAGATGGGGGGCGGGTGAGGTGGGGAAATAGGCTTAGAGGCTGAGGCGCGGGCCAGCAGTCAGGGCCCCCTAGGAGCAGGGAAAGGAGGGTCTCCCCGAGGCTCAGCTGAGCTCTGGGCCTGTGCACCTCCTACTGCCAGCAAAATCATCTTGCAACCTGAGTGACATCCCAAGGCCATTCTGCGTCTGGAGCCACCAAGGCAGTGGTGGCGGGCACTTAGGTCGCAAAAAGGCCGGGGGAGCTGTACCTCGAAGCTCGAATTCCTTCAGAGTCGTGAATCCCAGCTCTGCGGACACCCCTTTCCTACCTTCTGCATTCCCCCCTTTTCTTTCTATTTTATTCTTCCCTCTGTTTGCTAAATGAGTGTCCTTAAAAATTATTATTATTTGTACCTTATCTTAGCTGAACCGAGAGGAAAGGGGACGTGTCTGCCCTGGCGCAGGCTGGCGGCCGGTAGGTCCTGCCCCGCCCCCACCCCGACTCCGCCCCGGGGGCCCAGAGTGATTGTGTCAGGATCCTGTCCCAGCTGAGAGGAGGAACAGGGGGGCCAACAGCGGAGGGAAATGTTGGGGTAGCTGAGCCTCCTGCCTGGAGTAGAAGGAATTTGAGGGATGGGGCTGCAGATTTCTTTGGGCAGCCATTGGCAGGATGAGGGGCTTGATCTGGTTTTCTGCTTCTGCTCCGGTGGGCTGGTCGCAGCCTTGTAGGGGGCGGGGAGTGGGGAAGGGGACGGTGTGTGGCTGGTGGGCCGGAAGACCCAGGCAGCTATTTCTCACCCTCACCAAATGGAGGAGCAAGCATTTGCAGCCCTGCCCCAGCCACCTCAGTCAAAGGAAAGTCAAGGCTGTGTCAGGGTTGCTCCAAAGCGACAGGCCCAGCTGCAGGATGAGCGGCTCCCAGCCGGCTGGTGAGTTGTGAACACTTCTTATTCCCATTTCCAGGAACAGCGCCCCAGCTCATACATAGCTGGCAATTTGCCTTCGTCATGTTGTCAGTTCAAATCTCAGACCTGCCCTGGCCACCAGTCTCAGAGAGTCCTCCCTCCCTCTCAAGTCACTTGTTTTTCTCCTAAAAAGCACATGTCACTGTGTGCTTTCCTGAAGTGATATCTTTTACTGGCTCATTAATATTTCCTAGTATGTTTCCTCAGACTGGACTTTAAACTCCATGAGGCTGTGACCCTCACCTGTCTTGTTCATCTCTGTGTCTTCAATTCCTAGAATCCGTACTGCCTGGCACAGGGCACGCAGACACTCTGTACATTATTTGTAAGATCAAGAAATGAAGTGAATGAAGGAATGCCTTCCCCGATCACTCACCCCCAAAAAGGACAAGCAGAAAATCATACAAATGTAAGTATATATATATAAAGCCCTGCAGGGACAGTCCTCTGAAGAGGTCAGACACAACCCCAAGATTCCAGGCCCATGAGCCCAGAGTGTGTGTGTCCGTTGTCGAGAAGAGAGAAAACCACCGGTTGCAAGCTGAGGTTCTCACTTCATCAAATGCAGAGACTCCCAGAGCCCTGGTCAAAGCCCACCTTCTTTAGGGGAACAGGAAAGAAGAAGTGGGAGGGCATTTTGAAAGTGGCGCTGTAGGTATGCGGCCCCAGCGAGGCCTCAGGCTGCCCCCGGGGGGTGCCCAACCAAGTATGACCGCATCATCCCGTAATTTCCAGAGCATTCGAACCCCAGCCGCCCCTCCTACCAGCGAGATGTCAATGTAAAGACGGAGAATTTGCTCCATCAAGTGTGACCTGGGTTGGTGATGAATACCAGAGATGGTAGGATCAGCTAGAATAACATGTCACACGGTGGGCTGCGTTCAGGAATGCCGGATTGGGTAACTGGCAAATTGAAAGCCTGCTTCATACTATAATGGTTAAAGAAAAAGGGAATTATCTCATGCCTTTCTTTTCGTCTATCAAGGTGTCAGCGTATGCTAATTACCTGGCAGAGGCTTCAACGGGAAAAGGAAGAACAACTATTATATTTCTGAGGAAAGATTTATCTTGTGTTATTGGCGCCAGTTGGAGGAGGTGGTGGAGGTGGTAGGGGGTCAGAGAGGCAAAGTGAGAACTGTTTCTTGACTTGAAATGGAATTGAAATGCCTTTGAACTGAGGCAGATTAGAAATAATAAGCCTTGTTGAGAGAGGCTTTGCTCTGAGCCTGTGTGGCCAGGGGAGGGGACAGGATAGGCAGAGGACTCCAGTGTCCTAGGAGACTGTGGGAGGGGTCAGGCCAGGTGCCGCTGACTGCAGAGGGCATTGATTGATTGATTATTCATTAATTCACTACATTAAGGGGGAGTTTAGGATGGGAGGGGGCGTTGGTAAGGAATACCACCTTGAAGCCAAGCAGCCCTGAGTTTTGAATCCTGGCTCCACACCTCCTAGTCGTGGCCTGTGGCCCGTGGCCCATCACATCATCTTTCACATCTCTGTTTCCTTGTCTGTGCAGACAATAACACCCTCCTTATATGGTCCCTATCACAACCAAAGAGGGTCCTGCGAGTGAAGCGCTCAGGGCGGCTCTCTCAGAGCAGGCTATGGATGTGATTGTTAGACAAACATTTTCTGAATACCTGCTGTGGCTCAAGGCACCGGGAAAACAAGGGTGAATAAGACACACAGGACTCTGCTCTCAAAGAGCTGATCAAAGAGTGGAAGGCCTGTACCTCCTATGGTTCCTACTCTCTCAGTGGTCCCAGAAAGTGGGGAAAGGGGTCAGGGGACAGGGAACGGACCCCAAGCCTTACATACGGCTGTGATTATACCAATAATAACAACAACAACAATAATAGTAATAGTTAGCTTGAATGGTTGACATGTATGAACTCAAAGGGAGATTTGATGAGTGGGTAGTAGAGGCCAAAGGATGCATCCAGGATCTGAAAGGCAGGTGAGGGGCCCTCTGGAGTCAGATAAGTGGACTTCTCACCCGTTGACCTCTTGCCTGTGTTGAAGTCCAGCCATCTCCAGACCCCTCTCTTCAGAATCAGCAGACCGTGGAGCAAGTGAGCTGGACAGGGGCAGCCCGGTGTGGCAGCCAGTGTGCACGCAGGCTGTTGGGGGACCGAGATGTGGGTTCAAATTCTACCTCTGCTGCTTATCAACTGGTAACAGTCCTCGGGCCAGTTTCTTAGACTTCCTGTGCCTCAGTTAAATAGAGATAATAAGCCCTAACTGTGCGGTGCTGGGCAGATTAATAAGGTACTCAAAGCACCTGGCACGCAATAGGTAATGCCAAATGGTAGAGGTGATTACTAAAATTGGCCATCTTGCCGCTGTGTCTGACTCAATGCCAGCCTTGGCCCCTGTGGTCCAGAAAGGCATTTAGTGCTCTGGGGATGGCAGAGAAAGGAATGGGGGTGCCACCAGGTGGCTTGTGTGGCAGGCAGCGACTTTGAGCCAGTAATGGCTGTCAGGGACCAGCAAATCACAGGTGTCTCAGCAACAACAGGAGTTACACTCATACACCAAAGAACAAACATGCAGCACAAGACGTTTTGCCAAAGCAAAGCTGTTTTGATCGTTCCCGGATGTGACATGTATCGCAAGAGGAAAGAGAGCCTCTTGCACTGAGGCTGTCTAATTGACAGCCAGAGGCTCCATGCAGAGTGACACGGGGCAGGGTGGGGGAGCGGGGCAGAGCAGCCCACTCCCTTACTGCCCTGCCCCCTACTCCCCCACTCCCCCGGGCCAGCCTTCATCAGCCCGGGCACTCTCAGCGCAGCTATTTGCATGGAAGGGAGGCTCCTTATTCCCAGGGTCTCCAGATCCAACCCCTGCCTCCCCCTCTCCAGCCCTGTCCTGCATCGCTCCTGGGACCCAGGCTATGTGCCAGTCTAATTGAACTTCTGGGTTTTGCCAAATGCACCAGGCTCTCTCTGGCCTCCAGGCCTTTGCATATGCTGTTGTCTCCGTCTTGGATTCCTCTCCTCCTCGCCCCTCCCGTCCACCTGGCAAGTATTGGCAAACAAAAATAATAGCAGCTTACATTTATTGAGCACTCACTCTGTGCTAAGTGCTTCCCAAATGTCATCTTATTCAATCTTCACAACAACCTACAAGGTAAAAATAATCATAGCTGACATGTAGGAGATGCTCGCCATTTGCCAAGCACTGTTCTAAGTGCTTTGTTCGTATCAACTCACTTAAACCTTACAACCCCAGCTGGGTATGTTACCATGATTATCCCTCTTTTACACGTGAGGAAATGGAGGCACAGAGCAGTCAAGGGTGACCAGCTCAGGGTCACCAGCTAGAAGGGGCAGAACGCAGGGTTCAGTTCTGGAGTTGATTGCCACTAGACCGGCTGTCTCCTGTCCATCCTTCAGGACTAAGTCCAGCTGCCGCCTCCCTGAGGAGGCTTCCTCTTTCCTTGATTGGGTCAGGAGCTTCCTGTGGGCTTCCGTGGCTCCTTGGGCTTAACAACATCCTTCTCCCACCCCGGGGGAGCACCTGCCACCCTGTGAAGCTTGCTTGCCAGTCTCCTGCTGGACTGGAAACTCTTGACAAAAGGCAGCGTTTGCCTGGCTCACCGCTGTGCCCTCCGAGCCTGGCCCAGCGCCTGGCACACCGCAGAGGCTTTCCGAATGCCTGCATGGGTCCTACTTGGGCACGCTCCTGTCCTGGCTCCACTTTGCAATCACAAGGGCTGTAAGAGCTTAATGTATGCATTAAACAGCGTCCCCCAAATTCTAGCACATAAATTCTGTGTTCTCAGCTTTACAGGGTTAGTGAAAAAAATTTTTTTCATCCGTCTGAACTGGCACAGAAAGTAAAGATGGTAAAACTTACGCAGTTCACAACTGACCCAGTACTGAATGGAGAAGTTCCAGATAATTGCTTTCTGACCCCCCCCCATTCACTTTTTTAAAAAGATTTTATTTATTTATTTTAGAACAAGGGGAAAGGAGGGGGGAAGAGAGGGAGAGAAACATCGATGCATGCAGGAGAGATAAGATACATCAACTGGTTGCCTCCAAACTGGGGCATGTACCCTGAACGAGACTCGTACCAATGACCTTTTGGCTCTCAGGCCAGTGCCCGATCCACTGAGCCACACCAGCCAGAGCGCCATTCACTTTTGAGAACCGGGACCGGGCGTAGAACAGGAGCCCCACCCAGTCCTCCATCATGTTATATCTGAATTTACATTTCTCATGGGGACACTGGGCAAGGCGTCGCCACACCCACTTTGTGCCCAACCTTGACCATGTGCCCTGTTGGTCAAGGACAGAGGAGCTGGGAAGCCAGAGGGGCCCGGAGAAGGTGCGAGGTGCTGCTTTCATTGCATACGTACTTTCTGTCCTTTCGGCCCTGGCAAACCACCAGTGCTCCAGCAAAGCGGTACCGTGTTTACGTTTCTACAGCCAAGGGTAACTAGTTGTCGGCTAATACCTTTGTGGTGATGCAGAGATGACAAGCTCTGCCCTGCTTTGGGAGGGGCTGCCAAAGAAATGAAAGAGATGGACAGCTCAGAGAAGGGTAAGATTTCTGAGGTGGGCAGGTCCAGGCATTTGTGCTGGGCTCTGCCTGCTGCGGGCCTTTCCCCCGTGATTACAGGGAGCCCAGAAATGTCAGGTGGGCCTCAGCCTAGACTTACCCTTTGAGCCAATGACAGTCTAGGGAGGGCTTAAGTCAGCCTTCAGGAGAGGAGAGGAAAGTCCTTATCGTAGCACTGCTATCCATGATCCCCGCCCCCCCCGCCCCTCCCAAGTATGCAGCCTGCCCAGGCCAAGCTGGGTGGCGTGGGAGCCTCACTTTGCTCACCAATAAAATGTAGACAATGGTAATGCCTTCTTTCCAGGCCTATGGAGAGAATGCAGGGGAAAGCATCTTATATGCTATAAAAGACTCTGACAAAGGCTTATTATTTCTTTCCATTCTCTCCCTGCAATGTATCAAACACTTTATGGGCCCTGGAGGTATTTTTGCCTCTATTCTGTGTGGCTTCCTCTGGCCCACAAGTCTCCTGTCCTCTCTTGCTGTACTGTAGGGGAGGCAGAGTAGAACAATGGTTAAGGAGGGATTGGGGCCGGCTGGTCTGGGTTTGAATCCTGGTCCCACCTCTTCCCAGAAGCGTGACCCAGGGCAAGTCACACGGGCTCTGGAGCCCTTCAGTTTCTTCCACTGTACAATGGGTCCAATCACTGAACGTAACTCATAAGGTGGATGTGAGGACTAAGGAGATACTTTGTGCTAAGTTCTTAAGACTGTGCCCACTATGTGTTTAAGAAATGTCTGGACTATTGTGGTTGATTTCCTCTGGTCGGTGAGATTACCCCTCAGCTCTTGGAGTGGTAGTACCGATGGAAAGAGACCCCAGGCACAATCTTCACAGACTTCCTATCTCTACACTCAGGAAAGAGGTAGATCAAGATGCAGATCGGGTGTTCATTTATTCAGCGAGCAGTGTTTGAGGACATCTCGATTCTGTACCAGGCATTCCTGCGGCAACGGGGTGACGAAGTTACAGTCCCCATCAAGGGGGATCTCACACTGCGGTGGGGAGGATATTTGTTCATTCATTTATCCATTTGTTCATTCAGTTAATCAATTCTCACCCGCTTGCCAGGGTCTTCTGGTGTAGGTTCTGTGTTGAGTTCTGGGCCACAGGGCCTGGACAAGGAAGGGAGCCAAAGAGGCGGAGGCCTGGCTAGGCTCCCTTGAGGCCTCTGCCTCTCCCAGATATGTCTTCCAACCTCCTGTCACTTGGCCTCAGTCTCCCCATCTAGACATCAAGGGGTTGCTCGAACTGGTCCCCAAGCACGTGGCCCGTACCGACACTCCAGATTTCTAAGCCAGGATGGATAAATGCTGAATGACACCCCCATCCCTGCTCCCAGCCCCCACGTTCACTCAAGGCTCCAGCATCGACTGGCTTGGAGCTCATTAGCAGCTGCACAGCCACTGCTGCATGTCACAGGCTCTTAAAGTCTCCATTACCAAGGGCCCTTGCTCCTTTGTATTTTTAGCCCGCATCTGGAGGAGACGGCCGGTGTCTCCTGTAGTTAGGCATGTCAGGTTCAGCAGTTCCGACAATTCCTCAGGCCTCTCGGCGCCTGGAGGTGGGGGCCCCCAGATCTGCTCCTGGAAAAGAGGCTAGTGGGAGATGTGAAGACTCCCCTCCAACCCCCCAGATCCAGGATACCACCTCCCAAGTATGACAGATTGGAGGAGCCCCCACACATCCAGCTTGCCCTGGGACCTAGGGGACAAACAATTCTTTTGATGACATTGGAGTGAGGGCGGTGATGCCAACTCGGGAACAAAAGCCATGTCAGTTGGACATCCTCAAGGACCAGCCAAGTGCTCTGGCTGCAGAGAGGTAAAGCAAAGCACAGAGGAGTCACCCAGCAGTGTGTTGTCACCCAGTATGATCCGAGCAGGGTTCTGTTGGCCTGTGGGAGACAGAGCAAGCGCCAGAAGTCGGCCCAGCCTGGGGCAGCCTGGGCCCCTGTGGCACTGGGTAAGAACTGCATTCCGCAGACGCTGGAATGCTGGAGAGAGAGCTCTGAGACTAGTGGCCCTTGGAGGTCGGCCGAAAAGGAGAGGCGGGCCGCAGCTTGCCCGGCTGGAGTGGGAGGTGCAGTGTGGAAGGGAGCGCGGAGGGCGTGCCCAAGTCAGAAGCCCCAGAGCCTGGACTTCTGGGAAGAATAACAGCCTGTGTCAAGGACACAGTTTAAACCCTCCCTCTCTCCACAGTCATATACCCTAAGACTTGCTAATAAAATAAAATAATAATGAACAGTTACCACTCTGTTACTCTGAGCCAAAGAGTGTGCTAAGTGCTCTCCTTGCATTTCCTGATTATCTTTTTGATTCTTCACATTAAGGCAGGAACTATTCTGATTACTCCCATCTATTAGATGAGGAAAGTGAAGCTCGCAGAGGCAAAGCAACTCACCCAAGCTAGCATGGCTGGTAAGAGCCAAACAGATCCAGAATTTCAGTCCAGGGTCCAGTCTCACATCCACTCTATACGTAGTGTCCAGATGCCGAGGACAGAAATGAGGTAACATCCCACTTAACAGTCACATTTTACTGACAGTGCAGTGGGAAGAATATTGATGTGAGGCATCAGAGGTTCTGGTTCTGCTGCCAGATTGTGGTTCTGACAAATCCCCCTGTTCCCCGGGGCCTCTATGAGGGGCTGGATTGAGGTGGGGATGGATCAGTGCCATGTTATACATCAGCCCTGAGTTCCCATCTAACTCTGAGAAGATGATTAACAACAACAACAACAATAATATCAGCAAGCATTCATGGAGCATTTACTCTGTGGCAGGCATATGACATGTGCTATTTCATTTAATCATCATACTTTCCTTATGAGGTATTATCCTTAAACAGTTGACGGAGTGGAGCTCAGAAAGGCTGAGCAACCTGCCTAGAGCCAAACAGCTAATAAGAGATGGGCTGGCATTCGGAACGTGGTCTGCTCTTAACCACTCCTCTGTTCTGCGGGCTGTGGGTTCAGTCCAGGAAGCCCTGCCTGTTTTGAGAAGGAGGGGCTGTAAGTGCCCTCCGGCAGAGCCAGATGGAGGTGGGGGGCGGGGCCCGTTGTCCCCGGGAAGCTCTCAGTGTGTCCCACCGTCCAGGTGAGAGTGGCAGCCTCTTCCCTTCAGGTGGCCTTTCCCTCCCCTTCCATTCCACCAGCCAGTTGCCTCCAGGTGCTCTTTGAGCTTCCCAGACACTGAAAACCTCCCCGGAGAGGAGGAAGGGCGGAGCCTGCAACACCTTTGCCCCACTCCAGAGGGGCCTAGAGCAGCAACAGGAGACTGCAGGCCCAGCGACCGGCCACCACGTCTGAAGTCACAAAATATTTACTGTGCGCTTACTTGTTGTTGGACACATTCCAGCGCAGGGCTGCCATACACAGTTGTGCCAAACCCAACCCTCGGGGGGCACTGTTCATACTGTGGGCACATTTACCTGACACTTGAACTGGGTGCGGGGTGCTGGCGATGCCATGGTGAGCTAGACTGGCCTGGTCCCGAACCTCAGGGAAGGTGACGTTGCCAAGGGGCACCAGTCTGATGAACCAGGAATTACCTCACAGTGTGACCGGTATGGTGATGGGGGAGGAGCCGGGGCTGTGAGAGTTTGCAGAAGAAGCCCCAAGACTACATTTGGTAAGTCAAAGAAGGCTTCCTGGAAGAAGTGACTTCTAAACTACGACCTGAATGATAAATAAGAATGGCCTACTTTTAGGGGAAAGAGTGTTCCAGGCAGAAGAAGAGAACAAGTGACAAATTATAATACAAGGTGATGCAGGCTGTAATACAGATATGAATAAAGAACATTGGGAGCCTTTATACATTCAACTGGTCATCGGCTCATTAAAGCAAACATTCATTGGGGAGATGGAGAAGAGTAATACCTGGGAGTTAGGAAAGTTTCACCTGGGAGGTAATCCCTGAATGGGACCTTGAAGGATGAGTAAGAGCTTTCTGAGGGGAACAGAGGGAGAGAAGCATCCAGAGAGAGAGAGAGCCACGTGAGCAAAGGCACACTATTGGGGATTTTGCAGAATGTTGCCTGCACAAAGGGGAGGTTTAGGATACCTTTCCCAGGCTCCCCAGGGTAGCTTTCTGTCTCTCAGACCTAACCTTGATATTTATAATTCATTGCTCGCCTGACCTCATCAGAGTTTCAGGTGGGATGCTGGATAGATGCACACGTGAGTGCAGGAGTAAATGGATGGATGGAAGAATTACTGTATTTTGCCATGTATAAGGTGCACTTTTTTGCCCACATTTTTGAGGGGAAAAATAAGGATGTGCATTATACATGGGTTTAATGATCACGCACCATGGGTATAATAACAAGGTATAATAATCCTGTATAATGCACACAAAACATGGGTGCGCGTTATACACAGCAAAATATGGTAATGCATGCATGAATGAAAGAATATAAGAAAGAATGAATCATACCGGAGAACATAACAGTGCTTTCCATGCACCAGGCATTGTTCTCAGTGCTTTATTAAATCATTAAATCCTCGCACAATCCTAGGAGGTAGGTATTGTTATTATATGCATTTCACAAATGAGAAAAGTAAGGCAGGCAAGATTAACTAATGTACCCGAGGCCACACAGCTAGGAAGAGGGGGAACAGGGTTTGAACTGAGGCGCCAGAGGATGCTACAAGCTGGGTCCCTGGAGCAAACCCTGGGAGTTAGGCATTTCCTCATTCATCCAGACATTTATCTCCTTTCTCATTCCATGGTGATTTCTTGGCTAAGCCTCCTCGAGAGACGGGCTCTTTCCTTGGAGTAGACCTGGGTCCTGGTGGCCAGAGACAGTCTGGGCGCCGCCCTGGCTGCGGCAGGCGGTACCTGCGGATACTGCGTGGCGTGGCGGCTGCAAGGCGTTAAGGATGGGCGGCTCTTCCCTGGCAGGAGGGGCGGGGAAGCGGGGAAGCGAGGATGCGGACGTCTGGCCTCCCCAGTGAAGAACGTCCCAGCGCTGGGAGCGCCTCACCAATCACTGCGCAAGAAGCTTGAAGTTTGCCTTTCAGGTTGATTGTATTAGCATTTCGAAAGAGTCTCCTTTCCTGGGAAGTGCATTAAGGATTCACTCCAGCTGGTCTCTCACCTGGGCAGGCTCCTCGTGAAATGCCTCAGATTTCCCAGGAATCCTCCGAGACGTTTTGACATTCTGATTGTCACTGCCAACGTGGGCTGCGAAGGAATTAATTGACATGGATGAAACCCTCAATTTCTAAGGGCTGTGTAATAAAATAAAGGTTATTGTATTATTACAGATTCAGCCACTAATGAAAAAGGGCTAAAGACCATAATCACAATATGGTAGGCTTAGTGGGGACTTACCTTGATTTCCATAGGCAACTATCCTGAACATTAGGGAATGACAATCTTGACAGTTACTATTTATTGAGAACGTAGAATACACTAAGCACTTTACTAAATGATCTCTATATGTTATGTGTTCCCTCAACAAGCTTATGAAGGAGATGCTGTTTTCATCTCCACCTTGGAAATGAGGAAACTAAGCACGGTAAGGTGATGTGAACATGGCTGTTACGTTGTACAGTAGCAATGGACAACCTTGTGGGTAACACATTCTATTTTCTTGGGGGTGAGGGAGAATTAAAATACTTGGGCAGGCAGGGTTAAGACTGGCCAAGGACCATATAGAAGGTTCTGAGTGGCAGAGTATTAGAAGTGTCTGTGCACACTTTCCAGACCCTGAGAGAACATTGCTGTCTTTTCCCTCAGACCACCTGAATTCCATCCATCCATCTACCCATCCACCCATACAAAAGAGACCCATCCGGCCGTTCACCTATTCATCATCCATGTCCCATCCACCCTTTTATCTGTCCATCACCTTACTCATCCATTTATCTATCATTCATCCATCAATTCATTTAGTCATATTGTCAAGCACTCAGCTATTTATTCAAATCAGGAGTGTCTCTGATTGCCCTTCCGCAGCTCCTGTCGTGGAGGTAGGCGTTCTCCTGCTATGACTAATATAGCAGGTAGGGGAGAAGCAGGGCAAGGAGCCAGGAGATACAGAACAAGCTCCATCATTTGTAAAGTCTCTCCAACTCTCTCATTCCCAGTCTCCCTTTATGTATGTAAAGTGATGATATTTGCAGTCTATTGTGAACTTAAAGCAAGCAAATATGTGGCATGCTCTAGAAATATAAATGTGCTGCACAAATTCTTGTCACTGTCATCGTTATCCTCACGAGTGCAGCGTGTACTCTAAACCTGAAACAGCCTGAAGTTTGAGAAGTCAGCACTTCTAAAGTGACCCATTTTTTATTTTGTTTTACAAGAATTCTGTAAAATTTACAAATGTGAAATTATTTAAAGTGTGCAATTACTCAGTTTTATAATATTCGGATCTATTCCATGTCCCCTTAGGTCCACAGGAAGAATTGGGGAGTAAGAACTGGAATCAGAATGGGACAGGATAATAAGGGGTACTTGGTCCTGAAACGTGGGTCTGTCATTTCTGGCTTCATGGAGATGGCCCTATTATATATCAGGGTGAATGTTCAAGGCCTGCTCTCTGTTAGCTGTAAGGAGAGTTTGTACTACAAGGAAATATGTGCCTGAAAACCCAGGAAAAGGTGAACAATCCAACTGCAAGTTCAGCAGGAGCTGCAGTAAATACAGGTCTTACAGATACTATGTCAGTTAGTTCAAGTTACACTTCAGTAACAAACAATCCCCAAATCTCGGGGGCCTGTGACAAATGCTTATTTCTCCCTTATGTTACATGCCTGTCGTGGGTCAGCTGAAGATTTATTTGTTCCAAGTTTTCTTTCCTCTGGATCCCAGGCCAACACAAGAGCATACTGGGTCTTAAATCTTCCCCTCACATTTTATTGACCAAAGCAAATCACATGACCAAGCCTGCCATCAATGAGAGGGAATTGTATTCCTTCTTCAGAAGCGGTACCCAAGGGCAGGACAGCCAGTATTTTGAGCAATAATTCAACTTCCCAAACATTGTACCTGAACTAGAAGGTAATTTGAACCTCAGAGTGGCTTGGCGGGAAGGACCTCGGTAGGAAGAGATGGTAGCTCAGGCAGTTTAGCTTCCTTGCGTGCTCACCTCTTCCCCTCTCACTACGCACTGACTCTGTACTTCTCTGTCTTATGGTTTTGGTTTTCCTCTCTCTTGGGGTCCTGTTTCCTTATGACTTTCACTTCCCCTTCATAGTCCCTTTGCCCTCTTTGTTCCTCATGAAATTTCCACCTTCTGATCTTGCCATGAATCAGCCAGAACTCTTGTGGTTCAGGTACCAGAAACCCAAATCCAAGTAGATTTATTTATTTTTTAAATCCTTACCCAGGAATGTGTTTATTGATTTTATAGAGAGGGGAAAGAAGAGAGAGTAAGAGAGAAACATCAGTGTGAGAGAAACATCAATTGGTTGCTGCCCACACGCACCCTGACCAGGGATCAAACCTGCAACCCAGGTAGGCGCCCTGACTGGGATTTGAACCCAGAGTGCTTTGGTGTATGGGATGACCCTCCAACCAACTGAGCCACCTGGGCAAGGCTCAAAGTAGTTTCAAAAGAAAAAGAAAAAGAAGGAAGGAAGGAAGAAAGGACACAGAAACAGGAAAGGAATTTATTGGCTCACAGAACTGAACAATCAGAAGTGGAAGTGGCTTTCAGCACGGCTGGACTGTGGCCCCCCACTATGTTCTTGCACCTCTCTTCTCTTTCTTCCTCTGAGTTAATTCCATCTGTGAACAGAATCTCCCATCATGGTGCAGAGGCCTCTGATTGTCTTGAAATAGCCATTCTCATCTCCTTCCGACGTGGTAGAAGTTTTTAGCTGGCCATATGGCCTCCCTTGCAAGTAGATGTGCTTTGAGACTAAATTCTGGTTAATGGGATGTAAGCAAAAGCGACGTGTGCATCTATGGGGCTGTTCCCTTAAAAGGAAAGGTCGTGCTTCCCCTCTCTTTTTCCTGCCTCCTGGCTGCCTGGACGGTGGCCCCATTGTGAGGAGACGAACCTCCAGGAGCCTGGGCTCCTGAGGACTTGCATGGATCACAGCTACTGCGTTCACTTGGGCTTTTACATGAGAAAGAAACAAACTTGTATCTTGTTTAAGTTACTGCTACATGAGTCTCGTCTCTTTGTTACAGAAGCCAGACCAGTACCTTCATTAATTCATTTTTCCTTCCTGAACCCATCATTGCGGTCAGGGGATAAAATCTGGCAGGCCAGACCTGGGGCTCTATCCCTGAACCTGGGGCCGGGACCAGTTCACTAAACTCTAGGGACTGAAAGAGGTGGAAGATTTTCTCTCCAAGGAACATAGAGGTGCTATCACCAGAAAAGTGTGGAATGAGTGCGGTACAGGCGAATGATAGTCCTTATACTTGACTACTTCGAGTCCCCAAAGAGAAAGCCTGGTCACCTCAACTCACCTCTCTCCTCTCACCAGGCCGAGCAGAGACTCTTGGCCTGAGAATCATCTCCCAGGTTCCGGGTAATGGCCCAATGAGCTGTGGCTACAGAGGTGGGTCCCCCACGGCCACCCCTGTGGCAGCCTTGGTAGAGTGAGCAGCGTGACTCCTGTGTCTTTAGAGCCCTCGGCCAGCTTGCTGCAGTGGACGGGGCTCATGAGCAGGCCGGGGGGGAAACCCACGAATCAGACCGCCTTCACCAGGCCTGGGGAATGGACTTAGGCATGGGTAGGGACCAGCTATGGTCTCTGTATCTGTGCTCTCTGTCCCAGCATCCAACGGCCTGCCTCTGCAAAATGGCACAAGGACCCTAGCTGGGTTGTCTTCACTGTGCCAAAGGCAAGACAAGTCCTTTACATTTACTGCAAAAGCTCAATGGGGATGGACCAGAGTGTTTGTTAACTCCAAATGCCAATATGTTTTGATAAATAATGCTATTAAAAATGTATCATTGCTCTGACACTTTGTTATAACATCTTTCCTCTTATTTTCCCTCATGTAACGTTTACTTTAAAAGGCCCCAGCCACAAGCCAGCAACAATGAAACTGCACCTAGCCTCCCAGAATCTCTTCATTTATGAAACACTCAAAGACTCAGCACTCGAGGGAAAAGCCACTGAGACATTCCATTGTTTTGTAAACTTTGCAAAATCTGTAGTTCTTGTGGTTGAGGCCTAACTGCATGTTAAATTTGAAATTTTGAAGCTTCAATTGCTTAAAAATATTGTAACTGCTTCTCAAACAGGAAAATTGCATTTAGATTTTCCTCTGTGTTTAACCTCAGACTGGCAGAAGATAGTCTTCAAATTTTCCCAGCAAATGAAAATCACTTTAGGATTGAGATTGCATATGGATAGTTCGTTCCTACCTCAAGACAAAGAAAATCTTCAGCAACAAATACAGTCAGACATTCTGTGCTCAGCCTATAACGTGGAGAAATAAATGATCATTCTGTTCTATAATCCATAGCATGAAGGATTTAGGGCAGAGACAAGGAAGACATTCTTGAATATGAGGTTCAGTCACATCTGAACAGTTACTAAGGGAAATTGCAGCATCCTGCACTCAATTTTATTACGGCCAGCCTCCTACAAAATTGTATGATCCCTTTGGCACCTTCCATGTCAAAATTCCCTTCCTCCCCACTGAGGCTCTAGTGCTTTCAAACCACCTCTTTTATCAGTCAATCTCGTAACTCATTTAAACTCAAGTGTGATTGTTTGGAACGTAATGTGGACCAATGGAAAGAATGTGTGCTTTACTCAAAGGAATAAATCAACATTGGCAAAATTCTAGGCAGGCGGCCTGTTAGATGGAGTAGTGAATGGGGGTCTTTATTGTCTACTCATAAAACTGGTTTTGCCTGTGACAAATGCATCTCCTTTCCTTTTTCCTTCACTCTTTCCCTCCCTTCCTTCCATCTGTTCAACAAACTTCTCTGGGCTGCCTTCTCTATTCCATTCTCTATGCTCAGGGGTGAAGTCCTGAAGTGGGAGCTTCCTACAACAAAGCGTACAGGTTCCAGGAAAGAATAATCATAAACATAGAACTACAATGACCATTTACTGAGCGAGTATTTACTACATGCTGGGCACTCTGCTGGCAGCTTCTCATGGATAGCATTTCATCTTCACGACAACCCAGTGAGGTGGGCAGTATGATTCCCTTTTCATAGACAAGAAAACAGAGACGCCATTTTTTCTTTGTTTTTGGTCCAAGGTCATACGTATTAAGTGTGGTGCTGGACTGTCAACGCAGGTGGTCTGGCTGCAAACCTTTCTGTTCTGGATGAGATCAGATTAAAATGAGCACGTAGGATGGTTGGTGGGCTTCGAGGGAACCAAGTCCCTAGGGTGAGCCATGCTACCCGAAGAGTCTTCTTAAGAGACCGCAAGAAGGGTCAGCCTCTTGCTGAGCGTCTGGGAGCCCCAGGGAGAGAGTCCCAGCGAGAAGCCCTCCCCGCTGCCCCTCCCCCCACTAGCAGACACCAGAAGCTGGCTGTGCCCCAGGCATGGCTCTGGTCAGGAAGAGAGGATCTTTTGTGAGCTGCTGGCCTGGTTTCTGTTAATGCCAATTAGCGTTCCGCCTTGGAACTGTGGGGTCAGCAGGCTTCTGTGATCTTGGTGGCTAGAGGTTCTGGCCTAGAAATGCTCAGGATGTGGGACGGAAGTCAGAGAAAGGCTAAGGCAGGGACTGTGTCACTAAATGGAGAGGAAATGGGGTTTCACAGAGGCTTGTGGGCCTGGCAACTGCAAGGGCAGGACATTCTGGGGCCAGACAAAGAGGGAGAGGAGAGAAGGCGACAACTAGGACTGCCTCCTCCCCAGCCCCCAAATCTCACTCTGTCTTGGTTGTGACTTGGGAGACTGGTTCTTGGGAGAGGAGGAGAAGGCACAGAGTGGGCTCTGACATTCCTGGGCTTGTGGGGGGCTGGGGGCGTTCTTCCAGGAGCTCCTCTCTCCACAGATATCTGGGGCGTGGGGTGGAAGACCGTCCTCCCCCTTAAAGCAAGCACGGAACACTGGCCTCGGATGCCCTGGTTGTGCGCGATCAGTGGCTGGCGGTAGGGTGAACTTGAGTAAATGCTGTCAGGTTAGCAGACAATCCTGTGAAGAGCCGGCGGGGGCGGGGGGCGCTGTCAAGAAAGACCTGCTCGCTCCTTAGTGAGGCTGTCACTGGGCTCCCAGATGGGCATGGCTAAGGGACCACTGAGTCCCTGTAGCCTGAGAGATGACCCCATGACAGCTTGCCCTGGCTTTCTCCTGACCCCTCAAACTCCCCTGCCTTGCCCTCCGGAACCTTTTGTGTTCCCTGCTCCATCTGTCCTTTTTGTCCAGTTGCGGGCCTCCTCTTGTCCTCCCCTCTCCACTGGGCCTGCGTGGCGGGCTGGCCCTCCAGCAGGAGTGGTCATCTACTCTCACGGGCCCTGCCCTCGCTTGGGCTGGGCCACCGACCGCGCTCGTGGTTCCTGCAGCAGGGCTGCCTCCCATGTCGCTGTGGAGGACACAGACAATGCCCAGGAGCCAGTGAGTGTCCCTCCTGTCCCTGACCTCTGTCTCCAGCTCCACCTGCCTGCCCAGCTGCTCTTCAGTGACTCACCCAGGCGCCCCAGGGGATTGGTTTTCCAGAACCTTATCCCTGTATGTTCAGGAAAGTCACTTAACCTTCAAACACAGAGCTCGCCCTGCTCTTGCCTGCTCCCCACCGGGGTTCTCTCTGAGCAGCACATGACAGCACGGGGCTGGGGGGCCTGCAGTGAGAAGGCGCTCAGGCCGGATTTCTCGTGCTTGGGCCCCCTGCCCCTCTCCTCTTTCTGGTGGTCTCCGCTTCCTTCTTAGTGGCTTCCCCAGGCTCCTGGGACAATTACTTCCTGGCCAACATCCCTCAGAAATGGACAATTTCAAGGTTAGGGAGGAGGTCTTTAGGTTGGTAGAAGCCTTATATTTGCTTCTCAAGCTCCAAACTCAGCCCTTCTCTGTCCTTGCTGGATGAGAGAACAAATTGTCATTTCGCACAGTACCAATAAAGGACCTCACCACCTCTCCACCCTCCCTGGTGTGGACAGGCACCACTGCACCCTCTTCCTTGCTGAGCCTTTCCTCATTACTGCTTGGCCAGTCCCTTAGGGGACCTTTGGTGTCAGGGCTGGGGGCTGGGAAGGAGCTTTGAGAGGTTTCCTGTCTACCCATTGGCCACCCCCTCCCCGCACCCTGTCCTTAGTGGCTGACGGGCTGCTTTGCCAACTAAGGTGGTACAGAAGCTTCCTGCTAGCTTGTCACTTGCCTCTCCCAGGGAAGGGGTGGGTGGAGGGGCCAGTCATTGTGTTTGACTTTGCCCTTCCAGCAGGTACTGCTGCTGCCCACAGCTTCCCAGTTTCTGAGGGAGAGGAGACTTGCCAGGGGCAGCCCCCTTGTTAACACAGCTGGAGGTACAAGTGCACCCCTGCCTACCCTCTTGCCCCAAAAGCCTGGATCACAAGCCTCTGCAGAAAGAGACTGGACTACCTGACTCTGGAGACGCTCGGCCTGGCATGGCAGACCTCCAGCTTCTCCATCTCCCCTTCATACTCCACCTGCTCTCATGGGTTCTTCCCCTCAGACTGGTCCTATGAACAGGCCCATGGGTTTTTTCCTGTGCTGTCTCCTCCCCTCCCTTTTCCTCTCCTTTCCTCTCTGTCTAAATTGTGCCAGCATAGGAGGGCCAATCTCAACTTTCACCTCCTCCAGGAAGTGACTACACCAACATATAATAAAAGCTCCTTCCCCTAAGCCCTTAGCTCACAGAATAGAACTAAATTCTATAGTATCTTTCATCATATACTAGTCTTATTTTCCCAGTTAGCCTGTCAGTCTCCTGAGGACAGAAGGCCATAAGTGATCCCTTTTTGCCCCTCCCAGTGGACTTAGGAAAGAGTTGGACTTTTCTGGGACTCAGCCATTAAGGGGTGACTAATTGGAACCTTTTGGACTTTGTTCAGGGCCTGGTATTTGTGTGTCTCTATACCTTTCATGTGTCTGCCTGATTTACATGTTTGTACACACACATAGAGTGTATGTGTTCATGCATGTGAAAGTGACTCACATATTTGCACCATGTGTAAAACTGGTTTAATTTATTCAACAAGCGTTTATTGAGACCTTGTCACAGCTGGGTACTGTGACAAGTGCTGGGGATACAATGACGAGTAAAGAAATAGATGGCTTCAGCGCCACAGAGCTGGGGGAGACCGACCATTAAAGAAGCAATAACCATAATGTGAGCTAAGTGTCATGATGGAGCAGCACGTGGCCGGGGCACTCACTTTGCCAGGCCTAAGGAGACAGGCCAGGGTGCTTTGCTGGCAGTACGTGTGTGTGGGTAATGGCAGGTGTGCACCGAACCTACGGAAGGAACAGTTTGACTTAGAGTCTGTTGATGGTTGAATTGTGTCCCTCCCAAAAAAGTATGTTAAAGTCCTAACTCCCAGTTCCTGTGAGTGTGACTTTATTTGGAAATAGAGTCTTTGTTGATGTTAGCAAGTTAAGATGAGTTCACGCTGGGTTAGGGTGGGCCCTAATCCAATGACTGGTGTCTTTATCAGAAGAGGAAAATTTGGACACCGACAGAGGACGAAGGCCATGGGACTTCAGAGGCAGGGATTGGGGTGACGTGTCTGCAAGTGAGGGGATGTCGAGGATCACAACCACCGGAAGCTAAGAGAGAGTTATGGGGCAGATTCTCTTTCTGAGCTCCGAGAAGGAACCAACTCTGATGACACCTTGATTTTGGACATCTGGCCTCCAGAGTTGTTAAGAGAATAAATTTCTACTGTTTTAAGCCACCCAGTTTGTGGTACTTTGCTATGGTAGCTCTAGGAAAGTCCTAATACGGAGGCTTACTGGGCTAATTACCATATTTTGCTATGTGTATTGCACATTCACTTTTTTGGCCCAAACTTTTGGGGAAAAAATCTTTTGTTTTAATTTTTTAATTCAATTTTTAAATTTATGTATACTTAGAAATAAAACCAATGATCATATTCCAGAGTATTATTTTGCATACGGATATCATTATTGCTTTCTAGAGTTTCACTTTTAACGCATAAGCATAAAAAAAAAGAATTTAAAACATTGACATACATACAGAATCAGGAGTACCCATGTATAATGTGCATTCCTATTTTTCCCTAAGAAATTTGGGCAAAAAGTATGCATTATACATGGCAAAATAAGGTAGACATATGTCAGGTGAGAAAAAGGAGGGAAGGGTGACTCCATCACAGGGAACAGACGATGCAAAGGCAAGGCAGAGTGAGAGAGCATAGCAGAGAGATATGGGAAGTTCAGTAGGGCCAGGATGTTCCCTAGGAGGTGGAAATGGGAAGTTACATGTTAGCATGTGTGTGTACATATGTTTTGCATGACTGTGATTATGTGTATGTGAATAGTTTGTGTGTTCAGGCATGTACTTTTTGGCATTTTGCATGTTTCATCCTGTTTTTATGACTTGTGTGTTTCTGCATGTATTCACATGGTTTGTGTGTGTCTTAACCTCTCTGTGCTTTGTTGTCAGTGCATGTGTGTGGATGGTCTGCAGGGTGTGCATTGGACTCAGCGTGGTGGGTTTGTGTTTAGTCACAGGAAGTTGTAAAGCCAGGCAGAGCCCACCCAGAATCTGCATGAAGGTGTTCCTTGGTACACACTGTGCATGGCAAAAACCTGGTCAGTCTGTGTAATGAGTTACCAGGAGCTCAGAGTTCACATTCCCTGGTTTAAGAAGCCCATCGCAAGGAGGGTGTTGCTTGGACTGCATTGGTTAGCAGGAGACATGTGTGGGACAGAACTGCTGAGTCCTCAAGTTTGAGAGCTGACCTTGGAGATGGTTCAGAGACCTCTTGCCCCTTAGCTTAGCCCCATTGGCACTGATCCTGGGGAGTCCCCAAAACTCAGTCCACAAAAGGGCACCCTGTGATTTGACCAAATCCTCACTTGCCTGGAACATATTTTCTTAGCAGACGAGTATTGCTGCTAAGGACAGGAACCAGGGGAAGGGTCACCCTTATCCCAGGTTTTCCTGATAAAGCATGCAAAAGATTGTGTGCATTTTTCTGGGGAGAGGGTACCTGGTTTTCATCATGGCCAGAGGGTATGATGATGCAAGAGATCTAAGGGCCATTTCCCTAGCCTAGGCTGGCATTGAGGGTATGAGTGTGCGCACGACATGCGCAGGTGTGTGCAAGCATGCGGAACTCTCAACCTGCTTCCTCTCTGAGAATATGGTTGGATCAGGATGTCAAGTGCAGCCCCGGGCCCTGCCAGCTGCTGCCATGGTCAGATTGCAGGGGGCTGTCCTTGACGGGGCTAGTAGAACAGACGGAGCCAGTGTTAAGGACAGGAGGGGAGGAGTGGAGGCTGCTGCTTTCAGAAGGAGGCTTGTAACCTAGAGGAGCTCCTTGAGATCAGCTACCTGACTAACCAGCCCTTGCTTGGTTCACATTTAAGTCGTGGAGGTGCAGCCGGGTGTATATGAAGGTGGAGATGGGAGAAGTGTGCACAGGGAGAGTCCTGAGGGTTCTGTAGAAGGAACTGGGGCTATTCAGTACCTTGGTCAGTACCCTCTGGGTTCCTCGACACCTGCTTTCTTCGTCTGTCCCCAGCCTGCCTGCCTTACATGAATACCTCTGGGTTTGGTGGAGATGCTGAATACAGTGGACCTACATGTGAAGTTCAGATTATAGTTGGAGGTCTCATTGGGGCTGCTTCTCAGGAACCCTTTCTCAGAAATATCTGAGA